>NW_027362761.1:696002401-697365526 GCF_046119375.1 Phyllobates terribilis
TAATAATGCTTTTGGAACTCTTCCATTGTGCTCCGAATTCTGCTGAAGTTTAAAAATGCTTTGGAACTCTTCCATCGTTCTCGGAATTCCGCTAATGTTTATCAAACATATGGAACTCTTTCATTGTTCTCGGAATTCCGCTGTAGTTTAAAAATGCTTTGGAACTCTTCCATTGTTCTCGGAATTCCAATAATATTTAACAATGCTTTGGAACTCTTCCATTGTTCTCGGAATTCCGCTGTAGTTTAAAAATGCATTGGAACTCTTCCATTGTTCTCGGAATTCCGCTGAAGTTTTAGAATGCTTTTTAACACTTCCATTTTTCTCGGAATTCTGCTGAAGTTTAAAAACGCTTTGGAACTCTTCCATTGTTCTCGGAATTCCGCTGATGTTTAACAATGCTTTAGAACTCTTCCATTGCTCTCGGAATTCCGCTGATGTTTAACAATGCTTTGGAACTCTTTCATTGTTCACGGAATTCCGCTGTAGTTTAAAAATGCATTGGAACTCTTCCACTGTTCTCGGAATTCCGCTGAAGTTTTAGAATGCTTTGGAATTCTTCCATTGTTCTCGGAATTCCGCTAATGTTTAACAATGCTTTGGAACTCTTCCATTGTTCTCGGAATTCTGCTGATGTTTAACAATGCTTTAGAACTCTTCCGTTGTTCTCGGAATTCCGCTGATGTCTAACAATGCTTTGGAACTCTTCCATTGTTCTCGGAATTCCGCTGTAGTTTAAAAATGCATTGGAACTTTTCCATTGTTCTCGGAATTCCGCTGAAGTTTTACAATGCTTTGGAACTCTTCCATTTTTCTCTGAATTCTGCTGAAGTTTAAAAATGCTTTGGAACTCTTCCATTGTTCTCGGAATTCCGCTGTAGTTTAAAAATGCTTTGGAACTCTTTCATTGTTCTCGGAATTCCGCTGAAGTTTAGCCATGCTTTGGAACTCTTCCATTGTTCTCGGAATTCCACTGAAGTTTAAAAATGGTTTGGAACTCCTCCATCGTTCTCGGAATTCTGCTGAAGTTTAAAAATGCTTTGGAACTCTTCCTATGTTCTGGGAGTTCTGCTGAAGTTTAAAAATGCTTTGGAACTCTTCCATTGTTCTCGGAATTCCGCTGATGTTTAACAATGCTTTAGAACTCTTCCATTGTTCTCGGAATTCCGCTGATGTTTAACAATGCTTTGGAACTCTTGCATTGTTCTCGGAATTCCGCTGTAGTTTAAAAATGCACTGGAACTCTTCCATTTTTCTCGGAATTCCGCTGAAGTTTTACAATGCTTTGGAACTCATCCATTGTTCTCTTAACTCTGTTGATGTTTAATAATGCTTTTGGAACTCTTCCATTGTGCTTGGAGTTCTGCTGAAGTTTAAAAATGCTTTGGAACGCTTCCATTGTTCTCGGAATTCCGCTGATGTTTAACAATGCTTTAGAACTCTTCCATTGTTCTCGGAATTTTGATGATGTTTAACAATGCTTTGGAACTCTTCCATTGTTCTCGGAATTCTGCTGAAGTTTAAAAATGATTTTGGAACTCTTCCATTGTTCTGGGAATTTGGCTGAAGTTTAAAAATGCTTTGGAACTCTTCCTAAGTTCTAGGAGTTCTGCTGAAGTTTAAAAATGCATTGGAACTCTTCCATTGTTCTCGGAATTCCGATGATGTTTAACAATGCTTTGGAACTCTTTCATTGTTCACGGAATTCCGCTGTAGTTTAAAAATGCATTGGAACTCTTCCACTGTTCTCGGAATTCCGCTGAAGTTTTAGAATGCTTTGGAATTCTTCCATTGTTCTCGGAATTCCGCTAATGTTTAACAATGCTTTGGAACTCTTCCATTGTTCTCGGAATTCCGCTGTAGTTTAAAAATGCTTTGGAACTCTTTCATTGTTCTCGGAATTCAGCTGAAGTTTAGCCATGCTTTGGAACTCTTCCATTGTTCTCGGAATTCTGCTGAAGTTTAAAAATGCTTTGGAACTCTTCCATTGTTCTCGGAATTCTGCTGAAGTTTCAAAAAGATTTGGAACTATTCCATTGTTCTCAGAATTCCGCTAATATTTAACAATGCTTTGGAACTCTTCCATTGTTCTCGGAACTCCGCTGATGTTTAATAATGCTTTTGGAACTCTTCCATTGTTCTCAGAATTCTGCTAATGTTTAACAATGCTTTGGAACTCATCCATTGTTCTCGGAATTCTGTTCATGTTTAATAATGCTTTTGGAACTCTTCCATTGTGCTCGGAATTCTGCTGAAGTTTAAAAACGCTTTGGAACTCTTCCATCGTTCTAGGAATTCCGCTAATGTTTATCAAACATATGGAACTCTTTCATTGTTCTCGGAATTCCGCTGTAGTTTAAAAATGCTTTGGAACTCTTCCATTGTTCTCGGAATTCCAATAATATTTAACAATGCTTTGGAACTCTTCCATTGTTCTCGGAATTCCGCTGTAGTTTAAAAATGCATTGGAACTCTTCCATTGTTCTCGGAATTCCGCTGAAGTTTTAGAATGCTTTTTAACACTTCCATTTTTCTCGGAATTCTGCTGAAGTTTAAAAACGCTTTGGAACTCTTCCATTGTTCTCGGAATTCCGCTGATGTTTAACAATGCTTTAGAACTCTTCCATTGCTCGCGGAATTCCGCTGATGTTTAACAATGCTTTGGAACTCTTTCATTGTTCACGGAATTCCGCTGTAGTTTAAAAATGCATTGGAACTCTTCCACTGTTCTCGGAATTCCGCTGAAGTTTTAGAATGCTTTGGAATTCTTCCATTGTTCTCGGAATTCCGCTAATGTTTAACAATGCTTTGGAACTCTTCCATTGTTCTCGGAATTCCGCTGTAGTTTAAAAATGCTTTGGAACTCTTTCATTGTTCTCGGAATTCGGCTGAAGTTTAGCCATGCTTTGGAACTCTTCCATTGTTCTCGGAATTCTGCTGAAGTTTAGAAATGCTTTGGAACTCTTCCATTGTTCTCGGAATTCTGCTGAAGTTTCAAAAAGATTTGGAACTATTCCATTGTTCTCAGAATTCCGCTAATATTTAACAATGCTTTGGAACTCTTCCATATTTCTCGGAATTCCGCTGATGTTTAATAATGCTTTTGGAACTCTTCCATTGTTCTCAGAATTCTGCTAATGTTTAACAATGCTTTGGAACTCATCCATTGTTCTCGGAATTCTGTTCATGTTTAATAATGCTTTTGGAACTCTTCCATTGTGCTCGGAATTCTGCTGAAGTTTAAAAATGCTTTGGAACTCTTCCATCGTTCTCGGAATTCCGCTAATGTTTATCAAACATATGGAACTCTTTCATTGTTCTCGGAATTCCGCTGTAGTTTAAAAATGCTTTGGAACTCTTCCATTGTTCTCGGAATTCCGATAATATTTAACAATGCTTTGGAACTCTTCCATTGTTCTCGGAATTCCGCTGTAGTTTAAAAATGCATTGGAACTCTTCCATTGTTCTCGGAATTCCGCTGAAGTTTTAGAATGCTTTTTAACACTTCCATTTTTCTCGGAATTCTGCTGAAGTTTAAAAACGCTTTGGAACTCTTCCATTGTTCTCGGAATTCCGCTGATGTTTAACAATGCTTTAGAAATCTTCCATTGTTCTCGGAATTCCGCTGATGTTTAACAATGCTTTGGAGCTCTTCCATTGTTTTGGGAATTCGGCTGAAGTTTAAAAATGCTTTGGAGCTCTTCCTATGTTCTGGGAGTTCTGCTGAAGTTTAAAAATGCTTTGGAACTCTTTCATTTTTCTCTGAATTCTGCTGAAGTTTAAAAATGCTTTGGAACTCTTCCATTGTTCTCGGAATTCCGCTGATGTTTAACAATGTTTGGAACTCTTCAATTGTTCTCGGAATTCCGCTGTAGTTTAAAAATGCTTTGGAACTCTTTCATTGTTCTCGGAATTCCGCTGAAGTTTAGCCATGCTTTGGAACTCTTCCATTGTTCTCGGAATTCCACTGAAGTTTAAAAATGCTTTGGAACTCCTCCATTGTTCTCGGAATTCTGCTGAAGTTTAAAAATGCTTTGGAACTCTTCCATTGCTCTGGGAATTCGGCTGAAGTTTAAAAATGCTTTGGAACTCTTCCATTGTTGTCGGAATTCCGCTGATGTTTAACAATGCTTTAGAACTCTTCCATTGTTCTCGGAATTCCGCTGATGTTTAACAATGCTTTGGAACTCTTGCATTGTTCTCGGAATTCCGCTGTAGTTTAAAAATGCACTGGAACTCTTTCATTGTTCTCGGAATTCCGCTGAAGTTTTACAATGCTTTGGAACTCATCCATTGTTCTCGTAACTCTGTTGATGTTTAGTAATGCTTTTGGAACTCTTCCATTGTGCTCGGAGTACTGCTGAAGTTTAAAAAAGCTTTGGAACTATTCCATTGTTCTCAGAATTCTGTTGATGTTTAATAATGCTTTTGGAACTCTTCCATTGTGCTCGGATTTCTGCTGAAGTTTAAAAATGCTTTGGAACTCTTCCATTCTTCTCGGTATTCTGCTGATGTTTATCAAACCTATGGAACTCTTCCATTGTTCTCGGAATTCTGTTGATGTTTAATAATGCTTTTGGAACTCTGCCATTGTTCTCGGAATTCTGCTGAAGTTTCAAAATGCTTTAGAAATCTTCCCTTGTTCTCGGAATTCTGCTGAAGTTTAACAATGCTTTGGAACTCTTCCATTATTCTCAGAATTCTGCTGAAGTTTAAAAATGCTTTAGAACTCTTCCATTGTTCTCGGAATTCGGCTGAAGTTTAAAAATGCTTTGGAGCTCTTCCTATGTTCTGGGAGTTCTGCTGAAGTTTAAAAATGCTTTAGAACTCTTCCGTTGTTCTCGGAATTCCGCTGATGTCTAACAATGCTTTGGAACTCTTCCATTGTTCTCGGAATTCTGCTGTAGTTTAAAAATGCATTGGAACTTTTCCATTGTTCTCGGAATTCCGCTGAAGTTTTACAATGCTTTGGAACTCTTCCATTTTTCTCTGAATTCTGCTGAAGTTTAAAAATGCTTTGGAACTCTTCCATTGTTCTCGGAATTCCGCTGTAGTTTAAAAATGCTTTGGAACTCTTTCATTGTTCTCGGAATTCCGCTGAAGTTTAGCCATGCTTTGGAACTCTTCCATTGTTCTCGGAATTCCACTGAAGTTTAAAAATGCTTTGGAACTCTTCCTATGTTCTGGGAGTTCTGCTGAAGTTTAAAAATGCTTTGGAACTCTTCCATTGTTCTCGGAATTCCGCTGATGTTTAACAATGCTTTAGAACTCTTCAATTGTTCTCAGAATTCCTCTGAAGTTTTACAATGCTTTGGAACTCATCCATTGTTCTCGTAACTCTGTTGATGTTTAGTAATGCTTTTGGAACTATTCCATTGTTCTCAGAATTCTGCTGAAGTTTAACAATGCTTTGGAACTCTTATATTGTTCTCAGAATTCTGCTGATGTTTAACAATGCTTTAGAACTCTTCCATTGTTCTCAGAATTACAATGAAGCTTAAAAATGCTTTGAAACTCTTCAATTTTTCTCAGAATTACGCTAAAGTTTAAAAATGCATTGGAACTCTTCCATTGTTCTCGGAATTCCACTGAAGTTTTAGAATGCTTTTTAACACTTCCATTTTTCTCGGAATTCTGCTGAAGTTTAAAAACGCTTTGGAACTCTTCCATTGTTCTCGGAATTCCGCTGATGTTTAACAATGCTTTAGAACTCTTCCATTGTTCTCGGAATTCCGCTGATGTTTAACAATGCTTTGGAACTCTTGCATTGTTCTCGGAATTCCGCTGTAGTTTAAAAATGCACTGGAACTCTTCCATTTTTCTCGGAATTCCGCTGAAGTTTTACAATGCTTTGGAACTCATCCATTGTTCTCTTAACTCTGTTGATGTTTAATAATGCTTTTGGAACTCTTCCATTGTGCTTGGAGTTCTGCTGAAGTTTAAAAATGCTTTGGAACGCTTCCATTGTTCTCGGAATTCCGCTGATGTTTAACAATGCTTTAGAACTCTTCCATTGTTCTCGGAATTTTGATGATGTTTAACAATGCTTTGGAACTCTTCCATTGTTCTCGGAATTCTGCTGAAGTTTAAAAATGATTTTGGAACTCTTCCATTGTTCTGGGAATTTGGCTGAAGTTTAAAAATGCTTTGGAACTCTTCCTAAGTTCTAGGAGTTCTGCTGAAGTTTAAAAATGCATTGGAACTCTTCCATTGTTCTCGGAATTCCGATGATGTTTAACAATGCTTTGGAACTCTTTCATTGTTCACGGAATTCCGCTGTAGTTTAAAAATGCATTGGAACTCTTCCACTGTTCTCGGAATTCCGCTGAAGTTTTAGAATGCTTTGGAATTCTTCCATTGTTCTCGGAATTCCGCTAATGTTTAACAATGCTTTGGAACTCTTCCATTGTTCTCGGAATTCCGCTGTAGTTTAAAAATGCTTTGGAACTCTTTCATTGTTCTCGGAATTCAGCTGAAGTTTAGCCATGCTTTGGAACTCTTCCATTGTTCTCGGAATTCTGCTGAAGTTTAAAAATGCTTTGGAACTCTTCCATTGTTCTCGGAATTCTGCTGAAGTTTCAAAAAGATTTGGAACTATTCCATTGTTCTCAGAATTCCGCTAATATTTAACAATGCTTTGGAACTCTTCCATTGTTCTCGGAACTCCGCTGATGTTTAATAATGCTTTTGGAACTCTTCCATTGTTCTCAGAATTCTGCTAATGTTTAACAATGCTTTGGAACTCATCCATTGTTCTCGGAATTCTGTTCATGTTTAATAATGCTTTTGGAACTCTTCCATTGTGCTCGGAATTCTGCTGAAGTTTAAAAATGCTTTGGAACTCTTCCATCGTTCTAGGAATTCCGCTAATGTTTATCAAACATATGGAACTCTTTCATTGTTCTCGGAATTCCGCTGTAGTTTAAAAATGCTTTGGAACTCTTCCATTGTTCTCGGAATTCCAATAATATTTAACAATGCTTTGGAACTCTTCCATTGTTCTCGGAATTCCGCTGTAGTTTAAAAATGCATTGGAACTCTTCCATTGTTCTCGGAATTCCGCTGAAGTTTTAGAATGCTTTTTAACACTTCCATTTTTCTCGGAATTCTGCTGAAGTTTAAAAACGCTTTGGAACTCTTCCATTGTTCTCGGAATTCCGCTGATGTTTAACAATGCTTTAGAACTCTTCCATTGCTCGCGGAATTCCGCTGATGTTTAACAATGCTTTGGAACTCTTTCATTGTTCACGGAATTCCGCTGTAGTTTAAAAATGCATTGGAACTCTTCCACTGTTCTCGGAATTCCGCTGAAGTTTTAGAATGCTTTGGAATTCTTCCATTGTTCTCGGAATTCCGCTAATGTTTAACAATGCTTTGGAACTCTTCCATTGTTCTCGGAATTCCGCTGTAGTTTAAAAATGCTTTGGAACTCTTTCATTGTTCTCGGAATTCGGCTGAAGTTTAGCCATGCTTTGGAACTCTTCCATTGTTCTCGGAATTCTGCTGAAGTTTAGAAATGCTTTGGAACTCTTCCATTGTTCTCGGAATTCTGCTGAAGTTTCAAAAAGATTTGGAACTATTCCATTGTTCTCAGAATTCCGCTAATATTTAACAATGCTTTGGAACTCTTCCATATTTCTCGGAATTCCGCTGATGTTTAATAATGCTTTTGGAACTCTTCCATTGTTCTCAGAATTCTGCTAATGTTTAACAATGCTTTGGAACTCATCCATTGTTCTCGGAATTCTGTTCATGTTTAATAATGCTTTTGGAACTCTTCCATTGTGCTCGGAATTCTGCTGAAGTTTAAAAATGCTTTGGAACTCTTCCATCGTTCTCGGAATTCCGCTAATGTTTATCAAACATATGGAACTATTTCATTGTTCTCGGAATTCCGCTGTAGTTTAAAAATGCTTTGGAACTCTTCCATTGTTCTCGGAATTCCGATAATATTTAACAATGCTTTGGAACTCTTCCATTGTTCTCGGAATTCCGCTGTAGTTTAAAAATGCATTGGAACTCTTCCATTGTTCTCGGAATTCCGCTGAAGTTTTAGAATGCTTTTTAACACTTCCATTTTTCTCGGAATTCTGCTGAAGTTTAAAAACGCTTTGGAACTCTTCCATTGTTCTCGGAATTCCGCTGATGTTTAACAATGCTTTAGAAATCTTCCATTGTTCTCGGAATTCCGCTGATGTTTAACAATGCTTTGGAGCTCTTCCATTGTTTTGGGAATTCGGCTGAAGTTTAAAAATGCTTTGGAGCTCTTCCTATGTTCTGGGAGTTCTGCTGAAGTTTAGAAATGCTTTGGAACTCTTTCATTTTTCTCTGAATTCTGCTGAAGTTTAAAAATGCTTTGGAACTCTTCCATTGTTCTCGGAATTCCGCTGATGTTTAACAATGCTTTGGAACTCTTCAATTGTTCTCGGAATTCCGCTGTAGTTTAAAAATGCTTTGGAACTCTTTCATTGTTCTCGGAATTCCGCTGAAGTTTAGCCATGCTTTGGAACTCTTCCATTGTTCTCGGAATTCCACTGAAGTTTAAAAATGCTTTGGAACTCCTCCATTGTTCTCGGAATTCTGCTGAAGTTTAAAAATGCTTTGGAACTCTTCCATTGCTCTGGGAATTCGGCTGAAGTTTAAAAATGCTTTGGAACTCTTCCATTGTTGTCGGAATTCCGCTGATGTTTAACAATGCTTTAGAACTCTTCCATTGTTCTCGGAATTCCGCTGATGTTTAACAATGCTTTGGAACTCTTGCATTGTTCTCGGAATTCCGCTGTAGTTTAAAAATGCACTGGAACTCTTTCATTGTTCTCGGAATTCCGCTGAAGTTTTACAATGCTTTGGAACTCATCCATTGTTCTCGTAACTTTGTTGATGTTTAGTAATGCTTTTGGAACTCTTCCATTGTGCTCGGAGTACTGCTGAAGTTTAAAAAAGCTTTGGAACTATTCCATTGTTCTCAGAATTCTGTTGATGTTTAATAATGCTTTTGGAACTCTTCCATTGTGCTCGGATTTCTGCTGAAGTTTAAAAATGCTTTGGAACTCTTCCATTCTTCTCGGTATTCTGCTGATGTTTATCAAACCTATGGAACTCTTCCATTGTTCTCGGAATTCTGTTGATGTTTAATAATGCTTTTGGAACTCTGCCATTGTTCTCGGAATTCTGCTGAAGTTTCAAAATGCTTTAGAAATCTTCCCTTGTTCTCGGAATTCTGCTGAAGTTTAACAATGCTTTGGAACTCTTCCATTATTCTCAGAATTCTGCTGAAGTTTAAAAATGCTTTAGAACTCTTCCATTGTTCTCGGAATTCGGCTGAAGTTTAAAAATGCTTTGGAGCTCTTCCTATGTTCTGGGAGTTCTGCTGAAGTTTAAAAATGCTTTAGAACTCTTCCGTTGTTCTCGGAATTCCGCTGATGTCTAACAATGCTTTGGAACTCTTCCATTGTTCTCGGAATTCTGCTGTAGTTTAAAAATGCATTGGAACTTTTCCATTGTTCTCGGAATTCCGCTGAAGTTTTACAATGCTTTGGAACTCTTCCATTTTTCTCTGAATTCTGCTGAAGTTTAAAAATGCTTTGGAACTCTTCCATTGTTCTCGGAATTCCGCTGTAGTTTAAAAATGCTTTGGAACTCTTTCATTGTTCTCGGAATTCCGCTGAAGTTTAGCCATGCTTTGGAACTCTTCCATTGTTCTCGGAATTCCACTGAAGTTTAAAAATGCTTTGGAACTCTTCCTATGTTCTGGGAGTTCTGCTGAAGTTTAAAAATGCTTTGGAACTCTTCCATTGTTCTCGGAATTCCGCTGATGTTTAACAATGCTTTAGAACTCTTCAATTGTTCTCAGAATTCCTCTGAAGTTTTACAATGCTTTGGAACTCATCCATTGTTCTCGTAACTCTGTTGATGTTTAGTAATGCTTTTGGAACTATTCCATTGTTCTCAGAATTCTGCTGAAGTTTAACAATGCTTTGGAACTCTTATATTGTTCTCAGAATTCTGCTGATGTTTAACAATGCTTTAGAACTCTTCCATTGTTCTCAGAATTACAATGAAGCTTAAAAATGCTTTGAAACTCTTCAATTTTTCTCAGAATTACGCTAAAGTTTAAAAATGCATTGGAACTCTTCCATTGTTCTCGGAATTCCACTGAAGTTTTAGAATGCTTTTTAACACTTCCATTTTTCTCGGAATTCTGCTGAAGTTTAAAAACGCTTTGGAACTCTTCCATTGTTCTCGGAATTCCGCTAATGTTTAATAATGCTTTGGAACTCTTTCATTGTTCTCGGATTTCCACTGAAGTTTAGCCAAGCTTTGGAGCTCTTCCATTGTTCTCGGAATTCCGCTGAAGTTTAAAAATGCTTTGGAACTCTTCCATTGTTCTCGGAATTCTGCTGAAGTTTTAAAAAGCTTTGGAACTATTCCATTGTTCTCAGAATTCTGCTAATATTTAATAATGCTTTGGAACTCTTCCATTGTTCTCGGAATTCCGCTGATGTTTAATAATGCTTTTGGAACTCTTCCATTGTTCTCAGAATTCTGCTGATGTTTAACAATGCTTTAGAACTCTTCCGTTGTTCTCGGAATTCCGCTGATGTCTAACAATGCTTTGGAACTCTTCCATTGTTCTCGGAATTCCGCTGTAGTTTAAAAATGCATTGGAACTTTTCCATTGTTCTCGGAATTCCGCTGAAGTTTTACAATGCTTTGGAACTCTTCCATTTTTCTCTGAATTCTGCTGAAGTTTAAAAATGCTTTGGAACTCTTCCATTGTTCTCGGAATTCCGCTGTAGTTTAAAAATGCTTTGGAACTCTTTCATTGTTCTCGGAATTCCGCTGAAGTTTAGCCTTGCTTTGGAACTCTTCCATTGTTCTCGGAATTCCACTGAAGTTTAAAAATGCTTTGGAACTCCTCCATCGTTCTCGGAATTCTGCTGAAGTTTAAAAATGCTTTGGAACTCTTCCTATGTTCTGGGAGTTCTGCTGAAGTTTAAAAATGCTTTGGAACGCTTCCATTGTTCTCGGAATTCCGCTGATGTTTAACAATGCTTTAGAACTCTTCCATTGTTCTCGGAATTTTGATGATGTTTAACAATGCTTTGGAACTCTTCCATTGTTCTCGGAATTCTGCTGAAGTTTAAAAATGATTTTGGAACTCTTCCATTGTTCTGGGAATTTGGCTGAAGTTTAAAAATGCTTTGGAACTCTTCCTAAGTTCTAGGAGTTCTGCTGAAGTTTAAAAATGCATTGGAACTCTTCCATTGTTCTCGGAATTCCGCTGAAGTTTTAGAATGCTTTTTAACACTTCCATTTTTCTCGGAATTCTGCTGAAGTTTAAAAACGCTTTGGAACTCTTCCATTGTTCTCGGAATTCCGCTGATGTTTAACAATGCTTTAGAACTCTTCCATTGTTCTCGGAATTCCGCTGATGTTTAACAATGCTTTGGAGCTCTTCCATTGTTTTCGGAATTCGGCTGAAGTTTAAAAATGCTTTGGAGCTCTTCCTATGTTCTGGGAGTTCTGCTGAAGTTTAAAAATGCTTTGGAACTCTTTCATTTTTCTCTGAATTCTGCTGAAGTTTAAAAATGCTTTGGAACTCTTCCATTGTTCTCGGAATTCCGCTGATGTTTAACAATGCTTTGGAACTCTTCAATTGTTCTCGGAATTCCGCTGTAGTTTTACAATGCTTTGGAACTCTTTCATTGTTCTCGGAATTCCGCTGAAGTTTAGCCATGCTTTGGAACTCTTCCATTGTTCTCGGAATTCCACTGAAGTTTAAAAATGCTTTGGAACTCCTCCATTGTTCTCGGAATTCTGCTGAAGTTTAAAAATGCTTTGGAACGCCTCCATTGTTCTCGGAATTCCGCTGATGTTTAACAATGCTTTAGAACTCTTCCATTGTTCTCGGAATTCCGCTGATGTTTAACAATGCTTTGGAACTCTTGCATTGTTCTCGGAATTCCGCTGTAGTTTAAAAATGCACTGGAACTCTTTCATTGTTCTCGGAATTCCGCTGAAGTTTTACAATGCTTTGGAACTCATCCATTGTTCTCGTAACTCTGTTGATGTTTAGTAATGCTTTTGGAACTCTTCCATTGTGCTCGGAGTTCTGCTGAAGTTTAAAAAAGCTTTGGAACTATTCCATTGTTCTCAGAATTCTGTTGATGTTTAATAATGCTTTTGGAACTCTTCCATTGTGCTCGGATTTCTGCTGAAGTTTAAAAATGCTTTGGAACTCTTCCATTCTTCTCGGTATTCTGCTGATGTTTATCAAACCTATGGAACTCTTCCATTGTTCTCGGAATTCTTTTGATGTTTAATAATGCTTTTGGAACTCTGCCATTGTTCTCGGAATTCTGCTGAAGTTTCAAAATGCTTTAGAAATCTTCCCTTGTTCTCGGAATTCTGCTGAAGTTTAACAATGCTTTGGAACTCTTCCATTATTCTCAGAATTCTGCTGAAGTTTAAAAATGCTTTGGTACTCTTCCATTGTTCTCAGAATTACAATGAAGCTTAAAAATGCTTTGAAACTCTTCAATTTTTCTCAGAATTACGCTAAAGTTTAAAAATGCATTGGAACTCTTCCATTGTTCTCGGAATTCCACTGAAGTTTTAGAATGCTTTTTAACACTTCCATTTTTCTCGGAATTCTGCTGAAGTTTAAAAACGCTTTGGAACTCTTCCATTGTTCTCGGAATTCCGCTAATGTTTAATAATGCTTTGGAACTCTTTCATTGTTCTCGGATTTCCACTGAAGTTTAGCCATGCTTTGGAGCTCTTCCATTGTTCTCGGAATTCCGCTGAAGTTTAAAAATGCTTTGGAACTCTTCCATTGTTCTCGGAATTCTGCTGAAGTTTTAAAAAGCTTTGAAACTATTCCATTGTTCTCAGAATTCTGCTAATATTTAACAATGCTTTGGAACTCTTCCATTGTTCTCGGAATTCCGCTGATGTTTAATAATGCTTTTGGAACTCTTCCATTGTTCTCAGAATTCTGCTGATGTTTAACAATGCTTTAGAACTCTTCCGTTGTTCTCGGAATTCCGCTGATGTCTAACAATGCTTTGGAACTCTTCCATTGTTCTCGGAATTCCGCTGTAGTTTAAAAATGCATTGGAACTTTTCCATTGTTCTCGGAATTCCGCTGAAGTTTTACAATGCTTTGGAACTCTTCCATTTTTCTCTGAATTCTGCTGAAGTTTAAAAATGCTTTGGAACTCTTCCATTGTTCTCGGAATTCCGCTGTAGTTTAAAAATGCTTTGGAACTCTTTCATTGTTCTCGGAATTCCGCTGAAGTTTAGCCATGCTTTGGAACTCTTCCATTGTTCTCGGAATTCCACTGAAGTTTAAAAATGCTTTGGAACTCCTCCATCGTTCTCGGAATTCTGCTGAAGTTTAAAAATGCTTTGGAACTCTTCCTATGTTCTGGGAGTTCTGCTGAAGTTTAAAAATGCTTTGGAACTCTTCCATTGTTCTCGGAATTCCGCTGATGTTTAACAATGCTTTAGAACTCTTCCATTGTTCTCGGAATTCCGCTGATGTTTAACAATGCTTTGGAACTCTTTCATTGTTCACGGAATTCCGCTGTAGTTTAAAAATGCATTGGAACTCTTCCACTGTTCTCGGAATTCCGCTGAAGTTTTAGAATGCTTTGGAATTCTTCCATTGTTCTCGGAATTCCGCTAATGTTTAACAATGCTTTGGAACTCTTCCATTGTTCTCGGAATTCCGCTGTAGTTTAAAAATGCTTTGGAACTCTTTCATTGTTCTCGGAATTCAGCTGAAGTTTAGCCATGCTTTGGAACTCTTCCATTGTTCTCGGAATTCTGCTGAAGTTTAAAAATGCTTTGGAACTCTTCCATTGTTCTCGGAATTCTGCTGAAGTTTCAAAAAGATTTGGAACTATTCCATTGTTCTCAGAATTCCGCTAATATTTAACAATGCTTTGGAACTCTTCCATTGTTCTCGGAATTCCGCTGATGTTTAATAATGCTTTTGGAACTCTTCCATTGTTCTCAGAATTCTGCTAATGTTTAACAATGCTTTGGAACTCATCCATTGTTCTCGGAATTCTGTTCATGTTTAATAATGCTTTTGGAACTCTACAATTGTGCTCGGAATTCTGCTGAAGTTTAAAAATGCTTTGGAACTCTTCCATCGTTCTCGGAATTCCGCTAATGTTTATCAAACATATGGAACTCTTTCATTGTTCTCGGAATTCCACTGTAGTTTAAAAATGCTTTGGAACTCTTCCATTGTTCTCGGAATTCCAATAATATTTAACAATGCTTTGGAACTCTTCCATTGTTCTCGGAATTCCGCTGTAGTTTAAAAATGCATTGGAACTCTTCCATTGTTCTCGGAATTCCGCTGAAGTTTTAGAATGCTTTTTAACACTTCCATTTTTCTCGGAATTCTGCTGAAGTTTAAAAACGCTTTGGAACTCTTCCATTGTTCTCGGAATTCCGCTGATGTTTAACAATGCTTTAGAACTCTTCCATTGCTCGCGGAATTCCGCTGATGTTTAACAATGCTTTGGAACTCTTTCATTGTTCACGGAATTCCGCTGTAGTTTAAAAATGCATTGGAACTCTTCCACTGTTCTCGGAATTCCGCTGAAGTTTTAGAATGCTTTGGAATTCTTCCATTGTTCTCGGAATTCCGCTAATGTTTAACAATGCTTTGGAACTCTTCCATTGTTCTCGGAATTCCGCTGTAGTTTAAAAATGCTTTGGAACTCTTTCATTGTTCTCGGAATTCGGCTGAAGTTTAGCCATGCTTTGGAACTCTTCCATTGTTCTCGGAATTCTGCTGAAGTTTAAAAATGCTTTGGAACTCTTCCATTGTTCTCGGAATTCTGCTGAAGTTTCAAAAAGATTTGGAACTATTCCATTGTTCTCAGAATTCCGCTAATATTTAACAATGCTTTGGAACTCTTCCATATTTCTCGGAATTCCGCTGATGTTTAATAATGCTTTTGGAACTCTTCCATTGTTCTCAGAATTCTGCTAATGTTTAAAAATGCTTTGGAACTCATCCATTGTTCTCGGAATTCTGTTCATGTTTAATAATGCTTTTGGAACTCTTCCATTGTGCTCGGAATTCTGCTGAAGTTTAAAAATGCTTTGGAACTCTTCCATCGTTCTCGGAATTCCGCTAATGTTTATCAAACATATGGAACTCTTTCATTGTTCTCGGAATTCCGCTGTAGTTTAAAAATGCTTTGGAACTCTTCCATTGTTCTCGGAATTCCGATAATATTTAACAATGCTTTGGAACTCTTCCATTGTTCTCGGAATTCCGCTGTAGTTTAAAAATGCATTGGAACTCTTCCATTGTTCTCGGAATTCCGCTGAAGTTTTAGAATGCTTTTTAACACTTCCATTTTTCTCGGAATTCTGCTGAAGTTTAAAAACGCTTTGGAACTCTTCCATTGTTCTCGGAATTCCGCTGATGTTTAACAATGCTTTAGAACTCTTCCATTGTTCTCGGAATTCCGCTGATGTTTAACAATGCTTTGGAGCTCTTCCATTGTTTTGGGAATTCGGCTGAAGTTTAAAAATGCTTTGGAGCTCTTCCTATGTTCTGGGAGTTCTGCTGAAGTTTAAAAATGCTTTGGAACTCTTTCATTTTTCTCTGAATTCTGCTGAAGTTTAAAAATGCTTTGGAACTCTTCCATTGTTCTCGGAATTCCGCTGATGTTTAACAATGCTTTGGAACTCTTCAATTGTTCTCGGAATTCCGCTGTAGTTTAAAAATGCTTTGGAACTCTTTCATTGTTCTCGGAATTCCGCTGAAGTTTAGCCATGCTTTGGAACTCTTCCATTGTTCTCGGAATTCCACTGAAGTTTAAAAATGCTTTGGAACTCCTCCATTGTTCTCGGAATTCTGCTGAAGTTTAAAAATGCTTTGGAACTCTTCCATTGCTCTGGGAATTCGGCTGAAGTTTAAAAATGCTTTGGAACTCTTCCATTGTTCTCGGAATTCCGCTGATGTTTAACAATGCTTTAGAACTCTTCCATTGTTCTCGGAATTCCGCTGATGTTTAACAATGCTTTGGAACTCTTGCATTGTTCTCGGAATTCCGCTGTAGTTTAAAAATGCACTGGAACTCTTTCATTGTTCTCGGAATTCCGCTGAAGTTTTACAATGCTTTGGAACTCATCCATTGTTCTCGTAACTCTGTTGATGTTTAGTAATGCTTTTGGAACTCTTCCATTGTGCTCGGAGTACTGCTGAAGTTTAAAAAAGCTTTGGAACTATTCCATTGTTCTCAGAATTCTGTTGATGTTTAATAATGCTTTTGGAACTCTTCCATTGTGCTCGGATTTCTGCTGAAGTTTAAAAATGCTTTGGAACTCTTCCATTCTTCTCGGTATTCTGCTGATGTTTATCAAACCTATGGAACTCTTCCATTGTTCTCGGAATTCTGTTGATGTTTAATAATGCTTTTGGAACTCTGCCATTGTTCTCGGAATTCTGCTGAAGTTTCAAAATGCTTTAGAAATCTTCCCTTGTTCTGGGTATTCTGCTGAAGTTTAACAATGCTTTGGAACTCTTCCATTATTCTCAGAATTCTGCTGAAGTTTAAAAATGCTTTAGAACTCTTCCATTGTTCTCGGAATTCGGCTGAAGTTTAAAAATGCTTTGGAGCTCTTCCTATGTTCTGGGAGTTCTGCTGAAGTTTAAAAATGCTTTAGAACTCTTCCGTTGTTCTCGGAATTCCGCTGATGTCTAACAATGCTTTGGAACTCTTCCATTGTTCTCGGAATTCCGCTGTAGTTTAAAAATGCATTGGAACTTTTCCATTGTTCTCGGAATTCCGCTGAAGTTTTACAATGCTTTGGAACTCTTCCATTTTTCTCTGAATTCTGCTGAAGTTTAAAAATGCTTTGGAACTCTTCCATTGTTCTCGGAATTCCGCTGTAGTTTAAAAATGCTTTGGAACTCTTTCATTGTTCTCGGAATTCCGCTGAAGTTTAGCCATGCTTTGGAACTCTTCCATTGTTCTCGGAATTCCACTGAAGTTTAAAAATGCTTTGGAACTCTTCCTATGTTCTGGGAGTTCTGCTGAAGTTTAAAAATGCTTTGGAACTCTTCCATTGTTCTCGGAATTCCGCTGATGTTTAACAATGCTTTAGAACTCTTCAATTGTTCTCGGAATTCCGCTGAAGTTTTACAATGCTTTGGAACTCATCCATTGTTCTCGTAACTCTGTTGATGTTTAGTAATGCTTTTGGAACTATTCCATTGTTCTCAGAATTCTGCTGAAGTTTAACAATGCTTTGGAACTCTTATATTGTTCTCAGAATTCTGCTGATGTTTAACAATGCTTTAGAACTCTTCCATTGTTCTCAGAATTACAATGAAGCTTAAAAATGCTTTGAAACTCTTCAATTTTTCTCAGAATTACGCTAAAGTTTAAAAATGCATTGGAACTCTTCCATTGTTCTCGGAATTCCACTGAAGTTTTAGAATGCTTTTTAACACTTCCATTTTTCTCGGAATTCTGCTGAAGTTTAAAAACGCTTTGGAACTCTTCCATTGTTCTCGGAATTCCGCTAATGTTTAATAATGCTTTGGAACTCTTTCATTGTTCTCGGATTTCCACTGAAGTTTAGCCATGCTTTGGAGCTCTTCCATTGTTCTCGGAATTCCGCTGAAGTTTAAAAATGCTTTGGAACTCTTCCATTGTTCTCGGAATTCTGCTGAAGTTTTAAAAAGCTTTGGAACTATTCCATTGTTCTCAGAATTCTGCTAATATTTAATAATGCTTTGGAACTCTTCCATTGTTCTCGGAATTCCGCTGATGTTTAATAATGCTTTTGGAACTCTTCCATTGTTCTCAGAATTCTGCTGATGTTTAACAATGCTTTAGAACTCTTCCGTTGTTCTCGGAATTCCGCTGATGTCTAACAATGCTTTGGAACTCTTCCATTGTTCTCGGAATTCCGCTGTAGTTTAAAAATGCATTGGAACTTTTCCATTGTTCTCGGAATTCCGCTGAAGTTTTACAATGCTTTGGAACTCTTCCATTTTTCTCTGAATTCTGCTGAAGTTTAAAAATGCTTTGGAACTCTTCCATTGTTCTCGGAATTCCGCTGTAGTTTAAAAATGCTTTGGAACTCTTTCATTGTTCTCGGAATTCCGCTGAAGTTTAGCCTTGCTTTGGAACTCTTCCATTGTTCTCGGAATTCCACTGAAGTTTAAAAATGCTTTGGAACTCCTCCATCGTTCTCGGAATTCTGCTGAAGTTTAAAAATGCTTTGGAACTCTTCCTATGTTCTGGGAGTTCTGCTGAAGTTTAAAAATGCTTTGGAACTCTTCCATTGTTCTCGGAATTCCGCTGATGTTTAACAATGCTTTAGAACTCTTCCATTGTTCTCGGAATTCCGCTGATGTTTAACAATGCTTTGGAACTCTTGCATTGTTCTCGGAATTCCGCTGTAGTTTAAAAATGCACTGGAACTCTTCCATTTTTCTCGGAATTCCGCTGAAGTTTTACAATGCTTTGGAACTCATCCATTGTTCTCTTAACTCTGTTGATGTTTAATAATGCTTTTGGAACTCTTCCATTGTGCTTGGAGTTCTGCTGAAGTTTAAAAATGCTTTGGAACGCTTCCATTGTTCTCGGAATTCCGCTGATGTTTAACAATGCTTTAGAACTCTTCCATTGTTCTCGGAATTTTGATGATGTTTAACAATGCTTTGGAACTCTTCCATTGTTCTCGGAATTCTGCTGAAGTTTAAAAATGATTTTGGAACTCTTCCATTGTTCTGGGAATTTGGCTGAAGTTTAAAAATGCTTTGGAACTCTTCCTAAGTTCTAGGAGTTCTGCTGAAGTTTAAAAATGCATTGGAACTCTTCCATTGTTCTCGGAATTCCGCTGAAGTTTTAGAATGCTTTTTAACACTTCCATTTTTCTCGGAATTCTGCTGAAGTTTAAAAACGCTTTGGAACTCTTCCATTGTTCTCGGAATTCCGCTGATGTTTAACAATGCTTTAGAACTCTTCCATTGTTCTCGGAATTCCGCTGATGTTTAACAATGCTTTGGAGCTCTTCCATTGTTTTCGGAATTCGGCTGAAGTTTAAAAATGCTTTGGAGCTCTTCCTATGTTCTGGGAGTTCTGCTGAAGTTTAAAAATGCTTTGGAACTCTTTCATTTTTCTCTGAATTCTGCTGAAGTTTAAAAATGCTTTGGAACTCTTCCATTGTTCTCGGAATTCCGCTGATGTTTAACAATGCTTTGGAACTCTTCAATTGTTCTCGGAATTCCGCTGTAGTTTAAAAATGCTTTGGAACTCTTTCATTGTTCTCGGAATTCCGCTGAAGTTTAGCCATGCTTTGGAACTCTTCCATTGTTCTCGGAATTCCACTGAAGTTTAAAAATGCTTTGGAACTCCTCCATTGTTCTCGGAATTCTGCTGAAGTTTAAAAATGCTTTGGAACTCCTCCATTGTTCTCGGAATTCCGCTGATGTTTAACAATGCTTTAGAACTCTTCCATTGTTCTCGGAATTCCGCTGATGTTTAACAATGCTTTGGAACTCTTGCATTGTTCTCGGAATTCCGCTGTAGTTTAAAAATGCACTGGAACTCTTTCATTGTTCTCGGAATTCCGCTGAAGTTTTACAATGCTTTGGAACTCATCCATTGTTCTCGTAACTCTGTTGATGTTTAGTAATGCTTTTGGAACTCTTCCATTGTGCTCGGAGTTCTGCTGAAGTTTAAAAAAGCTTTGGAACTATTCCATTGTTCTCAGAATTCTGTTGATGTTTAATAATGCTTTTGGAACTCTTCCATTGTGCTCGGATTTCTGCTGAAGTTTAAAAATGCTTTGGAACTCTTCCATTCTTCTCGGTATTCTGCTGATGTTTATCAAACCTATGGAACTCTTCCATTGTTCTCGGAATTCTGTTGATGTTTAATAATGCTTTTGGAACTCTGCCATTGTTTTCGGAATTCTGCTGAAGTTTCAAAATGCTTTAGAAATCTTCCCTTGTTCTCGGAATTCTGCTGAAGTTTAACAATGCTTTGGAACTCTTCCATTATTCTCAGAATTCTGCTGAAGTTTAAAAATGCTTTGGTACTCTTCCATTGTTCTCAGAATTACAATGTAGCTTAAAAATGCATTGGAACTCTTCCATTGTTCTCGGAATTCCACTGAAGTTTTAGAATGCTTTTTAACACTTCCATTTTTCTCGGAATTCTGCTGAAGTTTAAAAACGCTTTGGAACTCTTCCATTGTTCTCGGAATTCCGCTAATGTTTAATAATGCTTTGGAACTCTTTCATTGTTCTCGGATTTCCACTGAAGTTTAGCCATGCTTTGGAGCTCTTCCATTGTTCTCGGAATTCCGCTGAAGTTTAAAAATGCTTTGGAACTCTTCCATTGTTCTCGGAATTCTGCTGAAGTTTTAAAAAGCTTTGAAACTATTCCATTGTTCTCAGAATTCTGCTAATATTTAACAATGCTTTGGAACTCTTCCATTGTTCTCGGAATTCCGCTGATGTTTAACAATGCTTTAGAACTCTTCCATTGTTCTCGGAATTTTGATGATGTTTAACAATGCTTTGGAACTCTTCCATTGTTCTCGGAATTCTGCTGAAGTTTAAAAATGATTTTGGAACTCTTCCATTGTTCTGGGAATTTGGCTGAAGTTTAAAAATGCTTTGGAACTCTTCCTAAGTTCTAGGAGTTCTGCTGAAGTTTAAAAATGCATTGGAACTCTTCCATTGTTCTCGGAATTCCGCTGATGTTTAACAATGCTATAGAACTCTTCCATTGTTCTCGGAATTCCGATGATGTTTAATAATGCTTTGGAACTCTTTCATTGTTCTCGGAATTCCGCTGTAGTTTAAAAATGCATTGGAACTCTTCCATTGTTCTCGGAATTCCGCTGAAGTTTTAGAATGCTTTGGAACTCTTCCATTGTTCTCGGAATTCCGCTAATGTTTAACAATGCTTTGGAACTCTTCCATTGTTCTCAGAATTCCGCTGTAGTTTAAAAATGCTTTTGAACTCTTTCATTGTTCTCGGAATTCTGCTGAAGTTTAAAAAAGGTTTGGAACTATTCCATTGTTCTCAGAATTCCGCTAATATTTAACAATGCTTTGGAACTCTTCCATTGTTCTCGGAATTCCACTGAAGTTTAAAAATGCTTTGGAACTCCTCCATTGTTCTCGGAATTCTGCTGAAGTTTAAAAATACTTTGGAACTCTTCCATTGCTCTGGTAATTCGGCTGAAGTTTAAAAATGCTTTGGAACTCTTCCATTGTTCTCGTAATTCCGCTGATGTTTAACAATGCTTTAGAACTCTTCCATTGTTCTCGGAATTCCGCTGATGTTTAACAATGCTTTGGAACTCTTGCATTGTTCTTGGAATTCCGCTGTAGTTTAAAAATGCACTGGAACTCTTCCATTGTTCTCGGAATTCCGCTGAAGTTTTACAATGCTTTGGAACTCATCCATTGTTCTCGTAACTCTGTTGATGTTTAATAATGCTTTTGGAACTCTTCCATTGTGCTCGGATTTCTGTTGAAGTTTAAAAATGCTTTGGAACTCTTCCATTCTTCTCGGTATTCTGCTGATGTTTATCAAACCTATGGAACTCTTCCATTGTTCTCGGAATTCTGTTGATGTTTAATAATGCTTTTGGAACTCTGCCATTGTTCTCGGAATTCTGCTGAAGTTTCAAAATGCTTTAGAAATCTTCCCTTGTTCTCGGAATTCTGCTGAAGTTTAACAATGCTTTGGAACTCTTCCATTATTCTCAGAATTCTGCTGAAGTTTAAAAATGCTTTGGTACTCTTCCATTGTTCTAAGAATTACAATGAAGCTTAAAAATGCTTTGGAACTCTTCAATTTTTCTCAGAATTACGCTAAAGTTTAAAAATGCATTGGAACTCTTCCATTGTTCTCGGAATTCCACTGAAGTTTTAGAATGCTTTTTAACACTTCCATTTTTCTCGGAATTCTGCTGAAGTTTAAAAACGCTTTGGAACTCTTCCATTGTTCTCGGAATTCCGCTAATGTTTAATAATGCTTTGGAACTCTTTCATTGTTCTCGGATTTCCACTGAAGTTTAGCCATGCTTTGGAACGCTTCCATTGTTCTCGGAATTCCGCTGAAGTTTAAAAATGCTTTGGAACTCTTCCATTGTGCTCGGAGTTCTGCTGAAGTTTAAAAAAGCTTTGGAACTATTCCATTGTTCTCAGAATTCTGTTGATGTTTAATAATGCTTTTGGAACTCTTCCATTGTGCTCGGATTTCTGCTGAAGTTTAAAAATGCTTTGGAACTCTTCCATTCTTCTCGGTATTCTGCTGATGTTTATCAAACCTATGGAACTCTTCCATTGTTCTCGGAATTCTGTTGATGTTTAATAATGCTTTTGGAACTCTGCCATTGTTCTCGGAATTCTGCTGAAGTTTCAAAATGCTTTAGAAATCTTCCCTTGTTCTCGGAATTCTGCTGAAGTTTAACAATGCTTTGGAACTCTTCCATTATTCTCAGAATTCTGCTGAAGTTTAAAAATGCTTTAGAACTCTTCCGTTGTTCTCGGAATTCCGCTGATGTCTAACAATGCTTTGGAACTCTTCCATTGTTCTCGGAATTCCGCTGTAGTTTAAAAATGCATTGGAACTTTTCCATTGTTCTCGGAATTCCGCTGAAGTTTTACAATGCTTTGGAACTCTTCCATTTTTCTCTGAATTCTGCTGAAGTTTAAAAATGCTTTGGAACTCTTCCATTGTTCTCGGAATTCCGCTGTAGTTTAAAAATGCTTTGGAACTCTTTCATTGTTCTCGGAATTCCGCTGAAGTTTAGCCATGCTTTGGAACTCTTCCATTGTTCTCGGAATTCCACTGAAGTTTAAAAATGCTTTGGAACTCCTCCATCGTTCTCGGAATTCTGCTGAAGTTTAAAAATGCTTTGGAACTCTTCCTATGTTCTGGGAGTTCTGCTGAAGTTTAAAAATGCTTTGGAACTCTTCCATTGTTCTCGGAATTCCGCTGATGTTTAACAATGCTTTAGAACTCTTCCATTGTTCTCGGAATTCCGCTGATGTTTAACAATGCTTTGGAACTCTTGCATTGTTCTCGGAATTCCGCTGTAGTTTAAAAATGCACTGGAACTCTTCCATTTTTCTCGGAATTCCGCTGAAGTTTTACAATGCTTTGGAACTCATCCATTGTTCTCTTAACTCTGTTGATGTTTAATAATGCTTTTGGAACTCTTCCATTGTGCTTGGAGTTCTGCTGAAGTTTAAAAATGCTTTGGAATGCTTCCATTGTTCTCGGAATTCCGCTGATGTTTAACAATGCTTTAGAACTCTTCCATTGTTCTCGGAATTTTGATGATGTTTAACAATGCTTTGGAACTCTTCCATTGTTCTCGGAATTCTGCTGAAGTTTAAAAATGATTTTGGAACTCTTCCATTGTTCTGGGAATTTGGCTGAAGTTTAAAAATGCTTTGGAACTCTTCCTAAGTTCTAGGAGTTCTGCTGAAGTTTAAAAATGCATTGGAACTCTTCCATTGTTCTCGGAATTCCGCTGATGTTTAACAATGCTATAGAACTCTTCCATTGTTCTCGGAATTCCGATGATGTTTAATAATGCTTTGGAACTCTTTCATTGTTCTCGGAATTCCGCTGTAGTTTAAAAATGCATTGGAACTCTTCCATTGTTCTCGGAATTCCGCTGAAGTTTTAGAATGCTTTGGAACTCTTCCATTGTTCTCGGAATTCCGCTAATGTTTAACAATGCTTTGGAACTCTTCCATTGTTCTCAGAATTCCGCTGTAGTTTAAAAATGCTTTGGAACTCTTTCATTGTTCTCGGAATTCTGCTGAAGTTTAAAAAAGATTTGGAACTATTCCATTGTTCTCAGAATTCCGCTAATATTTAACAATGCTTTGGAACTCTTCCATTGTTCTCGGAATTCCACTGAAGTTTAAAAATGCTTTGGAACTCCACCATTGTTCTCGGAATTCTGCTGAAGTTTAAAAATACTTTGGAACTCTTCCATTGCTCTGGGAATTCGGCTGAAGTTTAAAAATGCTTTGGAACTCTTCCATTGTTCTCGTAATTCCGCTGATGTTTAACAATGCTTTAGAACTCTTCCATTGTTCTCGGAATTCCGCTGATGTTTAACAATGCTTTGGAACTCTTGCATTGTTCTCGGAATTCCGCTGTAGTTTAAAAATGCACTGGAACTCTTCCATTGTTCTCGGAATTCCGCTGAAGTTTTACAATGCTTTGGAACTCATCCATTGTTCTCGTAACTCTGTTGATGTTTAATAATGCTTTTGGAACTCTTCCATTGTGCTCGGAGTTCTGCTGAAGTTTAAAAAAGCTTTGGAACTATTCCATTGTTCTCAGAATTCTGTTGATGTTTAATAATGCTTTTGGAACTCTTCCATTGTGCTCGGATTTCTGCTGAAGTTTAAAAATGCTTTGGAACTCTTCCATTCTTCTCGGTATTCAGCTGATGTTTATCAAACCTATGGAACTCTTCCATTGTTCTCGGAATTCTGTTGATGTTTAATAATGCTTTTGGAACTCTGCCATTGTTCTCGGAATTCTGCTGAAGTTTCAAAATGCTTTAGAAATCTTCCCTTGTTCTCGGAATTCTGCTGAAGTTTAACAATGCTTTGGAACTCTTCCATTATTCTCAGAATTCTGCTGAAGTTTAAAAATGCTTTGGTACTCTTCCATTGTTCTAAGAATTACAATGAAGCTTAAAAATGCTTTGGAACTCTTCAATTTTTCTCAGAATTACGCTAAAGTTTAAAAATGCATTGGAACTCTTCCATTGTTCTCGGAATTCCACTGAAGTTTTAGAATGCTTTTTAACACTTCAATTTTTCTCGGAATTCTGCTGAAGTTTAAAAACGCTTTGGAACTCTTCCATTGTTCTCGGAATTCCGCTAATGTTTAATAATGCTTTGGAACTCTTTCATTGTTCTCGGATTTCCACTGAAGTTTAGCCATGCTTTGGAACGCTTCCATTGTTCTCGGAATTCCGCTGAAGTTTAAAAATGCTTTGGAACTCTTCCATTGTGCTCGGAGTTCTGCTGAAGTTTAAAAAAGCTTTGGAACTATTCCATTGTTCTCAGAATTCTGTTGATGTTTAATAATGCTTTTGGAACTCTTCCATTGTGCTCGGATTTCTGCTGAAGTTTAAAAATGCTTTGGAACTCTTCCATTCTTCTCGGTATTCTGCTGATGTTTATCAAACCTATGGAACTCTTCCATTGTTCTCGGAATTCTGTTGATGTTTAATAATGCTTTTGGAACTCTGCCATTGTTCTCGGAATTCTGCTGAAGTTTCAAAATGCTTTAGAAATCTTCCCTTGTTCTCGGAATTCTGCTGAAGTTTAAAAATGCTTTGGAACTCTTCCATTATTCTCAGAATTCTGCTGAAGTTTAAAAATGCTTTAGAACTCTTCCGTTGTTCTCGGAATTCCGCTGATGTCTAACAATGCTTTGGAACTCTTCCATTGTTCTCGGAATTCCGCTGTAGTTTAAAAATGCATTGGAACTTTTCCATTGTTCTCGGAATTCCGCTGAAGTTTTACAATGCTTTGGAACTCTTCCATTTTTCTCTGAATTCTGCTGAAGTTTAAAAATGCTTTGGAACTCTTCCATTGTTTTCGGAATTCCGCTGATGTTTAACAATGCTTTGGAACTCTTCCATTGTTCTCGGAATTCTGCTGTAGTTTAAAAATGCTTTGGAACTCTTTCATTGTTCTCGGAATTCTGCTGAAGTTTAGCCATGCTTTGGAACTCTTCCACTGTTCTCGGAATTCCACTGAAGTATAAAAATGCTTTGGAACTCCTCCATCGTTCTCGGAATTATGCTGAAGTTTAAAAATGCTTTGGAACTCTTCCTATGTTCTGGGAGTTCTGCTGAAGTTTAAAAATGCTTTGGAACTCTTCTATTGTTCTCGGAATTCCGCTGATGTTTAACAATGCTTTAGAACTCCTCCATTGTTCTCGGAATTCCGCTGATGTTTAACAATGCTTTGGAACTCTTGCATTGTTCTCGGAATTCCGCTGTAGTTTAAAAATGCACTGGAACTCTTCCATTTTTCTCGGAATTCCGCTGAAGTTTTACAATGCTTTGGAACTAATTCATTGTTCTCTTAACTCTGTTAATGTTTAATAATGCTTTTGGAACTCTTCCATTGTGCTTGGAGTTCTGCTGAAGTTTAAAAATGCTTTGGAACGCTTCCATTGTTCTGGGAATTCGGCTGAAGTTTAAAAATGCTTTGGAACTCTTCCTATGTTCTGGGAGTTCTGCTGAAGTTTAAAAATGCTTTGGAACTCTTCAATTGTTCTCGGAATTCCGCTGATGTTTAACAATGCTTTAGAACTCTTCCATTGTTCTCGGAATTTTGATGATGTTTAACAATGCTTTGGAACTCTTCCATTGTTCTCGGAATTCTGCTGAAGTTTAAAAATGATTTTGGAACTCTTCCATTGTTCTGGGAATTTGGCTGAAGTTTAAAAATGCTTTGGAACTCTTCCTAAGTTCTAGGAGTTCTGCTGAAGTTTAAAAATGCATTGGAACTCTTCCATTGTTCTCGGAATTCCGCTGATGTTTAACAATGCTATAGAACTCTTCCATTGTTCTCGGAATTCCGATGATGTTTAACAATGCTTTGGAACTCTTTCATTGTTCTCGGAATTCCGCTGTAGTTTAAAAATGCATTGGAACTCTTCCATTGTTCTCGGAATTCCGCTGAAGTTTTAGAATGCTTTGGAACTCTTCCATTGTTCTCGGAATTCCGCTAATGTTTAGCAATGCTTTGGAACTCTTCCATTGTTCTCAGAATTCCGCTTTAGTTTAAAAATGCTTTGGAACTCTTTCATTGTTCTCGGAATTCTGCTGAAGTTTAAAAAAGATTTGGAACTATTCCATTGTTCTCAGAATTCCGCTAATATTTAACAATGCTTTGGAACTCTTCCATTGTTCTCGGAATTCCGCTGATGTTTAATAATGCTTTTGGATCTCTTCCATTGTTCTCGGAATTCAGCTAATGTTTATCAAACCTATGGAACTCTTTCATTGTTCTCGGAATTCCGCTGTAGTTTAAAAATGCTTTGGAACTCTTCCATTGTTCTCGGAATTCCGATAATATTTAACAATGCTTTGGAACTCTTCCATTGTTCTCGGAATTCCGCTGTAGTTTAAAAATGCATTGGAACTCTTCCATTGTTCTCGGAATTCCACTGAAGTTTTAGAATGCTTTTTAACACTTTCATTTTTCTCGGAATTCTGCTGAAGTTTAAAAACGCTTTGGAACTCTTCCATTGTTCTCGGAATTCCGCTAATGTTTAATAATGCTTTGGAACTCTTTCATTGTTCTCGGATTTCCACTGAAGTTTAGCCATGCTTTGGAACTCTGCCATTGTTCTCGGAATTCTGCTGAAGTTTCAAAATGCTTTAGAAATCTTCCCTTGTACTCGGAATTCTGCTGAAGTTTAACAATGCTTTGGAACTCTTCCATTATTCTCAGAATTCTGCTGAAGTTTAAAAATGCTTTGGTACTCTTCCATTGTTCTCAGAATTAAAATGAAGCTTAAAAATGCTTTGGAACTCTTCAATTTTTCTCAGAATTACGCTAAAGTTTAAAAATGCTTTGGAACTCCTCCATTGTTCTCGGAATTCTGCTGAAGTTTAAAAGTGCTTTGGAACTCTTCCATTGTTCTGGGAATTTGGCTGAAGTTTAAAAATGCTTTGGAACTCTTCCTATGTTCTGGGAGTTCTGCTGAAGTTTAAAAATGCTTTGGAACTCTTTCATTGTTCTCGGAATTCCGCTGAAGTTTAGCCATGCTTTGGAACTCTTCCATTGTTCTCGGAATTCCACTGAAGTTTAAAAATGCTTTGGAACTCTTCCATTGTTCTCGGAATTCCGCTGATGTTTAACAATGCTTTAGAAATCTTCCATTGTTCTCGGAATTCCGCTGATGTTTAACAATGCTTTGGAACTCTTGCATTGTTCTCGGAATTCCGCTGTAGTTTAAAAATGCACTGGAACTCTTCCATTGTTCTCGGAATTCCGCTGAAGTTTTACAATGCTTTGGAACTCATCCATTGTTCTCGTAACTCTGTTGATGTTTAATAATGCTTTTGGAACTCTTCCATTGTTCTCGGAATTCTGCTGAAGTTTAAAAATGATTTTGGAACTCTTCCATTGTTCTGGGAATTTGGCTGAAGTTTAAAAATGCTTTGGAACTCTTCCTAAGTTCTAGGAGTTCTGCTGAAGTTTAAAAATGCATTGGAACTCTTCCATTGTTCTCGGAATTCCGCTGATGTTTAACAATGCTTTAGAACTCTTCCATTGTTCTCGGAATTCCGGTGATGTTTAACAATGCTTCGGAACTCTTTCATTGTTCTCGGAATTCCGCTTTTGTTTAAAAATGCATTGGAACTCTTCCATTGTTCTCGGAATTCCGCTGAAGTTTTAGAATGCTTTGGAACTCTTCCATTGTTCTCGGAATTCCGCTAATGTTTAACAATGCTTTGGCACTCTTCCATTGTTCTCGGAATTCCGCTAATGTTTATCAAACCTATGGAACTCTTTCATTGTTCTCGGAATTCCGCTGTAGTTTAAAAATGCTTTGGAACTCTTCCATTGTTCTCGGAATTCCGATAATATTTAACAATGCTTTGGAACTCTTCCATTGTTCTCGGAATTCCGCTGTAGTTTAAAAATGCATTGGAACACTTCCATTGTTCTCGGAATTCCACTGAAGTTTTAGAATGCTTTTTAACACTTCCATTTTTCTCGGAATTCTGCTGAAGTTTAAAAACGCTTTGGAACTCTTCCATTGTTCTCGGAATTCCGCTAATGTTTAATAATGCTTTGGAACTCTTTCATTGTTCTCGGATTTCCACTGAAGTTTAGACATGCTATGGAACTCTTCCATTGTTCTCGGAATTCCGCTGAAGTTTAAAAATGCTTTGGAACTCTTTCATTGTTCTCAGAATTCTGCTGAAGTTTTAAAAAGCTTTGGAAATATTCCATTGTTCTCAGAATTCTGCTAATATTTAACAATGCTTTGGAACTCTTCCATTGTTCTCGGAATTCCGCTGATGTTTAATAATGCTTTTGGAACTCTTCCATTGTTCTCGGAATTCTGCTGAAGTTTAACAATGCTTTGGAACTCTTCCATTATTCTCAGAATTCTGCTGAAGTTTTAAAATGCTTTGGTACTCTTCCATTGTTCTCAGAATTCCAATGAAGCTTAAAAATGCTTTGGAACTCTTCAATTTTTCTCAGAATTCTGCTGAAGTTTAAAAGTGCTTTGGAACTCTTCCATTGTTCTGGGAATTCGGCTGAAGTTTAAAAATGCTTTGGAGCTCTTCCTATGTTCTGGGATTTCTGCAGAAGTTTAAAAATTCTTTAGAACTCTTCCATTGTTCTCGGAATTCCGCTGAAGTTTAAAAATGATTTTGGAACTCTTCCATTGTTCTCGGAATTCTGCTGAAGTTTAAAAATGATTTTGGAACTCTTCCATTGTTCTGGGAATTTGGCTGAAGTTTAAAAATGCTTTGGAACTCTTCCTAAGTTCTGGGAGTTCTGCTGAAGTTTAAAAATGCATTGGAACTCTTCCATTGTTCTCGGAATTCCGCTGATGTTTAACAATGCTTTAGAGCTCTTCCATTGTTCTCGGAATTCCGATGATGTTTAACAATGCTTTGGAACTCTTTCATTGTTCTTGGAATTCCGCTGTAGTTTAAAAATGCATTATAACTCTTCCATTGTTCTCGGAATTCCGCTGAAGTTTTAGAATGCTTTGGAACTCTTCCATTGTTCTCGGAATTCCGCTAATGTTTAAAAATGCTTTGGAACTCTTCCATTGTTCTCAGAATTCCGCTGTAGTTTAAAAATGCTTTGGAACTCTTTCATTATTCTCGGAATTCTGCTGAAGTTTAAAAAAGATTTGGAACTATTCCATTGTTCTCAGAATTCCACTAATATTTAACAATGCTTTGGAACTCTTCCATTGTTCTCGGAATTCCGCTGATGTTTAATAATGCTTTTGGAACTCTGCCATTGTTCTCGGAATTCTGCTGAAGTTTCAAAATGCTTTAGAAATCTTCCCTTGTTCTCGGAATTCTGCTGAAGTTTAACAATGCTTTGGAACTCTTCCATTATTCTCAGAATTCTGCTGAAGTTTAAAAATGCTTTGGTACTCTTCCATTGTTCTCAGAATTAAAATGAAGCTTAAAAATGCTTTGGAACTCTTCAATTTTTCTCAGAATTACGCTAAAGTTTAAAAATGCTTTGGAACTCCTCCATTGTTCTCGGAATTCTGCTGAAGTTTAAAAGTGCTTTGGAACTCTTCCATTGTTCTGGGAATTTGGCTGAAGTTTAAAAATGCTTTGGAACTCTTCCTATGTTCTGGGAGTTCTGCTGAAGTTTAAAAATGCTTTGGAACTCTTTCATTGTTCTCGGAATTCCGCTGAAGTTTAGCCATGCTTTGGAACTCTTCCATTGTTCTCGGAATTCCACTGAAGTTTAAAAATGCTTTGGAACTCCTCCATTGTTCTCGGAATTCTGCTGAAGTTTAAAAATGCTTTGGAACTCTTCCATTGCTCTGGGAATTCGGCTGAAGTTTAAAAATGCTTTGGAACTCTTCCATTGTTCTCGGAATTCCGCTGATGTTTAACAATGCTTTAGAACTCTTCCATTGTTCTCGGAATTCCGCTGATGTTTAACAATGCTTTGGAACTCTTGCATTGTTCTCGGAATTCCGCTGTAGTTTAAAAATGCACTGGAACTCTTCCATTGTTCTCGGAATTCCGCTGAAGTTTTACAATGCTTTGGAACTCATCCATTGTTCTCGTAACTCTGTTGATGTTTAATAATGCTTTTGGAACTCTTCCATTGTGCTCGGAGTTCTGCTGAAGTTTAAAAAAGCTTTGGAACTATTCCATTGTTCTCAGAATTCTGTTGATGTTTAATAATGCTTTTGGAACTCTTCTATTGTGCTCGGATTTCTGCTGAAGTTTAAAAATGCTTTGGAACTCTTCCATTCTTCTCGGTATTCTGCTGATGTTTATCAAACCTATGGAACTCTTCCATTGTTCTCGGAATTCTGTTGATGTTTAATAATGCTTTTGGAACTCTGCCATTGTTCTTGGAATTCTGCTGAAGTTTCAAAATGCTTTAGAAATCTTCCCTTGTTCTCGGAATTCTGCTGAAGTTTAACAATGCTTTGGAACTCTTCCATTATTCTCAGAATTCTGCTGAAGTTTAAAAATGCTTTGGTACTCTTCCATTGTTCTCAGAATTACAATGAAGCTTAAAAATGCTTTGAAACTCTTCAATTTTTCTCAGAATTACGCTAAAGTTTAAAAATGCATTGGAACTCTTCCATTGTTCTCGGAATTCCACTGAAGTTTTAGAATGCTTTTTAACACTTCCATTTTTCTCGGAATTCTGCTGAAGTTTAAAAACGCTTTGGAACTCTTCCATTGTTCTCGGAATTCCGCTAATGTTTAATAATGCTTTGGAACTCTTTCATTGTTCTTGGATTTCCACTGAAGTTTAGCCATGCTTTGGAGCTCTTCCATTGTTCTCGGAATTCCGCTGAAGTTTAAAAATGCTTTGGAACTCTTCCATTGTTCTCGGAATTCTGCTGAAGTTTTAAAAAGCTTTGGAACTATTCCATTGTTCTCAGAATTCTGCTAATATTTAACAATGCTTTGGAACTCTTCCATTGTTCTCGGAATTCCGCTGATGTTTAATAATGCTTTTGGAACTCTTCCATTGTTCTCAGAATTCTGCTGATGTTTAACAATGCTTTAGAACTCTTCCATTGTTCTCGGAATTCGGCTGAAGTTTAAAAATGCTTTGGAGCTCTTCCTATGTTCTGGGAGTTCTGCTGAAGTTTAAAAATGCTTTAGAACTCTTCGGTTGTTCTCGGAATTCCGCTGATGTCTAACAATGCTTTGGAACTCTTCCATTGTTCTCGGAATTCCGCTGTAGTTTAAAAATGCATTGGAACTTTTCCATTGTTCTCGGAATTCCGCTGAAGTTTTACAATGCTTTGGAGCTCTTCCATTTTTCTCTGAATTCTGCTGAAGTTTAAAAATGCTTTGGAACTCTTCCATTGTTCTCGGAATTCCGTTGATGTTTAACAATGCTTTGGAACTCTTCCATTGTTCTCGGAGTTCCGCTGTAGTTTAAAAATGCTTTGGAACTCTTTCATTGTTCTCGGAATTCCGCTGAAGTTTAGCCATGCTTTGGAACTCTTCCATTGTTCTCGGAATTCCACTGAAGTTTAAAAATGCTTTGGAACTCCTCCTATGTTCTGGGAATTCTGCTGAAGTTTAAAAATGCTTTGGAACTCTTCCTATGTTCTGGGAGTTCTGCTGAAGTTTAAAAATGCTTTGGAACTCTTCCATTGTTCTCGGAATTCCGCTGATGTTTAACAATGCTTTAGAACTCTTCCATTGTTCTCGGAATTCCGCTGATGTTTAACAATGCTTTGGAACTCTTGCATTGTTCTCGGAATTCCGCTGTAGTTTAAAAATGCACTGGAACTCTTCCATTTTTCTCGCAATTCCGCTGAAGTTTTACAATGCTTTGGAACTCATCCATTGTTCTCTTAACTTTGTTGATGTTTAATAATGCTTTTGGAACTCTTCCATTGTGCTTGGAGTTCTGCTGAAGTTTAAAAATGCTTTGGAACGCTTCCATTGTTCTGGGAATTCGGCTGAAGTTTAAAAATGCTTTGGAACTCTTCCTATGTTCTGGGAGTTCTGCTGAAGTTTAAAAATGCTTTGGAACACTTCAATTGTTCTCGGAATTCCGCTGATGTTTAACAATGCTTTAGAACTCTTCCATTGTTCTCGGAATTTTGATGATGTTTAACAATGCTTTGGAACTCTTCCATTGTTCTCGGAATTCTGCTGAAGTTTAAAAATGATTTTGGAACTCTTCCATTGTTCTGGGAATTTGGCTGAAGTTTAAAAATGCTTTGGAACTCTTCCTAAGTTCTAGGAGTTCTGATGAAGTTTAAAAATGCATTGGAACTCTTCCATTGTTCTCGGAATTCCGCTGATGTTTAACAATGCTATAGAACTCTTCCATTGTTCTCGGAATTCCGATGATGTTTAACAATGCTTTGGAACTCTTTCATTGTTCTCGGAATTCCGCTGTAGTTTAAAAATGCATTGGAACTCTTCCATTGTTCTCGGAATTCCGCTGAAGTTTTAGAATGCTTTGGAACTCTTCCATTGTTCTCGGAATTCCGCTAATGTTTAACAATGCTTTGGAACTCTTCCATTGTTCTCAGAATTCCGCTGTAGTTTAAAAATGCTTTGGAACTCTTTCATTGTTCTCGGAATTCTGCTGAAGTTTAAAAAAGATTTGGAACTATTCCATTGTTCTCAGAATTCCGCTAATATTTAACAATTCTTTGGAACGCTTCCAATGTTCTCGGAATTCCGCTGATGTTTAATAATGCTTTTGGATCTCTTCCATTGTTCTCGGAATTTTGCTAATGTTTAACAATGCTTTGGAACTCATCCATTGTTCTCGGAATTCTGTTCATGTTTAATATTGCTTTTGGAACTCTTCCATTGTGCTCGGAATTCTGCTGAAGTTTAAAAATGATTTGGAACTCTTCCATTGTTCTCGGAATTCAGCTAATGTTTATCAAACCTATGGAACTCTTTCATTGTTCTCGGAATTCCGCTGTAGTTTAAAAATGCTTTGGAACTCTTCCATTGTTCTCGGAATTCCGATAATATTTAACAATGCTTTGGAACTCTTCCATTGTTCTCGGAATTCCGCTGTAGTTTAAAAATGCATTGGAACTCTTCCATTGTTCTCGGAATTCCACTGAAGTTTTAGAAAGCTTTTTAACACTTCCATTTTTCTCGGAATTCTGATGAAGTTTAAAAACGCTTTGAAACTCTTCCATTGTTCTCGGAATTCCGCTAATGTTTAATAATGCTTTGGAACTCTTTCATTGTTCTCGGATTTCCACTGAAGTTTAGCCATGCTTTGGAACTCTTCCATTGTTCTCGGAATTCCGCTGAAGTTTAATAATGCTTTTGGAACTCTTCCATTGTTCTCAGACATCTGCTGATGTTTAACAATGCTTTGGAGCTCTTCCTATGTTCTGGGAGTTCTGCTGAAGTTTAAAAATGCTTTAGAACTCTTCCATTGTTCTCGGAATTCCGCTGATGTCTAACAATGCTTTGGAACTCTTCCATTGTTCTCGGAATTCCGCTGTAGTTTAAAAATGCATTGGAACTTTTCCATTGTTCTCGGAATTCTGCTGAAGTTTTACAATGCTTTGGAACTCTTCCATTTTTCTCTGAATTCTGCTGAAGTTTAAAAATGCTTTGGAACTCTTCCATTGTTCTCGGAATTCCGCTGATGTTTAACAATGCTTTGGAACTCTTCCATTGTTCTCGGAATTCCGCTGTAGTTTAAAAATGCTTTGGAACTCTTACATTGTTCACGGAATTCCGCTGAAGTTTAGCCATGCTTTGGAACTCTTCCATTGTTCTCGGAATTCCACTGAAGTTTAAAAATGCTTTGGAACTCCTCCATCGTTCTCGGAATTCTGTTGAAGTTTAAAAATGCTTTGGAACTCTTCCTAGGTTCTGGGAGTTCTGCTGAAGTTTAAAAATGCTTTGGAACTCTTCCATTGTTCTCGGAATTCTGCTGATGTTTAACAATGCTTTAGAACTCTTCCATTGTTCTCGGAATTCCGCTGATGTTTAACAATGCTTTGGAACTCTTGCATTGTTCTCGGAATTCCGCTGTAGTTTAAAAATGCACTGGAACTCTTCCATTTTTCTCGGAATTCCGCTGAAGTTTTACAATGCTTTGGAACTCATCCATTGTTCTCTTAACTCTGTTGATGTTTAATAATGCTTTTGGAACTCTTCCATTGTTCTCGGAATTCTGCTGAAGTTTAAAAATGATTTTGGAACTCTTCCATTGTTCTGGGAATTTGGCTGAAGTTTAAAAATGCTTTGGAACTCTTCCATTGTTCTGGGAATTTGGCTGAAGTTTAAAAATGCTTTGGAACTCTTCCTAAGTTCTAGGAGTTCTGCTGAAGTTTAAAAATGCATTGGAACTCTTCCATTGTTCTCGGAATTCCGCTGATGTTTAACAATGCTTTAGAACCCTTCCATTGTTCTCGGAATTCCGATGATGTTTAACAATGCTTTGGAACTCTTTCATTGTTCTCGGAATTCCGCTGTAGTTTAAAAATGCATTGGAACTCTTCCATTGTTCTCGGAATTCCGCTGAAGTTTTAGAATGCTTTGGAACTCTTCCATTGTTCTCGGAATTCTGCTAATGTTTAACAATGCTTTGGCACTCTTCCATTGTTCTCGGAATTCCGCTAATGTTTATCAAACCTATGGAACTCTTTCATTGTTCTCGGAATTCCGCTGTAGTTTAAAAATGCTTTGAAACTCTTCCATTGTTCTCGGAATTCCGATAATATTTAACAATGCTTTGGAACTCTTCCATTGTTCTCGGAATTCCGCTGTAGTTTAAAAATGCATTGGAACACTTCCATTGTTCTCGGAATTCCACTGAAGTTTTAGAATGCTTTTTAACACTTCCATTTTTCTCGGAATTCTGCTGAAGTTTAAAAACGCTTTGGAACTCTTCCATTGTTCTCGGAATTCCGCTAATGTTTAATAATGCTTTGGAACTCTTTCATTGTTCTCGGATTTCCACTGAAGTTTACACATGCTTTGTAACTCTTCCATTGTTCTCGGAATTCCGCTGAAGTTTAAAAATGCTTTGGAACTCTTCCATTGTTCTCAGAATTCTGCTGAAGTTTTAAAAAGCTTTGGAAATATTCCATTGTTCTCAGAATTCTGCTAATATTTAACAATGCTTTGGAACTCTTCCATTGTTCTCGGAATTCCGCTGATGTTTAATAATGCTTTTGGAACTCCTCCATTGTTCTCGGAATTCTGCTGAAGTTTAACAATGCTTTGGAACTCTTCCATTATTCTCAGAATTCTGCTGAAGTTTTAAAATGCTTTGGTACTCTTCCATTGTTCTCAGAATTCCAATGAAGCTTAAAAATGCTTTGGAACTCTTCAATTTTTCTCAGAATTCTGCTGAAGTTTAAAAGTGCTTTGGAACTCTTCCATTGTTCTGGGAATTCGGCTGAAGTTTAAAAATGCTTTGGAGCTCTTCCTATGTTCTGGGATTTCTGCTGAAGTTTAAAAATTCTTTAGAACTCTTCCATTGTTCTCGGAATTCTGCTGATGTCTAACAATGCTTTGGAACTCTTCCATTGTTCTCGGTATTCCGCTGTAGTTTAAAAATGCATTGGAACTTTTCCATTGTTCTCGGAATTCCGCTGAATTTTTAAAATGCTTTGGAACTCTTCCATTTTTCTCTGAATTCTGCTGAAGTTTAAAAATGCTTTGGAACTCTTCCATTGTTCTCGGAATTCCGCTGATGTTTAACAATGCTTTGCAACTCTTCCATTGATCTCGGAATTCCGCTGTAGTTTAAAAATGCTTTGGAACTCCTTCATTGTTCTCGGAAATCCGATGAAGTTTAGGGATGCTTTGGAACTCTAAAATTGTTCTCGGAATTCCGCTGAAGTTTAAAAATGCTTTGGAACTCCTCCATTGTTCTCGGAATTCTGCTGAAGTTTAAAAATGCTTTGGAACTCTTCCATTGTTCTGGGAATTCGGCTGAAGTTTAAAAATGCTTTTTAACTCTTCCTATGTTTGGGAGTTCTGCTGAAGTTTAAAAATGCTTTGGAACTCTTCCATTGTTCTCGGAATACCGCTGATGTTTAACAATGCTTTGGAACTATTCCATTGTTCTCGGAATTCCGCTGATGTTTAACAATGCTTTGGAGCTCTTCCATTGTTCTGGGAATTCGGCTGAAGTTTAAAAATGCTTTGGAGCTCTTTCTATGTTCTGGGAGTTCTGCTGAAGTTTAAAAATGCTTTAGAACTCTTCCATTGTTCTCGGAATTCTGCTGATGTCTAACAATGCTTTGGAACTTTTCCATTGTTCTCGGAATTCCGCTGTAGTTTAAAATTGCTTTGGAACTCTTTCATTGTTCTCGGAATTCCGCTGAAGTTTAGCCATGCTTTGGAACTCTTCCATTGTTCTCGGAATTCCACTGAAGTTTAAAAATGCTTTGGAACTCCTCCATTGTTCTCGGAATTCTGCTGAAGTTTAAAAATGCATTGGAACTCTTCGACTGTTCTCGGAATTCCGCTGAAGTTTTAGAATGCTTTGGAATTCTTCCATTGTTCTCGGAATTCCGCTAATGTTTAACAATGCTTTGGAACTCTTCCATTGTTCTCGGAATTCCGCTGTAGTTTAAAAATACTTTGGAACTCTTTCATTGTTCTTGGAATTCCGCTGAAGTTTAGCCATGCTTTGGAACTCTTCCATTGTTCTCGGAATTCTGCTGAAGTTTAAAAATGCTTTGGAACTCTTCCATTGTTCTCGGAATTCTGCTGAAGTTTCAAAAAGATTTGGAACTATTCCATTGTTCTCAGAATTCCAATGAAGCTTAAAAATGCTTTGGAACTCTTCAATTTTTCTCAGAATTCTGCTGAAGTTTAAAAGTGCTTTGGAACTCTTCCATTGTTCTGGGAATTCGGCTGAAGTTTAAAAATGCTTTGGAGCTCTTCCTATGTTCTGGGATTTCTGCTGAAGTTTAAAAATTCTTTAGAACTCTTCCATTGTTCTCGGAATTCTGCTGATGTCTAACAATGCTTTGGAACTCTTCCATTGTTCTCGGTATTCCGCTGTAGTTTAAAAATGCATTGGAACTTTTCCATTGTTCTCGGAATTCCGCTGAAGTTTTAAAATGCTTTGGAACTCTTCCATTTTTCTCTGAATTCTGCTGAAGTTTAAAAATGCTTTGGAACTCTTCCATTGTTCTCGGAATTCCGCTGATGTTTAACAATGCTTTGCAACTCTTCCATTGATCTCGGAATTCCGCTGTAGTTTAAAAATGCTTTGGAACTCCTTCATTGTTCTCGGAAATCCGATGAAGTTTAGGGATGCTTTGGAACTCTAAAATTGTTCTCAGAATTCCGCTGAAGTTTAAAAATGCTTTGGAACTCCTCCATTGTTCTCGGAATTCTGCTGAAGTTTAAAAATGCTTTGGAACTCTTCCATTGTTCTGGGAATTCGGCTGAAGTTTAAAAATGCTTTTTAACTCTTCCTATGTTTGGGAGTTCTGCTGAAGTTTAAAAATGCTTTGGAACTCTTCCATTGTTCTCGGAATACCGCTGATGTTTAACAATGCTTTGGAACTATTCCATTGTTCTCGGAATTCCGCTGATGTTTAACAATGCTTTGGAGCTCTTCCATTGTTCTGGGAATTCGGCTGAAGTTTAAAAATGCTTTGGAGCTCTTCCTATGTTCTGGGAGTTCTGCTGAAGTTTAAAAATGCTTTAGAACTCTTCCATTGTTCTCGGAATTCTGCTGATGTCTAACAATGCTTTGGAACTTTTCCATTGTTCTCGGAATTCCGCTGTAGTTTAAAATTGCTTTGGAACTCTTTCATTGTTCTCGGAATTCCGCTGAAGTTTAAAAATACTTTGGAACTCTTTCATTGTTCTCGGAATTCCGCTGAAGTTTAGCCATGCTTTGGAACTCTTCCATTGTTCTCTGAATTCTGCTGAAGTTTAAAAATGCTTTGGAACTCTTCCATTGTTCTCGGAATTCTGCTGAAGTTTCAAAAAGATTTGGAACTATTCCATTGTTCTCAGAATTCCGCTAATATTTAACAATGCTTTGGAACTCTTCCATTGTTCTCAGAATTCCGCTGATGTTTAATAATGCTTTTGGAACTCTTCCATTGTTCTCAGAATTCTGCTAATGTTTAACAATGCTTTGGAACTCATCCATTGTTCTCGGAATTCCACTGAAGTTTAAAAATGCTATGGAACTCCTCCATTGTTCTCGGAATTCTGCTGAAGTTTAAAAATGCTTTGGAACTCTTCCATTGCTCTGGGAATTCGGCTGAAGTTTAAAAATGCTTTGGAACTCTTCCATTGTTCTCGGAATTCCGCTGATGTTTAACAATGCTTTAGAACTCTTCCATTGTTCTCGGAATTCCGCTGATGTTTAACAATGCTTTGGAACTCTTGCATTGTTCTCGGAATTCCGCTGTAGTTTAAAAATGCACTGGAACTCTTCCATTGTTCTCGGAATTCCGCTGAAGTTTTACAATGCTTTGGAACTCATCCATTGTTCTCGTAACTCTGTTGATGTTTAATAATGCTTTTGGAACTCTTCCATTGTGCTCGGAGTTCTGCTGAAGTTTAAAAAAGCTTTGGAACTATTCCATTGTTCTCAGAATTCTGTTGATGTTTAATAATGCTTTTGGAACTTTTCTATTGTGCTCGGATTTCTGCTGAAGTTTAAAAATGCTTTGGAACTCTTCCATTCTTCTCGGTATTCTGCTGATGTTTATCAAACCTATGGAACTCTTCCATTGTTCTCGGAATTCTGTTGATGTTTAATAATGCTTTTGGAACTCTGCCATTGTTCTCGGAATTCTGCTGAAGTTTCAAAATGCTTTAGAAATCTTCCCTTGTTCTCGGAATTCTGCTGAAGTTTAACAATGCTTTGGAACTCTTCCATTATTCTCAGAATTCTGCTGAAGTTTAAAAATGCTTTGGTACTCTTCCATTGTTCTCAGAATTACAATGAAGCTTAAAAATGCTTTGAAACTCTTCAATTTTTCTCAGAATTACGCTAAAGTTTAAAAATGCATTGGAACTCTTCCATTGTTCTCGGAATTCCACTGAAGTTTTAGAATGCTTTTTAACACTTCCATTTTTCTCGGAATTCTGCTGAAGTTTAAAAACGCTTTGGAACTCTTCCATTGTTCTCGGAATTCCGCTAATGTTTAATAATGCTTTGGAACTCTTCCATTGTTCTCGAAATTCTGCTGAAGTTTTAAAAAGCTTTGGAACTATTCCATTGTTCTCAGAATTCTGCTAATATTTAACAATGCTTTGGAACTCTTCCATTGTTCTCGGAATTCCGCTGATGTTTAATAATGCTTTTGGAACTCTTCCATTGTTCTCAGACTTCTGCTGATGTTTAACAATGCTTTAGAACTCTTCCATTGTTCTCGGAATTCGGCTGAAGTTTAAAAATGCTTTGGAGCTCTTCCTATGTTCTGGGAGTTCTGCTGAAGTTTAAAAATGCTTTAGAACTCTTCGGTTGTTCTCGGAATTCCGCTGATGTCTAACAATGCTTTGGAACTCTTCCATTGTTCTCGGAATTCCGCTGTAGTTTAAAAATGCATTGGAACTTTTCCATTGTTCTCGGAATTCCGCTGAAGTTTTACAATGCTTTGGAACTCTTCCATTTTTCTCTGAATTCTGCTGAAGTTTAAAAATGCTTTGGAACTCTTCCATTGTTCTCGGAATTCCGTTGATGTTTAACAATGCTTTGGAACTCTTCCATTGTTCTCGGAATTCCGCTGTAGTTTAAAAATGCTTTGGAACTCTTTCATTGTTCTCGGAATTCTGCTGAAGTTTAGCCATGCTTTGGAACTCTTCCATTGTTCTCGGAATTCCACTGAAGTTTAAAAATGCTTTGGAACTCCTCCATCGTTCTCGGAATTCTGCTGAAGTTTAAAAATGCTTTGGAACTCTTCCTATGTTCTGGGAGTTCTGCTGAAGTTTAAAAATGCTTTGGAACTCTTCCATTGTTCTCGGAATTCCGCTGATGTTTAACAATGCTTTAGAACTCTTCCATTGTTCTCGGAATTCCGCTGATGTTTAACAATGCTTTGGAACTCTTGCATTGTTCTCGGAATTCCGCTGTAGTTTAAAAATGCACTGGAACTCTTCCATTTTTCTCGGAATTCCGCTGAAGTTTTACAATGCTTTGGAACTCATCCATTGTTCTCTTAACTCTGTTGATGTTTAATAATGCTTTTGGAACTCTTCCATTGTGCTTGGAGTTCTGCTGAAGTTTAAAAATGCTTTGGAACGCTTCCATTGTTCTGGGAATTCGGCTGAAGTTTAAAAATGCTTTGGAACTCTTCCTATGTTCTGGGAGTTCTGCTGAAGTTTAAAAATGCTTTGGAACACTTCAATTGTTCTCGGAATTCCGCTGATGTTTAACAATGCTTTAGAACTCTTCCATTGGTCTCGGAATTTTGATGATGTTTAACAATGCTTTGGAACTCTTCCATTGTTCTCGGAATTCTGCTGAAGTTTAAAAATGATTTTGGAACTCTTCCATTGTTCTGGGAATTTGGCTGAAGTTTAAAAATGCTTTGGAACTCTTCCTAAGTTCTAGGAGTTCTGATGAAGTTTAAAAATGCATTGGAACTCTTCCATTGTTCTCGGAATTCCGCTGATGTTTAACAATGCTATAGAACTCTTCCATTGTTCTCGGAATTCCGATGATGTTTAACAATGCTTTGGAACTCTTTCATTGTTCTCGGAATTCCGCTGTAGTTTAAAAATGCATTGGAACTCTTCCATTGTTCTCGGAATTCCGCTGAAGTTTTAGAATGCTTTGGAACTCTTCCATTGTTCTCGGAATTCCGCTAATGTTTAACAATGCTTTGGAACTATTCCATTGTTCTCAGAATTCCGCTAATATTTAACAATGTTTTGGAACTCTTCCATTGTTCTCGGAATTCCACTGAAGTTTAAAAATGCTTTGGAACACCTCCATTGTTCTCGGAATTCTGCTGAAGTTTAAAAATGCTTTGGAACTCTTCCATTGCTCTGGGAATTCGGCTGAAGTTTAAAAATGCTTTGGAACTCTTCCATTGTTCTCGGAATTCCGCTGATGTTTAACAATGCTTTAGAACTCTTCCATTGTTCTCGGAATTCCGCTGATGTTTAACAATGCTTTGGAACTCTTGCATTGTTCTCGGAATTCCGCTGTAGTTTAAAAATGCACTGGAACTCTTCCATTGTTCTCGGAATTCCGCTGAAGTTTTACAATGCTTTGGAACTCATCCATTGTTCTCGTAACTCTGTTGATGTTTAATAATGCTTTTGGAACTCTTCCATTGTGCTCGGAGTTCTGCTGAAGTTTAAAAAAGCTTTGGAACTATTCCATTGTTCTCAGAATTCTGTTGATGTTTAATAATGCTTTTGGAACTTTTCTATTGTGCTCGGATTTCTGCTGAAGTTTAAAAATGCTTTGGAACTCTTCCATTCTTCTCGGTATTCTGCTGATGTTTATCAAACCTATGGAACTCTTCCATTGTTCTCGGAATTCTGTTGATGTTTAATAATGCTTTTGGAACTCTGCCATTGTTCTCGGAATTCTGCTGAAGTTTCAAAATGCTTTAGAAATCTTCCCTTGTTCTCGGAATTCTGCTGAAGTTTAACAATGCTTTGGAACTCTTCCATTATTCTCAGAATTCTGCTGAAGTTTAAAAATGCTTTGGTACTCTTCCATTGTTCTCAGAATTACAATGAAGCTTAAAAATGCTTTGAAACTCTTCAATTTTTCTCAGAATTACGCTAAAGTTTAAAAATGCATTGGAACTCTTCCATTGTTCTCGGAATTCCACTGAAGTTTTAGAATGCTTTTTAACACTTCCATTTTTCTCGGAATTCTGCTGAAGTTTAAAAACGCTTTGGAACTCTTCCATTGTTCTCGGAATTCCGCTAATGTTTAATAATGCTTTGGAACTCTTCCATTGTTCTCGAAATTCTGCTGAAGTTTTAAAAAGCTTTGGAACTATTCCATTGTTCTCAGAATTCTGCTAATATTTAACAATGCTTTGGAACTCTTCCATTGTTCTCGGAATTCCGCTGATGTTTAATAATGCTTTTGGAACTCTTCCATTGTTCTCAGACTTCTGCTGATGTTTAACAATGCTTTAGAACTCTTCCATTGTTCTCGGAATTCGGCTGAAGTTTAAAAATGCTTTGGAGCTCTTCCTATGTTCTGGGAGTTCTGCTGAAGTTTAAAAATGCTTTAGAACTCTTCGGTTGTTCTCGGAATTCCGCTGATGTCTAACAATGCTTTGGAACTCTTCCATTGTTCTCGGAATTCCGCTGTAGTTTAAAAATGCATTGGAACTTTTCCATTGTTCTCGGAATTCCGCTGAAGTTTTACAATGCTTTGGAACTCTTCCATTTTTCTCTGAATTCTGCTGAAGTTTAAAAATGCTTTGGAACTCTTCCATTGTTCTCGGAATTCCGTTGATGTTTAACAATGCTTTGGAACTCTTCCATTGTTCTCGGAATTCCGCTGTAGTTTAAAAATGCTTTGGAACTCTTTCATTGTTCTCGGAATTCTGCTGAAGTTTAGCCATGCTTTGGAACTCTTCCATTGTTCTCGGAATTCCACTGAAGTTTAAAAATGCTTTGGAACTCCTCCATCGTTCTCGGAATTCTGCTGAAGTTTAAAAATGCTTTGGAACTCTTCCTATGTTCTGGGAGTTCTGCTGAAGTTTAAAAATGCTTTGGAACTCTTCCATTGTTCTCGGAATTCCGCTGATGTTTAACAATGCTTTAGAACTCTTCCATTGTTCTCGGAATTCCGCTGATGTTTAACAATGCTTTGGAACTCTTGCATTGTTCTCGGAATTCCGCTGTAGTTTAAAAATGCACTGGAACTCTTCCATTTTTCTCGGAATTCCGCTGAAGTTTTACAATGCTTTGGAACTCATCCATTGTTCTCTTAACTCTGTTGATGTTTAATAATGCTTTTGGAACTCTTCCATTGTGCTTGGAGTTCTGCTGAAGTTTAAAAATGCTTTGGAACGCTTCCATTGTTCTGGGAATTCGGCTGAAGTTTAAAAATGCTTTGGAACTCTTCCTATGTTCTGGGAGTTCTGCTGAAGTTTAAAAATGCTTTGGAACACTTCAATTGTTCTCGGAATTCCGCTGATGTTTAACAATGCTTTAGAACTCTTCCATTGTTCTCGGAATTTTGATGATGTTTAACAATGCTTTGGAACTCTTCCATTGTTCTCGGAATTCTGCTGAAGTTTAAAAATGATTTTGGAACTCTTCCATTGTTCTGGGAATTTGGCTGAAGTTTAAAAATGCTTTGGAACTCTTCCTAAGTTCTAGGAGTTCTGATGAAGTTTAAAAATGCATTGGAACTCTTCCATTGTTCTCGGAATTCCGCTGATGTTTAACAATGCTATAGAACTCTTCCATTGTTCTCGGAATTCCGATGATGTTTAACAATGCTTTGGAACTCTTTCATTGTTCTCGGAATTCCGCTGTAGTTTAAAAATGCATTGGAACTCTTCCATTGTTCTCGGAATTCCGCTGAAGTTTTAGAATGCTTTGGAACTCTTCCATTGTTCTCGGAATTCCGCTAATGTTTAACAATGCTTTGGAACTATTCCATTGTTCTCAGAATTCCGCTAATATTTAACAATGTTTTGGAACTCTTCCATTGTTCTCGGAATTCCACTGAAGTTTAAAAATGCTTTGGAACTCCTCCATTGTTCTCGGAATTCTGCTGAAGTTTAAAAATGCTTTGGAACTCTTCCATTGCTCTGGGAATTCGGCTGAAGTTTAAAAATGCTTTGGAACTCTTCCATTGTTCTCGGAATTCCGCTGATGTTTAACAATGCTTTAGAACTGTTCCATTGTTCTCGGAATTCCGCTGATGTTTAACAATGCTTTGGAACTCTTGCATTGTTCTCGGAATTCCGCTGTAGTTTAAAAATGCTTTGGAACTCTTCCATTGTTCTCGGAATTCCGATAATATTTAACAATGCTTTGGAACTCTTCCATTGTTCTCGGAATTCCGCTGTAGTTTAAAAATGCATTGGAACTCTTCCATTGTTCTCGGAATTCCGCTGAAGTTTTAGAATGCTTTTTAACACTTCCATTTTTCTCGGAATTCTGCTGAAGTTTAAAAACGCTTTAGAACTCTTCCATTGTTCTCGGAATTCCGCTGATGTCTAACAATGCTTTGGAACTCTTCCATTGTTCTCGGAATTCCGCTGTAGTTTAAAAATGCATTGGAACTTTTCCATTGTTCTCGGAATTCCGCTGAAGTTTTACAATGCTTTGGAACTCTTTCATTTTTCTCTGAATTCTGCTGAAGTTTATAAATGCTTTGGAACTCTTCCATTGTTCTCGGAATTCCGCTGATGTTTAACAGTGCTTTGGAACTCTTCCATTGTTCTCGGAATTCCGCTGTAGTTTAAAAATGATTTGGAACTCTTTCATTGTTCTCGGAATTCCGCTGAAGTTTAGCCATGCTTTGGAACTCTTCCATTGTTCTCGGAATTCCACTGAAGTTTAAAAATGCTTTGGAACTCCTCCATTGTTCTCGGAATTCTGCTGAAGTTTAAAAATGCTTTGGAACTCTTCCATTGCTCTGGGAATTCGGCTGAAGTTTAAAAATGCTTTGGAACTCTTCCATTGTTCTCGGAATTCCGCTGATGTTTAACAATGCTTTAGAACTCTTCCATTGTTCTCGGAATTCCGCTGATGTTTAACAATGCTTTGGAACTCTTGCATTGTTCTCGGAATTCCGCTGTAGTTTAAAAATGCACTGGAACTCTTCCATTGTTCTCGGAATTCCGCTGAAGTTTTACAATGCTTTGGAACTCATCCATTGTTCTCGTAACTCTTTTGATGTTTAATAATGCTTTTGGAACTCTTCCATTGTGCTCGGAGTTCTGCTGAAGTTTAAAAAAGCTTTGGAACTATTCCATTGTTCTCAGAATTCTGTTGATGTTTAATAATGCTTTTGGAACTCTTCTATTGTGCTCGGATTTCTGCTGAAGTTTAAAAATGCTTTGGAACTCTTCCATTCTTCTCGGAATTCTGCTGATGTTTATCAAACCTATGGAACTCTTCCATTGTTCTCGGAATTCTGTTGATGTTTAATAATGCTTTTGGAACTCTGCCATTGTTCTCGGAATTCTGCTGAAGTTTCAAAATGCTTTAGAAATCTTCCCTTGTTCTCGGAATTCTGCTGAAGTTTAACAATGCTTTGGAACTCTTCCATTATTCTCAGAATTCTGCTGAAGTTTAAAAATGCTTTGGTACTCTTCCATTGTTCTCAGAATTACAATGAAGCTTAAAAATGCTTTGAAACTCTTCAATTTTTCTCAGAATTACGCTAAAGTTTAAAAATGCATTGGAACTCTTCCATTGTTCTCGGAATTCCACTGAAGTTTTAGAATGCTTTTTAACACTTCCATTTTTCTCGGAATTCTGCTGAAGTTTAAAAACGCTTTGGAACTCTTCCATTGTTCTCGGAATTCCGCTAATGTTTAATAATGCTTTGGAACTCTTTCATTGTTCTTGGATTTCCACTGAAGTTTAGCCATGCTTTGGAGCTCTTCCATTGTTCTCGGAATTCCGCTGAAGTTTAAAAATGCTTTGGAACTCTTCCATTGTTCTCGGAATTCTGCTGAAGTTTTAAAAAGCTTTGGAACTATTCCATTGTTCTCAGAATTCTGCTAATATTTAACAATGCTTTGGAACTCTTCCATTGTTCTCGGAATTCCGCTGATGTTTAATAATGCTTTTGGAACTCTTCCATTGTTCTCAGAATTCTGCTGATGTTTAACAATGCTTTAGAACTCTTCCATTGTTCTCGGAATTCGGCTGAAGTTTAAAAATGCTTTGGAGCTCTTCCTATGTTCTGGGAGTTCTGCTGAAGTTTAAAAATGCTTTAGAACTCTTCCATTGTTCTCGGAATTCCGCTGATGTCTAACAATGCTTTAGAACTCTTCCATTGTTCTCGGAATTCCGCTGAAGTTTTACAATGCTTTGGAACTCTTCCATTTTTCTCTGAATTCTGCTGAAGTTTAAAAATGCTTTGGAACTCTTCCATTGTTCTCGGAATTCCGTTGATGTTTAACAATGCTTTGGAACTCTTCCATTGTTCTCGGAATTCCGCTGTAGTTTAAAAATGCTTTGGAACTCTTTCATTGTTCTCGGAATTCTGCTGAAGTTTAGCCATGCTTTAGAACTCTTCCATTGTTCTCGGAATTCCGCTGATGTTTAACAATGCTTTAGAACTCTTCCATTGTTCTCGGAATTCCACTGATGTTTAACAATGCTTTGGAACTCTTGCATTGTTCTCGGAATTCCGCTGTAGTTTAAAAATGCACTGGAACTCTTCCATTTTTCTCGGAATTCCGCTGAAGTTTTACAATGCTTTGGAACTCATCCATTGTTCTCTTAACTCTGTTGATGTTTAATAATGCTTTTGGAACTCTTCCATTGTGCTTGGAGTTCTGCTGAAGTTTAAAAATGCTTTGGAACGCTTCCATTGTGCTGGGAATTCGGCTGAAGTTTAAAAATGCTTTGGAACTCTTCCTATGTTCTGGGAGTTCTGCTGAAGTTTAAAAATGCTTTGGAACACTTCAATTGTTCTCGGAATTCTGCTGATGTTTAACAATGCTTTAGAACTCTTCCATAGTTCTCGGAATTTTGATGATGTTTAACAATGCTTTGGAACTCTTCCATTGTTCTCGGAATTCTGCTGAAGTTTAAAAATGATTTTGGAACTCTTCCATTGTTCTGGGAATTTGGCTGAAGTTTAAAAATGCTTTGGAACTCTTCCTAAGTTCTAGGAGTTCTGATGAAGTTTAAAAATGCATTGGAACTCTTCCATTGTTCTCGGAATTCCGCTGATGTTTAACAATGCTATAGAACTCTTCCATTGCTCTCGGAATTCCGATGATGTTTAACAATGCTTTGGAACTCTTTCATTGTTCTCGGAATTCCGCTGTAGTTTAAAAATGCATTGGAACTCTTCCATTGTTCTCGGAATTCCGCTGAAGTTTTAGAATGCTTTGGAACTCTTCCATTGTTCTCGGAATTCCGCTAATGTTTAACAATGCTTTGGAACTATTCCATTGTTCTCAGAATTCCGCTAATATTTAACAATGCTTTGGAACTCTTCCATTGTTCTCGGAATTCCACTGAAGTTTAAAAATGCTTTGGAACTCCTCCATTGTTCTCGGAATTCTGCTGAAGTTTAAAAATGCTTTGGAACTCTTCCATTGCTCTGGGAATTCGGCTGAAGTTTAAAAATGCTTTGGAACTCTTCTATTGTTCTCGGAATTCCGCTGATGTTTAACAATGCTTTAGAACTCTTCCATTGTTCTCGGAATTCCGCTGATGTTTAACAATGCTTTGGAACTCTTGCATTGTTCTCGGAATTCCGCTGTAGTTTAAAAATGCTTTGGAACTCTTCCATTGTTCTCGGAATTCCGATAATATTTAACAATGCTTTGGAACTCTTCCATTGTTCTCGGAATTCCGCTGTAGTTTAAAAATGCATTGGAACTCTTCCATTGTTCTCGGAATTCCGCTGAAGTTTTAGAATGCTTTTTAACACTTCCATTTTTCTCGGAATTCTGCTGAAGTTTAAAAACGCTTTAGAACTCTTCCATTGTTCTCGGAATTCCGCTGATGTCTAACAATGCTTTGGAACTCTTCCATTGTTCTCGGAATTCCGCTGTAGTTTAAAAATGCATTGGAACTTTTCCATTGTTCTCGGAATTCCGCTGAAGTTTTACAATGCTTTGGAACTCTTTCATTTTTCTCTGAATTCTGCTGAAGTTTATAAATGCTTTGGAACTCTTCCATTGTTCTCGGAATTCCGCTGATGTTTAACAGTGCTTTGGAACTCTTCCATTGTTCTCGGAATTCCGCTGTAGTTTAAAAATGCTTTGGAACTCTTTCATTGTTCTCGGAATTCCGCTGAAGTTTAGCCATGCTTTGGAACTCTTCCATTGTTCTCGGAATTCCACTGAAGTTTAAAAATGCTTTGGAACTCCTCCATTGTTCTCGGATTTCTGCTGAAGTTTAAAAATGCTTTGGAACTCTTCCATTGCTCTGGGAATTCGGCTGAAGTTTAAAAATGCTTTGGAACTCTTCCATTGTTCTCGGAATTCCGCTGATGTTTAACAATGCTTTAGAACTCTTCCATTCTTCACGGAATTCCGCTGATGTTTAACAATGCTTTGGAACTCTTGCATTGTTCTCGGAATTCCGCTGTAGTTTAAAAATGCACTGGAACTCTTCCATTGTTCTCGGAATTCCGCTGAAGTTTTACAATGCTTTGGAACTCATCCATTGTTCTCGTAACTCTGTTGATGTTTAATAATGCTTTTGGAACTCTTCCATTGTGCTCGGAGTTCTGCTGAAGTTTAAAAAAGCTTTGGAACTATTCCATTGTTCTCAGAATTCTGTTGATGTTTAATAATGCTTTTGGAACTCTTCTATTGTGCTCGGATTTCTGCTGAAGTTTAAAAATGCTTTGGAACTCTTCCATTCTTCTCGGTATTCTGCTGATGTTTATCAAACCTATGGAACTCTTCCATTGTTCTCGGAATTCTGTTGATGTTTAATAATGCTTTTGGAACTCTGCCATTGTTCTCGGAATTCTGCTGAAGTTTCAACATGCTTTAGAAATCTTCCCTTGTTCTCGGAATTCTGCTGAAGTTTAACAATGCTTTGGAACTCTTCCATTATTCTCAGAATTCTGCTGAAGTTTAAAAATGCTTTGGTACTCTTCCATTGTTCTCAGAATTACAATGAAGCTTAAAAATGCTTTGAAACTCTTCAATTTTTCTCAGAATTACGCTAAAGTTTAAAAATGCATTGGAACTCTTCCATTGTTCTCGGAATTCCACTGAAGTTTTAGAATGCTTTTTAACACTTCCATTTTTCTCGGAATTCTGCTGAAGTTTAAAAACGCTTTGGAACTCTTCCATTGTTCTCGGAATTCCGCTAATGTTTAATAATGCTTTGGAACTCTTTCATTGTTCTTGGATTTCCACTGAAGTTTAGCCATGCTTTGGAGCTCTTCCATTGTTCTCGGAATTCCGCTGAAGTTTAAAAATGCTTTGGAACTCTTCCATTGTTCTCGGAATTCTGCTGAAGTTTTAAAAAGCTTTGGAACTATTCCATTGTTCTCAGAATTCTGCTAATATTTAACAATGCTTTGGAACTCTTCCATTGTTCTCGGAATTCCGCTGATGTTTAATAATGCTTTTGGAACTCTTCCATTGTTCTCAGAATTCTGCTGATGTTTAACAATGCTTTAGAACTCTTCCATTGTTCTCGGAATTCGGCTGAAGTTTAAAAATGCTTTGGAGCTCTTCCTATGTTCTGGGAGTTCTGCTGAAGTTTAAAAATGCTTTAGAACTCTTCGGTTGTTCTCGGAATTCCGCTGATGTCTAACAATGCTTTGGAACTCTTCCATTGTTCTCGGAATTCCGCTGTAGTTTAAAAATGCTTTGGAACTTTTCCATTGTTCTCGGAATTCCGCTGAAGTTTTACAATGCTTTGGAACTCTTCCATTTTTCTCTGAATTCTGCTGAAGTTTAAAAATGCTTTGGAACTCTTCCATTGTTCTCGGAATTCCGTTGATGTTTAACAATGCTTTGGAACTCTTCCATTGTTCTCGGAATTCCGCTGTAGTTTAAAAATGCTTTGGAACTCTTTCATTGTTCTCGGAATTCCGCTGAAGTTTAGCCATGCTTTGTAACTCTTCCATTGTTCTCGGAATTCCACTGAAGTTTAAAAATGCTTTGGAACTCCTCCATGGTTCTCGGAATTCTGCTGAAGTTTAAAAATGCTTTGGAACTCTTCCTATGTTCTGGGAGTTCTGCTGAAGTTTAAAAATGCTTTGGAACTCTTCCATTGTTCTCGGAATTCCGCTGATGTTTAACAATGCTTTAGAACTCTTCCATTGTTCTCGGAATTCCGCTGATGTTTAACAATGCTTTGGAACTCTTGCATTCTTCTCGGAATTCCGCTGTAGTTTAAAAATGCACTGGAACTCTTCCATTTTTCTCGGAATTCCGCTGAAGTTTTACAATGCTTTGGAACTCATCCATTGTTCTCTTAACTCTGTTGATGTTTAATAATGCTTTTGGAACTCTTCCATTGTGCTTGGAGTTCTGCTGAAGTTTAAAAATGCTTTGGAACGCTTCCATTGTTCTGGGAATTCGGCTGAAGTTTAAAAATGCTTTGGAACTCTTCCTATGTTCTGGGAGTTCTGCTGAAGTTTAAAAATGCTTTGGAACTCTTCAATTGTTCTCGGAATTCCGCTGATGTTTAACAATGCTTTAGAACTCTTCCATTGTTCTCGGAATTTTGATGATGTTTAACAATGCTTTGGAACTCTTCCATTGTTCTCGGAATTCTGCTGAAGTTTAAAAATGATTTTGGAACTCTTCCATTGTTCTGGGAATTTGGCTGAAGTTTAAAAATGCTTTGGAACTCTTTCTAAGTTCTTGGAGTTCTGCTGAAGTTTAAAAATGCATTGGAACTCTTCCATTGTTCTCGGAATTCCGCTGATGTTTAACAATGCTATAGAACGCTTCCATTGTTCTCGGAATTCCGATGATGTTTAACAATGCTTTGGAACTCTTTCATTGTTCTCGGAATTCCGCTGTAGTTTAAAAATGCATTGGAACTCTTCCATTGTTCTCGGAATTCCGCTGAAGTTTTAGAATGCTTTGGAACTCTTCCATTGTTCTCGGAATTCCGCTAATGTTTAACAATGCTTTGGAACTCTTCCATTGTTCTCAGAATTCCGCTGTAGCTTAAAAATGCTTTGGAACTCTTTCATTGTTCTCGGAATTCTGCTGAAGTTTAAAAAAGATTTGGAACTATTCCATTGTTCTCAGAATTCCGCTAATATTTAACAATGCTTTGGAACTCTTCCATTGTTCTCGGAATTCCACTGATGTTTAATAATGCTTTTGGATCTCTTCCATTGTTCTCGGAATTTTGCTTATGTTTAACAATGCTTTGGAACTCATCCATTGTTCTCGGAATTCTGTTCATGTTTAATATTGCTTTTGGAACTCTTCCATTGTGCTAGGAATTCTGCTGAAGTTTAAAAATGATTTGGAACTCTTCCATTGTTCTCGGAATTCAGCTGTTGTTTAAAAATGCTTTGGAACTCTTCCATTGTTCTCGGAATTCCGATAATATTTAACAATGCTTTGGAACTCTTCCATTGTTCTCGGAATTCCACTGAAGTTTAAAAATGCTTTGGAACTCCTCCATTGTTCTCGGAATTCTGCTGAAGTTTAAAAATGCTTTGGAACTCTTCCATTGCTCTGGGAATTCGGCTGAAGTTTAAAAATGCTTTGGAACTTTTCCATTGTTCTCGGAATTCCGCTGATGTTTAACAATGCTTTAGAACTCTTCCATTGTTCTCGGAATTCCGCTGATGTTTAACAATGCTTTGGAACTCTTGCATTGTTCTCGGAATTCCGCTGTAGTTTAAAAATGCTTTGGAACTCTTCCATTGTTCTCGGAATTCCGATAATATTTAACAATGCTTTGGAACTCTTCCATTGTTCTCGGAATTCCGCTGTAGTTTAAAAATGCATTGGAACTCTTCCATTGTTCTCGGAATTCCGCTGAAGTTTTAGAATGCTTTTTAACACTTCCATTTTTCTCGGAATTCTGCTGAAGTTTAAAAACGCTTTAGAACTCTTCCATTGTTCTCGGAATTCCGCTGATGTCTAACAATGCTTTGGAACTCTTCCATTGTTCTCGGAATTCCGCTGTAGTTTAAAAATGCATTGGAACTTTTCCATTGTTCTCGGAATTCCGCTGAAGTTTTACAATGCTTTGGAACTCTTTCATTTTTCTCTGAATTCTGCTGAAGTTTATAAATGCTTTGGAACTCTTCCATTGTTCTCGGAATTCCGCTGATGTTTAGCAGTGCTTTGGAACTCTTCCATTGTTCTCGGAATTCCGCTGTAGTTTAAAAATGCTTTGGAACTCTTTCATTGTTCTCGGAATTCCGCTGAAGTTTAGCCATGCTTTGGAACTCTTCCATTGTTCTCGGAATTCCACTGAAGTTTAAAAATGCTTTGGAACTCCTCCATTGTTCTCGGAATTCTGCTGAAGTTTAAAAATGCTTTGGAACTCTTCCATTGCTCTGGGAATTCGGCTGAAGTTTAAAAATGCTTTGGAACTCTTCCATTGTTCTCGGGAATTCCGCTGATGTTTAACAATGCTTTAGAACTCTTCCATTGTTCTCGGAATTCCGCTGATGTTTAACAATGCTTTGGAACTCTTGCATTGTTCTCGGAATTCCGCTGTAGTTTAAAAATGCACTGGAACTCTTCCATTGTTCTCGGAATTCCGCTGAAGTTTTACAATGCTTTGGAACTCATCCATTGTTCTCGTAACTCTGTTGATGTTTAATAATGCTTTTGGAACTCTTCCATTGTGCTCGGAGTTCTGCTGAAGTTTAAAAAAGCTTTGGAACTATTCCATTGTTCTCAGAATTCTGTTGATGTTTAATAATGCTTTTGGAACTCTTCTATTGTGCTCGGATTTCTGCTGAAGTTTAAAAATGCTTTGGAACTCTTCCATTCTTCTCGGTATTCTGCTGATGTTTATCAAACCTATGGAACTCTTCCATTGTTCTCGGAATTCTGTTGATGTTTAATAATGCTTTTGGAACTCTGCCATTGTTCTCGGAATTCTGCTGAAGTTTCAAAATGCTTTAGAAATCTTCCCTTGTTCTCGGAATTCTGCTGAAGTTTAACAATGCTTTGGAACTCTTCCATTATTCTCAGAATTCTGCTGAAGTTTAAAAATGCTTTGGTACTCTTCCATTGTTCTCAGAATTACAATGAAGCTTAAAAATGCTTTGAAACTCTTCAATTTTTCTCAGAATTACGCTAAACTTTAAAAATGCATTGGAACTCTTCCATTGTTCTCGGAATTCCACTGAAGTTTTAGAATGCTTTTTAACACTTCCATTTTTCTCGGAATTCTGCTGAAGTTTAAAAACGCTTTGGAACTCTTCCATTGTTCTCGGAATTCCGCTAATGTTTAATAATGCTTTGGAACTCTTTCATTGTTCTTGGATTTCCACTGAAGTTTAGCCATGCTTTGGAGCTCTTCCATTGTTCTCGGAATTCCGCTGAAGTTTAAAAATGCTTTGGAACTCTTCCATTGTTCTCGGAATTCTGCTGAAGTTTTAAAAAGCTTTGGAACTATTCCATTGTTCTCAGAATTCTGCTAATATTTAACAATGCTTTGGAACTCTTCCATTGTTCTCGGAATTCCGCTGATGTTTAATAATGCTTTTGGAACTCTTCCATTGTTCTCAGAATTCTGCTGATGTTTAACAATGCTTTAGAACTCTTCCATTGTTCTCGGAATTCGGCTGAAGTTTAAAAATGCTTTGGAGTTCTTCCTATGTTCTGGGAGTTCTGCTGAAGTTTAAAAATGCTTTAGAACTCTTCCATTGTTCTCGGAATTCCGCTGATGTCTAACAATGCTTTAGAACTCTTCCATTGTTCTCGGAATTCCGCTGAAGTTTTACAATGCTTTGGAACTCTTCCATTTTTCTCTGAATTCTGCTGAAGTTTAAAAATGCTTTGGAACTCTTCCATTGTTCTCGGAATTCCGTTGATGTTTAACAATGCTTTGGAACTCTTCCATTGTTCTCGGAATTCCGCTGTAGTTTAAAAATGCTTTGGAACTCTTTCATTGTTCTCGGAATTCTGCTGAAGTTTAGCCATGCTTTGGAACTCTTCCATTGTTCTCGGAATTCCACTGAAGTTTAAAAATGCTTTGGAACTCCTCCATCGTTCTCGGAATTCTGCTGAAGTTTAAAAATGCTTTGGAACTCTTCCTATGTTCTGTGAGTTCTGCTGAAGTTTAAAAATGCTTTGGAACTCTTCCATTGTTCTCGGAATTCCGCTGATGTTTAACAATGCTTTAGAACTCTTCCATTGTTCTCGGAATTCCACTGATGTTTAACAATGCTTTGGAACTCTTGCATTGTTCTCGGAATTCCGCTGTAGTTTAAAAATGCACTGGAACTCTTCCATTTTTCTCGGAATTCCGCTGAAGTTTTACAATGCTTTGGAACTCATCCATTGTTCTCTTAACTCTGTTGATGTTTAATAATGCTTTTGGAACTCTTCCATTGTGCTTGGAGTTCTGCTGAAGTTTAAAAATGCTTTGGAACGCTTCCATTGTTCTGGGAATTCGGCTGAAGTTTAAAAATGCTTTGGAACTCTTCTTATGTTCTGGGAGTTCTGCTGAAGTTTAAAAATGCTTTGGAACACTTCAATTGTTCTCGGAATTCCGCTGATGTTTAACAATGCTTTAGAACTCTTCCATTGTTCTCGGAATTTTGATGATGTTTAACAATGCTTTGGAACTCTTCCATTGTTCTCGGAATTCTGCTGAAGTTTAAAAATGATTTTGGAACTCTTCCATTGTTCTGGGAATTTGGCTGAAGTTTAAAAATGCTTTGGAACTCTTCCTAAGTTCTAGGAGTTCTGATGAAGTTTAAAAATGCATTGGAACTCTTCCATTGTTCTCGGAATTCCGCTGATGTTTAACAATGCTATAGAACTCTTCCATTGTTCTCGGAATTCCGATGATGTTTAACAATGCTTTGGAACTCTTTCATTGTTCTCGGAATTCCGCTGTAGTTTAAAAATGCATTGGAACTCTTCCATTGTTCTCGGAATTCCGCTGAAGTTTTAGAATGCTTTGGAACTCTTCCATTGTTCTCGGAATTCCGCTAATGTTTAACAATGCTTTGGAACTATTCCATTGTTCTCAGAATTCCGCTAATATTTAACAATGCTTTGGAACTCTTCCATTGTTCTCGGAATTCCACTGAAGTTTAAAAATGCTTTGGAACTCCTCCATTGTTCTCGGAATTCTGCTGAAGTTTAAAAATGCTTTGGAACTCTTCCATTGCTCTGGGAATTCGGCTGAAGTTTAAAAATGCTTTGGAACTCTTCCATTGTTCTCGGAATTCCGCTGATGTTTAACAATGCTTTAGAACTCTTCCATTGTTCTCGGAATTCCGCTGATGTTTAACAATGCTTTGGAACTCTTGCATTGTTCTCGGAATTCCGCTGTAGTTTAAAAATGCTTTGGAACTCTTCCATTGTTCTCGGAATTCCGATAATATTTAACAATGCTTTGGAACTCTTCCATTGTTCTCGGAATTCCGCTGTAGTTTAAAAATGCATTGGAACTCTTCCATTGTTCTCGGAATTCCGCTGAAGTTTTAGAATGCTTTTTAACACTTCCATTTTTCTCGGAATTCTGCTGAAGTTTAAAAACGCTTTAGAAGTCTTCCATTGTTCTCGGAATTCCGCTGATGTCTAACAATGCTTTGGAACTCTTCCATTGTTCTCGGAATTCCGCTGTAGTTTAAAAATGCATTGGAACTTTTCCATTGTTCTCGGAATTCCGCTGAAGTTTTACAATGCTTTGGAACTCTTTCATTTTTCTCTGAATTCTGCTGAAGTTTATAAATGCTTTGGAACTCTTCCATTGTTCTCGGAATTCCGCTGATGTTTAACAGTGCTTTGGAAATCTTCCATTGTTCTCGGATTTCTGCTGTAGTTTAAAAATGCTTTGGAACTCTTTCATTGTTCTCGGAATTCCGCTGAAGTTTAGCCATGCTTTGGAACTCTTCCATTGTTCTCGGAATTCCACTGAAGTTTAAAAATGCTTTGGAACTCCTCCATTGTTCTCGGAATTCTGCTGAAGTTTAAAAATGCTTTGGAACTCTTCCATTGCTCTGGGAATTCGGCTGAAGTTTAAAAATGCTTTGGAACTCTTCCATTGTTCTCGGAATTCCGCTGATGTTTAACAATGCTTTAGAACTCTTCCATTGTTCTCGGAATTCCGCTGATGTTTAACAATGCTTTGGAACTCTTGCATTGTTCTCGGAATTCCGCTGTAGTTTAAAAATGCACTGGAACTCTTCCATTGTTCTCGGAATTCCGCTGAAGTTTTACAATGCTTTGGAACTCATCCATTGTTCTCGTAACTCTGTTGATGTTTAATAATGCTTTTGGAACTCTTCCATTGTGCTCGGAGTTCTGCTGAAGTTTAAAAAAGCTTTGGAACTATTCCATTGTTCTCAGAATTCTGTTGATGTTTAATAATGCTTTTGGAACTCTTCTATTGTGCTCGGATTTCTGCTGAAGTTTAAAAATGCTTTGGAACTCTTCCATTCTTCTCGGTATTCTGCTGATGTTTATCAAACCTATGGAACTCTTCCATTGTTCTCGGAATTCTGTTGATGTTTAATAATGCTTTTGGAACTCTGCCATTGTTCTCGGAATTCTGCTGAAGTTTCAAAATGCTTTAGAAATCTTCCCTTGTTCTCGGAATTCTGCTGAAGTTTAACAATGCTTTGGAACTCTTCCATTATTCTCAGAATTCTGCTGAAGTTTAAAAATGCTTTGGTACTCTTCCATTGTTCTCAGAATTACAATGAAGCTTAAAAATGCTTTGAAACTCTTCAATTTTTCTCAGAATTACGCTAAAGTTTAAAAATGCATTGGAACTCTTCCATTGTTCTCGGAATTCCACTGAAGTTTTAGAATGCTTTTTAACACTTCCATTTTTCTCGGAATTCTGCTGAAGTTTAAAAACGCTTTGGAACTCTTCCATTGTTCTCGGAATTCCGCTAATGTTTAATAATGCTTTGGAACTCTTTCATTGTTCTTGGATTTCCACTGAAGTTTAGCCATGCTTTGGAGCTCTTCCATTGTTCTCGGAATTCCGCTGAAGTTTAAAAATGCTTTGGAACTCTTCCATTGTTCTCGGAATTCTGCTGAAGTTTTAAAAAGCTTTGGAACTATTCCATTGTTCTCAGAATTCTGCTAATATTTAACAATGCTTTGGAACTCTTCCATTGTTCTCGGAATTCCGCTGATGTTTAATAATGCTTTTGGAACTCTTCCATTGTTCTCAGAATTCTGCTGATGTTTAACAATGCTTTAGAACTCTTCCATTGTTCTCGGAATTCCGCTGTAGTTTAAAAATGCTTTGGAACTTTTCCATTGTTCTCGGAATTCCGCTGAAGTTTTACAATGCTTTGGAACTCTTCAATTTTTCTCTGAATTCTGCTGAAGTTTAAAAATGCTTTGGAACTCTTCCATTGTTCTCGGAATTCCGTTGATGTTTAACAATGCTTTGGAACTCTTCCATTGTTCTCGGAATTCCGCTGTAGTTTAAAAATGCTTTGGAACTCTTTCATTGTTCTCGGAATTCCGCTGAAGTTTAGCCATGCTTTGTAACTCTTCCATTGTTCTCGGAATTCCACTGAAGTTTAAAAATGCTTTGGAACTCCTCCATGGTTCTCGGAATTCTGCTGAAGTTTAAAAATGCTTTGGAACTCTTCCTATGTTCTGGGAGTTCTGCTGAAGTTTAAAAATGCTTTGGAACTCTTCCATTGTTCTCGGAATTCCGCTGATGTTTAACAATGCTTTAGAACTCTTCCATTGTTCTCGGAATTCCGCTGATGTTTAACAATGCTTTGGAACTCTTGCATTCTTCTCGGAATTCCACTGAAGATTAAAAATGCTTTGGAACTCTTCCAATGTTCTCGGAATTCTGCTGAAGTTTAAAAATGCTTTGGAACTCTTCCATTGTTCTCGGAATTCTGCTGAAGTTTAAAAATGCTTTGGAAAACTTCCATTGTTCTTGGTATTCCACTAATGTTTAACAATGCTTTGGAATTCTTCCATTGTTCACGGAATTCCGCTGAAGTTTAAAAATGCTTTGGAACTCTTCCATTGTTCTCAGAATCCAGCTGATATTTATCAATGCTTTGGAACTTTTCCATTGTTCAGGAATTTCACTGAAGTATAAAAATGCTTTGGAACTCTTCAATTGTTCTCGGAATTCCGCTGATCTTTAACAATGCTTGGGAACTGTTCCATTTTTCAGGGATTTCCGCTAAAGTTTAAAAATCCTTTGGAACTCTTCCATTGTTCTCGGAATTCCACTCATGTTTAACAATGCTTTGGAACTCTTCCATAGTTCTCGGAATTATGCTAAAGTTTAAAAATGCTTTGGAACTCTTCCATTGTTCTCGGAATTCCGCTGATGTTTAACAATGCTTTGGAGCTCTTTCATTGTTCTCGGCATTCCGTTGAAGTTCAACAATGCTTTGGAACTAGACCATTGTTCACGGATATCCTCTGAAGTTTAAAAATGCTTTGGAACTCTTCCATTGTTCACGGAATTCCGCTGTAATTTAAAAATGCTTTGGAACTCTTCCATTATTCTCACAATTCCTCTGATGTTTAAAAATGCTTTGGAACTCTTCTATTGTTCTCGGAAATCTCCCTAAGTTTAAAAATGCTTTGGAAATCTTCCATTGTTCTCGGAATTCCACTGAAGATTAAAAATGCTTTGGAACTCTTCCAATGTTCTCAGAATTCTGCTGAAGTTTAAAAATGCTTTGGAACTCTTCCATTGTTCTCGGAATTCTGCTGATGTTTAACAATGCTTTGGAACTCTTCTGTTGTTCACAGAATACCACTCAAGTTTAATAATGCTTTGGAACTCTTCCAATTTTCTCGGAATTCCACTGAAGTTGAAAAATGCTTTTGTACTCTTCCATTGTTCTCAGAATTTCGCTGAAGTTTAAAAATGCATTGGAACTCTTGCATTATTCTCGGAATTCCACTGAAGTTTAAAAATGCTTTGGTACTTTTCCACTGTTCTCGGAATCCTGCAGAAGTTTTAAAAATGCTTTGGAACTCTTCCATTGTTCTCGGAATTCCGCTGATCTTTAACAATGCTTGGGAACTGTTCCATTTTTCAGGGATTTCCGCTAAAGTTTAAAAATCCTTTGGAACTCTTCCATTGTTCTCGGAATTCCACTCATGTTTAACAATGCTTTGGAACTCTTCCATAGTTCTCGGAATTATGCTAAAGTTTAAAAATGCTTTGGAACTTTTCCATTGTTCTCGGAATTCCGCTGATGTTTAACAATGCTTTGGAGCTCTTTCATTGTTCTCGGCATTCCGTTGAAGTTCAACAATGCTTTGGAACTAGACCATTGTTCACGGATATCCTCTGAAGTTTAAAAATGCTTTGGAACTCTTCCATTGTTCTCGAAATTCCACTGATGTTTAACAATGCTTTGGAGCTCTTTTATTGATCTCAGAATTATGCTGAAGTTTAAAAATGCTTTGGAACTTGTCCATTGTGCTCGGTATTCCGTTGATGTTTAACAATGCTTTGGAACTCTTCCATTGTTCTCGTCGTTCCGTTGATGTTTAGCAATGCTTTGGAACTTTTCTTTTGTTCACGGAATTACGCTGAAGTTTAAAAATGCTTTGGAACTCTTCCATTGCTTTTGGAATAGCGCTGAAGTATAAAATTGCTTTGGAACTCTTCCATTGTTCTCGGAATTCTGCTGAAGTTTAAAAATGCTATGGAACTCTTTTATTGTACTCAGAATTCCGCTGAAGTTTAAAAATGCTTTGGAACTCTTCCATGGTTCTCGGAATTCTGTTGAAGTTAAATAATGCTTTGGAACTCGTCTATTGTTCACGGAATTATGCTAAAGTTTAAAAATGCTTTGTAACTCTTCCATTGTTCTCACAATTCCTCTGATGTTTAACAATGCTTTGGTACTCTTCCATTGTTCATGGAATTCCGCTGAAGTTTAAAAATGCTTTGGAACTCTTCCATTGTTCTCACAATTCCTCTGATGTTTAAAAATGCTTTGGAACTCTTCTATTGTTCTCGGAAATACCCCTAAGTTTAAAAATGCTTTGGAAATCTTCCATTGTTCTCGGAATTCCACTGAAGATTAAAAATGCTTTGGAACTCTTCCAATGTTCTCGGAATTCTGCTGAAGTTTAAAAATGCTTTGGAACTCTTCCATTGTTCTCGGATTTCCGTTGATGTTTAACAATGCTTTGGAACTCTTCCATTGTTCTCGGAATTCTGCTGAAGATTAAAAATGCTTTGGAAAACTTCCATTGTTCTTGGTATTCCACTAATGTTTAACAATGCTTTGGAATTCTTCCATTGTTCACGGAATTCCGCTGAAGTTTAAAAATGCTTTGGAACTCTTCCATTGTTCTCAGAATCCAGCTGATATTTATCAATGCTTTGGAACTTTTCCATTGTTCAGGAATTTCACTGAAGTATAAAAATGCTTTGGAACTCTTCCATTGTTTTTGGAATTCCACTGATGTTTAACAATGCTTTGGAGCACTTCCATTGTCCTCGGAAATCCGCTGATGTTTAACAATGCTTTGAAACTCTTCCATTTTTCTCGGAATTCTGCTGTAATTTAAAAATACTTTGGAACTCTTCCATTGTTCTTGGAAATTCCCCTAAGTTAAAAAATGCTTTGGAACTCTTCCATTGTTCTCGTAATTCCGCTGTAATTTAGAAATGCTTTGGAACTCTTCCATTGTTCTCGGAATTCTGCTGAAGTTTAACAATGCTTTGGAACTCTTCCATTGTTCTCGGAATTCTGCTGAAGTTTAAAAACGCTTTGGAACTCTTCCATTGTTCTCGGAATTCTGCAGAAATTTAAAAATGTTTTGGAAACGTTTCCATTGTTCACTGTATATGCTGAAGTTTAAAAATGCTTTGGAACTCTTCCATTGTTCTCAGAATTCCTCTGATGTTTAACAATGCTTTGGAACTTCCATTGTTCACGGAATTCCGCTGAAGTTTTAAAAATACTTTGCAACTCTTCTATTGTTCTCGGAATTCCGCTGATGTTTTAACAATACTTTGGAACTCTTCCATTGTTCTCGGAAAGCCCCCTAAGTTTAAAAATGCTTTGGAACGCTTCTTTTGTTCTCGGAAATCCGCTGAACTTTAACAATGCTTTGGAACTCTTCCATTGTTCTCGGAATTCCACTAATTTTTAACAAAGCTTTGAAACTCTTCCATTTTTCAGGGAATTACGCTGAAGTTTAAAAATGCTTTGGAACTCTTCCATTTTTCTTGGAATTCGACTGAAGTTTAAAATTGCTTTGGAACTCTTCCATTGTTCTCGGAATTCTGCTGATGTTTAACAATGCTTTGGAACTCTTCTGTTGTTCACAGAATACCTCTGAAGTTTAATAATGCTTTGGAACTCTTCCAATTTTCTCGGAATTCCACTGAAGTTGAAAAATGCTTTTGTACTCTTCCATTGTTCTCAGAATTTCGCTGAAGTTTAAAAATGCATTGGAACTCTTGCATTATTCTCGGAATTCCACTGAAGTTTAAAAATGCTTTGGTACTTTTCCACTGTTCTCGGAATCCTGCAGAAGTTTTAAAAATGCTTTGGAACTCTTCCATTGTTCTCGGAATTCCGCTGATCTTTAACAATGCTTGGGAACTGTTCCATTTTTCAGGGATTTCCGCTAAAGTTTAAAAATCCTTTGGAACTCTTCCATTGTTCTCGGAATTCCACTCATGTTTAACAATGCTTTGGAACTCTTCCATAGTTCTCGGAATTATGTTAAAGTTTAAAAATGCTTTGGAACTCTTCCATTGTTCTCGGAATTCCGCTGATGTTTAACAATGCTTTGGAGCTCTTTCATTGTTCTCGGCATTCCGTTGAAGCTCAACAATGCTTTGGAACTAGACCATTGTTCACGGATATCCTCTGAAGTTTAAAAATGCTTTGGAACTCTTCCATTGTTCTCGGAATTCCACTGATGTTTAACAATGCTTTGGAGCTCTTTCATTGTTCTCGGAATTATGCTGAAGTTTAAAAATGCTTTGGAACTTGTCCATTGTGCTCGGAATTCCGCTGATGTTTAACAATGCTTTGGAACTCTTCCATTGTTCTCGTCATTCCGTTGATGTTTAGCAATGCTTTGGAACTTTTCTTTTGTTCACGGAATTACGCTGAAATTAAAAATGCTTTGGAACTCTTCCATTGTTTTTGGAATAGCGCTGAAGTTTAAAATTGCTTTGGAACTCTTCCATTGTTCTCGGAATTCTGCTGACGTTTAAAAATGCTATGGAACTCTTTTATTGTACTCAGAATTCCGCTGAAGTTTAAAAATGCTTTGGAACTCTTCCATGGTTCTCGGAATTCTGTTGAAGTTAAATAATGCTTTGGAACTCTTCTATTGTTCACGGAATTATGCTAAAGTTTAAAAATGCTTTGGAACTCTTCCATTGTTCTCGCAATTCCTCTGATGTTTAACAATGCTTTGGTACTATTCCATTGTTCATGGAATTCCGCTGAAGTTTAAAAATGCTTTGGAACTCTTCCATTGTTCTCACAATTCCTCTGATGTTTAAAAATGCTTTGGAACTCTTCTATTGTTCTCGGAAATCCCCCTAAGTTTAAAAATGCTTTGGAAATCTTCCATTGTTCTCGGAATTCCACTGAAGATTAAAAATGCTTTGGAACTCTTCCAATGTTCTCGGAATTCTGCTGAAGTTTAAAAATGCTTTGGAACTCTTCCATTGTTCTCGGATTTCCGTTGATGTTTAACAATGCTTTGGAACTCTTCCATTGTTCTCGGAATTCCGCTGATCTTTAACAATGCTTGGGAACTGTTCCATTTTTCAGGGATTTCCGCTAAAGTTTAAAAATCCTTTGGAACTCTTCCATTGTTCTCGGAATTCCACTCATGTTTAACAATGCTTTGGAACTCTTCCATAGTTCTCGGAATTATGCTAAAGTTTAAAAATGCTTTGGAACTCTTCCATTGTTCTCAGAATTCCGCTGAAGTTTAAAAATGCTTTGGAAAACTTCCATTGTTCTTGGTATTCCACTAATTTTTAACAATGCTTTGGGATTCTTCCATTGTTCACGGAATTCCGCTGAAGTTTAAAAATGCTTTGGAACTCTTCCATTGTTCTCAGAATTCAGCTGATATTTATCAATGCTTTGGATATCTTCCATTGTTCTCGGAATTCCACTGAAGATTAAAAATGCTTTGGAACTCTTCCAATGTTCTCGGAATTCTGCTGAAGTTTAAAAATGCTTTGGAACTCTTCCATTGTTCTCGGAATTCCGCTGATGTTTAACAATGCTTGGGAACTGTTCCATTTTTCAGGGATTTCCACTGAAGTTTAAAAATCCTTTGGAACTCTTCCATTGTTCTCGTAATTCCACTAATGTTTAACAATGATTGGAACTCTTCCATAGTTCTCGGATTTCCGCTGAAGTTTAAAAATGCTTTGGAACTCTTCCTTTGTTCTCACAATTCCTCTGATGTTTAACAATGCTTTGGAACTCTTCCATTGTTCACGGAATTCCGCTGAAGTTTAAAAATGCTTTGGACCTCTTCCATTGTTCTCACAATTCCTCTGATGATTAAAAATGCTTTGGAACTCTTCTATTGTTCTCGGAAATCCCCCTAAGTTTAAAAATGCTTTGGAACTCTTCCATTCTTCTCAGAATTCCGATGAAGTTTAAAACTGCTTTGGAACTCTTCTATTATTCTCGTAATTCCACTGAAGATTAAAAATGCTTTGGAACTCTTCCAATGTTCTCGGAATTCTGCTGAAGTTTAAAAATGCTTTGGAACTCTTCCATTGTTCTCGGATTTCCGTTGATGTTTAACAATGCTTTGGAACTCTTCCATTGTTCTCGGAATTCTGCTGAAGTTTAAAAATGCTTTGGAAAACTTCCATTGTTCTTGGTATTCCACTGATGTTTAACAATGCTTTGGAATTCTTCCATTGTTCACGGAATTCCGCTGAAGTTTAAAAATGCTTTGGAACTCTTCCATTGTTCTCAGAATTCCGCTGATATTTATCAATGCTTTGGAACTCTTCCATTGTTCAGGAATTTCACTGAAGTATAAAAATGCTTTGGAACTCTTCCATTGTTTTCGGAATTCCGCAGTAATTTAAAAATGCTTTGGAACTCTTCCATTATTCTCGGAATTATGCAAAATTTTAAAAATGCTTTGGAATTCTTCCATTGTTCTCGGAATTCCGCTGATGTTTAACAATGCTTTGGAACACTACCAATGTGCTCGGAATTCTGCTGAAGTTTAAAAATGCTGTGGAACTCTTCCATTGTTCTCGGAATTCCGCTGATGTTTAACAATGCTTTGGAACTCTTCCATTGTTCTCGGAATTCTGCTGAAGTTTAAAAATGCTTTGGAAAACTTTCATTGTACTTGGAATTCTGCTGATGTTTAACAATGCTTTGGAATTCTTCCATTGTTCTCGGAATTCTGCTGAAGTTTAAAAACGCTTTGTAACTCTTCCATTGTTCTCGGAATTCTGTTGAAGTTAAAAAATGCTTTGGAACTCTTCTATTGTTCACGGAATTATGCTAAAGTTTAAATAAGCTCTGGAACTCTTCCATTGTTCTCGGAATTCCTCTGATGTTTAACAATGCTTTGGAACTCTTCCATTGTTCACGGAATTCCGCTGAAGTTTAAAAATGCTTTGGAAATCTTCCATTGTTCTCACAATTCCTCTGATGTTTAACAATGCTTTGCAACTCTTCCATTGTTCACGGAATTCCGCTGAAGTTTAAAACTGCTTTGGAACTCTTCCATTGTTCTCACAATTCCTATGATGTTTAAAAATGCTTTGGAACTCTTCTATTGTTCTCGGAAATCCCCCTAAGTTTAAAAATGCTTTGGAAATCTTCCATTGTTCTCGGAATTCCACTGAAGATTAAAAATGCTTTGGAACTCTTCCAATGTTCTCAGAATTCTGCTGAAGTTTAAAAATGCTTTGTAACTCTTCCATTGTTCTCGGATTTCCGTTGATGTTTAACAATGCTTTGGAACTCTTCCATTGTTCTTGGAATACTGCTGAAGTTTAAAAATGCTTTGGAAAACTTCCATTGTTCTTGGAATTCCGCTGATGTTTAACAATGCTTTGGAATTCTTCCATTGTTCACGGAATTCCGCTGAAGTTTAAAAATGCTTTGGAACTCTTCCATTGTTCTCAAAATCCAGCTGATATTTATCAATGCTTTGGAACTTTTCCATTGTTCAGGAATTTCACTGAAGTATAAAAATGCTTTGGAACTCTTCCATTGTTTTTGGAATTCCACTGATGTTTAACAATGCTTTGGAGCACTTCCATTGTCCTCGGAAATCCGCTGATGTTTAACAATGCTTTGAAACTCTTCCATTGTTCTCGGAATTCTGCTGTAATTTAAAAATACTTTGGAACTCTTCCATTGTTCTTGGAAATCCCCCTAAGTTAAAAAATGCTTTGGAACTCTTCCATTGTTCTCGTAATTCCGCTGTAATTTAGAAATGCTTTGGAACTCTTCCATTGTTCTCGGAATTCCGCTGATGTTTAACAATGCTTTGGAGCTCTTTCATTGTTCTCGGCATTCCGTTAAAGTTCAACAATGCTTTGGAACTAGACCATTGTTCACGGATATCCTCTGAAGTTTAAAAATGCTTTGGAACTCTTCCATTGTTCTCGGAATTCCACTGATGTTTAACAATGCTTTGGAGCTCTTTTATTGTTCTCAGAATTATGCTGAAGTTTAAAAATGCTTTGGAACTTGTCCATTGTGCTCGGTATTCCACTGATGTTTAACAATGCTTTGGAACTCTTCCATTGTTCTCGTCGTTCCGTTGATGTTTAGCAATGCTTTGGAACTTTTCTTTTGTTCACGGAATTACGCTGAAGTTTAAAAATGCTTTGGAACTCTTCCATTGCTTTTGGAATAGCGCTGAAGTATAAAATTGCTTTGGAACTCTTCCATTGTTCTCGGAATTCTGCTGAAGTTTAAAAATGCTATGGAACTCTTTTATTGTACTCAGAATTCCGCTGAAGTTTAAAAATGCTTTGGAACTCTTCCATGGTTCTCGGAATTCTGTTGAAGTTAAATAATGCTTTGGAACTCTTCTATTGTTCACGGAATTATGCTAAAGTTTAAAAATGCTTTGTAACTCTTCCATTGTTCTCACAATTCCTCTGATGTTTAACAATGCTTTGGTACTCTTCCATTGTTCATGGAATTCCGCTGAAGTTTAAAAATGCTTTGGAACTCTTCCATTGTTCTCACAATTCCTCTGATGTTTAAAAATGCTTTGGAACTCTTCTATTGTTCTCGGAAATCCCCCTAAGTTTAAAAATGCTTTGGAAATCTTCCATTGTTCTCGGAATTCCACTGAAGATTAAAAATGCTTTGGAACTCTTCCAATGTTCTCAGAATTCTGCTGAAGTTTAAAAATGCTTTGGAACTCTTCCATTGTTCTCGGAATTCTGCTGAAGTTTAAAAATGCTTTGGAAAACTTCCATTGTTCTTGGTATTCCACTAATGTTTAACAATGCTTTGGAATTCTTCCATTGTTCACGGAATTCCGCTGAAGTTTAAAAATGCTTTGGAACTCTTCCATTGTTCTCAGAATCCAGCTGATATTTATCAATGCTTTGGAACTTTTCCATTGTTCAGGAATTTCACTGAAGTATAAAAATGCTTTGGAACTCTTCAATTGTTCTCGGAATTCCGCTGATCTTTAACAATGCTTGGGAACTGTTCCATTTTTCAGGGATTTCCGCTAAAGTTTAAAAATCCTTTGGAACTCTTCCATTGTTCTCGGAATTCCACTCATGTTTAACAATGCTTTGGAACTCTTCCATAGTTCTCGGAATTATGCTAAAGTTTAAAAATGCTTTGGAACTCTTCCATTGTTCTCGGAATTCCGCTGATGTTTAACAATGCTTTGGAGCTTTTCTGTTGTTCACAGAATACCACTGAAGTTTAATAATGCTTTGGAACTCTTCCAATTTTCTCGGAATTCCACTGAAGTTGAAAAATGCTTTTGTACTCTTCCATTGTTCTCAGAATTTCGCTGAAGTTTAAAAATGCATTGGAACTCTTGCATTATTCTCGGAATTCCACTGAAGTTTAAAAATGCTTTGGTACTTTTCCACTGTTCTCGGAATCCTGCAGAAGTTTTAAAAATGCTTTGGAACTCTTCCATTGTTCTCGGAATTCCGCTGATCTTTAACAATGCTTGGGAACTGTTCCATTTTTCAGGGATTTCCGCTAAAGTTTAAAAATCCTTTGGAACTCTTCCATTGTTCTCGGAATTCCACTCATGTTTAACAATGCTTTGGAACTCTTCCATAGTTCTCGGAATTATGCTAAAGTTTAAAAATGCTTTGGAACTCTTCCATTGTTCTCGGAATTCCGCTGATGTTTAACAATGCTTTGGAGCTCTTTCATTGTTCTCGGCATTCCGTTGAAGTTCAACAATGCTTTGGAACTAGACCATTGTTCACGGATATCCTCTGAAGTTTAAAAATGCTTTGGAACTCTTCCATTGTTCTCGAAATTCCACTGATGTTTAACAATGCTTTGGAGCTCTTTTATTGTTCTCAGAATTATGCTGAAGTTTAAAAATGCTTTGGAACTTGTCCATTGTGCTCGGTATTCCGCTGATGTTTAACAATGCTTTGGAACTCTTCCATTGTTCTCGTCGTTCCGTTGATGTTTAGCAATGCTTTGGAACTTTTCTTTTGTTCACGGAATTGCGCTGAAGTTTAAAAATGCTTTGGAACTCTTCCATTGCTTTTGGAATAGCGCTGAAGTATAAAATTGCTTTGGAACTCTTCCATTGTTCTCGGAATTCTGCTGAAGTTTAAAAATGCTATGGAACTCTTTTATTGTACTCAGAATTCCGCTGAAGTTTAAAAATGCTTTGGAACTCTTCCATGGTTCTCGGAATTCTGTTGAAGTTAAATAATGCTTTGGAACTCTTCTATTGTTCACGGAATTATGCTAAAGTTTAAAAATGCTTTGTAACTCTTCCATTGTTCTCACAATTCCTCTGATGTTTAACAATGCTTTGGTACTCTTCCATTGTTCATGGAATTCCGCTGAAGTTTAAAAATGCTTTGGAACTCTTCCATTGTTCTCACAATTCCTCTGATGTTTAAAAATGCTTTGGAACTCTTCTATTGTTCTCGGAAATCCCCCTAAGTTTAAAAATGCTTTGGAAATCTTCCATTGTTCTCGGAATTCCACTGAAGATTAAAAATGCTTTGGAACTCTTCCAATGTTCTCGGAATTCTGCTGAAGTTTAAAAATGCTTTGGAACTCTTCCATTGTTCTCGGAATTCTGCTGAAGTTTAAAAATGCTTTGGAAAACTTCCATTGTTCTTGGTATTCCACTAATGTTTAACAATGCTTTGGAATTCTTCCATTGTTCACGGAATTCCGCTGAAGTTTAAAAATGCTTTGGAACTCTTCCATTGTTCTCAGAATCCAGCTGATATTTATCAATGCTTTGGAACTTTTCCATTGTTCAGGAATTTCAATGAAGTTTAAAAATGCTTTGGAAATCTTCCATTGTTCTCGGAATTCCACTGAAGATTAAAAATGCTTTGGAACTCTTCCAATGTTCTCGGAATTCTGCTGAAGTTTAAAAATGCTTTGGAACTCTTCCATTGTTCTCGGATTTCCGTTGATGTTTAACAATGCTTTGGAACTCTTCCATTGTTCTCGGAATTCCGCTGATCTTTAACAATGCTTGGGAACTGTTCCATTTTTCAGGGATTTCCGCTAAAGTTTAAAAATCCTTTGGAACTCTTCCATTGTTCTCGGAATTCCACTCATGTTTAACAATGCTTTGGAACTCTTCCATAGTTCTCGGAATTATGCTAAAGTTTAAAAATGCTTTGGAACTCTTCCATTGTTCTCAGAATTCCGCTGAAGTTTAAAAATGCTTTGGAAAACTTCCATTGTTCTTGGTATTCCACTAATGTTTAACAATGCTTTGGGATTCTTCCATTGTTCACGGAATTCCGCTGAAGTTTAAAAATGCTTTGGAACTCTTCCATTGTTCTCAGAATTCAGCTGATATTTATCAATGCTTTGGATATCTTCCATTGTTCTCGGAATTCCACTGAAGATTAAAAATGCTTTGGAACTCTTCCAATGTTCTCGGAATTCTACTGAAGTTTAAAAATGCTTTGGAACTCTTCCATTGTTCTCGGAATTCCGCTGATGTTTAACAATGCTTGGGAACTGTTCCATTTTTCAGGGATTTCCACTGAAGTTTAAAAATCCTTTGGAACTCTTCCATTGTTCTCGTAATTCCACTAATGTTTAACAATGATTGGAACTCTTCCATAGTTCTCGGATTTCCGCTGAAGTTTAAAAATGCTTTGGAACTCTTCCTTTGTTCTCACAATTCCTCTGATGTTTAACAATGCTTTGGAACTCTTCCATTGTTCACGGAATTCCGCTGAAGTTTTAAAAATGCTTTGGACCTCTTCCATTGTTCTCACAATTCCTCTGATGATTAAAAATGCTTTGGAACTCTTCTATTGTTCTCGGAAATCCCCCTAAGTTTAAAAATGCTTTGGAACTCTTCCATTCTTCTCAGAATTCCGATGAAGTTTAAAACTGCTTTGGAACTCTTCTATTATTCTCGTAATTCCACTGAAGATTAAAAATGCTTTGGAACTCTTCCAATGTTCTCGGAATTCTGCTGAAGTTTAAAAATGCTTTGGAACTCTTCCATTGTTCTCGGATTTCCGTTGATGTTTAACAATGCTTTGGAACTCTTCCATTGTTCTCGGAATTCTGCTGAAGTTTAAAAATGCTTTGGAAAACTTCCATTGTTCTTGGTATTCCACTGATGTTTAACAATGCTTTGGAATTCTTCCATTGTTCACGGAATTCCGCTGAAGTTTAAAAATGCTTTGGAACTCTTCCATTGTTCTCAGAATTCCGCTGATATTTATCAATGCTTTGGAACTCTTCCATTGTTCAGGAATTTCACTGAAGTATAAAAATGCTTTGGAACTCTTCCATTGTTTTCGGAATTCCGCAGTAATTTAAAAATGCTTTGGAACTCTTCCATTATTCTCGGAATTATGCAAAATTTTAAAAATGCTTTGGAATTCTTCCATTGTTCTCGGAATTCCGCTGATGTTTAACAATGCTTTGGAACACTACCAATGTGCTCGGAATTCTGCTGAAGTTTAAAAATGCTGTGGAACTCTTCCATTGTTCTCGGAATTCCGCTGATGTTTAACAATGCTTTGGAACTCTTCCATTGTTCTCGGAATTCTGCTGAAGTTTAAAAATGCTTTGGAAAACTTTCATTGTACTTGGAATTCTGCTGATGTTTAACAATGCTTTGGAATTCTTCCATTGTTCTCGGAATTCTGCTGAAGTTTAAAAACGCTTTGTAACTCTTCCATTGTTCTCGGAATTCTGTTGAAGTTAAAAAATGCTTTGGAACTCTTCTATTGTTCACGGAATTATGCTAAAGTTTAAATAAGCTCTGGAACTCTTCCATTGTTCTCGGAATTCCTCTGATGTTTAACAATGCTTTGGAACTCTTCCATTGTTCACGGAATTCCGCTGAAGTTTAAAAATGCTTTGGAAATCTTCCATTGTTCTCACAATTCCTCTGATGTTTAACAATGCTTTGCAACTCTTCCATTGTTCACGGAATTCCGCTGAAGTTTAAAAATGCTTTGGAACTCTTCCATTGTTCTCACAATTCCTATGATGTTTAAAAATGCTTTGGAACTCTTCTATTGTTCTCGGAAATCCCCCTAAGTTTAAAAATGCTATGGAAATCTTCCATTGTTCTCGGAATTCCACTGAAGATTAAAAATGCTTTGGAACTCTTCCAATGTTCTCAGAATTCTGCTGAAGTTTAAAAATGCTTTGTAACTCTTCCATTGTTCTCGGATTTCCGTTGATGTTTAACAATGCTTTGGAACTCTTCCATTGTTCTTGGAATACTGCTGAAGTTTAAAAATGCTTTGGAAAACTTCCATTGTTCTTGGAATTCCGCTGATGTTTAACAATGCTTTGGAATTCTTCCATTGTTCACGGAATTCCGCTGAAGTTTAAAAATGCTTTGGAACTCTTCCATTGTTCTCAAAATCCAGCTGATATTTATCAATGCTTTGGAACTTTTCCATTGTTCAGGAATTTCACTGAAGTATAAAAATGCTTTGGAACTCTTCCATTGTTTTTGGAATTCCACTGATGTTTAACAATGCTTTGGAGCACTTCCATTGTCCTCGGAAATCCGCTGATGTTTAACAATGCTTTGAAACTCTTCCATTGTTCTCGGAATTCTGCTGTAATTTAAAAATACTTTGGAACTCTTCCATTGTTCTTGGAAATCCCCCTAAGTTAAAAAATGCTTTGGAACTCTTCCATTGTTCTCGTAATTCCGCTGTAATTTAGAAATGCTTTGGAACTCTTCCATTGTTCTCGGAATTCCGCTGATGTTTAACAATGCTTTGGAGCTCTTTCATTGTTCTCGGCATTCCGTTAAAGTTCAACAATGCTTTGGAACTGGACCATTGTTCACGGATATCCTCTGAAGTTTAAAAATGCTTTGGAACTCTTCCATTGTTCTCGGAATTCCACTGATGTTTAACAATGCTTTGGAGCTCTTTTATTGTTCTCAGAATTATGCTGAAGTTTAAAAATGCTTTGGAACTTGTCCATTGTGCTCGGTATTCCGCTGATGTTTAACAATGCTTTGGAACTCTTCCATTGTTCTCGTCGTTCCGTTGATGTTTAGCAATGCTTTGGAACTTTTCTTTTGTTCACGGAATTACGCTGAAGTTTAAAAATGCTTTGGAACTCTTCCATTGCTTTTGGAATAGCGCTGAAGTATAAAATTGCTTTGGAACTCTTCCATTGTTCTCGGAATTCTGCTGAAGTTTAAAAATGCTATGGAACTCTTTTATTGTACTCAGAATTCCGCTGAAGTTTAAAAATGCTTTGGAACTCTTCCATGGTTCTCGGAATTCTGTTGAAGTTAAATAATGCTTTGGAACTCTTCTATTGTTCACGGAATTATGCTAAAGTTTAAAAATGCTTTGTAACTCTTCCATTGTTCTCACAATTCCTCTGATGTTTAACAATGCTTTGGTACTCTTCCATTGTTCATGGAATTCCGCTGAAGTTTAAAAATGCTTTGGAACTCTTCCATTGTTCTCACAATTCCTCTGATGTTTAAAAATGCTTTGGAACTCTTCTATTGTTCTCGGAAATCCCCCTAAGTTTAAAAATGCTTTGGAAATCTTCCATTGTTCTCGGAATTCCACTGAAGATTAAAAATGCTTTGGAACTCTTCCAATGTTCTCGGAATTCTGCTGAAGTTTAAAAATGCTTTGGAACTCTTCCATTGTTCTCGGAATTCTGCTGAAGTTTAAAAATGCTTTGGAAAACTTCCATTGTTCTTGGTATTCCACTAATGTTTAACAATGCTTTGGAATTCTTCCATTGTTCACGGAATTCCGCTGAAGTTTAAAAATGCTTTGGAACTCTTCCATTGTTCTCAGAATCCAGCTGATATTTATCAATGCTTTGGAACTTTTCCATTGTTCAGGAATTTCACTGAAGTATAAAAATGCTTTGGAACTCTTCAATTGTTCTCGGAATTCCGCTGATCTTTAACAATGCTTGGGAACTGTTCCATTTTTCAGGGATTTCCGCTAAAGTTTAAAAATCCTTTGGAACTCTTCCATTGTTCTCGGAATTCCACTCATGTTTAACAATGCTTTGGAACTCTTCCATAGTTCTCGGAATTATGCTAAAGTTTAAAAATGCTTTGGAACTCTTCCATTGTTCTCGGAATTCCGCTGATGTTTAACAATGCTTTGGAGATCTTCTGTTGTTCACAGAATACCACTGAAGTTTAATAATGCTTTGGAACTCTTCCAATTTTCTCGGAATTCCACTGAAGTTGAAAAATGCTTTTGTACTCTTCCATTGTTCTCAGAATTTCGCTGAAGTTTAAAAATGCATTGGAACTCTTGCATTATTCTCGGAATTCCACTGAAGTTTAAAAATGCTTTGGTACTTTTCGACTGTTCTCGGAATCCTGCAGAAGTTTTAAAAATGCTTTGGAACTCTTCCATTGTTCTCGGAATTCCGCTGATCTTTAACAATGCTTGGGAACTGTTCCATTTTTCAGGGATTTCCGCTAAAGTTTAAAAATCCTTTGGAACTCTTCCATTGTTCTCGGAATTCCACTCATGTTTAACAATGCTTTGGAACTCTTCCATAGTTCTCGGAATTATGCTAAAGTTTAAAAATGCTTTGGAACTCTTCCATTGTTCTCGGAATTCCGCTGATGTTTAACAATGCTTTGGAGCTCTTTCATTGTTCTCGGCATTCCGTTGAAGTTCAACAATGCTTTGGAACTAGACCATTGTTCACGGATATCCTCTGAAGTTTAAAAATGCTTTGGAACTCTTCCATTGTTCTCGAAATTCCACTGATGTTTAACAATGCTTTGGAGCTCTTTTATTGTTCTCAGAATTATGCTGAAGTTTAAAAATGCTTTGGAACTTGTCCATTGTGCTCGGTATTCCGCTGATGTTTAACAATGCTTTGGAACTCTTCCATTGTTCTCGTCGTTCCGTTGATGTTTAGCAATGCTTTGGAACTTTTCTTTTGTTCACGGAATTACGCTGAAGTTTAAAAATGCTTTGGAACTCTTCCATTGCTTTTGGAATAGCGCTGAAGTATAAAATTGCTTTGGAACTCTTCCATTGTTCTCGGAATTCTGCTGAAGTTTAAAAATGCTATGGAACTCTTTTATTGTACTCAGAATTCCGCTGAAGTTTAAAAATGCTTTGGAACTCTTCCATGGTTCTCGGAATTCTGTTGAAGTTAAATAATGCTTTGGAACTCTTCTATTGTTCACGGAATTATGCTAAAGTTTAAAAATGCTTTGTAACTCTTCCATTGTTCTCACAATTCCTCTGATGTTTAACAATGCTTTGGTACTCTTCCATTGTTCATGGAATTCCGCTGAAGTTTAAAAATGCTTTGGAACTCTTCCATTGTTCTCACAATTCCTCTGATGTTTAAAAATGCTTTGGAACTCTTCTATTGTTCTCGGAAATCCCCCTAAGTTTAAAAATGCTTTGGAAATCTTCCATTGTTCTCGGAATTCCACTGAAGATTAAAAATGCTTTGGAACTCTTCCAATGTTCTCGGAATTCTGCTGAAGTTTAAAAATGCTTTGGAACTCTTCCATTGTTCTCGGAATTCTGCTGAAGTTTAAAAATGCTTTGGAAAACTTCCATTGTTCTTGGTATTCCACTAATGTTTAACAATGCTTTGGAATTCTTCCATTGTTCACGGAATTCCGCTGAAGTTTAAAAATGCTTTGGAACTCTTCCATTGTTCTCAGAATCCAGCTGATATTTATCAATGCTTTGGAACTTTTCCATTGTTCAGGAATTTCAATGAAGTTTAGAAATGCTTTGGAAATCTTCCATTGTTCTCGGAATTCCACTGAAGATTAAAAATGCTTTGGAACTCTTCCAATGTTCTCGGAATTCTGCTGAAGTTTAAAAATGCTTTGGAACTCTTCCATTGTTCTCGGATTTCCGTTGATGTTTAACAATGCTTTGGAACTCTTCCATTGTTCTCGGAATTCCGCTGATCTTTAACAATGCTTGGGAACTGTTCCATTTTTCAGGGATTTCCGCTAAAGTTTAAAAATCCTTTGGAACTCTTCCATTGTTCTCGGAATTCCACTCATGTTTAACAATGCTTTGGAACTCTTCCATAGTTCTCGGAATTATGCTAAAGTTTAAAAATGCTTTGGAACTCTTCCATTGTTCTCAGAATTCCGCTGAAGTTTAAAAATGCTTTGGAAAACTTCCATTGTTCTTGGTATTCCACTAATGTTTAACAATGCTTTGGGATTCTTCCATTGTTCACGGAATTCCGCTGAAGTTTAAAAATGCTTTGGAACTCTTCCATTGTTCTCAGAATTCAGCTGATATTTATCAATGCTTTGGATATCTTCCATTGTTCTCGGAATTCCACTGAAGATTAAAAATGCTTTGGAACTCTTCCATTGTTCTCGGAATTCTGCTGAAGTTTAAAAATGCTTTGGAACTCTTCCATTGTTCTCGGAATTCCGCTGATGTTTAACAATGCTTGGGAACTGTTCCATTTTTCAGGGATTTCCACTGAAGTTTAAAAATCCTTTGGAACTCTTCCATTGTTCTCGTAATTCCACTAATGTTTAACAATGATTGGAACTCTTCCATAGTTCTCGGATTTCCGCTGAAGTTTAAAAATGCTTTGGAACTCTTCCTTTGTTCTCACAATTCCTCTGATGTTTAACAATGCTTTGGAACTCTTCCATTGTTCACGGAATTCCGCTGAAGATTTAAAAATGCTTTGGACCTCTTCCATTGTTCTCACAATTCCTCTGATGATTAAAAATGCTTTGGAACTCTTCTATTGTTCTCGGAAATCCCCCTAAGTTTAAAAATGCTTTGGAACTCTTCCATTCTTCTCAGAATTCCGATGAAGTTTAAAACTGCTTTGGAACTCTTCTATTATTCTCGTAATTCCACTGAAGATTAAAAATGCTTTGGAACTCTTCCAATGTTCTCGGAATTCTGCTGAAGTTTAAAAATGCTTTGGAACTCTTCCATTGTTCTCGGATTTCCGTTGATGTTTAACAATGCTTTGGAACTCTTCCATTGTTCTCGGAATTCTGCTGAAGTTTAAAAATGCTTTGGAAAACTTCCATTGTTCTTGGTATTCCACTGATGTTTAACAATGCTTTGGAATTCTTCCATTGTTCACGGAATTCCGCTGAAGTTTAAAAATGCTTTGGAACTCTTCCATTGTTCTCAGAATTCCGCTGATATTTATCAATGCTTTGGAACTCTTCCATTGTTCAGGAATTTCACTGAAGTATAAAAATGCTTTGGAACTCTTCCATTGTTTTCGGAATTCCGCAGTAATTTAAAAATGCTTTGGAACTCTTCCATTATTCTCGGAATTATGCAAAATTTTAAAAATGCTTTGGAATTCTTCCATTGTTCTCGGAATTCCGCTGATGTTTAACAATGCTTTGGAACACTACCAATGTGCTCGGAATTCTGCTGAAGTTTAAAAATGCTGTGGAACTCTTCCATTGTTCTCGGAATTCCGCTGATGTTTAACAATGCTTTGGAACTCTTCCATTGTTCTCGGAATTCTGCTGAAGTTTAAAAATGCTTTGGAAAACTTTCATTGTACTTGGAATTCTGCTGATGTTTAACAATGCTTTGGAATTCTTCCATTGTTCTCGGAATTCTGCTGAAGTTTAAAAACGCTTTGTAACTCTTCCATTGTTCTCGGAATTCTGTTGAAGTTAAAAAATGCTTTGGAACTCTTCTATTGTTCACGGAATTATGCTAAAGTTTAAATAAGCTCTGGAACTCTTCCATTGTTCTCGGAATTCCTCTGATGTTTAACAATGCTTTGGAACTCTTCCATTGTTCACGGAATTCCGCTGAAGTTTAAAAATGCTTTGGAAATCTTCCATTGTTCTCACAATTCCTCTGATGTTTAACAATGCTTTGCAACTCTTCCATTGTTCACGGAATTCCGCTGAAGTTTAAAACTGCTTTGGAACTCTTCCATTGTTCTCACAATTCCTATGATGTTTAAAAATGCTTTGGAACTCTTCTATTGTTCTCGGAAATCCCCCTAAGTTTAAAAATGCTTTGGAAATCTTCCATTGTTCTCGGAATTCCACTGAAGATTAAAAATGCTTTGGAACTCTTCCAATGTTCTCAGAATTCTGCTGAAGTTTAAAAATGCTTTGTAACTCTTCCATTGTTCTCGGATTTCCGTTGATGTTTAACAATGCTTTGGAACTCTTCCATTGTTCTTGGAATACTGCTGAAGTTTAAAAATGCTTTGGAAAACTTCCATTGTTCTTGGAATTCCGCTGATGTTTAACAATGCTTTGGAATTCTTCCATTGTTCACGGAATTCCGCTGAAGTTTAAAAATGCTTTGGAACTCTTCCATTGTTCTCAAAATCCAGCTGATATTTATCAATGCTTTGGAACTTTTCCATTGTTCAGGAATTTCACTGAAGTATAAAAATGCTTTGGAACTCTTCCATTGTTTTTGGAATTCCACTGATGTTTAACAATGCTTTGGAGCACTTCCATTGTCCTCGGAAATCCGCTGATGTTTAACAATGCTTTGAAACTCTTCCATTGTTCTCGGAATTCTGCTGTAATTTAAAAATACTTTGGAACTCTTCCATTGTTCTTGGAAATCCCCCTAAGTTAAAAAATGCTTTGGAACTCTTCCATTGTTCTCGTAATTCCGCTGTAATTTAGAAATGCTTTGGAACTCTTCCATTGTTCTCGGAATTCCGCTGATGTTTAACAATGCTTTGGAGCTCTTTCATTGTTCTCGGCATTCCGTTAAAGTTCAACAATGCTTTGGAACTAGACCATTGTTCACGGATATCCTCTGAAGTTTAAAAATGCTTTGGAACTCTTCCATTGTTCTCGGAATTCCACTGATGTTTAACAATGCTTTGGAGCTCTTTTATTGTTCTCAGAATTATGCTGAAGTTTAAAAATGCTTTGGAACTTGTCCATTGTGCTCGGTATTCCACTGATGTTTAACAATGCTTTGGAACTCTTCCATTGTTCTCGTCGTTCCGTTGATGTTTAGCAATGCTTTGGAACTTTTCTTTTGTTCACGGAATTACGCTGAAGTTTAAAAATGCTTTGGAACTCTTCCATTGCTTTTGGAATAGCGCTGAAGTATAAAATTGCTTTGGAACTCTTCCATTGTTCTCGGAATTCTGCTGAAGTTTAAAAATGCTATGGAACTCTTTTATTGTACTCAGAATTCCGCTGAAGTTTAAAAATGCTTTGGAACTCTTCCATGGTTCTCGGAATTCTGTTGAAGTTAAATAATGCTTTGGAACTCTTCTATTGTTCACGGAATTATGCTAAAGTTTAAAAATGCTTTGTAACTCTTCCATTGTTCTCACAATTCCTCTGATGTTTAACAATGCTTTGGTACTCTTCCATTGTTCATGGAATTCCGCTGAAGTTTAAAAATGCTTTGGAACTCTTCCATTGTTCTCACAATTCCTCTGATGTTTAAAAATGCTTTGGAACTCTTCTATTGTTCTCGGAAATCCCCCTAAGTTTAAAAATGCTTTGGAAATCTTCCATTGTTCTCGGAATTCCACTGAAGATTAAAAATGCTTTGGAACTCTTCCAATGTTCTCAGAATTCTGCTGAAGTTTAAAAATGCTTTGGAACTCTTCCATTGTTCTCGGAATTCTGCTGAAGTTTAAAAATGCTTTGGAAAACTTCCATTGTTCTTGGTATTCCACTAATGTTTAACAATGCTTTGGAATTCTTCCATTGTTCACGGAATTCCGCTGAAGTTTAAAAATGCTTTGGAACTCTTCCATTGTTCTCAGAATCCAGCTGATATTTATCAATGCTTTGGAACTTTTCCATTGTTCAGGAATTTCACTGAAGTATAAAAATGCTTTGGAACTCTTCAATTGTTCTCGGAATTCCGCTGATCTTTAACAATGCTTGGGAACTGTTCCATTTTTCAGGGATTTCCGCTAAAGTTTAAAAATCCTTTGGAACTCTTCCATTGTTCTCGGAATTCCACTCATGTTTAACAATGCTTTGGAACTCTTCCATAGTTCTCGGAATTATGCTAAAGTTTAAAAATGCTTTGGAACTCTTCCATTGTTCTCGGAATTCCGCTGATGTTTAACAATGCTTTGGAGCTTTTCTGTTGTTCACAGAATACCACTGAAGTTTAATAATGCTTTGGAACTCTTCCAATTTTCTCGGAATTCCACTGAAGTTGAAAAATGCTTTTGTACTCTTCCATTGTTCTCAGAATTTCGCTGAAGTTTAAAAATGCATTGGAACTCTTGCATTATTCTCGGAATTCCACTGAAGTTTAAAAATGCTTTGGTACTTTTCCACTGTTCTCGGAATCCTGCAGAAGTTTTAAAAATGCTTTGGAACTCTTCCATTGTTCTCGGAATTCCGCTGATCTTTAACAATGCTTGGGAACTGTTCCATTTTTCAGGGATTTCCGCTAAAGTTTAAAAATCCTTTGGAACTCTTCCATTGTTCTCGGAATTCCACTCATGTTTAACAATGCTTTGGAACTCTTCCATAGTTCTCGGAATTATGCTAAAGTTTAAAAATGCTTTGGAACTCTTCCATTGTTCTCGGAATTCCGCTGATGTTTAACAATGCTTTGGAGCTCTTTCATTGTTCTCGGCATTCCGTTGAAGTTCAACAATGCTTTGGAACTAGACCATTGTTCACGGATATCTTCTGAAGTTTAAAAATGCTTTGGAACTCTTCCATTGTTCTCGAAATTCCACTGATGTTTAACAATGCTTTGGAGCTCTTTTATTGTTCTCAGAATTATGCTGAAGTTTAAAAATGCTTTGGAACTTGTCCATTGTGCTCGGTATTCCGCTGATGTTTAACAATGCTTTGGAACTCTTCCATTGTTCTCGTCGTTCCGTTGATGTTTAGCAATGCTTTGGAACTTTTCTTTTGTTCTCGGAATTGCGCTGAAGTTTAAAAATGCTTTGGAACTCTTCCATTGCTTTTGGAATAGCGCTGAAGTATAAAATTGCTTTGGAACTCTTCCATTGTTCTCGGAATTCTGCTGAAGTTTAAAAATGCTATGGAACTCTTTTATTGTACTCAGAATTCCGCTGAAGTTTAAAAATGCTTTGGAACTCTTCCATGGTTCTCGGAATTCTGTTGAAGTTAAATAATGCTTTGGAACTCTTCTATTGTTCACGGAATTATGCTAAAGTTTAAAAATGCTTTGTAACTCTTCCATTGTTCTCACAATTCCTCTGATGTTTAACAATGCTTTGGTACTCTTCCATTGTTCATGGAATTCCGCTGAAGTTTAAAAATGCTTTGGAACTCTTCCATTGTTCTCACAATTCCTCTGATGTTTAAAAATGCTTTGGAACTCTTCTATTGTTCTCGGAAATCCCCCTAAGTTTAAAAATGCTTTGGAAATCTTCCATTGTTCTCGGAATTCCACTGAAGATTAAAAATGCTTTGGAACTCTTCCAATGTTCTCGGAATTCTGCTGAAGTTTAAAAATGCTTTGGAACTCTTCCATTGTTCTCGGAATTCTGCTGAAGTTTAAAAATGCTTTGGAAAACTTCCATTGTTCTTGGTATTCCACTAATGTTTAGCAATGCTTTGGAATTCTTCCATTGTTCACGGAATTCCGCTGAAGTTTAAAAATGCTTTGGAACTCTTCCATTGTTCTCAGAATCCAGCTGATATTTATCAATGCTTTGGAACTTTTCCATTGTTCAGGAATTTCAATGAAGTTTAAAAATGCTTTGGAAATCTTCCATTGTTCTCGGAATTCCACTGAAGATTAAAAATGCTTTGGAACTCTTCCAATGTTCTCGGAATTCTGCTGAAGTTTAAAAATGCTTTGGAACTCTTCCATTGTTCTCGGATTTCCGTTGATGTTTAACAATGCTTTGGAACTCTTCCATTGTTCTCGGAATTCCGCTGATCTTTAACAATGCTTGGGAACTGTTCCATTTTTCAGGGATTTCCGCTAAAGTTTAAAAATCCTTTGGAACTCTTCCATTGTTCTCGGAATTCCACTCATGTTTAACAATGCTTTGGAACTCTTCCATAGTTCTCGGAATTATGCTAAAGTTTAAAAATGCTTTGGAACTCTTCCATTGTTCTCAGAATTCCGCTGAAGTTTAAAAATGCTTTGGAAAACTTCCATTGTTCTTGGTATTCCACTAATGTTTAACAATGCTTTGGGATTCTTCCATTGTTCACGGAATTCCGCTGAAGTTTAAAAATGCTTTGGAACTCTTCCATTGTTCTCAGAATTCAGCTGATATTTATCAATGCTTTGGATATCTTCCATTGTTCTCGGAATTCCACTGAAGATTAAAAATGCTTTGGAACTCTTCCAATGTTCTCGGAATTCTGCTGAAGTTTAAAAATGCTTTGGAACTCTTCCATTGTTCTCGGAATTCCGCTGATGTTTAACAATGCTTGGGAACTGTTCCATTTTTCAGGGATTTCCACTGAAGTTTAAAAATCCTTTGGAACTCTTCCATTGTTCTCGTAATTCCACTAATGTTTAACAATGATTGGAACTCTTCCATAGTTCTCGGATTTCCGCTGAAGTTTAAAAATGCTTTGGAACTCTTCCTTTGTTCTCACAATTCCTCTGATGTTTAACAATGCTTTGGAACTCTTCCATTGTTCACGGAATTCCGCTGAAGATTTAAAAATGCTTTGGACCTCTTCCATTGTTCTCACAATTCCTCTGATGATTAAAAATGCTTTGGAACTCTTCTATTGTTCTCGGAAATCCCCCTAAGTTTAAAAATGCTTTGGAACTCTTCCATTCTTCTCAGAATTCCGATGAAGTTTAAAACTGCTTTGGAACTCTTCTATTATTCTCGTAATTCCACTGAAGATTAAAAATGCTTTGGAACTCTTCCAATGTTCTCGGAATTCTGCTGAAGTTTAAAAATGCTTTGGAACTCTTCCATTGTTCTCGGATTTCCGTTGATGTTTAACAATGCTTTGGAACTCTTCCATTGTTCTCGGAATTCTGCTGAAGTTTAAAAATGCTTTGGAAAACTTCCATTGTTCTTGGTATTCCACTGATGTTTAACAATGCTTTGGAATTCTTCCATTGTTCACGGAATTCCGCTGAAGTTTAAAAATGCTTTGGAACTCTTCCATTGTTCTCAGAATTCCGCTGATATTTATCAATGCTTTGGAACTCTTCCATTGTTCAGGAATTTCACTGAAGTATAAAAATGCTTTGGAACTCTTCCATTGTTTTCGGAATTCCGCAGTAATTTAAAAATGCTTTGGAACTCTTCCATTATTCTCGGAATTATGCAAAATTTTAAAAATGCTTTGGAATTCTTCCATTGTTCTCGGAATTCCGCTGATGTTTAACAATGCTTTGGAACACTACCAATGTGCTCGGAATTCTGCTGAAGTTTAAAAATGCTGTGGAACTCTTCCATTGTTCTCGGAATTCCGCTGATGTTTAACAATGCTTTGGAACTCTTCCATTGTTCTCGGAATTCTGCTGAAGTTTAAAAATGCTTTGGAAAACTTCCATTGTTCTTGGTATTCCACTAATGTTTAACAATGCTTTGGAATTCTTCCATTGTTCACGGAATTCCGCTGAAGTTTAAAAATGCTTTGGAACTCTTCCATTGTTCTCAGAATCCAGCTGATATTTATCAATGCTTTGGAACTTTTCCATTGTTCAGGAATTTCAATGAAGTTTAAAAATGCTTTGGAAATCTTCCATTGTTCTCGGAATTCCACTGAAGATTAAAAATGCTTTGGAACTCTTCCAATGTTCTCGGAATTCTGCTGAAGTTTAAAAATGCTTTGGAACTCTTCCATTGTTCTCGGATTTCCGTTGATGTTTAACAATGCTTTGGAACTCTTCCATTGTTCTCGGAATTCCGCTGATCTTTAACAATGCTTGGGAACTGTTCCATTTTTCAGGGATTTCCGCTAAAGTTTAAAAATCCTTTGGAACTCTTCCATTGTTCTCGGAATTCCACTCATGTTTAACAATGCTTTGGAACTCTTCCATAGTTCTCGGAATTATGCTAAAGTTTAAAAATGCTTTGGAACTCTTCCATTGTTCTCAGAATTCCGCTGAAGTTTAAAAATGCTTTGGAAAACTTCCATTGTTCTTGGTATTCCACTAATGTTTAACAATGCTTTGGGATTCTTCCATTGTTCACGGAATTCCGCTGAAGTTTAAAAATGCTTTGGAACTCTTCCATTGTTCTCAGAATTCAGCTGATATTTATCAATGCTTTGGATATCTTCCATTGTTCTCGGAATTCCACTGAAGATTAAAAATGCTTTGGAACTCTTCCATTGTTCTCGGAATTCTGCTGAAGTTTAAAAATGCTTTGGAACTCTTCCATTGTTCTCGGAATTCCGCTGATGTTTAACAATGCTTGGGAACTGTTCCATTTTTCAGGGATTTCCACTGAAGTTTAAAAATCCTTTGGAACTCTTCCATTGTTCTCGTAATTCCACTAATGTTTAACAATGATTGGAACTCTTCCATAGTTCTCGGATTTCCGCTGAAGTTTAAAAATGCTTTGGAACTCTTCCTTTGTTCTCACAATTCCTCTGATGTTTAACAATGCTTTGGAACTCTTCCATTGTTCACGGAATTCCGCTGAAGATTTAAAAATGCTTTGGACCTCTTCCATTGTTCTCACAATTCCTCTGATGATTAAAAATGCTTTGGAACTCTTCTATTGTTCTCGGAAATCCCCCTAAGTTTAAAAATGCTTTGGAACTCTTCCATTCTTCTCAGAATTCCGATGAAGTTTAAAACTGCTTTGGAACTCTTCTATTATTCTCGTAATTCCACTGAAGATTAAAAATGCTTTGGAACTCTTCCAATGTTCTCGGAATTCTGCTGAAGTTTAAAAATGCTTTGGAACTCTTCCATTGTTCTCGGATTTCCGTTGATGTTTAACAATGCTTTGGAACTCTTCCATTGTTCTCGGAATTCTGCTGAAGTTTAAAAATGCTTTGGAAAACTTCCATTGTTCTTGGTATTCCACTGATGTTTAACAATGCTTTGGAATTCTTCCATTGTTCACGGAATTCCGCTGAAGTTTAAAAATGCTTTGGAACTCTTCCATTGTTCTCAGAATTCCGCTGATATTTATCAATGCTTTGGAACTCTTCCATTGTTCAGGAATTTCACTGAAGTATAAAAATGCTTTGGAACTCTTCCATTGTTTTCGGAATTCCGCAGTAATTTAAAAATGCTTTGGAACTCTTCCATTATTCTCGGAATTATGCAAAATTTTAAAAATGCTTTGGAATTCTTCCATTGTTCTCGGAATTCCGCTGATGTTTAACAATGCTTTGGAACACTACCAATGTGCTCGGAATTCTGCTGAAGTTTAAAAATGCTGTGGAACTCTTCCATTGTTCTCGGAATTCCGCTGATGTTTAACAATGCTTTGGAACTCTTCCATTGTTCTCGGAATTCTGCTGAAGTTTAAAAATGCTTTGGAAAACTTTCATTGTACTTGGAATTCTGCTGATGTTTAACAATGCTTTGGAATTCTTCCATTGTTCTCGGAATTCTGCTGAAGTTTAAAAACGCTTTGTAACTCTTCCATTGTTCTCGGAATTCTGTTGAAGTTAAAAAATGCTTTGGAACTCTTCTATTGTTCACGGAATTATGCTAAAGTTTAAATAAGCTCTGGAACTCTTCCATTGTTCTCGGAATTCCTCTGATGTTTAACAATGCTTTGGAACTCTTCCATTGTTCACGGAATTCCGCTGAAGTTTAAAAATGCTTTGGAAATCTTCCATTGTTCTCACAATTCCTCTGATGTTTAACAATGCTTTGCAACTCTTCCATTGTTCACGGAATTCCGCTGAAGTTTAAAACTGCTTTGGAACTCTTCCATTGTTCTCACAATTCCTATGATGTTTAAAAATGCTTTGGAACTCTTCTATTGTTCTCGGAAATCCCCCTAAGTTTAAAAATGCTTTGGAAATCTTCCATTGTTCTCGGAATTCCACTGAAGATTAAAAATGCTTTGGAACTCTTCCAATGTTCTCAGAATTCTGCTGAAGTTTAAAAATGCTTTGTAACTCTTCCATTGTTCTCGGATTTCCGTTGATGTTTAACAATGCTTTGGAACTCTTCCATTGTTCTTGGAATACTGCTGAAGTTTAAAAATGCTTTGGAAAACTTCCATTGTTCTTGGAATTCCGCTGATGTTTAACAATGCTTTGGAATTCTTCCATTGTTCACGGAATTCCGCTGAAGTTTAAAAATGCTTTGGAACTCTTCCATTGTTCTCAAAATCCAGCTGATATTTATCAATGCTTTGGAACTTTTCCATTGTTCAGGAATTTCACTGAAGTATAAAAATGCTTTGGAACTCTTCCATTGTTTTTGGAATTCCACTGATGTTTAACAATGCTTTGGAGCACTTCCATTGTCCTCGGAAATCCGCTGATGTTTAACAATGCTTTGAAACTCTTCCATTGTTCTCGGAATTCTGCTGTAATTTAAAAATACTTTGGAACTCTTCCATTGTTCTTGGAAATCCCCCTAAGTTAAAAAATGCTTTGGAACTCTTCCATTGTTCTCGTAATTCCGCTGTAATTTAGAAATGCTTTGGAACTCTTCCATTGTTCTCGGAATTCCGCTGATGTTTAACAATGCTTTGGAGCTCTTTCATTGTTCTCGGCATTCCGTTAAAGTTCAACAATGCTTTGGAACTAGACCATTGTTCACGGATATCCTCTGAAGTTTAAAAATGCTTTGGAACTCTTCCATTGTTCTCGGAATTCCACTGATGTTTAACAATGCTTTGGAGCTCTTTTATTGTTCTCAGAATTATGCTGAAGTTTAAAAATGCTTTGGAACTTGTCCATTGTGCTCGGTATTCCACTGATGTTTAACAATGCTTTGGAACTCTTCCATTGTTCTCGTCGTTCCGTTGATGTTTAGCAATGCTTTGGAACTTTTCTTTTGTTCACGGAATTACGCTGAAGTTTAAAAATGCTTTGGAACTCTTCCATTGCTTTTGGAATAGCGCTGAAGTATAAAATTGCTTTGGAACTCTTCCATTGTTCTCGGAATTCTGCTGAAGTTTAAAAATGCTATGGAACTCTTTTATTGTACTCAGAATTCCGCTGAAGTTTAAAAATGCTTTGGAACTCTTCCATGGTTCTCGGAATTCTGTTGAAGTTAAATAATGCTTTGGAACTCTTCTATTGTTCACGGAATTATGCTAAAGTTTAAAAATGCTTTGTAACTCTTCCATTGTTCTCACAATTCCTCTGATGTTTAACAATGCTTTGGTACTCTTCCATTGTTCATGGAATTCCGCTGAAGTTTAAAAATGCTTTGGAACTCTTCCATTGTTCTCACAATTCCTCTGATGTTTAAAAATGCTTTGGAACTCTTCTATTGTTCTCGGAAATCCCCCTAAGTTTAAAAATGCTTTGGAAATCTTCCATTGTTCTCGGAATTCCACTGAAGATTAAAAATGCTTTGGAACTCTTCCAATGTTCTCAGAATTCTGCTGAAGTTTAAAAATGCTTTGGAACTCTTCCATTGTTCTCGGAATTCTGCTGAAGTTTAAAAATGCTTTGGAAAACTTCCATTGTTCTTGGTATTCCACTAATGTTTAACAATGCTTTGGAATTCTTCCATTGTTCACGGAATTCCGCTGAAGTTTAAAAATGCTTTGGAACTCTTCCATTGTTCTCAGAATCCAGCTGATATTTATCAATGCTTTGGAACTTTTCCATTGTTCAGGAATTTCACTGAAGTATAAAAATGCTTTGGAACTCTTCAATTGTTCTCGGAATTCCGCTGATCTTTAACAATGCTTGGGAACTGTTCCATTTTTCAGGGATTTCCGCTAAAGTTTAAAAATCCTTTGGAACTCTTCCATTGTTCTCGGAATTCCACTCATGTTTAACAATGCTTTGGAACTCTTCCATAGTTCTCGGAATTATGCTAAAGTTTAAAAATGCTTTGGAACTCTTCCATTGTTCTCGGAATTCCGCTGATGTTTAACAATGCTTTGGAGCTTTTCTGTTGTTCACAGAATACCACTGAAGTTTAATAATGCTTTGGAACTCTTCCAATTTTCTCGGAATTCCACTGAAGTTGAAAAATGCTTTTGTACTCTTCCATTGTTCTCAGAATTTCGCTGAAGTTTAAAAATGCATTGGAACTCTTGCATTATTCTCGGAATTCCACTGAAGTTTAAAAATGCTTTGGTACTTTTCCACTGTTCTCGGAATCCTGCAGAAGTTTTAAAAATGCTTTGGAACTCTTCCATTGTTCTCGGAATTCCGCTGATCTTTAACAATGCTTGGGAACTGTTCCATTTTTCAGGGATTTCCGCTAAAGTTTAAAAATCCTTTGGAACTCTTCCATTGTTCTCGGAATTCCACTCATGTTTAACAATGCTTTGGAACTCTTCCATAGTTCTCGGAATTATGCTAAAGTTTAAAAATGCTTTGGAACTCTTCCATTGTTCTCGGAATTCCGCTGATGTTTAACAATGCTTTGGAGCTCTTTCATTGTTCTCGGCATTCCGTTGAAGTTCAACAATGCTTTGGAACTAGACCATTGTTCACGGATATCCTCTGAAGTTTAAAAATGCTTTGGAACTCTTCCATTGTTCTCGAAATTCCACTGATGTTTAACAATGCTTTGGAGCTCTTTTATTGTTCTCAGAATTATGCTGAAGTTTAAAAATGCTTTGGAACTTGTCCATTGTGCTCGGTATTCCGCTGATGTTTAACAATGCTTTGGAACTCTTCCATTGTTCTCGTCGTTCCGTTGATGTTTAGCAATGCTTTGGAACTTTTCTTTTGTTCACGGAATTGCGCTGAAGTTTAAAAATGCTTTGGAACTCTTCCATTGCTTTTGGAATAGCGCTGAAGTATAAAATTGCTTTGGAACTCTTCCATTGTTCTCGGAATTCTGCTGAAGTTTAAAAATGCTATGGAACTCTTTTATTGTACTCAGAATTCCGCTGAAGTTTAAAAATGCTTTGGAACTCTTCCATGGTTCTCGGAATTCTGTTGAAGTTAAATAATGCTTTGGAACTCTTCTATTGTTCACGGAATTATGCTAAAGTTTAAAAATGCTTTGTAACTCTTCCATTGTTCTCACAATTCCTCTGATGTTTAACAATGCTTTGGTACTCTTCCATTGTTCATGGAATTCCGCTGAAGTTTAAAAATGCTTTGGAACTCTTCCATTGTTCTCACAATTCCTCTGATGTTTAAAAATGCTTTGGAACTCTTCTATTGTTCTCGGAAATCCCCCTAAGTTTAAAAATGCTTTGGAAATCTTCCATTGTTCTCGGAATTCCACTGAAGATTAAAAATGCTTTGGAACTCTTCCAATGTTCTCGGAATTCTGCTGAAGTTTAAAAATGCTTTGGAACTCTTCCATTGTTCTCGGAATTCTGCTGAAGTTTAAAAATGCTTTGGAAAACTTCCATTGTTCTTGGTATTCCACTAATGTTTAACAATGCTTTGGAATTCTTCCATTGTTCACGGAATTCCGCTGAAGTTTAAAAATGCTTTGGAACTCTTCCATTGTTCTCAGAATCCAGCTGATATTTATCAATGCTTTGGAACTTTTCCATTGTTCAGGAATTTCAATGAAGTTTAAAAATGCTTTGGAAATCTTCCATTGTTCTCGGAATTCCACTGAAGATTAAAAATGCTTTGGAACTCTTCCAATGTTCTCGGAATTCTGCTGAAGTTTAAAAATGCTTTGGAACTCTTCCATTGTTCTCGGATTTCCGTTGATGTTTAACAATGCTTTGGAACTCTTCCATTGTTCTCGGAATTCCGCTGATCTTTAACAATGCTTGGGAACTGTTCCATTTTTCAGGGATTTCCGCTAAAGTTTAAAAATCCTTTGGAACTCTTCCATTGTTCTCGGAATTCCACTCATGTTTAACAATGCTTTGGAACTCTTCCATAGTTCTCGGAATTATGCTAAAGTTTAAAAATGCTTTGGAACTCTTCCATTGTTCTCAGAATTCCGCTGAAGTTTAAAAATGCTTTGGAAAACTTCCATTGTTCTTGGTATTCCACTAATGTTTAACAATGCTTTGGGATTCTTCCATTGTTCACGGAATTCCGCTGAAGTTTAAAAATGCTTTGGAACTCTTCCATTGTTCTCAGAATTCAGCTGATATTTATCAATGCTTTGGATATCTTCCATTGTTCTCGGAATTCCACTGAAGATTAAAAATGCTTTGGAACTCTTCCAATGTTCTCGGAATTCTGCTGAAGTTTAAAAATGCTTTGGAACTCTTCCATTGTTCTCGGAATTCCGCTGATGTTTAACAATGCTTGGGAACTGTTCCATTTTTCAGGGATTTCCACTGAAGTTTAAAAATCCTTTGGAACTCTTCCATTGTTCTCGTAATTCCACTAATGTTTAACAATGATTGGAACTCTTCCATAGTTCTCGGATTTCCGCTGAAGTTTAAAAATGCTTTGGAACTCTTCCTTTGTTCTCACAATTCCTCTGATGTTTAACAATGCTTTGGAACTCTTCCATTGTTTACGGAATTCCGCTGAAGATTTAAAAATGCTTTGGACCTCTTCCATTGTTCTCACAATTCCTCTGATGATTAAAAATGCTTTGGAACTCTTCTATTGTTCTCGGAAATCCCCCTAAGTTTAAAAATGCTTTGGAACTCTTCCATTCTTCTCAGAATTCCGATGAAGTTTAAAACTGCTTTGGAACTCTTCTATTATTCTCGTAATTCCACTGAAGATTAAAAATGCTTTGGAACTCTTCCAATGTTCTCGGAATTCTGCTGAAGTTTAAAAATGCTTTGGAACTCTTCCATTGTTCTCGGATTTCCGTTGATGTTTAACAATGCTTTGGAACTCTTCCATTGTTCTCGGAATTCTGCTGAAGTTTAAAAATGCTTTGGAAAACTTCCATTGTTCTTGGTATTCCACTGATGTTTAACAATGCTTTGGAATTCTTCCATTGTTCACGGAATTCCGCTGAAGTTTAAAAATGCTTTGGAACTCTTCCATTGTTCTCAGAATTCCGCTGATATTTATCAATGCTTTGGAACTCTTCCATTGTTCAGGAATTTCACTGAAGTATAAAAATGCTTTGGAACTCTTCCATTGTTTTCGGAATTCCGCAGTAATTTAAAAATGCTTTGGAACTCTTCCATTATTCTCGGAATTATGCAAAATTTTAAAAATGCTTTGGAATTCTTCCATTGTTCTCGGAATTCCGCTGATGTTTAACAATGCTTTGGAACACTACCAATGTGCTCGGAATTCTGCTGAAGTTTAAAAATGCTGTGGAACTCTTCCATTGTTCTCGGAATTCCGCTGATGTTTAACAATGCTTTGGAACTCTTCCATTGTTCTCGGAATTCTGCTGAAGTTTAAAAATGCTTTGGAAAACTTTCATTGTACTTGGAATTCTGCTGATGTTTAACAATGCTTTGGAATTCTTCCATTGTTCTCGGAATTCTGCTGAAGTTTAAAAACGCTTTGTAACTCTTCCATTGTTCTCGGAATTCTGTTGAAGTTAAAAAATGCTTTGGAACTCTTCTATTGTTCACGGAATTATGCTAAAGTTTAAATAAGCTCTGGAACTCTTCCATTGTTCTCGGAATTCCTCTGATGTTTAACAATGCTTTGGAACTCTTCCATTGTTCACGGAATTCCGCTGAAGTTTAAAAATGCTTTGGAAATCTTCCATTGTTCTCACAATTCCTCTGATGTTTAACAATGCTTTGCAACTCTTCCATTGTTCACGGAATTCCGCTGAAGTTTAAAAATGCTTTGGAACTCTTCCATTGTTCTCACAATTCCTATGATGTTTAAAAATGCTTTGGAACTCTTCTATTGTTCTCGGAAATCCCCCTAAGTTTAAAAATGCTATGGAAATCTTCCATTGTTCTCGGAATTCCACTGAAGATTAAAAATGCTTTGGAACTCTTCCAATGTTCTCAGAATTCTGCTGAAGTTTAAAAATGCTTTGTAACTCTTCCATTGTTCTCGGATTTCCGTTGATGTTTAACAATGCTTTGGAACTCTTCCATTGTTCTTGGAATACTGCTGAAGTTTAAAAATGCTTTGGAAAACTTCCATTGTTCTTGGAATTCCGCTGATGTTTAACAATGCTTTGGAATTCTTCCATTGTTCACGGAATTCCGCTGAAGTTTAAAAATGCTTTGGAACTCTTCCATTGTTCTCAAAATCCAGCTGATATTTATCAATGCTTTGGAACTTTTCCATTGTTCAGGAATTTCACTGAAGTATAAAAATGCTTTGGAACTCTTCCATTGTTTTTGGAATTCCACTGATGTTTAACAATGCTTTGGAGCACTTCAATTGTCCTCGGAAATCCGCTGATGTTTAACAATGCTTTGAAACTCTTCCATTGTTCTCGGAATTCTGCTGTAATTTAAAAATACTTTGGAACTCTTCCATTGTTCTTGGAAATCCCCCTAAGTTAAAAAATGCTTTGGAACTCTTCCATTGTTCTCGTAATTCCGCTGTAATTTAGAAATGCTTTGGAACTCTTCCATTGTTCTCGGAATTCCGCTGATGTTTAACAATGCTTTGGAGCTCTTTCATTGTTCTCGGCATTCCGTTAAAGTTCAATAATGCTTTGGAACTAGACCATTGTTCACGGATATCCTCTGAAGTTTAAAAATGCTTTGGAACTCTTCCATTGTTCTCGGAATTCCACTGATGTTTAACAATGCTTTGGAGCTCTTTTATTGTTCTCAGAATTATGCTGAAGTTTAAAAATGCTTTGGAACTTGTCCATTGTGCTCGGTATTCCGCTGATGTTTAACAATGCTTTGGAACTCTTCCATTGTTCTCGTCGTTCCGTTGATGTTTAGCAATGCTTTGGAACTTTTCTTTTGTTCACGGAATTACGCTGAAGTTTAAAAATGCTTTGGAACTCTTCCATTGCTTTTGGAATAGCGCTGAAGTATAAAATTGCTTTGGAACTCTTCCATTGTTCTCGGAATTCTGCTGAAGTTTAAAAATGCTATGGAACTCTTTTATTGTACTCAGAATTCCGCTGAAGTTTAAAAATGCTTTGGAACTCTTCCATGGTTCTCGGAATTCTGTTGAAGTTAAATAATGCTTTGGAACTCTTCTATTGTTCACGGAATTATGCTAAAGTTTAAAAATGCTTTGTAACTCTTCCATTGTTCTCACAATTCCTCTGATGTTTAACAATGCTTTGGTACTCTTCCATTGTTCATGGAATTCCGCTGAAGTTTAAAAATGCTTTGGAACTCTTCCATTGTTCTCACAATTCCTCTGATGTTTAAAAATGCTTTGGAACTCTTCTATTGTTCTCGGAAATCCCCCTAAGTTTAAAAATGCTTTGGAAATCTTCCATTGTTCTCGGAATTCCACTGAAGATTAAAAATGCTTTGGAACTCTTCCAATGTTCTCGGAATTCTGCTGAAGTTTAAAAATGCTTTGGAACTCTTCCATTGTTCTCGGAATTCTACTGAAGTTTAAAAATGCTTTGGAAAACTTCCATTGTTCTTGGTATTCCACTAATGTTTAACAATGCTTTGGAATTCTTCCATTGTTCACGGAATTCCGCTGAAGTTTAAAAATGCTTTGGAACTCTTCCATTGTTCTCAGAATCCAGCTGATATTTATCAATGCTTTGGAACTTTTCCATTGTTCAGGAATTTCACTGAAGTATAAAAATGCTTTGGAACTCTTCAATTGTTCTCGGAATTCCGCTGATCTTTAACAATGCTTGGGAACTGTTCCATTTTTCAGGGATTTCCGCTAAAGTTTAAAAATCCTTTGGAACTCTTCCATTGTTCTCGGAATTCCACTCATGTTTAACAATGCTTTGGAACTCTTCCATAGTTCTCGGAATTATGCTAAAGTTTAAAAATGCTTTAGAACTCTTCCATTGTTCTCGGAATTCCGCTGATGTTTAACAATGCTTTGGAGCTCTTCTGTTGTTCACAGAATACCACTGAAGTTTAATAATGCTTTGGAACTCTTCCAATTTTCTCGGAATTCCACTGAAGTTGAAAAATGCTTTTGTACTCTTCCATTGTTCTCAGAATTTCGCTGAAGTTTAAAAATGCATTGGAACTCTTGCATTATTCTCGGAATTCCACTGAAGTTTAAAAATGCTTTGGTACTTTTCCACTGTTCTCGGAATCCTGCAGAAGTTTTAAAAATGCTTTGGAACTCTTCCATTGTTCTCGGAATTCCGCTGATCTTTAACAATGCTTGGGAACTGTTCCATTTTTCAGAGATTTCCGCTAAAGTTTAAAAATCCTTTGGAACTCTTCCATTGTTCTCGGAATTCCACTCATGTTTAACAATGCTTTGGAACTCTTCCATAGTTCTCGGAATTATGCTAAAGTTTAAAAATGCTTTGGAACTCTTCCATTGTTCTCGGAATTCCGCTGATGTTTAACAATGCTTTGGAGCTCTTTCATTGTTCTCGGCATTCCGTTGAAGTTCAACAATGCTTTGGAACTAGACCATTGTTCACGGATATCCTCTGAAGTTTAAAAATGCTTTGGAACTCTTCCATTGTTCTCGAAATTCCACTGATGTTTAACAATGCTTTGGAGCTCTTTTATTGTTCTCAGAATTATGCTGAAGTTTAAAAATGCTTTGGAACTTGTCCATTGTGCTCGGTATTCCGCTGATGTTTAACAATGCTTTGGAACTCTTCCATTGTTCTCGTCGTTCCGTTGATGTTTAGCAATGCTTTGGAACTTTTCTTTTGTTCACGGAATTACGCTGAAGTTTAAAAATGCTTTGGAACTCTTCCATTGCTTTTGGAATAGCGCTGAAGTATAAAATTGCTTTGGAACTTTTCCATTGTTCTCGGAATTCTGCTGAAGTTTAAAAATGCTATGGAACTCTTTTATTGTACTCAGAATTCCGCTGAAGTTTAAAAATGCTTTGGAACTCTTCCATGGTTCTCGGAATTCTGTTGAAGTTAAATAATGCTTTGGAACTCTTCTATTGTTCACGGAATTATGCTAAAGTTTAAAAATGCTTTGTAACTCTTCCATTGTTCTCACAATTCCTCTGATGTTTAACAATGCTTTGGTACTCTTCCATTGTTCATGGAATTCCGCTGAAGTTTAAAAATGCTTTGGAACTCTTCCATTGTTCTCACAATTCCTCTGATGTTTAAAAATGCTTTGGAACTCTTCTATTGTTCTCGGAAATCCCCCTAAGTTTAAAAATGCTTTGGAAATCTTCCATTGTTCTCGGAATTCCACTGAAGATTAAAAATGCTTTGGAACTCTTCCAATGTTCTCGGAATTCTGCTGAAGTTTAAAAATGCTTTGGAACTCTTCCATTGTTCTCGGAATTCTGCTGAAGTTTAAAAATGCTTTGGAAAACTTCCATTGTTCTTGGTATTCCACTAATGTTTAACAATGCTTTGGAATTCTTCCATTGTTCACGGAATTCCGCTGAAGTTTAAAAATGCTTTGGAACTCTTCCATTGTTCTCAGAATCCAGCTGATATTTATCAATGCTTTGGAACTTTTCCATTGTTCAGGAATTTCAATGAAGTTTAAAAATGCTTTGGAAATCTTCCATTGTTCTCGGAATTCCACTGAAGATTAAAAATGCTTTGGAACTCTTCCAATGTTCTCGGAATTCTGCTGAAGTTTAAAAATGCTTTGGAACTCTTCCATTGTTCTCGGATTTCCGTTGATGTTTAACAATGCTTTGGAACTCTTCCATTGTTCTCGGAATTCCGCTGATCTTTAACAATGCTTGGGAACTGTTCCATTTTTCAGGGATTTCCGCTAAAGTTTAAAAATCCTTTGGAACTCTTCCATTGTTCTCGGAATTCCACTCATGTTTAACAATGCTTTGGAACTCTTCCATAGTTCTCGGAATTATGCTAAAGTTTAAAAATGCTTTGGAACTCTTCCATTGTTCTCAGAATTCCGCTGAAGTTTAAAAATGCTTTGGAAAACTTCCATTGTTCTTGGTATTCCACTAATGTTTAACAATGCTTTGGGATTCTTCCATTGTTCACGGAATTCCGCTGAAGTTTAAAAATGCTTTGGAACTCTTCCATTGTTCTCAGAATTCAGCTGATATTTATCAATGCTTTGGATATCTTCCATTGTTCTCGGAATTCCACTGAAGATTAAAAATGCTTTGGAACTCTTCCAATGTTCTTGTAATTCTGCTGAAGTTTAAAAATGCTTTGGAACTCTTCCATTGTTCTCGGAATTCCGCTGATGTTTAACAATGCTTGGGAACTGTTCCATTTTTCAGGGATTTCCACTGAAGTTTAAAAATCCTTTGGAACTCTTCCATTGTTCTCGTAATTCCACTAATGTTTAACAATGATTGGAACTCTTCCATAGTTCTCGGATTTCCGCTGAAGTTTAAAAATGCTTTGGAACTCTTCCTTTGTTCTCACAATTCCTCTGATGTTTAACAATGCTTTGGAACTCTTCCATTGTTCACGGAATTCCGCTGAAGATTTAAAAATGCTTTGGACCTCTTCCATTGTTCTCACAATTCCTCTGATGATTAAAAATGCTTTGGAACTCTTCTATTGTTCTCGGAAATCCCCCTAAGTTTAAAATTGCTTTGGAACTCTTCCATTCTTCTCAGAATTCCGATGAAGTTTAAAACTGCTTTGGAACTCTTCTATTATTCTCGTAATTCCACTGAAGATTAAAAATGCTTTGGAACTCTTCCAATGTTCTCGGAATTCTGCTGAAGTTTAAAAATGCTTTGGAACTCTTCCATTGTTCTCGGATTTCCGTTGATGTTTAACAATGCTTTGGAACTCTTCCATTGTTCTCGGAATTCTGCTGAAGTTTAAAAATGCTTTGGAAAACTTCCATTGTTCTTGGTATTCCACTGATGTTTAACAATGCTTTGGAATTCTTCCATTGTTCACGGAATTCCGCTGAAGTTTAAAAATGCTTTGGAACTCTTCCATTGTTCTCAGAATTCTGCTGATATTTATCAATGCTTTGGAACTCTTCCATTGTTCAGGAATTTCACTGAAGTATAAAAATGCTTTGGAACTCTTCCATTGTTTTCGGAATTCCGCAGTAATTTAAAAATGCTTTGGAACTCTTCCATTATTCTCGGAATTATGCAAAATTTTAAAAATGCTTTGGAATTCTTCCATTGTTCTCGCAATTCCGCTGATGTTTAACAATTCTTTGGAACACTACCAATGTGCTCGGAATTCTGCTGAAGTTTAAAAATGCTGTGGAACTCTTCCATTGTTCTCGGAATTCCGCTGATGTTTAACAATGCTTTGGAACTCTTCCATTGTTCTCGGAATTCTGCTGAAGTTTAAAAATGCTTTGGAAAACTTTCATTGTACTTGGAATTCTGCTGATGTTTAACAATGCTTTGGAATTCTTCCATTGTTCTCGGAATTCTGCTGAAGTTTAAAAACGCTTTGTAACTCTTCCATTGTTCTCGGAATTCTGTTGAAGTTAAAAAATGCTTTGGAACTCTTCTATTGTTCACGGAATTATGCTAAAGTTTAAATAAGCTCTGGAACTCTTCCATTGTTCTCGGAATTCCTCTGATGTTTAACAATGCTTTGGAACTCTTCCATTGTTCACGGAATTCCGCTGAAGTTTAAAAATGCTTTGGAAATCTTCCATTGTTCTCACAATTCCTCTGATGTTTAACAATGCTTTGCAACTCTTCCATTGTTCACGGAATTCCGCTGAAGTTTAAAAATGCTTTGGAACTCTTCCATTGTTCTCACAATTCCTATGATGTTTAAAAATGCTTTGGAACTCTTCTATTGTTCTCGGAAATCCCCCTAAGTTTAAAAATGCTATGGAAATCTTCCATTGTTCTCGGAATTCCACTGAAGATTAAAAATGCTTTGGAACTCTTCCAATGTTCTCAGAATTCTGCTGAAGTTTAAAAATGCTTTGTAACTCTTCCATTGTTCTCGGATTTCCGTTGATGTTTAACAATGCTTTGGAACTCTTCCATTGTTCTTGGAATACTGCTGAAGTTTAAAAATGCTTTGGAAAACTTCCATTGTTCTTGGAATTCCGCTGATGTTTAACAATGCTTTGGAATTCTTCCATTGTTCACGGAATTCCGCTGAAGTTTAAAAATGCTTTGGAACTCTTCCATTGTTCTCAAAATCCAGCTGATATTTATCAATGCTTTGGAACTTTTCCATTGTTCAGGAATTTCACTGAAGTATAAAAATGCTTTGGAACTCTTCCATTGTTTTTGGAATTCCACTGATGTTTAACAATGCTTTGGAGCACTTCCATTGTCCTCGGAAATCCGCTGATGTTTAACAATGCTTTGAAACTCTTCCATTGTTCTCGGAATTCTGCTGTAATTTAAAAATACTTTGGAACTCTTCCATTGTTCTTGGAAATCCCCCTAAGTTAAAAAATGCTTTGGAACTCTTCCATTGTTCTCGTAATTCCGCTGTAATTTAGAAATGCTTTGGAACTCTTCCATTGTTCTCGGAATTCCGCTGATGTTTAACAATGCTTTGGAGCTCTTTCATTGTTCTCGGCATTCCGTTAAAGTTCAACAATGCTTTGGAACTAGACCATTGTTCACGGATATCCTCTGAAGTTTAAAAATGCTTTGGAACTCTTCCATTGTTCTCGGAATTCCACTGATGTTTAACAATGCTTTGGAGCTCTTTTATTGTTCTCAGAATTATGCTGAAGTTTAAAAATGCTTTGGAACTTGTCCATTGTGCTCGGTATTCCGCTGATGTTTAACAATGCTTTGGAACTCTTCCATTGTTCTCGTCGTTCCGTTGATGTTTAGCAATGCTTTGGAACTTTTCTTTTGTTCACGGAATTACGCTGAAGTTTAAAAATGCTTTGGAACTCTTCCATTGCTTTTGGAATAGCGCTGAAGTATAAAATTGCTTTGGAACTTTTCCATTGTTCTCGGAATTCTGCTGAAGTTTAAAAATGCTATGGAACTCTTTTATTGTACTCAGAATTCCGCTGAAGTTTAAAAATGCTTTGGAACTCTTCCATGGTTCTCGGAATTCTGTTGAAGTTAAATAATGCTTTGGAACTCTTCTATTGTTCACGGAATTATGCTAAAGTTTAAAAATGCTTTGTAACTCTTCCATTGTTCTCACAATTCCTCTGATGTTTAACAATGCTTTGGTACTCTTCCATTGTTCATGGAATTCCGCTGAAGTTTAAAAATGCTTTGGAACTCTTCCATTGTTCTCACAATTCCTCTGATGTTTAAAAATGCTTTGGAACTCTTCTATTGTTCTCGGAAATCCCCCTAAGTTTAAAAATGCTTTGGAAATCTTCCATTGTTCTCGGAATTCCACTGAAGATTAAAAATGCTTTGGAACTCTTCCAATGTTCTCGGAATTCTGCTGAAGTTTAAAAATGCTTTGGAACTCTTCCATTGTTCTCGGAATTCTGCTGAAGTTTAAAAATGCTTTGGAAAACTTCCATTGTTCTTGGTATTCCACTAATGTTTAACAATGCTTTGGAATTCTTCCATTGTTCACGGAATTCCGCTGAAGTTTAAAAATGCTTTGGAACTCTTCCATTGTTCTCAGAATCCAGCTGATATTTATCAATGCTTTGGAACTTTTCCATTGTTCAGGAATTTCACTGAAGTATAAAAATGCTTTGGAACTCTTCAATTGTTCTCGGAATTCCGCTGATCTTTAACAATGCTTGGGAACTGTTCCATTTTTCAGGGATTTCCGCTAAAGTTTAAAAATCCTTTGGAACTCTTCCATTGTTCTCGGAATTCCACTCATGTTTAACAATGCTTTGGAACTCTTCCATAGTTCTCGGAATTATGCTAAAGTTTAAAAATGCTTTGGAACTCTTCCATTGTTCTCGGAATTCCGCTGATGTTTAACAATGCTTTGGAGCTCTTCTGTTGTTCACAGAATACCACTGAAGTTTAATAATGCTTTGGAACTCTTCCAATTTTCTCGGAATTCCACTGAAGTTGAAAAATGCTTTTGTACTCTTCCATTGTTCTCAGAATTTCGCTGAAGTTTAAAAATGCATTGGAACTCTTGCATTATTCTCGGAATTCCACTGAAGTTTAAAAATGCTTTGGTACTTTTCCACTGTTCTCGGAATCCTGCAGAAGTTTTAAAAATGCTTTGGAACTCTTCCATTGTTCTCGGAATTCCGCTGATCTTTAACAATGCTTGGGAACTGTTCCATTTTTCAGGGATTTCCGCTAAAGTTTAAAAATCCTTTGGAACTCTTCCATTGTTCTCGGAATTCCACTCATGTTTAACAATGCTTTGGAACTCTTCCATAGTTCTCGGAATTATGCTAAAGTTTAAAAATGCTTTGGAACTCTTCCATTGTTCTCGGAATTCCGCTGATGTTTAACAATGCTTTGGAGCTCTTTCATTGTTCTCGGCATTCCGTTGAAGTTCAACAATGCTTTGGAACTAGACCATTGTTCACGGATATCCTCTGAAGTTTAAAAATGCTTTGGAACTCTTCCATTGTTCTCGAAATTCCACTGATGTTTAACAATGCTTTGGAGCTCTTTTATTGTTCTCAGAATTATGCTGAAGTTTAAAAATGCTTTGGAACTTGTCCATTGTGCTCGGTATTCCGCTGATGTTTAACAATGCTTTGGAACTCTTCCATTGTTCTCGTCGTTCCGTTGATGTTTAGCAATGCTTTGGAACTTTTCTTTTGTTCACGGAATTACGCTGAAGTTTAAAAATGCTTTGGAACTCTTCCATTGCTTTTGGAATAGCGCTGAAGTATAAAATTGCTTTGGAACTCTTCCATTGTTCTCGGAATTCTGCTGAAGTTTAAAAATGCTATGGAACTCTTTTATTGTACTCAGAATTCCGCTGAAGTTTAAAAATGCTTTGGAACTCTTCCATGGTTCTCGGAATTCTGTTGAAGTTAAATAATGCTTTGGAACTCTTCTATTGTTCACGGAATTATGCTAAAGTTTAAAAATGCTTTGTAACTCTTCCATTGTTCTCACAATTCCTCTGATGTTTAACAATGCTTTGGTACTCTTCCATTGTTCATGGAATTCCGCTGAAGTTTAAAAATGCTTTGGAACTCTTCCATTGTTCTCACAATTCCTCTGATGTTTAAAAATGCTTTGGAACTCTTCTATTGTTCTCGGAAATCCCCCTAAGTTTAAAAATGCTTTGGAAATCTTCCATTGTTCTCGGAATTCCACTGAAGATTAAAAATGCTTTGGAACTCTTCCAATGTTCTCGGAATTCTGCTGAAGTTTAAAAATGCTTTGGAACTCTTCCATTGTTCTCGGAATTCTGCTGAAGTTTAAAAATGCTTTGGAAAACTTCCATTGTTCTTGGTATTCCACTAATGTTTAACAATGCTTTGGAATTCTTCCATTGTTCACGGAATTCCGCTGAAGTTTAAAAATGCTTTGGAACTCTTCCATTGTTCTCAGAATCCAGCTGATATTTATCAATGCTTTGGAACTTTTCCATTGTTCAGGAATTTCACTGAAGTATAAAAATGCTTTGGAACTCTTCAATTGTTCTCGGAATTCCGCTGATCTTTAACAATGCTTGGGAACTGTTCCATTTTTCAGGGATTTCCGCTAAAGTTTAAAAATCCTTTGGAACTCTTCCATTGTTCTCGGAATTCCACTCATGTTTAACAATGCTTTGGAACTCTTCCATAGTTCTCGGAATTATGCTAAAGTTTAAAAATGCTTTGGAACTCTTCCATTGTTCTCGGAATTCCGCTGATGTTTAACAATGCTTTGGAGCTCTTTCATTGTTCTCGGCATTCCGTTGAAGTTCAACAATGCTTTGGAACTAGACCATTGTTCACGGATATCCTCTGAAGTTTAAAAATGCTTTGGAACTCTTCCATTGTTCACGGAATTCCGCTGTAATTTAAAAATGCTTTGGAACTCTTCCATTATTCTCACAATTCCTCTGATGTTTAAAAATGCTTTGGAACTCTTCTATTGTTCTCGGAAATCTCCCTAAGTTTAAAAATGCTTTGGAAATCTTCCATTGTTCTCGGAATTCCACTGAAGATTAAAAATGCTTTGGAACTCTTCCAATGTTCTCAGAATTCTGCTGAAGTTTAAAAATGCTTTGGAACTCTTCCATTTTTCTCGTATTTCCGTTGATGTTTAACAATGCTTTGGAACTCTTCCATTGTTCTCGGAATTCTGCTGAAGTTTAAAAATGCTTTGGAAAACTTCCATTGTTCTTGGAATTCCGCTGATGTTTAACAATGCTTTGGAACTCTTCCATTGTTCTCAGAATCCAGATGCTATTTATCAATGCTTTGGAACTTTTCCATTGTTCTTGGAAATCCCCCTAAGTTAAAAAATGCTTTGGAACTCTTCCATTGTTCTCATAATTCCGCTGTAATTTAGAAATGCTTTGGAACTCTTCCATTGTTCTCGGAATTCCGCTGAAGTTTACAAATGCTTTGGAACTCTTCCATTGTTCTTAGAATCCAGCTGCTATTTATCAATGCTTTGGAACTTTTCCATTGTTCTTGGAAATCCCCCTAAGTTAAAAAATGCTTTGGAACTCTTCCATTGTTCTCATAATTCCGCTGTAATTTAGAAATGCTTTGGAACTCTTCCATTGTTCTCGGAATTCCGCTGAAGTTTAACAATGCTTTGGAACTCTTCCATTGTTCTCGGAATTCTGCTGAAGTTTAAAACGCTTTGGAACTCTTCCATTGTTCTCGGAATTCTGCTGAAATTTAAAATGCTTTGGAAACTCTTCCATTGTTCACTGTATATGCTGAAGTTTAAAAATGCTTTGGAACGCTTCTATTGTTCTCAGAATTCCTCTGATGTTTAACAATGCTTTGGAACTTCCATTGTTCACGGAATTCCGCTTAAGTTTTAAAAATACTTTGCAACTCTTCTATTGTTCTCGGAATTCCGCTGATGTTTTAACAATACTTTGGAACTCTTCCATTGTTCTCGGAAAGCCCCCTAAGTTTAAAAATGCTTTGGAACTCTTCCGTTGTTCTCGGAAATCCGCTGAACTTTAACAATGCTTTGGAACTCTTCCATTGTTCTCGGAATTCCACTGATGTTTACCAATGCTTTGGAACACTTCCAATGTTCTTGGAATTCTGCTGAAGTTTAAAAATGTTTTGGAACTCTTCCATTGTTTTCGGAATTCCGCTAATTTTTAACAATGCTTTGAAACTCTTCCATTATTCAGGGAATTACGCTGAAGTTTAAAAATGCTTTGGAACTCTTCCATTTTTCTTGGAATTCGACTGAAGTTTAAAATTGCTTTGGAATTCTTCCATTGTTCTCGGAATTCTGCTGATGTTTAACAATGCTTTGGAACTCTTCCGTTGTTCACAGAATACCTCTGAAGTTTAATAATGCTTTGGAACTCTTCCAATTTTCTCGGAATTCCGCTGAAGTTGAAAAATGCTTTTGTACTCTTCCATTGTTCTCAGAATTTCGCTGAAGTTTAAAAATGCTTTGGAACTCTTGCATTATTCTCGGAATTCCACTGAAGTTTAAAAATGCTTTGGTACATTTCCACTGTTCTCGGAATTCTGCAGAAGTTTTAAAAATGCTTTGGAACTCTTCCATTGTTCTCGGAATTCCGCTGATCTTTAACAATGCTTGGGAACTGTTCCATTTTTTAGGGATTTCTGCTAAAGTTTAAAAATCCTTTGGAACTCTTCCATTGTTCTCGGAATTCCACTCATGTTTAACAATGCTTTGGAACTCTTCCATAGTTCTCGGAATTATGCTAAAGTTTAAAAATGCTTTGGAACTCTTCCATTGTTCTCGGAATTCCGCTGATGTTTAACAATGCTTTGGAGCTCTTTCATTGTTCTCGGCATTCCGTTGAAGTTCAACAATGCTTTGGAACTAGACCATTGTTCACGGATATCCTCTGAAGTTTAAAAATGCTTTGGAACTCTTCCATTGTTCTCGGAATTCCACTGATGTTTAACAATGCTTTGGAGCTCTTTTATTGTTCTCGGAATTATGCTGAAGTTTAAAAATGCTTTGGAACTTGTCCATTGTGCTCGGTATTCCGCTGATGTTTAACAATGCTTTGGAACTCTTCCATTGTTCTCGTCGTTCCGTTGATGTTTGCGATGCTTTGGAACTTTTCTTTTGTTCACGGAATTACGCTGAAGTTTAAAAATGCTTTGGAACTCTTCCATTGCTTTTGGAATAGCGCTGAAGTATAAAATTGCTTTGGAACTCTTCCATTGTTCTCGGAATTCTGCTGAAGTTTAAAAATGCTATGGAACTCTTTTATTGTACTCAGAATTCTGCTGAAGTTTAAAAATGCTTTGGAACTCTTCCATGGTTCTCGGAATTCTGTTGAAGTTATATAATGCTTTGTAACTCTTCTATTGTTCACGGAATTATGCAAAAGTTTAAAAATGCTTTGGAACTCTTCCATTATTCTCACAATTCCTCTGATGTTTAACAATGCTTTGGTACTCTTCCATTGTTCATGGAATTCCGCTGAAGTTTAAAAATGCTTTGGAACTCTTCCATTGTTCTCACAATTCCTCTGATGTTTAAAAATGCTTTGGAACTCTTCTATTGTTCTCGGAAATACCCCTAAGTTTAAAAATGCTTTGGAAATCATCCATTGTTCTCGGAATTCCACTGAAGATTAAAAATGCTTTGGAACTCTTCCAATGTTCTCGGAATTCTGCTGAAGTTTAAAAATGCTTTGGAACTCTTCCATTGTTCTCGGATTTCCGTTGATGTTTAACAATGCTTTGGAACTCTTCCATTGTTCTCGGAATTCTGCTGAAGTTTAAAAATGCTTTGGAAAACTTCCATTGTGTTTGGTATTCCACTAATGTTTAACAATGCTTTCCAATTCTTCCATTGTTCACGGAATTCCGCTGAAGTTTAAAAATGCTTTGGAACTCTTCCATTGTTCTCAGAATCCAGCTGATATTTATAAATGCTTTGGAACTTTTCCATTGTTCAGGAATTTCACTGAAGTATAAAAATGCTTTGGAACTCTTCCATTGTTTTTGGAATTCCACTGATGTTTAACAATGCTTTGGAGCACTTCCATTGTCCTCGGAAATCCGCTGATGTTTAACAATGCTTTGAAACTCTTCCATTTTTCTCGGAATTCTGCTGTAATTTAAAAATACTTTGGAACTCTTCCATTGTTCTTGGAAATTCCCCTAAGTTAAAAAATGCTTTGGAACTCTTCCATTGTTCTCGTAATTCCGCTGTAATTTAGAAATGCTTTGGAACTCTTCCATTGTTCTCGGAATTCTGCTGAAGTTTAACAATGCTTTGGAACTCTTCCATTGTTCTCGGAATTCTGCTGAAGTTTAAAAACGCTTTGCAACTCTTCCATTGTTCTCGGAATTCTGCAGAAATTTAAAAATGTTTTGGAAACGATTCCATTGTTCACTGTATATTCTGAAGTTTAAAAATGCTTTGGAACTTTTCCATTGTTCTCAGAATTCCTCTGATGTTTAACAATGCTTTGGAACTTCCATTGTTCACGGAATTCCGCTGAAGTTTTAAAAATACTTTGCAACTCTTCTATTGTTCTCGGAATTCCGCTGATGTTTTAACAATACTTTGGAACTCTTCCATTGTTCTCGGAAAGCCCCCTAAGTTTAAAAATGCTTTGGAACGCTTCTATTGTTCTCGGAATTCCACTAATTTTTAACAAAGCTTTGAAACTCTTCCATTTTTCAGGGAATTACGCTGAAGTTTAAAAATGCTTTGGAACTCTTCCATTTTTCTTGGAATTCGACTGAAGTTTAAAATTGCTTTGGAACTCTTCCATTGTTCTCGGAATTCTGCTGATGTTTAACAATGCTTTGGAACTCTTCTGTTGTTCACAGAATACCTCTGAAGTTTAATAATGCTTTGGAACTCTTTCAATTTTCTCGGAATTCCACTGAAGTTGAAAAATGCTTTTGTACTCTTCCATTGTTCTCAGAATTTCGCTGAAGTTTAAAAATGCATTGGAACTCTTGCATTATTCTCGGAATTCCACTGAAGTTTAAAAATGCTTTGGTACTTTTCCACTGTTCTCGGAATCCTGCAGAAGTTTTAAAAATGCTTTGGAACTCTTCCATTGTTCTCGGAATTCCGCTGATCTTTAACAATGCTTGGGAACTGTTCCATTTTTCAGGGATTTCCGCTAAAGTTTAAAAATCCTTTGGAACTCTTCCGTTGTTCTCGGAATTCCACTCATGTTTAACAATGCTTTGGAACTCTTCCATAGTTCTCGGAATTATGTTAAAGTTTAAAAATGCTTTGGAACTCTTCCATTGTTCTCGGAATTCCGCTGATGTTTAACAATGCTTTGGAGCTCTTTCATTGTTCTCGGCATTCCGTTGAAGCTCAACAATGCTTTGGAACTAGACCATTGTTCACGGATATCCTCTGAAGTTTAAAAATGCTTTGGAACTCTTCCATTGTTCTCGGAATTCCACTGATGTTTAACAATGCTTTGGAGCTCTTTCATTGTTCTCGGAATTATTCTGAAGTTTAAAAATGCTTTGGAACTTGTCCATTGTGCTCGGAATTCCGCTGATGTTTAACAATGCTTTGGAACTCTTCCATTGTTCTCGTCATTCCGTTGATGTTTAGCAATGCTTTGGAACTTTTCTTTTGTTCACGGAATTACGCTGAAATTAAAAATGCTTTGGAACTCTTCCATTGTTTTTGGAATAGCGCTGAAGTTTAAAATTGCTTTGGAACTCTTCCATTGTTCTCGGAATTCTGCTGACGTTTAAAAATGCTATGGAACTCTTTTATTGTACTCAGAATTCCGCTGAAGTTTAAAAATGCTTTGGAACTCTTCCATGGTTCTCGGAATTCTGTTGAAGTTAAATAATGCTTTGGAACTCTTCTATTGTTCACGGAATTATGCTAAAGTTTAAAAATGCTTTGGAACTCTTCCATTGTTCTCGCAATTCCTCTGATGTTTAACAATGCTTTGGTACTATTCCATTGTTCATGGAATTCCGCTGAAGTTTAAAAATGCTTTGGAACTCTTCCATTGTTCTCACAATTCCTCTGATGTTTAAAAATGCTTTGGAACTCTTCTATTGTTCTCGGAAATAACCCTAAGTTTAAAAATGCTTTGGAAATCTTCCATTGTTCTCGGAATTCCACTGAAGATTAAAAATGCTTTGGAACTCTTCCAATGTTCTCGGAATTCTGCTGAAGTTTAAAAATGCTTTGGAACTCTTCCATTGTTCTCGGATTTCCGTTGATGTTTAACAATGCTTTGGAACTCTTCCATTGTTCTCGGAATTCCGCTGATCTTTAACAATGCTTGGGAACTGTTCCATTTTTCAGGGATTTCCGCTAAAGTTTAAAAATCCTTTGGAACTCTTCCATTGTTCTCGGAATTCCACTCATGTTTAACAATGCTTTGGAACTCTTCCATAGTTCTCGGAATTATGCTAAAGTTTAAAAATGCTTTGGAACTCTTCCATTGTTCTCAGAATTCCGCTGAAGTTTAAAAATGCTTTGGAAAACTTCCATTGTTCTTGGTATTCCACTAATGTTTAACAATGCTTTGGGATTCTTCCATTGTTCACGGAATTCCGCTGAAGTTTAAAAATGCTTTGGAACTCTTCCATTGTTCTCAGAATTCAGCTGATATTTATCAATGCTTTGGATATCTTCCATTGTTCTCGGAATTCCACTGAAGATTAAAAATGCTTTGGAAATCTTCCAATGTTCTCGGAATTCTGCTGAAGTTTAAAAATGCTTTGGAACTCTTCCATTGTTCTCGGAATTCCGCTGATGTTTAACAATGCTTGGGAACTGTTCCATTTTTCAGGGATTTCCACTGAAGTTTAAAAATCCTTTGGAACTCTTCCATTGTTCTCGTAATTCCACTAATGTTTAACAATGATTGGAACTCTTCCATAGTTCTCGGATTTCCGCTGAAGTTTAAAAATGCTTTGGAACTCTTCCTTTGTTCTCACAATTCCTCTGATGTTTAACAATGCTTTGGAACTCTTCCATTGTTCACGGAATTCTGCTGAAGTTTAAAAATGCTTTGGACCTCTTCCATTGTTCTCACAATTCCTCTGATGATTAAAAATGCTTTGGAACTCTTCTATTGTTCTCGGAAATCCCCCTAAGTTTAAAAATGCTTTGGAACTCTTCCATTCTTCTCAGAATTCCGATGAAGTTTAAAACTGCTTTGGAACTCTTCTATTATTCTCGTAATTCCACTGAAGATTAAAAATGCTTTGGAACTCTTCCAATGTTCTCGGAATTCTGCTGAAGTTTAAAAATGCTTTGGAACTCTTCCATTGTTCTCGGATTTCCGTTGATGTTTAACAATGCTTTGGAACTCTTCCATTGTTCTCGGAATTCTGCTGAAGTTTAAAAATGCTTTGGAAAACTTCCATTGTTCTCAGAATTCCGCTGATATTTATCAATGCTTTGGAACTCTTCCATTGTTCAGGAATTTTACTGAAGTATAAAAATGCTTTGGAACTCTTCCATTGTTTTCGGAATTCCGCAGTAATTTAAAAATGCTTTGGAACTCTTCCATTATTCTCGGAATTATGCAAAATTTTAAAAATGCTTTGGAATTCTTCCATTGTTCTCGGAATTCCGCTGATGTTTAACAATGCTTTGGAACTCTTCCATTGTTCACGGAATTCCGCTGAAGTTTAAAAATGCTTTGGAAATCTTCCATTGTTCTCACAATTCCTCTGATGTTTAACAATGCTTTGCAACTCTTCCATTGTTCACGGAATTCCGCTGAAGTTTAAAAATGCTTTGGAACTCTTCCATTGTTCTCACAATTCCTATGATGTTTAAAAATGCTTTGGAACTCTTCTATTGTTCTCGGAAATCCCCCTAAGTTTAAAAACGCTTTGGAAATCTTCCATTGTTCTCGGAATTCCACTGAAGATTAAAAATGCTTTGGATCTCTTCCAATGTTCTCAGAATTCTGCTGAAGTTTAAAAATGCTTTGTAACTCTTCCATTGTTCTCGGATTTCCGTTGATGTTTAACAATGCTTTGGAACTCTTCCATTGTTCTTGGAATACTGCTGAAGTTTAAAAATGCTTTGGAAAACTTCCATTGTTCTTGGAATTCCGCTGATGTTTAACAATGCTTTGGAATTCTTCCATTGTTCACGGAATTCTGCTGAAGTTTAAAAATGCTTTGGAACTCTTCCATTGTTCTCAAAATCCAGCTGATATTTATCAATGCTTTGGAACTTTTCCATTGTTCAGGAATTTCACTGAAGTATAAAAATGCTTTGGAACTCTTCCATTGTTTTTGGAATTCCACTGATGTTTAACAATGCTTTGGAGCACTTCCATTGTCCTCGGAAATCCGCTGATGTTTAACAATGCTTTGAAACTCTTCCATTGTTCTCGGAATTCTGCTGTAATTTAAAAATACTTTGGAACTCTTCCATTGTTCTTGGAAATCCCCCTAAGTTAAAAAATGCTTTGGAACTCTTCCATTGTTCTCGTAATTCCGCTGTAATTTAGAAATGCTTTGGAACTCTTCCATTGTTCTCGGAATTCCGCTGAAGTTTAACAATGCTTTGGAACTCTTCCATTGTTCTCGGAATTCTGCTGAAATTTAAAAATGCTTTGGAAACTCTTCCATTGTTCACTGTATATGCTGAAGTTTAAAAATGCTTTGGAACTCTTCCATTGTTCTCAGAATTCCTCCGATGTTTAACAATGCTTTGGAACTCTTCCATTTTTCTCGGAATTCTGCTGTAATTTAAAAATACTTTGGAACTCTTCCATTGTTCTTGGAAATTCCCCTAAGTTAAAAAATGCTTTGGAACTCTTCCATTGTTCTCGTAATTCCGCTGTAATTTAGAAATGCTTTGGAACTCTTCCATTGTTCTCGGAATTCTGCTGAAGTTTAACAATGCTTTGGAACTCTTCCATTGTTCTCGGAATTCTGCTGAAGTTTAAAAACGCTTTGGAACTCTTCCATTGTTCTCGGAATTCTGCAGAAATTTAAAAATGTTTTGGAAACGATTCCATTGTTCACTGTATATGCTGAAGTTTAAAAATGCTTTGGAACTCTTCCATTGTTCTCAGAATTCCTCTGATGTTTAACAATGCTTTGGAACTTCCATTGTTCACGGAATTCCGCTGAAGTTTTAAAAATACTTTGCAACTCTTCTATTGTTCTCGGAATTCCGCTGATGTTTTAACAATACTTTGGAACTCTTCCATTGCTCTCGGAAAGCCCCCTAAGTTTAAAAATGCTTTGGAACGCTTCTATTGTTCTCGGAAATCCGCTGAACTTTAACAATGCTTTGGAACTCTTCCATTGTTCTCGGAATTCCACTAATTTTTAACAAAGCATTGAAACTCTTCAATTTTTCAGGGAATTACGCTGAAGTTTAAAAATGCTTTGGAACTCTTCCATTTTTCTTGGAATTCGACTGAAGTTTAAAAATGCTTTGGAACTCTTCCATTGTTCTCGGAATTCTGCTGATGTTTAACAATGCTTTGGAACTCTTCCGTTGTTCACAGAATACCTCTGAAGTTTAATAATGCTTTGGAACTCTTCCAATTTTCTCGGAATTCCACTGAAGTTGAAAAATGCTTTTGTACTCTTCCATTGTTCTCAGAATTTCGCTGAAGTTTAAAAATGCATTGGAACTCTTGCATTATTCTCGGAATTCCACTGAAGTTTAAAAATGCTTTGGTACTTTTCCACTGTTCTCGGAATCCTGCAGAAGTTTTAAAAATGCTTTGGAACTCTTCCATTGTTCTCGGAATTCCGCTGATCTTTAACAATGCTTGGGAACTGTTCCATTTTTCAGGGATTTCCGCTAAAGTTTAAAAATCCTTTGGAACTCTTCCGTTGTTCTCAGAATTCCACTCATGTTTAACAATGCTTTGGAACTCTTCCATAGTTCTCGGAATTATGTTAAAGTTTAAAAATGCTTTGGAACTCTTCCATTGTTCTCGGAATTCCGCTGATGTTTAACAATGCTTTGGAGCTCTTTCATTGTTCTCGGCATTCCGTTGAAGCTCAACAATGCTTTGGAACTAGACCATTGTTCACGGATATCCTCTGAAGTTTAAAAATGCTTTGGAACTCTTCCATTGTTCTCGGAATTCCACTGATGTTTAACAATGCTTTGGAGCTCTTTCATTGTTCTCGGAATTATGCTGAAGTTTAAAAATGCTTTGGAACTTGTCCATTGTGCTCGGAATTCCGCTGATGTTTAACAATGCTTTGGAACTCTTCCATTGTTCTCGTCATTCCGTTGATGTTTAGCAATGCTTTGGAACTTTTCTTTTGTTCACGGAATTACGCTGAAATTAAAAATGCTTTGGAACTCTTCCATTGTTTTTGGAATAGCGCTGAAGTTTAAAATTGCTTTGGAACTCTTCCATTGTTCTCGGAATTCTGCTGACGTTTAAAAATGCTATGGAACTCTTTTATTGTACTCAGAATTCCGCTGAAGTTTAAAAATGCTTTGGAACTCTTCCATGGTTCTCGGAATTCTGTTGAAGTTAAATAATGCTTTGGAACTCTTCTATTGTTCACGGAATTATGCTAAAGTTTAAAAATGCTTTGGAACTCTTCCATTGTTCTCGCAATTCCTCTGATGTTTAACAATGCTTTGGTACTATTCCATTGTTCATGGAATTCCGCTGAAGTTTAAAAATGCTTTGGAACTCTTCCATTGTTCTCACAATTCCTCTGATGTTTAAAAATGCTTTGGAACTCTTCTATTGTTCTCGGAAATCCCCCTAAGTTTAAAAATGCTTTGGAAATCTTCCATTGTTCTCGGAATTCCACTGAAGATTAAAAATGCTTTGGAACTCTTCCAATGTTCTCGGAATTCTGCTGAAGTTTAAAAATGCTTTGGAACTCTTCCATTGTTCTCGGATTTCCGTTGATGTTTAACAATGCTTTGGAACTCTTCCATTGTTCTCGGAATTCCGCTGATCTTTAACAATGCTTGGGAACTGTTCCATTTTTCAGGGATTTCCGCTAAAGTTTAAAAATCCTTTGGAACTCTTCCATTGTTCTCGGAATTCCACTCATGTTTAACAATGCTTTGGAACTCTTCCATAGTTCTCGGAATTATGCTAAAGTTTAAAAATGCTTTGGAACTCTTCCATTGTTCTCAGAATTCCGCTGAAGTTTAAAAATGCTTTGGAAAACTTCCATTGTTCTTGGTATTCCACTAATGTTTAACAATGCTTTGGGATTCTTCCATTGTTCACGGAATTCCGCTGAAGTTTAAAAATGCTTTGGAACTCTTCCATTGTTCTCAGAATTCAGCTGATATTTATCAATGCTTTGGATATCTTCCATTGTTCTCGGAATTCCACTGAAGATTAAAAATGCTTTGGAACTCTTCCAATGTTCTCGGAATTCTGCTGAAGTTTAAAAATGCTTTGGAACTCTTCCATTGTTCTCGGAATTCCGCTGATGTTTAACAATGCTTGGGAACTGTTCCATTTTTCAGGGATTTCCACTGAAGTTTAAAAATCCTTTGGAACTCTTCCATTGTTCTCGTAATTCCACTAATGTTTAACAATGATTGGAACTCTTCCATAGTTCTCGGATTTCCGCTGAAGTTTAAAAATGCTTTGGAACTCTTCCTTTGTTCTCACAATTCCTCTGATGTTTAACAATGCTTTGGAACTCTTCCATTGTTCACGGAATTCTGCTGAAGTTTAAAAATGCTTTGGACCTCTTCCATTGTTCTCACAATTCCTCTGATGATTAAAAATGCTTTGGAACTCTTCTATTGTTCTCGGAAATCCCCCTAAGTTTAAAAATGCTTTGGAACTCTTCCATTCTTCTCAGAATTCCGATGAAGTTTAAAACTGCTTTGGAACTCTTCTATTATTCTCGTAATTCCACTGAAGATTAAAAATGCTTTGGAACTCTTCCAATGTTCTCGGAATTCTGCTGAAGTTTAAAAATGCTTTGGAACTCTTCCATTGTTCTCGGATTTCCGTTGATGTTTAACAATGCTTTGGAACTCTTCCATTGTTCTCGGAATTCTGCTGAAGTTTAAAAATGCTTTGGAAAACTTCCATTGTTCTCAGAATTCCGCTGATATTTATCAATGCTTTGGAACTCTTCCATTGTTCAGGAATTTTACTGAAGTATAAAAATGCTTTGGAACTCTTCCATTGTTTTCGGAATTCCGCAGTAATTTAAAAATGCTTTGGAACTCTTCCATTATTCTCGGAATTATGCAAAATTTTAAAAATGCTTTGGAATTCTTCCATTGTTCTCGGAATTCCGCTGATGTTTAACAATGCTTTGGAACACTACCAATGTGCTCGGAATTCTGCTGAAGTTTAAAAATGCTGTGGAACTCTTCCATTGTTCTCGGAATTCCGCTGATGTTTAACAATGCTTTGGAACTCTTCCATTGTTCTCGGAATTCTGCTGAAGTTTAAAAATGCTTTGGAAAACTTTCATTGTACTTGGAATTCTGCTGATGTTTAACAATGCTTTGGAATTCTTCCATTGTTCTCGGAATTCTGCTGAAGTTTAAAAACGCTTTGTAACTCTTCCATTGTTCTCGGAATTCTGTTGAAGTTAAAAAATGCTTTGGAACTCTTCTATTGTTCACGGAATTATGCTAAAGTTTAAATAAGCTCTGGAACTCTTCCATTGTTCTCGGAATTCCTCTGATGTTTAACAATGCTTTGGAACTCTTCCATTGTTCACGGAATTCCGCTGAAGTTTAAAAATGCTTTGGAAATCTTCCATTGTTCTCACAATTCCTCTGATGTTTAACAATGCTTTGCAACTCTTCCATTGTTCACGGAATTCCGCTGAAGTTTAAAAATGCTTTGGAACTCTTCCATTGTTCTCACAATTCCTATGATGTTTAAAAATGCTTTGGAACTCTTCTATTGTTCTCGGAAATCCCCCTAAGTTTAAAAATGCTTTGGAAATCTTCCATTGTTCTCGGAATTCCACTGAAGATTAAAAATGCTTTGGATCTCTTCCAATGTTCTCAGAATTCTGCTGAAGTTTAAAAATGCTTTGTAACTCTTCCATTGTTCTCGGATTTCCGTTGATGTTTAACAATGCTTTGGAACTCTTCCATTGTTCTTGGAATACTGCTGAAGTTTAAAAATGCTTTGGAAAACTTCCATTGTTCTTGGAATTCCGCTGATGTTTAACAATGCTTTGGAATTCTTCCATTGTTCACGGAATTCCGCTGAAGTTTAAAAATGCTTTGGAACTCTTCCATTGTTCTCAAAATCCAGCTGATATTTATCAATGCTTTGGAACTTTTCCATTGTTCAGGAATTTCACTGAAGTATAAAAATGCTTTGGAACTCTTCCATTGTTTTTGGAATTCCACTGATGTTTAACAATGCTTTGGAGCACTTCCATTGTCCTCGGAAATCCGCTGATGTTTAACAATGCTTTGAAACTCTTCCATTGTTCTCGGAATTCTGCTGTAATTTAAAAATACTTTGGAACTCTTCCATTGTTCTTGGAAATCCCCCTAAGTTAAAAAATGCTTTGGAACTCTTCCATTGTTCTCGTAATTCCGCTGTAATTTAGAAATGCTTTGGAACTCTTCCATTGTTCTCGGAATTCCGCTGAAGTTTAACAATGCTTTGGAACTCTTCCATTGTTCTCGGAATTCTGCTGAAATTTAAAAATGCTTTGGAAACTCTTCCATTGTTCACTGTATATGCTGAAGTTTAAAAATTCTTTTGAACTCTTCCATTGTTCTCAGAATTCCTCCGATGTTTAACAATGCTTTGGAACTCTTCCATTTTTCTCGGAATTCTGCTGTAATTTAAAAATACTTTGGAACTCTTCCATTGTTCTTGGAAATTCCCCTAAGTTAAAAAATGCTTTGGAACTCTTCCATTGTTCTCGTAATTCCGCTGTAATTTAGAAATCCTTTGTAACTCTTCCATTGTTCTCGGAATTCTGCTGAAGTTTAACAATGCTTTGGAACTCTTCCATTGTTCTCGGAATTCTGCTGAAGTTTAAAAACGATTTGGAACTCTTCCATTGTTCTCGGAATTCTGCAGAAATTTAAAAATGTTTTGGAAACGATTCCATTGTTCACTGTATATGCTGAAGTTTAAAAATGCTTTGGAACTCTTCCATTGTTCTCAGAATTCCTCTGATGTTTAACAATGCTTTGGAACTTCCATTGTTCACGGAATTCCGCTGAAGTTTTAAAAATACTTTGCAACTCTTCTATTGTTCTCGGAATTCCGCTGATGTTTTAACAATACTTTGGAACTCTTCCATTGTTCTCGGAAAGCCCCCTAAGTTTAAAAATGCTTTGGAACGCTTCTATTGTTCTCAGAAATCCGCTGAACTTTAACAATGCTTTGGAACTCTTCCATTGTTCTCGGAATTCCACTAATTTTTAACAAAGCTTTGAAACTCTTCAATTTTTCAGGGAATTACGCTGAAGTTTAAAAATGCTTTGGAACTCTTCCATTTTTCTTGGAATTCGACTGAAGTTTAAAATTGCTTTGGAACTCTTCCATTGTTCTCGGAATTCTGCTGATGTTTAACAATGCTTTGGAACTCTTCTGTTGTTCACAGAATACCTCTGAAGTTTAATAATGCTTTGGAACTCTTCCAATTTTCTCGGAATTCCACTGAAGTTGAAAAATGCTTTTGTACTCTTCCATTGTTCTCAGAATTTCGCTGAAGTTTAAAAATGCATTGGAACTCTTGCATTATTCTCGGAATTCCACTGAAGTTTAAAAATGCTTTGGTACTTTTCCACTGTTCTCGGAATCCTGCAGAAGTTTTAAAAATGCTTTGGAACTCTTCCATTGTTCTCGGAATTCCGCTGATCTTTAACAATGCTTGGGAACTGTTCCATTTTTCAGGGATTTCCGCTAAAGTTTAAAAATCCTTTGGAACTCTTCCGTTGTTCTCAGAATTCCACTCATGTTTAACAATGCTTTGGAACTCTTCCATAGTTCTCGGAATTATGTTAAAGTTTAAAAATGCTTTGGAACTCTTCCATTGTTCTCGGAATTCTGCTGATGTTTAACAATGCTTTGGAGCTCTTTCATTGTTCTCGGCATTCCGTTGAAGCTCAACAATGCTTTGGAACTAGACCATTGTTCACGGATATCCTCTGAAGTTTAAAAATGCTTTGGAACTCTTCCATTGTTCTCGGAATTCCACTGATGTTTAACAATGCTTTGGAGCTCTTTCATTGTTCTCGGAATTATGCTGAAGTTTAAAAATGCTTTGGAACTTGTCCATTGTGCTCGGAATTCCGCTGATGTTTAACAATGCTTTGGAACTCTTCCATTGTTCTCGTCATTCCGTTGATGTTTAGCAATGCTTTGGAACTTTTCTTTTGTTCACGGAATTACGCTGAAATTAAAAATGCTTTGGAACTCTTCCATTGTTTTTGGAATAGCGCTGAAGTTTAAAATTGCTTTGGAACTCTTCCATTGTTCTCGGAATTCTGCTGACGTTTAAAAATGCTATGGAACTCTTTTATTGTACTCAGAATTCCGCTGAAGTTTAAAAATGCTTTGGAACTCTTCCATGGTTCTCGGAATTCTGTTGAAGTTAAATAATGCTTTGGAACTCTTCTATTGTTCATGGAATTATGCTAAAGTTTAAAAATGCTTTGGAACTCTTCCATTGTTCTCGCAATTCCTCTGATGTTTAACAATGCTTTGGTACTATTCCATTGTTCATGGAATTCCGCTGAAGTTTAAAAATGCTTTGGAACTCTTCCATTGTTCTCACAATTCCTCTGATGTTTAAAAATGCTTTGGAACTCTTCTATTGTTCTCGGAATTCCACTGAAGATTAAAAATGCTTTGGAACTCTTCCAATGTTCTCGGAATTCTGCTGAAGTTTAAAAATGCTTTGGAACTCTTCCATTGTTCTCGGATTTCCGTTGATGTTTAACAATGCTTTGGAACTCTTCCATTGTTCTCGGAATTCCGCTGATCTTTAACAATGCTTGGGAACTGTTCCATTTTTCAGGGATTTCCGCTAAAGTTTAAAAATCCTTTGGAACTCTTCCATTGTTCTCGGAATTCCACTCATGTTTAACAATGCTTTGGAACTCTTCCATAGTTCTCGGAATTATGCTAAAGTTTAAAAATGCTTTGGAACTCTTCCATTGTTCTCAGAATTCCGCTGAAGTTTAAAAATGCTTTGGAAAACTTCCATTGTTCTTGGTATTCCACTAATGTTTAACAATGCTTTGGGATTCTTCCATTGTTCACGGAATTCCGCTGAAGTTTAAAAATGCTTTGGAACTCTTCCATTGTTCTCAGAATTCAGCTGATATTTATCAATGCTTTGGATATCTTCCATTGTTCTCGGAATTCCACTGAAGATTAAAAATGCTTTGGAACTCTTCCAATGTTCTCGGAATTCTGCTGAAGTTTAAAAATGCCTTGGAACTCTTCCATTGTTCTCGGAATTCCGCTGATGTTTAACAATGCTTGGGAACTGTTCCATTTTTCAGGGATTTCCACTGAAGTTTAAAAATCCTTTGGAACTCTTCCATTGTTCTCGTAATTCCACTAATGTTTAACAATGATTGGAACTCTTCCATAGTTCTCGGATTTCCGCTGAAGTTTAAAAATGCTTTGGAACTCTTCCTTTGTTCTCACAATTCCTCTGATGTTTAACAATGCTTTGGAACTCTTCCATTGTTCACGGAATTCTGCTGAAGTTTAAAAATGCTTTGGACCTCTTCCATTGTTCTCACAATTCCTCTGATGATTAAAAATGCTTTGGAACTCTTCTATTGTTCTCGGAAATCCCCCTAAGTTTAAAAATGCTTTGGAACTCTTCCATTCTTCTCAGAATTCCGATGAAGTTTAAAACTGCTTTGGAACTCTTCTATTATTCTCGTAATTCCACTGAAGATTAAAAATGCTTTGGAACTCTTCCAATGTTCTCGGAATTCTGCTGAAGTTTAAAAATGCTTTGGAACTCTTCCATTGTTCTCAGAATTCCGCTGATATTTATCAATGCTTTGGAACTCTTCCATTGTTCAGGAATTTTACTGAAGTATAAAAATGCTTTGGAACTCTTCCATTGTTTTCGGAATTCCGCAGTAATTTAAAAATGCTTTGGAACTCTTCCATTATTCTCGGAATTATGCAAAATTTTAAAAATGCTTTGGAATTCTTCCATTGTTCTCGGAATTCCGCTGATGTTTAACAATGCTTTGGAACACTACCAATGTGCTCGGAATTCTGCTGAAGTTTAAAAATGCTGTGGAACTCTTCCATTGTTCTCGGAATTCCGCTGATGTTTAACAATGCTTTGGAACTCTTCCATTGTTCTCGGAATTCCGCTGAAGTTTAAAAATGCTTTGGAAAACTTTCATTGTACTTGGAATTCTGCTGATGTTTAACAATGCTTTGGAATTCTTCCATTGTTCTCGGAATTCTGCTGAAGTTTAAAAACGCTTTGTAACTCTTCCATTGTTCTCGGAATTCTGTTGAAGTTAAAAAATGCTTTGGAACTCTTCTATTGTTCACGGAATTATGCTAAAGTTTAAATAAGCTCTGGAACTCTTCCATTGTTCTCGGAATTCCTCTGATGTTTAACAATGCTTTGGAACTCTTCCATTGTTCACGGAATTCCGCTGAAGTTTAAAAATGCTTTGGAAATCTTCCATTGTTCTCACAATTCCTCTGATGTTTAACAATGCTTTGCAACTCTTCCATTGTTCACGGAATTCCGCTGAAGTTTAAAAATGCTTTGGAACTCTTCCATTGTTCTCACAATTCCTATGATGTTTAAAAATGCTTTGGAACTCTTCTATTGTTCTCGGAAATCCCCCTAAGTTTAAAAATGCTTTGGAAATCTTCCATTGTTCTCGGAATTCCACTGAAGGTTAAAAATGCTTTGGATCTCTTCCAATGTTCTCAGAATTCTGCTGAAGTTTAAAAATGCTTTGTAACTCTTCCATTGTTCTCGGATTTCCGTTGATGTTTAACAATGCTTTGGAACTCTTCCATTGTTCTTGGAATACTGCTGAAGTTTAAAAATGCTTTGGAAAACTTCCATTGTTCTTGGAATTCCGCTGATGTTTAACAATGCTTTGGAATTCTTCCATTGTTCACGGAATTCCGCTGAAGTTTAAAAATGCTTTGGAACTCTTCCATTGTTCTCAAAATCCAGCTGATATTTATCAATGCTTTGGAACTTTTCCATTGTTCAGGAATTTCACTGAAGTATAAAAATGCTTTGGAACTCTTCCATTGTTTTTGGAATTCCACTGATGTTTAACAATGCTTTGGAGCACTTCCATTGTCCTCGGAAATCCGCTGATGTTTAACAATGCTTTGAAACTCTTCCATTGTTCTCGGAATTCTGCTGTAATTTAAAAATACTTTGGAACTCTTCCATTGTTCTTGGAAATCCCCCTAAGTTAAAAAATGCTTTGGAACTCTTCCATTGTTCTCGTAATTCCGCTGTAATTTAGAAATGCTTTGGAACTCTTCCATTGTTCTCGGAATTCCGCTGAAGTTTAACAATGCTTTGGAACTCTTCCATTGTTCTCGGAATTCTGCTGAAATTTAAAAATGCTTTGGAAACTCTTCCATTGTTCACTGTATATGCTGAAGTTTAAAAATGCTTTGGAACTCTTCCATTGTTCTCAGAATTCCTCCGATGTTTAACAATGCTTTGGAACTTCCATTGTTCACGGAATTCCGCTGAAGTTTTAAAAATACTTTGCAACTCTTCTATTGTTCTCGGAATTCCGCTGATGTTTTAACAATACTTTGGAACTCTTCCATTGTTCTCGGAAAGCCCCCTAAGTTTAAAAATGCTTTGGAACTCTTCCATTGTTCTCAGAATTCCGCTGATATTTATCAATGCTTTGGAACTCTTCCATTGTTCAGGAATTTCACTGAAGTATAAAAATGCTTTGGAACATCTTCCATTGTTTTCGGAATTCCGCTGTAATTTAAAAATGCTTTGGAACTCTTCCATTATTCTGGGAATTATGAAAAAGTTTAAAAATGCTTTGCAATTCTTCCATTGTTCTTAGATTTCCGTTGATGTTTAACAATGCTTTGGAACACTAACAATGTGCTCGGAATTCTGCTGAAGTTTAAAAATGCTTTGGAACTCTTCCATTGTTCTCGGAATTCCGCTGATGTTTAACAATGCTTTGGAACTCTTCCATTGTTCTCGGAATTCTGCTGAAGTTTAAAAATGCTTTGGAAAACTTTCATTGTTCTCGGAATTCTGCTGAAATTTAAAAATGCTTTGGAACTCTTCCATTGTTCTCGGAATTCCGCTGATGATTAACAATGCTTTGGAACTCTTCCATTGTTCTCGGAATTCTGCTGAAGTTTAAAAACGCTTTGGAACTCTTCCATTGTTCTCGGAATTCTGCTGAAATTTAAAAATGCTTTGGAAACTCTTACATTGTTCACTGTATATGCTGAAGTTTAAAAATGCTTTGGAACTCTTCCATTGTTCTCAGAATTCCTCCGATGTTTAACAATGCTTTGGAACTTCCATTGTTCACGGAATTCCGCTGAAGTTTTAAAAATACTTTGCAACTCTTCTATTGTTCTCGGAATTCCGCTGATGTTTTAACAATACTTTGGAACTCTTCCATTGTTCTTGGAAAGCCCCCTAAGTTTAAAAATGCTTTGGAACGCTTCCATTGTTCTCGGAAATCCGTTGAACTTTAACAATGCTTTGGAACTCTTCCATTGTTCTCGGAATTCCACTGAAGTTTAACAATGCTTTGGAACACTTCCAATGTTCTTGGAATTCTGCTGAAGTTTAAAAATGTTTTCGAACTCTTCCATTGTTCTCGGAATTCCGCTAATTTTTAACAATGCTTTGAAATTCTTCCATTTTTCAGGGAATTACGATGAAGTTTAAAAATGCTTTGGAACTCTTCCATTTTTCTTGGAATTCGGCTGAAGTTTAAAAACGCTTTGGAACTCTTCCATTGTTCTCGGAATTCTGCTGATGTTTAACAATGCTTTGGAAAACTTCCATTGTTCTTGGTATTCCACTAATGTTTAACAATGCTTTGGAATTCTTCCATTGTTCACGGAATTCCGCTGAAGTTTAAAAATGCTTTGGAACTCTTCCATTGTTCTCAGAATTCCGCTGATATTTATTAATGCTTTGGAAATCTTCCATTGTTCTCGGAATTACACTGAAGATTAAAAATGCTTTGGAACTCTTCCATTGTTCTCGGAATTCTGCTGATGTTTAACAATGCTTTGGAAAACTTCCATTGTTCTTGGTATTCCACTAATGTTTAACAATGCTTTGGAATTCTTCCATTCTTCACGGAATTCCGCTGAAGTTTAAAAATGCTTTGGAACTCTTCCATTGTTCTCGGATTTCCGTTGATGTTTAACAATGCTTTGGAACTCTTCCATTGTTCTCGGAATTCTGCTGAAGTTTAAAAATGCTTTGGAAAACTTCCATTGTTCTTGGTATTCCACTGATGTTTAACAATGCTTTGGAATACTTCCATTGTTCACGGAATTCCGCTGAAGTTTAAAAATGCTTTGGAACTCTTCCATTGTTCTCAGAATTAAGCTGATATTTATCAATGCTTTGGAAATCTTCCATTGTTCAGGAATTTCACTGAAGTATAAAAATGCTTTGGAACTCTTCCATTGTTTTGGGAATTCCGCTGTAATTTAAAAATGCTTTGGAACTCTTCCATTATTCTCGGAATTATGCAAAAGTATAAAAATGCTTTGCAATTCTTCCATTGTTCTTGGATTTCCGTTGATGTTTAACAATGCTTTGGAACACTACCAATGTGCTCGGAATTCTGCTGAAGTTTAAAAATGCTTTGGAACTCTTCCATTGTTCTCGGAATTCCGCTGATGTTTAACAATGCTTTGGAACTCTTCCATTGTTCTCGGAATTCTGCTGAAGTTTAAAAATGCTTTGGAAAACTTTCATTGTTCTTGGAATTCTGCTGATGTTTAACAATGCTTTGGAATTCTTCCATTGTTCTCGGAATTCTGCTGAAGTTTAAAAACGCTTTGTAACTCTTCCATTGTTCTCGGAATTCTGTTTAAGTTAAAAAATGCTTTGGAACTCTTCTATTGTTCACGGAATTATGCTAAAGTTTAAATTTGCTTTGGAACTCTTCCATTGTTCTCGGAATTCCTCTGATGTTTAACAATGCTTTGGAACTCTTCCATTGTTCACGGAATTCCGCTGAAGTTTAAAAATGCTTTGGAAATCTTCCATTGTTCTCAGAATTCCTCTGATGTTTAACAATGCTTTGGAACTCTTCCATTGTTCACGGAATTCCGCTGAAGTTTAAAAATGCTTTGGAACTCTTCCATTGTTCTCACAATTCCTCTGATGTTTAAAAATGCTTTGTAACTCTTCTATTGTTCTCGGAAATCCCCCTAAGTTTAAAAATGCTTTGGAAATCTTCCATTGTTCTCGGAATTCCACTGAAGATTAAAAATGCTTTGGAACTCTTCCAATGTTCTCAGAATTCTGCTGAAGTTTAAAAATGCTTTGGAACTCTTCCATTGTTCTCGGATTTCCGTTGATGTTTAACAATGCTTTGGAACTCTTCCATTGTTCTTGGAATTCTGCTGAAGTTTAAAAATGCTTTGGAAAACTTCCATTGTTCTTGGAATTCCGCTGATGTTTAACAATTCTTTGGAATTCTTCCATTGTTCACGGAATTCTGCTGAAGTTTAAAAATGCTTTGGAACTCTTCCATTGTTCTCAGAATCCAGCTGATATTTATCAATGCTTTGGAACTTTTCCATTGTTCAGGAATTTCACTGAAGTATAAAAATGCTTTGGAACTCTTCCATTGTTTTTGGAATTCCACTGATGTTTAACAATGCTTTGGAGCACTTCCATTGTCCTCGGAAATCCGCTGATGTTTAACAATGCTTTGAAACTCTTCCATTGTTCTCGGAATTCTGCTGTAATTTAAAAATACTTTGGAACTCTTCCATTGTTCTTGGAAATCCCCCTAAGTTAAAAAATGCTTTGGAACTCTTCCATTGTTCTCGTAATTCCGCTGTAATTTAGAAATGCTTTGGAACTCTTCCATTGTTCTCAGAATTCCGCTGAAGTTTAACAATGCTTTGGAACTCTTCCATTGTTCTCGGAATTCTGCTGAAGTTTAAAAACGCTTTGGAACTCTTCCATTGTTCTCGGAATTCTGCTGAAATTTAAAAATGCTTTGGAAACTCTTCCATTGTTCACTGTATATGCTGAAGTTTAAAAATGCTTTGGAACTCTTCCATTGTTCACGGAATTCCGCTGAAGTTTAAAAATGCTTTGGAACTTCCATTGTTCACGGAATTCCGCTGAAGTTTTAAAAATACTTTGCAACTCTTCTATTGTTCTCGGAATTCCGCTGATGTTTTAACAATATTTTGGAACTCTTCCATTGTTCTCGGAAAGCCCCCTAAGTTTAAAAATGCTTTGGAACGATTCCATTGTTCTCGGAAATCCGCTGAACTTTAACAATGCTTTGGAACTCTTCCATTGTTCTCGGAAATCCGCTGAAGTTTAACAATGCTTTGGAACTCTTCCAATGTTCTCGGAAATCCGCTGAAGTTTAACAATGCTTTGGAACTCTTCCATTGTTCTCGGAATTCCACTGATGTTTAACAATGCTTTGGAACACTTCCAATGTTCTTGGAATTCTGCTGAAGTTTAAAAATGTTTTGGAACTCTTCCATTGTTCTCGGAATTCGGCTAATTTTTAACAATGCTTTGAAATTCTTCCATTTTTCAGGGAATTACGCTGAAGTTTAAAAATGCTTTGGAACTTTTCCATTTTTCTTGGAATTCGACTGAAGTTTAAAAATGCTTTGGAACTCTTCCATTGTTCTCGGAATTCTGCTGATGTTTAACAATGCTTTGGAACTCTTCCGTTGTTCACAGAATACCTCTGAAGTTTAATAATGCTTTGGAACTCTTCCAATTTTCTCGGAATTCCGCTGAAGTTGAAAAATGCTTTTGTACTCTTCCATTGTTCTCAGAATTTTGCTGAAGTTTAAAAATGCTTTGGAACTCTTGCATTATTCTCGGAATTCCACTGAAGTTTAAAAATGCTTTGGTACTTTTCCATTGTTCTCGGAATTCTGCAGAAGTCTTAAAAATGCTTTGGAACTCTTCCATTGTTCTCGGAATTCTGCTGATCTTTAACAATGCTTGGGAACTGTTCATTTTTCAGGGATTTCCGCTAAAGTTTAAAAATCCTTTGGAACTCTTCCATTGTTCTCGGAATTCCACTCATGTTTAACAATGCTTTGGAACTCTTCCATAGTTCTCGGAATTATGCTAAAGTTTAAAAATGCTTTGGAACTCTTCCATTGTTCTCGGAATTCCGCTGATGTTTAACAATGCTTTGGAACTCTTTCATTGTTCTCGGCATTCCGTTGAAGTTCAACAATGCTTTGGAACTAGACCATTGTTCACGGATATCCTCTGAAATTTAAAAATGCTTTGGAACTCTTCCATTGTTCTCGGAATTCCACTGATGTTTAACAGTGCTTTGGAGCTCTTTCATTGTTCTCGGAATTATGCTGAAGTTTAAAAATGCTTTGGAACTTGTCCATTGTTCTCGGTATTTCGCTGATGTTTAACAATGCTTTGGAACTCTTCCATTGTTCTCACAATTCCTCTGATGTTTAAAAATGCTTTGGAACTCTTCCATTGTTCTCGGATTTCCGTTGATGTTTAACAATGCTTTGGAACTCTTCCATTGTTCTCGGAATTCTGCTGAAGTTTAAAAATGCTTTGGAAAACTTCCATTGTTCTTGGAATTCCGCTGATGTTTAACAATGCTTTGGAACTCTTCCATTGTTTTCGGAATTCTGCTGAAGTTTAAAATTGCTTTGGAAAACTTTCATTGTACTTGGAATTCTGCTGATGTTTAACAATGCTTTTGAATTCTTCCATTGTTCTCGGAATTCTGCTGAAGTTTAAAAACGCTTTGTAACTCTTCCATTGTTCTCGGAATTCTGTTGAAGTTAAAAAATGCTTTGGAACTCTTCTATTGTTCACGGAATTATGCTAAAGTTTAAATAAGCTCTGGAACTCTTCCATTGTTCTCGGAATTCCTCTGATGTTTAACAATGATTTGGAACTCTTCCATTGTTCACGGAATTCCGCTGAAGTTTAAAAATGCTTTGGAAATCTTCCATTGTTCTCACAATTCCTCTGATGTTTAACAATGCTTTGCAACTCTTCCATTGTTCACGGAATTCCGCTGAAGTTTAAAAATGCTTTGGAACTCTTCCATTGTTCTCACAATTCCTATGATGTTTAAAAATGCTTTGGAACTCTTCTATTGTTCTCGGAAATCCCCCTAAGTTTAAAAATGCTTTGGAAATCTTCCATTGTTCTCGGAATTCCACTGAAGATTAAAAATGCTTTGGAACTCTTCCAATGTTCTCAGAATTCTGCTGAAGTTTAAAAATGCTTTGGAACTCTTCCTTTGTTCTCACAATTCCTCTGATGTTTAACAATGCTTTGGAACTCTTCCATTGTTCACGGAATTCTGCTGAAGTTTAAAAATGCTTTGGACCTCTTCCATTGTTCTCACAATTCCTCTGATGATTAAAAATGCTTTGGAACTCTTCTATTGTTCTCGGAAATCCCCCTAAGTTTAAAAATGCTTTGGAACTCTTCCATTCTTCTCAGAATTCCGATGAAGTTTAAAACTGCTTTGGAACTCTTCTATTATTCTCGTAATTCCACTGAAGATTAAAAATGCTTTGGAACTCTTCCAATGTTCTCGGAATTCTGCTGAAGTTTAAAAATGCTTTGGAACTCTTCCATTGTTCTCGGATTTCCGTTGATGTTTAACAATGCTTTGGAACTCTTCCATTGTTCTCGGAATTCTGCTGAAGTTTAAAAATGCTTTGGAAAACTTCCATTGTTCTCAGAATTCCGCTGATATTTATCAATGCTTTGGAACTCTTCCATTGTTCAGGAATTTTACTGAAGTATAAAAATGCTTTGGAACTCTTCCATTGTTTTCGGAATTCCGCAGTAATTTAAAAATGCTTTGGAACTCTTCCATTATTCTCGGAATTATGCAAAATTTTAAAAATGCTTTGGAATTCTTCCATTGTTCTCGGAATTCCGCTGATGTTTAACAATGCTTTGGAACACTACCAATGTGCTCGGAATTCTGCTGAAGTTTAAAAATGCTGTGGAACTCTTCCATTGTTCTCGGAATTCCGCTGATGTTTAACAATGCTTTGGAACTCTTCCATTGTTCTCGGAATTCTGCTGAAGTTTAAAAATGCTTTGGAAAACTTTCATTGTACTTGGAATTCTGCTGATGTTTAACAATGCTTTGGAATTCTTCCATTGTTCTCGGAATTCTGCTGAAGTTTAAAAACGCTTTGTAACTCTTCCATTGTTCTCGGAATTCTGTTGAAGTTAAAAAATGCTTTGGAACTCTTCTATTGTTCACGGAATTATGCTAAAGTTTAAATAAGCTCTGGAACTCTTCCATTGTTCTCGGAATTCCTCTGATGTTTAACAATGCTTTGGAACTCTTCCATTGTTCACGGAATTCCGCTGAAGTTTAAAAATGCTTTGGAAATCTTCCATTGTTCTCACAATTCCTCTGATGTTTAACAATGCTTTGCAACTCTTCCATTGTTCACGGAATTCCGCTGAAGTTTAAAAATGCTTTGGAACTCTTCCATTGTTCTCACAATTCCTATGATGTTTAAAAATGCTTTGGAACTCTTCTATTGTTCTCGGAAATTCCCCTAAGTTTAAAAATGCTTTGGAAATCTTCCATTGTTCTCGGAATTCCACTGAAGATTAAAAATGCTTTGGATCTCTTCCAATGTTCTCAGAATTCTGCTGAAGTTTAAAAATGCTTTGTAACTCTTCCATTGTTCTCGGATTTCCGTTGATGTTTAACAATGCTTTGGAACTCTTCCATTGTTCTTGGAATACTGCTGAAGTTTAAAAATGCTTTGGAAAACTTCCATTGTTCTTGGAATTCCGCTGATGTTTAACAATGCTTTGGAATTCTTCCATTGTTCACGGAATTCCGCTGAAGTTTAAAAATGCTTTGGAACTCTTCCATTGTTCTCAAAATCCAGCTGATATTTATCAATGCTTTGGAACTTTTCCATTGTTCAGGAATTTCACTGAAGTATAAAAATGCTTTGGAACTCTTCCATTGTTTTTGGAATTCCACTGATGTTTAGCAATGCTTTGGAGCACTTCCATTGCCCTCGGAAATCCGCTGATGTTTAACAATGCTTTGAAACTCTTCCATTGTTCTCGGAATTCTGCTGTAATTTAAAAATACTTTGGAACTCTTCCATTGTTCTTGGAAATCCCCCTAAGTTAAAAAATGCTTTGGAACTCTTCCATTGTTCTCGTAATTCCGCTGTAATTTAGAAATGCTTTGGAACTCTTCCATTGTTCTCGGAATTCCGCTGAAGTTTAACAATGCTTTGGAACTCTTCCATTGTTCTCGGAATTCTGCTGAAATTTAAAAATGCTTTGGAAACTCTTCCATTGTTCACTGTATATGCTGAAGTTTAAAAATGCTTTGGAACTCTTCCATTGTTCTCAGAATTCCTCCGATGTTTAACAATGCTTTGGAACTTCCATTGTTCACGGAATTCCGCTGAAGTTTTAAAAATACTTTGCAACTCTTCTATTGTTCTCGGAATTCCGCTGATGTTTTAACAATACTTTGGAACTCTTCCATTGTTCTCGGAAAGCCCCCTAAGTTTAAAAATGCTTTGGAACTCTTCCATTGTTCTCAGAATTCCGCTGATATTTATCAATTCTTTGGAACTCTTCCATTGTTCAGGAATTTCACTGAAGTATAAAAATGCTTTTTGAACTCTTCCAATGTTTTCGGAATTCCGCTGTAATTTAAAAATGCTTTGGAACTCTTCCATTATTCTGGGAATTATGAAAAAGTTTAAAAATGCTTTGCAATTCTTCCATTGTTCTTAGATTTCCGTTGATGTTTAACAATGCTTTGGAACACTAACAATGTGCTCGGAATTCTGCTGAAGTTTAAAAATGCTTTGGAACTCTTCCATTGTTCTCGGAATTCCGCTGATGTTTAACAATGCTTTGGAACTCTTCCATTGTTCTCGGAATTCTGCTGAAGTTTAAAAATGCTTTGGAAAACTTTCATTGTTCTCGGAATTCTGCTGAAATTTAAAAATGCTTTGGAACTCTTCCATTGTTCTCGGAATTCCGCTGATGTTTAACAATGCTTTGGAACTCTTCCATTGTTCTCGGAATTCTGCTGAAGTTTAAAAACGCTTTGGAACTCTTCCATTGTTCTCGGAATTCTGCTGAAATTTAAAAATGCTTTGGAAACTCTTACATTGTTCACTGTATATGCTGAAGTTTAAAAATGCTTTGGAACTCTTCCATTGTTCTCAGAATTCCTCCGATGTTTAACAATGCTTTGGAACTTCCATTGTTCACGGAATTCCGCTGAAGTTTTAAAAATACTTTGCAACCCTTCTATTGTTCTCGGAATTCCGCTGATGTTTTAACAATACTTTGGAACTCTTCCATTGTTCTTGGAAAGCCCCCTAAATTTAAAAATGCTTTGGAACGCTTCCATTGTTCTCGGAAATCCGTTGAACTTTAACAATGCTTTGGAACTCTTCCATTGTTCTCGGAATTCCACTGAAGTTTAACAATGCTTTGGAACACTTCCAATGTTCTTGGAATTCTACTGAAGTTTAAAAATGTTTTCGAACTCTTCCATTGTTCTCGGAATTCCGCTAATTTTTAACAATGCTTTGAAATTCTTCCATTTTTCAGGGAATTACGATGAAGTTTAAAAATGCTTTGGAACTCTTCCATTTTTCTTGGAATTCGACTGAAGTTTAAAAACGCTTTGGAACTCTTCCATTGTTCTCGGAATTCTGCTGATGTTTAACAATGCTTTGGAAAACTTCCATTGTTCTTGGTATTCCACTAATGTTTAACAATGCTTTGGAATTCTTCCATTGTTCACGGAATTCCGCTGAAGTTTAAAAATGCTTTGGAACTCTTCCATTGTTCTCAGAATTCCGCTGATATTTATCAATGCTTTGGAAATCTTCCATTGTTCTCGGAATTACACTGAAGATTAAAAATGCTTTGGAACTCTTCCTTTGTTCTCGGAATTCTGCTGATGTTTAACAATGCTTTGGAAAACTTCGATTGTGCTTGGTATTCCACTAATGTTTAACAATGCTTTGGAATTCTTCCATTGTTCACGGAATTCCGCTGAAGTTTAAAAATGCTTTGGAACTCTTCCATTGTTCTCGGATTTCCGTTGATGTTTAACAATGCTTTGGAACTCTTCCATTGTTCTCGGAATTCTGCTGAAGTTTAAAAATGCTTTGGAAAACTTCCATTGTTCTTGGTATTCCGCTGATGTTTAACAATGCTTTGGAATACTTCCATTGTTCAAGGAATTCCGCTGAAGTTTAAAAATGCTTTGGAACTCTTCCATTGTTCTCAGAATTCCGCTGATATTTATCAATGCTTTGGAAATCTTCCATTGTTCAGGAATTTCACTGAAGTATAAAAATGCTTTGGAACTCTTCCATTGTTTTCGGAATTCCGCTGTAATTTAAAAATGCTTTGGAACTCTTCCATTATTCTCGGAATTATGCAAAAGTTTAAAAATGCTTTGCAATTCTTCCATTGTTCTTGGATTTCCGTTGATGTTTAACAATGCTTTGGAACACTACCAATGTGCTCGGAATTCTGCTGAAGTTTAAAAATGCTTTGGAACTCTTCCATTGTTCTCGGAATTCCGCTGTAATTTAGAAATGCTTTGGAACTCTTCCATTGTTCTCGGAATTCCGCTGAAGTTTAACAATGCTTTGGAACTCTTCCATTGTTCTCGGAATTCTGCTGAAATTTAAAAATGCTTTGGAAACTCTTCCATTGTTCACTGTATATGCTGAAGTTTAAAAATGCTTTGGAACTCTTCCATTGTTCTCAGAATTCCTCCGATGTTTAACAATGCTTTGGAACTTCCATTGTTCACGGAATTCCGCTGAAGTTTTAAAAATACTTTGCAACTCTTCTATTGTTCTCGGAATTCCGCTGATGTTTTAACAATACTTTGGAACTCTTCCATTGTTCTCGGAAAGCCCCCTAAGTTTAAAAATGCTTTGGAACTCTTCCATTGTTCTCAGAATTCCGCTGATATTTATCAATTCTTTGGAACTCTTCCATTGTTCAGGAATTTCACTGAAGTATAAAAATGCTTTTTGAACTCTTCCATTGTTTTCGGAATTCCGCTGTAATTTAAAAATGCTTTGGAACTCTTCCATTATTCTGGGAATTATGAAAAAGTTTAAAAATGCTTTGCAATTCTTCCATTGTTCTTAGATTTCCGTTGATGTTTAACAATGCTTTGGAACACTAACAATGTGCTCGGAATTCTGCTGAAGTTTAAAAATGCTTTGGAACTCTTCCATTGTTCTCGGAATTCCGCTGATGTTTAACAATGCTTTGGAACTCTTCCATTGTTCTCGGAATTCTGCTGAAGTTTAAAAATGCTTTGGAAAACTTTCATTGTTCTCGGAATTCTGCTGAAATTTAAAAATGCTTTGGAACTCTTCCATTGTTCTCGGAATTCCGCTGATGTTTAACAATGCTTTGGAACTCTTCCATTGTTCTCGGAATTCTGCTGAAGTTTAAAAACGCTTTGGAACTCTTCCATTGTTCTCGGAATTCTGCTGAAATTTAAAAATGCTTTGGAAACTCTTACATTGTTCACTGTATATGCTGAAGTTTAAAAATGCTTTGGAACTCTTCCATTGTTCTCAGAATTCCTCCGATGTTTAACAATGCTTTGGAACTTCCATTGTTCACGGAATTCCGCTGAAGTTTTAAAAATACTTTGCAACTCTTCTATTGTTCTCGGAATTCCGCTGATGTTTTAACAATACTTTGGAACTCTTCCATTGTTCTTGGAAAGCCCCCTAAATTTAAAAATGCTTTGGAACGCTTCCATTGTTCTCGGAAATCCGTTGAACTTTAACAATGCTTTGGAACTCTTCCATTGTTCTCGGAATTCCACTGAAGTTTAACAATGCTTTGGAACACTTCCAATGTTCTTGGAATTCTACTGAAGTTTAAAAATGTTTTCGAACTCTTCCATTGTTCTCGGAATTCCGCTAATTTTTAACAATGCTTTGAAATTCTTCCATTTTTCAGGGAATTACGATGAAGTTTAAAAATGCTTTGGAACTCTTCCATTTTTCTTGGAATTCGACTGAAGTTTAAAAACGCTTTGGAACTCTTCCATTGTTCTCGGAATTCTGCTGATGTTTAACAATGCTTTGGAAAACTTCCATTGTTCTTGGTATTCCACTAATGTTTAACAATGCTTTGGAATTCTTCCATTGTTCACGGAATTCCGCTGAAGTTTAAAAATGCTTTGGAACTCTTCCATTGTTCTCAGAATTCCGCTGATATTTATCAATGCTTTGGAAATCTTCCATTGTTCTCGGAATTACACTGAAGATTAAAAATGCTTTGGAACTCTTCCATTGTTCTCGGAATTCTGCTGATGTTTAACAATGCTTTGGAAAACTTCGATTGTGCTTGGTATTCCACTAATGTTTAACAATGCTTTGGAATTCTTCCATTGTTCACGGAATTCCGCTGAAGTTTAAAAATGCTTTGGAACTCTTCCATTGTTCTCGGATTTCCGTTGATGTTTAACAATGCTTTGGAACTCTTCCATTGTTCTCGGAATTCTGCTGAAGTTTAAAAATGCTTTGGAAAACTTCCATTGTTCTTGGTATTCCGCTGATGTTTAACAATGCTTTGGAATACTTCCATTGTTCACGGAATTCCGCTGAAGTTTAAAAATGCTTTGGAACTCTTCCATTGTTCTCAGAATTCCGCTGATATTTATCAATGCTTTGGAAATCTTCCCTTGTTCAGGAATTTCACTGAAGTATAAAAATGCTTTGGAACTCTTCCATTGTTTTCGGAATTCCGCTGTAATTTAAAAATGCTTTGGAACTCTTCCATTATTCTCGGAATTATGCAAAAGTTTAAAAATGCTTTGCAATTCTTCCATTGTTCTTGGATTTCCGTTGATGTTTAACAATGCTTTGGAACACTACCAATGTGCTCGGAATTCTGCTGAAGTTTAAAAATGCTTTGGAACTCTTCCATTGTTCTCGGAATTCCGCTGATGTTTAACAATGCTTTGGAACTCTTCCATTGTTCTCGGAATTCTGCTGAAGTTTAAAAATGCTTTGGAAAACTTTCATTGTTCTTGGAATTCTGCTGATGTTTAACAATGCTTTGGAATTCTTCCATTGTTCTCGGAATTCTGCTGAAGTTTAAAAACGCTTTGTAACTCTTCCATTGTTCTCGGAATTCTGTTTAAGTTAAAAAATGCTTTGGAACTCTTCTATTGTTCACGGAATTATGCTAAAGTTTAAATTTGCTTTGGAACTCTTCCATTGTTCTCGGAATTCCTCTGATGTTTAACAATGCTTTGGAACTCTTCCATTGTTCACGGAATTCCGCTGAAGTTTAAAAATGCTTTGGAAATCTTCCATTGTTCTCAGAATTCCTCTGATGTTTAACAATGCTTTGGAACTCTTCCATTGTTCACGGAATTCCGCTGAAGTTTAAAAATGCTTTGGAACTCTTCCATTGTTCTCACAATTCCTCTGATGTTTAAAAATGCTTTGGAACTCTTCTATTGTTCTCGGAAATCCCCCTAAGTTTAAAAATGCTTTGGAAATCTTCCATTGTTCTCGGAATTCCACTGAAGATTAAAAATGCTTTGGAACTCTTCCAATGTTCTCAGAATTCTGCTGAAGTTTAAAAATGCTTTGGAACTCTTCCATTGTTCTCGGATTTCCGTTGATGTTTAACAATGCTTTGGAACTCTTCCATTGTTCTTGGAATTCTGCTGAAGTTTAAAAATGCTTTGGAAAACTTCCATTGTTCTTGGAATTCCGCTGATGTTTAACAATTCTTTGGAATTCTTCCATTGTTCACGGAATTCTGCTGAAGTTTAAAAGTGCTTTGGAACTCTTCCATTGTTCTCAGAATCCAGCTGATATTTATCAATGCTTTGGAACTTTTCCATTGTTCAGGAATTTCACTGAAGTAAAAAAATGCTTTGGAACTCTTCCATTGTTTTTGGAATTCCACTGATGTTTAACAATGCTTTGGAGCACTTCCATTGTCCTCGGAAATCCGCTGATGTTTAACAATGCTTTGAAACTCTTCCATTGTTCTCGGAATTCTGCTGTAATTTAAAAATACTTTGGAACTCTTCCATTGTTCTTGGAAATCCCCCTAAGTTAAAAAATGCTTTGGAACTCTTCCATTGTTCTCGTAATTCCGCTGTAATTTAGAAATGCTTTGGAACTCTTCCATTGTTCTCAGAATTCCGCTGAAGTTTAACAATGCTTTGGAACTCTTCCATTGTTCTCGGAATTCTGCTGAAGTTTAAAAACGCTTTGGAACTCTTCCATTGTTCTCGGAATTCTGCTGAAATTTAAAAATGCTTTGGAAACTCTTCCATTGTTCACTGTATATGCTGAAGTTTAAAAATGCTTTGGAACTCTTCCATTGTTCACGGAATTCCGCTGAAGTTTAAAAATGCTTTGGAACTTCCATTGTTCATGGAATTCCGCTGAAGTTTTAAAAATACTTTGCAACTCTTCTATTGTTCTCGGAATTCCGCTGATGTTTAAACAATATTTTGGAACTCTTCCATTGTTCTCGGAAGGCCCCCTAAGTTTAAAAATGCTTTGGAACGATTCCATTGTTCTCGGAAATCCGCTGAACTTTAACAATGCTTTGGAACTCTTCCATTGTTCTCGGAAATCCGCTGAAGTTTAACAATGCTTTGGAACTCTTCCATTGTTCTCGGAAATCCGCTGAAGTTTAACAATGCTTTGGAACTCTTCCATTGTTCTCGGAATTCCACTGATGTTTAACAATGCTTTGGAACACTTCCAATGTTCTTGGAATTCTGCTGAAGTTTAAAAATGTTTTGGAACTCTTCCCTTGTTCTCGGAATTCGGCTAATTTTTAACAATGCTTTGAAATTCTTCCATTTTTCAGGGAATTACGCTGAAGTTTAAAAATGCTTTGGAACTTTTCCATTTTTCTTGGAATTCGACTGAAGTTTAAAAATGCTTTGGAACTCTTCCATTGTTCTCGGAATTCTGCTGATGTTTAACAATGCTTTGGAACTCTTCCGTTGTTCACAGAATACCTCTGAAGTTTAATAATGCTTTGGAACTCTTCCAATTTTCTCGGAATTCCGCTGAAGTTTAAAAATGCTTTGGAACTCCTGCATTATTCTCGGAATTCCACTGAAGTTTAAAAATGCTTTGGTACTTTTCCATTGTTCTCGGAATTCTGCAGAAGTCTTAAAAATGCTTTGGAACTCTTCCATTGTTCTCGGAATTCTGCTGATCTTTAACAATGCTTGGGAACTGTTCATTTTTCAGGGATTTCCGCTAAAGTTTAAAAATCCTTTGGAACTCTTCCATTGTTCTCGGAATTCCACTCATGTTTAACAATGCTTTGGAACTCTTCCATAGTTCTCGGAATTATGCTAAAGTTTAAAAATGCTTTGGAACTCTTCCATTGTTCTCGGAATTCCGCTGATGTTTAACAATGCTTTGGAACTCTTTCATTGTTCTCGGCATTCCGTTGAAGTTCAACAATGCTTTGGAACTAGACCATTGTTCACGGATTTCCTCTGAAATTTAAAAATGCTTTGGAACTCTTCCATTGTTCTCGGAATTCCACTGATGTTTAACAGTGCTTTGGAGCTCTTTCATTGTTCTCGGAATTATGCTGAAGTTTAAAAATGCTTTGGAACTTGTCCATTGTTCTCGGTATTTCGCTGATGTTTAACAATGCTTTGGAACTCTTCCATTGTTCTCACAATTCCTCTGATGTTTAAAAATGCTTTGGAACTCTTCCATTGTTCTCGGATTTCCGTTGATGTTTAACAATGCTTTGGAACTCTTCCATTGTTCTCGGAATTCTGCTGAAGTTTAAAAATGCTTTGGAAAACTTCCATTGTTCTTGGAATTCCGCTGATGTTTAACAATGCTTTGGAACTCTTCCATTGTTTTCGGAATTCTGCTGAAGTTTAAAAATGCTTTGGAAAACTTTCATTGTACTTGGAATTCTGCTGATGTTTAACAATGCTTTGGAATTCTTCCATTGTTCTCGGAATTCTGCTGAAGTTTAAAAACGCTTTGTAACTCTTCCATTGTTCTCGGAATTCTGTTGAAGTTAAAAAATGCTTTGGAACTCTTCTATTGTTCACGGAATTATGCTAAAGTTTAAATAAGCTCTGGAACTCTTCCATTGTTCTCGGAATTCCTCTGATGTTTAACAATGATTTGGAACTCTTCCATTGTTCACGGAATTCCGCTGAAGTTTAAAAATGCTTTGGAAATCTTCCATTGTTCTCACAATTCCTCTGATGTTTAACAATGCTTTGCAACTCTTCCATTGTTCACGGAATTCCGCTGAAGTTTAAAAATGCTTTGGAACTCTTCCATTGTTCTCACAATTCCTATGATGTTTAAAAATGCTTTGGAACTCTTCTATTGTTCTCGGAAATCCCCCTAAGTTTAAAAATGCTTTGGAAATCTTCCATTGTTCTCGGAATTCCACTGAAGATTAAAAATGCTTTGGAACTCTTCCAATGTTCTCAGAATTCTGCTGAAGTTTAAAAATGCTTTGTAACTCTTCCATTGTTCTCGGATTTCCGTTGATCTTTAACAATGCTTTGGAACTCTTCCATTGTTCTTGGAATACTGCTGAAGTTTAAAAATGCTTTGGAAAACTTCCAGTGTTCTTGGAATTCCGCTGATGTTTAACAATGCTTTGGAATTCTTCCATTGTTCAAGGAATTCCGCTGAAGTTTAACAATGCTTTGGAACACTTCCAATGTTCTTGGAATTCTGCTGAAGTTTAAAAATGTTTTGGAACTCTTCCATTGTTCTCGGAATTCCGCTAATTTTTAACAATGCTTTGAAATTCTTCCATTTTTCAGGAAATTACGCTGAAGTTTAAAAATGCTTTGGAACTCTTCCATTTTTCTTGGAATTCGACTGAAGTTTAAAAACGCATTGGAACTCTTCCATTGTTCTCGGAATTCTGCTGATGTTTAACAATGCTTTGGAAAACTTCCATTGTTCTTGGTATTCCACTAATGTTTAACAATGCTTTGGAAATCTTCCATTGTTCTCGGAATTACACTGAAGATTAAAAATGCTTTGGAAGTGTTCCAATGTTCTCGGAATTCTGCTGAAGTTTAAAAATGCTTTGGAACTCTTCCATTGTTCTCTGATTTCCGTTGATGTTTAACAATGCTTTGGAACTCTTCCATTGTTCTCGGAATTCTGCTGAAGTTTAAAAATGCTTTGGAAAACTTCCATTGTTCTTGGTATTCCACTGATGTTTAACAATGCTTTGGAATACTTCCATTGTTCACGGAATTCCGCTGAAGTTTAAAAATGCTTTGGAACTCTTCCATTGTTCTCAGAATTCCGCTGATATTTATCAATGCTTTGGAAATCTTCCATTGTTCAGGAAATTCACTGAAGTATAAAAATGCTTTAGAACTCTTCCATTGTTTTCGGAATTCCGCTGTAATTTAAAAATGCTTTGGAACTCTTCCATTATTCTCGGAATTATGCAAAAGTTTAAAAATGCTTTGCAATTCTTCCATTGTTCTTGGATTTCCGTTGATGTTTAACAATGCTTTGGAACACTACCAATGTGCTCGGAATTCTGCTGAAGTTTAAAAATGCTTTGGAACTCTTCCATTGTTCTCGGAATTCCGCTGATGTTTAACAATGCTTTGGAACTCTTCCATTGTTCTCGGAATTCTGCTGAAGTTTAAAAATGCTTTGGAAAACTTTCATTGTTCTTGGAATTCTGCTGATGTTTAACAATGCTTTGGAATTCTTCCATTGTTCTCGGAATTCTGCTGAAGTTTAAAAACGCTTTGTAACTCTTCCATTGTTCTCGGAATTCTGTTTAAGTTAAAAAATGCTTTGGAACTCTTCTATTGTTCACGGAATTATGCTAAAGTTTAAATTTGCTTTGGAACTCTTCCATTGTTCTCGGAATTCCTCTGATGTTTAACAATGCTTTGGAACTCTTCCATTGTTCACGGAATTCCGCTGAAGTTTAAAAATGCTTTGGAAATCTTCCATTGTTCTCAGAATTCCTCTGATGTTTAACAATGCTTTGGAACTCTTCCATTGTTCACGGAATTCCGCTGAAGTTTAAAAATGCTTTGGAACTCTTCCATTGTTCTCACAATTCCTCTGATGTTTAAAAATGCTTTGGAACTCTTCTATTGTTCTCGGAAATCCCCCTAAGTTTAAAAATGCTTTGGAAATCTTCCATTGTTCTCGGAATTCCACTGAAGATTAAAAATGCTTTGGAACTCTTCCAATGTTCTCAGAATTCTGCTGAAGTTTAAAAATGCTTTGGAACTCTTCCATTGTTCTCGGATTTCCGTTGATGTTTAACAATGCTTTGGAACTCTTCCATTGTTCTTGGAATTCTGCTGAAGTTTAAAAATGCTTTGGAAAACTTCCATTGTTCTTGGAATTCCGCTGATGTTTAACAATTCTTTGGAATTCTTCCATTGTTCACGGAATTCTGCTGAAGTTTAAAAATGCTTTGGAACTCTTCCATTGTTCTCAGAATCCAGCTGATATTTATCAATGCTTTGGAACTTTTCCATTGTTCAGGAATTTCACTGAAGTATAAAAATGCTTTGGAACTCTTCCATTGTTTTTGGAATTCCACTGATGTTTAACAATGCTTTGGAGCACTTCCATTGTCCTCGGAAATCCGCTGATGTTTAACAATGCTTTGAAACTCTTCCATTGTTCTCGGAATTCTGCTGTAATTTAAAAATACTTTGGAACTCTTCCATTGTTCTTGGAAATCCCCCTAAGTTAAAAAATGCTTTGGAACTCTTCCATTGTTCTCGTAATTCCGCTGTAATTTAGAAATGCTTTGGAACTCTTCCATTGTTCTCGGAATTCCGCTGAAGTTTAACAATGCTTTGGAACTCTTCCATTGTTCTCGGAATTCTGCTGAAGTTTAAAAACGCTTTGGAACTCTTCCATTGTTCTCGGAATTCTGCTGAAATTTAAAAATGCTTTGGAAACTCTTCCATTGTTCACTGTATATGCTGAAGTTTAAAAATGCTTTGGAACTCTTCCATTGTTCACGGAATTCCGCTGAAGTTTAAAAATGCTTTGGAACTTCCATTGTTCACGGAATTCCGCTGAAGTTTTAAAAATACTTTGCAACTCTTCTATTGTTCTCGGAATTCCGCTGATGTTTTAACAATATTTTGGAACTCTTCCATTGTTCTCGGAAAGCCCCCTAAGTTTAAAAATGCTTTGGAACGATTCCATTGTTCTCGGAAATCCGCTGAACTTTAACAATGCTTTGGAACTCTTCCATTGTTCTCGGAAATCCGCTGAAGTTTAACAATGCTTTGGAACTCTTCCATTGTTCTCGGAAATCCGCTGAAGTTTAACAATGCTTTGGAACTCTTCCATTGTTCTCGGAATTCCACTGATGTTTAACAATGCTTTGGAACACTTCCAATGTTCTTGGAATTCTGCTGAAGTTTAAAAATGTTTTGGAACTCTTCCATTGTTCTCGGAATTCCGCTAATTTTTAACAATGCTTTGAAATTCTTCCATTTTTCAGGGAATTACGCTGAAGTTTAAAAATGCTTTGGAACTCTTCCATTTTTCTTGGAATTCGACTGAAGTTTAAAAATGCTTTGGAACTCTTCCATTGTTCTCGGAATTCTGCTGATGTTTAACAATGCTTTGGAACTCTTCCGTTGTTCACAGAATACCTCTGAAGTTTAATAATGCTTTGGAACTCTTCCAATTTTCTCGGAATTCCGCTGAAGTTGAAAAATGCTTTTGTACTCTTCCATTGTTCTCAGAATTTTGCTGAAGTTTAAAAATGCTTTGGAACTCTTGCATTATTCTCGGAATTCCACTGAAGTTTAAAAATGCTTTGGTACTTTTCCATTGTTCTCGGAATTCTGCAGAAGTCTTAAAAATGCTTTGGAACTCTTCCATTGTTCTCGGAATTCTGCTGATCTTTAACAATGCTTGGGAACTGTTCATTTTTCAGGGATTTCCGCTAAAGTTTAAAAATCCTTTGGATCTCTTCCATTGTTCTCGGAATTCCACTCATGTTTAACAATGCTTTGGAACTCTTCCATAGTTCTCGGAATTATGCTAAAGTTTAAAAATGCTTTGGAACTCTTCCATTGTTCTCGGAATTCCGCTGATGTTTAACAATGCTTTGGAACTCTTTCATTGTTCTCGGCATTCCGTTGAAGTTCAACAATGCTTTGCAACTAGACCATTGTTCACGGATATCCTCTGAAATTTAAAAATGCTTTGGAACTCTTCCATTGTTCTCGGAATTCCACTGATGTTTAACAGTGCTTTGGAGCTCTTTCATTGTTCTCGGAATTATGCTGAAGTTTAAAAATGCTTTGGAACTTGTCCATTGTTCTCGGTATTCCGCTGATGTTTAACAATGCTTTGGAACTCTTCCATTGTTCTCACAATTCCTCTGATGTTTAAAAATGCTTTGGAACTCTTCCATTGTTCTCGGATTTCCGTTGATGTTTAACAATGCTTTGGAACTCTTCCATTGTTCTCGGAATTCTGCTGAAGTTTAAAAATGCTTTGGAAAACTTCCATTGTTCTTGGAATTCCGATGATGTTTAACAATGCTTTGGAACTCTTCCATTGTTTTCGGAATTCTGCTGAAGTTTAAAAATGCTTTGGAAAACTTTCATTGTACTTGGAATTCTGCTGATGTTTAACAATGCTTTGGAATTCTTCCATTGTTCTCGGAATTCTGCTGAAGTTTAAAAACGCTTTGTAACTCTTCCATTGTTCTCGGAATTCTGTTGAAGTTAAAAAATGCTTTGGAACTCTTCTATTGTTCACGGAATTATGCTAAAGTTTAAATAAGCTCTGGAACTCTTCCATTGTTCTCGGAATTCCTCTGATGTTTAACAATGATTTGGAACTCTTCCATTGTTCACGGAATTCCGCTGAAGTTTAAAAATGCTTTGGAAATCTTCCATTGTTCTCACAATTCCTCTGATGTTTAACAATGCTTTGCAACTCTTCCATTGTTCACGGAATTCCGCTGAAGTTAAAAAATGCTTTGGAACTCTTCCATTGTTCTCACAATTCCTATGATGTTTAAAAATGCTTTGGAACTCTTCTATTGTTCTCGGAAATCCCCCTAAGTTTAAAAATGCTTTGGAAATCTTCCATTGTTCTCGGAATTCCACTTAAGATTAAAAATGCTTTGGAACTCTTCCAATGTTCTCAGAATTCTGCTGAAGTTTAAAAATGCTTTGTAACTCTTCCATTGTTCTCGGATTTCCGTTGATGTTTAACAATGCTTTGGAACTCTTCCATTGTTCTTGGAATACTGCTGAAGTTTAAAAATGCTTTGGAAAACTTCCATTGTTCTTGGAATTCCGCTGATGTTTAACAATGCTTTGGAATTCTTCCATTGTTCACGGAATTCCGCTGAAGTTTAAAAATGCTTTGGAACTCTTCCATTGTTCTCAGAATCCAGCTGATATTTATCAATGCTTTGGAACTTTTCCATTGTTCAGGAATTTCACTGAAGTATAAAAATGCTTTGGAACTCTTCCATTGTTTTTGGAATTCCACTGATGTTTAACAATGCTTTGGAGCACTTCCATTGTCCTCGGAAATCCGCTGATGTTTAACAATGCTTTGAAACTCTTCCATTGTTCTCGGAATTCTGCTGTAATTTAAAAATACTTTGGAACTCTTCCATTGTTCTTGGAAATCCCCCTAAGTTAAAAAATGCTTTGGAACTCTTCCATTGTTCTCGTAATTCCGCTGTAATTTAGAAATGCTTTGGAACTCTTCCATTGTTCTCGGAATTCCGCTGAAGTTTAACAATGCTTTGGAACTCTTCCATTGTTCTCGGAATTCTGCTGAAGTTTAAAAACGCTTTGGAACTCTTCCATTGTTCTCGGAATTCTGCTGAAATTTAAAAATGCTTTGGAAACTCTTCCATTGTTCACTGTATATGCTGAAGTTTAAAAATGCTTTGGAACTCTTCCATTGTTCTCAGAATTCCTCCGATGTTTAACAATGCTTTGGAACTTCCATTGTTCACGGAATTCCGCTGAAGTTTTAAAAATACTTTGCAACTCTTCTATTGTTCTCGGAATTCCGCTGATGTTTTAACAATACTTTGGAACTCTTCCATTCTTCTCGGAAAGCCCCCTAAGTTTAAAAATGCTTTGGAATGCTTCCATTGTTCTCGGAAATCCGCTGAACTTTAACAATGCTTTGGAACTCTTCCATTGTTCTCGGAATTCCACTGAAGTTTAACAATGCTTTGGAACACTTCCAATGTTCTTGGAATTCTGCTGAAGTTTAAAAATGTTTTGGAACTCTTCCATTGTTCTCGGAATTCCGCTAATTTTTAACAATGCTATGAAATTCTTCCATTTTTCAGGGAATTACGCTGAAGTTTAAAAATGCTTTGGAACTCTTCCATTTTTCTTGGAATTCGACTGAAGTTTAAAAACGCATTGGAACTCTTCCATTGTTCTCGGAATTCTGCTGATGTTTAACAATGCTTTGGAAAACTTCCATTGTTCTTGGTATTCCACTAATGTTTAACAATGCTTTGGAATTCTTCCATTGTTCACGGAATTCCGCTGAAGTTTAAAAATGCTTTGGAACTCTTCCATTGTTCTCAGAATTCCGCTGATATTTATCAATGCTTTGGAAATCTTCCATTGTTCTCGGAATTACACTGAAGATTAAAAATGCTTTGGAACTGTTCCAATTTTCTCGGAATTCTGCTGAAGTTTAAAAATGCTTTGGAACTCTTCCATTGTTCTCGGAATTCTGCTGAAGTTTAAAAATGCTTTGGAAAACTTCCATTGTTCTTGGTATTCCACTGATGTTTAACAATGATTTGGAATACTTCCATTGTTCACGGAATTCCGCTGAAGTTTAAAAATGCTTTGGAACTCTTCCATTGTTCTCAGAATTCCGCTGATATTTATCAATGCTTTGGAAATCTTCCATTGTTCAGGAATTTCACTGAAGTATAAAAATGCTTTGGAACTCTTCCATTGTTTTCGGAATTCCGCTGTAATTTAAAAATGCTTTGGAACTCTTCCATTATTCTCGGAATTATGCAAAAGTTTAAAAATGCTTTGCAGTTCTTCCATTGTTCTTGGATTTCCGTTGATGTTTAACAATGCTTTTTAACACTACCAATGTGCTCGGAATTCTGCTGAAGTTTAAAAATGCTTTGGAACTCTTCCATTGTTCTCGGAATTCCACTGATGTTTAACAATGCTTAGGAACACTTCCAATGTTCTTGGAATTCTGCTGAAGTTTAAAAATGTTTTGGAACTCTTCCATTGTTCTCGGAATTCCGCTAATTTTTAACAATGCTTTGAAATTCTTCCATTTTTCAGGGAATTACGCTGAAGTTTAAAAATGCTTTGGAACTCTTCCATTTTTCTTGGAATTCGACTGAAGTTTAAAAATGCTTTGGAACTCTTCCATTGTTCTCGGAATTCTGCTGATGTTTAACAATGCTTTGGAACTCTTCCGTTGTTCACAGAATACCTCTGAAGTTTAATAATGCTTTGGAACTCTTCCAATTTTCTCGGAATTCCGCTGAAGTTGAAAAATGCTTTTGTACTCTTCCATTGTTCTCAGAATTTTGCTGAAGTTTAAAAATGCTTTGGAACTCTTGCATTATTCTCGGAATTCCACTGAAGTTTAAAAATGCTTTGGTACTTTTCCATTGTTCTCGGAATTCTGCAGAAGTCTTAAAAATGCTTTGGAACTCTTCCATTGTTCTCGGAATTCTGCTGATCTTTAACAATGCTTGGGAACTGTTCATTTTTCAGGGATTTCCGCTAAAGTTTATAAATCCTTTGGAACTCTTCCATTGTTCTCGGAATTCCACTCATGTTTAACAATGCTTTGGAACTCTTCCATAGTTCTCGGAATTATGCTAAAGTTTAAAAATGCTTTGGAACTCTTCCATTGTTCTCGGAATTCCGCTGATGTTTAACAATGCTTTGGAACTCTTTCATTGTTCTCGGCATTCCGTTGAAGTTCAACAATGCTTTGGAACTAGACCATTGTTCACGGATATCCTGTGAAATTTAAAAATGCTTTGGAACTCTTCCATTGTTCTCGGAATTCCACTGATGTTTAACAGTGCTTTGGAGCTCTTTCATTGTTCTCGGAATTATGCTGAAGTTTAAAAATGCTTTGGAACTTGTCCATTGTTCTCGGTATTCCGCTGATGTTTAACAATGCTTTGGAACTCTTCCATTGTTCTCACAATTCCTCTGATGTTTAAAAATGCTTTGGAACTCTTCCATTGTTCTCAGATTTCCGTTGATGTTTAACAATGCTTTGGAACTCTTCCATTGTTCTCGGAATTCTGCTGAAGTTTAAAAATGCTTTGGAAAACTTCCATTGTTCTTGGAATTCCGCTGATGTTTAACAATGCTTTGGAACTCTTCCATTGTTTTCGGAATTCTGCTAAAGTTTAAAAATGCTTTGGAAAACTTTCATTGTACTTGGAATTCTGCTGATGTTTAACAATGCTTTGGAATTCTTCCATTGTTCTCGGAATTCTGCTGAAGTTTAAAAACGCTTTGTAACTCTTCCATTGTTCTCGGAATTCTGTTGAAGTTAAAAAATGCTTTGGAACTCTTCTATTGTTCACGGATTTATGCTAAAGTTTAAATAAGCTCTGGAACTCTTCCATTGTTCTCGGAATTCCTCTGATGTTTAACAATGATTTGGAACTCTTCCATTGTTCACGGAATTCCGCTGAAGTTAAAAATGCTTTGGAAATCTTCCATTGTTCTCACAATTCCTCTGATGTTTAACAATGCTTTGCAACTCTTCCATTGTTCACGGAATTCCGCTGAAGTTTAAAAATGCTTTGGAACTCTTCCATTGTTCTCACAATTCCTATGATGTTTAAAAATGCTTTGGAACTCTTCTATTGTTCTCGGAAATCCCCCTAAGTTTAAAAATGCTTTGGAAATCTTCCATTGTTCTCGGAATTCCACTGAAGATTAAAAATGCTTTGGAACTCTTCCAATGTTCTCAGAATTCTGCTGAAGTTTAAAAATGCTTTGTAACTCTTCCATTGTTCTCGGATTTCCGTTGATGTTTAACAATGCTTTGGAACTCTTCCATTGTTCTTGGAATACTGCTGAAGTTTAAAAATGCTTTGGAAAACTTCCATTGTTCTTGGAATTCCGCTGATGTTTAACAATGCTTTGGAATTCTTCCATTGTTCACGGAATTCCGCTGAAGTTTAAAAATGCTTTGGAACTCTTCCATTGTTCTCAGAATCCAGCTGATATTTATCAATGCTTTGGAACTTTTCCATTGTTCAGGAATTTCACTGAAGTATAAAAATGCTTTGGAACTCTTCCATTGTTTTTGGAATTCCACTGATGTTTAACAATGCTTTGGAGCACTTCCATTGTCCTCGGAAATCCGCTGATGTTTAACAATGCTTTGAAACTCTTCCATTGTTCTCGGAATTCTGCTGTAATTTAAAAATACTTTGGAACTCTTCCATTGTTCTTGGAAATCCCCCTAAGTTAAAAAATGCTTTGGAACTCTTCCATTGTTCTCGTAATTCCGCTGTAATTTAGAAATGCTTTGGAACTCTTCCATTGTTCTCGGAATTCCGCTGAAGTTTAACAATGCTTTGGAACTCTTCCATTGTTCTCAGAATTCTGCTGAAGTTTAAAAACGCTTTGGAACTCTTCCATTGTTCTCGGAATTCTGCTGAAATTTAAAAATGCTTTGGAAAGTCTTCCATTGTTCACTGTATATGCTGAAGTTTAAAAATGCTTTGGAACTCTTCCATTGTTCTCAGAATTCCTCCGATGTTTAACAATGCTTTGGAACTTCCATTGTTCACGGAATTCCGCTGAAGTTTTAAAAATACTTTGCAACTCTTCTATTGTTCTCGGAATTCCGCTGATGTTTTAACAATACTTTGGAACTCTTCCATTCTTCTCGGAAAGCCCCCTAAGTTTAAAAATGCTTTGGAACGCTTCCATTGTTCTCGGAAATCCGCTGAACTTTAACAATGCTTTGGAACTCTTCCATTGTTCTCGGAATTCCACTGAAGTTTAACAATGCTTTGGAACACTTCCAATGTTCTTGGAATTCTGCTGAAGTTTAAAAATGTTTTGGAACTCTTCCATTGTTCTCGGAATTCCGCTAATTTTTAACAATGCTATGAAATTCTTCCATTTTTCAGGGAATCACGCTGAAGTTTAAAAATGCTTTGGAACTCTTCCATTTTTCTTGGAATTCGACTGAAGTTTAAAAACGCATTGGAACTCTTCCATTGTTCTCGGAATTCTGCTGATGTTTAACAATGCTTTGGAAAACTTCCATTGTTCTTGGTATTCCACTAATGTTTAACAATGCTTTGGAATTCTTCCATTGTTCACGGAATTCCGCTGAAGTTTAAAAATGCTTTGGAACTCTTCCATTGTTCTCAGAATTCCGCTGATATTTATCAATGCTTTGGAAATCTTCCATTTTTCTCGGAATTACACTGAAGATTAAAAATGCTTTGGAACTGTTCCAATGTTCTCGGAATTCTGCTGAAGTTTAAAAATGCTTTGGAACTCTTCCATTGTTCTCGGATTTCCGTTGATGTTTAACAATGCTTTGGAACTCTTCCATTGTTCTCGGAATTCTGCTGAAGTTTAAAAATGCTTTGGAAAACTTCCATTGTTCTTGGTATTCCACTGATGTTTAACAATGATTTGGAATACTTCCATTGTTCACGGAATTCCGCTGAAGTTTAAAAATGCTTTGGAACTCTTCCATTGTTCTCAGAATTCCGCTGATATTTATCAATGCTTTGGAAATCTTCCATTGTTCAGGAATTTCACTGAAGTATAAAAATGCTTTGGAACTCTTCCATTGTTTTCGGAATTCCGCTGTAATTTAAAAATGCTTTGGAACTCTTCCATTATTCTCGGAATTATGCAAAAGTTTAAAAATGCTTTGCAATTCTTCCATTGTTCTTGGATTTCCGTTGATGTTTAACAATGCTTTGGAACACTACCAATGTGCTCGGAATTCTGCTGAAGTTTAAAAATGCTTTGGAACTCTTCCATTGTTCTCGGAATTCCGCTGATGTTTAACAATGCTTTGGAACTCTTCCATTGTTCTCGGAATTCTGCTGAAGTTTAAAAATGCTTTGGAAAACTTTCATTGTTCTTGGAATTCTGCTGATGTTTAACAATGCTTTGGAATTCTTCCATTGTTCTCGGAATTCTGCTGAAGTTTAAAAACGCTTTGTAACTCTTCCATTGTTCTCGGAATTCTGTTTAAGTTAAAAAATGCTTTGGAACTCTTCTATTGTTCACGGAATTATGCTAAAGTTTAAATTTGCTTTGGAACTCTTCCATTGTTCTCGGAATTCCTCTGATGTTTAACAATGCTTTGGAACTCTTCCATTTTTCACGGAATTCCGCTGAAGTTTAAAAAAGCTTTGGAAATCTTCCATTGTTCTCAGAATTCCTCTGATGTTTAACAATGCTTTGGAACTCTTCCATTGTTCACGGAATTCCACTGAAGTTTAAAAATGCTTTGGAACTCTTCCATTGTTCTCACAATTCCTCTGATGTTTAAAAATGCTTTGGAACTCTTCTATTGTCCTCGGAAATCCCCCTAAGTTTAAAAATGCTTTGGAAATCTTCCATTGTTCTCGGAATTCCAATGAAGATTAAAAATGCTTTGGAACTCTTCCAATGTTCTCAGAATTCTGCTGAAGTTTAAAAATGCTTTGGAACTCTTCCATTGTTCTCGGATTTCCGTTGATGTTTAACAATGCTTTGGAACTCTTCCATTGTTCTTGGAATTCTGCTGAAGTTTAAAAATGCTTTGGAAAACTTCCATTGTTCTTGGAATTCCGCTGATGTTTAACAATGCTTTGGAATTCTTCCATTGTTCACGGAATTCTGCTGAAGTTTAAAAATGCTTTGGAACTCTTCCATTGTTCTCAGAATCCAGCTGATATTTATCAATGCTTTGGAACTTTTCCATTGTTCAGGAATTTCACTGAAGTATAAAAATGCTTTGGAACTCTTCCATTGTTTTTGGAATTCCACTGATGTTTAACAATGCTTTGGAGCACTTCCATTGTCCTCGGAAATCCGCTGATGTTTAACAATGCTTTGAAACTCTTCCATTGTTCTCGGAATTCTGCTGTAATTTAAAAATACTTTGGAACTCTTCCATTGTTCTTGGAAATCCCCCTAAGTTAAAAAATGCTTTGGAACTCTTCCATTGTTCTCGTAATTCCGCTGTAATTTAGAAATGCTTTGGAACTCTTCCATTGTTCTCGGAATTCCGCTGAAGTTTAACAATGCTTTGGAACTCTTCCATTGTTCTCGGAATTCTGCTGAAGTTTAAAAACGCTTTGGAACTCTTCAATTGTTCTCGGAATTCTGCTGAAATTTAAAAATGCTTTGGAAACTCTTCCATTGTTCACTGTATATGCTGAAGTTTAAAAATGCTTTGGAACTCTTCCATTGTTCTCAGAATTCCTCTGATGTTTAACAATGCTTTGGAACTTCCATTGTTCACGGAATTCCGCTGAAGCTTTAAAAATACTTTGCAACTCTTCTATTGTTCTCGGAATTCCGCTGATGTTTTAACAATATTTTGGAACTCTTCCATTGTTCTCGGAAAGCCCCCTAAGTTTAAAAATGCTTTGGAACGATTCCATTGTTCTCGGAAATCCGCTGAACTTTAACAATGCTTTGGAACTCTTCCATTGTTCTCTGAAATCCGCTGAAGTTTAACAATGCTTTGGAATTCTTCCATTGTTCTCGGAATTCCACTGATGTTTAACAATGCTTTGGAACACTTCCAATGTTCTTGGAATTCTGCTGAAGTTTAAAAATGTTTTGGAACTCTTCCATTGTTCTCGGAATTCCGCTAATTTTTAACAATGCTTTGAAATTCTTCCATTTTTCAGGGAATTACGCTGAAGTTTAAAAATGCTTTGGAACTCTTCCATAGTTCTCGGAATTATGCTAAAGTTTAAAAATGCTTTGGAACTCTTCCATTGTTCTCGGAATTCCGCTGATGTTTTACAATGCTTTGGAACTCTTTCATTGTTCTCGGCATTCCGTTGAAGTTCAACAATGCTTTGGAACTAGACCATTGTTCACGGATATCCTCTGAAATTTAAAAATGCTTTGGAACTCTTCCATTGTTCTCGGAATTCCACTGATGTTTAACAGTGCTTTGGAGCTCTTTCATTGTTCTCGGAATTATGCTGAAGTTTAAAAATGCTTTGGAACTTGTCCATTGTTCTCGGTATTCCGCTGATGTTTAACAATGCTTTGGAACTCTTCCATTGTTCTCACAATTCCTCTGATGTTTAAAAATGCTTTGGAATTCTTCCATTGTTCTCGGATTTCCGTTGATGTTTAACAATGCTTTGGAACTCTTCCATTGTTCTCGGAATTCTGCTGAAGTTTAAAAATGCTTTGGAAAACTTCCATTGTTCTTGGAATTCCACTGATGTTTAACAATGCTTTGGAATTCTTCCAGTGTTCACGGAATTCCGCTGAAGTTTAAAAATGCTTTGGAACTCTTCCATTGTTCTCAGAATTCCGCTGATATTTATCAATGCTTTGGAACTCTTCCATTGTTCAGGAATTTCACTGAAGTATAAAAATGCTTTGGAACTCTTCCATTGTTTTCGGAATTCCGCTGTAATTTAAAAATGCTTTGGAACTCTTCCATTATTCTCGGAATTATGCAAAATTTTAAAAATGCTTTGCAATTCTTCCATTGTTCCTGGATTTCCGTTGATGTTTAACAATGCTTTGGAACACTACCAATGTGCTCGGAATTCTGCTGAAGTTTAAAAATGCTTTGGAAAACTTTCATTGTTCTTGGAATTCTGCTGATGTTTAACAATGCTTTGGAATTCTTCCATTGTTCTCGGAATTCTGCTGAAGTTTAAAAACGCTTTGTAACTCTTCCATTGTTCTCGGAATTCTGTTTAAGTTAAAAAATGCTTAGGAACTCTTCTGTTGTTCACGGAATTATGCTAAAGTTTAAATTTGCTTTGGAACTCTTCCATTGTTCTCGGAATTCCTCTGATGTTTAACAATGCTTTGGAACTCTTCCAATGTTCTCAGAATTCTGCTGAAGTTTAAAAATGCTTTGGAACTCTTCCTTTGTTCTCGGATTTCTGTTGATGTTTAACAATGCTTTGGAACTCTTCCATTGTTCTTGGAATTCTGCTGAAGTTTAAAAATGCTTTGGAAAACTTCCATTGTTCTTGGAATTCCGCTGATGTTTAACAATGCTTTGGAACTCTTCCATTGTTCTCGGAAATCCCCCTAAGTTTAAAAATGCTTTGGAAATCTTCCATTGTTCTCGGAATTCCACTGAAGATTAAAAATGCTTTGGAACTCTTCCAATGTTCTCAGAATTCTGCTGAAGTTTAAAAATGCTTTGGAACTCTTCCTTTGTTCTCGGATTTCTGTTGATGTTTAACAATGCTTTGGAACTCTTCCATTGTTCTTGGAATTCTGCTGAAGTTTAAAAATGCTTTGGAAAACTTCCATTGTTCTTGGAATTCCGCTGATGTTTAACAATGCTTTGGAACTCTTCCATTGTTCACGGAATTCCGCTGAAGTTTAAAAATGCTTTGGAACTCTTCCATTGTTCTCGGAATTCTGCTGATGTTTAACAATGCTTTGGAACTCTTCCGTTGTTCACAGAATACCTCTGAAGTTTAATAATGCTTTGGAACTCTTCCAATTTTCTCGGAATTCCGCTGAAGTTGAAAAATGCTTTTGTACTCTTCCATTGTTCTCAGAATTTTGCTGAAGTTTAAAAATGCTTTGGAACTCTTGCATTATTCTCGGAATTCCACTGAAGTTTAAAAATGCTTTGGTACTTTTCCATTGTTCTCGGAATTCTGCAGAAGTCTTAAAAATGCTTTGGAACTCTTCCATTGTTCTCGGAATTCTGCTGATCTTTAACAATGCTTGGGAACTGTTCATTTTTCAGGGATTTCCGCTAAAGTTTAAAAATCCTTTGGATCTCTTCCATTGTTCTCGGAATTCCACTCATGTTTAACAATGCTTTGGAACTCTTCCATAGTTCTCGGAATTATGCTAAAGTTTAAAAATGCTTTGGAACTCTTCCATTGTTCTCGGAATTCCGCTGATGTTTAACAATGCTTTGGAACTCTTTCATTGTTCTCGGCATTCCGTTGAAGTTCAACAATGCTTTGGAACTAGACCATTGTTCACGGATATCCTCTGAAATTTAAAAATGCTTTGGAACTCTTCCATTGTTCTCGGAATTCCACTGATGTTTAACAGTGCTTTGGAGCTCTTTCATTGTTCTCGGAATTATGCTGAAGTTTAAAAATGCTTTGGAACTTGTCCATTGTTCTCGGTATTCCGCTGATGTTTAACAATGCTTTGGAACTCTTCCATTGTTCTCACAATTCCTCTGATGTTTAAAAATGCTTTGGAACTCTTCCATTGTTCTCGGATTTCCGTTGATGTTTAACAATGCTTTGGAACTCTTCCATTGTTCTCGGAATTCTGCTGAAGTTTAAAAATGCTTTGGAAAACTTCCATTGTTCTTGGAATTCCGATGATGTTTAACAATGCTTTGGAACTCTTCCATTGTTTTCGGAATTCTGCTGAAGTTTAAAAATGCTTTGGAAAACTTTCATTGTACTTGGAATTCTGCTGATGTTTAACAATGCTTTGGAATTCTTCCATTGTTCTCGGAATTCTGCTGAAGTTTAAAAACGCTTTGTAACTCTTCCATTGTTCTCGGAATTCTGTTGAAGTTAAAAAATGCTTTGGAACTCTTCTATTGTTCACGGAATTATGCTAAAGTTTAAATAAGCTCTGGAACTCTTCCATTGTTCTCGGAATTCCTCTGATGTTTAACAATGATTTGGAACTCTTCCATTGTTCACGGAATTCCGCTGAAGTTTAAAAATGCTTTGGAAATCTTCCATTGTTCTCACAATTCCTCTGATGTTTAACAATGCTTTGCAACTCTTCCATTGTTCACGGAATTCCGCTGAAGTTAAAAAATGCTTTGGAACTCTTCCATTGTTCTCACAATTCCTATGATGTTTAAAAATGCTTTGGAACTCTTCTATTGTTCTCGGAAATCCCCCTAAGTTTAAAAATGCTTTGGAAATCTTCCATTGTTCTCGGAATTCCACTTAAGATTAAAAATGCTTTGGAACTCTTCCAATGTTCTCAGAATTCTGCTGAAGTTTAAAAATGCTTTGTAACTCTTCCATTGTTCTCGGATTTCCGTTGATGTTTAACAATGCTTTGGAACTCTTCCATTGTTCTTGGAATACTGCTGAAGTTTAAAAATGCTTTGGAAAACTTCCATTGTTCTTGGAATTCCGCTGATGTTTAACAATGCTTTGGAATTCTTCCATTGTTCACGGAATTCCGCTGAAGTTTAAAAATGCTTTGGAACTCTTCCATTGTTCTCAGAATCCAGCTGATATTTATCAATGCTTTGGAACTTTTCCATTGTTCAGGAATTTCACTGAAGTATAAAAATGCTTTGGAACTCTTCCATTGTTTTTGGAATTCCACTGATGTTTAACAATGCTTTGGAGCACTTCCATTGTCCTCGGAAATCCGCTGATGTTTAACAATGCTTTGAAACTCTTCCATTGTTCTCGGAATTCTGCTGTAATTTAAAAATACTTTGGAACTCTTCCATTGTTCTTGGAAATCCCCCTAAGTTAAAAAATGCTTTGGAACTCTTCCATTGTTCTCGTAATTCCGCTGTAATTTAGAAATGCTTTGGAACTCTTCCATTGTTCTCGGAATTCCGCTGAAGTTTAACAATGCTTTGGAACTCTTCCATTGTTCTCGGAATTCTGCTGAAGTTTAAAAACGCTTTGGAACTCTTCCATTGTTCTCGGAATTCTGCTGAAATTTAAAAATGCTTTGGAAACTCTTCCATTGTTCACTGTATATGCTGAAGTTTAAAAATGCTTTGGAACTCTTCCATTGTTCTCAGAATTCCTCCGATGTTTAACAATGCTTTGGAACTTCCATTGTTCACGGAATTCCGCTGAAGTTTTAAAAATACTTTGCAACTCTTCTATTGTTCTCGGAATTCCGCTGATGTTTTAACAATACTTTGGAACTCTTCCATTCTTCTCGGAAAGCCCCCTAAGTTTAAAAATGCTTTGGAATGCTTCCATTGTTCTCGGAAATCCGCTGAACTTTAACAATGCTTTGGAACTCTTCCATTGTTCTCGGAATTCCACTGAAGTTTAACAATGCTTTGGAACACTTCCAATGTTCTTGGAATTCTGCTGAAGTTTAAAAATGTTTTGGAACTCTTCCATTGTTCTCGGAATTCCGCTAATTTTTAACAATGCTATGAAATTCTTCCATTTTTCAGGGAATTACGCTGAAGTTTAAAAATGCTTTGGAACTCTTCCATTTTTCTTGGAATTCGACTGAAGTTTAAAAACGCATTGGAACTCTTCCATTGTTCTCGGAATTCTGCTGATGTTTAACAATGCTTTGGAAAACTTCCATTGTTCTTGGTATTCCACTAATGTTTAACAATGCTTTGGAATTCTTCCATTGTTCACGGAATTCCGCTGAAGTTTAAAAATGCTTTGGAACTCTTCCATTGTTCTCAGAATTCCGCTGATATTTATCAATGCTTTGGAAATCTTCCATTGTTCTCGGAATTACACTGAAGATTAAAAATGCTTTGGAACTGTTCCAATTTTCTCGGAATTCTGCTGAAGTTTAAAAATGCTTTGGAACTCTTCCATTGTTCTCGGAATTCTGCTGAAGTTTAAAAATGCTTTGGAAAACTTCCATTGTTCTTGGTATTCCACTGATGTTTAACAATGATTTGGAATACTTCCATTGTTCACGGAATTCCGCTGAAGTTTAAAAATGCTTTGGAACTCTTCCATTGTTCTCAGAATTCCGCTGATATTTATCAATGCTTTGGAAATCTTCCATTGTTCAGGAATTTCACTGAAGTATAAAAATGCTTTGGAACTCTTCCATTGTTTTCGGAATTCCGCTGTAATTTAAAAATGCTTTGGAACTCTTCCATTATTCTCGGAATTATGCAAAAGTTTAAAAATGCTTTGCAGTTCTTCCATTGTTCTTGGATTTCCGTTGATGTTTAACAATGCTTTTTAACACTACCAATGTGCTCGGAATTCTGCTGAAGTTTAAAAATGCTTTGGAACTCTTCCATTGTTCTCGGAATTCCACTGATGTTTAACAATGCTTTGGAACACTTCCAATGTTCTTGGAATTCTGCTGAAGTTTAAAAATGTTTTGGAACTCTTCCATTGTTCTCGGAATTCCGCTAATTTTTAACAATGCTTTGAAATTCTTCCATTTTTCAGGGAATTACGCTGAAGTTTAAAAATGCTTTGGAACTCTTCCATTTTTCTTGGAATTCGACTGAAGTTTAAAAATGCTTTGGAACTCTTCCATTGTTCTCGGAATTCTGCTGATGTTTAACAATGCTTTGGAACTCTTCCGTTGTTCACAGAATACCTCTGAAGTTTAATAATGCTTTGGAACTCTTCCAATTTTCTCGGAATTCCGCTGAAGTTGAAAAATGCTTTTGTACTCTTCCATTGTTCTCAGAATTTTGCTGAAGTTTAAAAATGCTTTGGAACTCTTGCATTATTCTCGGAATTCCACTGAAGTTTAAAAATGCTTTGGTACTTTTCCATTGTTCTCGGAATTCTGCAGAAGTCTTAAAAATGCTTTGGAACTCTTCCATTGTTCTCGGAATTCTGCTGATCTTTAACAATGCTTGGGAACTGTTCATTTTTCAGGGATTTCCGCTAAAGTTTATAAATCCTTTGGAACTCTTCCATTGTTCTCGGAATTCCACTCATGTTTAACAATGCTTTGGAACTCTTCCATAGTTCTCGGAATTATGCTAAAGTTTAAAAATGCTTTGGAACTCTTCCATTGTTCTCGGAATTCCGCTGATGTTTAACAATGCTTTGGAACTCTTTCATTGTTCTCGGCATTCCGTTGAAGTTCAACAATGCTTTGGAACTAGACCATTGTTCACGGATATCCTCTGAAATTTAAAAATGCTTTGGAACTCTTCCATTGTTCTCGGAATTCCACTGATGTTTAACAGTGCTTTGGAGCTCTTTCATTGTTCTCGGAATTATGCTGAAGTTTAAAAATGCTTTGGAACTTGTCCATTGTTCTCGGTATTCCGCTGATGTTTAACAATGCTTTGGAACTCTTCCATTGTTCTCACAATTCCTCTGATGTTTAAAAATGCTTTGGAACTCTTCCATTGTTCTCAGATTTCCGTTGATGTTTAACAATGCTTTGGAACTCTTCCATTGTTCTCGGAATTCTGCTGAAGTTTAAAAATGCTTTGGAAAACTTCCATTGTTCTTGGAATTCCGCTGATGTTTAACAATGCTTTGGAACTCTTCCATTGTTTTCGGAATTCTGCTGAAGTTTAAAAATGCTTTGGAAAACTTTCATTGTACTTGGAATTCTGCTGATGTTTAACAATGCTTTGGAATTCTTCCATTGTTCTCGGAATTCTGCTGAAGTTTAAAAACGCTTTGTAACTCTTCCATTGTTCTCGGAATTCTGTTGAAGTTAAAAAATGCTTTGGAACTCTTCTATTGTTCACGGATTTATGCTAAAGTTTAAATAAGCTCTGGAACTCTTCCATTGTTCTCGGAATTCCTCTGATGTTTAACAATGATTTGGAACTCTTCCATTGTTCACGGAATTCCGCTGAAGTTAAAAATGCTTTGGAAATCTTCCATTGTTCTCACAATTCCTCTGATGTTTAACAATGCTTTGCAACTCTTCCATTGTTCACGGAATTCCGCTGAAGTTTAAAAATGCTTTGGAACTCTTCCATTGTTCTCACAATTCCTATGATGTTTAAAAATGCTTTGGAACTCTTCTATTGTTCTCGGAAATCCCCCTAAGTTTAAAAATGCTTTGGAAATCTTCCATTGTTCTCGGATTTCCGTTGATGTTTAACAATGCTTTGGAACTCTTCCATTGTTCTTGGAATACTGCTGAAGTTTAAAAATGCTTTGGAAAACTTCCATTGTTCTTGGAATTCCGCTGATGTTTAACAATGCTTTGGAATTCTTCCATTGTTCACGGAATTCCGCTGAAGTTTAAAAATGCTTTGGAACTCTTCCATTGTTCTCAGAATCCAGCTGATATTTATCAATGCTTTGGAACTTTTCCATTGTTCAGGAATTTCACTGAAGTATAAAAATGCTTTGGAACTCTTCCATTGTTTTTGGAATTCCACTGATGTTTAACAATGCTTTGGAGCACTTCCATTGTCCTCGGAAATCCGCTGATGTTTAACAATGCTTTGAAACTCTTCCATTGTTCTCGGAATTCTGCTGTAATTTAAAAATACTTTGGAACTCTTCCATTGTTCTTGGAAATCCCCCTAAGTTAAAAAATGCTTTGGAACTCTTCCATTGTTCTCGTAATTCCGCTGTAATTTAGAAATGCTTTGGAACTCTTCCATTGTTCTCGGAATTCCGCTGAAGTTTAACAATGCTTTGGAACTCTTCCATTGTTCTCAGAATTCTGCTGAAGTTTAAAAACGCTTTGGAACTCTTCCATTGTTCTCGGAATTCTGCTGAAATTTAAAAATGCTTTGGAAAGTCTTCCATTGTTCACTGTATATGCTGAAGTTTAAAAATGCTTTGGAACTCTTCCATTGTTCTCAGAATTCCTCCGATGTTTAACAATGCTTTGGAACTTCCATTGTTCACGGAATTCCGCTGAAGTTTTAAAAATACTTTGCAACTCTTCTATTGTTCTCGGAATTCCGCTGATGTTTTAACAATACTTTGGAACTCTTCCATTCTTCTCGGAAAGCCCCCTAAGTTTAAAAATGCTTTGGAACGCTTCCATTGTTCTCGGAAATCCGCTGAACTTTAACAATGCTTTGGAACTCTTCCATTGTTCTCGGAATTCCACTGAAGTTTAACAATGCTTTGGAACACTTCCAATGTTCTTGGAATTCTGCTGAAGTTTAAAAATGTTTTGGAACTCTTCCATTGTTCTCGGAATTCCGCTAATTTTTAACAATGCTATGAAATTCTTCCATTTTTCAGGGAATCACGCTGAAGTTTAAAAATGCTTTGGAACTCTTCCATTTTTCTTGGAATTCGACTGAAGTTTAAAAACGCATTGGAACTCTTCCATTGTTCTCGGAATTCTGCTGATGTTTAACAATGCTTTGGAAAACTTCCATTGTTCTTGGTATTCCACTAATGTTTAACAATGCTTTGGAATTCTTCCATTGTTCACGGAATTCCGCTGAAGTTTAAAAATGCTTTGGAACTCTTCCATTGTTCTCAGAATTCCGCTGATAGTTATCAATGCTTTGGAAATCTTCCATTTTTCTCGGAATTACACTGAAGATTAAAAATGCTTTGGAACTGTTCCAATGTTCTCGGAATTCTGCTGAAGTTTAAAAATGCTTTGGAACTCTTCCATTGTTCTCGGATTTCCGTTGATGTTTAACAATGCTTTGGAACTCTTCCATTGTTCTCGGAATTCTGCTGAAGTTTAAAAATGCTTTGGAAAACTTCCATTGTTCTTGGTATTCCACTGATGTTTAACAATGATTTGGAATACTTCCATTGTTCACGGAATTCCGCTGAAGTTTAAAAATGCTTTGGAACTCTTCCATTGTTCTCAGAATTCCGCTGATATTTATCAATGCTTTGGAAATCTTCCATTGTTCAGGAATTTCACTGAAGTATAAAAATGCTTTGGAACTCTTCCATTGTTTTCGGAATTCCGCTGTAATTTAAAAATGCTTTGGAACTCTTCCATTATTCTCGGAATTATGCAAAAGTTTAAAAATGCTTTGCAATTCTTCCATTGTCCTTGGATTTCCGTTGATGTTTAACAATGCTTTGGAACACTACCAATGTGCTCGGAATTCTGCTGAAGTTTAAAAATGCTTTGGAACTCTTCCATTGTTCTCGGAATTCCGCTGATGTTTAACAATGCTTTGGAACTCTTCCATTGTTCTCGGAATTCTGCTGAAGTTTAAAAATGCTTTGGAAAACTTTCATTGTTCTTGGAATTCTGCTGATGTTTAACAATGCTTTGGAATTCTTCCATTGTTCTCGGAATTCTGCTGAAGTTTAAAAACGCTTTGTAACTCTTCCATTGTTCTCGGAATTCTGTTTAAGTTAAAAAATGCTTTGGAACTCTTCTATTGTTCACGGAATTATGCTAAAGTTTAAATTTGCTTTGGAACTCTTCCATTGTTCTCGGAATTCCTCTGATGTTTAACAATGCTTTGGAACTCTTCCATTTTTCACGGAATTCCGCTGAAGTTTAAAAAAGCTTTGGAAATCTTCCATTGTTCTCAGAATTCCTCTGATGTTTAACAATGCTTTGGAACTCTTCCATTGTTCACGGAATTCCACTGAAGTTTAAAAATGCTTTGGAACTCTTCCATTGTTCTCACAATTCCTCTGATGTTTAAAAATGCTTTGGAACTCTTCTATTGTCCTCGGAAATCCCCCTAAGTTTAAAAATGCTTTGGAAATCTTCCATTGTTCTCGGAATTCCAATGAAGATTAAAAATGCTTTGGAACTCTTCCAATGTTCTCAGAATTCTGCTGAAGTTTAAAAATGCTTTGGAACTCTTCCATTGTTCTCGGATTTCCGTTGATGTTTAACAATGCTTTGGAACTCTTCCATTGTTCTTGGAATTCTGCTGAAGTTTAAAAATGCTTTGGAAAACTTCCATTGTTCTTGGAATTCCGCTGATGTTTAACAATGCTTTGGAATTCTTCCATTGTTCACGGAATTCTGCTGAAGTTTAAAAATGCTTTGGAACTCTTCCATTGTTCTCAGAATCCAGCTGATATTTATCAATGCTTTGGAACTTTTCCATTGTTCAGGAATTTCACTGAAGTATAAAAATGCTTTGGAACTCTTCCATTGTTTTTGGAATTCCACTGATGTTTAACAATGCTTTGGAGCACTTCCATTGTCCTCGGAAATCCGCTGATGTTTAACAATGCTTTGAAACTCTTCCATTGTTCTCGGAATTCTGCTGTAATTTAAAAATACTTTGGAACTCTTCCATTGTTCTTGGAAATCCCCCTAAGTTAAAAAATGCTTTGGAACTCTTCCATTGTTCTCGTAATTCCGCTGTAATTTAGAAATGCTTTGGAACTCTTCCATTGTTCTCGGAATTCCGCTGAAGTTTAACAATGCTTTGGAACTCTTCCATTGTTCTCGGAATTCTGCTGAAGTTTAAAAACGCTTTGGAACTCTTCAATTGTTCTCGGAATTCTGCTGAAATTTAAAAATGCTTTGGAAACTCTTCCATTGTTCACTGTATATGCTGAAGTTTAAAAATGCTTTGGAACTCTTCCATTGTTCTCAGAATTCCTCTGATGTTTAACAATGCTTTGGAACTTCCATTGTTCACGGAATTCCGCTGAAGCTTTAAAAATACTTTGCAACTCTTCTATTGTTCTCGGAATTCCGCTGATGTTTTAACAATATTTTGGAACTCTTCCATTGTTCTCGGAAAGCCCCCTAAGTTTAAAAATGCTTTGGAACGATTCCATTGTTCTCGGAAATCCGCTGAACTTTAACAATGCTTTGGAACTCTTCCATTGTTCTCTGAAATCCGCTGAAGTTTAACAATGCTTTGGAATTCTTCCATTGTTCTCGGAATTCCACTGATGTTTAACAATGCTTTGGAACACTTCCAATGTTCTTGGAATTCTGCTGAAGTTTAAAAATGTTTTGGAACTCTTCCATTGTTCTCGGAATTCCGCTAATTTTTAACAATGCTTTGAAATTCTTCCATTTTTCAGGGAATTACGCTGAAGTTTAAAAATGCTTTGGAACTCTTCCATAGTTCTCGGAATTATGCTAAAGTTTAAAAATGCTTTGGAACTCTTCCATTGTTCTCGGAATTCCGCTGATGTTTTACAATGCTTTGGAACTCTTTCATTGTTCTCGGCATTCCGTTGAAGTTCAACAATGCTTTGGAACTAGACCATTGTTCACGGATATCCTCTGAAATTTAAAAATGCTTTGGAACTCTTCCATTGTTCTCGGAATTCCACTGATGTTTAACAGTGCTTTGGAGCTCTTTCATTGTTCTCGGAATTATGCTGAAGTTTAAAAATGCTTTGGAACTTGTCCATTGTTCTCGGTATTCCGCTGATGTTTAACAATGCTTTGGAACTCTTCCATTGTTCTCACAATTCCTCTGATGTTTAAAAATGCTTTGGAATTCTTCCATTGTTCTCGGATTTCCGTTGATGTTTAACAATGCTTTGGAACTCTTCCATTGTTCTCGGAATTCTGCTGAAGTTTAAAAATGCTTTGGAAAACTTCCATTGTTCTTGGAATTCCACTGATGTTTAACAATGCTTTGGAATTCTTCCAGTGTTCACGGAATTCCGCTGAAGTTTAAAAATGCTTTGGAACTCTTCCATTGTTCTCAGAATTCCGCTGATATTTATCAATGCTTTGGAACTCTTCCATTGTTCAGGAATTTCACTGAAGTATAAAAATGCTTTGGAACTCTTCCATTGTTTTCGGAATTCCGCTGTAATTTAAAAATGCTTTGGAACTCTTCCATTATTCTCGGAATTATGCAAAATTTTAAAAATGCTTTGCAATTCTTCCATTGTTCCTGGATTTCCGTTGATGTTTAACAATGCTTTGGAACACTACCAATGTGCTCGGAATTCTGCTGAAGTTTAAAAATGCTTTGGAAAACTTTCATTGTTCTTGGAATTCTGCTGATGTTTAACAATGCTTTGGAATTCTTCCATTGTTCTCGGAATTCTGCTGAAGTTTAAAAACGCTTTGTAACTCTTCCATTGTTCTCGGAATTCTGTTTAAGTTAAAAAATGCTTAGGAACTCTTCTGTTGTTCACGGAATTATGCTAAAGTTTAAATTTGCTTTGGAACTCTTCCATTGTTCTCGGAATTCCTCTGATGTTTAACAATGCTTTGGAACTCTTCCAATGTTCTCAGAATTCTGCTGAAGTTTAAAAATGCTTTGGAACTCTTCCTTTGTTCTCGGATTTCTGTTGATGTTTAACAATGCTTTGGAACTCTTCCATTGTTCTTGGAATTCTGCTGAAGTTTAAAAATGCTTTGGAAAACTTCCATTGTTCTTGGAATTCCGCTGATGTTTAACAATGCTTTGGAACTCTTCCATTGTTCTCGGAAATCCCCCTAAGTTTAAAAATGCTTTGGAAATCTTCCATTGTTCTCGGAATTCCACTGAAGATTAAAAATGCTTTGGAACTCTTCCAATGTTCTCAGAATTCTGCTGAAGTTTAAAAATGCTTTGGAACTCTTCCTTTGTTCTCGGATTTCTGTTGATGTTTAACAATGCTTTGGAACTCTTCCATTGTTCTTGGAATTCTGCTGAAGTTTAAAAATGCTTTGGAAAACTTCCATTGTTCTTGGAATTCCGCTGATGTTTAACAATGCTTTGGAACTCTTCCATTGTTCACGGAATTCCGCTGAAGTTTAAAAATGCTTTGGAACTCTTCCATTGTTCTCACAATTCCTCTGATGTTTAAAAATGCTTTGGAACTCTTCTATTGTTCTCGGAAATCCCCCTAAGTTTAAAAATGCTTTGGAAATCTTCCATTGTTCTCGGAATTCCACTGAAGATTAAAAATGCTTTGGAACTCTTCCAATGTTCTCATAATTCTGCTGAAGTTGAAAAATGCTTTGGAACTCTTCCATTGTTCTCGGATTTCCGTTGATGTTTAACAATGCTTTGGAACTCTTCCATTGTTCTTGGAATTCCGCTGATGTTTAACATTGCTTTGGAATTCTTCCATTGTTCACGGAATTCTGCTGAAGTTTAAAAATGCTTTGGAACTCTTCCATTGTTCTCAGAATCCAGCTGATATTTATCAATGCTTTGGAACTTTTCCATTGTTCAGGAATTTCACTGAAGTATAAAAATGCTTTGGAACTCTTCCATTGTTTTTGGAATTCCACTGATGTTTAACAATGCTTTGGAGCACTTCCATTGTCCTCGGAAATCCGCTGATGTTTAACAATGCTTTGAAACTCTTCCATTGTTCTCGGAATTCTGCTGTAATTTAAAAATACTTTGGAACTCTTCCATTGTTCTTGGAAATCCCCCTAAGTTAAAAAATGCTTTGGAACTCTTCCATTGTTCTCGTAATTCCGCTGTAATTTAGAAATGCTTTGGAACTATTCCATTGTTCTCGGAATTCCGATGAAGTTGAAAAATGCTTTTGTACTCTTCCATTGTTCTCAGAATTTCGCTGATGTTTAAAAATGCTATGGAACTCTTGCATTATTCTCGGAATTCCACAGAAGTTTAAAAATGCTTTGGTACTTTTCCATTGTTCTCGGAACTCTGCAGAAGTTTTAAAAATGCTTTGGAACTATTCCATTGTTCTCGGAATTCCGCTGATCTTTAACAATGCTTGGGAACTGTTCCATTTTTCAGGGATTCCGCTGAAGTTTAAAAATCGTTTGGAACTCTTCCATTGTTCTCGGAATTCCACTGATGTTTAACAATGCTTTGGAACTCTTCCATAGTTCTCGGAATTTTGCTAAAGTTTAAAAATGCTTTGGAACTCTTCCATTGTTCTCGGAATTCCGCTGATGTTTAAAAATGCTTTGGAACTCTTCCATTGTTCTCGGCATTCCGTTGAAGTTCAACAATGCTTTGGAACTAGACCATTGTTCACGGATATCCTCTGAAGTTTAAAAATGCTTTGGACCTCTTTCATTGTTCTCGGAATTATCCTGAAGTTTAAAAATGCTTTGGAACTTGTCCATTGTGCACGGTATTCCGCTGATGTTTAACAATGCTTTGGAACTCTTCCATTGTTCTCGTCATTCCGTTGATGTTTAGCAATGTTTGGAACTTTTCTTTTGTTCACGGAATTACGCTGAAGTTTAAAAATGCTTTGGAACTCTTCCATTGTTTTTGGAATACCGCTGAAGTTTAAAAATGCTTTGGAACTCTTCCATTGTTCTTGGAATACTGCTGAAGTTTAAAAATGCTATGGAACTCTTTTATTGTTCTAAGAATTCCGCTGAAGTTTAAAAATGCTTTGGAACTCTTCATGGTTCTCGGAATTCTGTTGAAGTTAAAAAATGCTTTGGAACTCTTCTATTGTTCACGGAATTATGCTAAAGTTTAAAAATGCTTTGGAACTCTTCCATTGTTCTCACAATTCCTCTGATGTTTAACAATGCTTTGGAACTCTTCCATTGTTCACGGAATTCTGCTGAAGTTTAAAAATGCTTTGGAACTCTTCCATTGTTCTCACAATTCCTCTGATGTTTAAAAATGCTTTGGAACTCTTCTATTTCTCTCGGAAATCCCCCTAAGTTTAAAAATTCTTTGGAAATCTTCCATTTTTCTCGGAATTTTGATGAAGTTTAAAACTGCTTTGGAACTCTTCTATTATTCAAGGAATTCCACTGAAGATTAAAAATGCTTTGGAACTCTTCCAATGTTCTCGGAATTCTGCTGATGTTTAACAATGGTTTGGAATTCTTCCATTGTTCTCGAATTTCCGTTGATGTTTAACAATGCTTTGGAACTCTTCCATTGTTCTCGGAATTCTGCTGATGTTTAACATTGCTTTGGAACTCTTCCATTGTTCAAGGAAGCCGCTGAAGTTTAACAATGCTTTGGAACTCTTCCATTGTTCTCGGAATTCTGCTGAAGTTTAAAAATGCTTTGGAAAACTTTCATTGTTCTTGGAATTCTGCTGATGTTTAACAATGCTTTGGAATTCTTCCATTGTTCTCGGAATTCTGCTGAAGTTTAAAAACGCTTTGTAACTCTTCCATTGTTCTCGGAATTCTGTTTAAGTTAAAAAATGCTTTGGAACTCTTCTATTGTTCACGGAATTATGCTAAAGTTTAAATTTGCTTTGGAACTCTTCCATTGTTCTCGGAATTCCTCTGATGTTTAACAATGCTTTGGAACTCTTCCATTGTTCACGGAATTCCGCTGAAGTTTAAAAATGCTTTGGAAATCTTCCATTGTTCTCAGAATTCCTCTGATGTTTAACAATGCTTTGGAACTCTTCCATTGTTCACGGAATTCCGCTGAAGTTTAAAAATGCTTTGGAACTCTTCCATTATTCTCACAATTCCTCTGATGTTTAAAAATGCTTTGGAACTCTTCTATTGTTCTCGGAAATCCCCCTAAGTTTAAAAATGCTTTGGAAATCTTCCATTGTTCTCGGAATTCCACTGAAGATTAAAAATGCTTTGGAACTCTTCCAATGTTCTCAGAATTCTGCTGAAGTTTAAAAATGCTTTGGAACTCTTCCATTGTTCTCGGATTTCTGTTGATGTTTAACAAAGCTTTGGAACTCTTCCATTGTTCTTGGAATTCTGCTGAAGTTTAAAAATGCTTTGGAAAACTTCCATTGTTCTTGGAATTCCGCTGATGTTTAACAATGCTTTGGAATTCTTCCATTGTTCACGGAATTCTGCTGAAGTTTAAAAACGCTTTGGAACTCTTCCATTGTTCTCAGAATCCAGCTGATATTTATCAATGCTTTGGAACTTTTCCATTGTTCAGGAATTTCACTGAAGTATAAAAATGCTTTGGAACTCTTCCATTGTTTTTGGAATTCCACTGATGTTTAACAATGCTTTGGAGCACTTCCATTGTCCTTGGAAATCCGCTGATGTTTAACAATGCTTTGAAACTCTTCCATTGTTCTCGGAATTCTGCTGTAATTTAAAAATACTTTGGAACTCTTCCATTGTTCTTGGAAATCCCCCTAAGTTAAAAAATGCTTTGGAACTCTTCCATTGTTCTCGTAATTCCGCTGTAATTTAGAAATGCTTTGGAACTCTTCCATTGTTCTCGGAATTCCGCTGAAGTTTAACAATGCTTTGGAACTCTTCCATTGTTCTCGGAATTCTGCTGAAGTTTAAAAACGCTTTGGAACTCTTCCATTGTTCTCGGAATTCTGCTGAAATTTAAAAATGCTTTGGAAACTCTTCCATTGTTCACTGTATATGCTGAAGTTTAAAAATGCTTTGGAACTCTTCCATTGTTCTCAGAATTCCTCTGATGTTTAACAATGCTTTGGAACTTCCATTGTTCACGGAATTCCGCTGAAGTTTTAAAAATACTTTGCAACTCTTCTATTGTTCTCGGAATTCCGCTGATGTTTTAACAATATTTTGGAACTCTTCCATTGTTCTCGGAAAGCCCCCTAAGTTTAAAAATGCTTTGGAACGCTTCCATTGTTCTCGGAAATCCGCTGAACTTTAACAATGCTTTGGAACTCTTCCATTGTTCTCGGAAATCCGCTGAAGTTTAACAATGCTTTGGAACTCTTCCATTGTTCTCGGAATTCTACTGATGTTTAACAATGCTTTGGAACACTTCCAATGTTCTTGGAATTCTGCTGAAGTTTAAAAATGTTTTGGAACTCTTCCATTGTTCTCGGAATTCAACTGAAGTTTAAAAACGCTTTGGAACTCTTCCATTGTTCTCGGAATTCTGATGATGTTTAACAATGCTTTGGAACTCTTTCTTTGTTTACAGAATACCTCTGAAGTTTAATAATGCTTTGGAACTCTTCCAATTTTCTCGGAATTCCGCTGAAGTTGAAAAATGCTTTTGTACTCTTCCATTGTTCTCAGAATTTCGCTGATGTTTAAAAATGCTATGGAACTCTTGCATTATTCTCGGAATTCCACAGAAGTTTAAAAATGCTTTGGTACTTTTCCATTGTTCTCGGAACTCTGCAGAAGTTTTAAAAATGCTTTGGAACTATTCCATTGTTCTCGGCATTCCGCTGATCTTTAACAATGCTTGGGAACTGTTCCATTTTTCAGGGATTCCGCTGAAGTTTAAAAATCCTTTGGAACTCTTCCATTGTTCTCGGAATTCCACTGATGTTTAACAATGCTTTGGAACTCTTCCATAGTTCTCGGAATTTTGCTAAAGTTTAAAAATGCTTTGGAACTCTTCCATTGTTCTCGGAATTTCGCTGATGTTTAAAAATGCTTTGGAACTCTTCCATTGTTCTCGGCATTCCGTTGAAGTTCAACAATGCTTTGGAACTAGACCATTGTTCACGGATATCCTCTGAAGTTTAAAAATGCTTTGGAACTCTTCCATTGTTCCCTGAAATTCCACTGATGTTTAACAATGCTTTGGACCTCTTTCATTGTTCTCGGAATTATCCTGAAGTTTAAAAATGCTTTGGAACTTGTCCATTGTGCACGGTATTCCGCTGATGTTTATCAATGCTTTGGAACTCTTCCATTGTTCTCGTCATTCCGTTGATGTTTAGCAATGCTTTGGAACTTTTCTTTTGTTCACGGAATTATGCTGAAGTTTAAAAATGCTTTGGAACTCTTCCATTGTTTTTGGAATACCGCTGAAGTTTAAAAATGCTTTGGAACTCTTCCATTGTTCTCGGAATACTGCTGAAGTTTAAAAATGCTATGGAACTCTTTTATTGTTCTAAGAATTCCGCTGAAGTTTAAAAATGCTTTGGAACTCTTCATGGTTCTCGGAATTCTGTTGAAGTTAAAAAATGCTTTGGAACTCTTCTATTGTTCACGGAATTATGCTAAAGTTTAACAATGCTTTGGAACTCTTCCATTGTTCTCACAATTCCTCTGATGTTTAACAATGCTTTGGAACTCTTCCATTGTTCACGGAATTCTGCTGAAGTTTAAAAATGCTTTGGAACTCTTCCATTGTTCTCACAATTCCTCTGATGTTTAAAAATGCTTTGGAACTCTTCTATTTCTCTCGGAAATCCCCCTAAGTTTAAAAATTCTTTGGAAATCTTCCATTTTTCTCGGAATTTTGATGAAGTTTAAAACTGCTTTGGAACTCTTCTATTATTCAAGGAATTCCACTGAAGATTAAAAATGCTTTGGAACTCTTCCAATTTTCTCGGAATTCTGCTGATGTTTAACAATGGTTTGGAATTCTTCCATTGTTCTCGGATTTCCGTTGATGTTTAACAATGCTTTGGAACTCTTCCATTGTTCTCGGAATTCTGCTGAAGTTTAAAAATGCTTTGGAAAACTTCCATTGTTCTCGGAATTCCGCTGATGTTTAACATTGCTTTGGAACTCTTCCATTGTTCAAGGAAGCCGCTGAAGTTTAACAATGCTTTGGAACTCTTCCATTGTTCAAGGAATACCTCTGAGGTTTAACAATGCTTTGGAACTCTTCCATTGTTCTCGGAATTCTGCTGAAGTTTAAAAATGCTTTGTAGCTCTTCCATTGTTCTGGGAACTCTGCTGAAGTTTAAAAATGCTTTGGAACTCTTCCATTGTTCTCGATATACTGCTGAAGTTTAAAAATGCTATGGAACTCTTTCGTTGTTCTGGGAATTCTGCTGAAGTTTAAAAATGCTTTGGAACTCTTCCATTGTTCTCGGAATTCCGCTGATGATTAACAATGCTTTGGAACACTTACATTGTTCTGGGAATTCTGCTGAAGTTTAAAAATGCTTTTGAACTCTTCCATTGTTCTGGGAATTCTGCTGAAGTTTAAAAATGCTTTGGAACTCTTTCATTGTTCTCGGAATTCCGCTTAAATTTAACAATGCTTTGGAACTCTTCCATTGTTCAAGGAATTCCTCTGAAGTTTAACAATGCTTTGGAACTCTTTCATTGTTCTCGGAATTCTGCTGAAGTTTAAAAATGCTTTGGAACTCTTCCATTGTTCAGGAATTTCACTGAAGTATAAAAATGCTTTGGAACTCTTCCATTGTTTTCGGAATTCCGCTGTAATTTAAAAATGCTTTGGAACTCTTCCATTGTTCTCGGAAATATGCTAAAGTTTAAAAATGCTTTGGAACTCTTCCATTGTTCTCGGAATTCCGCTGATGTTTAACAATGCTTTGGAACGCTACCAATGTGCTCGGAATTCTGCTGAAGTTTAAAAATGCTTTGGAACTCTTCCATTGTTCTCGGAATTCCGCTGATGTTTAACAATGCTTTGGAACTCTTCCATTGTTCTGGGAATTCTGCTGAAGTTTAAAAATGCTTTGGAAAACTTTCATTGTTCTTGGAATTCTGCTGATGTTTAACAATGCTTTGGAATTCTTCCATTGTTCTCGGAATTCTGCTGAAGTTTAAAAACGCTTTGTAACTCTTCCATTGTTCTCGGAATTCTGTTGAAGTTAAAAAATGCTTTGGATCTCTTCTATTGTTCACGGAATTATGCTAAAGTTTAAAAATGCTTTGGAACTTGTCCATTGTGCACGGTATTCCGCTGATGTTTATCAATGCTTTGGAACTCTTCCATTGTTCTCGTCATTCCGTTGATGTTTAGCAATGCTTTGGAACTTTTCTTTTGTTCACGGAATTACGCTGAAGTTTAAAAATGCTTTGGAACTCTTCCATTGTTTTTGGAATACCGCTGAAGTTTAAAAATGCTTTGGAACTCTTCCATTGTTCTCGGAATACTGCTGAAGTTTAAAAATGCTATGGAACTCTTTTATTGTTCTAAGAATTCCGCTGAAGTTTAAAAATGCTTTGGAACTCTTCATGGTTCTCGGAATTCTGTTGAAGTTAAAAAATGCTTTGGAACTCTTCTATTGTTCACGGAATTATGCTAAAGTTTAACAATGCTTTGGAACTCTTCCATTGTTCTCACAATTCCTCTGATGTTTAACAATGCTTTGGAACTCTTCCATTGTTCACGGAATTCTGCTGAAGTTTAAAAATGCTTTGGAACTCTTCCATTGTTCTCACAATTCCTCTGATGTTTAAAAATGCTTTGGAACTCTTCTATTTCTCTCGGAAATCCCCCTAAGTTTAAAAATTCTTTGGAAATCTTCCATTTTTCTCGGAATTTTGATGAAGTTTAAAACTGCTTTGGAACTCTTCTATTATTCAAGGAATTCCACTGAAGATTAAAAATGCTTTGGAACTCTTCCAATTTTCTCGGAATTCTGCTGATGTTTAACAATGGTTTGGAATTCTTCCATTGTTCTCGGATTTCCGTTGATGTTTAACAATGCTTTGGAACTCTTCCATTGTTCTCGGAATTCTGCTGAAGTTTAAAAATGCTTTGGAAAACTTCCATTGTTCTCGGAATTCCGCTGATGTTTAACATTGCTTTGGAACTCTTCCATTGTTCAAGGAAGCCGCTGAAGTTTAACAATGCTTTGGAACTCTTCCATTGTTCAAGGAATACCTCTGAGGTTTAACAATGCTTTGGAACTCTTCCATTGTTCTCGGAATTCTGCTGAAGTTTAAAAATGCTTTGTAGCTCTTCCATTGTTCTGGGAACTCTGCTGAAGTTTAAAAATGCTTTGGAACTCTTCCATTGTTCTCGATATACTGCTGAAGTTTAAAAATGCTATGGAACTCTTTCGTTGTTCTGGGAATTCTGCTGAAGTTTAAAAATGCTTTGGAACTCTTCCATTGTTCTCGGAATTCCGCTGATGATTAACAATGCTTTGGAACACTTACATTGTTCTGGGAATTCTGCTGAAGTTTAAAAATGCTTTTGAACTCTTCCATTGTTCTGGGAATTCTGCTGAAGTTTAAAAATGCTTTGGAACTCTTTCATTGTTCTCGGAATTCCGCTTAAATTTAACAATGCTTTGGAACTCTTCCATTGTTCAAGGAATTCCTCTGAAGTTTAACAATGCTTTGGAACTCTTTCATTGTTCTCGGAATTCTGCTGAAGTTTAAAAATGCTTTGGAACTCTTCCATTGTTCAGGAATTTCACTGAAGTATAAAAATGCTTTGGAACTCTTCCATTGTTTTCGGAATTCCGCTGTAATTTAAAAATGCTTTGGAACTCTTCCATTGTTCTCGGAAATATGCTAAAGTTTAAAAATGCTTTGGAACTCTTCCATTGTTCTCGGAATTCCGCTGATGTTTAACAATGCTTTGGAACGCTACCAATGTGCTCGGAATTCTGCTGAAGTTTAAAAATGCTTTGGAACTCTTCCATTGTTCTCGGAATTCCGCTGATGTTTAACAATGCTTTGGAACTCTTCCATTGTTCTGGGAATTCTGCTGAAGTTTAAAAATGCTTTGGAAAACTTTCATTGTTCTTGGAATTCTGCTGATGTTTAACAATGCTTTGGAATTCTTCCATTGTTCTCGGAATTTTGCTGAAGTTTAAAAATGCTTTGTAACTCTTCCATTGTTCTCGGAATTCTGTTGAAGTTAAAAAATGCTTTGGATCTCTTCTATTGTTCACGGAATTATGCTAAAGTTTAAAAATGCTTTTGAACTTGTCCATTGTGCACGGTATTCCGCTGATGTTTATCAATGCTTTGGAACTCTTCCATTGTTCTCGTCATTCCGTTGATGTTTAGCAATGCTTTGGAACTTTTCTTTTGTTCACGGAATTACGCTGAAGTTTAAAAATGCTTTGGAACTCTTCCATTGTTTTTGGAATACCGCTGAAGTTTAAAAATGCTTTGGAACTCTTCCATTGTTCTCGGAATACTGCTGAAGTTTAAAAATGCTATGGAACTCTTTTATTGTTCTAAGAATTCCGCTGAAGTTTAAAAATGCTTTGGAACTCTTCATGGTTCTCGGAATTCTGTTGAAGTTAAAAAATGCTTTGGAACTCTTCTATTGTTCACGGAATTATGCTAAAGTTTAACAATGCTTTGGAACTCTTCCATTGTTCTCACAATTCCTCTGATGTTTAACAATGCTTTGGAACTCTTCCATTGTTCACGGAATTCTGCTGAAGTTTAAAAATGCTTTGGAACTCTTCCATTGTTCTCACAATTCCTCTGATGTTTAAAAATGCTTTGGAACTCTTCTATTTCTCTCGGAAATCCCCCTAAGTTTAAAAATTCTTTGGAAATCTTCCATTTTTCTCGGAATTTTGATGAAGTTTAAAACTGCTTTGGAACTCTTCTATTATTCAAGGAATTCCACTGAAGATTAAAAATGCTTTGGAACTCTTCCAATTTTCTCGGAATTCTGCTGATGTTTAACAATGGTTTGGAATTCTTCCATTGTTCTCGGATTTCCGTTGATGTTTAACAATGCTTTGGAACTCTTCCATTGTTCTCGGAATTCTGCTGAAGTTTAAAAATGCTTTGGAAAACTTCCATTGTTCTCGGAATTCCGCTGATGTTTAACATTGCTTTGGAACTCTTCCATTGTTCAAGGAAGCCGCTGAAGTTTAACAATGCTTTGGAACTCTTCCATTGTTCAAGGAATACCTCTGAGGTTTAACAATGCTTTGGAACTCTTCCATTGTTCTCGGAATTCTGCTGAAGTTTAAAAATGCTTTGTAGCTCTTCCATTGTTCTGGGAACTCTGCTGAAGTTTAAAAATGCTTTGGAACTCTTCCATTGTTCTCGATATACTGCTGAAGTTTAAAAATGCTATGGAACTCTTTCGTTGTTCTGGGAATTCTGCTGAAGTTTAAAAATGCTTTGGAACTCTTCCATTGTTCTCGGAATTCCGCTGATGATTAACAATGCTTTGGAACACTTACATTGTTCTGGGAATTCTGCTGAAGTTTAAAAATGCTTTTGAACTCTTCCATTGTTCTGGGAATTCTGCTGAAGTTTAAAAATGCTTTGGAACTCTTTCATTGTTCTCGGAATTCCGCTTAAATTTAACAATGCTTTGGAACTCTTCCATTGTTCAAGGAATTCCTCTGAAGTTTAACAATGCTTTGGAACTCTTTCATTGTTCTCGGAATTCTGCTGAAGTTTAAAAATGCTTTGGAACTCTTCCATTGTTCAGGAATTTCACTGAAGTATAAAAATGCTTTGGAACTCTTCCATTGTTTTCGAAATTCCGCTGTAATTTAAAAATGCTTTGGAACTCTTCCATTGTTCTCGGAAATATGCTAAAGTTTAAAAATGCTTTGGAACTCTTCCATTGTTCTCGGAATTCCGCTGATGTTTAACAATGCTTTGGAACGCTACCAATGTGCTCGGAATTCTGCTGAAGTTTAAAAATGCTTTGGAACTCTTCCATTGTTCTCGGAATTCCGCTGATGTTTAACAATGCTTTGGAACTCTTCCATTGTTCTGGGAATTCTGCTGAAGTTTAAAAATGCTTTGGAAAACTTTCATTGTTCTTGGAATTCTGCTGATGTTTAACAATGCTTTGGAATTCTTCCATTGTTCTCGGAATTCTGCTGAAGTTTAAAAACGCTTTGTAACTCTTCCATTGTTCTCGGAATTCTGTTGAAGTTAAAAAATGCTTTGGATCTCTTCTATTGTTCACGGAATTATGCTAAAGTTTAAAAATGCTTTGGAACTCTTACATTGTTCTCAGATTTCCTCTGATGTTTAACAATACTTTGGAACGATTCCATTGTTCACGGAATTCCGCTGAAGTTTAAAAATGCTTTGGAACTCTTCCATTGTTCTCAGAATTCCTCTGATGTTTAACAATGCTTTGGAACTCTTCCATTGTTCACGGAATTCCGCTGAAGTTTAAAAATGCTTTGGAACTCTTCCATTGTTCTCACAATTCCTCTGATGTTTAAAAATGCTTTGGAACTCTTCCATTGTTTTTGGAATTCCGCTGATGTTTAACAATGCTTTGGAGCACTTCCATTGTCCTCGCAAATCCGATGATGTTTAACAATGCTTTGAAACTCTTCCATTGTTCTCGGAATTCTGCTGTAATTTAAAAATACTTTGGAACTCTTCCATTGTTCTCGGAAATCCCCCTAAGTTAAAAAATGCTTTGGAACTCTTCCATTGTTCTCGTAATTATGCTGTAATTTAGAAATGCTTTGGAAATTTTCCAATGTTCTCGGAATTCTGCTGAAGTTTAAAAATGCTTTGGAACTCTTCCATTGTTCTCGGATTTCCGTTGATGTTTAACAATGCTTTGGAACTCTTCCATTGTTCCCGGAATTCTGCTGAAGTTTAAAAATGCTTTGGAAAACTTCCATTGTTCTTGGAATTCCGCTGATGTTTAACAATGCTTTGGAATTCTTCCATTGTTCATGGAATTCCGCTGAAGTTTAAAAATGCTTTTGAACTCTTCCATTGTTCTCAGAATCCTGCTGATATTTATCAATGCTTTGGAACTTTTCCATTGTTCAGGAATTTCACTAAAGTATAAAAATGCTTTGGAACTCTTCCATTGTTTTTGGATTTCCGTTGATGTTTAACAATGCTTTGGAACTCTTCCATTGTTCCCGGAATTCTGCTGAAGTTTAAAAATGCTTTGGAAAACTTCCATTGTTCTTGGAATTCCGCTGATGTTTAACAATGCTTTGGAATTCTTCCATTGTTCACGGAATTCCGCTGAAGTTTAAAAATGCTTTGGAACTCTTCCATTGTTCTCGGAATTCCGCTGATGTTTAAAAATGCTTTGGAACGCTACCAATGTGCTCGGAATTCTGCTGAAGTTTAAAAATGCTTTGGAACTCTTCCATTGTTCTCGGAATTCCGCTGATGTTTAACAATGCTTTGGAACTCTTCCATTGTTCTGGGAATTCTGCTGAAGTTTAAAAATGCTTTGGAAAACTTTCATTGTTCTTGGAATTCTGCTGATGTTTAACAATGCTTTGGAATTCTTCCATTGTTCTCGGAATTCTGCTGAAGTTTAAAAACGCTTTGTAACTCTTCCATTGTTCTCGGAATTCTGTTGAAGTTAAAAAATGCTTTGGATCTCTTCTATTGTTCACGGAATTATGCTAAAGTTTAAAAATGCTTTGGAACTCTTCCATTGTTCTCAGATTTCCTCTGATGTTTAACAATGCTTTGGAACGATTCCATTGTTCACGGAATTCCGCTGAAGTTTAAAAATGCTTTGGAACTCTTCCATTGTTCTCAGAATTCCTCTGATGTTTAACAATGCTTTGGAACTCTTCCATTGTTCACGGAATTCCGCTGAAGTGTAAAAATGCTTTGGAACTCTTCCATTGTTCTCACAATTCCTCTGATGTTTAAAAATGCTTTGGAACTCTTCTATTGTTCTAGGAAATCCCCCTAAGTTTAAAAATGCTTTGGAAATCTTCCATTGTTCTCGGAATTCCACTGAAGATTAAAAATGCTTTGGAACTCTTCCCATGTTCTCGGAATTCTGCTGAAGTTTAAAAATGCTTTGGAAAACTTCCATTGTTCTTGGAATTCCGCTGATGTTTAACAATGCTTTGGAATTCTTCCATTGTTCACGGAATTCCGCTGAAGTTTAAAAATGCTTTGGAACTCTTCAATTGTTCTCAGAAACCCGCTGATATTTATCAATGCTTTGGAACTTTTCCATTGTTCAGGAATTTCACTGAAGTATAAAAATGCTTTGGAACTCTTCCATTGTTTTTGGAATTCCGCTGATGTTTAACAATGCTTTGGAGCACTTCCATTGTCCTCGGAAATCCGCTGATGTTTAACAATGCTTTGAAACTCTTCCATTGTTCTCGGAATTCTGCTGTAATTTAAAAATACTTTGGAACTCTTCCATTGTTCTCGGAAATCCCCCTAAGTTAAAAAATGCTTTGGAACTCTTCCATTGTTCTCGTAATTCTGCTGTAATTTAGAAATGCTTTGGAACTTTTCCAATGTTCTCGGAATTCTGCTGAAGTTTAAAAATGCTTTGGAACTCTTCCATTGTTCTCGGATTTCCGTTGATGTTTAACAATGCTTTGGAACTCTTCCATTGTTCTCGGAATTCTGCTGAAGTTTAAAAATGCTTTGGAAAACTTCCATTGTTCTTGGAATTCCGCTGATGTTTAACAATGCTTTGGAATTCTTCCATTGTTCACCGAATTCCGCTGAAGTTTAAAAATGCTTTGGAACTCTTCCATTGTTCTCAGAATCCTGCTGATATTTATCAATGCTTTGGAACTTTTCCATTGTTCAGGAATTTCACTGAAGTATAAAAATGCTTTGGAACTCTTCCATTGTTCTCGGAATTCCGCTGATGTTTAACAATGCTTTGGAACTCTTCCATTGTTCTGGGAATTCTGCTGAAGTTTAAAAATGCTTTGGAAAACTTTCATTGTTCTTGGAATTCTGCTGATGTTTAACAATGCTTTGGAATTCTTCCATTGTTCTCGGAATTCTGCTGAAGTTTAAAAACGCTTTGTAACTCTTCCATTGTTCTCGGAATTCTGTTGAAGTTAAAAAATGCTTTGGATCTCTTCTATTGTTCACGGAATTATGCTAAAGTTTAAAAATGCTTTGGAACTCTTCCATTGTTCTCAGATTTCCTCTGATGTTTAACAATGCTTTGGAACGATTCCATTGTTCACGGAATTCCGCTGAAGTTTAAAAATGCTTTGGAACTCTTCCATTGTTCTCAGAATTCCACTGATGTTTAACAATGCTTTGGAACTCTTCCATTGTTCACGGAATTCCGCTGAAGTGTAAAAATGCTTTGGAACTCTTCCATTGTTCTCACAATTCCTCTGATGTATAAAAATGCTTTGGAACTCTTAAATTGTTCTCGGAATTCCACTGATGTTTAACAATGCTTTGGACCTCTTTCATTGTTCTCGGAATTATCCTGAAGTTTAAAAATGCTTTGGAACTTGTCCATTGTGCACGGTATTCTGCTGATGTTTAACAATGCTTTGGAACTCTTCCAATGTTCTCGTCGTTCCGTTGATGTTTAAAAATGCTTTGGAACTCTTCTATTGTTCTCGGAAATCCCCCTAAGTTTAAAAATGCTTTGGAACTCTTCCATTCTTCTCAGAATTCTGATGAAGTTTAAAACTGCTTTGGAACTCTTCTATTATTATCGGAATTCCACTGAAGATCAAAAATGCTTTGGAACTCTTCCAATGTTCTCGGAATTCTGCTGAAGTTTAAAAATGCTTTGGAACTCTTCCATTGTTCTCGGATTTCCGTTGATGTTTAACAATGCTTTGGAACTCTTCCATTGTTCTCGGAATTCTGCTGAAGTTTAAAAATGCTTTGGAAAACTTCCATTGTTCTTGGTATTCCACTGATGTTTAACAATGCTTTGGAATTCTTCCATTGTTCACGGAATTCCGCTGAAGTTAAAAATGCTTTGGAACTCTTCCATTGTTCTCAGAATTCCGCTGATATTTATCAATGCTTTGGAACTCTTCCATTGTTCAGGAATTTCACTGAAGTATAAAAATGCTTTGGAACTCTTCCATTGTTTTCGGAATTCCGCTGTAATTTAAAAATGCTTTGGAACTCTTCCATTATTCTTGGAATTATGCAAAATTTTAAAAATGCTTTGGAATTCTTCCATTGTTCTCGGAATTCCGCTGATGTTTAACAATGCTTTGGAACACTACCAATGTGCTCGGAATTCTGCTGAAGTTTAAAAATGCTTTGGAACTCTTCCATTGTTCTCGGAATTCCGCTGATGTTTAACAATGCTTTGGAACTCTTCCATTGTTCTCGGAATTCTGCTGAAGTTTAAAAATGCTTTGGAAAACTTTCATTGTTCTTGGAATTCTGCTGATGTTTAACAATGCTTTGGAATTCTTCCATTGTTCTCGGAATTCTGCTGAAGTTTAAAAACGCTTTATAACTCTTCCATTGTTCTCGGAATTCTGTTGAAGTTAAAAAATGCTTTGGAACTCTTCTATTGTTCACGGAATTATGCTAAAGTTTAAATTTGCTTTGGAACTCTTCCATTGTTCTCGGAATTCCTCTGATGTTTAACAATGCTTTGGAACTCTTCCATTGTTCACGGAATTCCGCTGAAGTTTAAAAATGCTTTGGAAATCTTCCATTGTTCTCAGAATTCCTCTGATGTTTAACAATGCTTTGGAACTCTTCCATTGTTCACGGAATTCCGCTGAAGTTTAAAAATGCTTTGTAACTCTTCCATTGTTCTCACAATTCCTCTGATGTTTAAAAATGCTTTGGAACTCTTCTATTGTTCTAGGAAATCCCCCTAAGTTTAAAAATGCTTTGGAAATCTTCCATTGTTCTCGGAATTCCACTAAAGATTAAAAATGCTTTGGAACTCTTCCAATGTTCTCGGAATTCTGCTGAAGTTTAAAAATGCTTTAGAAAACTTCCATTGTTCTTGGAATTCCACTGATGTTTAACAATGCTTTGGAATTCTTCCATTGTTCAGGAATTTCACTGAAGTATAAAAATGCTTTGGAACTCTTCCATTGTTCTCGGAATTCCGCTGATGATTAACAATGCTTTGGAACTCTTACATTGTTCTGGGAATTCTGCTGAAGTTTAAAAATGCTTTTGAACTCTTCCATTGTTCTGAGAATTCTGCTGAAGTTTAAAAATGCTTTGGAACTCTTCCATTGTTCTGGGCATTCTGCTGAAGTTTAAAAATGCTTTAGAACTCTTTCGTTGTTCTGGTAATTCTGCTGAAGTTTAAAAATGCTTTGGAACTCTTCCATTGTTCTCAGAATTCCACTGATATTTATCAATGCTTTGGAACTCTTCCATTGTTCAGGAATTTCACTGAAGTATAAAAATGCTTTGGAACTCTTCCATTGTTTTCGGAATTCCGCTGTAATTTAAAAATGCTTTGGAACTCTTCCATTGTTCTCGCAAATATGCTAAAGTTTAAAAATGCTTTGGAACTCTTCCATTGTTCTCGGAATTCCCCTGATGTTTAACAATGCTTTGGAACACTACCAATGTGCTCGGAATTCTGCTGAAGTTTAAAAATGCTTTGGAACTCTTCCATTGTTCTCGGAATTCCGCTGATGTTTAACAATGCTTTGGAACTCTTCCATTGTTCTGGGAATTCTGCTGAAGTTTAAAAATGCTTTGGAAAACTTTCATTGTTCTTGGAATTCTGCTGATGTTTAACAATGCTTTGGAATTCTTCCATTGTTCTCGGAATTCTGCTGAAGTTTAAAAACGCTTTGTAACTCTTCCATTGTTCTCGGAATTCTGTTGAAGTTAAAAAATGCTTTGGATCTCTTCTATTGTTCACGGAATTATGCTAAAGTTTAAAAATGCTTTGGAACTCTTCCATTGTTCTCAGAATTCCTCTGATGTTTAACAATGCTTTGGAACGATTGCATTGTTCACGGAATTCTGATGAAGTTTAAAAATGCTTTGGAACTCTTCCATTGTTTTCGGAATTCCGCTGTAATTTAAAAATGCTTTGGAACTCTTCCATTGTTCTCGGAAATATGCTAAAGTTTAAAAATGCTTTGGAACTCTTCCATTGTTCTCGGAATTCCGCTGATGTTTAACAATGCTTTGGAACACTACCAATGTGCTCGGAATTCTGCTGAAGTTTAAAAATTCTTTGGAACTCTTCCATTGTTCTCGGAATTCCGCTGATGTTTAACAATGCTTTGGAACTCTTCCATTGTTCTGGGAATTCTGCTGAAGTTTAAAAATGCTTTGGAAAACTTTCATTGTTCTTGGAATTCTGCTGATGTTTAACAATGCTTTGGAATTCTTCCATTGTTCTCGGAATTCTGCTGAAGTTTAAAAACGCTTTGTAACTCTTCCATTGTTCTCGGAATTCTGTTGAAGTTAAAAAATGCTTTGGATCTCTTCTATTGTTCACGGAATTATGCTAAAGTTTAAAAATGCTTTGGAACTCTTCCATTGTTCTCAGAATTCCTCTGATGTTTAACAATGCTTTGGAACGATTCCATTGTTCACGGAATTCCGCTGAAGTTTAAAAATGCTTTGGAACTCTTCCATTGTTCTCAGAATTCCTCTGATGTTTAACAATGCTTTGGAACGATTCCATTGTTCACGGAATTCCGCTGAAGTTTAAAAATGCTTTGGAACTCTTCCATTGTTCTCAGAATTCCTCTGATGTTTAACAATGCTTTGGAACTCTTCCATTGTTCACGGAATTCCGCTGAAGTTTAAAAATGCTTTGTAACTCTTCCATTGTTCTCACAATTCCTATGATGTTTAAAAATGCTTTGGAACTCTTCTATTGTTCTAGGAAATCCCCCTAAGTTTAAAAATGCTTTGGAAATCTTCCATTGTTCTCGGAATTCCACTAAAGATTAAAAATGCTTTGGAACTCTTCCAATGTTCTCGGAATTCTGCTGAAGTTTAAAAATGCTTTGGAAAACTTCCATTGTTCTTGGAATTCCGCTGATGTTTAACAATGCTTTGGAATTCTTCCATTGTTCACGGAATTCCGCTGAAGTTTAAAAATGCTTTGGAACTCTTCAATTGTTCTCAAAATCCCGCTGATATTTATCAATGCTTTGAAACTTTTCCATTGTTCAGGAATTTCACTGAAGTATAAAAATGCTTTGGAACTCTTCCATTGTTCTCGGAATTCCGCTGATGATTAACAATGCTTTGGAACTCTTACATTGTTCTGGGAATTCTGCTGAAGTTTAAAAATGCTTTTGAACTCTTCCATTGTTCTGGGAATTCTGCTGAAGTTTAAAAATGCTTTGGAACTCTTCCATTGTTCTGGGCATTCTGCTGAAGTTTAAAAATGCTTTAGAACTCTTTCGTTGTTCTGGGAATTCTGCTGAAGTTTAAAAATGCTTTGGAACTCTTCCATTGTTCTCAGAATTCCACTGATATTTATCAATGCTTTGGAACTCTTCCATTGTTCAGGAATTTCACTGAAGTATAAAAATGCTTTGTAACTCTTCCATTGTTTTCGGAATTCCGCTGTAATTTAAAAATGCTTTGGAACTCTTCCATTGTTCTCGGAAATATGCTAAAGTTTAAAAATGCTTTGGAACTCTTCCATTGTTCTCGGAATTCCGCTGATGTTTAACAATGCTTTGGAACACTACCAATGTGCTCAGAATTCTGCTGAAGTTTAAAAATGCTTTGGAACTCTTCCATTGTTCTCGGAATTCCGCTGATGTTTAACAATGCTTTGGAACTCTTCCATTGTTCTGGGAATTCTGCTGAAGTTTAAAAATGCTTTGGAACTCTCCTATTGTTCTAGGAAATCCCCCTAAGTTTAAAAATGCTTTGGAAATCTTCCATTGTTCTCGGAATTCCACTAAAGATTAAAAATGCTTTGGAACTCTTCCAATGTTCTCGGAATTCTGCTGAAGTTTAAAAATGCTTTGGAAAACTTCCATTGTTCTTGGAATTCCGCTGATGTTTAACAATGCTTTGGAATTCTTCCATTGTTCACGGAATTCCGCTGAAGTTTAAAAATGCTTTGGAACTCTTCAATTGTTCTCAGAATCCCGCTGATATTTATCAATGCTTTGAAACTTTTCCATTGTTCAGGAATTTCACTGAAGTATAAAAATGCTTTGGAACTCTTCCATTGTTCTCGGAATTCCGCTGATGATTAACAATGCTTTGGAACTCTTACATTGTTCTGGGAATTCTGCTGAAGTTTAAAAATGCTTTTGAACTCTTCCATTGTTCTGGGAATTCTGCTGAAGTATAAAAATGCTTTGGAACTCTTCCATTGTTCTGGGCATTCTGCTGAAGATTAAAAATGCTTTAGAACTCTTTCGTTGTTCTGGGAATTCTGCTGAAGTTTAAAAATGCTTTGGAACTCTTCCATTGTTCTGGGAATTCTGCTGAAGTTTAAAAATGTTTTGGAACTCTTCCATTGTTCTGGGCATTCTGCTGAAGTTTAAAAATGCTTTGGAACTCTTCCATTGTTTTCGGAATTCCGCTGTAATTTAAAAATGCTTTGGAACTCTTCCATTGTTCTCGGAAATATGCTAAAGTTTAAAAATGCTTTGGAACTCTTCCATTGTTCTCGGAATTCCGCTGATGTTTAACAATGCTTTGGAACACTACCAATGTGCTCGGAATTCTGCTGAAGTTTAAAAATTCTTTGGAACTCTTCCATTGTTCTCGGAATTCCGCTGATGTTTAACAATGCTTTGGAACTCTTCCATTGTTCTGGGAATTCTGCTGAAGTTTAAAAATGCTTTGGAAAACTTTCATTGTTCTTGGAATTCTGCTGATGTTTAACAATGCTTTGGAACTCTTCCATTGTTCTCGGAATTCTGTTGAAGTTAAAAAATGCTTTGGATCTCTTCTATTGTTCACGGAATTATGCTAAAGTTTAAAAATGCTTTGGAACTCTTCCATTGTTCTCAGAATTCCTCTGATGTTTAACAATGCTTTGGAACGATTCCATTGTTCACGGAATTCCGCTGAAGTTTAAAAATGCTTTGGAACTCTTCCATTGTTCTCAGAATTCCTCTGATGTTTAACAATGCTTTGGAACGATTCCATTGTTCACGGAATTCCGCTGAAGTTTAAAAATGCTTTGGAACTCTTCCATTGTTCTCAGAATTCCTCTGATGTTTAACAATGCTTTGGAACTCTTCCATTGTTCACGGAATTCCGCTGAAGTTTAAAAATGCATTGTAACTCTTCCATTGTTCTCACAATTCCTCTGATGTTTAAAAATGCTTTGGAACTCTTCTATTGTTCTAGGAAATCCCCCTAAGTTTAAAAATGCTTTGGAAATCTTCCATTGTTCTCGGAATTCCACTAAAGATTAAAAATGCTTTGGAACTCTTCCAATGTTCTCGGAATTCTGCTGAAGTTTAAAAATGCTTTGGAAAACTTCCATTGTTCTTGGAATTCCGCTGATGTTTAACAATGCTTTGGAATTCTTCCATTGTTCACGGAATTCCGCTGAAGTTTAAAAATGCTTTGGAACTCTTCAATTGTTCTCAGAATCCCGCTGATATTTATCAATGCTTTGAAACTTTTCCATTGTTCAGGAATTTCACTGAAGTATAAAAATGCTTTGGAACTCTTCCATTGTTCTCGGAATTCCGCTGATGATTAACAATGCTTTGGAACTCTTACATTGTTCTGGGAATTCTGCTGAAGTTTAAAAATGCTTTTGAACTCTTCCATTGTTCTGGGAATTCTGCTGAAGTTTAAAAATGCTTTGGAACTCTTCCATTGTTCTGGGCATTCTGCTGAAGTTTAAAAATGCTTTAGAACTCTTTGGTTGTTCTGGGAATTCTGCTGAAGTTTAAAAATGCTTTGGAACTCTTCCATTGTTCTCAGAATTCCACTGATATTTATCAATGCTTTGGAACTCTTCCATTGTTCAGGAATTTCACTGAAGTATAAAAATGCTTTGTAACTCTTCCATTGTTTTCGGAATTCCGCTGTAATTTAAAAATGCTTTGGAACTCTTCCATTGTTCTCGGAAATATGCTAAAGTTTAAAAATGCTTTGGAACTCTTCCATTGTTCTCGGAATTCCGCTGATGTTTAACAATGCTTTGGAACACTACCAATGTGCTCGGAATTCTGCTGAAGTTTAAAAATGCTTTGGAACTCTTCCATTGTTCTCGGAATTCCGCTGATGTTTAAGAATGCTTTGGAACTCTTCCATTGTTCTGGGAATTCTGCTGAAGTTTAAAAATGCTTTGGAACTCTTCTATTGTTCTAGGAAATCCCCCTAAGTTTAAAAATGCTTTGGAAATCTTCCATTGTTCTCGGAATTCCACTAAAGATTAAAAATGCTTTGGAACTCTTCCAATGTTCTCGGAATTCTGCTGAAGTTTAAAAATGCTTTGGAAAACTTCCATTGTTCTTGGAATTCCGCTGATGTTTAACAATGCTTTGGAATTCTTCCATTGTTCACGGAATTCCGCTGAAGTTTAAAAATGCTTTGGAACTCTTCAATTGTTCTCAGAATCCCGCTGATATTTATCAATGCTTTGAAACTTTTCCATTGTTCAGGAATTTCACTGAAGTATAAAAATGCTTTGGAACTCTACCATTGTTCTCGGAATTCCGCTGATGATTAACAATGCTTTGGAACTCTTACATTGTTCTGGGAATTCTGCTGAAGTTTAAAAATGCTTTTGAACTCTTCCATTGTTCTGGGAATTCTGCTGAAGTATAAAAATGCTTTGGAACTCTTCCATTGTTCTGGGCATTCTGCTGAAGTTTAAAAATGCTTTAGAACTCTTTCGTTGTTCTGGGAATTCTGCTGAAGTTTAAAAATGCTTTGGAACTCTTCCATTGTTCTCAGAATTCCACTGATAATTATCAATGCTTTGGAACTCTTCCATTGTTCAGGAATTTCACTGAAGTATAAAAATGCTTTGTAACTCTTCCATTGTTTTCGGAATTCCGCTGTAATTTAAAAATGCTTTGGAACTATTCCATTGTTCTCGGAAATATGCTAAAGTTTAAAAATGCTTTGGAACTCTTCCATTGTTCTCGGAATTCCGCTGATGTTTAACAATGCTTTGGAACACTACCAATGTGCTCGGAATTCTGCTGAAGTTTAAAAATGCTTTGGAACTCTTCCATTGTTCTCGGAATTCCGCTGATGTTTTACAATGCTTTGGAACTCTTCCATTGTTCTGGGAATTCTGCTGAAGTTTAAAAATGCTTTGGAAAACTTTCATTGTTCTTGGAATTCTGCTGATGTTTAACAATGCTTTGGTATTCTTCCATTGTTCTCGGAATTCTGCTGAAGTTTAAAAACGCTTTGTAACTCTTCCATTGTTCTCGGAATTCTGTTGAAGTTAAAAAATGCTTTGGATCTCTTCTATTGTTCACAGAATTATGCTAAAGTTTAAAAATGCTTTGGAACTCTTCCATTGTTCTCAGAATTCCTCTGATGTTTAACAATGCTTTGGAACGATTCCATTGTTCACGGAATTCTGCTGAAGTTTAAAAATGCTTTGGAACTCTTCCATTGTTCTCAGAATTCCTCTGATGTTTAACAATGCTTTGGAACTCTTCCATTGTTCACGGAATTCCGCTGAAGTTTAAAAATGCTTTGGAACTCTTCCATTGTTCTCACAATTCCTCTGATGTTTAAAAATGCTTTGGAACTCTTCTATTGTTCTAGGAAATCTCCCTAAGTTTAAAAATGCTTTGGAAATCTTCCATTGTTCTCGGAATTCCACTGAAGATTAAAAATGCTTTGGAACTCTTCCAATGTTCTCGGAATTCTGCTGAAGTTTAAAAATGCTTTGGAAAACTTCCATTGTTCCTGGAATTCCGCTGATGTTTAACAATGCTTTGGAATTCTTCCATTGTTCACGGAATTCCGCTGAAGTTTAAAAATGCTTTGGAACTCTTCAATTGTTCTCAGAATCCCGCTGATATTTATCAATGCTTTGGAACTTTTCCATTGTTCAGAAATTTCACTGAAGTATAAAAATGCTTTGGAACTCTTCCATTGTTTTTGGAATTCCGCTGTAATTTAAAAATGCTTTGGAACTCTTCCATTGTTCTCGGAAATATGCTAAAGTTTAAAAATGCTTTGGAACTCTTCCATTGTTCTCGGAATTCTGCTGAAGTTTAAAAATGCTTTGGAACTCTTCCATTGTTCTCGGATTTCCGTTGATGTTTAACAATGCTTTGGAACTCTTCCATTGTTCTCGGAATTCTGCTGAAGTTTAAAAATGCTTTGGAAAACTTCCATTGTTCTTGGTATTCCACTGATGTTTAACAATGCTTTGGAATTCTTCCATTGTTCACGGAATTCCGCTGAAGTTAAAAATGCTTTGGAACTCTTCCATTGTTCTCAGAATTCCGCTGATATTTATCAATGCTTTGGAACTCTTCCATTGTTCAGGAATTTCACTGAAGTATAAAAATGCTTTGGAACTCTTCCATTGTTTTCGGAATTCCGCTGTAATTTAAAAATGCTTTGGAACTCTTCCATTATTCTTGGAATTATGCAAAATTTTAAAAATGCTTTGGAATTCTTCCATTGTTCTCGGAATTCCGCTGATGTTTAACAATGCTTTGGAACACTACCAATGTGCTCGGAATTCTGCTGAAGTTTAAAAATCCTTTGGAACTCTTCCATTGTTCTCGGAATTCCGCTGATGTTTAACAATGCTTTGGAACTCTTCCATTGTTCTCGGAATTCTGCTGAAGTTTAAAAATGCTTTGGAAAACTTTCATTGTTCTTGGAATTCTGCTGATGTTTAACAATGCTTTGGAATTCTTCCATTGTTCTCGGAATTCTGCTGAAGTTTAAAAACGCTTTATAACTCTTCCATTGTTCTCAGAATTCTGTTGAAGTTAAAAAATGCTTTGGAAATCTTCTATTGTTCACGGAATTATGCTAAAGTTTAAATTTGCTTTGGAACTCTTCCATTGTTCTCGGAATTCCTCTGATGTTTAACAATGCTTTGGAACTCTTCCATTGTTCACGGAATTCCGCTGAAGTTTAAAAATGCTTTGGAAATCTTCCATTGTTCTCAGAATTCCTCTGATGTTTAACAATGCTTTGGAACTCTTCCATTGTTCACGGAATTCCGCTGAAGTTTAAAAATGCTTTGTAACTCTTCCATTGTTCTCACAATTCCTCTGATGTTTAAAAATGCTTTGGAACTCTTCTATTGTTCTAGGAAATCCCCCTAAGTTTAAAAATGCTTTGGAAATCTTCCATTGTTCTCGGAATTCCACTAAAGATTAAAAATGCTTTGGAACTCTTCCAATGTTCTCGGAATTCTGCTGAAGTTTAAAAATGCTTTAGAAAACTTCCATTGTTCTTGGAATTCCACTGATGTTTAACAATGCTTTGGAATTCTTCCATTGTTCACGGAATTCCGCTGAAGTTTAAAAATGCTTTGGAACTCTTCAATTGTTCTCAGAATCCCGCTGATATTTATCAATGCTTTGAAACTTTTCCATTGTTCAGGAATTTCACTGAAGTATAAAAATGCTTTGGAACTCTTCCATTGTTCTCGGAATTCCGCTGATGATTAACAATGCTTTGGAACTCTTACATTGTTCTGGGAATTCTGCTGAAGTTTAAAAATGCTTTTGAACTCTTCCATTGTTCTGAGAATTCTGCTGAAGTTTAAAAATGCTTTGGAACTCTTCCATTGTTCTGGGCATTCTGCTGAAGTTTAAAAATGCTTTAGAACTCTTTCGTTGTTCTGGGAATTCTGCTGAAGTTTAAAAATGCTTTGGAACTCTTCCATTGTTCTCAGAATTCCACTGATATTTATCAATGCTTTGGAACTCTTCCATTGTTCAGGAATTTCACTGAAGTATAAAAATGCTTTGGAACTCTTCCATTGTTTTCGGAATTCCGCTGTAATTTAAAAATGCTTTGGAACTCTTCCATTGTTCTCGCAAATATGCTAAAGTTTAAAAATGCTTTGGAACTCTTCCATTGTTCTCGGAATTCCCCTGATGTTTAACAATGCTTTGGAACACTACCAATGTGCTCGGAATTCTGCTGAAGTTTAAAAATGCTTTGGAACTCTTCCATTGTTCTCGGAATTCCGCTGATGTTTAACAATGCTTTGGAACTCTTCCATTGTTCTGGGAATTCTGCTGAAGTTTAAAAATGCTTTGGAAAACTTTCATTGTTCTTGGAATTCTGCTGATGTTTAACAATGCTTTGGAATTCTTCCATTGTTCTCGGAATTCTGCTGAAGTTTAAAAACGCTTTGTAACTCTTCCATTGTTCTCGGAATTCTGTTGAAGTTAAAAAATGCTTTGGATCTCTTCTATTGTTCACGGAATTATGCTAAAGTTTAAAAATGCTTTTTAACTCTTCCATTGTTCTCAGAATTCCTCTGATGTTTAACAATGCTTTGGAACGATTGCATTGTTCACGGAATTCTGATGAAGTTTAAAAATGCTTTGGAACTCTTCCATTGTTTTCGGAATTCCGCTGTAATTTAAAAATGCTTTGGAACTCTTCCATTGTTCTCGGAAATATGCTAAAGTTTAAAAATGCTTTGGAACTCTTCCATTGTTCTCGGAATTCCGCTGATGTTTAACAATGCTTTGGAACACTACCAATGTGCTCGGAATTCTGCTGAAGTTTAAAAATTCTTTGGAACTCTTCCATTGTTCTCGGAATTCCGCTGATGTTTAACAATGCTTTGGAACTCTTCCATTGTTCTGGGAATTCTGCTGAAGTTTAAAAATGCTTTGGAAAACTTTCATTGTTCTTGGAATTCTGCTGATGTTTAACAATGCTTTGGAATTCTTCCATTGTTCTCGGAATTCTGCTGAAGTTTAAAAACGCTTTGTAACTCTTCCATTGTTCTCGGAATTCTGTTGAAGTTAAAAAATGCTTTGGATCTCTTCTATTGTTCACGGAATTATGCTAAAGTTTAAAAATGCTTTGGAACTCTTCCATTGTTCTCAGAATTCCTCTGATGTTTAACAATGCTTTGGAACGATTCCATTGTTCACGGAATTCCGCTGAAGTTTAAAAATGCTTTGGAACTCTTCCATTGTTCTCAGAATTCCTCTGATGTTTAACAATGCTTTGGAACGATTCCATTGTTCACGGAATTCCGCTGAAGTTTAAAAATGCTTTGGAACTCTTCCATTGTTCTCAGAATTCCTCTGATGTTTAACAATGCTTTGGAACTCTTCCATTGTTCACGGAATTCCGCTGAAGTTTAAAAATGCTTTGTAACTCTTCCATTGTTCTCACAATTCCTATGATGTTTAAAAATGCTTTGGAACTCTTCTATTGTTCTAGGAAATCCCCCTAAGTTTAAAAATGCTTTGGAAATCTTCCATTGTTCTCGGAATTCCACTAAAGATTAAAAATGCTTTGGAACTCTTCCAATGTTCTCGGAATTCTGCTGAAGTTTAAAAATGCTTTGGAAAACTTCCATTGTTATTGGAATTCCGCTGATGTTTAACAATGCTTTGGAATTCTTCCATTGTTCACGGAATTCCGCTGAAGTTTAAAAATGCTTTGGAACTCTTCAATTGTTCTCAAAATCCCGCTGATATTTATCAATGCTTTGAAACTTTTCCATTGTTCAGGAATTTCACTGAAGTATAAAAATGCTTTGGAACTCTTCCATTGTTCTCGGAATTCCGCTGATGATTAACAATGCTTTGGAACTCTTACATTGTTCTGGGAATTCTGCTGAAGTTTAAAAATGCTTTTGAACTCTTCCATTGTTCTGGGAATTCTGCTGAAGTTTAAAAATGCTTTGGAACTCTTCCATTGTTCTGGGCATTCTGCTGAAGTTTAAAAATGCTTTAGAACTCTTTCGTTGTTCTGGGAATTCTGCTGAAGTTTAAAAATGCTTTGGAACTCTTCCATTGTTCTCAGAATTCCACTGATATTTATCAATGCTTTGGAACTCTTCCATTGTTCAGGAATTTCACTGAAGTATAAAAATGCTTTGTAACTCTTCCATTGTTTTCGGAATTCCGCTGTAATTTAAAAATGCTTTGGAACTCTTCCATTGTTCTCGGAAATATGCTAAAGTTTAAAAATGCTTTGGAACTCTTCCATTTTTCTCGGAATTCCGCTGATGTTTAACAATGCTTTGGAACACTACCAATGTGCTCAGAATTCTGCTGAAGTTTAAAAATGCTTTGGAACTCTTCCATTGTTCTCGGAATTCCGCTGATGTTTAACAATGCTTTGGAACTCTTCCATTGTTCTTTGAATTCTGCTGAAGTTTAAAAATGCTTTGGAACTCTCCTATTGTTCTAGGAAATCCCCCTAAGTTTAAAAATGCTTTGGAAATCTTCCATTGTTCTCGGAATTCCACTAAAGATTAAAAATGCTTTGGAACTCTTCCAATGTTCTCGGAATTCTGCTGAAGTTTAAAAATGCTTTGGAAAACTTCCATTGTTCTTGGAATTCCGCTGATGTTTAACAATGCTTTGGAATTCTTCCATTGTTCACGGAATTCCGCTGAAGTTTAAAAATGCTTTGGAACTCTTCAATTGTTCTCAGAATCCCGCTGATATTTATCAATGCTTTGAAACTTTTCCATTGTTCAGGAATTTCACTGAAGTATAAAAATGCTTTGGAACTCTTCCATTGTTCTCGGAATTCCGCTGATGATTAACAATGCTTTGGAACTCTTACATTGTTCTGGGAATTCTGCTGAAGTTTAAAAATGCTTTTGAACTCTTCCATTGTTCTGGGAATTCTGCTGAAGTATAAAAATGCTTTGGAACTCTTCCATTGTTCTGGGCATTCTGCTGAAGTTTAAAAATGCTTTAGAACTCTTTCGTTGTTCTGGGAATTCTGCTGAAGTTTAAAAATGCTTTGGAACTCTTCCATTGTTCTGGGAATTCTGCTGAAGTTTAAAAATGTTTTGGAACTCTTCCATTGTTCTGGGCATTCTGCTGAAGTTTAAAAATGGTTTAGAACTCTTTTGTTGTTCTGGGAATTCTGCTGAAGATTAAAAATGCTTTGGAACTCTTCCATTGTTCTCAGAATTCCGCTGATATTTATCAATGCTTTGGAACTCTTCCATTGTTCAGGAATTTCACTGAAGTATAAAAATGCTTTGGAACTCTTCCATTGTTCTCGGAAATATGCTAAAGTTTAAAAATGCTTTGGAACTCTTCCATTGTTCTCGGAATTCCGCTGATGTTTAACAATGCTTTGGAACACTACCAATGTGCTCGGAATTCTGCTGAAGTTTAAAAATTCTTTGGAACTCTTCCATTGTTCTCGGAATTCCGCTGATGTTTAACAATGCTTTGGAACTCTTCCATTGTTCTGGGAATTCTGCTGAAGTTTAAAAATGCTTTGGAAAACTTTCATTGTTCTTGGAATTCTGCTGATGTTTAACAATGCTTTGGAACTCTTCCATTGTTCTCGGAATTCTGTTGAAGTTAAAAAATGCTTTGGATCTCTTCTATTGTTCACGGAATTATGCTAAAGTTTAAAAATGCTTTGGAACTCTTCCATTGTTCTCAGAATTCCTCTGATGTTTAACAATGCTTTGGAACTCTTCCATTGTTCTCGGAATTCTGTTGAAGTTAAAAAATGCTTTGGATCTCTTCTATTGTTCACGGAATTATGCTAAAGTTTAAAAATGCTTTGGAACTCTTCCATTGTTCTCAGAATTCCTCTGATGTTTAACAATGCTTTGGAACTCTTCCATTGTTCACGGAATTCCGCTGAAGTTTAAAAATGCTTTGGAAATCTTCCATTGTTCTCAGAATTCCTCTGATGTTTAACAATGCTTTGGAACTCTTCCATTGTTCAGAAATTTCACTGAAGTATAAAAATGCTTTGGAACTCTTCCATTGTTTTTGGAATTCCGCTGTAATTTAAAAATGCTTTGGAACTCTTCCATTGTTCTCGGAAATATGCTAAAGTTTAAAAATGCTTTGGAACTCTTCCATTGTTCTCGGAATTCTGCTGAAGTTTAAAAATGCTTTGGAACTCTTCCATTGTTCTCGGATTTCCGTTGATGTTTAACAATGCTTTGGAACTCTTCCATTGTTCTCGGAATTCTGCTGAAGTTTAAAAATGCTTTGGAAAACTTCCATTGTTCTTGGTATTCCACTGATGTTTAACAATGCTTTGGAATTCTTCCATTGTTCACGGAATTCCGCTGAAGTTAAAAATGCTTTGGAACTCTTCCATTGTTCTCAGAATTCCGCTGATATTTATCAATGCTTTGGAACTCTTCCATTGTTCAGGAATTTCACTGAAGTATAAAAATGCTTTGGAACTCTTCCATTGTTTTCGGAATTCCGCTGTAATTTAAAAATGCTTTGGAACTCTTCCATTATTCTTGGAATTATGCAAAATTTTAAAAATGCTTTGGAATTCTTCCATTGTTCTCGGAATTCCGCTGATGTTTAACAATGCTTTGGAACACTACCAATGTGCTCGGAATTCTGCTGAAGTTTAAAAATGCTTTGGAACTCTTCCATTGTTCTCGGAATTCCGCTGATGTTTAACAATGCTTTGGAACTCTTCCATTGTTCTCGGAATTCTGCTGAAGTTTAAAAATGCTTTGGAAAACTTTCATTGTTCTTGGAATTCTGCTGATGTTTAACAATGCTTTGGAATTCTTCCATTGTTCTCGGAATTCTGCTGAAGTTTAAAAACGCTTTATAACTCTTCCATTGTTCTCGGAATTCTGTTGAAGTTAAAAAATGCTTTGGAAATCTTCTATTGTTCACGGAATTATGCTAAAGTTTAAATTTGCTTTGGAACTCTTCCATTGTTCTCGGAATTCCTCTGATGTTTAACAATGCTTTGGAACTCTTCCATTGTTCACGGAATTCCGCTGAAGTTTAAAAATGCTTTGGAAATCTTCCATTGTTCTCAGAATTCCTCTGATGTTTAACAATGCTTTGGAACTCTTCCATTGTTCACGGAATTCCGCTGAAGTTTAAAAATGCTTTGTAACTCTTCCATTGTTCTCACAATTCCTCTGATGTTTAAAAATGCTTTGGAACTCTTCTATTGTTCTAGGAAATCCCCCTAAGTTTAAAAATGCTTTGGAAATCTTCCATTGTTCTCGGAATTCCACTAAAGATTAAAAATGCTTTGGAACTCTTCCAATGTTCTCGGAATTCTGCTGAAGTTTAAAAATGCTTTAGAAAACTTCCATTGTTCTTGGAATTCCACTGATGTTTAACAATGCTTTGGAATTCTTCCATTGTTCACGGAATTCCGCTGAAGTTTAAAAATGCTTTGGAACTCTTCAATTGTTCTCAGAATCCCGCTGATATTTATCAATGCTTTGAAACTTTTCCATTGTTCAGGAATTTCACTGAAGTATAAAAATGCTTTGGAACTCTTCCATTGTTCTCGGAATTCCGCTGATGATTAACAATGCTTTGGAACTCTTACATTGTTCTGGGAATTCTGCTGAAGTTTAAAAATGCTTTTGAACTCTTCCATTGTTCTGAGAATTCTGCTGAAGTTTAAAAATGCTTTGGAACTCTTCCATTGTTCTGGGCATTCTGCTGAAGTTTAAAAATGCTTTAGAACTCTTTCGTTGTTCTGGGAATTCTGCTGAAGTTTAAAAATGCTTTGGAACTCTTCCATTGTTCTCAGAATTCCACTGATATTTATCAATGCTTTGGAACTCTTCCATTGTTCAGGAATTTCACTGAAGTATAAAAATGCTTTGGAACTCTTCCATTGTTTTCGGAATTCCGCTGTAATTTAAAAATGCTTTGGAACTCTTCCATTGTTCTCGCAAATATGCTAAAGTTTAAAAATGCTTTGGAACTCTTCCATTGTTCTCGGAATTCCCCTGATGTTTAACAATGCTTTGGAACACTACCAATGTGCTCGGAATTCTGCTGAAGTTTAAAAATGCTTTGGAACTCTTCCATTGTTCTCGGAATTCCGCTGATGTTTAACAATGCTTTGGAACTCTTCCATTGTTCTGGGAATTCTGCTGAAGTTTAAAAATGCTTTGGAAAACTTTCATTGTTCTTGGAATTCTGCTGATGTTTAACAATGCTTTGGAATTCTTCCATTGTTCTCGGAATTCTGCTGAAGTTTAAAAACGCTTTGTAACTCTTCCATTGTTCTCGGAATTCTGTTGAAGTTAAAAAATGCTTTGGATCTCTTCTATTGTTCACGGAATTATGCTAAAGTTTAAAAATGCTTTTTAACTCTTCCATTGTTCTCAGAATTCCTCTGATGTTTAACAATGCTTTGGAACGATTGCATTGTTCACGGAATTCTGATGAAGTTTAAAAATGCTTTGGAACTCTTCCATTGTTTTCGGAATTCCGCTGTAATTTAAAAATGCTTTGGAACTCTTCCATTGTTCTCGGAAATATGCTAAAGTTTAAAAATGCTTTGGAACTCTTCCATTGTTCTCGGAATTCCGCTGATGTTTAACAATGCTTTGGAACACTACCAATGTGCTCGGAATTCTGCTGAAGTTTAAAAATTCTTTGGAACTCTTCCATTGTTCTCGGAATTCCGCTGATGTTTAACAATGCTTTGGAACTCTTCCATTGTTCTGGGAATTCTGCTGAAGTTTAAAAATGCTTTGGAAAACTTTCATTGTTCTTGGAATTCTGCTGATGTTTAACAATGCTTTGGAATTCTTCCATTGTTCTCGGAATTCTGCTGAAGTTTAAAAACGCTTTGTAACTCTTCCATTGTTCTCGGAATTCTGTTGAAGTTAAAAAATGCTTTGGATCTCTTCTATTGTTCACGGAATTATGCTAAAGTTTAAAAATGCTTTGGAACTCTTCCATTGTTCTCAGAATTCCTCTGATGTTTAACAATGCTTTGGAACGATTCCATTGTTCACGGAATTCCGCTGAAGTTTAAAAATGCTTTGGAACTCTTCCATTGTTCTCAGAATTCCTCTGATGTTTAACAATGCTTTGGAACGATTCCATTGTTCACGGAATTCCGCTGAAGTTTAAAAATGCTTTGGAACTCTTCCATTGTTCTCAGAATTCCTCTGATGTTTAACAATGCTTTGGAACTCTTCCATTGTTCACGGAATTCCGCTGAAGTTTAAAAATGCTTTGTAACTCTTCCATTGTTCTCACAATTCCTATGATGTTTAAAAATGCTTTGGAACTCTTCTATTGTTCTAGGAAATCCCCCTAAGTTTAAAAATGCTTTGGAAATCTTCCATTGTTCTCGGAATTCCACTAAAGATTAAAAATGCTTTGGAACTCTTCCAATGTTCTCGGAATTCTGCTGAAGTTTAAAAATGCTTTGGAAAACTTCCATTGTTCTTGGAATTCCGCTGATGTTTAACAATGCTTTGGAATTCTTCCATTGTTCACGGAATTCCGCTGAAGTTTAAAAATGCTTTGGAACTCTTCAATTGTTCTCAAAATCCCGCTGATATTTATCAATGCTTTGAAACTTTTCCATTGTTCAGGAATTTCACTGAAGTATAAAAATGCTTTGGAACTCTTCCATTGTTCTCGGAATTCCGCTGATGATTAACAATGCTTTGGAACTCTTACATTGTTCTGGGAATTCTGCTGAAGTTTAAAAATGCTTTTGAACTCTTCCATTGTTCTGGGAATTCTGCTGAAGTTTAAAAATGCTTTGGAACTCTTCCATTGTTCTGGGCATTCTGCTGAAGTTTAAAAATGCTTTAGAACTCTTTCGTTGTTCTGGGAATTCTGCTGAAGTTTAAAAATGCTTTGGAACTCTTCCATTGTTCTCAGAATTCCACTGATATTTATCAATGCTTTGGAACTCTTCCATTGTTCAGGAATTTCACTGAAGTATAAAAATGCTTTGTAACTCTTCCATTGTTTTCGGAATTCCGCTGTAATTTAAAAATGCTTTGGAACTCTTCCATTGTTCTCGGAAATATGCTAAAGTTTAAAAATGCTTTGGAACTCTTCCATTTTTCTCGGAATTCCGCTGATGTTTAACAATGCTTTGGAACACTACCAATGTGCTCAGAATTCTGCTGAAGTTTAAAAATGCTTTGGAACTCTTCCATTGTTCTCGGAATTCCGCTGATGTTTAACAATGCTTTGGAACTCTTCCATTGTTCTGGGAATTCTGCTGAAGTTTAAAAATGCTTTGGAACTCTCCTATTGTTCTAGGAAATCCCCCTAAGTTTAAAAATGCTTTGGAAATCTTCCATTGTTCTCGGAATTCCACTAAAGATTAAAAATGCTTTGGAACTCTTCCAATGTTCTCGGAATTCTGCTGAAGTTTAAAAATGCTTTGGAAAACTTCCATTGTTCTTGGAATTCCGCTGATGTTTAACAATGCTTTGGAATTCTTCCATTGTTCACGGAATTCCGCTGAAGTTTAAAAATGCTTTGGAACTCTTCAATTGTTCTCAGAATCCCGCTGATATTTATCAATGCTTTGAAACTTTTCCATTGTTCAGGAATTTCACTGAAGTATAAAAATGCTTTGGAACTCTTCCATTGTTCTCGGAATTCCGCTGATGATTAACAATGCTTTGGAACTCTTACATTGTTCTGGGAATTCTGCTGAAGTTTAAAAATGCTTTTGAACTCTTCCATTGTTCTGGGAATTCTGCTGAAGTATAAAAATGCTTTGGAACTCTTCCATTGTTCTGGGCATTCTGCTGAAGTTTAAAAATGCTTTAGAACTCTTTCGTTGTTCTGGGAATTCTGCTGAAGTTTAAAAATGCTTTGGAACTCTTCCATTGTTCTGGGAATTCTGCTGAAGTTTAAAAATGTTTTGGAACTCTTCCATTGTTCTGGGCATTCTGCTGAAGTTTAAAAATGGTTTAGAACTCTTTTGTTGTTCTGGGAATTCTGCTGAAGATTAAAAATGCTTTGGAACTCTTCCATTGTTCTCAGAATTCCGCTGATATTTATCAATGCTTTGGAACTCTTCCATTGTTCAGGAATTTCACTGAAGTATAAAAATGCTTTGGAACTCTTCCATTGTTCTCGGAAATATGCTAAAGTTTAAAAATGCTTTGGAACTCTTCCATTGTTCTCGGAATTCCGCTGATGTTTAACAATGCTTTGGAACACTACCAATGTGCTCGGAATTCTGCTGAAGTTTAAAAATTCTTTGGAACTCTTCCATTGTTCTCGGAATTCCGCTGATGTTTAACAATGCTTTGGAACTCTTCCATTGTTCTGGGAATTCTGCTGAAGTTTAAAAATGCTTTGGAAAACTTTCATTGTTCTTGGAATTCTGCTGATGTTTAACAATGCTTTGGAATTCTTCCATTGTTCTCGGAATTCTGCTGAAGTTTAAAAACGCTTTGTAACTCTTCCATTGTTCTCGGAATTCTGTTGAAGTTAAAAAATGCTTTGGATCTCTTCTATTGTTCACGGAATTATGCTAAAGTTTAAAAATGCTTTGGAACTCTTCCATTGTTCTCAGAATTCCTCTGATGTTTAACAATGCTTTGGAACGATTCCATTGTTCACGGAATTCCGCTGAAGTTTAAAAATGCTTTGGAACTCTTCCATTGTTCTCAGAATTCCTCTGATGTTTAACAATGCTTTGGAACGATTCCATTGTTCACGGAATTCCGCTGAAGTTTAAAAATGCTTTGGAACTCTTCCATTGTTCTCAGAATTCCTCTGATGTTTAACAATGCTTTGGAACTCTTCCATTGTTCACGGAATTCCGCTGAAGTTTAAAAATGCTTTGTAACTCTTCCATTGTTCTCACAATTCCTATGATGTTTAAAAATGCTTTGGAACTCTTCTATTGTTCTAGGAAATCCCCCTAAGTTTAAAAATGCTTTGGAAATCTTCCATTGTTCTCGGAATTCCACTAAAGATTAAAAATGCTTTGGAACTCTTCCAATGTTCTCGGAATTCTGCTGAAGTTTAAAAATGCTTTGGAAAACTTCCATTGTTCTTGGAATTCCGCTGATGTTTAACAATGCTTTGGAATTCTTCCATTGTTCACGGAATTCCGCTGAAGTTTAAAAATGCTTTGGAACTCTTCAATTGTTCTCAAAATCCCGCTGATATTTATCAATGCTTTGAAACTTTTCCATTGTTCAGGAATTTCACTGAAGTATAAAAATGCTTTGGAACTCTTCCATTGTTCTCGGAATTCCGCTGATGATTAACAATGCTTTGGAACTCTTACATTGTTCTGGGAATTCTGCTGAAGTTTAAAAATGCTTTTGAACTCTTCCATTGTTCTGGGAATTCTGCTGAAGTTTAAAAATGCTTTGGAACTCTTCCATTGTTCTGGGCATTCTGCTGAAGTTTAAAAATGCTTTAGAACTCTTTCGTTGTTCTGGGAATTCTGCTGAAGTTTAAAAATGCTTTGGAACTCTTCCATTGTTCTCAGAATTCCACTGATATTTATCAATGCTTTGGAACTCTTCCATTGTTCAGGAATTTCACTGAAGTATAAAAATGCTTTGTAACTCTTCCATTGTTTTCGGAATTCCGCTGTAATTTAAAAATGCTTTGGAACTCTTCCATTGTTCTCGGAAATATGCTAAAGTTTAAAAATGCTTTGGAACTCTTCCATTTTTCTCGGAATTCCGCTGATGTTTAACAATGCTTTGGAACACTACCAATGTGCTCAGAATTCTGCTGAAGTTTAAAAATGCTTTGGAACTCTTCCATTGTTCTCGGAATTCCGCTGATGTTTAACAATGCTTTGGAACTCTTCCATTGTTCTGGGAATTCTGCTGAAGTTTAAAAATGCTTTGGAACTCTCCTATTGTTCTAGGAAATCCCCCTAAGTTTAAAAATGCTTTGGAAATCTTCCATTGTTCTCGGAATTCCACTAAAGATTAAAAATGCTTTGGAACTCTTCCAATGTTCTCGGAATTCTGCTGAAGTTTAAAAATGCTTTGGAAAACTTCCATTGTTCTTGGAATTCCGCTGATGTTTAACAATGCTTTGGAATTCTTCCATTGTTCACGGAATTCCGCTGAAGTTTAAAAATGCTTTGGAACTCTTCAATTGTTCTCAGAATCCCGCTGATATTTATCAATGCTTTGAAACTTTTCCATTGTTCAGGAATTTCACTGAAGTATAAAAATGCTTTGGAACTCTTCCATTGTTCTCGGAATTCCGCTGATGATTAACAATGCTTTGGAACTCTTACATTGTTCTGGGAATTCTGCTGAAGTTTAAAAATGCTTTTGAACTCTTCCATTGTTCTGGGAATTCTGCTGAAGTATAAAAATGCTTTGGAACTCTTCCATTGTTCTGGGCATTCTGCTGAAGTTTAAAAATGCTTTAGAACTCTTTCGTTGTTCTGGGAATTCTGCTGAAGTTTAAAAATGCTTTGGAACTCTTCCATTGTTCTGGGAATTCTGCTGAAGTTTAAAAATGTTTTGGAACTCTTCCATTGTTCTGGGCATTCTGCTGAAGTTTAAAAATGGTTTAGAACTCTTTTGTTGTTCTGGGAATTCTGCTGAAGATTAAAAATGCTTTGGAACTCTTCCATTGTTCTCAGAATTCCGCTGATATTTATCAATGCTTTGGAACTCTTCCATTGTTCAGGAATTTCACTGAAGTATAAAAATGCTTTGGAACTCTTCCATTGTTCTCGGAAATATGCTAAAGTTTAAAAATGCTTTGGAACTCTTCCATTGTTCTCGGAATTCCGCTGATGTTTAACAATGCTTTGGAACACTACCAATGTGCTCGGAATTCTGCTGAAGTTTAAAAATTCTTTGGAACTCTTCCATTGTTCTCGGAATTCCGCTGATGTTTAACAATGCTTTGGAACTCTTCCATTGTTCTGGGAATTCTGCTGAAGTTTAAAAATGCTTTGGAAAACTTTCATTGTTCTTGGAATTCTGCTGATGTTTAACAATGCTTTGGAACTCTTCCATTGTTCTCGGAATTCTGTTGAAGTTAAAAAATGCTTTGGATCTCTTCTATTGTTCACGGAATTATGCTAAAGTTTAAAAATGCTTTGGAACTCTTCCATTGTTCTCAGAATTCCTCTGATGTTTAACAATGCTTTGGAACTCTTCCATTGTTCTCGGAATTCTGTTGAAGTTAAAAAATGCTTTGGATCTCTTCTATTGTTCACGGAATTATGCTAAAGTTTAAAAATGCTTTGGAACTCTTCCATTGTTCTCAGAATTCCTCTGATGTTTAACAATGCTTTGGAACTCTTCCATTGTTCACGGAATTCCGCTGAAGTTTAAAAATGCTTTGGAAATCTTCCATTGTTCTCAGAATTCCTCTGATGTTTAACAATGCTTTGGAACTCTTCCATTGTTCACGGAATTCCGCTGAAGTTTAAAAATGCTTTGTAACTCTTCCATTGTTCTCACAATTCCTCTGATGTTTAAAAATGCTTTGGAACTCTTCTATTGTTCTAGGAAATCCCCCTAAGTTTAAAAATGCTTTGGAAATCTTCCATTGTTCTCGGAATTCCACTAAAGATTAAAAATGCTTTGGAACTCTTCCAATGTTCTCGGAATTCTGCTGAAGTTTAAAAATGCTTTAGAAAACTTCCATTGTTCTTGGAATTCCACTGATGTTTAACAATGCTTTGGAATTCTTCCATTGTTCACGGAATTCCGCTGAAGTTTAAAAATGCTTTGGAACTCTTCAATTGTTCTCAGAATCCCGCTGATATTTATCAATGCTTTGAAACTTTTCCATTGTTCAGGAATTTCACTGAAGTATAAAAATGCTTTGGAACTCTTCCATTGTTCTCGGAATTCCGCTGATGATTAACAATGCTTTGGAACTCTTACATTGTTCTGGGAATTCTGCTGAAGTTTAAAAATGCTTTTGAACTCTTCCATTGTTCTGAGAATTCTGCTGAAGTTTAAAAATGCTTTGGAACTCTTCCATTGTTCTGGGCATTCTGCTGAAGTTTAAAAATGCTTTAGAACTCTTTCGTTGTTCTGGGAATTCTGCTGAAGTTTAAAAATGCTTTGGAACTCTTCCATTGTTCTCAGAATTCCACTGATATTTATCAATGCTTTGGAACTCTTCCATTGTTCAGGAATTTCACTGAAGTATAAAAATGCTTTGGAACTCTTCCATTGTTTTCGGAATTCCGCTGTAATTTAAAAATGCTTTGGAACTCTTCCATTGTTCTCGCAAATATGCTAAAGTTTAAAAATGCTTTGGAACTCTTCCATTGTTCTCGGAATTCCCCTGATGTTTAACAATGCTTTGGAACACTACCAATGTGCTCGGAATTCTGCTGAAGTTTAAAAATGCTTTGGAACTCTTCCATTGTTCTCGGAATTCCGCTGATGTTTAACAATGCTTTGGAACTCTTCCATTGTTCTGGGAATTCTGCTGAAGTTTAAAAATGCTTTGGAAAACTTTCATTGTTCTTGGAATTCTGCTGATGTTTAACAATGCTTTGGAATTCTTCCATTGTTCTCGGAATTCTGCTGAAGTTTAAAAACGCTTTGTAACTCTTCCATTGTTCTCGGAATTCTGTTGAAGTTAAAAAATGCTTTGGATCTCTTCTATTGTTCACGGAATTATGCTAAAGTTTAAAAATGCTTTTTAACTCTTCCATTGTTCTCAGAATTCCTCTGATGTTTAACAATGCTTTGGAACGATTGCATTGTTCACGGAATTCTGATGAAGTTTAAAAATGCTTTGGAACTCTTCCATTGTTTTCGGAATTCCGCTGTAATTTAAAAATGCTTTGGAACTCTTCCATTGTTCTCGGAAATATGCTAAAGTTTAAAAATGCTTTGGAACTCTTCCATTGTTCTCGGAATTCCGCTGATGTTTAACAATGCTTTGGAACACTACCAATGTGCTCGGAATTCTGCTGAAGTTTAAAAATTCTTTGGAACTCTTCCATTGTTCTCGGAATTCCGCTGATGTTTAACAATGCTTTGGAACTCTTCCATTGTTCTGGGAATTCTGCTGAAGTTTAAAAATGCTTTGGAAAACTTTCATTGTTCTTGGAATTCTGCTGATGTTTAACAATGCTTTGGAATTCTTCCATTGTTCTCGGAATTCTGCTGAAGTTTAAAAACGCTTTGTAACTCTTCCATTGTTCTCGGAATTCTGTTGAAGTTAAAAAATGCTTTGGATCTCTTCTATTGTTCACGGAATTATGCTAAAGTTTAAAAATGCTTTGGAACTCTTCCATTGTTCTCAGAATTCCTCTGATGTTTAACAATGCTTTGGAACGATTCCATTGTTCACGGAATTCCGCTGAAGTTTAAAAATGCTTTGGAACTCTTCCATTGTTCTCAGAATTCCTCTGATGTTTAACAATGCTTTGGAACGATTCCATTGTTCACGGAATTCCGCTGAAGTTTAAAAATGCTTTGGAACTCTTCCATTGTTCTCAGAATTCCTCTGATGTTTAACAATGCTTTGGAACTCTTCCATTGTTCACGGAATTCCGCTGAAGTTTAAAAATGCTTTGTAACTCTTCCATTGTTCTCACAATTCCTATGATGTTTAAAAATGCTTTGGAACTCTTCTATTGTTCTAGGAAATCCCCCTAAGTTTAAAAATGCTTTGGAAATCTTCCATTGTTCTCGGAATTCCACTAAAGATTAAAAATGCTTTGGAACTCTTCCAATGTTCTCGGAATTCTGCTGAAGTTTAAAAATGCTTTGGAAAACTTCCATTGTTCTTGGAATTCCGCTGATGTTTAACAATGCTTTGGAATTCTTCCATTGTTCACGGAATTCCGCTGAAGTTTAAAAATGCTTTGGAACTCTTCAATTGTTCTCAAAATCCCGCTGATATTTATCAATGCTTTGAAACTTTTCCATTGTTCAGGAATTTCACTGAAGTATAAAAATGCTTTGGAACTCTTCCATTGTTCTCGGAATTCCGCTGATGATTAACAATGCTTTGGAACTCTTACATTGTTCTGGGAATTCTGCTGAAGTTTAAAAATGCTTTTGAACTCTTCCATTGTTCTGGGAATTCTGCTGAAGTTTAAAAATGCTTTGGAACTCTTCCATTGTTCTGGGCATTCTGCTGAAGTTTAAAAATGCTTTAGAACTCTTTCGTTGTTCTGGGAATTCTGCTGAAGTTTAAAAATGCTTTGGAACTCTTCCATTGTTCTCAGAATTCCACTGATATTTATCAATGCTTTGGAACTCTTCCATTGTTCAGGAATTTCACTGAAGTATAAAAATGCTTTGTAACTCTTCCATTGTTTTCGGAATTCCGCTGTAATTTAAAAATGCTTTGGAACTCTTCCATTGTTCTCGGAAATATGCTAAAGTTTAAAAATGCTTTGGAACTCTTCCATTTTTCTCGGAATTCCGCTGATGTTTAACAATGCTTTGGAACACTACCAATGTGCTCAGAATTCTGCTGAAGTTTAAAAATGCTTTGGAACTCTTCCATTGTTCTCGGAATTCCGCTGATGTTTAACAATGCTTTGGAACTCTTCCATTGTTCTGGGAATTCTGCTGAAGTTTAAAAATGCTTTGGAACTCTCCTATTGTTCTAGGAAATCCCCCTAAGTTTAAAAATGCTTTGGAAATCTTCCATTGTTCTCGGAATTCCACTAAAGATTAAAAATGCTTTGGAACTCTTCCAATGTTCTCGGAATTCTGCTGAAGTTTAAAAATGCTTTGGAAAACTTCCATTGTTCTTGGAATTCCGCTGATGTTTAACAATGCTTTGGAATTCTTCCATTGTTCACGGAATTCCGCTGAAGTTTAAAAATGCTTTGGAACTCTTCCATTGTTCTCGGAATTCCGCTGATGATTAACAATGCTTTGGAACTCTTACATTGTTCTGGGAATTCTGCTGAAGTTTAAAAATGCTTTTGAACTCTTCCATTGTTCTGGGAATTCTGCTGAAGTATAAAAATGCTTTGGAACTCTTCCATTGTTCTGGGCATTCTGCTGAAGTTTAAAAATGCTTTAGAACTCTTTCGTTGTTCTGGGAATTCTGCTGAAGTTTAAAAATGCTTTGGAACTCTTCCATTGTTCTGGGAATTCTGCTGAAGTTTAAAAATGTTTTGGAACTCTTCCATTGTTCTGGGCATTCTGCTGAAGTTTAAAAATGGTTTAGAACTCTTTTGTTGTTCTGGGAATTCTGCTGAAGATTAAAAATGCTTTGGAACTCTTCCATTGTTCTCAGAATTCCGCTGATATTTATCAATGCTTTGGAACTCTTCCATTGTTCAGGAATTTCACTGAAGTATAAAAATGCTTTTGAACTCTTCCATTGTTCTGGGAATTCTGCTGAAGTATAAAAATGCTTTGGAACTCTTCCATTGTTCTGGGCATTCTGCTGAAGTTTAAAAATGCTTTAGAACTCTTTCGTTGTTCTGGGAATTCTGCTGAAGTTTAAAAATGCTTTGGAACTCTTCCATTGTTCTCAGAATTCCACTGATATTTATCAATGCTTTGGAACTCTTCCATTGTTCAGGAATTTCACTGAAGTATAAAAATGCTTTGTAACTCTTCCATTGTTTTCGGAATTCCGCTGTAATTTAAAAATGCTTTGGAACTATTCCATTGTTCTCGGAAATATGCTAAAGTTTAAAAATGCTTTGGAACTCTTCCATTGTTCTCGGAATTCCGCTGATGTTTAACAATGCTTTGGAACACTACCAATGTGCTCGGAATTCTGCTGAAGTTTAAAAATGCTTTGGAACTCTTCCATTGTTCTCGGAATTCCGCTGATGTTTAACAATGCTTTGGAACTCTTCCATTGTTCTGGGAATTCTGCTGAAGTTTAAAAATGCTTTGGAAAACTTTCATTGTTCTTGGAATTCTGCTGATGTTTAACAATGCTTTGGTATTCTTCCATTGTTCTCGGAATTCTGCTGAAGTTTAAAAACGCTTTGTAACTCTTCCATTGTTCTCGGAATTCTGTTGAAGTTAAAAAATGCTTTGGATCTCTTCTATTGTTCACAGAATTATGCTAAAGTTTAAAAATGCTTTGGAACTCTTCCATTGTTCTCAGAATTCCTCTGAGGTTTAACAATGCTTTGGAACGATTCCATTGTTCACGGAATTCTGCTGAAGTTTAAAAATGCTTTGGAACTCTTCCATTGTTCTCAGAATTCCTCTGATGTTTAACAATGCTTTGGAACTCTTCCATTGTTCACGGAATTCCGCTGAAGTTTAAAAATGCTTTGGAACTCTTCCATTGTTCTCACAATTCCTCTGATGTTTAAAAATGCTTTGGAACTCTTCTATTGTTCTAGGAAATCTCCCTAAGTTTAAAAATGCTTTGGAAATCTTCCATTGTTCTCGGAATTCCACTGAAGATTAAAAATGCTTTGGAACTCTTCCAATGTTCTCGGAATTCTGCTGAAGTTTAAAAATGCTTTGGAAAACTTCCATTGTTCTTGGAATTCCGCTGATGTTTAACAATGCTTTGGAATTCTTCCATTGTTCACGGAATTCCGCTGAAGTTTAAAAATGCTTTGGAACTCTTCAATTGTTCTCAGAATCCCGCTGATATTTATCAATGCTTTGGAACTTTTCCATTGTTCAGAAATTTCACTGAAGTATAAAAATGCTTTGGAACTCTTCCATTGTTTTTGGAATTCCGCTGTAATTTAAAAATGCTTTGGAACTCTTCCATTGTTCTCGGAAATATGCTAAAGTTTAAAAATGCTTTGGAACTCTTCCATTGTTCTCGGAATTCTGCTGAAGTTTAAAAATGCTTTGGAACTCTTCCATTGTTCTCGGATTTCCGTTGATGTTTAACAATGCTTTGGAACTCTTCCATTGTTCTCGGAATTCTGCTGAAGTTTAAAAATGCTTTGGAAAACTTCCATTGTTCTTGGTATTCCACTGATGTTTAACAATGCTTTGGAATTCTTCCATTGTTCACGGAATTCCGCTGAAGTTAAAAATGCTTTGGAACTCTTCCATTGTTCTCAGAATTCCGCTGATATTTATCAATGCTTTGGAACTCTTCCATTGTTCAGGAATTTCACTGAAGTATAAAAATGCTTTGGAACTCTTCCATTGTTTTCGGAATTCCGCTGTAATTTAAAAATGCTTTGGAACTCTTCCATTATTCTTGGAATTATGCAAAATTTTAAAAATGCTTTGGAATTCTTCCATTGTTCTCGGAATTCCGCTGATGTTTAACAATGCTTTGGAACACTACCAATGTGCTCGGAATTCTGCTGAAGTTTAAAAATGCTTTGGAACTCTTCCATTGTTCTCGGAATTCCGCTGATGTTTAACAATGCTTTGGAACTCTTCCATTGTTCTCGGAATTCTGCTGAAGTTTAAAAATGCTTTGTAAAACTTTCATTGTTCTTGGAATTCTGCTGATGTTTAACAATGCTTTGGAATTCTTCCATTGTTCTCGGAATTCTGCTGAAGTTTAAAAACGCTTTATAACTCTTCCACTGTTCTCGGAATTCTGTTGAAGTTAAAAAATGCTTTGGAACTCTTCTATTGTTCACGGAATTATGCTAAAGTTTAAATTTGCTTTGGAACTCTTCCATTGTTCTCGGAATTCCTCTGATGTTTAACAATGCTTTGGAACTCTTCCATTGTTCACGGAATTCCGCTGAAGTTTAAAAATGCTTTGGAAATCTTCCATTGTTCTCAGAATTCCTCTGATGTTTAACAATGCTTTGGAACTCTTCCATTGTTCACGGAATTCCGCTGAAGTTTAAAAATGCTTTGTAACTCTTCCATTGTTCTCACAATTCCTCTGATGTTTAAAAATGCTTTGGAACTCTTCTATTGTTCTAGGAAATCCCCCTAAGTTTAAAAATGCTTTGGAAATCTTCCATTGTTCTCGGAATTCCACTAAAGATTAAAAATGCTTTGGAACTCTTCCAATGTTCTCGGAATTCTGCTGAAGTTTAAAAATGCTTTAGAAAACTTCCATTGTTCTTGGAATTCCACTGATGTTTAACAATGCTTTGGAATTCTTCCATTGTTCAGGAATTTCACTGAAGTATAAAAATGCTTTGGAACTCTTCCATTGTTTTCGGAATTCCGCTGTAATTTAAAAATGCTTTGGAACTCTTCCATTGTTCTCGCAAATATGCTAAAGTTTAAAAATGCTTTGGAACTCTTCCATTGTTCTCGGAATTCCGCTGATGTTTAACAATGCTTTGGAACACTACCAATGTGCTCGGAATTCTGCTGAAGTTTAAAAATTCTTTGGAACTCTTCCATTGTTCTCGGAATTCCGCTGATGTTTAACAATGCTTTGGAACTCTTCCATTGTTCTGGGAATTCTGCTGAAGTTTAAAAATGCTTTGGAAAACTTTCATTGTTCTTGGAATTCTGCTGATGTTTAACAATGCTTTGGAATTCTTCCATTGTTCTCGGAATTCTGCTGAAGTTTAAAAACGCTTTGTAACTCTTCCATTGTTCTCGGAATTCTGTTGAAGTTAAAAAATGCTTTGGATCTCTTCTATTGTTCACGGAATTATGCTAAAGTTTAAAAATGCTTTGGAACTCTTCCATTGTTCTCAGAATTCCTCTGATGTTTAACAATGCTTTGGAACGATTCCATTGTTCACGGAATTCCGCTGAAGTTTAAAAATGCTTTGGAACTCTTCCATTGTTCTCAGAATTCCTCTGATGTTTAACAATGCTTTGGAACGATTCCATTGTTCACGGAATTCCGCTGAAGTTTAAAAATGCTTTGGAACTCTTCCATTGTTCTCAGAATTCCTCTGATGTTTAACAATGCTTTGGAACTCTTCCATTGTTCACGGAATTCCGCTGAAGTTTAAAAATGCTTTGCAACTCTTCCATTGTTCTCACAATTCCTATGATGTTTAAAAATGCTTTGGAACTCTTCTATTGTTCTAGGAAATCCCCCTAAGTTTAAAAATGCTTTGGAAATCTTCCATTGTTCTCGGAATTCCACTAAAGATTAAAAATGCTTTGGAACTCTTCCAATGTTCTCGGAATTCTGCTGAAGTTTAAAAATGCTTTGGAAAACTTCCATTGTTCTTGGAATTCCGCTGATGTTTAACAATGCTTTGGAATTCTTCCATTGTTCACGGAATTCCGCTGAAGTTTAAAAATGCTTTGGAACTCTTCAATTGTTCTCAAAATCCCGCTGATATTTATCAATGCTTTGAAACTTTTCCATTGTTCAGGAATTTCACTGAAGTATAAAAATGCTTTGGAACTCTTCCATTGTTCTCGGAATTCCGCTGATGATTAACAATGCTTTGGAACTCTTACATTGTTCTGGGAATTCTGCTGAAGTTTAAAAATGCTTTTGAACTCTTCCATTGTTCTGGGAATTCTGCTGAAGTTTAAAAATGCTTTGGAACTCTTCCATTGTTCTGGGCATTCTGCTGAAGTTTAAAAATGCTTTAGAACTCTTTCGTTGTTCTGGGAATTCTGCTGAAGTTTAAAAATGCTTTGGAACTCTTCCATTGTTCTCAGAATTCCACTGATATTTATCAATGCTTTGGAACTCTTCCATTGTTCAGGAATTTCACTGAAGTATAAAAATGCTTTGTAACTCTTCCATTGTTTTCGGAATTCCGCTGTAATTTAAAAATGCTTTGGAACTCTTCCATTGTTCTCGGAAATATGCTAAAGTTTAAAAATGCTTTGGAACTCTTCCATTTTTCTCGGAATTCCGCTGATGTTTAACAATGCTTTGGAACACTACCAATGTGCTCAGAATTCTGCTGAAGTTTAAAAATGCTTTGGAACTCTTCCATTGTTCTCGGAATTCCGCTGATGTTTAACAATGCTTTGGAACTCTTCCATTGTTCTGGGAATTCTGCTGAAGTTTAAAAATGCTTTGGAACTCTCCTATTGTTCTAGGAAATCCCCCTAAGTTTAAAAATGCTTTGGAAATCTTCCATTGTTCTCGGAATTCCACTAAAGATTAAAAATGCTTTGGAACTCTTCCAATGTTCTCGGAATTCTGCTGAAGTTTAAAAATGCTTTGGAAAACTTCCATTGTTCTTGGAATTCCGCTGATGTTTAACAATGCTTTGGAATTCTTCCATTGTTCACGGAATTCCGCTGAAGTTTAAAAATGCTTTGGAACTCTTCAATTGTTCTCAGAATCCCGCTGATATTTATCAATGCTTTGAAACTTTTCCATTGTTCAGGAATTTCACTGAAGTATAAAAATGCTTTGGAACTCTTCCATTGTTCTCGGAATTCCGCTGATGATTAACAATGCTTTGGAACTCTTACATTGTTCTGGGAATTCTGCTGAAGTTTAAAAATGCTTTTGAACTCTTCCATTGTTCTGGGAATTCTGCTGAAGTATAAAAATGCTTTGGAACTCTTCCATTGTTCTGGGCATTCTGCTGAAGTTTAAAAATGCTTTAGAACTCTTTCGTTGTTCTGGGAATTCTGCTGAAGTTTAAAAATGCTTTGGAACTCTTCCATTGTTCTGGGAATTCTGCTGAAGTTTAAAAATGTTTTGGAACTCTTCCATTGTTCTGGGCATTCTGCTGAAGTTTAAAAATGGTTTAGAACTCTTTTGTTGTTCTGGGAATTCTGCTGAAGATTAAAAATGCTTTGGAACTCTTCCATTGTTCTCAGAATTCCGCTGATATTTATCAATGCTTTGGAACTCTTCCATTGTTCAGGAATTTCACTGAAGTATAAAAATGCTTTGGAACTCTTCCATTGTTCTCGGAAATATGCTAAAGTTTAAAAATGCTTTGGAACTCTTCCATTGTTCTCGGAATTCCGCTGATGTTTAACAATGCTTTGGAACACTACCAATGTGCTCGGAATTCTGCTGAAGTTTAAAAATTCTTTGGAACTCTTCCATTGTTCTCGGAATTCCGCTGATGTTTAACAATGCTTTGGAACTCTTCCATTGTTCTGGGAATTCTGCTGAAGTTTAAAAATGCTTTGGAAAACTTTCATTGTTCTTGGAATTCTGCTGATGTTTAACAATGCTTTGGAATTCTTCCATTGTTCTCGGAATTCTGCTGAAGTTTAAAAACGCTTTGTAACTCTTCCATTGTTCTCAGAATTCCGCTGATATTTATCAATGCTTTGGAACTCTTCCATTGTTCAGGAATTTCACTGAAGTATAAAAATGCTTTTGAACTCTTCCATTGTTCTGGGAATTCTGCTGAAGTATAAAAATGCTTTGGAACTCTTCCATTGTTCTGGGCATTCTGCTGAAGTTTAAAAATGCTTTAGAACTCTTTCGTTGTTCTGGGAATTCTGCTGAAGTTTAAAAATGCTTTGGAACTCTTCCATTGTTCTCAGAATTCCACTGATATTTATCAATGCTTTGGAACTCTTCCATTGTTCAGGAATTTCACTGAAGTATAAAAATGCTTTTGAACTCTTCCATTGTTCTGGGAATTCTGCTGAAGTATAAAAATGCTTTGGAACTCTTCCATTGTTCTGGGCATTCTGCTGAAGTTTAAAAATGCTTTAGAACTCTTTCGTTGTTCTGGGAATTCTGCTGAAGTTTAAAAATGCTTTGGAACTCTTCCATTGTTCTCAGAATTCCACTGATATTTATCAATGCTTTGGAACTCTTCCATTGTTCAGGAATTTCACTGAAGTATAAAAATGCTTTGTAACTCTTCCATTGTTTTCGGAATTCCGCTGTAATTTAAAAATGCTTTGGAACTATTCCATTGTTCTCGGAAATATGCTAAAGTTTAAAAATGCTTTGGAACTCTTCCATTGTTCTCGGAATTCCGCTGATGTTTAACAATGCTTTGGAACACTACCAATGTGCTCGGAATTCTGCTGAAGTTTAAAAATGCTTTGGAACTCTTCCATTGTTCTCGGAATTCCGCTGATGTTTAACAATGCTTTGGAACTCTTCCATTGTTCTGGGAATTCTGCTGAAGTTTAAAAATGCTTTGGAAAACTTTCAGTGTTCTTGGAATTCTGCTGATGTTTAACAATGCTTTGGTATTCTTCCATTTTTCTCGGAATTCTGCTGAAGTTTAAAAACGCTTTGTAACTCTTCCATTGTTCTCGGAATTCTGTTGAAGTTAAAAAATGCTTTGGATCTCTTCTATTGTTCACAGAATTATGCTAAAGTTTAAAAATGCTTTGGAACTCTTCCATTGTTCTCAGAATTCCTCTGATGTTTAACAATGCTTTGGAACGATTCCATTGTTCACGGAATTCTGCTGAAGTTTAAAAATGCTTTGGAACTCTTCCATTGTTCTCAGAATTCCTCTGATGTTTAACAATGCTTTGGAACTCTTCCATTGTTCACGGAATTCCGCTGAAGTTTAAAAATGCTTTGGAACTCTTCCATTGTTCTCACAATTCCTCTGATGTTTAAAAATGCTTTGGAACTCTTCTATTGTTCTAGGAAATCTCCCTAAGTTTAAAAATGCTTTGGAAATCTTCCATTGTTCTCGGAATTCCACTGAAGATTAAAAATGCTTTGGAACTCTTCCAATGTTCTCGGAATTCTGCTGAAGTTTAAAAATGCTTTGGAAAACTTCCATTGTTCTTGGAATTCCGCTGATGTTTAACAATGCTTTGGAATTCTTCCATTGTTCACGGAATTCCGCTGAAGTTTAAAAATGCTTTGGAACTCTTCAATTGTTCTCAGAATCCCGCTGATATTTATCAATGCTTTGGAACTTTTCCATTGTTCAGAAATTTCACTGAAGTATAAAAATGCTTTGGAACTCTTCCATTGTTTTTGGAATTCCGCTGTAATTTAAAAATGCTTTGGAACTCTTCCATTGTTCTCGGAAATATGCTAAAGTTTAAAAATGCTTTGGAACTCTTCCATTGTTCTCGGAATTCTGCTGAAGTTTAAAAATGCTTTGGAACTCTTCCATTGTTCTCGGATTTCCGTTGATGTTTAACAATGCTTTGGAACTCTTCCATTGTTCTCGGAATTCTGCTGAAGTTTAAAAATGCTTTGGAAAACTTCCATTGTTCTTGGTATTCCACTGATGTTTAACAATGCTTTGGAATTCTTCCATTGTTCACGGAATTCCGCTGAAGTTAAAAATGCTTTGGAACTCTTCCATTGTTCTCAGAATTCCGCTGATATTTATCAATGCTTTGGAACTCTTCCATTGTTCAGGAATTTCACTGAAGTATAAAAATGCTTTGGAACTCTTCCATTGTTTTCGGAATTCCGCTGTAATTTAAAAATGCTTTGGAACTCTTCCATTATTCTTGGAATTATGCAAAATTTTAAAAATGCTTTGGAATTCTTCCATTGTTCTCGGAATTCCGCTGATGTTTAACAATGCTTTGGAACACTACCAATGTGCTCGGAATTCTGCTGAAGTTTAAAAATGCTTTGGAACTCTTCCATTGTTCTCGGAATTCCGCTGATGTTTAACAATGCTTTGGAACTCTTCCATTGTTCTCGGAATTCTGCTGAAGTTTAAAAATGCTTTGGAAAACTTTCATTGTTCTTGGAATTCTGCTGATGTTTAACAATGCTTTGGAATTCTTCCATTGTTCTCGGAATTCTGCTGAAGTTTAAAAACGCTTTATAACTCTTCCATTGTTCTCGGAATTCTGTTGAAGTTAAAAAATGCTTTGGAACTCTTCTATTGTTCACGGAATTATGCTAAAGTTTAAATTTGCTTTGGAACTCTTCCATTGTTCTCGGAATTCCTCTGATGTTTAACAATGCTTTGGAACTCTTCCATTGTTCACGGAATTCCGCTGAAGTTTAAAAATGCTTTGGAAATCTTCCATTGTTCTCAGAATTCCTCTGATGTTTAACAATGCTTTGGAACTCTTCCATTGTTCACGGAATTCCGCTGAAGTTTAAAAATGCTTTGTAACTCTTCCATTGTTCTCACAATTCCTCTGATGTTTAAAAATGCTTTGGAACTCTTCTATTGTTCTAGGAAATCCCCCTAAGTTTAAAAATGCTTTGGAAATCTTCCATTGTTCTCGGAATTCCACTAAAGATTAAAAATGCTTTGGAACTCTTCCAATGTTCTCGGAATTCTGCTGAAGTTTAAAAATGCTTTAGAAAACTTCCATTGTTCTTGGAATTCCACTGATGTTTAACAATGCTTTGGAATTCTTCCATTGTTCACGGAATTCCGCTGAAGTTTAAAAATGCTTTGGAACTCTTCAATTGTTCTCAGAATCCCGCTGATATTTATCAATGCTTTGAAACTTTTCCATTGTTCAGGAATTTCACTGAAGTATAAAAATGCTTTGGAACTCTTCCATTGTTCTCGGAATTCCGCTGATGATTAACAATGCTTTGGAACTCTTACATTGTTCTGGGAATTCTGCTGAAGTTTAAAAATGCTTTTGAACTCTTCCATTGTTCTGAGAATTCTGCTGAAGTTTAAAAATGCTTTGGAACTCTTCCATTGTTCTGGGCATTCTGCTGAAGTTTAAAAATGCTTTAGAACTCTTTCGTTGTTCTGGGAATTCTGCTGAAGTTTAAAAATGCTTTGGAACTCTTCCATTGTTCTCAGAATTCCACTGATATTTATCAATGCTTTGGAACTCTTCCATTGTTCAGGAATTTCACTGAAGTATAAAAATGCTTTGGAACTCTTCCATTGTTTTCGGAATTCCGCTGTAATTTAAAAATGCTTTGGAACTCTTCCATTGTTCTCGCAAATATGCTAAAGTTTAAAAATGCTTTGGAACTCTTCCATTGTTCTCGGAATTCCCCTGATGTTTAACAATGCTTTGGAACACTACCAATGTGCTCGGAATTCTGCTGAAGTTTAAAAATGCTTTGGAACTCTTCCATTGTTCTCGGAATTCCGCTGATGTTTAACAATGCTTTGGAACTCTTCCATTGTTCTGGGAATTCTGCTGAAGTTTAAAAATGCTTTGGAAAACTTTCATTGTTCTTGGAATTCTGCTGATGTTTAACAATGCTTTGGAATTCTTCCATTGTTCTCGGAATTCTGCTGAAGTTTAAAAACGCTTTGTAACTCTTCCATTGTTCTCGGAATTCTGTTGAAGTTAAAAAATGCTTTGGATCTCTTCTATTGTTCACGGAATTATGCTAAAGTTTAAAAATGCTTTGGAACTCTTCCATTGTTCTCAGAATTCCTCTGATGTTTAACAATGCTTTGGAACGATTGCATTGTTCACGGAATTCTGATGAAGTTTAAAAATGCTTTGGAACTCTTCCATTGTTTTCGGAATTCCGCTGTAATTTAAAAATGCTTTGGAACTCTTCCATTGTTCTCGGAAATATGCTAAAGTTTAAAAATGCTTTGGAACTCTTCCATTGTTCTCGGAATTCCGCTGATGTTTAACAATGCTTTGGAACACTACCAATGTGCTCGGAATTCTGCTGAAGTTTAAAAATTCTTTGGAACTCTTCCATTGTTCTCGGAATTCCGCTGATGTTTAACAATGCTTTGGAACGCTTCCATTGTTCTGGGAATTCTGCTGAAGTTTAAAAATGCTTTGGAAAACTTTCATTGTTCTTGGAATTCTGCTGATGTTTAACAATGCTTTGGAATTCTTCCATTGTTCTCGGAATTCTGCTGAAGTTTAAAAACGCTTTGTAACTCTTCCATTGTTCTCGGAATTCTGTTGAAGTTAAAAAATGCTTTGGATCTCTTCTATTGTTCACGGAATTATGCTAAAGTTTAAAAATGCTTTGGAACTCTTCCATTGTTCTCAGAATTCCTCTGATGTTTAACAATGCTTTGGAACGATTCCATTGTTCACGGAATTCCGCTGAAGTTTAAAAATGCTTTGGAACTCTTCCATTGTTCTCAGAATTCCTCTGATGTTTAACAATGCTTTGGAACGATTCCATTGTTCACGGAATTCCGCTGAAGTTTAAAAATGCTTTGGAACTCTTCCATTGTTCTCAGAATTCCTCTGATGTTTAACAATGCTTTGGAACTCTTCCATTGTTCACGGAATTCCGCTGAAGTTTAAAAATGCTTTGTAACTCTTCCATTGTTCTCACAATTCCTATGATGTTTAAAAATGCTTTGGAACTCTTCTATTGTTCTAGGAAATCCCCCTAAGTTTAAAAATGCTTTGGAAATCTTCCATTGTTCTCGGAATTCCACTAAAGATTAAAAATGCTTTGGAACTCTTCCAATGTTCTCGGAATTCTGCTGAAGTTTAAAAATGCTTTGGAAAACTTCCATTGTTCTTGGAATTCCGCTGATGTTTAACAATGCTTTGGAATTCTTCCATTGTTCACGGAATTCCGCTGAAGTTTAAAAATGCTTTGGAACTCTTCAATTGTTCTCAAAATCCCGCTGATATTTATCAATGCTTTGAAACTTTTCCATTGTTCAGGAATTTCACTGAAGTATAAAAATGCTTTGGAACTCTTCCATTGTTCTCGGAATTCCGCTGATGATTAACAATGCTTTGGAACTCTTACATTGTTCTGGGAATTCTGCTGAAGTTTAAAAATGCTTTTGAACTCTTCCATTGTTCTGGGAATTCTGCTGAAGTTTAAAAATGCTTTGGAACTCTTCCATTGTTCTGGGCATTCTGCTGAAGTTTAAAAATGCTTTAGAACTCTTTCGTTGTTCTGGGAATTCTGCTGAAGTTTAAAAATGCTTTGGAACTCTTCCATTGTTCTCAGAATTCCACTGATATTTATCAATGCTTTGGAACTCTTCCATTGTTCAGGAATTTCACTGAAGTATAAAAATGCTTTGTAACTCTTCCATTGTTTTCGGAATTCCGCTGTAATTTAAAAATGCTTTGGAACTCTTCCATTGTTCTCGGAAATATGCTAAAGTTTAAAAATGCTTTGGAACTCTTCCATTGTTCTCGGAATTCCGCTGATGTTTAACAATGCTTTGGAACACTACCAATGTGCTCAGAATTCTGCTGAAGTTTAAAAATGCTTTGGAACTCTTCCATTGTTCTCGGAATTCCGCTGATGTTTAACAATGCTTTGGAACTCTTCCATTGTTCTGGGAATTCTGCTGAAGTTTAAAAATGCTTTGGAACTCTCCTATTGTTCTAGGAAATCCCCCTAAGTTTAAAAATGCTTTGGAAATCTTCCATTGTTCTCGGAATTCCACTAAAGATTAAAAATGCTTTGGAACTCTTCCAATGTTCTCGGAATTCTGCTGAAGTTTAAAAATGCTTTGGAAAACTTCCATTGTTCTTGGAATTCCGCTGATGTTTAACAATGCTTTGGAATTCTTCCATTGTTCACGGAATTCCGCTGAAGTTTAAAAATGCTTTGGAACTCTTCAATTGTTCTCAGAATCCCGCTGATATTTATCAATGCTTTGAAACTTTTCCATTGTTCAGGAATTTCACTGAAGTATAAAAATGCTTTGGAACTCTTCCATTGTTCTCGGAATTCCGCTGATGATTAACAATGCTTTGGAACTCTTACATTGTTCTGGGAATTCTGCTGAAGTTTAAAAATGCTTTTGAACTCTTCCATTGTTCTGGGAATTCTGCTGAAGTATAAAAATGCTTTGGAACTCTTCCATTGTTCTGGGCATTCTGCTGAAGTTTAAAAATGCTTTAGAACTCTTTCGTTGTTCTGGGAATTCTGCTGAAGTTTAAAAATGCTTTGGAACTCTTCCATTGTTCTGGGAATTCTGCTGAAGTTTAAAAATGTTTTGGAACTCTTCCATTGTTCTGGGCATTCTGCTGAAGTTTAAAAATGGTTTAGAACTCTTTTGTTGTTCTGGGAATTCTGCTGAAGATTAAAAATGCTTTGGAACTCTTCCATTGTTCTCAGAATTCTGCTGATATTTATCAATGCTTTGGAACTCTTCCATTGTTCAGGAATTTCACTGAAGTATAAAAATGCTTTGGAACTCTTCCATTGTTCTCGGAAATATGCTAAAGTTTAAAAATGCTTTGGAACTCTTCCATTGTTCTCGGAATTCCGCTGATGTTTAACAATGCTTTGGAACACTACCAATGTGCTCGGAATTCTGCTGAAGTTTAAAAATTCTTTGGAACTCTTCCATTGTTCTCGGAATTCCGCTGATGTTTAACAATGCTTTGGAACTCTTCCATTGTTCTGGGAATTCTGCTGAAGTTTAAAAATGCTTTGGAAAACTTTCATTGTTCTTGGAATTCTGCTGATGTTTAACAATGCTTTGGAACTCTTCCATTGTTCTCGGAATTCTGTTGAAGTTAAAAAATGCTTTGGATCTCTTCTATTGTTCACGGAATTATGCTAAAGTTTAAAAATGCTTTGGAACTCTTCCATTGTTCTCAGAATTCCTCTGATGTTTAACAATGCTTTGGAACGATTCCATTGTTCACGGAATTCCGCTGAAGTTTAAAAATGCTTTGGAACTCTTCCATTGTTCTCAGAATTCCTCTGATGTTTAACAATGCTTTGGAACGATTCCATTGTTCACGGAATTCCGCTGAAGTTTAAAAATGCTTTGGAACTCTTCCATTGTTCTCAGAATTCCTCTGATGTTTAACAATGCTTTGGAACTCTTCCATTGTTCACGGAATTCCGCTGAAGTTTAAAAATGCTTTGTAACTCTTCCATTGTTCTCACAATTCCTCTGATGTTTAAAAATGCTTTGGAACTCTTCTATTGTTCTAGGAAATCCCCCTAAGTTTAAAAATGCTTTGGAAATCTTCCATTGTTCTCGGAATTCCACTAAAGATTAAAAATGCTTTGGAACTCTTCCAATGTTCTCGGAATTCTGCTGAAGTTTAAAAATGCTTTGGAAAACTTCCATTGTTCTTGGAATTCCGCTGATGTTTAACAATGCTTTGGAATTCTTCCATTGTTCACGGAATTCCGCTGAAGTTTAAAAATGCTTTGGAACTCTTCAATTGTTCTCAGAATCCCGCTGATATTTATCAATGCTTTGAAACTTTTCCATTGTTCAGGAATTTCACTGAAGTATAAAAATGCTTTGGAACTCTTCCATTGTTCTCGGAATTCCGCTGATGATTAACAATGCTTTGGAACTCTTACATTGTTCTGGGAATTCTGCTGAAGTTTAAAAATGCTTTTGAACTCTTCCATTGTTCTGGGAATTCTGCTGAAGTTTAAAAATGCTTTGGAACTCTTCCATTGTTCTGGGCATTCTGCTGAAGTTTAAAAATGCTTTAGAACTCTTTGGTTGTTCTGGGAATTCTGCTGAAGTTTAAAAATGCTTTGGAACTCTTCCATTGTTCTCAGAATTCCACTGATATTTATCAATGCTTTGGAACTCTTCCATTGTTCAGGAATTTCACTGAAGTATAAAAATGCTTTGTAACTCTTCCATTGTTTTCGGAATTCCGCTGTAATTTAAAAATGCTTTGGAACTCTTCCATTGTTCTCGGAAATATGCTAAAGTTTAAAAATGCTTTGGAACTCTTCCATTGTTCTCGGAATTCCGCTGATGTTTAACAATGCTTTGGAACACTACCAATGTGCTCGGAATTCTGCTGAAGTTTAAAAATGCTTTGGAACTCTTCCATTGTTCTCGGAATTCCGCTGATGTTTAACAATGCTTTGGAACTCTTCCATTGTTCTGGGAATTCTGCTGAAGTTTAAAAATGCTTTGGAACTCTTCTATTGTTCTAGGAAATCCCCCTAAGTTTAAAAATGCTTTGGAAATCTTCCATTGTTCTCGGAATTCCACTAAAGATTAAAAATGCTTTGGAACTCTTCCAATGTTCTCGGAATTCTGCTGAAGTTTAAAAATGCTTTGGAAAACTTCCATTGTTCTTGGAATTCCGCTGATGTTTAACAATGCTTTGGAATTCTTCCATTGTTCACGGAATTCCGCTGAAGTTTAAAAATGCTTTGGAACTCTTCAATTGTTCTCAGAATCCCGCTGATATTTATCAATGCTTTGAAACTTTTCCATTGTTCAGGAATTTCACTGAAGTATAAAAATGCTTTGGAACTCTACCATTGTTCTCGGAATTCCGCTGATGATTAACAATGCTTTGGAACTCTTACATTGTTCTGGGAATTCTGCTGAAGTTTAAAAATGCTTTTGAATTCTTCCATTGTTCTGGGAATTCTGCTGAAGTTTAAAAATGCTTTGGAACTCTTTCATTGTTCTCGGAATTCCGCTTAAATTTAACAATGCTTTGGAACTCTTCCATTGTTCAAGGAATACCTCTGAAGTTTAACAATGCTTTGGAACTCTTTCATTGTTTTCGGAATTCTGCTGAAGTTTAAAAATGCTTTGGAACTCTTCCATTGTTCTGGGAATTCTGCTGAAGTTTAAAAATGTTTTGGAACTCTTCCATTGTTCTGGGCAATCTGCTGAAGTTTAAAAATGGTTTAGAACTCTTTCGTTGTTCTGGGAATTCTGCTGAAGATTAAAAATGCTTTGGAACTCTTCCATTGTTCTCAGAATTCCGCTGATATTTATCAATGCTTTGGAACTCTTCCATTGTTCAGGAATTTCACTGAAGTATAAAAATGCTTTGGAACTCTTCCATTGTTTTCGGAATTCCGCTGTAATTTAAAAATGCTTTGGAACTCTTCCATTGTTCTCGGAAATATGCTAAAGTTTAAAAATGCTTTGGAACTCTTCCATTGTTCTCGGAATTCCGCTGATGTTTAACAATGCTTTGGAACACTACCAATGTGCTCGGAATTCTGCTGAAGTTTAAAAATTCTTTGGAACTCTTCCATTGTTTTGGAATTCCGCTGATGTTTAACAATGCTTTGGAGCACTTCCATTGTCCTCGGAAATCCGCTGATGTTTAACAATGCTTTGAAACTTTTCCATTGTTCTCGGAATTCTGCTGTAATTTAAAAATACTTTGGAACTCTTCCATTGTTCTCGGAAATCCCCTAAGTTAAAAAATGCTTTGGAACTCTTCCATTGTTCTCGTAATTCTGCTGTAATTTAGAAATGCTTTGGAACTCTTCCATTGTTCTCACAATTCCGCTGAAGTTTAAAAATGCTTTGGAACACTTCCATTGTTCTCACAATTCCTCTGATGTTTAAAAATGCTTTGGAACTCTTCTATTGTTCTAGGAAATCCCCCTAAGTTTAAAAATGCTTTGGAAATCTTCCATTGTTCTCGGAATTCCACTGAAGATTAAAAATGCTTTGGAACTCTTCCAATGTTCTCGGAATTCTGCTGAAGTTTAAAAATGCTTTGGAAAACTTCCATTGTTCTTGGAATTCCGCTGATGTTTAACAATGCTTTGGAATTCTTCCATTGTTCACGGAATTCCGCTGAAGTTTAAAAATGCTTTGGAACTCTTCAATTGTTCTCAGAATCCCGCTGATATTTATCAATGCTTTGGAACTTTTCCATTGTTCAGAAATTTCACTGAAGTATAAAAATGCTTTGGAACTCTTCCATTGTTTTTGGAATTCCGCTGTAATTTAAAAATGCTTTGGAACTCTTCCATTGTTCTCGGAAATATGCTAAAGTTTAAAAATGCTTTGGAACTCTTCCATTGTTCTCGGAATTCCGCTGATGTTTAACAATGCTTTGGAACACTACCAATGTGCTCGGAATTCTGCTGAAGTTTAAAAATGCTTTGGAACTCTTCCATTGTTCTCGGATTTCCGTTGATGTTTAACAATGCTTTGGAACTCTTCCATTGTTCTCGGAATTCTGCTGAAGTTTAAAAATGCTTTGGAAAACTTCCATTGTTCTCGGAATTCCGCTGATGTTTAACATTGCTTTGGAACTCTTCCATTGTTCAAGGAAGCCGCTGAAGTTTAACAATGCTTTGGAACTCTTCCATTGTTCAAGGAAAACCTCTGAGGTTTAACAATGCTTTGGAACTCTTCCATTGTTCTCAGAATTCTGCTGAAGTTTAAAAATGCTTTGGATCTCTTCCATATTTCTGGGAATTCTGCTGAAGTTTAAAAATGCTTTGGAACTCTTCCATTGTTCTCGATATACTGCTGAAGTTTAAAAATGCTATGGAACTCTTTCGTTGTTCTGGGAATTCTGCTGAAGTTTAAAAATGCTTTGGAACTCTTCCATTGTTCTCGGAATTCCGCTGATGATTAACAATGCTTTGGAACTCTTACATTGTTCTGGGAATTCTGCTGAAGTTTAAAAATGCTTTTGAATTCTTCCATTGTTCTGGGAATTCTGCTGAAGTTTAAAAATGCTTTGGAACTCTTTCATTGTTCTCGGAATTCCGCTTAAATTTAACAATGCTTTGGAACTCTTCCATTGTTCAAGGAATACCTCTGAAGTTTAACAATGCTTTGGAACTCTTTCATTGTTTTCGGAATTCTGCTGAAGTTTAAAAATGCTTTGGAACTCTTCCATTGTTCTGGGAATTCTGCTGAAGTTTAAAAATGTTTTGGAACTCTTCCATTGTTCTGGGCAATCTGCTGAAGTTTAAAAATGGTTTAGAACTCTTTCGTTGTTCTGGGAATTCTGCTGAAGATTAAAAATGCTTTGGAACTCTTCCATTGTTCTCAGAATTCCGCTGATATTTATCAATGCTTTGGAACTCTTCCATTGTTCAGGAATTTCACTGAAGTATAAAAATGCTTTGGAACTCTTCCATTGTTTTCGGAATTCCGCTGTAATTTAAAAATGCTTTGGAACTCTTCCATTGTTCTCGGAAATATGCTAAAGTTTAAAAATGCTTTGGAACTCTTCCATTGTTCTCGGAATTCCGCTGATGTTTAACAATGCTTTGGAACACTACCAATGTGCTCGGAATTCTGCTGAAGTTTAAAAATGCTTTGGAACTCTTCCATTGTTCTCGGAATTCCGCTGATGTTTAACAATGCTTTGGAACTCTTCCATTGTTCTGGGAATTCTGCTGAAGTTTAAAAATTCTTTGGAAAACTTTCATTGTTCTTGGAATTCTGCTGATGTTTAACAATGCTTTGGAATTCTTCCATTGTTCTCGGAATTCTGCTGAAGTTTAAAAACGCTTTGTAACTCTTCCATTGTTCTCGGAATTCTGTTGAAGTTAAAAAATGCTTTGGATCTCTTCTATTGTTCACAGAATTATGCTAAAGTTTAAAAATGCTTTGGAACTCTTCCATTGTTCTCAGAATTCCTCTGATGTTTAACAATGCTTTGGAACGATTCCATTATTCACGGAATTCCGCTGAAGTTAAAAAATGTTATGGAACTCTTCCATTGTTCTCAGAATTCCTCTGATGTTTAACAATGCTTTGGAACTCTTCCATTGTTCACGGAATTCCGCTGAAGTTTAAAAATGCTTTGTAACTCTTCCATTGTTCTCACAATTCCTCTGATGTTTAAAAATGCTTTGGAACTCTTCTATTGTTCTAGGAAATCCCCCTAAGTTTAAAAATGCTTTTGAAATCTTCCATTGTTCTCGGAATTCCACTGATGTTTAACATTGCTTTGGAACTCTTCCATTGTTCAAGGAAGCCGCTGAAGTTTAACAATGCTTTGGAACTCTTCCATTGTTCAAGGAATACCTCTGAGGTTTAACAATGCTTTGGAACTCTTCCATTGTTCTCGGAATTCTGCTGAAGTTTAAAAATGCTTTGGAACTCTTCCATTGTTCTGGGAATTCTGCTGAAGTTTAAAAATGCTTTGGAACTCTTCCATTATTCTCGATATACTGCTGAAGTTTAAAAATGCTATGGAACTCTTTCGTTGTTCTGGGAATTCTGCTGAAGTTTAAAAATGCTTTGGAACTCTTCCATTGTTCTCGGAATTCCGCTGATGATTAACAATGCTTTGGAACTCTTACATTGTTCTGGGAATTCTGCTGAAGTTTAAAAATGCTTTTGAATTCTTCCATTGTTCTGGGAATTCTGCTGAAGTTTAAAAATGCTTTGGAAATCTTTCATTGTTCTCGGAATTCCGCTTAAATTTAACAATGCTTTGGAACTCTTCCATTGTTCAAGGAATTCCTCTGAAGTTTAACAATGCTTTGGAACTCTTTCATTGTTCTCGGAATTCTGCTGAAGTTTAAAAATGCTTTGGAACTCTTCCATTGTTCTGGGAATTCTGCTGAAGTTTAAAAATGTTTTGGAACTCTTCCATTGTTCTGGGCATTCTGCTGAAGTTTAAAAATGGTTTAGAACTCTTTCGTTGTTCTGGGAATTCTGCTGAAGATTAAAAATGCTTTGGAACTCTTCCATTGTTCTCAGAATTCCGCTGATATTTATCATTGCTTTGGAACTCTTCCATTGTTCAGGAATTTCACTGAAGTATAAAAATGCTTTGGAACTCTTCCATTGTTTTCGGAATTCCGCTGTAATTTAAAAATGCTTTGGAACTCTTCCATTGTTCTCGGAAATATGCTAAAGTTTAAAAATGCTTTAGAACTCTTCCATTGTTCTCGGAATTCCGCTGATGTTTAACAATACTTTGGAACACTACCAATGTGCTCGGAATTCTGCTGAAGTTTAAAAATGCTTTGGAACTCTTCCATTGTTCTCGGAATTCCGCTGATGTTTAAAAATGCTTTGGAACTCTTCTATTGTTCTAGGAAATCCCCCTAAGTTTAAAAATGCTTTGAAAATCTTCCATTGTTCTCGGAATTCCACAAAAGATTAAAAATGCTTTGGAACTCTTCCAATGTTCTCGGAATTCTGCTGAAGTTTAAAAATGCTTTGGAAAACTTCCATTGTTCTTGGAATTCCGCTGATGTTTAACAATGCTTTGGAATTCTTCCATTGTTCACGGAATTCCGCTGAAGTTTAAAAATGCTTTGGAACTCTTCAATTGTTCTCAGAATCCCGCTGATATTTATCAATGCTTTGGAACTTTTCCATTGTTCAGGAATTTCACTGAAGTATAAAAATGCTTTGGAACTCTTCCATTGTTCTCGGAATTCCGCTGATGATTAACAATGCTTTGGAACTCTTACATTGTTCTGGGAATTCTGCTGAAGTTTAAAAATGCTTTGGAACTCTTCCATTGTTCTGGGAATTCTGCTGAAGTTTAAAAATGTTTTGGAACTCTTCCATTGTTCTGGGAATTCTGCTGAAGTTTAAAAATGCTTTGGAACTCTTCCATTGTTCAGGAATTTCACTGAAGTATAAAAATGCTTTGGAACTCTTCCATTGTTTTCGGAATTCCGCTGTAATTTAAAAATGCTTTGGAACTCTTCCATTGTTCTCGGAAATATGCTAAAGTTTAAAAATGCTTTGGAACTCTTCCATTGTTCTCGGAATTCCGCTGATGTTTAACAATGCTTTGGAACACTACCAATGTGCTCGGAATTCTGCTGAAGTTTAAAAATTCTTTGGAACTCTTCCATTGTTCTCGGAATTCCGCTGATGTTTAACAATGCTTTGGAACTCTTCCATTGTTCTGGGAATTCTGCTGAAGTTTAAAAATGCTTTGGAAAACTTTCATTGTTCTTGGAATTCTGCTGATGTTTAACAATGCTTTGGAATTCTTCCATTGTTCTCGGAATTCTGCTGAAGTTTAAAAACGCTTTTTAACTCTTCCATTGTTCTCGGAATTCTGTTGAAGTTAAAAAATGCTTTGGATCTCTTCTATTGTTCACGGAATTTTGCTAAAGTTTAAAAATGCTTCGGAACTCTTCCATTGTTCTCAGAATTCCTCTGATGTTTAACAATGCTTTGGAACGATTCCATTGTTCACGGAATTCCGCTGAAGTTTAAAAATGCTTTGGAACTCTTCCATTGTTCTCAGAATTCCTCTGATGTTTAACAATGCTTTGGAACTCTTCCATTGTTCACGGAATTCCGCTGAAGTTTAAAAATGCTTTGTAACTCTTCCATTGTTCTCACAATTCCTCTGATGTTTAAAAATGCTTTGGAACTCTTCTATTGTTCTAGGAAATCCCCCTAAGTTTAAAAATGCTTTGGAAATCTTCCATTGTTCTCGGAATTCCACTAAAGATTAAAAATGCTTTGGAACTCTTCCAATGTTCTCGGAATTCTGCTGCAGTTTAAAAATGCTTTGGAACTCTTCCATTGTTCTGGGAATTCTGCTGAAGTTTAAAAATGTTTTGGAACTCTTCCATTGTTCTGGGCATTCTGCTGAAGTTTAAAAATGGTTTAGAACTCTTTTGTTGTTCTGGGAATTCTGCTGAAGATTAAAAATGCTTTGGAACTCTTCCATTGTTCTCAGAATTCCTCTGATGTTTAACAATGCTTTGGAACGATTCCATTATTCACGGAATTCCGCTGAAGTTAAAAAATGTTATGGAACTCTTCCATTGTTCTCAGAATTCCTCTGATGTTTAACAATGCTTTGGAACTCTTCCATTGTTCACGGAATTCCGCTGAAGTTTAAAAATGCTTTGTAACTCTTCCATTGTTCTCACAATTCCTCTGATGTTTAAAAATGCTTTGGAACTCTTCTATTGTTCTAGGAAATCCCCCTAAGTTTAAAAATGCTTTGGAAATCTTCCATTGTTCTCGGAATTCCACTGATGTTTAACATTGCTTTGGAACTCTTCCATTGTTCAAGGAAGCCGCTGAAGTTTAACAATGCTTTGGAACTCTTCCATTGTTCAAGGAATACCTCTGAGGTTTAACAATGCTTTGGAACTCTTCCATTGTTCTCGGAATTCTGCTGAAGTTTAAAAATGCTTTGGAACTCTTCCATTGTTCTGGGAATTCTGCTGAAGTTTAAAAATGCTTTGGAACTCTTCCATTATTCTCGATATACTGCTGAAGTTTAAAAATGCTATGGAACTCTTTCGTTGTTCTGGGAATTCTGCTGAAGTTTAAAAATGCTTTGGAACTCTTCCATTGTTCTCGGAATTCCGCTGATGATTAACAATGCTTTGGAACTCTTACATTGTTCTGGGAATTCTGCTGAAGTTTAAAAATGCATTTGAATTCTTCCATTGTTCTGGGAATTCTGCTGAAGTTTAAAAATGCTTTGGAACTCTTTCATTGTTCTCGGAATTCCGCTTAAATTTAACAATGCTTTGGAACTCTTCCATTGTTCAAGGAATTCCTCTGAAGTTTAACAATGCTTTGGAACTCTTTCATTGTTCTCGGAATTCTGCTGAAGTTTAAAAATGCTTTGGAACTCTTCCATTGTTCTGGGAATTCTGCTGAAGTTTAAAAATGTTTTGGAACTCTTCCATTGTTCTGGGCATTCTGCTGAAGTTTAAAAATGGTTTAGAACTCTTTCGTTGTTCTGGGAATTCTGCTGAAGATTAAAAATGCTTTGGAACTCTTCCATTGTTCTCAGAATTCCGCTGATATTTATCAATGCTTTGGAACTCTTCCATTGTTCAGGAATTTCACTGAAGTATAAAAATGCTTTGGAACTCTTCCATTGTTTTCGGAATTCCGCTGTAATTTAAAAATGCTTTGGAACTCTTCCATTGTTCTTGGAAATATGCTAAAGTTTAAAAATGCTTTGGAACTCTTCCATTGTTCTCGGAATTCCGCTGATGTTTAACAATACTTTGGAACACTACCAATGTGCTCGGAATTCTGCTGAAGTTTAAAAATGCTTTGGAACTCTTCCATTGTTCTCGGAATTCCGCTGATGTTTAACAATGCTTTGGAACTCTTCCATTGTTCTGGGAATTCTGCTGAAGTTTAAAAATGCTTTGGAAAACTTTCATTGTTCTTGGAATTCTGCTGATGTTTAACAATGCTTTGGAATTCTTCCATTGTTCTCGGAATTCTGCTGAAGTTTAAAAACGCTTTGTAACTCTTCCATTGTTCTCGGAATTCTGTTGAAGTTAAAAAATGCTTTGGATCTCTTCTATTGTTCACAGAATTATGCTAAAGTTTAAAAATGCTTTGGAACTCTTCCATTGTTCTCAGAATTCCTCTGATGTTTAACAATGCTTTGGAACGATTCCATTATTCACGGAATTCCGCTGAAGTTAAAAAATGTTATGGAACTCTTCCATTGTTCTCAGAATTCCTCTGATGTTTAACAATGCTTTGGAACTCTTCCATTGTTCACGGAATTCCGCTGAAGTTTAAAATTGCTTTGTAACTCTTCCATTGTTCTCACAATTCCTCTGATGTTTAAAAATGCTTTGGAACTCTTCTATTGTTCTAGGAAATCCCCCTAAGTTTAAAAATGCTTTGAAAATCTTCCATTGTTCTCGGAATTCCACTAAAGATTAAAAATGCTTTGGAACTCTTCCAATGTTCTCGGAATTCTGCTGAAGTTTAAAAATGCTTTGGAAAACTTCCATTGTTCTTGGAATTCCGCTGATGTTTAACAATGCTTTGGAATTCTTCCATTGTTCACGGAATTCCGCTGAAGTTTAAAAATGCTTTGGAACTCTTCAATTGTTCTCAGAATCCCGCTGATATTTATCAATGCTTTGGAACTTTTCCATTGTTCAGGAATTTCACTGAAGTATAAAAATGCTTTGGAACTCTTCCATTGTTCTCGGAATTCCGCTGATGATTAACAATGCTTTGGAACTCTTACATTGTTCTGGGAATTCTGCTGAAGTTTAAAAATGCTTTGGAACTCTTCCATTGTTCTGGGAATTCTGCTGAAGTTTAAAAATGTTTTGGAACTCTTCCATTGTTCTGGGCATTCTGCTGAAGTTTAAAAATGGTTTAGAACTCTTTCGTTGTTCTGGGAATTCTGCTGAAGATTAAAAATGCTTTGGAACTCTTCCATTGTTCTCAGAATTCCGCTGATATTTATCAATGCTTTGGAACTCTTCCATTGTTCAGGAATTTCACTGAAGTATAAAAATGCTTTGGAACTCTTCCATTGTTTTCGGAATTCCGCTGTAATTTAAAAATGCTTTGGAACTCTTCCATTGTTCTCGGAAATATGCTAAAGTTTAAAAATGCTTTGGAACTCTTCCATTGTTCTCGGAATTCCGCTGATGTTTAACAATGCTTTGGAACTCTTCCATTGTTCAAGGAATTCCTCTGAAGTTTAACAATGCTTTGGAACTCTTTCATTGTTCTCGGAATTCTGCTGAAGTTTAAAAATGCTTTGGAACTCTTCCATTGTTCTGGGAATTCTGCTGAAGTTTAAAAATGTTTTGGAACTCTTCCATTGTTCTGGGCATTCTGCTGAAGTTTAAAAATGGTTTAGAACTCTTTCGTTGTTCTGGGAATTCTGCTGAAGATTAAAAATGCTTTGGAACTCTTCCATTGTTCTCAGAATTCCGCTGATATTTATCAATGCTTTGGAACTCTTCCATTGTTCAGGAATTTCACTGAAGTATAAAAATGCTTTGGAACTCTTCCATTGTTTTCGGAATTCCGCTGTAATTTAAAAATGCTTTGGAACTCTTCCATTGTTCTTGGAAATATGCTAAAGTTTAAAAATGCTTTGGAACTCTTCCATTGTTCTCGGAATTCCGCTGATGTTTAACAATACTTTGGAACACTACCAATGTGCTCGGAATTCTGCTGAAGTTTAAAAATGCTTTGGAACTCTTCCATTGTTCTCGGAATTCCGCTGATGTTTAACAATGCTTTGGAACTCTTCCATTGTTCTGGGAATTCTGCTGAAGTTTAAAAATGCTTTGGAAAACTTTCATTGTTCTTGGAATTCTGCTGATGTTTAACAATGCTTTGGAATTCTTCCATTGTTCTCGGAATTCTGCTGAAGTTTAAAAACGCTTTGTAACTCTTCCATTGTTCTCGGAATTCTGTTGAAGTTAAAAAATGCTTTGGATCTCTTCTATTGTTCCCAGAATTATGCTAAAGTTTAAAAATGCTTTGGAACTCTTCCATTGTTCTCAGAATTCCTCTGATGTTTAACAATGCTTTGGAACGATTCCATTATTCACGGAATTCCGCTGAAGTTAAAAAATGTTATGGAACTCTTCCATTGTTCTCAGAATTCCTCTGATGTTTAACAATGCTTTGGAACTCTTCCATTGTTCACGGAATTCCGCTGAAGTTTAAAAATGCTTTGTAACTCTTCCATTGTTCTCACAATTCCTCTGATGTTTAAAAATGCTTTGGAACTCTTCTATTGTTCTAGGAAATCCCCCTAAGTTTAAAAATGCTTTGAAAATCTTCCATTGTTCTCGGAATTCCACTAAAGATTAAAAATGCTTTGGAACTCTTCCAATGTTCTCGGAATTCTGCTGAAGTTTAAAAATGCTTTGGAAAACTTCCATTGTTCTTGGAATTCCGCTGATGTTTAACAATGCTTTGGAATTCTTCCATTGTTCACGGAATTCCGCTGAAGTTTAAAAATGCTTTGGAACTCTTCAATTGTTCTCAGAATCCCGCTGATATTTATCAATGCTTTGGAACTTTTCCATTGTTCAGGAATTTCACTGAAGTATAAAAATGCTTTGGAACTCTTCCATTGTTCTCGGAATTCCGCTGATGATTAACAATGCTTTGGAACTCTTACATTGTTCTGGGAATTCTGCTGAAGTTTAAAAATGCTTTGGAACTCTTCCATTGTTCTGGGAATTCTGCTGAAGTTTAAAAATGTTTTGGAACTCTTCCATTGTTCTGGGCATTCTGCTGAAGTTTAAAAATGGTTTAGAACTCTTTCGTTGTTCTGGGAATTCTGCTGAAGATTAAAAATGCTTTGGAACTCTTCCATTGTTCTCAGAATTCCGCTGATATTTATCAATGCTTTGGAACTCTTCCATTGTTCAGGAATTTCACTGAAGTATAAAAATGCTTTGGAACTCTTCCATTGTTTTCGGAATTCCGCTGTAATTTAAAAATGCTTTGGAACTCTTCCATTGTTCTCGGAAATATGCTAAAGTTTAAAAATGCTTTGGAACTCTTCCATTGTTCTCGGAATTCCGCTGATGTTTAACAATGCTTTGGAACTCTTCCATTGTTCAAGGAATTCCTCTGAAGTTTAACAATGCTTTGGAACTCTTTCATTGTTCTCGGAATTCTGCTGAAGTTTAAAAATGCTTTGGAACTCTTCCATTGTTCTGGGAATTCTGCTGAAGTTTAAAAATGTTTTGGAACTCTTCCATTGTTCTGGGCATTCTGCTGAAGTTTAAAAATGGTTTAGAACTCTTTCGTTGTTCTGGGAATTCTGCTGAAGATTAAAAATGCTTTGGAACTCTTCCATTGTTCTCAGAATTCCGCTGATATTTATCAATGCTTTGGAACTCTTCCATTGTTCAGGAATTTCACTGAAGTATAAAAATGCTTTGGAACTCTTCCATTGTTTTCGGAATTCCGCTGTAATTTAAAAATGCTTTGGAACTCTTCCATTGTTCTTGGAAATATGCTAAAGTTTAAAAATGCTTTGGAACTCTTCCATTGTTCTCGGAATTCCGCTGATGTTTAACAATACTTTGGAACACTACCAATGTGCTCGGAATTCTGCTGAAGTTTAAAAATGCTTTGGAACTCTTCCATTGTTCTCGGAATTCCGCTGATGTTTAACAATGCTTTGGAACTCTTCCATTGTTCTGGGAATTCTGCTGAAGTTTAAAAATGCTTTGGAAAACTTTCATTGTTCTTGGAATTCTGCTGATGTTTAACAATGCTTTGGAATTCTTCCATTGTTCTCGGAATTCTGCTGAAGTTTAAAAACGCTTTGTAACTCTTCCATTGTTCTCGGAATTCTGTTGAAGTTAAAAAATGCTTTGGATCTCTTCTATTGTTCCCAGAATTATGCTAAAGTTTAAAAATGCTTTGGAACTCTTCCATTGTTCTCAGAATTCCTCTGATGTTTAACAATGCTTTGGAACGATTCCATTATTCACGGAATTCCGCTGAAGTTAAAAAATGTTATGGAACTCTTCCATTGTTCTCAGAATTCCTCTGATGTTTAACAATGCTTTGGAACTCTTCCATTGTTCACGGAATTCCGCTGAAGTTTAAAAATGCTTTGTAACTCTTCCATTGTTCTCACAATTCCTCTGATGTTTAAAAATGCTTTGGAACTCTTCTATTGTTCTAGGAAATCCCCCTAAGTTTAAAAATGCTTTGAAAATCTTCCATTGTTCTCGGAATTCCACTAAAGATTAAAAATGCTTTGGAACTCTTCCAATGTTCTCGGAATTCTGCTGAAGTTTAAAAATGCTTTGGAAAACTTCCATTGTTCTTGGAATTCCGCTGATGTTTAACAATGCTTTGGAATTCTTCCATTGTTCACGGAATTCCGCTGAAGTTTAAAAATGCTTTGGAACTCTTCAATTGTTCTCAGAATCCCGCTGATATTTATCAATGCTTTGGAACTTTTCCATTGTTCAGGAATTTCACTGAAGTATAAAAATGCTTTGGAACTCTTCCATTGTTCTCGGAATTCCGCTGATGATTAACAATGCTTTGGAACTCTTACATTGTTCTGGGAATTCTGCTGAAGTTTAAAAATGCTTTGGAACTCTTCCATTGTTCTGGGAATTCTGCTGAAGTTTAAAAATGTTTTGGAACTCTTCCATTGTTCTGGGCATTCTGCTGAAGTTTAAAAATGGTTTAGAACTCTTTCGTTGTTCTGGGAATTCTGCTGAAGATTAAAAATGCTTTGGAACTCTTCCATTGTTCTCAGAATTCCGCTGATATTTATCAATGCTTTGGAACTCTTCCATTGTTCAGGAATTTCACTGAAGTATAAAAATGCTTTGGAACTCTTCCATTGTTTTCGGAATTCCGCTGTAATTTAAAAATGCTTTGGAACTCTTCCATTGTTCTCGGAAATATGCTAAAGTTTAAAAATGCTTTGGAACTCTTCCATTGTTCTGGGCATTCTGCTGAAGTTTAAAAATGGTTTAGAACTCTTTCGTTGTTCTGGGAATTCTGCTGAAGATTAAAAATGCTTTGGAACTCTTCCATTGTTCTCAGAATTCCTCTGATGTTTAACAATGCTTTGGAACGATTCCATTATTCACGGAATTCCGCTGAAGTTAAAAAATGTTATGGAACTCTTCCATTGTTCTCAGAATTCCTCTGATGTTTAACAATGCTTTGGAACTCTTCCATTGTTCACGGAATTCCGCTGAAGTTTAAAAATGCTTTGTAACTCTTCCATTGTTCTCACAATTCCTCTGATGTTTAAAAATGCTTTGGAACTCTTCTATTGTTCTAGGAAATCCCCCTAAGTTTAAAAATGCTTTGGAAATCTTCCATTGTTCTCGGAATTCCACTGATGTTTAACATTGCTTTGGAACTCTTCCATTGTTCAAGGAAGCCGCTGAAGTTTAACAATGCTTTGGAACTCTTCCATTGTTCAAGGAATACCTCTGAGGTTTAACAATGCTTTGGAACTCTTCCATTGTTCTCGGAATTCTGCTGAAGTTTAAAAATGCTTTGGAACTCTTCCATTGTTCTGGGAATTCTGCTGAAGTTTAAAAATGCTTTGGAACTCTTCCATTATTCTCGATATACTGCTGAAGTTTAAAAATGCTATGGAACTCTTTCGTTGTTCTGGGAATTCTGCTGAAGTTTAAAAATGCTTTGGAACTCTTCCATTGTTCTCGGAATTCCGCTGATGATTAACAATGCTTTGGAACTCTTACATTGTTCTGGGAATTCTGCTGAAGTTTAAAAATGCATTTGAATTCTTCCATTGTTCTGGGAATTCTGCTGAAGTTTAAAAATGCTTTGGAACTCTTTCATTGTTCTCGGAATTCCGCTTAAATTTAACAATGCTTTGGAACTCTTCCATTGTTCAAGGAATTCCTCTGAAGTTTAACAATGCTTTGGAACTCTTTCATTGTTCTCGGAATTCTGCTGAAGTTTAAAAATGCTTTGGAACTCATCCATTGTTCTGGGAATTCTGCTGAAGTTTAAAAATGTTTTGGAACTCTTCCATTGTTCTGGGCATTCTGCTGAAGTTTAAAAATGGTTTAGAACTCTTTCGTTGTTCTGGGAATTCTGCTGAAGATTAAAAATGCTTTGGAACTCTTCCATTGTTCTCAGAATTCCGCTGATATTTATCAATGCTTTGGAACTCTTCCATTGTTCAGGAATTTCACTGAAGTATAAAAATGCTTTGGAAATCTTCCATTGTTTTCAGAATTCCGCTGTAATTTAAAAATGCTTTGGAACTCTTCCATTGTTCTCGGAAATATGCTAAAGTTTAAAAATGCTTTGGAACTCTTCCATTGTTCTTGGAATTCCGCTGATGTTTAACAATGCTTTTTAACTCTTCTATTGTTCTAGGAAATCCCCCTAAGTTTAAAAATGCTTTGAAAATCTTCCATTGTTCTCGGAATTCCACTAAAGATTAAAAATGCTTTGGAACTCTTCCAATGTTCTCGGAATTCTGCTGAAGTTTAAAAATGCTTTGGAAAACTTCCATTGTTCTTGGAATTCCGCTGATGTTTAACAATGCTTTGGAATTCTTCCATTGTTCACGGAATTCCGCTGAAGTTTAAAAATGCTTTGGAACTCTTCAATTGTTCTCAGAATCCCGCTGATATTTATCAATGCTTTGGAACTTTTCCATTGTTCAGGAATTTCACTGAAGTATAAAAATGCTTTGGAACTCTTCCATTGTTCTCGGAATTCCGCTGATGATTAACAATGCTTTGGAACTCTTACATTGTTCTGGGAATTCTGCTGAAGTTTAAAAATGTTTTGGAACTCTTCCATTGTTCTGGGCATTCTGCTGAAGTTTAAAAATGGTTTAGAACTCTTTCGTTGTTCTGGGAATTCTGCTGAAGATTAAAAATGCTTTGGAACTCTTCCATTGTTCTCAGAATTCCGCTGATATTTATCAATGCTTTGGAACTCTTCCATTGTTCAGGAATTTCACTGAAGTATAAAAATGCTTTGGAACTCTTCCATTGTTTTCGGAATTCCGCTGTAATTTAAAAATGCTTTGGAACTCTTCCATTGTTCTCGGAAATATGCTAAAGTTTAAAAATGCTTTGGAACTCTTCCATTGTTCTCAGAATTCCGCTGATGTTTAACAATGCTTTGGAACACTACCAATGTGCTCGGAATTCTGCTGAAGTTTAAAAATTCTTTGGAACTCTTCCATTGTTCTCGGAATTCCGCTGATGTTTAACAATGCTTTGGAACTCTTCCATTGTTCTGGGAATTCTGCTGAAGTTTAAAAATGCTTTGGAAAACTTTCATTGTTCTTGGAATTCTGCTGATGTTTAACAATGCTTTGGAATTCTTCCATTGTTCTCGGAATTCTGCTGAAGTTTAAAAACGCTTTGTAACTCTTCCATTGTTCTCGGAATTCTGTTGAAGTTAAAAAATGCTTTGGATCTCTTCTATTGTTCATGGAATTATGCTAAAGTTTAAAAATGCTTTGGAACTCTTCCATTGTTCTCAGAATTCCTCTGATGTTTAACAATGCTTTGGAACGATTCCATTGTTCACGGAATTCCGCTGAAGTTTAAAAATGCTTTGGAACTCTTCCATTGTTCTCAGAATTCCTCTGATGTTTAACAATGCTTTGGATCTCTTCCATTGTTCTCGGAATTCCGCTGAAGTTTAAAAATGCTTTGTAACTCTTCCATTGTTCTCACAATTCCTCTGATGTTTAGAAATGCTGTGGAACTCTTCTATTGTTCTAGGAAATCCCCCTAAGTTTAAAAATGCTTTGGAAATCTTCCATTGTTCTCGGAATTCCACTAAAGATTAAAAATGCATTGGAACTCTTCCAATGTTCTCGGAATTCTGCTGAAGTTTAAAAATGCTTTGGAAAACTTCCATTGTTCTTGGAATTCCGCTGATGTTTAACAATGCTTTGGAATTCTTCCATTGTTCACGGAATTCCGCTAAAGTTTAAAAATGATTTGGAACTCTTCAATTGTTCTCAGAATCCCGCTGATATTTATCAATGCTTTGAAACTTTTCCATTGTTCAGGAATTTCACTGAAGTATAAAAATGCTTTGGAACTCTTCCATTGTTCTCGGAATTCCGCTGATGATTAACAATGCTTTGGAACTCTTACATTGTTCTGGGAATTCTGCTGAAGTTTTCAAATGCTTTGGAACTCTTCCATTGTTCTCAGAATTCCACTGATATTTATCAATGCTTTGGAACTCTTCCATTGTTCAGGAATTTCACTGAAGTATAAAAATGCTTTGGAACTCTTCCATTGTTTTCGGAATTCCGCTGTAATTTAAAAATGCTTTGGAACTCTTCCATTGTTCTCGGAAATATGCTAAAGTTTAAAAATGCTTTGGAACTCTTCCATTGTTCTCGGAATTCCGCTGATGTTTAACAATGCTTTGGAACACTACCAATGTGCTCGGAATTCTGCTGAAGTTTAAAAATGCTTTGGAACTCTTCCATTGTTCTCGGAATTCCGCTGATGTTTAACAATGCTTTGGAACTCTTCCATTGTTCTGGGAATTCTGCTGAAGTTTAAAAATGCTTTGGAAAACTTTCATTGTTCTTGGAATTCTGCTGATGTTTAACAATGCTTTGGAATTCTTCCATTGTTCTCGGAATTCTGCTGAAGTTTAAAAACGCTTTGTAACTCTTCCATTGTTCTCGGAATTCTGTTGAAGTTAAAAAATGCTTTGGATCTCTTCTATTGTTCACGGAATTATGCTAAAGTTTAAAAATGCTTTGGAACTCTTCCATTGTTCTCAGAATTCCTCTGATGTTTAACAATGATTTGGAATGATTCCATTGTTCACGGAATTCTGCTGAAGTTTAAAAATGCTTTGGAACTCTTCCATTGTTCTCAGAATTCCTCTGATGTTTAACAATGCTTTGGAACTCTTCCATTGTTCACGGAATTCCGCTGAAGTTTAAAAATGCTTTGGAACTCTTCCATTGTTCTCACAATTCCTCTGATGTTTAAAAATGCTTTGGAACTCTTCTATTGTTCTAGGAAATCCCCCTAAGTTTAAAAATGCTTTGGAAATCTTCCATTGTTCTCGGAATTCCACTGAAGATTAAAAATGCTTTGGAACTCTTCCAATGTTCTCGGAATTCTGCTGAAGTTTAAAAATGCTTTGGATCTCTTCTATTGTTCACGGAATTATGCTAAAGTTTAAAAATGCTTTGGAACTCTTCCATTGTTCTCAGAATTCCTCTGATGTTTAACAATGCTTTGGAACAATTCCATTGTTCACGGAATTCCGCTGAAGTTTAAAAATTCATTGGAACTCTTCCATTGTTCTCAGAATTCCTCTGATGTTTAACAATGCTTTGGAACGATTCCATTGTTCACGGAATTCCGCTGAAGTTTAAAAATGCTTTGGAACTCTTCCATTGTTCTCAGAATTCCTCTGATGTTTAACAATGCTTTGGAACTCTTCCATTGTTCACGGAATTCCGCTGAAGTTTAAAAATGCTTTGTAACTCTTCCATTGTTCTCACAATTCCTCTGATGTTTAAAAATGCTTTGGAACTCTTCTATTGTTCTAGGAAATCCCCCTAAGTTTAAAAATGCTTTGGAAATCTTCCATTGTTCTCGGAATTCCACTAAAGATTAAAAATGCTTTGGAACTCTTCCAATGTTCTCGGAATTCTGCTGAAGTTTAAAAATGCTTTGGAAATCTTCCATTGTTCTCGGAATTCCACTAAAGATTAAAAATGCTTTGGAACTCTTCCAATGTTCTCGGAATTCTGCTGAAGTTTAAAAATGCTTTGGAAATCTTCCATTGTTCTTGGAATTCCGCTGATGTTTAACAATGCTTTGGAATTCTTCCATTGTTCACGGAATTCCGCTGAAGTTTAAAAATGCTTTGGAACTCTTCAATTGTTCTCAGAATCCCGCTGATATTTATCAATGCTTTGAAACTTTTCCATTGTTCAGGAATTTCACTGAAGTATAAAAATGCTTTGGAACTCTTCCATTGTTCTCGGAATTCCGCTGATGATTAACAATGATTTGGAACTCTTACATTGTTCTGGGAATTCTGCTGAAGTTTAAAAATGCTTTTGAACTCTTCCATTGTTCTGGGAATTCTGCTGAAGTTTAAAAATGCTTTGGAACTCTTCCATTGTTCTGGGCATTCTGCTGAAGTTTAAAAATGCTTTAGAACTCTTTCGTTGTTCTGGGAATTCTGCTGAAGTTTAAAAATGCTTTGGAACTCTTCCATTGTTCTCAGAATTCCACTGATATTTATCAATGCTTTGGAACTCTTCCATTTTTCAGGAATTTCACTGAAGTATAAAAATGCTTTGGAACTCTTCCATTGTTTTCGGAATTCCGCTGTAATTTAAAAATGCTTTGGAACTCTTCCATTGTTCTCGGAAATATGCTAAAGTTTAAAAATGCTTTGGAACTCTTCCATTGTTCTCGGAATTCCGCTGATGTTTAACAATGCTTTGGAACACTACCAATGTGCTCGGAATTCTGCTGAAGTTTAAAAATGCTTTGGAACTCTTCCATTGTTCTCGGAATTCCGCTGATGTTTACCAATGCTTTGGAACTCTTTCATTGTTCTGGGAATTCTGCTGAAGTTTAAAAATGCTTTGGAAAACTTTCATTGTTCTTGGAATTCTGCTGATGTTTAACAATGCTTTGGAATTCTTCCATTGTTCTCGGAATTCTGCTGAAGTTTAAAAACGCTTTGTAACTCTTCCATTGTTCTCGGAATTCTGTTGAAGTTAAAAAATGCTTTGGATCTCTTCTATTGTTCACGGAATTATGCTAAAGTTTAAAAATGCTTTGGAACTCTTCCATTGTTCTCAGAATTCCTCTGATGTTTAACAATGCTTTGGAACAATTCCATTGTTCACGGAATTCCGCTGAAGTTTAAAAATGCTTTGGAACTCTTCCATTGTTCTCAGAATTCCTCTGATGTTTAACAATGCTTTGGAACTCTTCCATTGTTCACGGAATTCCGCTGAAGTTTAAAAATGCTTTGGAACTCTTCCATTGTTCTCACAATTCCTCTGATGTTTAAAAATGCTTTGGAACTCTTCTATTGTTCTAGGAAATCCCCCTAAGTTTAAAAATGCTTTGGAAATCTTCCATTGTTCTCGGAATTCCACTGAAGATTAAAAATGCTTTGGAACTCTTCCAATGTTCTCGGAATTCTGCTGAAGTTTAAAAATGCTTTGGAAAACTTCCATTGTTCTTGGAATTCCGCTGATGTTTAACAATGCTTTGGAATTCTTCCATTGTTCACGGAATTCCGCTGAAGTTTAAAAATGCTTTGGAACTCTTCAATTGTTCTCAGAATCCCGCTGATATTTATCAATGCTTTGGAACTTTTCCATTGTTCAGGAATTTCACTGAAGTATAAAAATGCTTTGGAACTCTTCCATTGGTATCGGAATTCCGCTGATGATTAACAATGCTTTGGAACTCTTACATTGTTCTGGGAATTCTGCTGAAGTTTAAAAATGCTTTGGAACTCTTCCATTGTTCTGGGAATTCTGCTGAAGTTTAAAAATGTTTTGGAACTCTTCCATTGTTCTGGGCATTCTGCTGAAGTTTAAAAATGGTTTAGAACTCTTTCGTTGTTCTGGGAATTCTGCTGAAGATTAAAAATGCTTTGGAACTCTTCCATTGTTCTCAGAATTCCGCTGATATTTATCAATGCTTTGGAACTCTTCCATTGTTCAGGAATTTCACTGAAGTATAAAAATGCTTTGGAACTCTTCCATTGTTTTCGGAATTCCGCTGTAATTTAAAAATGCTTTGGAACTCTTCCATTGTTCTCGGAAATATGCTAAAGTTTAAAAATGCTTTGGAACTCTTCCATTGTTCTCGGAATTCCGCTGATGTTAAACAATGCTTTGGAACACTACCAATGTGCTCGGAATTCTGCTGAAGTTTAAAAATTCTTTGGAACACTTCCATTGTTCTCAGAATTCCTCTGATGTTTAACAATGCTTTGGAACAATTCCATTGTTCACGGAATTCCGCTGAAGTTTAAAAATGCTTTGGAACTCTTCCATTGTTCTCAGAATTCCTCTGATGTTTAACAATGCTTTGGAACTCTTCCATTGTTCACGGAATTCCGCTGAAGTTTAAAAATGCTTTGGAACTCTTCCATTGTTCTCACAATTCCTCTGATGTTTAAAAATGCTTTGGAACTCTTCTATTGTTCTAGGAAATCCCCCTAAGTTTAAAAATGCTTTGGAAATCTTCCATTGTTCTCGGAATTCCACTGAAGATTAAAAATGCTTTGGAACTCTTCCAATGTTCTCGGAATTCTGCTGAAGTTTAAAAATGCTTTGGAAAACTTCCATTGTTCTTGGAATTCCGCTGATGTTTAACAATGCTTTGGAATTCTTCCATTGTTCACGGAATTCCGCTGAAGTTTAAAAATGCTTTGGAACTCTTCAATTGTTCTCAGAATCCCGCTGATATTTATCAATGCTTTGGAACTTTTCCATTGTTCAGGAATTTCTCTGAAGTATAAAAATGCTTTGGAACTCTTCCATTGGTCTCGGAATTCCGCTGATGATTAACAATGCTTTGGAACTCTTACATTGTTCTGGGAATTCTGCTGAAGTTTAAAAATGCTTTGGAACTCTTCCATTGTTCTGGGAATTCTGCTGAAGTTTAAAAATGTTTTGGAACTCTTCCATTGTTCTGGGCATTCTGCTGAAGTTTAAAAATGGTTTAGAACTCTTTCGTTGTTCTGGGAATTCTGCTGAAGATTAAAAATGCTTTGGAACTCTTCCATTGTTCTCAGAATTCCGCTGATATTTATCAATGCTTTGGAACTCTTCCATTGTTCAGGAATTTCACTGAAGTATAAAAATGATTTGGAACTCTTCCATTGTTTTCGGAATTCCGCTGTAATTTAAAAATGCTTTGGAACTCTTCCATTGTTCTCGGAAATATGCTAAAGTTTAAAAATGCTTTGGAACTCTTCCATTGTTCTCGGAATTCCGCTGATGTTTAACAATGCTTTGGAACACTACCAATGTGCTCGGAATTCTGCTGAAGTTTAAAAATTCTTTGGAACTCTTCCATTGTTCTCAGAATTCCGCTGATATTTATCAATGCTTTGGAACTCTTCCATTGTTCAGGAATTTCACTGAAGTATAAAAATGCTTTGGAACTCTTCCATTGTTTTCGGAATTCCGCTGTAATTTAAAAATGCTTTGGAACTCTTCCATTGTTCTCGGAAATATGCTAAAGTTTAAAAATGCTTTGGAACTCTTCCATTGTTCTCGGAATTCCGCTGATGTTTAACAATGCTTTGGAACACTACCAATGTGCTCGGAATTCTGCTGAAGTTTAAAAATTCTTTGGAACTCTTCCATTGTTCTCGGAATTCCGCTGATGTTTAACAATGCTTTGGAACTCTTCCATTGTTCTGGGAATTCTGCTGAAGTTTAAAAATGCTTTGGAAAACTTTCATTGTTCTTGGAATTCTGCTGATGTTTAACAATGCTTTGGAATTCTTCCATTGTTCTCGGAATTCTGCTGAAGTTTAAAAACGCTTTGTAACTCTTCCATTGTTCTCGGAATTCTGTTGAAGTTAAAAAATGCTTTGGATCTCTTCTATTGTTCACGGAATTATGCTAAAGTTTAAAAATGCTTTGGAACTCTTCCATTGTTCTCAGAATTCCTCTGATGTTTAACAATGCTTTGGAACGATTCCATTGTTCACGGAATTCCGCTGAAGTTTAAAAATGCTTTGGAACTCTTCCATTGTTCTCAGAATTCCTCTGATGTTTAACAATGCTTTGGAACTCTTCCATTGTTCACGGAATTCCGCTGAAGTTTAAAAATGCTTTGTAACTCTTCCATTGTTCTCACAATTCCTCTGATGTTTAAATATGCTTTGAAACTCTTCTATTGTTCTAGGAAATCCCCCTAAGTTTAAAAATGCTTTGGAAATCTTCCATTGTTCTCGGAATTCCACTAAAGATTAAAAATGCTTTGGAACTCTTCCAATGTTCTCGGAATTCTGCTGAAGTTTAAAAATGCTTTGGAAAACTTCCATTGTTCTTGGAATTCCGCTGATGTTTAACAATGCTTTGGAATTCTTCCATTGTTCACGGAATTCCGCTGAAGTTTAAAAATGCTTTGGAACTCTTCAATTGTTCTCAGAATCCCGCTGATTTTTATCAATGCTTTGAAACTTTTCCATTGTTCAGGAATTTCACTGAAGTATAAAAATGCTTTGGAACTCTTCCATTGTTCTCGGAATTCCGCTGATGATTAACAATGCTTTGAAACTCTTACATTGTTCTGGGAATTCTGCTGAAGTTTAAAAATGCTTTGGAACTCTTCCATTGTTCTCAGAATTACACTGATATTTATCAATGCTTTGGAACTCTTCCATTGTTCAGGAATTTCACTGAAGTATAAAAATGATTTGGAACTCTTCCATTGTTTTCGGAATTCCGCTGTAATTTAAAAATGCTTTGGAACTCTTCCATTGTTCTCGGAAATATGCTAAAGTTTAAAAATGCTTTGGAACTCTTCCATTGTTCTCGGAATTCCGCTGATGTTTAACAATGCTTTGGAACACTACCAATGTGCTCGGAATTCTGCTGAAGTTTAAAAATTCTTTGGAACTCTTCCATTGTTCTCAGAATTCCGCTGATATTTATCAATGCTTTGGAACTCTTCCATTGTTCAGGAATTTCACTGAAGTATAAAAATGCTTTGGAACTCTTCCATTGTTTTCGGAATTCCGCTGTAATTTAAAAATGCTTTGGAACTCTTCCATTGTTCTCGGAAATATGCTAAAGTTTAAAAATGCTTTGGAACTCTTCCATTGTTCTCGGAATTCCGCTGATGTTTAACAATGCTTTGGAACACTACCAATGTGCTCGGAATTCTGCTGAAGTTTAAAAATTCTTTGGAACTCTTCCATTGTTCTCGGAATTCCGCTGATGTTTAACAATGCTTTGGAACTCTTCCATTGTTCTGGGAATTCTGCTGAAGTTTAAAAATGCTTTGGAAAACTTTCATTGTTCTTGGAATTCTGCTGATGTTTAACAATGCTTTGGAATTCTTCCATTGTTCTCGGAATTCTGCTGAAGTTTAAAAACGCTTTGTAACTCTTCCATTGTTCTCGGAATTCTGTTGAAGTTAAAAAATGCTTTGGATCTCTTCTATTGTTCACGGAATTATGCTAAAGTTTAAAAATGCTTTGGAACTCTTCCATTGTTCTCAGAATTCCTCTGATGTTTAACAATGCTTTGGAACGATTCCATTGTTCACGGAATTCCGCTGAAGTTTAAAAATGCTTTGGAACTCTTCCATTGTTCTCAGAATTCCTCTGATGTTTAACAATGCTTTGGAACTCTTCCATTGTTCACGGAATTCCGCTGAAGTTTAAAAATGCTTTGTAACTCTTCCATTGTTCTCACAATTCCTCTGATGTTTAAAAATGCTTTGAAACTCTTCTATTGTTCTAGGAAATCCCCCTAAGTTTAAAAATGCTTTGGAAATCTTCCATTGTTCTCGGAATTCCACTAAAGATTAAAAATGCTTTGGAACTCTTCCAATGTTCTCGGAATTCTGCTGAAGTTTAAAAATGCTTTGGAAAACTTCCATTGTTCTTGGAATTCCGCTGATGTTTAACAATGCTTTGGAATTCTTCCATTGTTCACGGAATTCCGCTGAAGTTTAAAAATGCTTTGGAACTCTTCAATTGTTCTCAGAATCCCGCTGATATTTATCAATGCTTTGAAACTTTTCCATTGTTCAGGAATTTCACTGAAGTATAAAAATGCTTTGGAACTCTTCCATTGTTCTCGGAATTCCGCTGATGATTAACAATGCTTTGAAACTCTTACATTGTTCTGGGAATTCTGCTGAAGTTTAAAAATGCTTTGGAACTCTTCCATTGTTCTCAGAATTACACTGATATTTATCAATGCTTTGGAACTCTTCCATTGTTCAGGAATTTCACTGAAGTATAAAAATGATTTGGAACTCTTCCATTGTTTTCGGAATTCCGCTGTAATTTAAAAATGCTTTGGAACTCTTCCATTGTTCTCGGAAATATGCTAAAGTTTAAAAATGCTTTGGAACTCTTCCATTGTTCTCGGAATTCCGCTGATGTTTAACAATGCTTTGGAACACTACCAATGTGCTCGGAATTCTGCTGAAGTTTAAAAATTCTTTGGAACTCTTCCATTGTTCTCAGAATTCCGCTGATATTTATCAATGCTTTGGAACTCTTCCATTGTTCAGGAATTTCACTGAAGTATAAAAATGCTTTGGAACTCTTCCATTGTTTTCGGAATTCCGCTGTAATTTAAAAATGCTTTGGAACTCTTCCATTGTTCTCGGAAATATGCTAAAGTTTAAAAATGCTTTGGAACTCTTCCATTGTTCTCGGAATTCCGCTGATGTTTAACAATGCTTTGGAACACTACCAATGTGCTCGGAATTCTGCTGAAGTTTAAAAATTCTTTGGAACTCTTCCATTGTTCTCGGAATTCCGCTGATGTTTAACAATGCTTTGGAACTCTTCCATTGTTCTGGGAATTCTGCTGAAGTTTAAAAATGCTTTGGAAAACTTTCATTGTTCTTGGAATTCTGCTGATGTTTAACAATGCTTTGGAATTCTTCCATTGTTCTCGGAATTCTGCTGAAGTTTAAAAACGCTTTGTAACTCTTCCATTGTTCTCGGAATTCTGTTGAAGTTAAAAAATGCTTTGGATCTCTTCTATTGTTCACGTAATTATGCTAAAGTTTAAAAATGCTTTGGAACTCTTCCATTGTTCTCAGAATTCCTCTGATGTTTAACAATGCTTTGGAACGATTCCATTGTTCACGGAATTCCGCTGAAGTTTAAAAATGCTTTGGAACTCTTCCATTGTTCTCAGAATTCCTCTGATGTTTAACAATGCTTTGGAACTCTTCCATTGTTCACGGAATTCCGCTGAAGTTTAAAAATGCTTTGTAACTCTTCCATTGTTCTCACAATTCCTCTGATGTTTAAAAATGCTTTGAAACTCTTCTATTGTTCTAGGAAATCCCCCTAAGTTTAAAAATGCTTTGGAAATCTTCCATTGTTCTCGGAATTCCACTAAAGATTAAAAATGCTTTGGAACTCTTCCAATGTTCTCGGAATTCTGCTGAAGTTTAAAAATGCTTTGGAAAACTTCCATTGTTCTTGGAATTCCGCTGATGTTTAACAATGCTTTGGAATTCTTCCATTGTTCACGGAATTCCGCTGAAGTTTAAAAATGCTTTGGAACTCTTCAATTGTTCTCAGAATCCCGCTGATATTTATCAATGCTTTGAAACTTTTCCATTGTTCAGGAATTTCAATGAAGTATAAAAATGCTTTGGAACTCTTCCATTGTTCTCGGAATTCCGCTGATGATTAACAATGCTTTGAAACTCTTACATTGTTCTGGGAATTCTGCTGAAGTTTAAAAATGCTTTGGAACTCTTCCATTGTTCTCAGAATTACACTGATATTTATCAACGCTTTGGAACTCTTCCATTGTTCAGGAATTTCACTGAAGTATAAAAATGCTTTGGAACTCTCCATTGTTTTCGGAATTCCGCTGTAATTTAAAAATGCTTTGGAACTCTTCCATTGTTCTCGGAAATATGCTAAAGTTTAAAAATGCTTTGGAACTCTTCCATTGTTCTCGGAATTCCGCTGATGTTTAACAATGCTTTGGAACACTACCAATGTGCTCGGAATTCTGCTGAAGTTTAAAAATGCTTTGGAACTCTTCCATTGTTCTCGGAATTCCGCTGATGTTTAACAATGCTTTGGAACTCTTCCATTGTTCTGGGAATTCTGCTGAAGTTTAAAAATGCTTTGGAAAACTTTCATTGTTCTTGGAATTCTGCTGATGTTTAACAATGCTTTGGAATTCTTCCATTGTTCTCGGAATTCTGCTGAAGTTTAAAAACGCTTTGTAACTCTTCCATTGTTCTCGGAATTCTGTTGAAGTTAAAAAATGCTTTGGATCTCTTCTATTGTTCACGGAATTATGCTAAAGTTTAAAAATGCTTTGGAACTCTTCCATTGTTCTCAGAATTCCTCTGATGTTTAACAATGCTTTGGAACGATTCCATTGTTCACGGAATTCTGCTGAAGTTTAAAAATGCTTTGGAACTCTTCCATTGTTCTCAGAATTCCTCTGATGTTTAACAATGCTTTGGAACTCTTCCATTGTTCACGGAATTCCGCTGAAGTTTAAAAATGTTTGGAACTCTTCCATTGTTCTCACAATTCCTCTGATGTTTAAAAATGCTTTGGAACTCTTCTATTGTTCTAGGAAATCCCCCTAAGTTTAAAAATGCTTTGGAAATCTTCCATTGTTCTCGGAATTCCACTGAAGATTAAAAATGCTTTGGAACTCTTCCAATGTTCTCGGAATTCTGCTGAAGTTTAAAAATGTTTTGGAACTCTTCCATTGTTCTGGGCATTCTGCTGAAGTTTAAAAATGGTTTAGAACTCTTTCGTTGTTCTGGGAATTCTGCTGAAGATTAAAAATGCTTTGGAACTCTTCCATTGTTCTCAGAATTCCGCTGATATTTATCAATGCTTTGGAACTCTTCCATTGTTCAGGAATTTCACTGAAGTATAAAAATGCTTTGGAACTCTTCCATTGTTTTCGGAATTCCGCTGTAATTTAAAAATGCTTTGGAACTCTTCCATTGTTCTCGGAAATATGCTAAAGTTTAAAAATGCTTTGGAACTCTTCCATTGTTCTCGGAATTCCGCTGATGTTTAACAATGCTTTGGAACACTACCAATGTGCTCGGAATTCTGCTGAAGTTTAAAAATTCTTTGGAACTCTTCCATTGTTCTCAGAATTCCGCTGATATTTATCAATGCTTTGGAACTCTTCCATTGTTCAGGAATTTCACTGAAGTATAAAAATGCTTTGGAACTCTTCCATTGTTTTCGGAATTCCGCTGTAATTTAAAAATGCTTTGGAACTCTTCCATTGTTCTCGGAAATATGCTAAAGTTTAAAAATGCTTTGGAACTCTTCCATTGTTCTCGGAATTCCGCTGATGTTTAACAATGCTTTGGAACACTACCAATATGCTCGGAATTCTGCTGAAGTTTAAAAATTCTTTGGAACTCTTCCATTGTTCTCGGAATTCCGCTGATGTTTAACAATGCTTTGGAACTCTTCCATTGTTCTGGGAATTCTGCTGAAGTTTAAAAATGCTTTGGAAAACTTTCATTGTTCTTGGAATTCTGCTGATGTTTAACAATGCTTTGGAATTCTTCCATTGTTCTCGGAATTCTGCTGAAGTTTAAAAACGCTTTGTAACTCTTCCATTGTTCTCGGAATTCTGTTGAAGTTAAAAAATGCTTTGGATCTCTTCTATTGTTCACGGAATTATGCTAAAGTTTAAAAATGCTTTGGAACTCTTCCATTGTTCTCAGAATTCCTCTGATGTTTAACAATGCTTTGGAACGATTCCATTGTTCACGGAATTCCGCTGAAGTTTAAAAATGCTTTGGAACTCTTCCATTGTTCTCAGAATTCCTCTGATGTTTAACAATGCTTTGGAACTCTTCCATTGTTCACGGAATTCCGCTGAAGTTTAAAAATGCTTTGTAACTCTTCCATTGTTCTCACAATTCCTCTGATGTTTAAAAATGCTTTGAAACTCTTCTATTGTTCTAGGAAATCCCCCTAAGTTTAAAAATGCTTTGGAAATCTTCCATTGTTCTCGGAATTCCACTAAAGATTAAAAATGCTTTGGAACTCTTCCAATGTTCTCGGAATTCTGCTGAAGTTTAAAAATGCTTTGGAAAACTTCCATTGTTCTTGGAATTCCGCTGATGTTTAACAATGCTTTGGAATTCTTCCATTGTTCACGGAATTCCGCTGAAGTTTAAAAATGCTTTGGAACTCTTCAATTGTTCTCAGAATCCCGCTGATATTTATCAATGCTTTGAAACTTTTCCATTGTTCAGGAATTTCACTGAAGTATAAAAATGCTTTGGAACTCTTCCATTGTTCTCGGAATTCCGCTGATGATTAACAATGCTTTGAAACTCTTACATTGTTCTGGGAATTCTGCTGAAGTTTAAAAATGCTTTGGAACTCTTCCATTGTTCTCAGAATTACACTGATATTTATCAATGCTTTGGAACTCTTCCATTGTTCAGGAATTTCACTGAAGTATAAAAATGCTTTGGAACTCTCCATTGTTTTCGGAATTCCGCTGTAATTTAAAAATGCTTTGGAACTCTTCCATTGTTCTCGGAAATATGATAAAGTTTAAAAATGCTTTGGAACTCTTCCATTGTTCTCGGAATTCCGCTGATGTTTAACAATGCTTTGGAACACTACCAATGTGCTCGGAATTCTGCTGAAGTTTAAAAATGCTTTGGAACTCTTCCATTGTTCTCGGAATTCCGCTGATGTTTAACAATGCTTTGGAACTCTTCCATTGTTCTGGGAATTCTGCTGAAGTTTAAAAATGCTTTGGAAAACTTTCATTGTTCTCGGAATTCTGCTGAAGTTTAAAAACGCTTTGTAACTCTTCCATTGTTCTCGGAATTCTGTTGAAGTTAAAAAATGCTTTGGATCTCTTCTATTGTTCACGGAATTATGCTAAAGTTGAAAAATGCTTTGGAACTCTTCCATTGTTCTCAGAATTCCTCTGATGTTTAACAATGCTTTGGAACGATTCCATTGTTCACGGAATTCTGCTGAAGTTTAAAAATGCTTTGGAACTCTTCCATTGTTCTCAGAATTCCTCTGATGTTTAACAATGCTTTGGAACTCTTCCATTGTTCACGGAATTCCGCTGAAGTTTAAAAATGCTTTGGAACTCTTCCATTGTTCTCACAATTCCTCTGATGTTTAAAAATGCTTTGGAACTCTTCTATTGTTCTAGGAAATCCCCCTAAGTTTAAAAATGCTTTGGAAATCTTCCATTGTTCTCGGAATTCCACTGAAGATTAAAAATGCTTTGGAACTCTTCCAATGTTCTCGGAATTCTGCTGAAGTTTAAAAATGCTTTGGAAAACTTCCATTGTTCTTGGAATTCCGCTGATGTTTAACAATGCTTTGGAATTCTTCCATTGTTCACGGAATTCCGCTGAAGTTTAAAAATGCTTTGGAACTCTTCAATTGTTCTCAGAATCCCGCTGATATTTATCAATGCTTTGGAACTTTTCCATTGTTCAGAAATTTCACTGAAGTATAAAAATGCTTTGGAACTCTTCCATTGTTTTTGGAATTCCGCTGTAATTTAAAAATGCTTTGGAACTCTTCCATTGTTCTCGGAAATATGCTAAAGTTTAAAAATGCTTTGGAACTCTTCCATTGTTCTCGGAATTCCGCTGATGTTTAACAATGCTTTGGAACACTACCAATGTGCTCGGAATTCTGCTGAAGTTTAAAAATGCTTTGGAACTCTTCCATTGTTCTCGGAATTCCGCTGATGTTTACCAATGCTTTGGAACTCTTCCATTGTTCTGGGAATTCTGCTGAAGTTTAAAAATGCTTTGGAAAACTTTCATTGTTCTTGGAATTCTGCTGATGTTTTACAATGCTTTGGAATTCTTCCATTGTTCTCGGAATTCTGCTGAAGTTTAAAAACGCTTTGTAACTCTTCCATTGTTCTCGGAATTCTGTTGAAGTTAAAAAATGCTTTGGATCTCTTCTATTGTTCACGGAATTATGCTAAAGTTTAAAAATGCTTTGGAACTCTTCCATTGTTCTCAGAATTCCTCTGATGTTTAACAATGCTTTGGAACAATTCCATTGTTCACGGAATTCCGCTGAAGTTTAAAAATGCTTTGGAACTCTTCCATTGTTCTCAGAATTCCTCTGATGTTTAACAATGCTTTGGAACGATTCCATTTTTCACGGAATTCCGCTGAAGTTTAAAAATGCTTTGGAACTCTTCCATTGTTCTCAGAATTCCTCTGATGTTTAACAATGCTTTGGAACTCTTCCATTGTTCACGGAATTCCGCTGAAGTTAAAAATGCTTTGTAACTCTTCCATTGTTCTCACAATTTCTCTGATGTTTAAAAATGCTTTGGAACTCTTCTATTGTTCTAGGAAATCCCCCTAAGTTTAAAAATGCTTTGGAAATCTTCCATTGTTCTCGGAATTCCACTAAAGATTAAAAATGCTTTGGAACTCTTCCAATGTTCTCGGAATTCTGCTGAAGTTTAAAAATGCTTTGGAAAACTTCCATTGTTCTTGGAATTCCGCTGATGTTTAACAATGCTTTGGAATTCTTCCATTGTTCACGGAATTCCGCTGAAGTTTAAAAATGCTTTGGAACTCTTCAATTGTTCTCAGAATCCCGCTGATATTTATCAATGCTTTGAAACTTTTCCATTGTTCAGGAATTTCACTGAAGTATAAAAATGCTTTGGAACTCTTCCATTGTTCTCGGAATTCCGCTGATGATTAACAATGCTTTGGAACTCTTACATTGTTCTGGGAATTCTGCTGAAGTTTAAAAATGCTTTTGAACTCTTCCATTGTTCTGGGAATTCTGCTGAAGTTTAAAAATGCTTTGGAACTCTTCCATTGTTCTGGGCATTCTGCTGAAGTTTAAAAATGCTTTAGAACTCTTTCGTTGTTCTGGGAATTCTGCTGAAGTTTAAAAATGCTTTGGAACTCTTCCATTGTTCTCAGAATTCCACTGATATTTATCAATGCTTTGGAACTCTTCCATTGTTCAGGAATTTCACTGAAGTATAAAAATGCTTTGGAACTCTTCCATTGTTTTCGGAATTCCGCTGTAATTTAAAAATGCTTTGGAACACTTCCATTGTTCTCGGAAATATGCTAAAGTTTAAAAATGCTTTGGAACTCTTCCATTGTTCTCGGAATTCCGCTGATGTTTAACAATGCTTTGGAACACTACCAATGTGCTCGGAATTCTGCTGAAGTTTAAAAATGCTTTGGAACTCTTCCATTGTTCTCGGAATTCCGCTGATGTTTAACAATGCTTTGGAACTCTTCCATTGTTCTGGGAATTCTGCTGAAGTTTAAAAATGCTTTGGAAAACTTTCATTGTTCTTGGAATTCTGCTGATGTTTAACAATGCTTTGGAATTCTTCCATTGATCTCGGAATTCTGCTGAAGTTTAAAAACGCTTTGTAACTCTTCCATTGTTCTCGGAATTCTGTTGAAGTTAAAAAATGCTTTGGATCTCTTCTATTGTTCACAGAATTATGCTAAAGTTTAAAAATGCTTTGGAACTCTTCCATTGTTCTCAGAATTCCTCTGATGTTTAACAATGCTTTGGAACGATTCCATTGTTCACGGAATTCTGCTGAAGTTTAAAAATGCTTTGGAACTCTTCCATTGTTCTCAGAATTCCTCTGATGTTTAACAATGCTTTGGAACTCTTCCATTGTTCACGGAATTCCGCTGAAGTTTAAAAATGCTTTGGAACTCTTCCATTGTTCTCACAATTCCTCTGATGTTTAAAAATGCTTTGGAACTCTTCTATTGTTCTAGGAAATCCCCCTAAGTTTAGAAATGCTTTGGAAATCTTCCATTGTTCTCGGAATTCCACTGAAGATTAAAAATGCTTTGGAACTCTTCCAATGTTCTCGGAATTCTGCTGAAGTTTAAAAATGCTTTGGAAAACTTCCATTGTTCTTGGAATTCCGCTGATGTTTAACAATGCTTTGGAATTCTTCCATTGTTCACGGAATTCCGCTGAAGTTTAAAAATGCTTTGGAACTCTTCAATTGTTCTCAGAATCCCGCTGATATTTATCAATGCTTTGGAACTTTTCCATTGTTCAGAAATTTCACTGAAGTATAAAAATGCTTTGGAACTCTTCCATTGTTTTTGGAATTCCGCTGTAATTTAAAAATGCTTTGGAACTCTTCCATTGTTCTCGGAAATATGCTAAAGTTTAAAAATGCTTTGGAACTCTTCCATTGTTCTCGGAATTCCGCTGATATTTAACAATGCTTTGGAACACTACCAATGTGCTCGGAATTCTGCTGAAGTTTAAAAATGCTTTGGAACTCTTACATTGTTCTCGGAATTCCGCTGATGTTTACCAATGCTTTGGAACTCTTCCATTGTTCTGGGAATTCTGCTGAAGTTTAAAAATGCTTTGGAAAACTTTCATTGTTCTTGGAATTCTGCTGATGTTTAACAATGCTTTGGAATTCTTCCATTGTTCTCGGAATTATGCTGAAGTTTAAAAACGCTTTGTAACTCTTCCATTGTTCTCGGAATTCTGTTGAAGTTAAAAAATGCTTTGGATCTCTTCTATTGTTCACGGAATTATGCTAAAGTTTAAAAATGCTTTGGAACTCTTCCATTGTTCTCAGAATTCCTCTTATGTTTAACAATGCTTTGGAACAATTCCATTGTTCACGGAATTCCGCTGAAGTTTAAAAATGCTTTGGAATTCTTCCATTGTTCTCAGAATTCCTCTGATGTTTAACAATGCTTTGGAACTCTTCCATTGTTCACGGAATTCCGCTGAAGTTTAAAAATGCTTTGGAACTCTTCCATTGTTCTCACATTTCCTCTGATGTTTAAAAATGCTTTGGAACTCTTCAATTGTTCTCAGAATCCCGCTGATATTTATCAATGCTTTGGAACTTTTCCATTGTTCAGGAATTTCACTGAAGTATAAAAATGCTTTGGAACTCTTCCATTGTTTTTGGAATTCCGCTGATGTTTAACAATGCTTTGGAGCACTTCCAATGTCCTCGGAAATCCGCTGATGTTTAACAATGCTTTGAAACTCTTCCATTGTTCTCGGAATTCTGCTGTAATTTAAAAATACTTTGGAACTCTTCCATTGTTCTCGGAAATCCCCCTAAGTTAAAAAATGCTTTGGAACTCTTCCACTGTTCTCGTAATTCTGCTGTAATTTAGAAATGCTTTGGAACTCTTCCATTGTTCTCGGAATTCCGCTGATATTTAACAATGCTTTGGAACACTACCAATGTTCTCGGAATTCTGCTGAAGTTTAAAAATGCTTTGGAACTCTTCCATTGTTCTCGGATTTCCGTTGATGTTTAACAATGCTTTGGAACTCTTCCATTGTTCTCGGAATTCTGCTGAAGTTTAAAAATGCTTTGGAAAACTTCCATTGTTCTTGGAATTCCACTGATGTTTAACAATGCTTTGGAATTCTTCCATTGTTCACGGAATTCCGCTGAAGTTTAAAAATGCTTTGGAACTCTTCCATTGTTCTCAGAATCCCGCTGATATTTATCAATGCTTTGGAACTTTTCCATTGTTCAGGAATTTCACTGAAGTATAAAAATGCTTTGGAACTCTTCCATTGTTCTCGGAATTCCACTGATGTTCAACAATGCTTTGGACCTCTTTCATTGTTCTCGGAATTATCCTGAAGTTTAAAAATGCTTTGGAACTTGTCCATTGTGCACGGTATTCCGCTGATGTTTAACAATGCTTTGGAACTCTTCCATTGTTCTCAGAATCCCGCTGATATTTATCAATGCTTTGGAACTTTTCCATTGTTCAGGAATTTCACTGAAGTATAAAAATGCTTTGGAACTCTTCCATTGTTCTCGGAATTCCACTGATGTTCAACAATGCTTTGGACCTCTTTCATTGTTCTCGGAATTATCCTGAAGTTTAAAAATGCTTTGGAACTTGTCCATTGTGCACGGTATTCCGCTGATGTTTAACAATGCTTTGGAACTCTTCGATTGTTCTCGTCGTTCTGTTGATGTTTAGCAATGCTTTGGAACTTTTCTTTTGTTCACGGAATTACGCTGAAGTTTAAAAATGCTTTGGAACTCTTCCATTGTTTTTGGAATACCGCTGATGTTTAAAAATGCTTTGGAACTCTTCCATTGTTCTCGGAATTCTGCTGAAGTTTAAAAATGCTATGGAACTCTTTTATTGTTCTCAGAATTCCGCTGAAGTTTAAAAATGCTTTGGAACTCTTCCATGGTTCTCGGAATTCTGTTGAAGTTAAAAAATGCTTTGGAACTCTTCTATTGTTCACAGAATTATGCTAAAGTTTAAAAATGCTTTGGAACTCTTCCATTGTTCTCACAATTCCTCTGATGTTTAACAATGCTTTGGAACTCTTCCATTGTTCACGGAATTCTGCTGAAGTTTAAAAATGCTTTGGAACTCTTCCATTGTTCTCACAATACCTCTGATGTTTAAAAATGCTTTGGAACTCTTCTATTGCTCTCGGAAATCTCCCTAAGTTTAAAAATTCTTTGGAAATCTTCCATTTTTCTCGGAATTTTGATGAAGTTTAAAACTGCTTTGGAACTCCTCTATTATTCAAGGAATTCCACTGAAGATTAAAAATGCTTTGGAACTCTTCCAATGTTCTCGGAATTCTGCTGATGTTTAACAATGGTTTGGAATTCTTCCATTGTTCTCGGATTTCCGTTGATGTTTAACAATGCTTTGAAACTCTTCCATTGTTCTCGGAATTCTGCTGAAGTTTAAAAATGCTTTGGAAAACTTCCATTGTTCTCGGAATTCCGCTGATGTTTAACATTGCTTTGGAACTCTTCCATTGTTCAAGGAAGCCGCTGAAGTTTAACAATGCTTTGGAACTCTTCCATTGTTCAAGGAATACCTCTGAGGTTTAACAATGCTTTGGAACTCTTCCATTGTTCTCGGAATTCTGCTGAAGTTTAAAAATGCTTTGGAACACTTCCATTGTTCTGGGAATTCTGCTGAAGTTTAAAAATGCTTTGGAACTCTTCCATTGTTCTCGATATACTGCTGAAGTTTAAAAATGCTATGGATCTCTTTCGTTGTTCTGGGAATTCTGCTGAAGTTTAAAAATGCTTTGGAACACTTCCATTGTTCTCGGAATTCCGCTGATGATTAACAATGCTTTGGAACTCATACATTGTTCTGGGAATTCTGCTGAAGTTTAAAAATGCTTTGGAACTCTATCATTGTTCTCGGAATTCCGCTTAAATTTAACAATGCTTTGGAACTCTTCCATTGTTCAAGGAATTTCTCTGAAGTTTAACAATTCTTTGGAACTCTTTCATTGTTCTCGGAATTCTGCTGAAGTTTAAAAATGCTTTGGAACTCTTCCATTGTTCTGGGAATTCTGCTGAAGTTTAAAAATGTTTTGGAACTCTTCCATTGTTCTGGGCATTCTGCTGAAGTTTAAAAATGCTTTAGAACTCTTTCGTTGTTCTGGGAATTCTGCTGAAGTTTAAAAATGCTTTGGAACTCTTCCATTGTTCTCAGAATTCCGCTGATATTTATCAATGCTTTGGAACTCTTCACTTGTTCAGGAATTTCACTGAAGTATAAAAATGCTTTGGAACTCTTCCATTGTTTTCGGAATTCCGCTGTAATTTAAAATTGCTTTGGAACTCTTCCATTGTTCTCAGAAATATGCTAAAGTTTAAAAATGCTTTGGAACTCTTCCATTGTTCTCGGAATTCCGCTGATGTTTAACAATGCTTTGGAACACTACCAATGTGCTCGGAATTCTGCTGAAGTTTAAAAATGCTTTGGAACTCTTCCATTGTTCTCGGAATTCCGCTGATGTTTAACAATGCTTTGGAACTTTTCCATTGTTCTGGGAATTCTGCTGAAGTTTAAAAATGCTTTGGAAAACTTTCATTGTTCTTGGAACTCTGCTGATGTTTAACAATGCTTTGGAATTCTTCCATTGTTCTCGGAATTCTGCTGAAGTTTAAAAACGCTTTGTAACTCTTCCATTGTTCTCGGAATTCTGTTGAAGTTAAAAAATGCTTTGGATCTCTTCTATTGTTCACGGAATTATGCTAAAGTTTAAAAATGCTTTGGAACTCTTCCATTGTTCTCAGAATTCCTCTGATGTTTAACAATGCTTTGGAACTCTTCCAATGTTCTCGAAATTCTGCTGAAGTTTAAAAATGCTTTGGAAAACTTCCATTGTTCTTGGAATTCCGCTGATGTTTAACAATGCTTTGGAATTCTTCCATTGTTCACGGAATTCCGCTGAAGTTTAAAAATGCTTTGGAACTCTTCAATTGTTCTCAGAATCCCGCTGATATTTATCAATGCTTTGGAACTTTTCCATTGTTCAGGAATTTCACTGAAGTATAAAAATGCTTTGGAACTCTTCCATTGTTTTTGGAATTCCGCTGATGTTTAACAATGCTTTGGAGCACTTCCAATGTCCTCGGAAATCCGCTGATGTTTAACAATGCTTTGAAACTCTTCCATTGTTCTCGGAATTCTGCTGTAATTTAAAAATACTTTGGAACTCTTCCATTGTTCTCGGAAATCCCCCTAAGTTAAAAAATGCTTTGGAACTCTTCCACTGTTCTCGTAATTCTGCTGTAATTTAGAAATGCTTTGGAACTCTTCCAATGTTCTCGGAATTCTGCTGAAGTTTAAAAATGCTTTGGAACTCTTCCATTGTTCTCGGATTTCCGTTGATGTTTAACAATGCTTTGGAACTCTTCCATTGTTCTCGGAATTCTGCTGAAGTTTAAAAATGCTTTGGAAAACTTCCATTGTTCTTGGAATTCAACTGATGTTTAACAATGCTTTGGAATTCTTCCATTGTTCACGGAATTCCGCTGAAGTTTAAAAATGCTTTGGAACTCTTCCATTGTTCTCAGAATCCCGCTGATATTTATCAATGCTTTTGAACTTTTCCATTGTTCAGGAATTTCACTGAAGTATAAAAATGCTTTGGAACTCTTCCATTGTTCTCGGAATTCCACTGATGTTCAACAATGCTTTGGACCTCTTTCATTGTTCTCGGAATTATCCTGAAGTTTAAAAATGCTTTGGAACTTGTCCATTGTGCACAGTATTCCGCTGATGTTTAACAATGCTTTGGAACTCTTCGATTGTTCTCGTCGTTCTCTTGATGTTTAGCAATGCTTTGGAACTTTTCTTTTGTTCACGGAATTACGCTGAAGTTTAAAAATGCTTTGGAACTCTTCCATTGTTTTTGGAATACCGCTGATGTTTAAAAATGCTTTGGAACTCTTCCATTGTTCTCGGAATTCTGCTGAAGTTTAAAAATGCTATGGAACTCTTTTATTGTTCTCAGAATTCCGCTGAAGTTTAAAAATGCTTTGGAACTCTTCCATGGTTCTCGGAATTCTGTTGAAGTTAAAAAATGCTTTGGAACTCTTCTATTGTTCACAGAATTATGCTAAAGTTTAAAAATGCTTTGGAACTCTTCCATTGTTCTCACAATTCCTCTGATGTTTAACAATGCTTTGGAACTCTTCCATTGTTCACGGAATTCTGCTGAAGTTAAAAAATGCTTTGGAACTCTTCCATTGTTCTCACAATACCTCTGATGTTTAAAAATGCTTTGGAACTCTTCTATTGCTCTCGGAAATCTCCCTAAGTTTAAAAATTCTTTGGAAATCTTCCATTTTTCTCGGAATTTTGATGAAGTTTAAAACTGCTTTGGAACTCCTCTATTATTCAAGGAATTCCACTGAAGATTAAAAATGCTTTGGAACTCTTCCAATGTTCTCGGAATTCTGCTGATGTTTAACATTGGTTTGGAATTCTTCCATTGTTCTCGGAATTCTGCTGAAGTTTAAAAATGCTTTGGAAAACTTCCATTGTTCTCGGAATTCCGCTGATGTTTAACATTGCTTTGGAACTCTTCCATTGTTCAAGGAAGCCGCTGAAGTTTAACAATGCTTTGGAACTCTTCCATTGTTCAAGGAATACCTCTGAGGTTTAACAATGCTTTGGAACTCTTCCATTGTTCTCGGAATTCTGCTGAAGTTTAAAAATGCTTTGGAACACTTCCATTGTTCTGGGAATTCTGCTGAAGTTTAAAAATGCTTTGGAACTCTTCCATTGTTCTCGATATACTGCTGAAGTTTAAAAATGCTATGGATCTCTTTCGTTGTTCTGGGAATTCTGCTGAAGTTTAAAAATGCTTTGGAACTCTATCATTGTTCTCGGAATTCCGCTTAAATTTAACAATGCTTTGGAACTCTTCCATTGTTCAAGGAATTCCTCTGAAGTTTAACAATTCTTTGGAACTCTTTCATTGTTCTCGGAATTCTGCTGAAGTTTAAAAATGCTTTGGAACTCTTCCATTGTTCTGTGAATTCTGCTGAAGTTTAAAAATGTTTTGGAACTCTTCCTTTGTTCTGGGCATTCTGCTGAAGTTTAAAAATGCTTTAGAACTCTTTCGTTGTTCTGGGAATTCTGCTGAAGTTTAAAAATGCTTTGGAACTCTTCCATTGTTCTCAGAATTCCGCTGATATTTATCAATGCTTTGGAACTCTTCACTTGTTCAGGAATTTCACTGAAGTATAAAAATGTTTTGGAACTCTTCCATTGTTTTCGGAATTCCGCTGTAATTTAAAATTGCTTTGGAACTCTTCCATTGTTCTCAGAAATATGCTAAAGTTTAAAAATGCTTTGGAACTCTTCCATTGTTCTCGGAATTCCGCTGATGTTTAACAATGCTTTGGAACACTACCAATGTGCTCGGAATTCTGCTGAAGTTTAAAAATGCTTTGGAACTCTTCCATTGTTCTCGGAATTCCGCTGATGTTTAACAATGCTTTGGAACTTTTCCATTGTTCTGGGAATTCTGCTGAAGTTTAAAAATGCTTTGGAAAACTTTCATTGTTCTTGGAACTCTGCTGATGTTTAACAATGCTTTGGAATTCTTCCATTGTTCTCGGAATTCTGCTGAAGTTTAAAAACGCTTTGTAACTCTTCCTTTGTTCTCGGAATTCTGTTGAAGTTAAAAAATGCTTTGGATCTCTTCTATTGTTCACGGAATTATGCTAAAGTTTAAAAATGCTTTGGAACTCTTCCATTGTTCTCAGAATTCCTCTGATGTTTAACAATGCTTTGGAACTCTTCCAATGTTCTCGAAATTCTGCTGAAGTTTAAAAATGCTTTGGAAAACTTCCATTGTTCTTGGAATTCCGCTGATGTTTAACAATGCTTTGGAATTCTTCCATTGTTCACGGAATTCCTCTGAAGTTTAAAAATTCTTTGGAACTCTTCAATTGTTCTCAGAATCCCGCTGATATTTATCAATGCTTTGGAACTTTTCCATTGTTTAGGAATTTCACTGAAGTATAAAAATGCTTTGGAACTCTTCCATTGTTTTTGGAATTCCGCTGATGTTTAACAATGCTTTGGAGCACTTCCATTGTCCTCGGAAATCCGCTGATGTTTAACAATGCTTTGAAACTTTTCCATTGTTCTCGGAATTCTGCAGTAATTTAAAAATACTTTGGAACTCTTCCATTGTTCTCGGAAATCCCCCTAAGTTAAAAAATGCTTTGGAACTCTTCCATTGTTCTTGGAATTCTGCTGAAGTTTAAAAATGCTTTGGAACTCTTCCATTGTTCTGGGAATTCTGCTGAAGTTTAAAAATGCTTTGGAACTCTTCCATTGTTCTCGATATACTGCTGAAGTTTAAAAATGCTATGGAACTCTTTCGTTGTTCTGGGAATTCTGTTGAAGTTTAAAAATGCTTTGGAACTCTTCCATTGTTCTCGGAATTCTTCTGATGATTAACAATGCTTTGGAACTCTGACATTGTTCTGGGAATTCTGCTGAAGTTTAAAAATGCTTTTGAACTCTTCCATTGTTCTGGGAATTCTGCTGAAGTTTAAAAATGCTTTGGAACTCTTTCATTGTTCTCGGAATTCCGCTTAAATTTAACAATGCTTTGGAACTCTTCCATTGTTCAAGGAATTTCTCTGAAGTTTAACAATGCTTTGGAACTCTTTCATTGTTCTCGGAATTCTGCTGAAGTTTAAAAATGCTTTGGAACTCTTCCATTGTTCTGGGAATTCTGCTGAAGTTTAAAAATGTTTTGGAACTCTTCCATTGTTCTGGGCATTCTGCTGAAGTTTAAAAATGCTTTAGAACTCTTTCGTTGTTCTGGGAATTCTGCTGAAGTTTAACAATGCTTTGGAACTCTTCCATTGTTCTCAGAATTCCGCTGATATTTATCAATGCTTTGGAACTCTTCCATTGTTCAGGAATTTCACTGAAGTATAAAAATGCTTTGGAACTCTTCCATTGTTTTCGGAATTCCGCTGTAATTTAAAAATGCTTTGGAACTCTTCCATTGTTCTCGGAATTCCGCTGATGTTTAACAATGCTTTGGAACACTACCAATGTGCTCGGAATTCTGCTGAAGTTTAAAAATGCTTTGGAACTCTTCCATTGTTCTCGGAATTCCGCTGATGTTTAACAATGCTTTGGAACTCTTCCATTGTTCTGGGAATTCTGCTGAAGTTTAAAAATGCCTTGGAAAACTTTCATTGTTCTTGGAATTCTGCTGATGTTTAACAATGCTTTGGAATTCTTCCATTGTTCTCGGAATTCTGCTGAAGTTTAAAAACGCTTTGTAACTCTTCCATTGTTCTCGGAATTCTGTTGAAGTTAAAAAATGCTTTGGATCTCTTCTATTGTTCACGGAATTATGCTAAAGTTTAAAAATGCTTTGGAACTCTTCCATTGTTCTCAGAATTCCTCTGATGTTTAACAATGCTTTGGAACGATTCCATTGTTCACGGAATTCCGCTGAAGTTTAAAAATGCTTTGGAACTCTTCCATTGTTCTCACAATTCCTCTGATGTTTAAAAATGCTTTGGAACTCTTCTATTGTTCTAGAAAATCCCCCTAAGTTTAAAAATGCTTTGGAAATCTTCCATTGTTCTTGGAATTCCACTGAAGATTAAAAATGCTTTGGAACTCTTCCAATGCTCTCGGAATTCTGCTGAAGTTTAAAAATGCTTTGGAAAACTTCCATTGTTCTTGGAATTCCGCTGATGTTTAACAATGCTTTGGAATTCTTCCATTGTTCACGTAATTCCGCTGAAGTTTAAAAATGCTTTGGTAACTCTTCAATTGTTCTCAGAATCCCGCTGATATTTATCAATGCTTTGGAACTTTTCCATTGTTTAGGAATTTCACTGAAGTATAAAAATGCTTTGGAACTCTTCCATTGTTTTTGGAATTCCGCTGATGTTTAACAATGCTTTGGAGCACTTCCATTGTCCTCGGAAATCCGGTGATGTTTAACAATGCTTTGAAACTCTTCCATTGTTCTCGGAATTCTGCTGTAATTTAAAAATACTTTGGAACTCTTCCATTGTTCTCGGAAATCCCCCTAAGTTAAAAAATGCTTTGGAACTCTTCCATTGTTCTCGTAATTCTGCTGTAATTTAGAAATGCTTTGGAACTCTTCCAATGTTCTCGGAATTCTGCTGAAGTTTAAAAATGCTTTGGAACTCTTCCGTTGTTCTTGGATTTCCGTTGATGTTTAACAATGCTTTGGAACTCTTCCATTGTTCTCGGAATTCTGCTGAAGATTAAAAATGCTTTGGAAAACTTCCATTGTTCTTGGAATTCCGCTGATGTTTAACAATGCTTTGGAATTCTTCCATTGTTCACAGAATTCCGCTGAAGTTTAAAAATGATTTGGAACTCTTCAATTGTTCTCAGAATCCCGCTGATATTTATCAATGCTTTGGAACTTTTCCATTGTTCAGGAATTTCACTGAAGTATAAAAATGCTTTGGAACTCTTCCATTGTTCTCGGAATTCCACTGATGTTTAACAATGCCTTGGACCTCTTTCATTGTTCTCGGAATTATCCTGAAGTTTAAAAGTGCTTTGGAACTTGTCCATTGTGCACGGTATTCCGCTGATGTTTAACAATGCTTTGGAACTCTTCCATTGTTCTCGTCGTTCCGTTGATGTTTATCAATGCTTTGGAACTTTTCTTTTGTTCACGGAATTACGCTGAAGTTTAAAAATGCTTTGGAACTCTTCCATTGTTTTTGGAATACTGCTGATGTTTAAAAATGCTTTGGAACTCTTCCATTGTTCTCGGAATTCTGCTGAAGTTTAAAAATGCTATGGAACTCTTTTATTGTTCTCAGAATTCCGCTGAAGTTTAAAAATGCTTTGGAACTCTTCCATGGTTCTCGGAATTCTGTTGAAGTTAAAAAATGCTTTGGAACTCTTCTATTGTTCACAGAATTATGCTAAAGTTTAAAAATGCTTTGGAACTCTTCCATTGTTCTCACAATTCCTCTGATGTTTAAAAATGCTTTGGAAACCTTCCATTGTTCTCGGAATTCCACTGAAGATTAAAAATGCTTTGGAACTCTTCCAATGTTCTCGGAATTCTGCTGAAGTTTAAAAATGCTTTGGAACTCTTCCATTCTTCTCAGAATTCCGATGAAGTTTAAAACTGCTTTGGAACTCTTCTATTATTCAAGGAATTCCACTGAAGATTAAAAATGCTTTGGAACTCTTCCAATGTTCTCGGAATTCTGCTGATGTTTAACAATGCTTTGGAATTCTTCCATTGTTCTCGGATTTCCGTTGATGTTTAACAATGCTTTGGAACTCTTCCATTGTTCACGGAATTCTGCTGAAGTTTAAAAATGCTTTGGAAAATTTCCATTGTGTTCTTGGAATTCCGCTCATGTTTAACATTGCTTTGGAACTCTTCCATTGTTCAAGGAATGCCGCTGAAGTTTAACAATGCTTTGGAACTCTTCCATTGTTCAAGGAATTCCTCTGAAGTTTAACAATGCTTTGGAACTCTTCCATTGTTCTCGGAATTCTGCTGAAGTTTAAAGATGCTTTGGAACTCTTCCATTGTTCCGGGAATTCTGCTGAAGTTTAAAAATGCTTTGGAACTCTTCCATTGTTCTGGGAATTCTGCTGAAGTTTAAAAATGCTTTAGAACTCTTTCGTTGTTCTGGGAATTCTGCTGAAGTTTAAAAATGCTTTGGAACTCTTCCATTGTTCTCAGAATTCCGCTGATATTTATCAATGCTTCGGAACTCTTCCATTGTTCAGGAATTTCACTGAAGTATAAAAATGCTTTGGAACTCTTCCATTGTTTTCGGAATTCCACTGTAATTTAAAAATGCTTTGGAACTCTTCCATTATTCTCGGAATTATGCTAAAGTTTAAAAATGCTTTGAAACTCTTCCATTGTTCTCGGAATTCCACTGATGTTTAACAGTGCTTTGGAACACTACCAATGTGCTCGGAATTCTGCTGAAATTTAAAAATGCTTTGGAACTCTTCCATTGTTCTCGGAATTCCGCTGATGTTTAACAATCCTTTGGAACTCTTCCATTGTTCTGGGAATTCTGCTGAAGTTTAAAAATGCTTTGGAAAACTTTCATTGTTCTTGGAATTCTGCTGATATTTAACAATGCTTTGGAATTCTTCCATTGTTCTCGGAATTCTGCTGAAGTTTAAAAACGCTTTGTAATTCTTCCATTGTTCTCGGAATTCTGTTGAAGTTAAAAAATGCTTTGGAACTCTTCTATTGTTCACGGAATTATGCTAAAGTTTAAAAATACTTTGGAACTCTTCCATTGTTCTCAGAATTCCTCTGATGTTTAACAATGCTTTGGAACTCTTCCATTGTTCACGGAATTCCGCTGAAGTTTAAAAATGCTTTGGAACTCTTCCATTGTTCTCACAATTCCTCTGATGTTTAACAATGCTTTGGAACTCTTCCATTGTTCACGGAATTCCGCTGAAGTTTAAAAATGCTTTGGAACTCTTCCATTGTTCTCACAATTTCTCTGATGTTTAAAAATGCTATGGAACTCTTCTATTGTTCTCGGAAATCCCCCTAAGTTAAAAAATGCTTTGGAACTCGTCCATTGTTCTCGTAATTCTGCTGTAATTTAGAAATGCTTTGGAACTCTTCCAATGTTCTCGGAATTCTGCTGAAGTTTAAAAATGCTTTGGAGCACTTCCATTGTCCTCGGAAATCCGCTGATGTTTAACAATGCTTTGAAACTCTTACATTGTTCTCGGAATTCTGCTGTAATTTAAAAATGCTTTGGAACTCTTCCATTGTTCTCACAATTCCTCTGATGTTTAACAATGCTTTGGAACTCTTCCATTGTTCACGGAATTCCGCTGAAGTTTAAAAATGCTTTGGAACTCTTCCATTGTTCTCACAATTCCTCTGATGTTTAAAAATGCTATGGAACTCTTCTATTGTTCTCGGAAATCCCCCTAAGTTAAAAAATGCTTTGGAACTCGTCCATTGTTCTCGTAATTCTGCTGTAATTTAGAAATGCTTTGGAACTCTTCCATTGTTTTTGGAATTCCGCTGATGTTTAACAATGCTTTGGAGCACTTCCATTGTCCTCGGAAATCCGCTGATGTTTAACAATGCTTTGAAACTCTTACATTGTTCTCGGAATTCTGCTGTAATTTAAAAATACTTTGGAACTCTTCCATTGTTCTCGGAAATCCCCCTAAGTTAAAAAATGCTTTGGAACTCTTCCATTGTTCTCGTAATTCTGCTGTAATTTATAAATGCTTTGGAACTCTTCCAATGTTCTCGGAATTCTGCTGAAGTTTAAAAATGCTTTGGAACTCTTCCATTGTTCCGGGAATTCTGCTGAAGTTTAAAAATGCTTTGGAACTCTTCCATTGTTCTGGGCATTCTGCTGAAGTTTAAAAATGCTTTGGAACTCTTCCATTGTTCTGGGCATTCTGCTGAAGTTTAAAAATGCTTTAGAACTCTTTCGTTGTTCTGGGAATTCTGCTGAAGTTTAAAAATGCTTTGGAACTCTTCCATTGTTCTCAGAATACCGCTGATATTTATCAATGCTTCGGAACTCTTCCATTGTTCAGGAATTTCACTGAAGTATAAAAATGCTTTGGAACTCTTCCATTGTTTTCGGAATTCCACTGTAATTTAAAAATGCTTTGGAACTCTTCCATTATTCTCGGAATTATGCTAAAGTTTAAAAATGCTTTGGAACTCTTCCATTGTTCTCGGAATTCCACTGATGTTTAACAGTGCTTTGGAACACTACCAATGTGCTCGGAATTCTGCTGAAGTTTAAAAATGCTTTGGAACTCTTCCATTGTTCTCGGAATTCCGCTGATGTTTAACAATCCTTTGGAACTCTTCCATTGTTCTGGGAATTCTGCTGAAGTTTAAAAATGCTTTGGAAAACTTTCATTGTTCTTGGAATTCTGCTGATGTTTAACAATGAGTTGGAATTCTTCCATTGTTCTCGGAATTCTGCTGAAGTTTAAAAACGCTTTGTAATTCTTCCATTGTTCTCGGAATTCTGTTGAAGTTAAAAATTGCTTTGGAACTCTTCTATTGTTCACGGAATTATGATAAAGTTTAAAAATGCTTTGGAACTCTTCCATTGTTCTCAGAATTCCTCTGATGTTTAACAATGCTTTGGAACTCTTCCATTGTTCACGGAATTCCTCTGAAGTTTAAAAATGCTTTGGAACTCTTCCATTGTTCTCACAATTCCTCTGATGTTTAACAATGCTTTGGAACTCTTCCATTGTTCACGGAATTCCGCTGAAGTTTAAAAATGCTTTGGAACTCTTCCATTGTTCTCACAATTCCTCTGATGTTTAAAAATGCTATGGAACTCTTCTATTGTTCTCGGAAATCCCCCTAAGTTAAAAAATGCTTTGGAACTCGTCCATTGTTCTCGTAATTCTGCTGTAATTTAGAAATGCTTTGGAACTCTTCCAATGTTCTCGGAATTCTGCTGAAGTTTAAAAATGCTTTGGAGCACTTCCATTGTCCTCGGAAATCCGCTGATGTTTAACAATGCTTTGAAACTCTTACATTGTTCTCGGAATTCTGCTGTAATTTAAAAATGCTTTGGAACTCTTCCATTGTTCTCACAATTCCTCTGATGTTTAACAATGCTTTGGAACTCTTCCATTGTTCACGGAATTCCGCTGAAGTTTAAAAATGCTTTGGAACTCTTCCATTGTTCTCACAATTCCTCTGATGTTTAAAAATGCTATGTAACTCTTCTATTGTTCTCGGAAATCCCCCTAAGATAAAAAATGCTTTGGAACTCGTCCATTGTTCTCGTAATTCTGCTGTAATTTAGAAATGCTTTGGAACTCTTCCATTGTTTTTGGAATTCCGCTGATGTTTAACAATGCTTTGGAGCACTTCCATTGTCCTCGGAAATCCGCTGATGTTTAACAATGCTTTGAAACTCTTACATTGTTCTCGGAATTCTGCTGTAATTTAAAAATACTTTGGAACTCTTCCATTGTTCTCGGAAATCCCCCTAAGTTAAAAAATGCTTTGGAACTCTTCCATTGTTCTCGTAATTCTGCTGTAATTTTGAAATGCTTTGGAACTCTTCCAATGTTCTCGGAATTCTGCTGAAGTTTAAAAATGCTTTGGAACTCTTCCATTGTTCTCGGATTTCCATTGATGTTTAACAATGCTTTGGAACTCTTCCATTGTTCTCGGAATTCTGCTGAAGTTTAAAAATGCTTTGGAAAACTTCCATTGTTCTTGGAATTCCGCTGATGTTTAACAATGCTTTGGAATTCTTCCATTGTTCACGGAATTCCGCTGAAGTTTAAAAATGCTTTGGAACTCTTCCATTGTTCTCAGAATCCCGCTGATATTTATCAATGCTTTGGAACTTTTCCATTGTTCAGGAATTTCACTGAAGTATAAAAATGCTTTGGAACTCTTCCATTGTTCTCGGAATTCCACTGATGTTTAACAATGCCTTGGACCTCTTTCATTGTTCTCGGAATTATCCTGAAGTTTAAAAATGCTTTGGAACTTGTCCATTGTGCACGGTATTCCGCTGATGTTTAACAATGCTTTGGAACTCTTCCATTGTTCTCGTCATTCCGTTGATGTTTAGCAATGCTTTGGAACTTTTCTTTTGTTCACGGAATTACGCTGAAGTTTAAAAATGCTTTGGAACTCTTCCATTGTTTTTGGAATACCGCTGATGTTTAAAAATGCTTTGGAACTCTTCGATTGTTCTCGGAATTCTGCTGAAGTTTAAAAATGCTATGGAACTCTTTTATTGTTCTCAGAATTCCGCTGAAGTTTAAAAATGCTTTGGAACTCTTCCATGGTTCTCGGAATTCTGTTGAAGTTAAAAAATGCTTTGGAACTCTTCTATTGTTCACAGAATTATGCTAAAGTTTAAAAATGCTTTGGAACTCTTCCATTGTTCTCACAATTCCTCTGATGTTTAACAATGCTTTGGAACTCTTACATTGTTCACGGAATTCCGCTGAAGTTTAAAAATGCTTTGGAACTCTTCCATTGTTCTCACAATTCCTCTGATGTTTAAAAATGCTTTGGAAACCTTCCATTGTTCTCGGAATTCCACTGAAGATTAAAAATGCTTTGGAACTCTTCCAATGTTCTCGGAATTCTGCTGAAGTTTAAAAATGCTTTGGAACTCTTCCATTCTTCTCAGAATTCCGATGAAGTTTAAAACTGCTTTGGAACTCTTCTATTATTCAAGGAATTCCACTGAAGATTAAAAATGCTTTGGAACTCTTCCAATGTTCTCGGAATTCTGCTGATGTTTAACAATGCTTTGGAATTCTTCCATTGTTCTCGGATTTCCGTTGATGTTTAACAATGCTTTGGAACTCTTCCATTGTTCACGGAATTCTGCTGAAGTTTAAAAATGCTTTGGAAAATTTCCATTGTTCTCGGAATTCCGCTCATGTTTAACATTGCTTTGGAACTCTTCCATTGTTCAAGGAATGCCGCTGAAGTTTAACAATGCTTTGGAACTCTTCCATTGTTCAAGGAATTCCTCTGAAGTTTAACAATGCTTTGGAATTCTTCCATTGTTCTCGGAATTCTGCTGAAGTTTAAAAATGCTTTGGAAATCTTCTATTGTTCTGGGAATTCTGCTGAAGTTTAAAAATGCTTTGGAACTCTTCCACTGTTCACGATATACTGCTGAAGTTTAAAAATGCTATGGAACTCTTTCGTTGTTCTGGGAATTCTGCTGAAGTTTAACAATGCTTTGGAACTCTTCCATTGTTCAAGGAATTCCTCTGAAGTTTAACAATGCTTTGGAACTCTTCCATTGTTCTCGGAATTCTGCTGAAGTTTAAAAATGCTTTGGAACTCTTCCATTGTTCTGGGAATTCTGCTGAAGTTTAAAAATGCTTTGGAACTCTTCCATTGTTCTGGGCATTCTGCTGAAGTTTAAAAATGCTTTAGAACTCTTTCGTTGTTCTGGGAATTCTGCTGAAGTTTAAAAATGCTTTGGAACTCTTCCATTGTTCTCGGAATTCCGCTGATATTTATCAATGCTTCGGAACTCTTCCATTGTTCAGGAATTTCACTGAAGTATAAAAATGCTTTGGAACTCTTCCATTGTTTTCGGAATTCCACTGTAATTTAAAAATGCTTTGGAACTCTTCCATTATTCTCGGAATTATGCTAAAGTTTAAAAATGCTTTGGAACTCTTCCATTGTTCTCGGAATTCCACTGATGTTTAACAGTGCTTTGGAACACTACCAATGTGCTCAGAATTCTGCTGAAGTTTAAAAATGCTTTGGAACTCTTCCATTGTTCTCGGAATTCCGCTGATGTTTAACAATGCTTTGGAATTCTTCCATTGTTCTCGGAATTCTGCTGAAGTTTAAAAACGCTTTGTAATTCTTCCATTGTTCTCGGAATTCTGTTGAAGTTAAAAAATGCTTTGGAACTCTTCTATTGTTCACGGAATTATGCTAAAGTTTAAAAATACTTTGGAACTCTTCCATTGTTCTCAGAATTCCTCTGATGTTTAACAATGCTTTGGAACTCTTCCATTGTTCACGGAATTCCGCTGAAGTTTAAAAATGCTTTGGAACTCTTCCATTGTTCTCACAATTCCTCTGATGTTTAACAATGCTTTGGAACTCTTCCATTGTTCACGGAATTCCGCTGAAGTTTAAAAATGCTTTGGAACTCTTCCATTGTTCTCACAATTTCTCTGATGTTTAAAAATGCTATGGAACTCTTCTATTGTTCTCGGAAATCCCCCTAAGTTAAAAAATGCTTTGGAACTCGTCCATTGTTCTCGTAATTCTGCTGTAATTTAGAAATGCTTTGGAACTCTTCCAATGTTCTCGGAATTCTGCTGAAGTTTAAAAATGCTTTGGAGCACTTCCATTGTCCTCGGAAATCCGCTGATGTTTAACAATGCTTTGAAACTCTTACATTGTTCTCGGAATTCTGCTGTAATTTAAAAATACTTTGGAACTCTTCCATTGTTCTCGGAAATCCCCCTAAGTTAAAAAATGCTTTGGAACTCTTCCATTGTTCTCGTAATTCTGCTGTAATTTATAAATGCTTTGGAACTCTTCCAATGTTCTCGGAATTCTGCTGAAGTTTAAAAATGCTTTGGAACTCTTCCATTGTTCCGGGAATTCTGCTGAAGTTTAAAAATGCTTTGGAACTCTTCCATTGTTCTGGGCATTCTGCTGAAGTTTAAAAATGCTTTAGAACTCTTTCGTTGTTCTGGGAATTCTGCTGAAGTTTAAAAATGCTTTGGAACTCTTCCATTGTTCTCAGAATACCGCTGATATTTATCAATGCTTCGGAACTCTTCCATTGTTCAGGAATTTCACTGAAGTATAAAAATGCTTTGGAACTCTTCCATTGTTTTCGGAATTCCACTGTAATTTAAAAATGCTTTGGAACTCTTCCATTATTCTCGGAATTATGCTAAAGTTTAAAAATGCTTTGGAACTCTTCCATTGTTCTCGGAATTCCACTGATGTTTAACAGTGCTTTGGAACACTACCAATGTGCTCGGAATTCTGCTGAAGTTTAAAAATGCTTTGGAACTCTTCCATTGTTCTCGGAATTCCGCTGATGTTTAACAATCCTTTGGAACTCTTCCATTGTTCTGGGAATTCTGCTGAAGTTTAAAAATGCTTTGGAAAACTTTCATTGTTCTTGGAATTCTGCTGATGTTTAACAATGAGTTGGAATTCTTCCATTGTTCTCGGAATTCTGCTGAAGTTTAAAAACGCTTTGTAATTCTTCCATTGTTCTCGGAATTCTGTTGAAGTTAAAAAATGCTTTGGAACTCTTCTATTGTTCACGGAATTATGATAAAGTTTAAAAATGCTTTGGAACTCTTCCATTGTTCTCAGAATTCCTCTGATGTTTAACAATGCTTTGGAACTCTTCCATTGTTCACGGAATTCCTCTGAAGTTTAAAAATGCTTTGGAACTCTTCCATTGTTCTCACAATTCCTCTGATGTTTAACAATGCTTTGGAACTCTTCCATTGTTCACGGAATTCCGCTGAAGTTTAAAAATGCTTTGGAACTCTTCCATTGTTCTCACAATTCCTCTGATGTTTAAAAATGCTATGGAACTCTTCTAATGTTCTCGGAAATCCCCCTAAGTTAAAAAATGCTTTGGAACTCGTCCATTGTTCTCGTAATTCTGCTGTAATTTAGAAATGCTTTGGAACTCTTCCAATGTTCTCGGAATTCTGCTGAAGTTTAAAAATGCTTTGGAGCACTTCCATTGTCCTCGGAAATCCGCTGATGTTTAACAATGCTTTGAAACTCTTACATTGTTCTCGGAATTCTGCTGTAATTTAAAAATGCTTTGGAACTCTTCCATTGTTCTCACAATTCCTCTGATGTTTAACAATGCTTTGGAACTCTTCCATTGTTCACGGAATTCCGCTGAAGTTTAAAAATGCTTTGGAACTCTTCCATTGTTCTCACAATTCCTCTGATGTTTAAAAATGCTATGTAACTCTTCTATTGTTCTCGGAAATCCCCCTAAGTTAAAAAATGCTTTGGAACTCGTCCATTGTTCTCGTAATTCTGCTGTAATTTAGAAATGCTTTGGAACTCTTCCATTGTTTTTGGAATTCCGCTGATGTTTAACAATGCTTTGGAGCACTTCCATTGTCCTCGGAAATCCGCTGATGTTTAACAATGCTTTGAAACTCTTACATTGTTCTCGGAATTCTGCTGTAATTTAAAAATACTTTGGAACTCTTCCATTGTTCTCGGAAATCCCCCTAAGTTAAAAAATGCTTTGGAACTCTTCCATTGTTCTCGTAATTCTGCTGTAATTTTGAAATGCTTTGGAACTCTTCCAATGTTCTCGGAATTCTGCTGAAGTTTAAAAATGCTTTGGAACTCTTCCATTGTTCTCGGATTTCCATTGATGTTTAACAATGCTTTGGAACTCTTCCATTGTTCTCGGAATTCTGCTGAAGTTTAAAAATGCTTTGGAAAACTTCCATTGTTCTTGGAATTCCGCTGATGTTTAACAATGCTTTGGAATTCTTCCATTGTTCACGGAATTCCGCTGAAGTTTAAAAATGCTTTGGAACTCTTCCATTGTTCTCAGAATCCCGCTGATATTTATCAATGCTTTGGAACTTTTCCATTGTTCAGGAATTTCACTGAAGTATAAAAATGCTTTGGAACTCTTCCATTGTTCTCGGAATTCCACTGATGTTTAACAATGCCTTGGACCTCTTTCATTGTTCTCGGAATTATCCTGAAGTTTAAAAATGCTTTGGAACTTGTCCATTGTGCACGGTATTCCGCTGATGTTTAACAATGCTTTGGAACTCTTCCATTGTTCTCGTCATTCCGTTGATGTTTAGCAATGCTTTGGAACTTTTCTTTTGTTCACGGAATTACGCTGAAGTTTAAAAATGCTTTGGAACTCTTCCATTGTTTTTGGAATACCGCTGATGTTTAAAAATGCTTTGGAACTCTTCGATTGTTCTCGGAATTCTGCTGAAGTTTAAAAATGCTATGGAACTCTTTTATTGTTCTCAGAATTCCGCTGAAGTTTAAAAATGCTTTGGAACTCTTCCATGGTTCTCGGAATTCTGTTGAAGTTAAAAAATGCTTTGGAACTCTTCTATTGTTCACAGAATTATGCTAAAGTTTAAAAATGCTTTGGAACTCTTCCATTGTTCTCACAATTCCTCTGATGTTTAACAATGCTTTGGAACTCTTCCATTGTTCACGGAATTCCGCTGAAGTTTAAAAATGCTTTGGAACTCTTCCATTGTTCTCACAATTCCTCTGATGTTTAAAAATGCTTTGGAACTCTTCCATTCTTCTCAGAATTCCGATGATGTTTAAAACTGCTTTGGAACTCTTCTATTATTCAAGGAATTCCACTGAAGATTAAAAATGCTTTGGAACTCTTCCAATGTTCTCGGAATTCTGCTGATGTTTAACAATGCTTTGGAATTCTTCCATTGTTCTCGGATTTCCGTTGATGTTTAACAATGCTTTGGAACTCTTCCATTGTTCACGGAATTCTGCTGAAGTTTAAAAGTGCTTTGGAAAATTTCCATTGTTCTCGGAATTCCGCTCATGTTTAACATTGCTTTGGAACTCTTCCATTGTTCAAGGAATGCCGCTGAAGTTTAACAATGCTTTGGAACTCTTCCATTGTTCAAGGAATTCCTCTGAAGTTTAACAATGCTTTGGAATTCTTCCATTGTTCTCGGAATTCTGCTGAAGTTTAAAAATGCTTTGGAAATCTTCTATTGTTCTGGGAATTCTGCTGAAGTTTAAAAATGCTTTGGAACTCTTCCACTGTTCACGATATACTGCTGAAGTTTAAAAATGCTATGGAACTCTTTCGTTGTTCTGGGAATTCTGCTGAAGTTTAACAATGCTTTGGAACTCTTCCATTGTTCAAGGAATTCCTCTGAAGTTTAACAATGCTTTGGAACTCTTCCATTGTTCTCGGAATTCTGCTGAAGTTTAAAAATGCTTTGGAACTCTTCCATTGTTCTGGGAATTCTGCTGAAGTTTAAAAATGCTTTGGAACTCTTCCATTGTTCTGGGCATTCTGCTGAAGTTTAAAAATGCTTTAGAACTCTTTCGTTGTTCTGGGAATTCTGCTGAAGTTTAAAAATGCTTTGGAACTCTTCCATTGTTCTCGGAATTCCGCTGATATTTATCAATGCTTCGGAACTCTTCCATTGTTCAGGAATTTCACTGAAGTATAAAAATGCTTTGGAACTCTTCCATTGTTTTCGGAATTCCACTGTAATTTAAAAATGCTTTGGAACTCTTCCATTATTCTCGGAATTATGCTAAAGTTTAAAAATGCTTTGGAACTCTTCCATTGTTCTCGGAATTCCACTGATGTTTAACAGTGCTTTGGAACACTACCAATGTGCTCAGAATTCTGCTGAAGTTTAAAAATGCTTTGGAACTCTTCCATTGTTCTCGGAATTCCGCTGATGTTTAACAATCCTTTGGAACTCTTCCATTGTTCTGGGAATTCTGCTGAAGTTTAAAAATGCTTTGGAAAACTTTCATTGTTCTTGGAATTCTGCTGATGTTTAACAATGCTTTGGAATTCTTCCATTGTTCTCGGAATTCTGCTGAAGTTTAAAAACGCTTTGTAATTCTTCCATTGTTCTCGGAATTCTGTTGAAGTTAAAAAATGCTTTGGAACTCTTCTATTGTTCACGGAATTATGCTAACGTTTAAAAATGCTTTGGAACTCTTCCATTGTTCTCAGAATTCCTCTGATGTTTAACAATGCTTTGGAACTCTTCCATTGTTCACGGAATTCCGCTGAAGTTTAAAAATGCTTTGGAACTCTTCCATTGTTCTCACAATTCCTCTGATGTTTAACAATGCTTTGGAACTCTTCCATTGTCCTCATAATTCCTCTGATGTTTAAAAATGCTATGGAACTCTTCTATTGTTCTCGGAAATCCCCCTAAGTTAAAAAATGCTTTGGAACTCGTCCATTGTTCTCGTAATTCTGCTGTAATTTAGAAATGCTTTGGAACTCTTCCAATGTTCTCGGAATTCTGCTGAAGTTTAAAAATGCTTTGGAACTCTTCCATTGTTCTCGGATTTCCGTTAATGTTTAACAATGCTTTGGAACTCTTCCATTGTTCTCGGAATTCTGCTGAAGTTTAAAAATGCTTTGGAAAACTTCCATTGTTCTTGGAATTCTGCTGATGTTTAACAATGCTTTTGAATTCTTCCATTGTTCACGGAATTCCGCTGAAGTTTAAAAATGCTTTGGAACTCTTCCATTGTTCTCAGAATCCCGCTGATATTTATCAATGCTTTGGAACTTTTCCATTGTTCAGGAATTTCACTGAAGTATAAAAATGCTTTGGAACTCTTCCATTGTTTTTGGAAATCCGCTGATGTTTAACAATGCTTTGGAGCACTTCCATTGTCCTCGGAAATCCACTGATGTTTAACAATGCTTTGAAACTCTTCAATTGTTCTCGGAATTCTGCTGTAATTTAAAAATACTTTGGAACTCTTCCATTGTTCTTGGAAATCCCCCTAAGTTAAAAAATGCTTTGGAACTCTTCCATTGTTCTCGTAATTCCGCTGTAATTTAGAAATGCTTTGGAACTCTTCCATTGTTCTCGGAATTCCGCTGAAGTTTAACAATGCTTTGGAACTCTTCCATTGTTCTCGGAAATCTGCTGAAGTTTAAAAATCCTTTGAAACTCTTCCAGTGTTCACTGTATATGCTGAAGGTTAAAAATTCTTAGGACCTCTTCCATTGTTCTCAGAATTCCTCTGATGTTTAACAATGCTTTGGAACGCTTCCATTGTTCTCGGAAATCCGCTGAACTTTAACAATGCTTTGGAACTCTTCCATTGTTCTCGAAAATCCGCTGAAGTCTAACAATGCTTTGGAACTCTTCCATTGTTCTCGGAATTCTACTGATGTTTAACAATGCTTTGGAACACTTCCAATGTTCTTGGAATTCTGCTGAAGTTTAAAAATGTTTTGGAACTCTTCCATTGTTCTCGGAATTCAACTGAAGTTTAAAAACGCTTTGGAACTCTTCCATTGTTCTCGGAATTCGGCTGATGTTTAACAATGCTTTGGAACTCTTCCGTTGTTCACAGAATACCTCTGAAGTTTAGTAATGCTTTGGAACTCTTCCAATTTTCTCGGAATTCCGCTGAAGTTGAAAAGTGCTTTTGTACTCTTCCATTGTTCTCAGAATTTCGCTGATGTTTAAAAATGCTTTGGAACTCTTGCATTATTCTCGGAATTCCACTGAAGTTTAAAAATGCTTTGGTACTTTTCCATTCTTCTCAGAATTCCGCTGATCTTTAACAATGCTTGGGAACTGTTCCATTTTTCAGGGATTTCCGCTGGAGTTTAAAAATACTTTGGAACTCTTCCATTGTTCTCGGAATTCCACTCTTGTTTAACAATGCTTTGTAATTCTTCGATTGTTCTCGGAATTCTGCTGAAGTGTAAAAACGCTTTGTAACTCTTCCATTGTTCTCGGAATTCTGTTGAAGTTAAAAAATGCTTTGGAACTCTTCTATTGTTCATGGAATTATGCTAAAGTTTAAAAATGCTTTGGAACTCTTCCATTGTTCTCAGAATTCCTCTGATGTTTAACAATGCTTTGGATCTCTTCCATTGTTCAGGGAATTCCGCTGAAATTTAAAAATGCTTTGGAACTCTTCCATTGTTCTCAGAATTCCTCTGATGTTTAACAATGCTTTGGAACTCTTCCATTGTTCACGGAATTCCGCTGAAGTTTAAAAATGCTTTGGAACTCTTCCATTGTTCTCACAATTCCTCTGATGTTTAACAATGCTTTGGAACTCTTCCATTGTTCACGGAATTCCGCTGAAGTTTAAAAATGCTTTGGAACTCTTCAATTGTTCTCACAATTCCTCTGATGTTTAAAAATGCTTTGGAACTCTTCTATTGTTCTCGGAAATCCCCCTAAGTTAAAAAATGCTTTGGAACCCTTCCATTGTTCTCGTAATTCTGCTGTAATTTAGAAATGCTTTGGAACTCTTCCAATGTTCTCGGAATTCTGCTGAAGTTTAAAAATGCTTTGGAAAACTTCCATTGTTCTTGGAATTCTGCTAATGTTTAACAATGCTTTTGAATTCTTCCATTGTTCACGGAATTCTGCTGAAGTTTAAAAATGCTTTGGAAAACTTCCATTGTTCTTGGAATTCTGCTGATGTTTAACAATGCTTTTGAATTCTTCCATTGTTCACGGAATTCCGCTGAAGTTTAAAAATGCTATGGAACTCTTCCATTGTTCTCAGAATCCCGCTAATATTTATCAATGCTTTGGAACTTTTCCATTGTTCAGGAATTTCACTGAAGTATAAAAATGCTTTGGAACTCTTCCATTGTTTTTGGAATTCCGCTGATGTTTAACAATGCTTTGGAGCACTTCCATTGTCCTCGGAAATCCGCTGATGTTTAACAATGCTTTGAAACTCTTCAATTGTTCTCGGAATTCTGCTGTAATTTAAAAATACTTTGGAACTCTTCCATTGTTCTTGGAAATCCCCCTAAGTTAAAAAATGCTTTGGAACTCTTCCATTGTTCTCGGAATTCAACTGAAGTTTAAAAACGCTTTGGAACTCTTCCATAGTTCTCGGAATTCGGCTGATGTTTAACAATGCTTTGGAACTCTTCCGTTGTTCACAGAATACCTCTGAAGTTTAATAATGCTTTGGAACTCTTCCATTGTTCTCGGAATTCTGTTGAAGTTAAAAAATGCTTTGGAACTCTTCTATTGTTCACGGAATTATGCTAAAGTTTAAAAATGCTTTGGAATTCTTCCATTGTTCTCAGAATTCCTCTGATGTTTAACAATGCTTTGGAACTCTTCCTTTGTTCACGGAATTCCGCTGAAGTTTAAAAATGCTTTGGAACTCTTCCATTGTTCTCAGAATTCCTCTGATGTTTAACAATGCTTTGGAACTCTTCCATTGTTCACGGAATTCCGCTGAAGTTTAAAAATGCTTTGGAACTCTTGCATTGTTCTCACAATTCCTCTGATGTTTAAAAATGCTTTGGAACTCTTCCATTGTTCTCGGAAATCCCCCTAAGTTAAAAAATGCTTTGGAACTCTTCCATTGTTCTCGTAATTCTGCTGTAATTTAAAAATGCTTTGGAACTCTTCCAATGTTCTCGGAATTCTGCTGAAGTTTAAAAATGCTTTGGAACTCTTCCATTGTTCTCGGATTTCCGTTGATGTTTAACAATGCTTTGGAACACTTCCATTGTTCTCGGAATTCTGCTGAAGTTTAAAAATGCTTTGGAAATCTTGCATTGTTCTCATAATCCCGCTGATATTTATCAATGCTTTGGAACTTTTCCATTGTTCAGGAATTTCACTGAAGTATAAAAATGCTTTGGAACGCTTCCATTGTTTTTCGAATTCCGCTGATGTTTAACAATGCTTTGGAGCACTTCCATTGTCCTCGGAAATCCGCTGATGTTTAGCAATGCTTTGAAACTCTTACATTGTTCTCGGAATTCTGCTGTAATTTAAAAATACTTTGGAACTCTTCCATTGTTCTTGGAAATCCCCCTAAGTTAAAAAATGCTTTGGAAATCTTCCATTGTTCTCGTAATTCCGCTGTAATTTAGAAATGCTTTGGAACTCTTCCATTGTTCTCGGAATTCCGCTGAAGTTTAACAATGCTTTGGAACTCTTCCATTGTTCTCGGAATTCTGCTGAAGTTTAAACAGGCTTTGGAACTCTTCCATTGCTCTCGGAATTCTGCTGAAGTTTAAAAATCCTTTGAATCTCTTCCAGAGTTCACTGTATATGCTGAAGGTTAAAAATTCTTACGACCTCTTCCATTGTTCTCAGAATTCCTCTGATGTTTAACAATGCTTTGGAACTTCCATTGTTCACGGAATTCCGCTGAAGTTTAACAATGCTTTGGAACGCTTCCATTGTTCTCGGAAATCCGCTGAACTTTAACAATGCTTTGGAACTCTTCCATTGTTCTTGGAAATCCGTTGAAGTTTAACAATGCTTTGGAACTCTTCCATTGTTCTCGGAATTCTACTGATGTTTAACAATGCTTTGGAACACTTCAAATTTTCTCGGAATTCAACTGAAGTTTAAAAACGCTTTGGAACTCTTCCATTGTTCTCGGAATTCTGCTGATGTTTAACAATGCTTTGGAACTCTTCCGTTGTTCACAGAATACCTCTGAAGTTTAATAATGCTTTGGAACTCTTCCAATTTTCTCGGAAATCCGCTGAAGTTGAAAAATGCTTTTGTACTCTTCCATTGTTCTCAGAATTTCGCTGATGTTTAAAAATGCTTTGGAACTCTTGCATTATTCTCGGAATTCCACTGAAGTTTAAAAATGCTTTGGTACTTTTCCATTGTTCTCGGAATTCCACTGATCTATAACAATGCTTGGGAACTGTTCCATTTTTCAGGGATTTCCGCTGAAGTTTAAAAATACTTTGGAACTCTTCCATTGTTCTCGGTATTCCAATCATGTTTAACAATGCTTTGGAACTCTTCCATAGTTCTCGGAATTATGCTAAAGTTTAAAAATGCTTTGGAAATCTTCCATTGTTCTCAGAATCCCGCTGATATTTATCAATGCTTTCGAACTTTTCCATTGTTCAGGAATTTCACTGAAGTATAAAAATGCTTTGGAACCCTTCCATTGTTCTCGGCATTCCATTGAAGTTCAACAATGCATTGGAACTAGTCCATTGTTCACGGACATCCTCTAAAGTTAAAAAATGCTTTGGAACTCTTCCATTGTTCTCGGAATTCCACTGATGTTTAACAATGCTTTGGTCCTCTTTCATTGTTCTCGCAATTATCCTGAAGTTTAAAAATGATTTGGAACTTGTCCATTGTGCACAGTATTCCGCTGATGTTTAACAACGCTTTGGAATTCTTCCATTGTTCTCGTCGTTCCGTTGATGTTTAGCAATGCTTTGGAACTTTTCTTTTGTTCACGGAATTACGCTGAAGTTTAAAAATGCTTTGGAACTCTTCCATTGTTTTTGGAATACCGCTGAAGTTTAAAAATGCTTTGGAACTCTTCCATTTTTCTCGGAAGTCTGCTGAAGTATAAAAATGCTATGGAACTCTTTTATTGTTCTCAGAATTCCTCTGATGTTTAACAATGCTTTGGAACTCTTCCATTGTTCACGGAATTCCGCTGAAGTTTAAAAATGCTTTGGAACTCTTCCATTGTTCTCACAATTCCTCTGATGTTTAACAATGCTTTGGAACTCTTCCATTGTTCACGGAATTCCGCTGAAGTTTAAAAATGCTTTCGAACTCTTCCATTGTCCTCATAATTCCTCTGATGTTTAAAAATGCTATGGAACTCTTCTATTGTTCTCGGAAATCCCCCTAAGTTAAAAAATGCTTTGGAACTCGTCCATTGTTCTCGTAATTCTGCTGTAATTTAGAAATGCTTTGGAACTCTTCCAATGTTCTCGGAATTCTGCTGAAGTTTAAAAATGCTTTGGAACTCTTCCATTGTTCTCGGATTTCCGTTAATGTTTAACAATGCTTTGGAACTCTTCCATTGTTCTCGGAATTCTGCTGAAGTTTAAAAATGCTTTGGAAAACTTCCATTGTTCTTGGAATTCTGCTGATGTTTAACAATGCTTTTGAATTCTTCCATTGTTCACGTAATTCCGCTGAAGTTTAAAAATGCTTTGGAACTCTTCCATTGTTCTCAGAATCCCGCTGATATTTATCAATGCTTTGGAACTTTTCCATTGTTCAGGAATTTCACTGAAGTATAAAAATGCTTTGGAACTCTTCCATTGTTTTTGGAATTCCGCTGATGTTTAACAATGCTTTGGAGCACTTCCATTGTCCTCGGAAATCCGCTGATGTTTAACAATGCTTTGAAACTCTTCAATTGTTCTCGGAATTCTGCTGTAATTTAAAAATACTTTGGAACTCTTCCATTGTTCTTGGAAATGCCCCTAAGTTAAAAAATGCTTTGGAACTCTTCCATTGTTCTCGTAATTCCGCTGTAATTTAGAAATGCTTTGGAACTCTTCCATTGTTCTCGGAATTCCGCTGAAGTTTAACAATGCTTTGGAACTCTTCCATTGTTCTCGGAAATCTGCTGAAGTTTAAAAATGCTTTGGAACTCTTCCATTGCTCTCGGAATTCTGCTGAAGTTTAAAAATCCTTTGAAACTCTTCCAGTGTTCACTGTATATGCTGAAGGTTAAAAATTCTTAGGACCTCTTCCATTGTTCTCAGAATTCCTCTGATGTTTAACAATGCTTTGGAACGCTTCCATTGTTCTCGGAAATCCGCTGAACTTTAACAATGCTTTGGAACTCTTCCATTGTTCTCGAAAATCCGCTGAAGTCTAACAATGCTTTGGAACTCTTCCATTGTTCTCGGAATTCTACTGATGTTTAACAATGCTTTGGAACACTTCCAATGTTCTTGGAATTCTGCTGAAGTTTAAAAATGTTTTGGAACTCTTCCATTGTTCTCGGAATTCAACTGAAGTTTAAAAACGCTTTGGAACTCTTCCATTGTTCTCGGAATTCGGCTGATGTTTAACAATGCTTTGGAACTCTTCCGTTGTTCACAGAATACCTCTGAAGTTTAGTAATGCTTTGGAACTCTTCCAATTTTCTCGGAATTCCTCTGAAGTTGAAAAGTGCTTTTGTACTCTTCCATTGTTCTCAGAATTTCGCTGATGTTTAAAAATGCTTTGGAACTCTTGCATTATTCTCGGAATTCCACTGAAGTTTAAAAATGCTTTGGTACTTTTCCATTCTTCTCAGAATTCCGCTGATCTTTAACAATGCTTGGGAACTGTTCCATTTTTCAGGGATTTCCGCTGGAGTTTAAAAATACTTTGGAACTCTTCCATTGTTCTCGGAATTCCACTCTTGTTTAACAATGCTTTGTAATTCTTCGATTGTTCTCGGAATTCTGCTGAAGTGTAAAAACGCTTTGTAACTCTTCCATTGTTCTCGGAATTCTGTTGAAGTTAAAAAATGCTTTGGAACTCTTCTATTGTTCATGGAATTATGCTAAAGTTTAAAAATGCTTTGGAACTCTTCCATTGTTCTCAGAATTCCTCTGATGTTTAACAATGCTTTGGATCTCTTCCATTGTTCAGGGAATTCCGCTGAAATTTAAAAATGCTTTGGAACTCTTCCATTGTTCTCAGAATTCCTCTGATGTTTAACAATGCTTTGGAACTCTTCCATTGTTCACGGAATTCCGCTGAAGTTTAAAAATGCTTTGGAACTCTTCCATTGTTCTCACAATTCCTCTGATGTTTTACAATGCTTTGGAACTCTTCCATTGTTCACGGAATTCCGCTGAAGTTTAAAAATGCTTTGGAACTCTTCAATTGTTCTCACAATTCCTCTGATGTTTAAAAATGCTTTGGAACTCTTCTATTGTTCTCGGAAATCCCCCTAAGTTAAAAAATGCTTTGGAACCCTTCCATTGTTCTCGTAATTCTGCTGTAATTTAGAAATGCTTTGGAACTCTTCCAATGTTCTCGGAATTCTGCTGAAGTTTAAAAATGCTTTGGAAAACTTCCATTGTTCTTGGAATTCTGCTGATGTTTAACAATGCTTTTGAATTCTTCCATTGTTCACGGAATTCTGCTGAAGTTTAAAAATGCTTTGGAAAACTTCCATTGTTCTTGGAATTCTGCTGATGTTTAACAATGCTTTTGAATTCTTCCATTGTTCACGGAATTCCGCTGAAGTTTAAAAATGCTATGGAACTCTTCCATTGTTCTCAGAATCCCGCTGATATTTATCAATGCTTTGGAACTTTTCCATTGTTCAGGAATTTCACTGAAGTATAAAAATGCTTTGGAACTCTTCCATTGTTTTTGGAATTCCGCTGATGTTTAACAATGCTTTGGAGCACTTCCATTGTCCTCGGAAATCCGCTGATGTTTAACAATGCTTTGAAACTCTTCAATTGTTCTCGGAATTCTGCTGTAATTTAAAAATACTTTGGAACTCTTCCATTGTTCTTGGAAATCCCCCTAAGTTAAAAAATGCTTTGGAACTCTTCCATTGTTCTCGGAATTCAACTGAAGTTTAAAAACGCTTTGGAACTCTTCCATTGTTCTCGGAATTCGGCTGATGTTTAACAATGCTTTGGAACTCTTCCGTTGTTCACAGAATACCTCTGAAGTTTAATAATGCTTTGGAACTCTTCCAATTTTCTCGGAATTCCGCTGAAGTTGAAAAATGCTTTTGTACTCTTCCATTGTTCTCAGAATTTCGCTGATGTTTAAAAATGCTTTGGAACTCTTGCATTATTCTCGGAATTCCACTGAAGTTTAAAAATGCTTTGGTACTTTTCCATTGTTCACAGAATTCCGCTGATCTTTAATAATGCTTGGGAACTGTTCCATTTTTCAGGGATTTCCGCTGAAGTTTAAAAATACTTTGGAACTCTTCCATAGTTCTCGGAATTCCACTCATGTTTAACAATGCTTTGGAATTCTTCCATTGTTCTCGGAATTCTGCTGAAGTTTAAAAACGCTTTGTAACTCTTCCATTGTTCTCGGAATTCTGTTGAAGTTAAAAAATGCTTTGGAACTCTTCTATTGTTCACGGAATTATGCTAAAGTTTAAAAATGCTTTGGAATTCTTCCATTGTTCTCAGAATTCCTCTGATGTTTAACAATGCTTTGGAACTCTTCCATTGTTCACGGAATTCCGCTGAAGTTTAAAAATGCTTTGGAACTCTTCCATTGTTCTCAGAATTCCTCTGATGTTTAACAATGCTTTGGAACTCTTCCATTGTTCACGGAATTCCGCTGAAGTTTAAAAATGCTTTGGAACTCTTGCATTGTTCTCACAATTCCTCTGATGTTTAAAAATGCTATGGAACTCTTCCATTGTTCTCGGAAATCCCCCTAAGTTAAAAAATGCTTTGGAACTCTTCCATTGTTCTCGTAATTCTGCTGTAATTTAAAAATGCTTTGGAACTCTTCCAATGTTCTCGGAATTCTGCTGAAGTTTAAAAATGCTTTGGAACTCTTCCATTGTTCTCGGATTTCCGTTGATGTTTAACAATGCTTTGGAACACTTCCATTGTTCTCGGAATTCTGCTGAAGTTTAAAAATGCTTTGGAAATCTTGCATTGTTCTCATAATCCCGCTGATATTTATCAATGCTTTGGAACTTTTCCATTGTTCTGGAATTTCACTGAAGTATAAAAATGCTTTGGAACGCTTCCATTGTTTTTGGAATTCTGCTGATGTTTAACAATGCTTTGGAGCACTTCCATTGTCCTCGGAAATCCGCTGATGTTTAGCAATGCTTTGAAACTCTTACATTGTTCTCGGAATTCTGCTGTAATTTAAAAATACTTTGGAACTCTTCCATTGTTCTTGGAAATCCCCCTAAGTTAAAAAATGCTTTGGAAATCTTCCATTGTTCTCGTAATTCCGCTGTAATTTAGAAATGCTTTGGAACTCTTCCATTGTTCTCGGAATTCCGCTGAAGTTTAACAATGCTTTGGAACTCTTCCATTGTTCTCGGAATTCTGCTGAAGTTTAAACAGGCTTTGGAACTCTTCCATTGCTCTCGGAATTCTGCTGAAGTTTAAAAATCCTTTGAATCTCTTCCAGAGTTCACTGTATATGCTGAAGGTTAAAAATTCTTACGACCTCTTCCATTGTTCTCAGAATTCCTCTGATGTTTAACAATGCTTTGGAACTTCCATTGTTCACGGAATTCCGCTGAAGTTTAACAATGCTTTGGAACGCTTCCATTGTTCTCGGAAATCCGCTGAACTTTAACAATGCTTTGGAACTCTTCCATTGTTCTTGGAAATCCGTTGAAGTTTAACAATGCTTTGGAACTCTTCCATTGTTCTCGGAATTCTACTGATGTTTAACAATGCTTTGGAACACTTCAAATTTTCTCGGAATTCAACTGAAGTTTAAAAACGCTTTGGAACTCTTCCATTGTTCTCGGAATTCTGCTGATGTTTAACAATGCTTTGGAACTCTTCCGTTGTTCACAGAATACCTCTGAAGTTTAATAATGCTTTGGAACTCTTCCAATTTTCTCGGAAATCCGCTGAAGTTGAAAAATGCTTTTGTACTCTTCCATTGTTCTCAGAATTTCGCTGATGTTTAAAAATGCTTTGGAACTCTTGCATTATTCTCGGAATTCCACTGAAGTTTAAAAATGCTTTGGTACTTTTCCATTGTTCTCGGAATTCCGCTGATCTATAACAATGCTTGGGAACTGTTCCATTTTTCAGGGATTTCCGCTGAAGTTTAAAAATACTTTGGAACTCTTCCATTGTTCTCGGTATTCCAATCATGTTTAACAATGCTTTGGAACTCTTCCATAGTTCTCGGAATTATGCTAAAGTTTAAAAATGCTTTGGAAATCTTCCATTGTTCTCAGAATCCCGCTGATATTTATCAATGCTTTCGAACTTTTCCATTGTTCAGGAATTTCACTGAAGTATAAAAATGCTTTGGAACCCTTCCATTGTTCTCGGCATTCCATTGAAGTTCAACAATGCATTGGAACTAGTCCATTGTTCACGGACATCCTCTAAAGTTAAAAAATGCTTTGGAACTCTTCCATTGTTCTCGTAATTCCACTGATGTTTAACAATGCTTTGGTCCTCTTTCATTGTTCTCGCAATTATCCTGAAGTTTAAAAATGATTTGGAACTTGTCCATTGTGCACAGTATTCCGCTGATGTTTAACAACGCTTTGGAATTCTTCCATTGTTCTCGTCGTTCCGTTGATGTTTAACAATGCTTTGGAACTTTTCTTTTGTTCACGGAATTACGCTGAAGTTTAAAAATGCTTTGGAACTCTTCCATTGTTTTTGGAATACCGCTGAAGTTTAAAAATGCTTTGGAACTCTTCCATGGTTCTCGGAATTCTGTTGAAGTTAAAAAATGCTTTGGAACTCTTCTATTGTTCACGGAATTATGCTAAAGTTTAAAAATGCTTTGGAACTCTTCCATTGTTCTCACAATTCCTCTGATGTTTAACAATGCTTTGGAACTCTTCCATTGTTCACGGAATTCCGCTGAAGTTTAAAAATGCTTTGGAACTCTTCCATTGTTCTCACAATTCCTCTGATGTTTAAAAATGCTTTGGAACTCTTCTATTGTTCTCGTAAATCCCCATAAGTTTAAAAATGCTTTGGAAATCTTCCATTGTTCTCGGAATTCCACTGAAGATTAAAAATCCTTTGGAACTCTTCCAATGTTCTCGGAATTCTGCTGAAGTTTAAAAATGCTTTGGAACTCTTCCAGTCTTCTCAGAATTTCGATGAAGTTTAAAACTGCTTTGGAACTCTTCTATTATTCAAGGAATTCCATTGAAGATTAAAAATGCTTTGGAACTCTTCCAATGTTCTCGGAATTCTGCTGATGTTTAGCAATGCTTTGGAATTCTTCCATTGTTCTCGGATTTCCGTTGATGTTTAACAATGCTTTGGAACTCTTCCATTGTTCTCGGAATTCTGCTGAAGTTTAAAAATGCTTTGGAAAACTTCCATTGTTCTCGGAATTCCGCTGATGTTTAACTTTGCTTTGGAACTCTTCCATTGTTCAAGGAATGCCGCTGAAGTTTAACAATGCTTTGGAACTCTTCCATTGTTCAAGGAATTCCTCTGAAGTTTAACAATGCTTTTGAACTCTTCCATTGTTCTCGGAAATCTGATGAAGTTTAAAAATGCTTTGGAACTCTTCCATTGTTCTGGGAATTCTGCTGAAGTTTAAAAATGCTTTGGAACTCTTCCATTGTTCTCGATATACTGCTGAAGTTTAAAAATGCTATGGAACTCTTTCATTGTTCTGGGAATTCTGCTGAAGTTTAAAAATGCTTTGGAACTCTTCCATTGTTCTCGGAATTCCGCTGATGATTAACAATGCTTTGGAACTCTTACATTGTTCAAGGAATTCCTCTGAAGTTTATCAATGCTTTGGAACTCTTCCATTGTTCTCGGAATTCTGCTGAAGTTTAAAAATGCTTTGGAACTCTTCCATTGTTCTGGGAATTCTGCTGAAGTTTAAAAATGCTTTGGAACTCTTCCATTGTTCTGGGCATTCTGCTGAAGTTTAAAAATGCTTTAGAAATCGTTCGTTGTTCTGGGAATTCTGCTGAAGTTTAAAAATGCTTTGGAACTCTTCCATTGTTCTCAGAATTCCGCTGATATTTATCAATGCTTTGGAACTCTTCCATTATTCAGGAATTTCACTGAAGTATAAAAATGCTTTGGAACACTTCCATTGTTTTCGGAATTCCGCTGTAATTTAAAAATGCTTTGGAACTCTTCCATTGTTCTCGGAATTATGCTAAAGTTTAAAAATGCTTTCGAACTCTTCCATTGTTCTCGGAATTCCGCTGATGTTTACAATGCTTTGGAACACTACCAATGTGCTCGGAATTCTGCTGAAGTTTAAAAATGCTTTGGAACTCTTCCATTGTTCTCGGAATTCCGCTGATGTTTAAAAATGCTTTGGAAGTTTTCCATTGTTCTGGGAATTCTGCTGAAGTTTAAAAATGCTTTGGAAAACTCTCATTGTTCTTGGAATTCTGCTGATGTTTAACAATGCTTTGGAATTCTTCCATTGTTCTCGGAATTCTGTTGAAGTTTAAAACCGCTTTGTAACTCTTCCAATGTTCTCGGAATTCTGTTGAAGTTAAAAAATGCTTTGGAACTCTTCTATTGTTCACGGAATTATGCTAAAATTTAAAAATGCTTTGGAACTCTTCCATTGTTCTCAGAATTCCTCTGATGTTTAACAATGCTTTGGAACTCTTCCATTGTTCTCGGAATTCTGCTGAAGTTTAAAAATGCTTTGGAAAACTTCCATTGTTCTCGGAATTCCGCTGATGTTTAACATTGATTTGGAACTCTTCCATTGTTCAAGGAATGCCGCTGAAGTTTAACAATGCTTTGGAACTCTTCCATTGTTCAAGGAATTCCTCTGAAGTTTAACAATGCTTTTGAACTCTTCCATTGTTCTCGGAAATCTGATGAAGTTTAAAAATGCTTTGGAACTCTTCCATTGTTCTGGGATTTCTGCTGAAGTTTAAAAATGCTTTGGAACTCTTCCATTGTTCTCGATATACTGCTGAAGTTTAAAAATGCTATGGAACTCTTTCATTGTTCTGGGAATTCTGCTGAAGTTTAAAAATGCTTTGGAACTCTTCCATTGTTCTCGGAATTCCGCTGATGATTAACAATGCTTTGGAACTCTTACATTGTTCAAGGAATTCCTCTGAAGTTTATCAATGCTTTGGAACTCTTCCATTGTTCTCGGAATTCTGCTGAAGTTTAAAAATGCTTTGGAACTCTTCCATTGTTCTGGGAATTCTGCTGAAGTTTAAAAATGCTTTGGAACTCTTCCATTGTTCTGGGCATTCTGCTGAAGTTTAAAAATGCTTTAGAAATCGTTCGTTGTTCTGGGAATTCTGCTGAAGTTTAAAAATGCTTTGGAACTCTTCCATTGTTCTCAGAATTCCGCTGATATTTATCAATGCTTTGGAACTCTTCCATTGTTCAGGAATTTCACTGAAGTATAAAAATGCTTTGGAACTCTTCCATTGTTTTCGGAATTCCGCTGTAATTTAAAAATGCTTTGGAACTCTTCCATTGTTCTCGGAATTATGCTAAAGTTTAAAAATGCTTTGGAACTCTTCCATTGTTCTCGGAATTCCGCTGATGTTTAACAATGCTTTGGAACACTACCAATGTGCTCGGAATTCTGCTGAAGTTTAAAAATGCTTTGGAACTCTTCCATTGTTCTCGGAATTCCGCTGATGTTTAAAAATGCTTTGGAAGTTTTCCATTGTTCTGGGAATTCTGCTGAAGTTTAAAAATGCTTTGGAAAACTCTCATTGTTCTTGGAATTCTGCTGATGTTTAACAATGCTTTGGAATTCTTCCATTGTTCTCGGAATTCTGCTGAAGTTTAAAACCGCTTTGTAACTCTTCCATTGTTCTCGGAATTCTGTTGAAGTTAAAAAATGCTTTGGAACTCTTCTATTCTTCACGGAATTCCGCTGAAGTTTAAAAATGCTTTGGAACTCTTCCATTGTTCTCACAATTCCTCTGATGTTTAACAGTGCTTTGGAACTCTTCCATTGTTCACGGAATTCCGCTGAAGTTTGAAAATGCTTTGGAACTCTTCCATTGTTCTCACAATTCCTCTGATGTTTAAAAATGCTTTGGAACTCTTCTATTGTTCTAGTAAATCCCCATAAGTTTAAAAATGCTTTGGAAATCTTCCATTGTTCTCGGAATTCCACTGAAGATTAAAAATCCTTTGGAACTCTTCCAATGTTCTCGGAATTCTGCTGAAGTTTAAAAATGCTTTGGAACTCTTCCATTCTTCTCAGAATTTCGATGAAGTTTAAAACTGCTTTGGAACTCTTCTATTATTCAAGGAATTCCACTGAAGATTAAAAATGCTTTGGAACTCTTCCAATGTTCTCGGAATTCTGCTGATGTTTAACAATGCTTTGGAATTCTTCCATTGTTCTCGGATTTCCGTTGATGTTTAACAATGCTTTGGAACTCTTCCATTGTTCTCGGAATTCTGCTGAAGTTTAAAAATGCTTTGGAAAACTTCCATTGTTCTCGGAATTCCGCTGATGTTTAACATTGCTTTGGAACTCTTCCATTGTTCAAGGAATGCCGCTGAAGTTTAACAATGCTTTGGAACTCTTCCATTGTTCAAGGAATTCCTCTGAAGTTTAACAATGCTTTTGAACTCTTCCATTGTTCTCGGAAATCTGATGAAGTTTAAAAATGCTTTGGAACTCTTCCATTGTTCTGGGAATTCTGCTGAAGTTTAAAAATGCTTTGGAACTCTTCCATTGTTCTCGATATACTGCTGAAGTTTAAAAATGCTATGGAACTCTTTCATTGTTCCGGGAATTCTGCTGAAGTTTAAAAATGCTTTGGAACTCTTCCATTGTTCTCGGAATTCCGCTGATGATTAACAATGCTTTGGAACTCTTACATTGTTCAAGGAATTCCTCTGAAGTTTATCAATGCTTTGGAACTCTTCCATTGTTCTCGGAATTCTGCTGAAGTTTAAAAATGCTTTGGAACTCTTCCATTGTTCTGGGAATTCTGCTGAAGTTTAAAAATGCTTTGGAACTCTTCCATTGTTCTGGGCATTCTGCTGAAGTTTAAAAATGCTTTAGAAATCGTTCGTTGTTCTGGGAATTCTGCTGAAGTTTAAAAATGCTTTGGAACTCTTCCATTGTTCTCAGAATTCCGCTGATATTTATCAATGCTTTGGAACTCTTCCATTGTTCAGGAATTTCACTGAAGTATAAAAATGCTTTGGAACTCTTCCATTGTTTTCGGAATTCCGCTGTAATTTAAAAATGCTTTGGAACTCTTCCATTGTTCTCGGAATTATGCTAAAGTTTAAAAATGCTTTGGAACTCTTCCATTGTTCTCGGAATTCCGCTGATGTTTAACAATGCTTTGGAATACTACCAATGTGCTCGGAATTCTGCTGACGTTTAAAAATGCTTTGGAACTCTTCCATTGTTCTCGGAATTCCGCTGATGTTTAAAAATGCTTTGGAAGTTTCCCATTGTTCTGGGAATTCTGCTGAAGTTTAAAAATGCTTTGGAAAACTCTCATTGTTCTTGGAATTCTGCTGATGTTTAACAATGCTTTGGAATTCTTCCATTGTTCTCGGAATTCTGCTGAAGTTTAAAACCGCTTTGTAACTCTTCCATTGTTCTCGGAATTCTGTTGAAGTTAAAAAATCCTTTGGAACTCTTCTATTGTTCACGGAATTATGCTAAAATTTAAAAATGCTTTGGAACTCTTCCATTGTTCTCAGAATTCCTCTGATGTTTAACAATGCTTTGGAACTCTTCCATTGTTCACGGAATTCCGCTGAAGTTTAAAAATGCTTTGGAACTCTTCCATTGTTCTCACAATTCCTCTGATGTTTAAAAATGCTTTGGAACTCTTCTATTGTTCTCGGAAATCCCCCTAAGTTTAAAAATGCTTTGGAAATCTTCCATTGTTCTCGGAAATCCCCCTAAGTTTAAAAATGCTTTGGAAATCTTCCATTGTTCTCGGAATTCCACTGAAGATTAAAAATGCTTTGGAACTCTTCCAATGTTCTCAGAATTCTGCTGAAGTTTAAAAATGCTTTGGAACTCTTCCATTCTTCTCAGAATTCCGATGAAATTTAAAACTGCTTTGGAACTCTTCTATTATTCAAGGAATTCCACTGAAGATTAAAAATGCTTTGGAACTCTTCCAATGTTCTCGGAATTCTGCTGATGTTTAACAATGCTTTGGAATTCTTCCATTGTTCTCAGATTTCCGTTGATGTTTAACAATGCTTTGGAACTCTTCCATTGTTCTCGGAATTCTGCTGAAGTTTAAAAATGCTTTTAAAAACTTCCACAGTTCTCGGAATTCTGCTGATGTTTAACATTGCTTTGGAACTCTTCCATTGTTCAAGGAATGCCGCTGAAGTTTAACAATGCTTTGGAACTCTTCCATTGTTCAAGGAATTCCTCTGAAGTTTAACAATGCTTTGGAACTCTTCCATTGTTCTCGGAATTCTGCTGAAGTTTAACAATGCTTTGGAACTCTTCCATTGTTCTGGGAATTCTGCTGAAGTTTTCAAATGCTTTGGAACTCTTCCATTGTTCTCGATATACTGCTGAAGTTTAAAAATGCTATGGAACTCTTTCATTGTTCTGGGAATTCTGCTGAAGTTTAAAAATGCTTTGGAACTCTTCCATTGTTCGCGGATTTCCGCTGATGATTAACAATGCTTTGGAACTCTTACATTGTTCAAGGAATTCCTCTGAAGTTTATCAATGCTTTGGAACTCTTCCATTGTTCTCGGAATTCTGCTGAAGCTTAAAAATGCTTTGGAAAACTTTCATTGTTCTTGGAATTCTGCTGATGTTTAACAATGCTTTGGAACACTACCAATGTGCTCGGAATTCTGCTGAAGTTTAAAAATGCTTTGGAACTCTTCCATTGTTCTCAGAATTCCGCTGATGTTTAACAATGGTTTGGAACTTTTCCATTGTTCTGGTAATTCTGCTGAAGTTTAAAAATGCTTTGGAAAACTCTCATTGTTCTTGGAATTCTGCTGATGTTTAACAATGCTTTGGAATTCTTCCATTGTTCTCGGAATTCTGTTGAAGTTTAAAACCGCTTTGTAACTCTTCCATTGTTCTCGGAATTCTGTTGAAGTTAAAAAATGCTTTGGAACTCTTCTATTGTTCACGGAATTATGCTAAAATTTAAAAATGCTTTGGAACTCTTCCATTGTTCTCAGAATTCCTCTGATGTTTAACAATGCTTTGGAACTCTTCCATTGTTCACGGAATTCCGCTGAAGTTTAAAAATGCTTTGGAACTCTTCCATTGTTCTCACAATTCCTCTGATGTTTAAAAATGCTTTGGAACTCTTCTATTGTTCTCGCAAATCCCCCTAAGTTTAAAAATGCTTTGGAAATCTTCCATTGTTCTCGGAAATCCCCCTAAGTTTAAAAATGCTTTGGAAATCTTCCATTGTTCTCGGAATTCCACTGAAGATTAAAAATGCTTTGGAACTCTTCCAATGTTCTCGGAATTCTGCTGAAGTTTAAAAATGCTTTGGAACTCTTCCATTCTTCTCAGAATTCCGATGAAATTTAAAACTGCTTTGGAACTCTTCTATTATTCAAGGAATTCCACTGAAGATTAAAAATGCTTTGGAACTCTTCCAATGTTCTCGGAATTCTGCTGATGTTTAACAATGCTTTGGAATTCTTCCATTGTTCTCGGATTTCTGTTGATGTTTAACAATGCTTTGGAACTCTTCCATTGTTCTATGAATTCTCCTGAAGTTTAAAAATGCTTTTAAAAACTTCCATAGTTCTCGGAATTCTGCTGATGTTTAACATTGCTTTGGAACTCTTCCATTGTTCAAGGAATGCCGCTGAAGTTTAACAATGCTTTGGAACTCTTCCATTGTTCAAGGAATTCCTCTGAAGTTTAACAATGCTTTGGAACTCTTCCATTGTTCTCGGAATTCTGCTGAAGTTTAACAATGCTTTGGAACTCTTTCATTGTTCTGGGAATTCTGCTGAAGTTTTCAAATGCTTTGGAACTCTTCCATTGTTCTCGATATACTGCTGAAGTTTAAAAATGCTATGGAACTCTTTCATTGTTCTGGGAATTCTGCTGAAGTTTAAAAATGCTTTGGAACTCTTCCATTGTTCTCGGAATTCCGCTGATGATTAACAATGCTTTGGAACTCTTACATTGTTCAAGGAATTCCTCTGAAGTTTATCAATGCTTTGGAACTCTTCCATTGTTCTCGGAATTCTGCTGAAGCTTAAAAATGCTTTGGAAAACTTTCATTGTTCTTGGAATTCTGCTGATGTTTAACAATGCTTTGGAACACTACCAATGTGCTCGGAATTCTGCTGAAGTTTAAAAATGCTTTGGAACTCTTCCATTGTTCTCAGAATTCCGCTGATGTTTAACAATGGTTTGGAACTTTTCCATTGTTCTGGTAATTCTGCTGAAGTTTAAAAATGCTTTGGAAAACTTTCATTGTTCTTGGAATTCTGCTGATGTTTAACAATGCTTTTGAATTCTTCCATTGTTCTCGGAATTCTGCTGAAGTTTAAAAATGCTATGGAACTCTTTTATTGTTCTCAGAATTCCGCTGAAGTTTAAAAATGCTTTGGAACTCTTCCATGGTTCTCGGAATTCTGTTGAAGTTAAAAAATGCTTTGGAACTCTTCTATTGTTCACGGAATTATGCTAAAGTTTAAAAATGCTTTGGAACTCTTCCATTGTTCTCACAATTCCTCTGATGTTTAACAATGCTTTGGAACTCTTCCATTGTTCACGGAATTCCGCTGAAGTTTAAAAATGCTTTGGAACTCTTCCATTGTTCTCACAATTCCTCTGATGTTTAACAATGCTTTGGAACTCTTCCATTGTTCACGGAATTCCGCTGAAGTTTGAAAATGCTTTGGAACTCTTCCATTGTTCTCACAATTCCTCTTATGTTTAAAAATGCTTTGGAACTCTTCTATTGTTCTCGTAAATCCCCATAAGTTTAAAAATGCTTTGGAAATCTTCCATTGTTCTCGGAATTCCACTGAAGATTAAAAATCCTTTGGAACTCTTCCAATGTTCTCGGAATTCTGCTGATGTTTAACAATGCTTTGGAATTCTTCCATTGTTCTCGGATTTCCGTTGATGTTTAACAATGCTTTGGAACTCTTCCATTGTTCTCGGAATTCTGCTGAAGTTTAAAAATGCTTTGGAAAACTTCCATTGTTCTCGGAATTCCGCTGATGTTTAACATTGCTTTGGAACTCTTCCATTGTTCAAGGAATGCCGCTGAAGTTTAACAATGCTTTGGAACTCTTCCATTGTTCAAGGAATTGCTCTGAAGTTTAACAATGCTTTTGAACTCTTCCATTGTTCTCGGAAATCTGATGAAGTATAAAAATGCTTTGGAACTCTTCCATTGTTCTGGGAATTCTGCTGAAGTTTAAAAATGCTTTGGAACTCTTCCATTGTTCTCGATATACTGCTGAAGTTTAAAAATGCTATGGAACTCTTTCATTGTTCTGGGAATTCTGCTGAAGTTTAAAAATGCTTTGGAACTCTTCCATTGTTCTCGGAATTCCGCTGATGATTAACAATGCTTTGGAACTCTTACATTGTTCAAGGAATTCCTCTGAAGTTTATCAATGCTTTGGAACTCTTCCATTGTTCTCGGAATTCTGCTGAAGTTTAAAAATGCTTTGGAACTCTTCCATTGTTCTGGGAATTCTGCTGAAGTTTAAAAATGCTTTGGAACTCTTCCATTGTTCTGGGCATTCTGCTGAAGTTTAAAAATGCTTTAGAAATCGTTCGTTGTTCTGGGAATTCTGCTGAAGTTTAAAAATGCTTTGGAACTCTTCCATTGTTCTCAGAATTCCGCTGATATTTATCAATGCTTTGGAACTCTTCCATTGTTCAGGAATTTCACTGAAGTATAAAAATGCTTTGGAACTCTTCCATTGTTTTCGGAATTCCGCTGTAATTTAAAAATGCTTTGGAACTCTTCCATTGTTCTCGGAATTATGCTAAAGTTTAAAAATGCTTTCGAACTCTTCCATTGTTCTCGGAATTCCGCTGATGTTTAACAATGCTTTGGAACACTACCAATGTGCTCGGAATTCTGCGGAAGTTTAAAAATGCTTTGGAACTCTTCCATTGTTCTCGGAATTCCGCTGATGTTTAAAAATGCTTTGGAAGTTTTCCATTGTTCTGGGAATTCTGCTGAAGTTTAAAAATGCTTTGGAAAACTCTCATTGTTCTTGGAATTCTGCTGATGTTTAACAATGCTTTGGAATTCTTCCATTGTTCTCGGAATTCTGCTGAAGTTTAAAACTGCTTTGTAACTCTTCCATTGTTCTCGGAATTCTGTTGAAGTTAAAAAATGCTTTGGAACTCTTCTATTGTTCACGGAATTATGCTAAAATATAAAAATGCTTTGGAACTCTTCCATTGTTCTCAGAATTCCTCTGATGTTTAACAATGCTTTGGAACTCTTCCATTGTTCACGGAATTCCGCTGAAGTTTTAAAATGCTTTGGAACTCTTCCCTTGTTCTCACAATTCCTCTGATGTTTAAAAATGCTTTGGAACTCTTCTATTGTTCTCGGAAATCCCCCTAAGTTTAAAAATGCTTTGGAAATCTTCCTTTGTTCTCGGAATTCCACTGAAGATTAAAAATGCTTTGGAACTGTTCCAATGTTCTCGGAAATCTGCTGAAGTTTAAAAATGCTTTGGAACTCTTCCATTGTTCTCGGATTTCCGTTGATGTTTAACAATGCTTTGGAACTCTTCCATTGTTCTCGGAATTCTGCTGAAGTTTAAAAATGCTTTTAAAAACTTCCATAGTTCTCGGAATTCTGCTGATGTTTAACATTGCTTTGGAACTCTTTCATTGTTCAATGAATGCCGCTGAAGTTTAACAATGCTTTGGAACTCTTCCATTGTTCAAGGAATTCCTCTGAAGTTTAACAATGCTTTGGAACTCTTCCATTGTTCTCGGAATTCTGCTGAAGTTTAACAATGCTTTGGAACTCTTCCATTGTTCTGGGAATTCTGCTGAAGTTTTCAAATGCTTTGGAACTCTTCCATTGTTCTCGATATACTGCTGAAGTTTAAAAATGCTATGGAACTCTTTCATTGTTCTGGGAATTCTGCTGAAGTTTAAAAATGCTTTGGAACTCTTCCATTGTTCTCGGAATTCCGCTGATGATTAACAATGCTTTGGAACTCTTACATTGTTCAAGGAATTCCTCTGAAGTTTATCAATGCTTTGGAACTCTTCCATTGTTCTCGGAATTCTGCTGAAGCTTAAAAATGCTTTGGAAAACTTTCATTGTTCTTGGAATTCTGCTGATGTTTAACAATGCTTTGGAACACTACCAATGTGCTCGGAATTCTGCTGAAGTTTAAAAATGCTTTGGAACTCTTCCATTGTTCTCAGAATTCCGCTGATGTTTAACAATGGTTTGGAACTTTTCCATTGTTCTGGTAATTCTGCTGAAGTTTAAAAATGCTTTGGAAAACTTTCATTGTTCTTGGAATTCTGCTGATGTTTAACAATGCTTTGGAATTCTTCCATTCTTCTCGGAATTCTGCTGAAGTTTAAAAACGCTTTGTAACACTTCCATTGTTCTCGGAATTCTGTTGAAGTTAAAAAATGCTTTGGAACTCTTCTATTGTTCACGGAATTCCGCTGAAGTTTAAAAATGCTTTGGAACTCTTCCATTGTTCTCACAATTCCTCTGATGTTTAACAATGCTTTGGAACTCTTCCATTGTTCACGGAATTCCGCTGAAGTTTAAAAATGCTTTGGAACTCTTCCATTGTTCTCACAATTCCTCTGATGTTTAACAATGCTTTGGAACTCTTCCATTGTTCACGGAATTCTGCTGATGTTTAACAATGCTTTGGAAAACTTCCATTGTTCTCGGAATTCCGCTGATGTTTAACGCTGCTTTGGAACTCTTCCATTGTTCAAGGAATGCCGCTGAAGTTTAACAATGCTTTGGAACTCTTCCATTGTTCAAGGAATTCCTCTGAAGTTTAACAATGCTTTTGAACTCTTCCATTGTTCTCGGAAATCTGATGAAGTTTAAAAATGCTTTGGAACTCTTCCATTGTTCTGGGAATTCTGCTGAAGTTTAAAAATGCTTTGGAACTCTTCCATTGTTCTGGGCATTCTACTGAAGTTTAAAAATGCTTTAGAAATAGTTCGTTGTTCTGGGAATTCTGCTGAAGTTTAAAAATGCTTTGGAACTCTTCCATTGTTCTCAGAATTCCGCTGATATTTATCAATGCTTTGGAACTCTTCCATTGTTCTCACAATTCCTCTGATGTTTAAAAATGCTTTGGAACTCTTCTATTGTTCTCGGAAATCCCCCTAAGTTTAAAAATGCTTTGGAAATCTTCCATTGTTCTCGGAAATCCCCCTAAGTTTAAAAATGCTTTGGAAATCTTCCATTGTTCTCGGAATTCCACTGAAGATTAAAAATGCTTTGGAACTCTTCCAATGTTCTCAGAATTCTGCTGAAGTTTAAAAATGCTTTGGAACTCTTCCATTCTTCTCAGAATTCCGATGAAATTTAAAACTGCTTTGGAACTCTTCTATTATTCAAGGAATTCCACTGAAGATTAAAAATGCTTTGGAACTCTTCCAACGTTCTCGGAATTCTGCTGATGTTTAACAATGCTTTGGAATTCTTCCATTGTTCTCAGATTTCCGTTGATGTTTAACAATGCTTTGGAACTCTTCCATTGTTCTCGGAATTCTGCTGAAGTTTAAAAATGCTTTTAAAAACTTCCACAGTTCTCGGAATTCTGCTGATGTTTAACATTGCTTTGGAACTCTTCCATTGTTCAAGGAATGCCGCTGAAGTTTAACAATGCTTTGGAACTCTTCCATTGTTCAAGGAATTCCTCTGAAGTTTAACAATGCTTTGGAACTCTTCCATTGTTCTCGGAATTCTGCTGAAGTTTAACAATGCTTTGGAACTCTTCCATTGTTCTGGGAATTCTGCTGAAGTTTAAAAATGCTATGGAACTCTTTTATTGTTCTCAAAATTCCGCTGAAGTTTAAAAATGCTTTGGAACTCTTCCATGGTTCTCGGAATTCTGTTGAAGTTAAAAAATGCTTTGGAACTCTTCTATTGTTCACGGAATTATGCTAAAGTTTAAAAATGCTTTGGAACTCTTCCATTGTTCTCACAATTCCTCTGATGTTTAACAATGCTTTGGAACTCTTCCATTGTTCACGGAATTCCGCTGAAGTTTAAAAATGCTTTGGAACTCTTCCATTGTTCTCACAATTCCTCTGATGTTTAACAATGCTTTGGAACTCTTCCATTGTTCACGGAATTCCGCTGAAGTTTGAAAATGCTTTGGAACTCTTCCATTGTTCTCACAATTCCTCTTATGTTTAAAAATGCTTTGGAACTCTTCTATTGTTCTCGTAAATCCCCATAAGTTTAAAAATGCTTTGGAAATCTTCCATTGTTCTCGGAATTCCACTGAAGATTAAAAATCCTTTGGAACTCTTCCAATGTTCTCGGAATTCTGCTGATGTTTAACAATGCTTTGGAATTCTTCCATTGTTCTCGGATTTCCGTTGATGTTTAACAATGCTTTGGAACTCTTCCATTGTTCTCGGAATTCTGCTGAAGTTTAAAAATGCTTTGGAAAACTTCCATTGTTCTCGGAATTCCGCTGATGTTTAACATTGCTTTGGAACTCTTCCATTGTTCAAGGAATGCCGCTGAAGTTTAACAATGCTTTGGAACTCTTCCATTGTTCAAGGAATTCCTCTGAAGTTTAACAATGCTTTTGAACTCTTCCATTGTTCTCGGAAATCTGATGAAGTATAAAAATGCTTTGGAACTCTTCCATTGTTCTGGGAATTCTGCTGAAGTTTAAAAATGCTTTGGAACTCTTCCATTGTTCTCGATATACTGCTGAAGTTTAAAAATGCTATGGAACTCTTTCATTGTTCTGGGAATTCTGCTGAAGTTTAAAAATGCTTTGGAACTCTTCCATTGTTCTCGGAATTCCGCTGATGATTAACAATGCTTTGGAACTCTTACATTGTTCAAGGAATTCCTCTGAAGTTTATCAATGCTTTGGAACTCTTCCATTGTTCTCGGAATTCTGCTGAAGTTTAAAAATGCTTTGGAACTCTTCCATTGTTCTGGGAATTCTGCTGAAGTTTAAAAATGCTTTGGAACTCTTCCATTGTTCTGGGCATTCTGCTGAAGTTTAAAAATGCTTTAGAAATCGTTCGTTGTTCTGGGAATTCTGCTGAAGTTTAAAAATGCTTTGGAACTCTTCCATTGTTCTCAGAATTCCGCTGATATTTATCAATGCTTTGGAACTCTTCCATTGTTCAGGAATTTCACTGAAGTATAAAAATGCTTTGGAACTCTTCCATTGTTTTCGGAATTCCGCTGTAATTTAAAAATGCTTTGGAACTCTTCCATTGTTCTCGGAATTATGCTAAAGTTTAAAAATGCTTTCGAACTCTTCCATTGTTCTCGGAATTCCGCTGATGTTTAACAATGCTTTGGAACACTACCAATGTGCTCGGAATTCTGCGGAAGTTTAAAAATGCTTTGGAACTCTTCCATTGTTCTCGGAATTCCGCTGATGTTTAAAAATGCTTTGGAAGTTTTCCATTGTTCTGGGAATTCTGCTGAAGTTTAAAAATGCTTTGGAAAACTCTCATTGTTCTTGGAATTCTGCTGATGTTTAACAATGCTTTGGAATTCTTCCATTGTTCTCGGAATTCTGCTGAAGTTTAAAACTGCTTTGTAACTCTTCCATTGTTCTCGGAATTCTGTTGAAGTTAAAAAATGCTTTGGAACTCTTCTATTGTTCACGGAATTATGCTAAAATATAAAAATGCTTTGGAACTCTTCCATTGTTCTCAGAATTCCTCTGATGTTTAACAATGCTTTGGAACTCTTCCATTGTTCACGGAATTCCGCTGAAGTTTTAAAATGCTTTGGAACTCTTCCATTGTTCTCACAATTCCTCTGATGTTTAAAAATGCTTTGGAACTCTTCTATTGTTCTCGGAAATCCCCCTAAGTTTAAAAATGCTTTGGAAATCTTCCTTTGTTCTCGGAATTCCACTGAAGATTAAAAATGCTTTGGAACTGTTCCAATGTTCTCGGAAATCTGCTGAAGTTTAAAAATGCTTTGGAACTCTTCCATTGTTCTCGGATTTCCGTTGATGTTTAACAATGCTTTGGAACTCTTCCATTGTTCTCGGAATTCTGCTGAAGTTTAAAAATGCTTTGGAAAACTCTCATTGTTCTTGGAATTCTGCTGATGTTTAACAATGCTTTGGAATTCTTCCATTGTTCTCGGAATTCTGCTGAAGTTTAAAACCGCTTTGTAACTCTTCCATTGTTCTCGGAATTCTGTTGAAGTTAAAAAATCCTTTGGAACTCTTCTATTGTTCACGGAATTATGCTAAAATTTAAAAATGCTTTGGAACTCTTCCATTGTTCTCAGAATTCCTCTGATGTTTAACAATGCTTTGGAACTCTTCCATTGTTCACGGAATTCCGCTGAAGTTTAAAAATGCTTTGGAACTCTTCCATTGTTCTCACAATTCCTCTGATGTTTAAAAATGCTTTGGAACTCTTCTATTGTTCTCGGAAATCCCCCTAAGTTTAAAAATGCTTTGGAAATCTTCCATTGTTCTCGGAAATCCCCCTAAGTTTAAAAATGCTTTGGAAATCTTCCATTGTTCTCGGAATTCCACTGAAGATTAAAAATGCTTTGGAACTCTTCCAATGTTCTCAGAATTCTGCTGAAGTTTAAAAATGCTTTGGAACTCTTCCATTCTTCTCAGAATTCCGATGAAATTTAAAACTGCTTTGGAACTCTTCTATTATTCAAGGAATTCCACTGAAGATTAAAAATGCTTTGGAGCTCTTCCAATGTTCTCGGAATTCTGCTGATGTTTAACAATGCTTTGGAATTCTTCCATTGTTCTCAGATTTCCGTTGATGTTTAACAATGCTTTGGAACTCTTCCATTGTTCTCGGAATTCTGCTGAAGTTTAAAAATGCTTTTAAAAACTTCCACAGTTCTCGGAATTCTGCTGATGTTTAACATTGCTTTGGAACTCTTCCATTGTTCAAGGAATGCCGCTGAAGTTTAACAATGCTTTGGAACTCTTCCATTGTTCAAGGAATTCCTCTGAAGTTTAACAATGCTTTGGAACTCTTCCATTGTTCTCGGAATTCTGCTGAAGTTTAACAATGCTTTGGAACTCTTCCATTGTTCTGGGAATTCTGCTGAAGTTTTCAAATGCTTTGGAACTCTTCCATTGTTCTCGATATACTGCTGAAGTTTAAAAATGCTATGGAACTCTTTCATTGTTCTGGGAATTCTGCTGAAGTTTAAAAATGCTTTGGAACTCTTCCATTGTTCTCGGATTTCCGCTGATGATTAACAATGCTTTGGAACTCTTACATTGTTCAAGGAATTCCTCTGAAGTTTATCAATGCTTTGGAACTCTTCCATTGTTCTCGGAATTCTGCTGAAGCTTAAAAATGCTTTGGAAAACTTTCATTGTTCTTGGAATTCTGCTGATGTTTAACAATGCTTTGGAACACTACCAATGTGCTCGGAATTCTGCTGAAGTTTAAAAATGCTTTGGAACTCTTCCATTGTTCTCAGAATTCCGCTGATGTTTAACAATGGTTTGGAACTTTTCCATTGTTCTGGTAATTCTGCTGAAGTTTAAAAATGCTTTGGAAAACTCTCATTGTTCTTGGAATTCTGCTGATGTTTAACAATGCTTTGGAATTCTTCCATTGTTCTCGGAATTCTGTTGAAGTTTAAAACCGCTTTGTAACTCTTCCATTGTTCTCGGAATTCTGTTGAAGTTAAAAAATGCTTTGGAACTCTTCTATTGTTCACGGAATTATGCTAAAATTTAAAAATGCTTTGGAACTCTTCCATTGTTCTCAGAATTCCTCTGATGTTTAACAATGCTTTGGAACTCTTCCATTGTTCACGGAATTCCGCTGAAGTTTTAAAATGCTTTGGAACTCTTCCCTTGTTCTCACAATTCCTCTGATGTTTAAAAATGCTTTGGAACTCTTCTATTGTTCTCGGAAATCCCCCTAAGTTTAAAAATGCTTTGGAAATCTTCCTTTGTTCTCGGAATTCCACTGAAGATTAAAAATGCTTTGGAACTGTTCCAATGTTCTCGGAAATCTGCTGAAGTTTAAAAATGCTTTGGAACTCTTCCATTGTTCTCGGATTTCCGTTGATGTTTAACAATGCTTTGGAACTCTTCCATTGTTCTCGGAATTCTGCTGAAGTTTAAAAATGCTTTTAAAAACTTCCATAGTTCTCGGAATTCTGCTGATGTTTAACATTGCTTTGGAACTCTTTCATTGTTCAATGAATGCCGCTGAAGTTTAACAATGCTTTGGAACTCTTCCATTGTTCAAGGAATTCCTCTGAAGTTTAACAATGCTTTGGAACTCTTCCATTGTTCTCGGAATTCTGCTGAAGTTTAACAATGCTTTGGAACTCTTCCATTGTTCTGGGAATTCTGCTGAAGTTTTCAAATGCTTTGGAACTCTTCCATTGTTCTCGATATACTGCTGAAGTTTAAAAATGCTATGGAACTCTTTCATTGTTCTGGGAATTCTGCTGAAGTTTAAAAATGCTTTGGAACTCTTCCATTGTTCTCGGAATTCCGCTGATGATTAACAATGCTTTGGAACTCTTACATTGTTCAAGGAATTCCTCTGAAGTTTATCAATGCTTTGGAACTCTTCCATTGTTCTCGGAATTCTGCTGAAGCTTAAAAATGCTTTGGAAAACTTTCATTGTTCTTGGAATTCTGCTGATGTTTAACAATGCTTTGGAACACTACCAATGTGCTCGGAATTCTGCTGAAGTTTAAAAATGCTTTGGAACTCTTCCATTGTTCTCAGAATTCCGCTGATGTTTAACAATGGTTTGGAACTTTTCCATTGTTCTGGTAATTCTGCTGAAGTTTAAAAATGCTTTGGAAAACTTTCATTGTTCTTGGAATTCTGCTGATGTTTAACAATGCTTTGGAATTCTTCCATTCTTCTCGGAATTCTGCTGAAGTTTAAAAACGCTTTGTAACACTTCCATTGTTCTCGGAATTCTGTTGAAGTTAAAAAATGCTTTGGAACTCTTCTATTGTTCACGGAATTCCGCTGAAGTTTAAAAATGCTTTGGAACTCTTCCATTGTTCTCACAATTCCTCTGATGTTTAACAATGCTTTGGAACTCTTCCATTGTTCACGGAATTCCGCTGAAGTTTAAAAATGCTTTGGAACTCTTCCATTGTTCTCACAATTCCTCTGATGTTTAACAATGCTTTGGAACTCTTCCATTGTTCACGGAATTCTGCTGATGTTTAACAATGCTTTGGAAAACTTCCATTGTTCTCGGAATTCCGCTGATGTTTAACGCTGCTTTGGAACTCTTCCATTGTTCAAGGAATGCCGCTGAAGTTTAACAATGCTTTGGAACTCTTCCATTGTTCAAAGAATTCCTCTGAAGTTTAACAATGCTTTTGAACTCTTCCATTGTTCTCGGAAATCTGATGAAGTTTAAAAATGCTTTGGAACTCTTCCATTGTTCTGGGAATTCTGCTGAAGTTTAAAAATGCTTTGGAACTCTTCCATTGTTCTGGGCATTCTACTGAAGTTTAAAAATGCTTTAGAAATAGTTCGTTGTTCTGGGAATTCTGCTGAAGTTTAAAAATGCTTTGGAACTCTTCCATTGTTCTCAGAATTCCGCTGATATTTATCAATGCTTTGGAACTCTTCCATTGTTCTCACAATTCCTCTGATGTTTAAAAATGCTTTGGAACTCTTCTATTGTTCTCGGAAATCCCCCTAAGTTTAAAAATGCTTTGGAAATCTTCCATTGTTCTCGGAAATCCCCCTAAGTTTAAAAATGCTTTGGAAATCTTCCATTGTTCTCGGAATTCCACTGAAGATTAAAAATGCTTTGGAACTCTTCCAATGTTCTCAGAATTCTGCTGAAGTTTAAAAATGCTTTGGAACTCTTCCATTCTTCTCAGGATTCCGATGAAATTTAAAACTGCTTTGGAACTCTTCTATTATTCAAGGAATTCCACTGAAGATTAAAAATGCTTTGGAACTCTTCCAACGTTCTCGGAATTCTGCTGATGTTTAACAATGCTTTGGAATTCTTCCATTGTTCTCAGATTTCCGTTGATGTTTAACAATGCTTTGGAACTCTTCCATTGTTCTCGGAATTCTGCTGAAGTTTAAAAATGCTTTTAAAAACTTCCACAGTTCTCGGAATTCTGCTGATGTTTAACATTGCTTTGGAACTCTTCCATTGTTCAAGGAATGCCGCTGAAGTTTAACAATGCTTTGGAACTCTTCCATTGTTCAAGGAATTCCTCTGAAGTTTAACAATGCTTTGGAACTCTTCCATTGTTCTCGGAATTCTGCTGAAGTTTAACAATGCTTTGGAACTCTTCCATTGTTCTGGGAATTCTGCTGAAGTTTTCAAATGCTTTGGAACTCTTCCATTGTTCTCGATATACTGCTGAAGTTTAAAAATGCTATGGAACTCTTTGATTGTTCTGGGAATTCTGCTGAAGTTTAAAAATGCTTTGGAACTCTTCCATTGTTTTCGGATTTCCGCTGATGATTAACAATGCTTTGGAACTCTTACATTGTTCAAGGAATTCCTCTGAAGTTTATCAATGCTTTGGAACTCTTCCATTGTTCTCGGAATTCTGCTGAAGCTTAAAAATGCTTTGGAAAACTTTCATTGTTCTTGGAATTCTGCTGATGTTTAACAATGCTTTGGAACACTACCAATGTGCTCGGAATTCTGCTGAAGTTTAAAAATGCTTTGGAACTCTTCCATTGTTCTCAGAATTCCGCTGATGTTTAACAATGGTTTGGAACTTTTCCATTGTTCTGGTAATTCTGCTGAAGTTTAAAAATGCTTTGGAAAACTTTCATTGTTCTTGGAATTCTGCTGATGTTTAACAATGCTTTTGAATTCTTCCATTGTTCTCGGAATTCTGCTGAAGTTTAAAAATGCTATGGAACTCTTTTATTGTTCTCAGAATTCCGCTGAAGTTTAAAAATGCTTTGGAACTCTTCCATGGTTCTCGGAATTCTGTTGAAGTTAAAAAATGCTTTGGAACTCTTCTATTGTTCACGGAATTATGCTAAAGTTTAAAAATGCTTTGGAACTCTTCCATTGTTCTCACAATTCCTCTGATGTTTAACAATGCTTTGGAACTCTTCCATTGTTCACGGAATTCCGCTGAAGTTTAAAAATGCTTTGGAACTCTTCCATTGTTCTCACAATTCCTCTGATGTTTAACAATGCTTTGGAACTCTTCCATTGTTCACGGAATTCCGCTGAAGTTTGAAAATGCTTTGGAACTCTTCCATTGTTCTCACAATTCCTCTTATGTTTAAAAATGCTTTGGAACTCTTCTATTGTTCTCGTAAATCCCCATAAGTTTAAAAATGCTTTGGAAATCTTCCATTGTTCTCGGAATTCCACTGAAGATTAAAAATCCTTTGGAAATCTTCCAATGTTCTCGGAATTCTGCTGATGTTTAACAATGCTTTGGAATTCTTCCATTGTTCTCGGATTTCCGTTGATGTTTAACAATGCTTTGGAACTCTTCCATTGTTCTCGGAATTCTGCTGAAGTTTAAAAATGCTTTGGAAAACTTCCATTGTTCTCGGAATTCCGCTGATGTTTAACATTGCTTTGGAACTCTTCCATTGTTCAAGGAATGCCGCTGAAGTTTAACAATGCTTTGGAACTCTTCCATTGTTCAAGGAATTCCTCTGAAGTTTAACAATGCTTTTGAACTCTTCCATTGTTCTCGGAAATCTGATGAAGTATAAAAATGCTTTGGAACTCTTCCATTGTTCTGGGAATTCTGCTGAAGTTTAAAAATGCTTTGGAACTCTTCCATTGTTCTCGATATACTGCTGAAGTTTAAAAATGCTATGGAACTCTTTCATTGTTCTGGGAATTCTGCTGAAGTTTAAAAATGCTTTGGAACTCTTCCATTGTTCTCGGAATTCCGCTGATGATTAACAATGCTTTGGAACTCTTACATTGTTCAAGGAATTCCTCTGAAGTTTATCAATGCTTTGGAACTCTTCCATTGTTCTCGGAATTCTGCTGAAGTTTAAAAATGCTTTGGAACTCTTCCATTGTTCTGGGAATTCTGCTGAAGTTTAAAAATGCTTTGGAACTCTTCCATTGTTCTGGGCATTCTGCTGAAGTTTAAAAATGCTTTAGAAATCGTTCGTTGTTCTGGGAATTCTGCTGAAGTTTAAAAATGCTTTGGAACTCTTCCATTGTTCTCAGAATTCCGCTGATATTTATCAATGCTTTGGAACTCTTCCATTGTTCAGGAATTTCACTGAAGTATAAAAATGCTTTGGAACTCTTCCATTGTTTTCGGAATTCCGCTGTAATTTAAAAATGCTTTGGAACTCTTCCATTGTTCTCGGAATTATGCTAAAGTTTAAAAATGCTTTCGAACTCTTCCATTGTTCTCGGAATTCCGCTGATGTTTAACAATGCTTTGGAACACTACCAATGTGCTCGGAATTCTGCGGAAGTTTAAAAATGCTTTGGAACTCTTCCATTGTTCTCGGAATTCCGCTGATGTTTAAAAATGCTTTGGAAGTTTTCCATTGTTCTGGGAATTCTGCTGAAGTTTAAAAATGCTTTGGAAAACTCTCATTGTTCTTGGAATTCTGCTGATGTTTAACAATGCTTTGGAATTCTTCCATTGTTCTCGGAATTCTGCTGAAGTTTAAAACTGCTTTGTAACTCTTCCATTGTTCTCGGAATTCTGTTGAAGTTAAAAAATGCTTTGGAACTCTTCTATTGTTCACGGAATTATGCTAAAATATAAAAATGCTTTGGAACTCTTCCATTGTTCTCAGAATTCCTCTGATGTTTAACAATGCTTTGGAACTCTTCCATTGTTCACGGAATTCCGCTGAAGTTTTAAAATGCTTTGGAACTCTTCCATTGTTCTCACAATTCCTCTGATGTTTAAAAATGCTTTGGAACTCTTCTATTGTTCTCGGAAATCCCCCTAAGTTTAAAAATGCTTTGGAAATCTTCCTTTGTTCTCGGAATTCCACTGAAGATTAAAAATGCTTTGGAACTGTTCCAATGTTCTCGGAAATCTGCTGAAGTTTAAAAATGCTTTGGAACTCTTCCATTGTTCTCGGATTTCCGTTGATGTTTAACAATGCTTTGGAACTCTTCCATTGTTCTCGGAATTCTGCTGAAGTTTAAAAATGCTTTTAAAAACTTCCATAGTTCTCGGAATTCTGCTGATGTTTAACATTGCTTTGGAACTCTTCCATTGTTCAATGAATGCCGCTGAAGTTTAACAATGCTTTGGAACTCTTCCATTGTTCAAGGAATTCCTCTGAAGTTTAACAATGCTTTGGAACTCTTCCATTGTTCTCGGAATTCTGCTGAAGTTTAACAATGCTTTGGAACTCTTCCATTGTTCTGGGAATTCTGCTGAAGTTTTCAAATGCTTTGGAACTCTTCCATTGTTCTCGATATACTGCTGAAGTTTAAAAATGCTATGGAACTCTTTCATTGTTCTGGGAATTCTGCTGAAGTTTAAAAATGCTTTGGAACTCTTCCATTGTTCTCGGAATTCCGCTGATGATTAACAATGCTTTGGAACTCTTACATTGTTCAAGGAATTCCTCTGAAGTTTATCAATGCTTTGGAACTCTTCCATTGTTCTCGGAATTCTGCTGAAGCTTAAAAATGCTTTGGAAAACTTTCATTGTTCTTGGAATTCTGCTGATGTTTAACAATGCTTTGGAACACTACCAATGTGCTCGGAATTCTGCTGAAGTTTAAAAATGCTTTGGAACTCTTCCATTGTTCTCAGAATTCCGCTGATGTTTAACAATGGTTTGGAACTTTTCCATTGTTCTGGTAATTCTGCTGAAGTTTAAAAATGCTTTGGAAAACTTTCATTGTTCTTGGAATTCTGCTGATGTTTAACAATGCTTTGGAATTCTTCCATTCTTCTCGGAATTCTGCTGAAGTTTAAAAACGCTTTGTAACACTTCCATTGTTCTCGGAATTCTGTTGAAGTTAAAAAATGCTTTGGAACTCTTCTATTGTTCACGGAATTCCGCTGAAGTTTAAAAATGCTTTGGAACTCTTCCATTGTTCTCACAATTCCTCTGATGTTTAACAATGCTTTGGAACTCTTCCATTGTTCACGGAATTCCGCTGAAGTTTAAAAATGCTTTGGAACTCTTCCATTGTTCTCACAATTCCTCTGATGTTTAACAATGCTTTGGAACTCTTCCATTGTTCACGGAATTCTGCTGATGTTTAACAATGCTTTGGAAAACTTCCATTGTTCTCGGAATTCCGCTGATGTTTAACGCTGCTTTGGAACTCTTCCATTGTTCAAGGAATGCCGCTGAAGTTTAACAATGCTTTGGAACTCTTCCATTGTTCAAGGAATTCCTCTGAAGTTTAACAATGCTTTTGAACTCTTCCATTGTTCTCGGAAATCTGATGAAGTTTAAAAATGCTTTGGAACTCTTCCATTGTTCTGGGAATTCTGCTGAAGTTTAAAAATGCTTTGGAACTCTTCCATTGTTCTGGGCATTCTACTGAAGTTTAAAAATGCTTTAGAAATAGTTCGTTGTTCTGGGAATTCTGCTGAAGTTTAAAAATGCTTTGGAACTCTTCCATTGTTCTCAGAATTCCGCTGATATTTATCAATGCTTTGGAACTCTTCCATTGTTCTCACAATTCCTCTGATGTTTAAAAATGCTTTGGAACTCTTCTATTGTTCTCGGAAATCCCCCTAAGTTTAAAAATGCTTTGGAAATCTTCCATTGTTCTCGGAAATCCCCCTAAGTTTAAAAATGCTTTGGAAATCTTCCATTGTTCTCGGAATTCCACTGAAGATTAAAAATGCTTTGGAACTCTTCCAATGTTCTCAGAATTCTGCTGAAGTTTAAAAATGCTTTGGAACTCTTCCATTCTTCTCAGAATTCCGATGAAATTTAAAACTGCTTTGGAACTCTTCTATTATTCAAGGAATTCCACTGAAGATTAAAAATGCTTTGGAACTCTTCCAACGTTCTCGGAATTCTGCTGATGTTTAACAATGCTTTGGAATTCTTCCATTGTTCTCAGATTTCCGTTGATGTTTAACAATGCTTTGGAACTCTTCCATTGTTCTCGGAATTCTGCTGAAGTTTAAAAATGCTTTTAAAAACTTCCACAGTTCTCGGAATTCTGCTGATGTTTAACATTGCTTTGGAACTCTTCCATTGTTCAAGGAATGCCGCTGAAGTTTAACAATGCTTTGGAACTCTTCCATTGTTCAAGGAATTCCTCTGAAGTTTAACAATGCTTTGGAACTCTTCCATTGTTCTCGGAATTCTGCTGAAGTTTAACAATGCTTTGGAACTCTTCCATTGTTCTGGGAATTCTGCTGAAGTTTTCAAATGCTTTGGAACTCTTCCATTGTTCTCGATATACTGCTGAAGTTTAAAAATGCTATGGAACTCTTTCATTGTTCTGGGAATTCTGCTGAAGTTTAAAAATGCTTTGGAACTCTTCCATTGTTCTCGGATTTCCGCTGATGATTAACAATGCTTTGGAACTCTTACATTGTTCAAGGAATTCCTCTGAAGTTTATCAATGCTTTGGAACTCTTCCATTGTTCTCGGAATTCTGCTGAAGCTTAAAAATGCTTTGGAAAACTTTCATTGTTCTTGGAATTCTGCTGATGTTTAACAATGCTTTGGAACACTACCAATGTGCTCGGAATTCTGCTGAAGTTTAAAAATGCTTTGGAACTCTTCCATTGTTCTCAGAATTCCGCTGATGTTTAACAATGGTTTGGAACTTTTCCATTGTTCTGGTAATTCTGCTGAAGTTTAAAAATGCTTTGGAAAACTCTCATTGTTCTTGGAATTCTGCTGATGTTTAACAATGCTTTGGAATTCTTCCATTGTTCTCGGAATTCTGCTGAAGTTTAAAACCGCTTTGTAACTCTTCCATTGTTCTCGGAATTCTGTTGAAGTTAAAAAATGCTTTGGAACTCTTCTATTGTTCACGGAATTATGCTAAAATTTAAAAATGCTTTGGAACTCTTCCATTGTTCTCAGAATTCCTCTGATGTTTAACAATGCTTTGGAACTCTTCCATTGTTCACGGAATTCCGCTGAAGTTTAAAAATGCTTTGGAACTCTTCCATTGTTCTCACAATTCCTCTGATGTTTAAAAATGCTTTGGAACTCTTCTATTGTTCTCGGAAATCCCCCTAAGTTTAAAAATGCTTTGGAAATCTTCCATTGTTCTCGGAAATCCCCCTAAGTTTAAAAATGCTTTGGAAATCTTCCATTGTTCTCGGAATTCCACTGAAGATTAAAAATGCTTTGGAACTCTTCCAATGTTCTCGGAATTCTGCTGAAGTTTAAAAATGCTTTGGAACTCTTCCATTCTTCTCAGAATTCCGATGAAATTTAAAACTGCTTTGGAAATCTTCTATTATTCAAGGAATTCCACTGAAGATTAAAAATGCTTTGGAACTCTTCCAATGTTCTCGGAATTCTGCTGATGTTTAACAATGCTTTGTAATTCTTCCATTGTTCTCGGATTTCCGTTGATGTTTAACAATGCTTTGGAACTCTTCCATTGTTCTCTGAATTCTCCTGAAGTTTAAAAATGCTTTTAAAAACTTCCATAGTTCTCGGAATTCTGCTGATGTTTAACATTGCTTTGGAACTCTTCCATTGTTCAAGGAATGCCGCTGAAGTTTAACAATGCTTTGGAACTCTTCCATTGTTCAAGGAATTCCTCTGAAGTTTATCAATGCTTTGGAACTCTTCCATTGTTCTCGGAATTCTGCTGAAGCTTAAAAATGCTTTGGAAAACTTTCATTGTTCTTGGAATTCTGCTGATGTTTAACAATGCTTTGGAACACTACCAATGTGCTCGGAATTCTGCTGAAGTTTAAAAATGCTTTGGAACTCTTCCATTGTTCTCAGAATTCCGCTGATGTTTAACAATGGTTTGGAACTTTTCCATTGTTCTGGTAATTCTGCTGAAGTTTAAAAATGCTTTGGAAAACTTTCATTGTTCTTGGAATTCTGCTGATGTTTAACAATGCTTTGGAATTCTTCCATTCTTCTCGGAATTCTGCTGAAGTTTAAAAACGCTTTGTAACTCTTCCATTGTTCTCGGAATTCTGTTGAAGTTAAAAAATGCTTTGGAACTCTTCTATTGTTCACGGAATTCCGCTGAAGTTTAAAAATGCTTTGGAACTCTTCCATTGTTCTCACAATTCCTCTGATGTTTAACAATGCTTTGGAACTCTTCCATTGTTCACGGAATTCCGCTGAAGTTTAAAAATGCTTTGGAACTCTTCCATTGTTCTCACAATTCCTCTGATGTTTAACAATGCTTTGGAACTCTTCCATTGTTCACGGAATTCTGCTGATGTTTAACAATGCTTTGGAAAACTTCCATTGTTCTCGGAATTCCGCTGATGTTTAACGCTGCTTTGGAACTCTTCCATTGTTCAAGGAATGCCGCTGAAGTTTAACAATGCTTTGGAACTCTTCCATTGTTCAAGGAATTCCTCTGAAGTTTAACAATGCTTTTGAACTCTTCCATTGTTCTCGGAAATCTGATGAAGTTTAAAAATGCTTTGGAACTCTTCCATTGTTCTGGGAATTCTGCTGAAGTTTAAAAATGCTTTGGAACTCTTCCATTGTTCTGGGCATTCTACTGAAGTTTAAAAATGCTTTAGAAATAGTTCGTTGTTCTGGGAATTCTGCTGAAGTTTAAAAATGCTTTGGAACTCTTCCATTGTTCTCAGAATTCCGCTGATATTTATCAATGCTTTGGAACTCTTCCATTGTTCTCACAATTCCTCTGATGTTTAAAAATGCTTTGGAACTCTTCTATTGTTCTCGGAAATCCCCCTAAGTTTAAAAATGCTTTGGAAATCTTCCATTGTTCTCGGAAATCCCCCTAAGTTTAAAAATGCTTTGGAAATCTTCCATTGTTCTCGGAATTCCACTGAAAATTAAAAATGCTTTGGAACTCTTCCAATGTTCTCAGAATTCTGCTGAAGTTTAAAAATGCTTTGGAACTCTTCCATTCTTCTCAGAATTCCGATGAAATTTAAAACTGCTTTGGAACTCTTCTATTATTCAAGGAATTCCACTGAAGATTAAAAATGCTTTGGAACTCTTCCAACGTTCTCGGAATTCTGCTGATGTTTAACAATGCTTTGGAATTCTTCCATTGTTCTCAGATTTCCGTTGATGTTTAACAATGCTTTGGAACTCTTCCATTGTTCTCGGAATTCTGCTGAAGTTTAAAAATGCTTTTAAAAACTTCCACAGTTCTCGGAATTCTGCTGATGTTTAACATTGCTTTGGAACTCTTCCATTGTTCAAGGAATGCCGCTGAAGTTTAACAATGCTTTGGAACTCTTCCATTGTTCAAGGAATTCCTCTGAAGTTTAACAATGCTTTGGAACTCTTCCATTGTTCTCGGAATTCTGCTGAAGTTTAACAATGCTTTGGAACTCTTCCATTGTTCTGGGAATTCTGCTGAAGTTTTCAAATGCTTTGGAACTCTTCCATTGTTCTCGATATACTGCTGAAGTTTAAAAATGCTATGGAACTCTTTCATTGTTCTGGGAATTCTGCTGAAGTTTAAAAATGCTTTGGAACTCTTCCATTGTTCTCGGATTTCCGCTGATGATTAACAATGCTTTGGAACTCTTACATTGTTCAAGGAATTCCTCTGAAGTTTATCAATGCTTTGGAACTCTTCCATTGTTCTCGGAATTCTGCTGAAGCTTAAAAATGCTTTGGAAAACTTTCATTGTTCTTGGAATTCTGCTGATGTTTAACAATGCTTTGGAACACTACCAATGTGCTCGGAATTCTGCTGAAGTTTAAAAATGCTTTGGAACTCTTCCATTGTTCTCAGAATTCCGCTGATGTTTAACAATGGTTTGGAACTTTTCCATTGTTCTGGTAATTCTGCTGAAGTTTAAAAATGCTTTGGAAAACTTTCATTGTTCTTGGAATTCTGCTGATGTTTAACAATGCTTTTGAATTCTTCCATTGTTCTCGGAATTCTGCTGAAGTTTAAAAATGCTATGGAACTCTTTTATTGTTCTCAGAATTCCGCTGAAGTTTAAAAATGCTTTGGAACTCTTCCATGGTTCTCGGAATTCTGTTGAAGTTAAAAAATGCTTTGGAACTCTTCTATTGTTCACGGAATTATGCTAAAGTTTAAAAATGCTTTGGAACTCTTCCATTGTTCTCACAATTCCTCTGATGTTTAACAATGCTTTGGAACTCTTCCATTGTTCACGGAATTCCGCTGAAGTTTAAAAATGCTTTGGAACTCTTCCATTGTTCTCACAATTCCTCTGATGTTTAACAATGCTTTGGAACTCTTCCATTGTTCACGGAATTCCGCTGAAGTTTGAAAATGCTTTGGAACTCTTCCATTGTTCTCACAATTCCTCTTATGTTTAAAAATGCTTTGGAACTCTTCTATTGTTCTCGTAAATCCCCATAAGTTTAAAAATGCTTTGGAAATCTTCCATTGTTCTCGGAATTCCACTGAAGATTAAAAATCCTTTGGAACTCTTCCAATGTTCTCGGAATTCTGCTGATGTTTAACAATGCTTTGGAATTCTTCCATTGTTCTCGGATTTCCGTTGATGTTTAACAATGCTTTGGAACTCTTCCATTGTTCTCGGAATTCTGCTGAAGTTTAAAAATGCTTTGGAAAACTTCCATTGTTCTCGGAATTCCGCTGATGTTTAACATTGCTTTGGAACTCTTCCATTGTTCAAGGAATGCCGCTGAAGTTTAACAATGCTTTGGAACTCTTCCATTGTTCAAGGAATTCCTCTGAAGTTTAACAATGCTTTTGAACTCTTCCATTGTTCTCGGAAATCTGATGAAGTATAAAAATGCTTTGGAACTCTTCCATTGTTCTGGGAATTCTGCTGAAGTTTAAAAATGCTTTGGAACTCTTCCATTGTTCTCGATATACTGCTGAAGTTTAAAAATGCTATGGAACTCTTTCATTGTTCTGGGAATTCTGCTGAAGTTTAAAAATGCTTTGGAACTCTTCCATTGTTCTCGGAATTCCGCTGATGATTAACAATGCTTTGGAACTCTTACATTGTTCAAGGAATTCCTCTGAAGTTAATCAATGCTTTGGAACTCTTCCATTGTTCTCGGAATTCTGCTGAAGTTTAAAAATGCTTTGGAACTCTTCCATTGTTCTGGGAATTCTGCTGAAGTTTAAAAATGCTTTGGAACTCTTCCATTGTTCTGGGCATTCTGCTGAAGTTTAAAAATGCTTTAGAAATCGTTCGTTGTTCTGGGAATTCTGCTGAAGTTTAAAAATGCTTTGGAACTCTTCCATTGTTCTCAGAATTCCGCTGATATTTATCAATGCTTTGGAACTCTTCCATTGTTCAGGAATTTCACTGAAGTATAAAAATGCTTTGGAACTCTTCCATTGTTTTCGGAATTCCGCTGTAATTTAAAAATGCTTTGGAACTCTTCCATTGTTCTCGGAATTATGCTAAAGTTTAAAAATGCTTTCGAACTCTTCCATTGTTCTCGGAATTCCGCTGATGTTTAACAATGCTTTGGAACACTACCAATGTGCTCGGAATTCTGCGGAAGTTTAAAAATGCTTTGGAACTCTTCCATTGTTCTCGGAATTCCGCTGATGTTTAAAAATGCTTTGGAAGTTTTCCATTGTTCTGGGAATTCTGCTGAAGTTTAAAAATGCTTTGGAAAACTCTCATTGTTCTTGGAATTCTGCTGATGTTTAACAATGCTTTGGAATTCTTCCATTGTTCTCGGAATTCTGCTGAAGTTTAAAACTGCTTTGTAACTCTTCCATTGTTCTCGGAATTCTGTTGAAGTTAAAAAATGCTTTGGAACTCTTCTATTGTTCACGGAATTATGCTAAAATATAAAAATGCTTTGGAACTCTTCCATTGTTCTCAGAATTCCTCTGATGTTTAACAATGCTTTGGAACTCTTCCATTGTTCACGGAATTCCGCTGAAGTTTTAAAATGCTTTGGAACTCTTCCATTGTTCTCACAATTCCTCTGATGTTTAAAAATGCTTTGGAACTCTTCTATTGTTCTCGGAAATCCCCCTAAGTTTAAAAATGCTTTGGAAATCTTCCTTTGTTCTCGGAATTCCACTGAAGATTAAAAATGCTTTGGAACTGTTCCAATGTTCTCGGAAATCTGCTGAAGTTTAAAAATGCTTTGGAACTCTTCCATTGTTCTCGGATTTCCGTTGATGTTTAACAATGCTTTGGAACTCTTCCATTGTTCTCGGAATTCTGCTGAAGTTTAAAAATGCTTTTAAAAACTTCCATAGTTCTCGGAATTCTGCTGATGTTTAACATTGCTTTGGAACTCTTCCATTGTTCAATGAATGCCGCTGAAGTTTAACAATGCTTTGGAACTCTTCCATTGTTCAAGGAATTCCTCTGAAGTTTAACAATGCTTTGGAACTCTTCCATTGTTCTCGGAATTCTGCTGAAGTTTAACAATGCTTTGGAACTCTTCCATTGTTCTGGGAATTCTGCTGAAGTTTTCAAATGCTTTGGAACTCTTCCATTGTTCTCGATATACTGCTGAAGTTTAAAAATGCTATGGAACTCTTTCATTGTTCTGGGAATTCTGCTGAAGTTTAAAAATGCTTTGGAACTCTTCCATTGTTCTCGGAATTCCGCTGATGATTAACAATGCTTTGGAACTCTTACATTGTTCAAGGAATTCCTCTGAAGTTTATCAATGCTTTGGAACTCTTCCATTGTTCTCGGAATTCTGCTGAAGCTTAAAAATGCTTTGGAAAACTTTCATTGTTCTTGGAATTCTGCTGATGTTTAACAATGCTTTGGAACACTACCAATGTGCTCGGAATTCTGCTGAAGTTTAAAAATGCTTTGGAACTCTTCCATTGTTCTCAGAATTCCGCTGATGTTTAACAATGGTTTGGAACTTTTCCATTGTTCTGGTAATTCTGCTGAAGTTTAAAAATGCTTTGGAAAACTTTCATTGTTCTTGGAATTCTGCTGATGTTTAACAATGCTTTGGAATTCTTCCATTCTTCTCGGAATTCTGCTGAAGTTTAAAAACGCTTTGTAACACTTCCATTGTTCTCGGAATTCTGTTGAAGTTAAAAAATGCTTTGGAACTCTTCTATTGTTCACGGAATTCCGCTGAAGTTTAAAAATGCTTTGGAACTCTTCCATTGTTCTCACAATTCCTCTGATGTTTAACAATGCTTTGGAACTCTTCCATTGTTCACGGAATTCCGCTGAAGTTTAAAAATGCTTTGGAACTCTTCCATTGTTCTCACAATTCCTCTGATGTTTAACAATGCTTTGGAACTCTTCCATTGTTCACGGAATTCTGCTGATGTTTAACAATGCTTTGGAAAACTTCCATTGTTCTCGGAATTCCGCTGATGTTTAACGCTGCTTTGGAACTCTTCCATTGTTCAAGGAATGCCGCTGAAGTTTACCAATGCTTTGGAACTCTTCCATTGTTCAAGGAATTCCTCTGAAGTTTAACAATGCTTTTGAACTCTTCCATTGTTCTCGGAAATCTGATGAAGTTTAAAAATGCTTTGGAACTCTTCCATTGTTCTGGGAATTCTGCTGAAGTTTAAAAATGCTTTGGAACTCTTCCATTGTTCTGGGCATTCTACTGAAGTTTAAAAATGCTTTAGAAATAGTTCGTTGTTCTGGGAATTCTGCTGAAGTTTAAAAATGCTTTGGAACTCTTCCATTGTTCTCAGAATTCCGCTGATATTTATCAATGCTTTGGAACTCTTCCATTGTTCTCACAATTCCTCTGATGTTTAAAAATGCTTTGGAACTCTTCTATTGTTCTCGGAAATCCCCCTAAGTTTAAAAATGCTTTGGAAATCTTCCATTGTTCTCGGAAATCCCCCTAAGTTTAAAAATGCTTTGGAAATCTTCCATTGTTCTCGGAATTCCACTGAAGATTAAAAATGCTTTGGAACTCTTCCAATGTTCTCAGAATTCTGCTGAAGTTTAAAAATGCTTTGGAACTCTTCCATTCTTCTCAGAATTCCGATGAAATTTAAAACTGCTTTGGAACTCTTCTATTATTCAAGGAATTCCACTGAAGATTAAAAATGCTTTGGAACTCTTCCAACGTTCTCGGAATTCTGCTGATGTTTAACAATGCTTTGGAATTCTTCCATTGTTCTCAGATTTCCGTTGATGTTTAACAATGCTTTGGAACTCTTCCATTGTTCTCGGAATTCTGCTGAAGTTTAAAAATGCTTTTAAAAACTTCCACAGTTCTCGGAATTCTGCTGATGTTTAACATTGCTTTGGAACTCTTCCATTGTTCAAGGAATGCCGCTGAAGTTTAACAATGCTTTGGAACTCTTCCATTGTTCAAGGAATTCCTCTGAAGTTTAACAATGCTTTGGAACTCTTCCATTGTTCTCGGAATTCTGCTGAAGTTTAACAATGCTTTGGAACTCTTCCATTGTTCTGGGAATTCTGCTGAAGTTTTCAAATGCTTTGGAACTCTTCCATTGTTCTCGATATACTGCTGAAGTTTAAAAATGCTATGGAACTCTTTCATTGTTCTGGGAATTCTGCTGAAGTTTAAAAATGCTTTGGAACTCTTCCATTGTTCTCGGATTTCCGCTGATGATTAACAATGCTTTGGAACTCTTACATTGTTCAAGGAATTCCTCTGAAGTTTATCAATGCTTTGGAACTCTTCCATTGTTCTCGGAATTCTGCTGAAGCTTAAAAATGCTTTGGAAAACTTTCATTGTTCTTGGAATTCTGCTGATGTTTAACAATGCTTTGGAACACTACCAATGTGCTCGGAATTCTGCTGAAGTTTAAAAATGCTTTGGAACTCTTCCATTGTTCTCAGAATTCCGCTGATGTTTAACAATGGTTTGGAACTTTTCCATTGTTCTGGTAATTCTGCTGAAGTTTAAAAATGCTTTGGAAAACTCTCATTGTTCTTGGAATTCTGCTGATGTTTAACAATGCTTTGGAATTCTTCCATTGTTCTCGGAATTCTGCTGAAGTTTAAAACCGCTTTGTAACTCTTCCATTGTTCTCGGAATTCTGTTGAAGTTAAAAAATGCTTTGGAACTCTTCTATTGTTCACGGAATTATGCTAAAATTTAAAAATGCTTTGGAACTCTTCCATTGTTCTCAGAATTCCTCTGATGTTTAACAATGCTTTGGAACTCTTCCATTGTTCACGGAATTCCGCTGAAGTTTAAAAATGCTTTGGAACTCTTCCATTGTTCTCACAATTCCTCTGATGTTTAAAAATGCTTTGGAACTCTTCTATTGTTCTCGGAAATCCCCCTAAGTTTAAAAATGCTTTGGAAATCTTCCATTGTTCTCGGAAATCCCCCTAAGTTTAAAAATGCTTTGGAAATCTTCCATTGTTCTCGGAATTCCACTGAAGATTAAAAATGCTTTGGAACTCTTCCAATGTTCTCGGAATTCTGCTGAAGTTTAAAAATGCTTTGGAACTCTTCCATTCTTCTCAGAATTCCGATGAAATTTAAAACTGCTTTGGAAATCTTCTATTATTCAAGGAATTCCACTGAAGATTAAAAATGCTTTGGAACTCTTCCAATGTTCTCGGAATTCTGCTGATGTTTAACAATGCTTTGTAATTCTTCCATTGTTCTCGGATTTCCGTTGATGTTTAACAATGCTTTGGAACTCTTCCATTGTTCTCTGAATTCTCCTGAAGTTTAAAAATGCTTTTAAAAACTTCCATAGTTCTCGGAATTCTGCTGATGTTTAACATTGCTTTGGAACTCTTCCATTGTTCAAGGAATGCCGCTGAAGTTTAACAATGCTTTGGAACTCTTCCATTGTTCAAGGAATTCCTCTGAAGTTTATCAATGCTTTGGAACTCTTCCATTGTTCTCGGAATTCTGCTGAAGCTTAAAAATGCTTTGGAAAACTTTCATTGTTCTTGGAATTCTGCTGATGTTTAACAATGCTTTGGAACACTACCAATGTGCTCGGAATTCTGCTGAAGTTTAAAAATGCTTTGGAACTCTTCCATTGTTCTCAGAATTCCGCTGATGTTTAACAATGGTTTGGAACTTTTCCATTGTTCTGGTAATTCTGCTGAAGTTTAAAAATGCTTTGGAAAACTTTCATTGTTCTTGGAATTCTGCTGATGTTTAACAATGCTTTGGAATTCTTCCATTCTTCTCGGAATTCTGCTGAAGTTTAAAAACGCTTTGTAACACTTCCATTGTTCTCGGAATTCTGTTGAAGTTAAAAAATGCTTTGGAACTCTTCTATTGTTCACGGAATTCCGCTGAAGTTTAAAAATGCTTTGGAACTCTTCCATTGTTCTCACAATTCCTCTGATGTTTAACAATGCTTTGGAACTCTTCCATTGTTCACGGAATTCCGCTGAAGTTTAAAAATGCTTTGGAACTCTTCCATTGTTCTCACAATTCCTCTGATGTTTAACAATGCTTTGGAACTCTTCCATTGTTCACGGAATTCTGCTGATGTTTAACAATGCTTTGGAAAACTTCCATTGTTCTCGGAATTCCGCTGATGTTTAACGCTGCTTTGGAACTCTTCCATTGTTCAAGGAATGCCGCTGAAGTTTAACAATGCTTTGGAACTCTTCCATTGTTCAAGGAATTCCTCTGAAGTTTAACAATGCTTTTGAACTCTTCCATTGTTCTCGGAAATCTGATGAAGTTTAAAAATGCTTTGGAACTCTTCCATTGTTCTGGGAATTCTGCTGAAGTTTAAAAATGCTTTGGAACTCTTCCATTGTTCTGGGCATTCTACTGAAGTTTAAAAATGCTTTAGAAATAGTTCGTTGTTCTGGGAATTCTGCTGAAGTTTAAAAATGCTTTGGAACTCTTCCATTGTTCTCAGAATTCCGCTGATATTTATCAATGCTTTGGAACTCTTCCATTGTTCTCACAATTCCTCTGATGTTTAAAAATGCTTTGGAACTCTTCTATTGTTCTCGGAAATCCCCCTAAGTTTAAAAATGCTTTGGAAATCTTCCATTGTTCTCGGAAATCCCCCTAAGTTTAAAAATGCTTTGGAAATCTTCCATTGTTCTCGGAATTCCACTGAAAATTAAAAATGCTTTGGAACTCTTCCAATGTTCTCAGAATTCTGCTGAAGTTTAAAAATGCTTTGGAACTCTTCCATTCTTCTCAGAATTCCGATGAAATTTAAAACTGCTTTGGAACTCTTCTATTATTCAAGGAATTCCACTGAAGATTAAAAATGCTTTGGAACTCTTCCAACGTTCTCGGAATTCTGCTGATGTTTAACAATGCTTTGGAATTCTTCCATTGTTCTCAGATTTCCGTTGATGTTTAACAATGCTTTGGAACTCTTCCATTGTTCTCGGAATTCTGCTGAAGTTTAAAAATGCTTTTAAAAACTTCCACAGTTCTCGGAATTCTGCTGATGTTTAACATTGCTTTGGAACTCTTCCATTGTTCAAGGAATGCCGCTGAAGTTTAACAATGCTTTGGAACTCTTCCATTGTTCAAGGAATTCCTCTGAAGTTTAACAATGCTTTGGAACTCTTCCATTGTTCTCGGAATTCTGCTGAAGTTTAACAATGCTTTGGAACTCTTCCATTGTTCTGGGAATTCTGCTGAAGTTTTCAAATGCTTTGGAACTCTTCCATTGTTCTCGATATACTGCTGAAGTTTAAAAATGCTATGGAACTCTTTCATTGTTCTGGGAATTCTGCTGAAGTTTAAAAATGCTTTGGAACTCTTCCATTGTTCTCGGATTTCCGCTGATGATTAACAATGCTTTGGAACTCTTACATTGTTCAAGGAATTCCTCTGAAGTTTATCAATGCTTTGGAACTCTTCCATTGTTCTCGGAATTCTGCTGAAGCTTAAAAATGCTTTGGAAAACTTTCATTGTTCTTGGAATTCTGCTGATGTTTAACAATGCTTTGGAACACTACCAATGTGCTCGGAATTCTGCTGAAGTTTAAAAATGCTTTGGAACTCTTCCATTGTTCTCAGAATTCCGCTGATGTTTAACAATGGTTTGGAACTTTTCCATTGTTCTGGTAATTCTGCTGAAGTTTAAAAATGCTTTGGAAAACTTTCATTGTTCTTGGAATTCTGCTGATGTTTAACAATGCTTTTGAATTCTTCCATTGTTCTCGGAATTCTGCTGAAGTTTAAAAATGCTATGGAACTCTTTTATTGTTCTCAGAATTCCGCTGAAGTTTAAAAATGCTTTGGAACTCTTCCATGGTTCTCGGAATTCTGTTGAAGTTAAAAAATGCTTTGGAACTCTTCTATTGTTCACGGAATTATGCTAAAGTTTAAAAATGCTTTGGAACTCTTCCATTGTTCTCACAATTCCTCTGATGTTTAACAATGCTTTGGAACTCTTCCATTGTTCACGGAATTCCGCTGAAGTTTAAAAATGCTTTGGAACTCTTCCATTGTTCTCACAATTCCTCTGATGTTTAACAATGCTTTGGAACTCTTCCATTGTTCACGGAATTCCGCTGAAGTTTGAAAATGCTTTGGAACTCTTCCATTGTTCTCACAATTCCTCTTATGTTTAAAAATGCTTTGGAACTCTTCTATTGTTCTCGTAAATCCCCATAAGTTTAAAAATGCTTTGGAAATCTTCCATTGTTCTCGGAATTCCACTGAAGATTAAAAATCCTTTGGAACTCTTCCAATGTTCTCGGAATTCTGCTGATGTTTAACAATGCTTTGGAATTCTTCCATTGTTCTCGGATTTCCGTTGATGTTTAACAATGCTTTGGAACTCTTCCATTGTTCTCGGAATTCTGCTGAAGTTTAAAAATGCTTTGGAAAACTTCCATTGTTCTCGGAATTCCGCTGATGTTTAACATTGCTTTGGAACTCTTCCATTGTTCAAGGAATGCCGCTGAAGTTTAACAATGCTTTGGAACTCTTCCATTGTTCAAGGAATTCCTCTGAAGTTTAACAATGCTTTTGAACTCTTCCATTGTTCTCGGAAATCTGATGAAGTATAAAAATGCTTTGGAACTCTTCCATTGTTCTGGGAATTCTGCTGAAGTTTAAAAATGCTTTGGAACTCTTCCATTGTTCTCGGAATTCCGCTGATGATTAACAATGCTTTGGAACTCTTACATTGTTCAAGGAATTCCTCTGAAGTTAATCAATGCTTTGGAACTCTTCCATTGTTCTCGGAATTCTGCTGAAGTTTAAAAATGCTTTGGAACTCTTCCATTGTTCTGGGAATTCTGCTGAAGTTTAAAAATGCTTTGGAACTCTTCCATTGTTCTGGGCATTCTGCTGAAGTTTAAAAATGCTTTAGAAATCGTTCGTTGTTCTGGGAATTCTGCTGAAGTTTAAAAATGCTTTGGAACTCTTCCATTGTTCTCAGAATTCCGCTGATATTTATCAATGCTTTGGAACTCTTCCATTGTTCAGGAATTTCACTGAAGTATAAAAATGCTTTGGAACTCTTCCATTGTTTTCGGAATTCCGCTGTAATTTAAAAATGCTTTGGAACTCTTCCATTGTTCTCGGAATTATGCTAAAGTTTAAAAATGCTTTCGAACTCTTCCATTGTTCTCGGAATTCCGCTGATGTTTAACAATGCTTTGGAACACTACCAATGTGCTCGGAATTCTGCGGAAGTTTAAAAATGCTTTGGAACTCTTCCATTGTTCTCGGAATTCCGCTGATGTTTAAAAATGCTTTGGAAGTTTTCCATTGTTCTGGGAATTCTGCTGAAGTTTAAAAATGCTTTGGAAAACTCTCATTGTTCTTGGAATTCTGCTGATGTTTAACAATGCTTTGGAATTCTTCCATTGTTCTCGGAATTCTGCTGAAGTTTAAAACTGCTTTGTAACTCTTCCATTGTTCTCGGAATTCTGTTGAAGTTAAAAAATGCTTTGGAACTCTTCTATTGTTCACGGAATTATGCTAAAATATAAAAATGCTTTGGAACTCTTCCATTGTTCTCAGAATTCCTCTGATGTTTAACAATGCTTTGGAACTCTTCCATTGTTCACGGAATTCCGCTGAAGTTTTAAAATGCTTTGGAACTCTTCCATTGTTCTCACAATTCCTCTGATGTTTAAAAATGCTTTGGAACTCTTCTATTGTTCTCGGAAATCCCCCTAAGTTTAAAAATGCTTTGGAAATCTTCCTTTGTTCTCGGAATTCCACTGAAGATTAAAAATGCTTTGGAACTGTTCCAATGTTCTCGGAAATCTGCTGAAGTTTAAAAATGCTTTGGAACTCTTCCATTGTTCTCGGATTTCCGTTGATGTTTAACAATGCTTTGGAACTCTTCCATTGTTCTCGGAATTCTGCTGAAGTTTAAAAATGCTTTTAAAAACTTCCATAGTTCTCGGAATTCTGCTGATGTTTAACATTGCTTTGGAACTCTTCCATTGTTCAATGAATGCCGCTGAAGTTTAACAATGCTTTGGAACTCTTCCATTGTTCAAGGAATTCCTCTGAAGTTTAACAATGCTTTGGAACTCTTCCATTGTTCTCGGAATTCTGCTGAAGTTTAACAATGCTTTGGAACTCTTCCATTGTTCTGGGAATTCTGCTGAAGTTTTCAAATGCTTTGGAACTCTTCCATTGTTCTTGATATACTGCTGAACTTTAAAAATGCTATGGAACTCTTTCATTGTTCTGGGAATTCTGCTGAAGTTTAAAAATGCTTTGGAACTCTTCCATTGTTCTCGGAATTCCGCTGATGATTAACAATGCTTTGGAACTCTTACATTGTTCAAGGAATTCCTCTGAAGTTTATCAATGCTTTGGAACTCTTCCATTGTTCTCGGAATTCTGCTGAAGCTTAAAAATGCTTTGGAAAACTTTCATTGTTCTTGGAATTCTGCTGATGTTTAACAATGCTTTGGAACACTACCAATGTGCTCGGAATTCTGCTGAAGTTTAAAAATGCTTTGGAACTCTTCCATTGTTCTCAGAATTCCGCTGATGTTTAACAATGGTTTGGAACTTTTCCATTGTTCTGGTAATTCTGCTGAAGTTTAAAAATGCTTTGGAAAACTTTCATTGTTCTTGGAATTCTGCTGATGTTTAACAATGCTTTGGAATTCTTCCATTCTTCTCGGAATTCTGCTGAAGTTTAAAAACGCTTTGTAACACTTCCATTGTTCTCGGAATTCTGTTGAAGTTAAAAAATGCTTTGGAACTCTTCTATTGTTCACGGAATTCCGCTGAAGTTTAAAAATGCTTTGGAACTCTTCCATTGTTCTCACAATTCCTCTGATGTTTAACAATGCTTTGGAACTCTTCCATTGTTCACGGAATTCCGCTGAAGTTTAAAAATGCTTTGGAACTCTTCCATTGTTCTCACAATTCCTCTGATGTTTAACAATGCTTTGGAACTCTTCCATTGTTCACGGAATTCTGCTGATGTTTAACAATGCTTTGGAAAACTTCCATTGTTCTCGGAATTCCGCTGATGTTTAACGCTGCTTTGGAACTCTTCCATTGTTCAAGGAATGCCGCTGAAGTTTAACAATGCTTTGGAACTCTTCCATTGTTCAAGGAATTCCTCTGAAGTTTAACAATGCTTTTGAACTCTTCCATTGTTCTCGGAAATCTGATGAAGTTTAAAAATGCTTTGGAACTCTTCCATTGTTCTGGGAATTCTGCTGAAGTTTAAAAATGCTTTGGAACTCTTCCATTGTTCTGGGCATTCTACTGAAGTTTAAAAATGCTTTAGAAATAGTTCGTTGTTCTGGGAATTCTGCTGAAGTTTAAAAATGCTTTGGAACTCTTCCATTGTTCTCAGAATTCCGCTGATATTTATCAATGCTTTGGAACTCTTCCATTGTTCTCACAATTCCTCTGATGTTTAAAAATGCTTTGGACCTCTTCTATTGTTCTCGGAAATCCCCCTAAGTTTAAAAATGCTTTGGAAATCTTCCATTGTTCTCGGAAATCCCCCTAAGTTTAAAAATGCTTTGGAAATCTTCCATTGTTCTCGGAATTCCACTGAAGATTAAAAATGCTTTGGAACTCTTCCAATGTTCTCAGAATTCTGCTGAAGTTTAAAAATGCTTTGGAACTCTTCCATTCTTCTCAGAATTCCGATGAAATTTAAAACTGCTTTGGAACTCTTCTATTATTCAAGGAATTCCACTGAAGATTAAAAATGCTTTGGAACTCTTCCAACGTTCTCGGAATTCTGCTGATGTTTAACAATGCTTTGGAATTCTTCCATTGTTCTCAGATTTCCGTTGATGTTTAACAATGCTTTGGAACTCTTCCATTGTTCTCGGAATTCTGCTGAAGTTTAAAAATGCTTTTAAAAACTTCCACAGTTCTCGGAATTCTGCTGATGTTTAACATTGCTTTGGAACTCTTCCATTGTTCAAGGAATGCCGCTGAAGTTTAACAATGCTTTGGAACTCTTCCATTGTTCAAGGAATTCCTCTGAAGTTTAACAATGCTTTGGAACTCTTCCATTGTTCTCGGAATTCTGCTGAAGTTTAACAATGCTTTGGAACTCTTCCATTGTTCTGGGAATTCTGCTGAAGTTTTCAAATGCTTTGGAACTCTTCCATTGTTCTCGATATACTGCTGAAGTTTAAAAATGCTATGGAACTCTTTCATTGTTCTGGGAATTCTGCTGAAGTTTAAAAATGCTTTGGAACTCTTCCATTGTTCTCGGATTTCCGCTGATGATTAACAATGCTTTGGAACTCTTACATTGTTCAAGGAATTCCTCTGAAGTTTATCAATGCTTTGGAACTCTTCCATTGTTCTCGGAATTCTGCTGAAGCTTAAAAATGCTTTGGAAAACTTTCATTGTTCTTGGAATTCTGCTGATGTTTAACAATGCTTTGGAACACTACCAATGTGCTCGGAATTCTGCTGAAGTTTAAAAATGCTTTGGAACTCTTCCATTGTTCTCAGAATTCCGCTGATGTTTAACAATGGTTTGGAACTTTTCCATTGTTCTGGTAATTCTGCTGAAGTTTAAAAATGCTTTGGAAAACTTTCATTGTTCTTGGAATTCTGCTGATGTTTAACAATGCTTTTGAATTCTTCCATTGTTCTCGGAATTCTGCTGAAGTTTAAAAATGCTATGGAACTCTTTTATTGTTCTCAGAATTCCGCTGAAGTTTAAAAATGCTTTGGAACTCTTCCATGGTTCTCGGAATTCTGTTGAAGTTAAAAAATGCTTTGGAACTCTTCTATTGTTCACGGAATTATGCTAAAGTTTAAAAATGCTTTGGAACTCTTCCATTGTTCTCACAATTCCTCTGATGTTTAACAATGCTTTGGAACTCTTCCATTGTTCACGGAATTCCGCTGAAGTTTAAAAATGCTTTGGAACTCTTCCATTGTTCTCACAATTCCTCTGATGTTTAACAATGCTTTGGAACTCTTCCATTGTTCACGGAATTCCGCTGAAGTTTGAAAATGCTTTGGAACTCTTCCATTGTTCTCACAATTCCTCTTATGTTTAAAAATGCTTTGGAACTCTTCTATTGTTCTCGTAAATCCCCATAAGTTTAAAAATGCTTTGGAAATCTTCCATTGTTCTCGGAATTCCACTGAAGATTAAAAATCCTTTGGAACTCTTCCAATGTTCTCGGAATTCTGCTGATGTTTAACAATGCTTTGGAATTCTTCCATTGTTCTCGGATTTCCGTTGATGTTTAACAATGCTTTGGAACTCTTCCATTGTTCTCGGAATTCTGCTGAAGTTTAAAAATGCTTTGGAAAACTTCCATTGTTCTCGGAATTCCGCTGATGTTTAACATTGCTTTGGAACTCTTCCATTGTTCAAGGAATGCCGCTGAAGTTTAACAATGCTTTGGAACTCTTCCATTGTTCAAGGAATTCCTCTGAAGTTTAACAATGCTTTTGAACTCTTCCATTGTTCTCGGAAATCTGATGAAGTATAAAAATGCTTTGGAACTCTTCCATTGTTCTGGGAATTCTGCTGAAGTTTAAAAATGCTTTGGAACTCTTCCATTGTTCTCGATATACTGCTGAAGTTTAAAAATGCTATGGAACTCTTTCATTGTTCTGGGAATTCTGCTGAAGTTTAAAAATGCTTTGGAACTCTTCCATTGTTCTCGGAATTCCGCTGATGATTAACAATGCTTTGGAACTCTTACATTGTTCAAGGAATTCCTCTGAAGTTAATCAATGCTTTGGAACTCTTCCATTGTTCTCGGAATTCTGCTGAAGTTTAAAAATGCTTTGGAACTCTTCCATTGTTCTGGGAATTCTGCTGAAGTTTAAAAATGCTTTGGAACTCTTCCATTGTTCTGGGCATTCTGCTGAAGTTTAAAAATGCTTTAGAAATCGTTCGTTGTTCTGGGAATTCTGCTGAAGTTTAAAAATGCTTTGGAACTCTTCCATTGTTCTCAGAATTCCGCTGATATTTATCAATGCTTTGGAACTCTTCCATTGTTCAGGAATTTCACTGAAGTATAAAAATGCTTTGGAACTCTTCCATTGTTTTCGGAATTCCGCTGTAATTTAAAAATGCTTTGGAACTCTTCCATTGTTCTCGGAATTATGCTAAAGTTTAAAAATGCTTTCGAACTCTTCCATTGTTCTCGGAATTCCGCTGATGTTTAACAATGCTTTGGAACACTACCAATGTGCTCGGAATTCTGCGGAAGTTTAAAAATGCTTTGGAACTCTTCCATTGTTCTCGGAATTCCGCTGATGTTTAAAAATGCTTTGGAAGTTTTCCATTGTTCTGGGAATTCTGCTGAAGTTTAAAAATGCTTTGGAAAACTCTCATTGTTCTTGGAATTCTGCTGATGTTTAACAATGCTTTGGAATTCTTCCATTGTTCTCGGAATTCTGCTGAAGTTTAAAACTGCTTTGTAACTCTTCCATTGTTCTCGGAATTCTGTTGAAGTTAAAAAATGCTTTGGAACTCTTCTATTGTTCACGGAATTATGCTAAAATATAAAAATGCTTTGGAACTCTTCCATTGTTCTCAGAATTCCTCTGATGTTTAACAATGCTTTGGAACTCTTCCATTGTTCACGGAATTCCGCTGAAGTTTTAAAATGCTTTGGAACTCTTCCATTGTTCTCACAATTCCTCTGATGTTTAAAAATGCTTTGGAACTCTTCTATTGTTCTCGGAAATCCCCCTAAGTTTAAAAATGCTTTGGAAATCTTCCTTTGTTCTCGGAATTCCACTGAAGATTAAAAATGCTTTGGAACTGTTCCAATGTTCTCGGAAATCTGCTGAAGTTTAAAAATGCTTTGGAACTCTTCCATTGTTCTCGGATTTCCGTTGATGTTTAACAATGCTTTGGAACTCTTCCATTGTTCTCGGAATTCTGCTGAAGTTTAAAAATGCTTTTAAAAACTTCCATAGTTCTCGGAATTCTGCTGATGTTTAACATTGCTTTGGAACTCTTCCATTGTTCAATGAATGCCGCTGAAGTTTAACAATGCTTTGGAACTCTTCCATTGTTCAAGGAATTCCTCTGAAGTTTAACAATGCTTTGGAACTCTTCCATTGTTCTCGGAATTCTGCTGAAGTTTAACAATGCTTTGGAACTCTTCCATTGTTCTGGGAATTCTGCTGAAGTTTTCAAATGCTTTGGAACTCTTCCATTGTTCTTGATATACTGCTGAAGTTTAAAAATGCTATGGAACTCTTTCATTGTTCTGGGAATTCTGCTGAAGTTTAAAAATGCTTTGGAACTCTTCCATTGTTCTCGGAATTCCGCTGATGATTAACAATGCTTTGGAACTCTTACATTGTTCAAGGAATTCCTCTGAAGTTTATCAATGCTTTGGAACTCTTCCATTGTTCTCGGAATTCTGCTGAAGCTTAAAAATGCTTTGGAAAACTTTCATTGTTCTTGGAATTCTGCTGATGTTTAACAATGCTTTGGAACACTACCAATGTGCTCGGAATTCTGCTGAAGTTTAAAAATGCTTTGGAACTCTTCCATTGTTCTCAGAATTCCGCTGATGTTTAACAATGGTTTGGAACTTTTCCATTGTTCTGGTAATTCTGCTGAAGTTTAAAAATGCTTTGGAAAACTTTCATTGTTCTTGGAATTCTGCTGATGTTTAACAATGCTTTGGAATTCTTCCATTCTTCTCGGAATTCTGCTGAAGTTTAAAAACGCTTTGTAACACTTCCATTGTTCTCGGAATTCTGTTGAAGTTAAAAAATGCTTTGGAACTCTTCTATTGTTCACGGAATTCCGCTGAAGTTTAAAAATGCTTTGGAACTCTTCCATTGTTCTCACAATTCCTCTGATGTTTAACAATGCTTTGGAACTCTTCCATTGTTCACGGAATTCCGCTGAAGTTTAAAAATGCTTTGGAACTCTTCCATTGTTCTCACAATTCCTCTGATGTTTAACAATGCTTTGGAACTCTTCCATTGTTCACGGAATTCTGCTGATGTTTAACAATGCTTTGGAAAACTTCCATTGTTCTCGGAATTCCGCTGATGTTTAACGCTGCTTTGGAACTCTTCCATTGTTCAAGGAATGCCGCTGAAGTTTAACAATGCTTTGGAACTCTTCCATTGTTCAAGGAATTCCTCTGAAGTTTAACAATGCTTTTGAACTCTTCCATTGTTCTCGGAAATCTGATGAAGTTTAAAAATGCTTTGGAACTCTTCCATTGTTCTGGGAATTCTGCTGAAGTTTAAAAATGCTTTGGAACTCTTCCATTGTTCTGGGCATTCTACTGAAGTTTAAAAATGCTTTAGAAATAGTTCGTTGTTCTGGGAATTCTGCTGAAGTTTAAAAATGCTTTGGAACTCTTCCATTGTTCTCAGAATTCCGCTGATATTTATCAATGCTTTGGAACTCTTCCATTGTTCTCACAATTCCTCTGATGTTTAAAAATGCTTTGGACCTCTTCTATTGTTCTCGGAAATCCCCCTAAGTTTAAAAATGCTTTGGAAATCTTCCATTGTTCTCGGAAATCCCCCTAAGTTTAAAAATGCTTTGGAAATCTTCCATTGTTCTCGGAATTCCACTGAAGATTAAAAATGCTTTGGAACTCTTCCAATGTTCTCAGAATTCTGCTGAAGTTTAAAAATGCTTTGGAACTCTTCCATTCTTCTCAGAATTCCGATGAAATTTAAAACTGCTTTGGAACTCTTCTATTATTCAAGGAATTCCACTGAAGATTAAAAATGCTTTGGAACTCTTCCAACGTTCTCGGAATTCTGCTGATGTTTAACAATGCTTTGGAATTCTTCCATTGTTCTCAGATTTCCGTTGATGTTTAACAATGCTTTGGAACTCTTCCATTGTTCTCGGAATTCTGCTGAAGTTTAAAAATGCTTTTAAAAACTTCCACAGTTCTCGGAATTCTGCTGATGTTTAACATTGCTTTGGAACTCTTCCATTGTTCAAGGAATGCCGCTGAAGTTTAACAATGCTTTGGAACTCTTCCATTGTTCAAGGAATTCCTCTGAAGTTTAACAATGCTTTGGAACTCTTCCATTGTTCTCGGAATTCTGCTGAAGTTTAACAATGCTTTGGAACTCTTCCATTGTTCTGGGAATTCTGCTGAAGTTTTCAAATGCTTTGGAACTCTTCCATTGTTCTCGATATACTGCTGAAGTTTAAAAATGCTATGGAACTCTTTCATTGTTCTGGGAATTCTGCTGAAGTTTAAAAATGCTTTGGAACTCTTCCATTGTTCTCGGATTTCCGCTGATGATTAACAATGCTTTGGAACTCTTACATTGTTCAAGGAATTCCTCTGAAGTTTATCAATGCTTTGGAACTCTTCCATTGTTCTCGGAATTCTGCTGAAGCTTAAAAATGCTTTGGAAAACTTTCATTGTTCTTGGAATTCTGCTGATGTTTAACAATGCTTTGGAACACTACCAATGTGCTCGGAATTCTGCTGAAGTTTAAAAATGCTTTGGAACTCTTCCATTGTTCTCAGAATTCCGCTGATGTTTAACAATGGTTTGGAACTTTTCCATTGTTCTGGTAATTCTGCTGAAGTTTAAAAATGCTTTGGAAAACTTTCATTGTTCTTGGAATTCTGCTGATGTTTAACAATGCTTTTGAATTCTTCCATTGTTCTCGGAATTCTGCTGAAGTTTAAAAATGCTATGGAACTCTTTTATTGTTCTCAGAATTCCGCTGAAGTTTAAAAATGCTTTGGAACTCTTCCATGGTTCTCGGAATTCTGTTGAAGTTAAAAAATGCTTTGGAACTCTTCTATTGTTCACGGAATTATGCTAAAGTTTAAAAATGCTTTGGAACTCTTCCATTGTTCTCACAATTCCTCTGATGTTTAACAATGCTTTGGAACTCTTCCATTGTTCACGGAATTCCGCTGAAGTTTAAAAATGCTTTGGAACTCTTCCATTGTTCTCACAATTCCTCTGATGTTTAACAATGCTTTGGAACTCTTCCATTGTTCACGGAATTCCGCTGAAGTTTGAAAATGCTTTGGAACTCTTCCATTGTTCTCACAATTCCTCTTATGTTTAAAAATGCTTTGGAACTCTTCTATTGTTCTCGTAAATCCCCATAAGTTTAAAAATGCTTTGGAAATCTTCCATTGTTCTCGGAATTCCACTGAAGATTAAAAATCCTTTGGAACTCTTCCAATGTTCTCGGAATTCTGCTGATGTTTAACAATGCTTTGGAATTCTTCCATTGTTCTCGGATTTCCGTTGATGTTTAACAATGCTTTGGAACTCTTCCATTGTTCTCGGAATTCTGCTGAAGTTTAAAAATGCTTTGGAAAACTTCCATTGTTCTCGGAATTCCGCTGATGTTTAACATTGCTTTGGAACTCTTCCATTGTTCAAGGAATGCCGCTGAAGTTTAACAATGCTTTGGAACTCTTCCATTGTTCAAGGAATTCCTCTGAAGTTTAACAATGCTTTTGAACTCTTCCATTGTTCTCGGAAATCTGATGAAGTATAAAAATGCTTTGGAACTCTTCCATTGTTCTGGGAATTCTGCTGAAGTTTAAAAATGCTTTGGAACTCTTCCATTGTTCTCGATATACTGCTGAAGTTTAAAAATGCTATGGAACTCTTTCATTGTTCTGGGAATTCTGCTGAAGTTTAAAAATGCTTTGGAACTCTTCCATTGTTCTCGGAATTCCGCTGATGATTAACAATGCTTTGGAACTCTTACATTGTTCAAGGAATTCCTCTGAAGTTAATCAATGCTTTGGAACTCTTCCATTGTTCTCGGAATTCTGCTGAAGTTTAAAAATGCTTTGGAACTCTTCCATTGTTCTGGGAATTCTGCTGAAGTTTAAAAATGCTTTGGAACTCTTCCATTGTTCTGGGCATTCTGCTGAAGTTTAAAAATGCTTTAGAAATCGTTCGTTGTTCTGGGAATTCTGCTGAAGTTTAAAAATGCTTTGGAACTCTTCCATTGTTCTCAGAATTCCGCTGATATTTATCAATGCTTTGGAACTCTTCCATTGTTCAGGAATTTCACTGAAGTATAAAAATGCTTTGGAACTCTTCCATTGTTTTCGGAATTCCGCTGTAATTTAAAAATGCTTTGGAACTCTTCCATTGTTCTCGGAATTATGCTAAAGTTTAAAAATGCTTTCGAACTCTTCCATTGTTCTCGGAATTCCGCTGATGTTTAACAATGCTTTGGAACACTACCAATGTGCTCGGAATTCTGCGGAAGTTTAAAAATGCTTTGGAACTCTTCCATTGTTCTCGGAATTCCGCTGATGTTTAAAAATGCTTTGGAAGTTTTCCATTGTTCTGGGAATTCTGCTGAAGTTTAAAAATGCTTTGGAAAACTCTCATTGTTCTTGGAATTCTGCTGATGTTTAACAATGCTTTGGAATTCTTCCATTGTTCTCGGAATTCTGCTGAAGTTTAAAACTGCTTTGTAACTCTTCCATTGTTCTCGGAATTCTGTTGAAGTTAAAAAATGCTTTGGAACTCTTCTATTGTTCACGGAATTATGCTAAAATATAAAAATGCTTTGGAACTCTTCCATTGTTCTCAGAATTCCTCTGATGTTTAACAATGCTTTGGAACTCTTCCATTGTTCACGGAATTCCGCTGAAGTTTTAAAATGCTTTGGAACTCTTCCATTGTTCTCACAATTCCTCTGATGTTTAAAAATGCTTTGGAACTCTTCTATTGTTCTCGGAAATCCCCCTAAGTTTAAAAATGCTTTGGAAATCTTCCTTTGTTCTCGGAATTCCACTGAAGATTAAAAATGCTTTGGAACTGTTCCAATGTTCTCGGAAATCTGCTGAAGTTTAAAAATGCTTTGGAACTCTTCCATTGTTCTCGGATTTCCGTTGATGTTTAACAATGCTTTGGAACTCTTCCATTGTTCTCGGAATTCTGCTGAAGTTTAAAAATGCTTTTAAAAACTTCCATAGTTCTCGGAATTCTGCTGATGTTTAACATTGCTTTGGAACTCTTCCATTGTTCAAGGAATTCCTCTGAAGTTTAACAATGCTTTTGAACTCTTCCATTGTTCTCGGAAATCTGATGAAGTTTAAAAATGCTTTGGAACTCTTCCATTGTTCTGGGAATTCTGCTGAAGTTTAAAAATGCTTTGGAACTCTTCCATTGTTCTGGGCATTCTACTGAAGTTTAAAAATGCTTTAGAAATAGTTCGTTGTTCTGGGAATTCTGCTGAAGTTTAAAAATGCTTTGGAACTCTTCCATTGTTCTCAGAATTCCGCTGATATTTATCAATGCTTTGGAACTCTTCCATTGTTCTCACAATTCCTCTGATGTTTAAAAATGCTTTGGACCTCTTCTATTGTTCTCGGAAATCCCCCTAAGTTTAAAAATGCTTTGGAAATCTTCCATTGTTCTCGGAAATCCCCCTAAGTTTAAAAATGCTTTGGAAATCTTCCATTGTTCTCGGAATTCCACTGAAGATTAAAAATGCTTTGGAACTCTTCCAATGTTCTCAGAATTCTGCTGAAGTTTAAAAATGCTTTGGAACTCTTCCATTCTTCTCAGAATTCCGATGAAATTTAAAACTGCTTTGGAACTCTTCTATTATTCAAGGAATTCCACTGAAGATTAAAAATGCTTTGGAACTCTTCCAACGTTCTCGGAATTCTGCTGATGTTTAACAATGCTTTGGAATTCTTCCATTGTTCTCAGATTTCCGTTGATGTTTAACAATGCTTTGGAACTCTTCCATTGTTCTCGGAATTCTGCTGAAGTTTAAAAATGCTTTTAAAAACTTCCACAGTTCTCGGAATTCTGCTGATGTTTAACATTGCTTTGGAACTCTTCCATTGTTCAAGGAATGCCGCTGAAGTTTAACAATGCTTTGGAACTCTTCCATTGTTCAAGGAATTCCTCTGAAGTTTAACAATGCTTTGGAACTCTTCCATTGTTCTCGGAATTCTGCTGAAGTTTAACAATGCTTTGGAACTCTTCCATTGTTCTGGGAATTCTGCTGAAGTTTTCAAATGCTTTGGAACTCTTCCATTGTTCTCGATATACTGCTGAAGTTTAAAAATGCTATGGAACTCTTTCATTGTTCTGGGAATTCTGCTGAAGTTTAAAAATGCTTTGGAACTCTTCCATTGTTCTCGGATTTCCGCTGATGATTAACAATGCTTTGGAACTCTTACATTGTTCAAGGAATTCCTCTGAAGTTTATCAATGCTTTGGAACTCTTCCATTGTTCTCGGAATTCTGCTGAAGCTTAAAAATGCTTTGGAAAACTTTCATTGTTCTTGGAATTCTGCTGATGTTTAACAATGCTTTGGAACACTACCAATGTGCTCGGAATTCTGCTGAAGTTTAAAAATGCTTTGGAACTCTTCCATTGTTCTCAGAATTCCGCTGATGTTTAACAATGGTTTGGAACTTTTCCATTGTTCTGGTAATTCTGCTGAAGTTTAAAAATGCTTTGGAAAACTTTCATTGTTCTTGGAATTCTGCTGATGTTTAACAATGCTTTTGAATTCTTCCATTGTTCTCGGAATTCTGCTGAAGTTTAAAAATGCTATGGAACTCTTTTATTGTTCTCAGAATTCCGCTGAAGTTTAAAAATGCTTTGGAACTCTTCCATGGTTCTCGGAATTCTGTTGAAGTTAAAAAATGCTTTGGAACTCTTCTATTGTTCACGGAATTATGCTAAAGTTTAAAAATGCTTTGGAACTCTTCCATTGTTCTCACAATTCCTCTGATGTTTAACAATGCTTTGGAACTCTTCCATTGTTCACGGAATTCCGCTGAAGTTTAAAAATGCTTTGGAACTCTTCCATTGTTCTCACAATTCCTCTGATGTTTAACAATGCTTTGGAACTCTTCCATTGTTCACGGAATTCCGCTGAAGTTTGAAAATGCTTTGGAACTCTTCCATTGTTCTCACAATTCCTCTTATGTTTAAAAATGCTTTGGAACTCTTCTATTGTTCTCGTAAATCCCCATAAGTTTAAAAATGCTTTGGAAATCTTCCATTGTTCTCGGAATTCCACTGAAGATTAAAAATCCTTTGGAACTCTTCCAATGTTCTCGGAATTCTGCTGATGTTTAACAATGCTTTGGAATTCTTCCATTGTTCTCGGATTTCCGTTGATGTTTAACAATGCTTTGGAACTCTTCCATTGTTCTCGGAATTCTGCTGAAGTTTAAAAATGCTTTGGAAAACTTCCATTGTTCTCGGAATTCCGCTGATGTTTAACATTGCTTTGGAACTCTTCCATTGTTCAAGGAATGCCGCTGAAGTTTAACAATGCTTTGGAACTCTTCCATTGTTCAAGGAATTCCTCTGAAGTTTAACAATGCTTTTGAACTCTTCCATTGTTCTCGGAAATCTGATGAAGTATAAAAATGCTTTGGAACTCTTCCATTGTTCTGGGAATTCTGCTGAAGTTTAAAAATGCTTTGGAACTCTTCCATTGTTCTCGATATACTGCTGAAGTTTAAAAATGCTATGGAACTCTTTCATTGTTCTGGGAATTCTGCTGAAGTTTAAAAATGCTTTGGAACTCTTCCATTGTTCTCGGAATTCCGCTGATGATTAACAATGCTTTGGAACTCTTACATTGTTCAAGGAATTCCTCTGAAGTTAATCAATGCTTTGGAACTCTTCCATTGTTCTCGGAATTCTGCTGAAGTTTAAAAATGCTTTGGAACTCTTCCATTGTTCTGGGAATTCTGCTGAAGTTTAAAAATGCTTTGGAACTCTTCCATTGTTCTGGGCATTCTGCTGAAGTTTAAAAATGCTTTAGAAATCGTTCGTTGTTCTGGGAATTCTGCTGAAGTTTAAAAATGCTTTGGAACTCTTCCATTGTTCTCAGAATTCCGCTGATATTTATCAATGCTTTGGAACTCTTCCATTGTTCAGGAATTTCACTGAAGTATAAAAATGCTTTGGAACTCTTCCATTGTTTTCGGAATTCCGCTGTAATTTAAAAATGCTTTGGAACTCTTCCATTGTTCTCGGAATTATGCTAAAGTTTAAAAATGCTTTCGAACTCTTCCATTGTTCTCGGAATTCCGCTGATGTTTAACAATGCTTTGGAACACTACCAATGTGCTCGGAATTCTGCGGAAGTTTAAAAATGCTTTGGAACTCTTCCATTGTTCTCGGAATTCCGCTGATGTTTAAAAATGCTTTGGAAGTTTTCCATTGTTCTGGGAATTCTGCTGAAGTTTAAAAATGCTTTGGAAAACTCTCATTGTTCTTGGAATTCTGCTGATGTTTAACAATGCTTTGGAATTCTTCCATTGTTCTCGGAATTCTGCTGAAGTTTAAAACTGCTTTGTAACTCTTCCATTGTTCTCGGAATTCTGTTGAAGTTAAAAAATGCTTTGGAACTCTTCTATTGTTCACGGAATTATGCTAAAATATAAAAATGCTTTGGAACTCTTCCATTGTTCTCAGAATTCCTCTGATGTTTAACAATGCTTTGGAACTCTTCCATTGTTCACGGAATTCCGCTGAAGTTTTAAAATGCTTTGGAACTCTTCCATTGTTCTCACAATTCCTCTGATGTTTAAAAATGCTTTGGAACTCTTCTATTGTTCTCGGAAATCCCCCTAAGTTTAAAAATGCTTTGGAAATCTTCCTTTGTTCTCGGAATTCCACTGAAGATTAAAAATGCTTTGGAACTGTTCCAATGTTCTCGGAAATCTGCTGAAGTTTAAAAATGCTTTGGAACTCTTCCATTGTTCTCGGATTTCCGTTGATGTTTAACAATGCTTTGGAACTCTTCCATTGTTCTCGGAATTCTGCTGAAGTTTAAAAATGCTTTTAAAAACTTCCATAGTTCTCGGAATTCTGCTGATGTTTAACATTGCTTTGGAACTCTTCCATTGTTCAATGAATGCCGCTGAAGTTTAACAATGCTTTGGAACTCTTCCATTGTTCAAGGAATTCCTCTGAAGTTTAACAATGCTTTGGAACTCTTCCATTGTTCTCGGAATTCTGCTGAAGTTTAACAATGCTTTGGAACTCTTCCATTGTTCTGGGAATTCTGCTGAAGTTTTCAAATGCTTTGGAACTCTTCCATTGTTCTTGATATACTGCTGAAGTTTAAAAATGCTATGGAACTCTTTCATTGTTCTGGGAATTCTGCTGAAGTTTAAAAATGCTTTGGAACTCTTCCATTGTTCTCGGAATTCCGCTGATGATTAACAATGCTTTGGAACTCTTACATTGTTCAAGGAATTCCTCTGAAGTTTATCAATGCTTTGGAACTCTTCCATTGTTCTCGGAATTCTGCTGAAGCTTAAAAATGCTTTGGAAAACTTTCATTGTTCTTGGAATTCTGCTGATGTTTAACAATGCTTTGGAACACTACCAATGTGCTCGGAATTCTGCTGAAGTTTAAAAATGCTTTGGAACTCTTCCATTGTTCTCAGAATTCCGCTGATGTTTAACAATGGTTTGGAACTTTTCCATTGTTCTGGTAATTCTGCTGAAGTTTAAAAATGCTTTGGAAAACTTTCATTGTTCTTGGAATTCTGCTGATGTTTAACAATGCTTTGGAATTCTTCCATTCTTCTCGGAATTCTGCTGAAGTTTAAAAACGCTTTGTAACACTTCCATTGTTCTCGGAATTCTGTTGAAGTTAAAAAATGCTTTGGAACTCTTCTATTGTTCACGGAATTCCGCTGAAGTTTAAAAATGCTTTGGAACTCTTCCATTGTTCTCACAATTCCTCTGATGTTTAACAATGCTTTGGAACTCTTCCATTGTTCACGGAATTCCGCTGAAGTTTAAAAATGCTTTGGAACTCTTCCATTGTTCTCACAATTCCTCTGATGTTTAACAATGCTTTGGAACTCTTCCATTGTTCACGGAATTCTGCTGATGTTTAACAATGCTTTGGAAAACTTCCATTGTTCTCGGAATTCCGCTGATGTTTAACGCTGCTTTGGAACTCTTCCATTGTTCAAGGAATGCCGCTGAAGTTTAACAATGCTTTGGAACTCTTCCATTGTTCAAGGAATTCCTCTGAAGTTTAACAATGCTTTTGAACTCTTCCATTGTTCTCGGAAATCTGATGAAGTTTAAAAATGCTTTGGAACTCTTCCATTGTTCTGGGAATTCTGCTGAAGTTTAAAAATGCTTTGGAACTCTTCCATTGTTCTGGGCATTCTACTGAAGTTTAAAAATGCTTTAGAAATAGTTCGTTGTTCTGGGAATTCTGCTGAAGTTTAAAAATGCTTTGGAACTCTTCCATTGTTCTCAGAATTCCGCTGATATTTATCAATGCTTTGGAACTCTTCCATTGTTCTCACAATTCCTCTGATGTTTAAAAATGCTTTGGACCTCTTCTATTGTTCTCGGAAATCCCCCTAAGTTTAAAAATGCTTTGGAAATCTTCCATTGTTCTCGGAAATCCCCCTAAGTTTAAAAATGCTTTGGAAATCTTCCATTGTTCTCGGAATTCCACTGAAGATTAAAAATGCTTTGGAACTCTTCCAATGTTCTCAGAATTCTGCTGAAGTTTAAAAATGCTTTGGAACTCTTCCATTCTTCTCAGAATTCCGATGAAATTTAAAACTGCTTTGGAACTCTTCTATTATTCAAGGAATTCCACTGAAGATTAAAAATGCTTTGGAACTCTTCCAACGTTCTCGGAATTCTGCTGATGTTTAACAATGCTTTGGAATTCTTCCATTGTTCTCAGATTTCCGTTGATGTTTAACAATGCTTTGGAACTCTTCCATTGTTCTCGGAATTCTGCTGAAGTTTAAAAATGCTTTTAAAAACTTCCACAGTTCTCGGAATTCTGCTGATGTTTAACATTGCTTTGGAACTCTTCCATTGTTCAAGGAATGCCGCTGAAGTTTAACAATGCTTTGGAACTCTTCCATTGTTCAAGGAATTCCTCTGAAGTTTAACAATGCTTTGGAACTCTTCCATTGTTCTCGGAATTCTGCTGAAGTTTAACAATGCTTTGGAACTCTTCCATTGTTCTGGGAATTCTGCTGAAGTTTTCAAATGCTTTGGAACTCTTCCATTGTTCTCGATATACTGCTGAAGTTTAAAAATGCTATGGAACTCTTTCATTGTTCTGGGAATTCTGCTGAAGTTTAAAAATGCTTTGGAACTCTTCCATTGTTCTCGGATTTCCGCTGATGATTAACAATGCTTTGGAACTCTTACATTGTTCAAGGAATTCCTCTGAAGTTTATCAATGCTTTGGAACTCTTCCATTGTTCTCGGAATTCTGCTGAAGCTTAAAAATGCTTTGGAAAACTTTCATTGTTCTTGGAATTCTGCTGATGTTTAACAATGCTTTGGAACACTACCAATGTGCTCGGAATTCTGCTGAAGTTTAAAAATGCTTTGGAACTCTTCCATTGTTCTCAGAATTCCGCTGATGTTTAACAATGGTTTGGAACTTTTCCATTGTTCTGGTAATTCTGCTGAAGTTTAAAAATGCTTTGGAAAACTTTCATTGTTCTTGGAATTCTGCTGATGTTTAACAATGCTTTTGAATTCTTCCATTGTTCTCGGAATTCTGCTGAAGTTTAAAAATGCTATGGAACTCTTTTATTGTTCTCAGAATTCCGCTGAAGTTTAAAAATGCTTTGGAACTCTTCCATGGTTCTCGGAATTCTGTTGAAGTTAAAAAATGCTTTGGAACTCTTCTATTGTTCACGGAATTATGCTAAAGTTTAAAAATGCTTTGGAACTCTTCCATTGTTCTCACAATTCCTCTGATGTTTAACAATGCTTTGGAACTCTTCCATTGTTCACGGAATTCCGCTGAAGTTTAAAAATGCTTTGGAACTCTTCCATTGTTCTCACAATTCCTCTGATGTTTAACAATGCTTTGGAACTCTTCCATTGTTCACGGAATTCCGCTGAAGTTTGAAAATGCTTTGGAACTCTTCCATTGTTCTCACAATTCCTCTTATGTTTAAAAATGCTTTGGAACTCTTCTATTGTTCTCGTAAATCCCCATAAGTTTAAAAATGCTTTGGAAATCTTCCATTGTTCTCGGAATTCCACTGAAGATTAAAAATCCTTTGGAACTCTTCCAATGTTCTCGGAATTCTGCTGATGTTTAACAATGCTTTGGAATTCTTCCATTGTTCTCGGATTTCCGTTGATGTTTAACAATGCTTTGGAACTCTTCCATTGTTCTCGGAATTCTGCTGAAGTTTAAAAATGCTTTGGAAAACTTCCATTGTTCTCGGAATTCCGCTGATGTTTAACATTGCTTTGGAACTCTTCCATTGTTCAAGGAATGCCGCTGAAGTTTAACAATGCTTTGGAACTCTTCCATTGTTCAAGGAATTCCTCTGAAGTTTAACAATGCTTTTGAACTCTTCCATTGTTCTCGGAAATCTGATGAAGTATAAAAATGCTTTGGAACTCTTCCATTGTTCTGGGAATTCTGCTGAAGTTTAAAAATGCTTTGGAACTCTTCCATTGTTCTCGATATACTGCTGAAGTTTAAAAATGCTATGGAACTCTTTCATTGTTCTGGGAATTCTGCTGAAGTTTAAAAATGCTTTGGAACTCTTCCATTGTTCTCGGAATTCCGCTGATGATTAACAATGCTTTGGAACTCTTACATTGTTCAAGGAATTCCTCTGAAGTTAATCAATGCTTTGGAACTCTTCCATTGTTCTCGGAATTCTGCTGAAGTTTAAAAATGCTTTGGAACTCTTCCATTGTTCTGGGAATTCTGCTGAAGTTTAAAAATGCTTTGGAACTCTTCCATTGTTCTGGGCATTCTGCTGAAGTTTAAAAATGCTTTAGAAATCGTTCGTTGTTCTGGGAATTCTGCTGAAGTTTAAAAATGCTTTGGAACTCTTCCATTGTTCTCAGAATTCCGCTGATATTTATCAATGCTTTGGAACTCTTCCATTGTTCAGGAATTTCACTGAAGTATAAAAATGCTTTGGAACTCTTCCATTGTTTTCGGAATTCCGCTGTAATTTAAAAATGCTTTGGAACTCTTCCATTGTTCTCGGAATTATGCTAAAGTTTAAAAATGCTTTCGAACTCTTCCATTGTTCTCGGAATTCCGCTGATGTTTAACAATGCTTTGGAACACTACCAATGTGCTCGGAATTCTGCGGAAGTTTAAAAATGCTTTGGAACTCTTCCATTGTTCTCGGAATTCCGCTGATGTTTAAAAATGCTTTGGAAGTTTTCCATTGTTCTGGGAATTCTGCTGAAGTTTAAAAATGCTTTGGAAAACTCTCATTGTTCTTGGAATTCTGCTGATGTTTAACAATGCTTTGGAATTCTTCCATTGTTCTCGGAATTCTGCTGAAGTTTAAAACTGCTTTGTAACTCTTCCATTGTTCTCGGAATTCTGTTGAAGTTAAAAAATGCTTTGGAACTCTTCTATTGTTCACGGAATTATGCTAAAATATAAAAATGCTTTGGAACTCTTCCATTGTTCTCAGAATTCCTCTGATGTTTAACAATGCTTTGGAACTCTTCCATTGTTCACGGAATTCCGCTGAAGTTTTAAAATGCTTTGGAACTCTTCCATTGTTCTCACAATTCCTCTGATGTTTAAAAATGCTTTGGAACTCTTCTATTGTTCTCGGAAATCCCCCTAAGTTTAAAAATGCTTTGGAAATCTTCCTTTGTTCTCGGAATTCCACTGAAGATTAAAAATGCTTTGGAACTGTTCCAATGTTCTCGGAAATCTGCTGAAGTTTAAAAATGCTTTGGAACTCTTCCATTGTTCTCGGATTTCCGTTGATGTTTAACAATGCTTTGGAACTCTTCCATTGTTCTCGGAATTCTGCTGAAGTTTAAAAATGCTTTTAAAAACTTCCATAGTTCTCGGAATTCTGCTGATGTTTAACATTGCTTTGGAACTCTTCCATTGTTCAATGAATGCCGCTGAAGTTTAACAATGCTTTGGAACTCTTCCATTGTTCAAGGAATTCCTCTGAAGTTTAACAATGCTTTGGAACTCTTCCATTGTTCTCGGAATTCTGCTGAAGTTTAACAATGCTTTGGAACTCTTCCATTGTTCTGGGAATTCTGCTGAAGTTTTCAAATGCTTTGGAACTCTTCCATTGTTCTTGATATACTGCTGAAGTTTAAAAATGCTATGGAACTCTTTCATTGTTCTGGGAATTCTGCTGAAGTTTAAAAATGCTTTGGAACTCTTCCATTGTTCTCGGAATTCCGCTGATGATTAACAATGCTTTGGAACTCTTACATTGTTCAAGGAATTCCTCTGAAGTTTATCAATGCTTTGGAACTCTTCCATTGTTCTCGGAATTCTGCTGAAGCTTAAAAATGCTTTGGAAAACTTTCATTGTTCTTGGAATTCTGCTGATGTTTAACAATGCTTTGGAACACTACCAATGTGCTCGGAATTCTGCTGAAGTTTAAAAATGCTTTGGAACTCTTCCATTGTTCTCAGAATTCCGCTGATGTTTAACAATGGTTTGGAACTTTTCCATTGTTCTGGTAATTCTGCTGAAGTTTAAAAATGCTTTGGAAAACTTTCATTGTTCTTGGAATTCTGCTGATGTTTAACAATGCTTTGGAATTCTTCCATTCTTCTCGGAATTCTGCTGAAGTTTAAAAACGCTTTGTAACACTTCCATTGTTCTCGGAATTCTGTTGAAGTTAAAAAATGCTTTGGAACTCTTCTATTGTTCACGGAATTCCGCTGAAGTTTAAAAATGCTTTGGAACTCTTCCATTGTTCTCACAATTCCTCTGATGTTTAACAATGCTTTGGAACTCTTCCATTGTTCACGGAATTCCGCTGAAGTTTAAAAATGCTTTGGAACTCTTCCATTGTTCTCACAATTCCTCTGATGTTTAACAATGCTTTGGAACTCTTCCATTGTTCACGGAATTCTGCTGATGTTTAACAATGCTTTGGAAAACTTCCATTGTTCTCGGAATTCCGCTGATGTTTAACGCTGCTTTGGAACTCTTCCATTGTTCAAGGAATGCCGCTGAAGTTTAACAATGCTTTGGAACTCTTCCATTGTTCAAGGAATTCCTCTGAAGTTTAACAATGCTTTTGAACTCTTCCATTGTTCTCGGAAATCTGATGAAGTTTAAAAATGCTTTGGAACTCTTCCATTGTTCTGGGAATTCTGCTGAAGTTTAAAAATGCTTTGGAACTCTTCCATTGTTCTGGGCATTCTACTGAAGTTTAAAAATGCTTTAGAAATAGTTCGTTGTTCTGGGAATTCTGCTGAAGTTTAAAAATGCTTTGGAACTCTTCCATTGTTCTCAGAATTCCGCTGATATTTATCAATGCTTTGGAACTCTTCCATTGTTCTCACAATTCCTCTGATGTTTAAAAATGCTTTGGACCTCTTCTATTGTTCTCGGAAATCCCCCTAAGTTTAAAAATGCTTTGGAAATCTTCCATTGTTCTCGGAAATCCCCCTAAGTTTAAAAATGCTTTGGAAATCTTCCATTGTTCTCGGAATTCCACTGAAGATTAAAAATGCTTTGGAACTCTTCCAATGTTCTCAGAATTCTGCTGAAGTTTAAAAATGCTTTGGAACTCTTCCATTCTTCTCAGAATTCCGATGAAATTTAAAACTGCTTTGGAACTCTTCTATTATTCAAGGAATTCCACTGAAGATTAAAAATGCTTTGGAACTCTTCCAACGTTCTCGGAATTCTGCTGATGTTTAACAATGCTTTGGAATTCTTCCATTGTTCTCAGATTTCCGTTGATGTTTAACAATGCTTTGGAACTCTTCCATTGTTCTCGGAATTCTGCTGAAGTTTAAAAATGCTTTTAAAAACTTCCACAGTTCTCGGAATTCTGCTGATGTTTAACATTGCTTTGGAACTCTTCCATTGTTCAAGGAATGCCGCTGAAGTTTAACAATGCTTTGGAACTCTTCCATTGTTCAAGGAATTCCTCTGAAGTTTAACAATGCTTTGGAACTCTTCCATTGTTCTCGGAATTCTGCTGAAGTTTAACAATGCTTTGGAACTCTTCCATTGTTCTGGGAATTCTGCTGAAGTTTTCAAATGCTTTGGAACTCTTCCATTGTTCTCGATATACTGCTGAAGTTTAAAAATGCTATGGAACTCTTTCATTGTTCTGGGAATTCTGCTGAAGTTTAAAAATGCTTTGGAACTCTTCCATTGTTCTCGGATTTCCGCTGATGATTAACAATGCTTTGGAACTCTTACATTGTTCAAGGAATTCCTCTGAAGTTTATCAATGCTTTGGAACTCTTCCATTGTTCTCGGAATTCTGCTGAAGCTTAAAAATGCTTTGGAAAACTTTCATTGTTCTTGGAATTCTGCTGATGTTTAACAATGCTTTGGAACACTACCAATGTGCTCGGAATTCTGCTGAAGTTTAAAAATGCTTTGGAACTCTTCCATTGTTCTCAGAATTCCGCTGATGTTTAACAATGGTTTGGAACTTTTCCATTGTTCTGGTAATTCTGCTGAAGTTTAAAAATGCTTTGGAAAACTCTCATTGTTCTTGGAATTCTGCTGATGTTTAACAATGCTTTGGAATTCTTCCATTGTTCTCGGAATTCTGCTGAAGTTTAAAACCGCTTTGTAACTCTTCCATTGTTCTCGGAATTCTGTTGAAGTTAAAAAATGCTTTGGAACTCTTCTATTGTTCACGGAATTATGCTAAAATTTAAAAATGCTTTGGAACTCTTCCATTGTTCTCAGAATTCCTCTGATGTTTAACAATGCTTTGGAACTCTTCCATTGTTCACGGAATTCCGCTGAAGTTTAAAAATGCTTTGGAACTCTTCCATTGTTCTCACAATTCCTCTGATGTTTAAAAATGCTTTGGAACTCTTCTATTGTTCTCGGAAATCCCCCTAAGTTTAAAAATGCTTTGGAAATCTTCCATTGTTCTCGGAAATCCCCCTAAGTTTAAAAATGCTTTGGAAATCTTCCATTGTTCTCGGAATTCCACTGAAGATTAAAAATGCTTTGGAACTCTTCCAATGTTCTCGGAATTCTGCTGAAGTTTAAAAATGCTTTGGAACTCTTCCATTCTTCTCAGAATTCCGATGAAATTTAAAACTGCTTTGGAACTCTTCTATTATTCAAGGAATTCCACTGAAGATTAAAAATGCTTTGGAACTCTTCCAATGTTCTCGGAATTCTGCTGATGTTTACAATGCTTTGTAATTCTTCCATTGTTCTCGGATTTCCGTTGATGTTTAACAATGCTTTGGAACTCTTCCATTGTTCTCTGAATTCTCCTGAAGTTTAAAAATGCTTTTAAAAACTTCCATAGTTCTCGGAATTCTGCTGATGTTTAACATTGCTTTGGAACTCTTCCATTGTTCAAGGAATGCCGCTGAAGTTTAACAATGCTTTGGAACTCTTCCATTGTTCAAGGAATTCCTCTGAAGTTTATCAATGCTTTGGAACTCTTCCATTGTTCTCGGAATTCTGCTGAAGCTTAAAAATGCTTTGGAAAACATTCATTGTTCTTGGAATTCTGCTGATGTTTAACAATGCTTTGGAACACTACCAATGTGCTCGGAATTCTGCTGAAGTTTAAAAATGCTTTGGAACTCTTCCATTGTTCTCAGAATTCCGCTGATGTTTAACAATGGTTTGGAACTTTTCCATTGTTCTGGTAATTCTGCTGAAGTTTAAAAATGCTTTGGAAAACTCTCATTGTTCTTGGAATTCTGCTGATGTTTAACAATGCTTTGGAATTCTTCCATTGTTCTCGGAATTCTGCTGAAGTTTAAAACCGCTTTGTAACTCTTCCATTGTTCTCGGAATTCTGTTGAAGTTAAAAAATGCTTTGGAACTCTTCTATTGTTCACGGAATTATGCTAAAATTTAAAAATGCTTTGGAACTCTTCCATTGTTCTCAGAATTCCTCTGATGTTTAACAATGCTTTGGAACTCTTCCATTGTTCACGGAATTCCGCTGAAGTTTAAAAATGCTTTGGAACTCTTCCATTGTTCTCACAATTCCTCTGATGTTTAAAATTGCTTTGGAACTCTTCTATTGTTCTCGGAAATCCCCCTAAGTTTAAAAATGCTTTGGAAATCTTCCATTGTTCTCGGAAATCCCCCTAAGTTTAAAAATGCTTTGGAAATCTTCCATTGTTCTCGGAATTCCACTGAAGATTAAAAATGCTTTGGAACTCTTCCAATGTTCTCGGAATTCTGCTGAAGTTTAAAAATGCTTTGGAACTCTTCCATTCTTCTCAGAATTCCGATGAAATTTAAAACTGCTTTGGAACTCTTCTATTATTCAAGGAATTCCACTGAAGATTAAAAATGCTTTGGAACTCTTCCAATGTTCTCGGAATTCTGCTGATGTTTAACAATGCTTTGTAATTCTTCCATTGTTCTCGGATTTCCGTTGATGTTTAACAATGCTTTGGAACTCTTCCATTGTTCTCTGAATTCTCCTGAAGTTTAAAAATGCTTTTAAAAACTTCCATAGTTCTCGGAATTCTGCTGATGTTTAACATTGCTTTGGAACTCTTCCATTGTTCAAGGAATGCCGCTGAAGTTTAACAATGCTTTGGAACTCTTCCATTGTTCAAGGAATTCCTCTGAAGTTTAACAATGCTTTGGAACTCTTCCATTGTTCTCGGAATTCTGCTGAAGTTTAACAATGCTTTGGAACTCTTTCATTGTTCTGGGAATTCTGCTGAAGTTTTCAAATGCTTTGGAACTCTTCCATTGTTCTCGATATACTGCTGAAGTTTAAAAATGCTATGGAACTCTTTCATTGTTCTGGGAATTCTGCTGAAGTTTAAAAATGCTTTGGAACTCTTCCATTGTTCTCGGAATTCCGCTGATGATTAACAATGCTTTGGAACTCTTACATTGTTCAAGGAATTCCTCTGAAGTTTATCAATGCTTTGGAACTCTTCCATTGTTCTCGGAATTCTGCTGAAGCTTAAAAATGCTTTGGAAAACTTTCATTGTTCTTGGAATTCTGCTGATGTTTAACAATGCTTTGGAACACTACCAATGTGCTCGGAATTCTGCTGAAGTTTAAAAATGCTTTGGAACTCTTCCATTGTTCTCAGAATTCCGCTGATGTTTAACAATGGTTTGGAACTTTTCCATTGTTCTGGTAATTCTGCTGAAGTTTAAAAATGCTTTGGAAAACTTTCATTGTTCTTGGAATTCTGCTGATGTTTAACAATGCTTTTGAATTCTTCCATTGTTCTCGGAATTCTGCTGAAGTTTAAAAATGCTATGGAACTCTTTTATTGTTCTCAGAATTCCGCTGAAGTTTAAAAATGCTTTGGAACTCTTCCATGGTTCTCGGAATTCTGTTGAAGTTAAAAAATGCTTTGGAACTCTTCTATTGTTCACGGAATTATGCTAAAGTTTAAAAATGCTTTGGAACTCTTCCATTGTTCTCACAATTCCTCTGATGTTTAACAATGCTTTGGAACTCTTCCATTGTTCACGGAATTCCGCTGAAGTTTAAAAATGCTTTGGAACTCTTCCATTGTTCTCACAATTCCTCTGATGTTTAACAATGCTTTGGAACTCTTCCATTGTTCACGGAATTCCGCTGAAGTTTGAAAATGCTTTGGAACTCTTCCATTGTTCTCACAATTCCTCTGATGTTTAAAAATGCTTTGGAACTCTTCTATTGTTTTCGTAAATCCCCATAAGTTTAAAAATGCTTTGGAAATCTTCCATTGTTCTCGGAATTCCACTGAAGATTAAAAATCCTTTGGAACTCTTCCAATGTTCTCGGAATTCTGCTGATGTTTAACAATGCTTTGGAACTCTTCCATTGTTCTCGGAATTCTGCTGAAGTTTAAAAATGCTTTGGAAAACTTCCATTGTTCTCGGAATTCCGCTGATGTTTAACATTGCTTTGGAACTCTTCCATTGTTCAAGGAATGCCGCTGAAGTTTAACAATGCTTTGGAACTCTTCCATTGTTCAAGGAATTCCTCTGAAGTTTAACAATGCTTTTGAACTCTTCCATTGTTCTCGGAAATCTGATGAAGTTTAAAAATGCTTTGGAACTCTTCCATTGTTCTGGGAATTCTGCTGAAGTTTAAAAATGCTTTGGAACTCTTCCATTGTTCTCGATATACTGCTGAAGTTTAAAAATGCTATGGAACTCTTTCATTGTTCTGGGAATTCTGCTGAAGTTTAAAAATGCTTTGGAACTCTTCCATTGTTCTCGGAATTCCGCTGATGATTAACAATGCTTTGGAACTCTTACATTGTTCAAGGAATTCCTCTGAAGTTTATCAATGCTTTCGAACTCTTCCATTGTTCTCGGAATTCTGCTGAAGTTTAAAAATGCTTTGGAACTCTTCCATTGTTCTGGGAATTCTGCTGAAGTTTAAAAATGCTTTGGAACTCTTCCATTGTTCTGGGCATTCTGCTGAAGTTTAAAAATGCTTTAGAAATCGTTCGTTGTTCTGGGAATTCTGCTGAAGTTTAAAAATGCTTTGGAACTCTTCCATTGTTCTCAGAATTCCGCTGATATTTATCAATGCTTTGGAACTCTTCCATTGTTCAGGAATTTCACTGAAGTATAAAAATGCTTTGGAACTCTTCCATTGTTTTCGGAATTCCGCTGTAATTTAAAAATGCTTTGGAACTCTTCCATTGTTCTCGGAATTATGCTAAAGTTTAAAAATGCTTTGGAACTCTTCCATTGTTCTCGGAATTCCGCTGATGTTTAACAATGCTTTGGAACACTACCAATGTGCTCGGAATTCTGCGGAAGTTTAAAAATGCTTTGGAACTCTTCCATTGTTCTCGGAATTCCGCTGATGTTTAAAAATGCTTTGGAAGTTTTCCATTGTTCTGGGAATTCTGCTGAAGTTTAAAAATGCTTTGGAAAACTCTCATTGTTCTTGGAATTCTGCTGATGTTTAACAATGCTTTGGAATTCTTCCATTGTTCTCGGAATTCTGCTGAAGTTTAAAACTGCTTTGTAACTCTTCCATTGTTCTCGGAATTCTGTTGAAGTTAAAAAATGCTTTGGAACTCTTCTATTGTTCACGGAATTATGCTAAAATATAAAAATGCTTTGGAACTCTTCCATTGTTCTCAGAATTCCTCTGATGTTTAACAATGCTTTGGAACTCTTCCATTGTTCACGGAATTCCGCTGAAGTTTTAAAATGCTTTGGAACTCTTCCATTGTTCTCACAATTCCTCTGATGTTTAAAAATGCTTTGGAACTCTTCTATTGTTCTCGGAAATCCCCCTAAGTTTAAAAATGCTTTTTAAATCTTCCTTTGTTCTCGGAATTCCACTGAAGATTAAAAATGCTTTGGAACTGTTCCAATGTTCTCGGAATTCTGCTGAAGTTTAAAAATGCTTTGGAACTCTTCCATTGTTCTCGGATTTCCGTTGATGTTTAACAATGCTTTGGAACTCTTCCATTGTTCTCGGAATTCTGCTGAAGTTTAAAAATGCTTTTAAAAACTTCCATAGTTCTCGGAATTCTGCTGATGTTTAACATTGCTTTGGAACTCTTCCATTGTTCAAGGAATGCCGCTGAAGTTTAACAATGCTTTGGAACTCTTCCATTGTTCAAGGAATTCCTCTGAAGTTTAACAATGCTTTGGAACTCTTCCATTGTTCTCGGAATTCTGCTGAAGTTTAACAATGCTTTGGAACTCTTCCATTGTTCTGGGAATTCTGCTGAAGTTTTCAAATGCTTTGGAACTCTTCCATTGTTCTCGATATACTGCTGAAGTTTAAAAATGCTATGGAACTCTTTCATTGTTCTGGGAATTCTGCTGAAGTTTAAAAATGCTTTGGAACTCTTCCATTGTTCTCGGAATTCCGCTGATGATTAACAATGCTTTGGAACTCTTACATTGTTCAAGGAATTCCTCTGAAGTTTATCAATGCTTTGGAACTCTTCCATTGTTCTCGGAATTCTGCTGAAGCTTAAAAATGCTTTGGAAAACTTTCATTGTTCTTGGAATTCTGCTGATGTTTAACAATGCTTTGGAACACTACCAATGTGCTCGGAATTCTGCTGAAGTTTAAAAATGCTTTGGAACTCTTCCATTGTTCTCAGAATTCCGCTGATGTTTAACAATGGTTTGGAACTTTTCCATTGTTCTGGTAATTCTGCTGAAGTTTAAAAATGCTTTGGAAAACTTTCATTGTTCTTGGAATTCTGCTGATGTTTAACAATGCTTTGGAATTCTTCCATTGTTCTCGGAATTCTGCTGAAGTTTAAAAACGCTTTGTAACACTTCCATTGTTCTCGGAATTCTGTTGAAGTTAAAAAATGCTTTGGAACTCTTCTATTGTTCACGGAATTCCGCTGAAGTTTAAAAATGCTTTGGAACTCTTCCATTGTTCTCACAATTCCTCTGATGTTTAACAATGCTTTGGAACTCTTCCATTGTTCACGGAATTCCGCTGAAGTTTAAAAATGCTTTGGAACTCTTCCATTGTTCTCACAATTCCTCTGATGTTTAAAAATGCTTTGGAACTCTTCTATTGTTCTCGTAAATCCCCATAAGTTTAAAAATGCTTTGGAAATCTTCCATTGTTCTCGGAATTCCACTGAAGATTAAAAATGCTTTGGAACTCTTCCAATGTTCTCGGAATTCTGCTGAAGTTTAAAAATACTTTGGAACTCTTCCATTCTTCTCAGAATTTCGATGAAGTTTAAAACTGCTTTGGAACTCTTCTATTATTCAAGGAATTCCACTGAAGATTAAAAATGCTTTGGAACTCTTCCAATGTTCTCGGAATTCTGCTGATGTTTAACAATGCTTTGGAAAACTTCCATTGTTCTCGGAATTCCGCTGATGTTTAACGCTGCTTTGGAACTCTTCCATTGTTCAAGGAATGCCGCTGAAGTTTAACAATGCTTTGGAACTCTTCCATTGTTCAAGGAATTCCTCTGAAGTTTAACAATGCTTTTGAACTCTTCCATTGTTCTCGGAAATCTGATGAAGTTTAAAAATGCTTTGGAACTCTTCCATTGTTCTGGGAATTCTGCTGAAGTTTAAAAATGCTTTGGAACTCTTCCATTGTTCTGGGCATTCTACTGAAGTTTAAAAATGCTTTAGAAATAGTTCGTTGTTCTGGGAATTCTGCTGAAGTTTAAAAATGCTTTGGAACTCTTCCATTCTTCTCAGAATTCCGATGAAGTTTAAAACTGCTTTGGAACTCTTCTATTATTCAAGGAATTCCACTGAAGATTAAAAATGCTTTGGAACTCTTCCAATGTTCTCGGAATTCTGCTGATGTTTAACAATGCTTTGGAATTCTTCCATTGTTCTCGGATTTCCGTTGATGTTTAACAATGCTTTGGAACTCTTCCATTGTTCTCGGATTCTGCTGAAGTTTAAAAATGCTTTGGAAAACTTCCATTGTTCTCGGAATTCCGCTGATGTTTAACATTGCTTTGGAACACTTCCATAGTTCTCGGAAATCTGATGAAGTTTAAAAATGCTTTGGAACTCTTCCATTGTTCTGGGAATTCTGCTGAAGTTTAAAAATGCTTTGGAACTCTTCCATTGTTCTCGATATACTGCTGAAGTTTAAAAATGCTATAGAACTCTTTCATTGTTCTGGGAATTCTGCTGAAGTTTAAAAATGCTTTGGAACTCTTCCATTGTTCTCGGAATTCCGCTGATGATTAACAATGCTTTGGAACTCTTACATTGTTCAAGGAATTACTCTGAAGTTTATCAATGCTTTGGAACTCTTCCATTGTTCTCGGAATTCTGCTGAAGTTTAAAAATGCTTTGGAACTCTTCCATTGTTCTGGGAATTCTGCTGAAGTTTAAAAATGCTTTGGAACTCTTCCATTGTTCTGGGCATTCTGCTGAAGTTTAAAAATGCTTTAGAAATCGTTCGTTGTTCTGGGAATTCTGCTGAAGTTTAAAAATGCTTTGGAACTCTTCCATTGTTCTCAGAATTCCGCTGATATTTATCAATGCTTTGGAACTCTTCCATTGTTCAGGAATTTCACTGAAGTATAAAAATGCTTTGGAACTCTTCCATTGTTTTCGGAATTCCGCTGTAATTTAAAAATGCTTTGGAACTCTTCCATTGTTCTCGGAATTATGCTAAAGTTTAAAAATGCTTTGGAACTCTTCCATTGTTCTCGGAATTCCGCTGATGTTTAACAATGCTTTGGAACACTACCAATGTGCTCGGAATTCTGCGGAAGTTTAAAAATGCTTTGGAACTCTTCCATTGTTCTCGGAATTCCGCTGATGTTTAAAAATGCTTTGGAAGTTTTCAATTGTTCTGGGAATTCTGCTGAAGTTTAAAAATGCTTTGGAAAACTCTCATTGTTCTTGGAATTCTGCTGATGTTTAACAATGCTTTGGAATTCTTCCATTGTTCTCGGAATTCTGCTGAAGTTTAAAACTGCTTTGTAAGTCTTCCATTGTTCTCGGAATTCTGTTGAAGTTAAAAAATGCTTTGGAACTCTTCTATTGTTCACGGAATTATGATAAAATTTAAAAATGCTTTGGAACTCTTCCATTGTTCTCAGAATTCCTCTGATGTTTAACAATGCTTTGGGACTCTTCCATTGTTCACGGAATTCCGCTGAAGTTTAAAAATGCTTTGGAACTCTTCCATTGTTCTCACAATTCCTCTGATGTTTAAAAATGCTTTGGAACTCTTCTATTGTTCTCGGAAATCCCCCTAAGTTTAAAAATGCTTTGGAAATCTTCCATTGTTCTCACAATTCCTCTGATGTTTAACAATGCTTTGGAACTCTTCCATTGTTCACGGAATTCCGCTGAAGTTTAAAAATGCTTTGGAACTCTTCCATTGTTCTCACAATTCCTCTGATGTTTAACAATGCTTTGGAACTCTTCCATTGTTCACGGAATTCCGCTGAAGTTTGAAAATGCTTTGGAACTCTTCCATTGTTCTCACAATTCCTCTGATGTTTAAAAATGCTTTGGAACTCTTCTATTGTTTTCGTAAATCCCCATAAGTTTAAAAATGCTTTGGAAATCTTCCATTGTTCTCGGAATTCCACTGAAGATTAAAAATCCTTTGGAACTCTTCCAATGTTCTCGGAATTCTGCTGATGTTTAACAATGCTTTGGAATTCTTCCATTGTTCTCGGATTTCCGTTGATGTTTAACAATGCTTTGGAACTCTTCCATTGTTCTCGGAATTCTGCTGAAGTTTAAAAATGCTTTGGAAAACTTCCATTGTTCTCGGAATTCCGCTGATGTTTAACATTGCTTTGGAACTCTTCCATTGTTCAAGGAATGCCGCTGAAGTTTAACAATGCTTTGGAACTCTTCCATTGTTCAAGGAATTCCTCTGAAGTTTAACAATGCTTTTGAACTCTTCCATTGTTCTCGGAAATCTGATGAAGTTTAAAAATGCTTTGGAACTCTTCCATTGTTCTGGGAATTCTGCTGAAGTTTAAAAATGCTTTGGAACTCTTCCATTGTTCTCGATATACTGCTGAAGTTTAAAAATGCTATGGAACTCTTTCATTGTTCTGGGAATTCTGCTGAAGTTTAAAAATGCTTTGGAACTCTTCCATTGTTCTCGGAATTCCGCTGATGATTAACAATGCTTTGGAACTCTTACATTGTTCAAGGAATTCCTCTGAAGTTTATCAATGCTTTGGAACTCTTCCATTGTTCTCGGAATTCTGCTGAAGTTTAAAAATGCTTTGGAACTCTTCCATTGTTCTGGGAATTCTGCTGAAGTTTAAAAATGCTTTGGAACTCTTCCATTGTTCTGGGCATTCTGCTGAAGTTTAAAAATGCTTTAGAAATCGTTCGTTGTTCTGGGAATTCTGCTGAAGTTTAAAAATGCTTTGGAACTCTTCCATTGTTCTCAGAATTCCGCTGATATTTATCAATGCTTTGGAACTCTTCCATTGTTCAGGAATTTCACTGAAGTATAAAAATGCTTTGGAACTCTTCCATTGTTTTCGGAATTCCGCTGTAATTTAAAAATGCTTTGGAACTCTTCCATTGTTCTCGGAATTATGCTAAAGTTTAAAAATGCTTTGGAACTCTTCCATTGTTCTCGGAATTCCGCTGATGTTTAACAATGCTTTGGAACACTACCAATGTGCTCGGAATTCTGCGGAAGTTTAAAAATGCTTTGGAACTCTTCCATTGTTCTCGGAATTCCGCTGATGTTTAAAAATGCTTTGGAAGTTTTCCATTGTTCTGGGAATTCTGCTGAAGTTTAAAAATGCTTTGGAAAACTCTCATTGTTCTTGGAATTCTGCTGATGTTTAACAATGCTTTGGAATTCTTCCATTGTTCTCGGAATTCTGCTGAAGTTTAAAACTGCTTTGTAACTCTTCCATTGTTCTCGGAATTCTGTTGAAGTTAAAAAATGCTTTGGAACTCTTCTATTGTTCACGGAATTATGCTAAAATTTAAAAATGCTTTGGAACTCTTCCATTGTTCTCAGAATTCCTCTGATGTTTAACAATGCTTTGGAACTCTTCCATTGTTCACGGAATTCCGCTGAAGTTTTAAAATGCTTTGGAACTCTTCCATTGTTCTCACAATTCCTCTGATGTTTAAAAATGCTTTGGAACTCTTCTATTGTTCTCGGAAATCCCCCTAAGTTTAAAAATGCTTTGGAAATCTTCCTTTGTTCTCGGAATTCCACTGAAGATTAAAAATGCTTTGGAACTGTTCCAATGTTCTCGGAATTCTGCTGAAGTTTAAAAATGCTTTGGAACTCTTCCATTGTTCTCGGATTTCCGTTGATGTTTAACAATGCTTTGGAACTCTTCCATTGTTCTCGGAATTCTGCTGAAGTTTAAAAATGCTTTTAAAAACTTCCATAGTTCTCGGAATTCTGCTGATGTTTAACATTGCTTTGGAACTCTTCCATTGTTCAAGGAATGCCGCTGAAGTTTAACAATGCTTTGGAACTCTTCCATTGTTCTCGGAATTCTGCTGAAGTTTAACAATGCTTTGGAACTCTTCCATTGTTCTGGGAATTCTGCTGAAGTTTTCAAATGCTTTGGAACTCTTCCATTGTTCTCGATATACTGCTGAAGTTTAAAAATGCTATGGAACTCTTTCATTGTTCTGGGAATTCTGCTGAAGTTTAAAAATGCTTTGGAACTCTTCCATTGTTCTCGGAATTCCGCTGATGATTAACAATGCTTTGGAACTCTTACATTGTTCAAGGAATTCCTCTGAAGTTTATCAATGCTTTGGAACTATTCCATTGTTCTCGGAATTCTGCTGAAGCTTAAAAATGCTTTGGAAAACTTTCATTGTTCTTGGAATTCTGCTGATGTTTAACAATGCTTTGGAACACTACCAATGTGCTCGGAATTCTGCTGAAGTTTAAAAATGCTTTGGAACTCTTCCATTGTTCTCAGAATTCCGCTGATGTTTAACAATGGTTTGGAACTTTTCCATTGTTCTGGTAATTCTGCTGAAGTTTAAAAATGCTTTGGAAAACTTTCATTGTTCTTGGAATTCTGCTGATGTTTAACAATGCTTTGGAATTCTTCCATTGTTCTCGGAATTCTGCTGAAGTTTAAAAACGCTTTGTAACACTTCCATTGTTCTCGGAATTCTGTTGAAGTTAAAAAATGCTTTGGAACTCTTCTATTGTTCACGGAATTCCGCTGAAGTTTAAAAATGCTTTGGAACTCTTCCATTGTTCTCACAATTTCTCTGATGTTTAACAATGCTTTGGAACTCTTCCATTGTTCACGGAATTCCGCTGAAGTTTAAAAATGCTTTGGAACTCTTCCATTGTTCTCACAATTCCTCTGATGTTTAAAAATGCTTTGGAACTCTTCTATTGTTCTCGTAAATCCCCATAAGTTTAAAAATGCTTTGGAAATCTTCCATTGTTCTCGGAATTCCACTGAAGATTAAAAATGCTTTGGAACTCTTCCAATGTTCTCGGAATTCTGCTGAAGTTTAAAAATACTTTGGAACTCTTCCATTCTTCTCAGAATTTCGATGAAGTTTAAAACTGCTTTGGAACTCTTCTATTATTCAAGGAATTCCACTGAAGATTAAAAATGCTTTGGAACTCTTCCAATGTTCTCGGAATTCTGCTGATGTTTAACAATGCTTTGGAAAACTTCCATTGTTCTCGGAATTCCGCTGATGTTTAACGCTGCTTTGGAACTCTTCCATTGTTCAAGGAATGCCGCTGAAGTTTAACAATGCTTTGGAACTCTTCCATTGTTCAAGGAATTCCTCTGAAGTTTAACAATGCTTTTGAACTCTTCCATTGTTCTCGGAAATCTGATGAAGTTTAAAAATGCTTTGGAACTCTTCCATTGTTCTGGGAATTCTGCTGAAGTTTAAAAATGCTTTGGAACTCTTCCATTGTTCTCGATATACTGCTGAAGTTTAAAAATGCTATGGAACTCTTTCATTGTTCTGGGAATTCTGCTGAAGTTTAAAAATGCTTTGGAACTCTTCCATTCTTCTCAGAATTCCGATGAAGTTTAAAACTGCTTTGGAACTCTTCTATTATTCAAGGAATTCCACTGAAGATTAAAAATGCTTTGGAACTCTTCCAATGTTCTCGGAATTCTGCTGATGTTTAACAATGCTTTGGAATTCTTCCATTGTTCTCGGATTTCCGTTGATGTTTAACAATGCTTTGGAACTCTTCCATTGTTCTCGGATTCTGCTGAAGTTTAAAAATGCTTTGGAAAACTTCCATTGTACTCGGAATTCCGCTGATGTTTAACATTGCTTTGGAACACTTCCATAGTTCTCGGAAATCTGATGAAGTTTAAAAATGCTTTGGAACTCTTCCATTGTTCTGGGAATTCTGCTGAAGTTTAAAAATGCTTTGGAACTCTTCCATTGTTCTCGATATACTGCTGAAGTTTAAAAATGCTATAGAACTATTTCATTGTTCTGGGAATTCTGCTGAAGTTTAAAAATGCTTTGGAACTCTTCCATTGTTCTCGGAATTCCGCTGATGATTAACAATGCTTTGGAACTCTTACATTGTTCAAGGAATTACTCTGAAGTTTATCAATGCTTTGGAACTCTTCCATTGTTCTCGGAATTCTGCTAAAGTTTAAAAATGCTTTGGAACTCTTCCATTGTTCTGGGAATTCTGCTGAAGTTTAAAAATGCTTTGGAACTCTTCCATTGTTCTGGGCTTTCTGCTGAAGTTTAAAAATGCTTTAGAAATCGTTCGTTGTTCTGGGAATTCTGCTGAAGTTTAAAAATGCTTTGGAACTCTTCCATTGTTCTCAGAATTCCGCTGATATTTATCAATGCTTTGGAACTCTTCCATTGTTCAGGAATTTCACTGAAGTATAAAAATGCTTTGGAACACTTCCATTGTTTTCGGAATTCCGCTGTAATTTAAAAATGCTTTGGAACTCTTCCATTGTTCTCGGAATTATGCTAAAGTTTAAAAATGCTTTGGAACTCTTCCATTGTTCTCGGAATTCCGCTGATGTTTAACAATGCTTTGGAACACTACCAATGTGCTCGGAATTCTGCGGAAGTTTAAAAATGCTTTGGAACTCTTCCATTGTTCTCGGAATTCCGCTGATGTTTAAAAATGCTTTGGAAGTTTTCAATTGTTCTGGGAATTCTGCTGAAGTTTAAAAATGCTTTGGAAAACTCTCATTGTTCTTGGAATTCTGCTGATGTTTAACAATGCTTTGGAATTCTTCCATTGTTCTCGGAATTCTGCTGAAGTTTAAAACTGCTTTGTAAGTCTTCCATTGTTCTCGGAATTCTGTTGAAGTTAAAAAATGCTTTGGAACTCTTCTATTGTTCACGGAATTATGATAAAATTTAAAAATGCTTTGGAACTCTTCCATTGTTCTCAGAATTCCTCTGATGTTTAACAATGCTTTGGGACTCTTCCATTGTTCACGGAATTCCGCTGAAGTTTAAAAATGCTTTGGAACTCTTCCATTGTTCTCACAATTCCTCTGATGTTTAAAAATGCTTTGGAACTCTTCTATTGTTCTCGGAAATCCCCCTAAGTTTAAAAATGCTTTGGAAATCTTCCATTGTTCTCGGAATTCCACTGAAGATTAAAAATGCTTTGGAACTGTTCCAATGTTCTCGGAATTCTGCTGAAGTTTAAAAATGCTTTGGAACTCTTCCATTCTTCTCAGAATTCCGATTAAGTTTAAAACTGCTTTGGAACTCTTCTATTATTCAAGGAATTCCACTGAAGATTAAAAATGCTTTGGAACTCTTCCAATGTTCTCGGAATTCTGCTGATGTTTAACAATGCTTTGGAATTCTTCCATTGTTCTCGGATTTCCGTTGATGTTTAACAATGCTTTGGAACTCTTCCATTGTTCTCGGAATTCTGCTGGAGTTTAAAAATGCTTTGGAAAACTTCCATTGTTCTCGGAATTCCGCTGATGTTTAACACTGCTTTGGAACTCTTCCATTGTTCAAGGAATGCCGCTGAAGTTTAACAATGCTTTGGAACTCTTCCATTGTTCAAGGAATTCCTCTGAAGTTTAACAATGCTTTTGAACTCTTCCATTGTTCTCGGAAATCTGATGAAGTTTAAAAATGCTTTGGAACTCTTCCATTGTTCTGGGAATTCTGCTGAAGTTTAAAAATGCTTTGGAACTCTTCCATTGTTCTCGATATACTGCTGAAGTTTAAAAATGCTATGGAACTCTTTCATTGTTCTGGGAATTCTGCTGAAGTTTAAAAATGCTTTGGAACTCTTCCATTGTTCTCGGAATTCCGCTGATGATTAACAATGCTTTGGAACTCTTACATTGTTCAAGGAATTCGTCTGAAGTTTATCAATGCTTTGGAACTCTTCCTATGTTCTCGGAATTCTGCTGAGGTTTAAAAATGCTTTGGAACTCTTCCATTGTTCTGGGAATTCTGCTGAAGTTTAAAAATGCTTTGGAACTCTTCCATTGTTCTGGGCATTCTACTGAAGTTTAAAAATGCTTTAGAAATAGTTCGTTGTTCTGGGAATTCTGCTGAAGTTTAAAAATGCTTTGGAACTCTTCCATTGTTCTCAGAATTCCGCTGATATTTATCAATGCTTTGGAACTCTTCCATTGTTCAGGAATTTCACTGAAGTATAAAAATGCTTTGGAACTCTTCCATTGTTTTCGGAATTCCGCTGTAATTTAAAAAATGCTTTGGAACTCTTCCATTGTTCTTGGAATTATGCTAAAGTTTAAAAATGCTTTGGAACTCTTCCATTGTTCTCGGAATTCCGCTGATGTTTAACAATGCTTTGGAACACTACCAATGTGCTCGGAATTCTGCTGAAGTTTAAAAATGCTTTGGAACTCTTCCATTGTTCTGGGAATTCTGCTGAAGTTTAAAAATGCTTTGGAACTCTTCCATTGTTCTCAGAATTCCGCTGATATTTATCAATGCTTTGGAACTCTTCCATTGTTCAGGAATTTCACTGAAGTATAAAAATGCTTTGGAACTCTTCCATTGTTTTCGGAATTCCGCTGTAATTTAAAAATGCTTTGGAACTCTTCCATTGTTCTTGGAATTATGCTAAAGTTTAAAAATGCTTTGGAACTCTTCCATTGTTCTCGGAATTCCGCTGATGTTTAACAATGCTTTGGAACACTACCAATGTGCTCGGAATTCTGCTGAAGTTTAAAAATGCTTTGGAACTCTTCCATTGTTCTCAGAATTCTGCTGATGTTTAAAAATGCTTTGGAAGTTTTCCATTGTTCTGGGAATTCTGCTGAAGTTTAAAAATGCTTTGGAAAACTCTCATTGTTCTTGGAATTCTGCTGATGTTTAACAATGCTTTGGAATTCTTCCATTGTTCTCGGAATTCTGCTGAAGTTTAAAACCGCTTTGTAACTCTTCCATTGTTCTCGGAATTCTGTTGAAGTTAAAAAATACTTTGGAACTCTTCTATTGTTCACGGAATTATGCTAAAATTTAAAAATGCTTTGGAACTCTTCCATTGTTCTCAGAATTCCTCTTATGTTTAACAATGCTTTGGAACTCTTCCATTGTTCACGGAATTCCGCTGAAGTTTAAAAATGCTTTGGAACTCTTCCATTGTTCTCACAATTCCTCTGATGTTTAAAAATGCTTTGGAACTCTTCTATTGTTCTCGGAAATCCCCCTAAGTTTAAAAATGCTTTGGAAATCTTCCATTGTTCTCGGAATTCCACTGAAGATTAAAAATGCTTTGTAACTCTTCCATTGTTCTCACAATTCCTCTGATGTTTAAAAATGCTTTGGAACTTTTCTATTGTTCTCGGAAATCCCCCTAAGTTTAAAAATGCTTTGGAAATCTTCCATTGTTCTCGGAATTCCACTGAAGTTTAAAAATGCTTTGGAACTCTTCCATTCTTCTCAGAATTCAGATGAAGTTTAAAACTGCTTTGGAACTCTTCTATTATTCAAGGAATTCCACTGAAGTTTAAAAATGCTTTGGAACTCTTGCAATGTTCTCGGAATTCTGCTGATGTTTAACAATGCTTTGGAATTCTTCCATTGTTCTCGGAATTCCGTTGATGTTTAACAAGGCTTTGGAACTCTTCCATTGTTCTCGGAATTCCGCTGATGTTTAACAATGCTTTGGAACACTACCAATGTGCTCGGAATTCTGCTGAAGTTTAAAAATGCTTTGGAACTCTTCCATTGTTCTCGGAATTCCGCTGATGTTTAAAAATGCTTTGAAAGTTTTCCATTGTTCTGGGAATTCTGCTGAAGTTTAAAAATGCTTTGGAAAATTCTCATTGTTCTTGGAATTCTGCTGATGTTTAACAATGCTTTGGAATTCTTCCATTGTTCTCGGAATTCTGCTGAAGTTTAAAACCGTTTTGTAACTCTTCCATTGTTCTCGGAATTCTGTTGAAGTTAAAAAATGCTTTGGAACTCTTCTATTGTTCACGGAATTATGCTAAAATTTAAAAATGCTTTGGAACTCTTCCATTGTTCTCAGAATTCCTCTGATGTTTAACAATGCTTTGGAACTCTTCCATTGTTCAAGGAATGCCGCTGAAGTTTAACAATGCTTTGGAACTCTTCCATTGTTCAAGGAATTCCTCTGAAGTTTAACAATGCTTTTGAACTCTTCCATTGTTCTCGGAAATCTGATGAAGTTTAAAAATGCTTTGGAACTCTTCCATTGTTCTGGGAATTCTGCTGAAGTTTAAAAATGCTTTGGAACTCTTCCATTGTTCTCGATATACTGCTGAAGTTTAAAAATGCTATGGAACTCTTTCATTGTTCTGGGAATTCTGCTGAAGTTTAAAAATGCTTTGGAACTCTTCCATTGTTCTCGGAATTCCGCTGATGATTAACAATGCTTTGGAACTCTTACATTGTTCAAGGAATTCCTCTGAAGTTTATCAATGCTTTGGAACTCTTCCATTGTTCTCGGAATTCTGCTGAAGTTTAAAAATGCTTTGGAACTCTTCCATTGTTCTGGGAATTCTGCTGAAGTTTAAAAATGCTTTGGAACTCTTCCATTGTTCTGGGCATTCTGCTGAAGTTTAAAAATGCTTTAGAAATCGTTCGTTGTTCTGGGAATTCTGCTGAAGTTTAAAAATGCTTTGGAACTCTTCCATTGTTCTCAGAATTCCGCTGATATTTATCAATGCTTTGGAACTCTTCCATTGTTCAGGAATTTCACTGAAGTATAAAAATGCTTTGGAACTCTTCCATTGTTTTCGGAATTCCGCTGTAATTTAAAAATGCTTTGGAACTCTTCCATTGTTCTCGGAATTATGCTAAAGTTTAAAAATGCTTTCGAACTCTTCCATTGTTCTCGGAATTCCGCTGATGTTTAACAATGCTTTGGAACACTACCAATGTGCTCGGAATTCTGCGGAAGTTTAAAAATGCTTTGGAACTCTTCCATTGTTCTCGGAATTCCGCTGATGTTTAAAAATGCTTTGGAAGTTTTCCATTGTTCTGGGAATTCTGCTGAAGTTTAAAAATGCTTTGGAAAACTCTCATTGTTCTTGGAATTCTGCTGATGTTTAACAATGCTTTGGAATTCTTCCATTGTTCTCGGAATTCTGCTGAAGTTTAAAACTGCTTTGTAACTCTTCCATTGTTCTCGGAATTCTGTTGAAGTTAAAAAATGCTTTGGAACTCTTCTATTGTTCACGGAATTATGCTAAAATATAAAAATGCTTTGGAACTCTTCCATTGTTCTCAGAATTCCTCTGATGTTTAACAATGCTTTGGAACTCTTCCATTGTTCACGGAATTCCGCTGAAGTTTTAAAATGCTTTGGAAATCTTCCATTGTTCTCACAATTCCTCTGATGTTTAAAAATGCTTTGGAACTCTTCTATTGTTCTCGGAAATCCCCCTAAGTTTAAAAATGCTTTGGAAATCTTCCTTTGTTCTCGGAATTCCACTGAAGATTAAAAATGCTTTGGAACTGTTCCAATGTTCTCGGAATTCTGCTGAAGTTTAAAAATGCTTTGGAACTCTTCCATTGTTCTCGGATTTCCGTTGATGTTTAACAATGCTTTGGAACTCTTCCATTGTTCTCGGAATTCTGCTGAAGTTTAAAAATGCTTTTTAAAACTTCCATAGTTCTCGGAATTCTGCTGATGTTTAACATTGCTTTGGAACTCTTCCATTGTTCAAGGAATGCCGCTGAAGTTTAACAATGCTTTGGAACTCTTCCATTGTTCAAGGAATTCCTCTGAAGTTTAACAATGCTTTGGAACTCTTCCATTGTTCTCGGAATTCTGCTGAAGTTTAACAATGCTTTGGAACTCTTCCATTGTTCTGGGAATTCTGCTGAAGTTTTCAAATGCTTTGGAACTCTTCCATTGTTCTCGATATACTGCTGAAGTTTAAAAATGCTATGGAACTCTTTCATTGTTCTGGGAATTCTGCTGAAGTTTAAAAATGCTTTGGAACTCTTCCATTGTTCTCGGAATTCCGCTGATGATTAACAATGCTTTGGAACTCTTACATTGTTCAAGGAATTCCTCTGAAGTTTATCAATGCTTTGGAACTCTTCCATTGTTCTCGGAATTCTGCTGAAGCTTAAAAATGCTTTGGAAAACTTTCATTGTTCTTGGAATTCTGCTGATGTTTAACAATGCTTTGGAACACTACCAATGTGCTCGGAATTCTGCTGAAGTTTAAAAATGCTTTGGAACTCTTCCATTGTTCTCAGAATTCCGCTGATGTTTAACAATGGTTTGGAACTTTTCCATTGTTCTGGTAATTCTGCTGAAGTTTAAAAATGCTTTGGAAAACTTTCATTGTTCTTGGAATTCTGCTGATGTTTAACAATGCTTTGGAATTCTTCCATTGTTCTCGGAATTCTGCTGAAGTTTAAAAACGCTTTGTAACACTTCCATTGTTCTCGGAATTCTGTTGAAGTTAAAAAATGCTTTGGAACTCTTCTATTGTTCACGGAATTCCGCTGAAGTTTAAAAATGCTTTCGAACTCTTCCATTGTTCTCACAATTCCTCTGATGTTTAACAATGCTTTGGAACTCTTCCATTGTTCACGGAATTCCGCTGAAGTTTAAAAATGCTTTGGAACTCTTCCATTGTTCTCACAATTCCTCTGATGTTTAAAAATGCTTTGGAACTCTTCTATTGTTCTCGTAAATCCCCATAAGTTTAAAAATGCTTTGGAAATCTTCCATTGTTCTCGGAATTCCACTGAAGATTAAAAATGCTTTGGAACTCTTCCAATGTTCTCGGAATTCTGCTGAAGTTTAAAAATACTTTGGAACTCTTCCATTCTTCTCAGAATTTCGATGAAGTTTAAAACTGCTTTGGAACTCTTCTATTATTCAAGGAATTCCACTGAAGATTAAAAATGCTTTGGAACTCTTCCAATGTTCTCGGAATTCTGCTGATGTTTAACAATGCTTTGGAAAACTTCCATTGTTCTCGGAATTCCGCTGATGTTTAACGCTGCTTTGGAACTCTTCCATTGTTCAAGGAATGCCGCTGAAGTTTAACAATGCTTTGGAACTCTTCCATTGTTCAAGGAATTCCTCTGAAGTTTAACAATGCTTTTGAACTCTTCCATTGTTCTCGGATTCTGCTGAAGTTTAAAAATGCTTTGGAAAACTTCCATTGTTCTCGGAATTCCGCTGATGTTTAACATTGCTTTGGAACACTTCCATAGTTCTCGGAAATCTGATGAAGTTTAAAAATGCTTTGGAACTCTTCCATTGTTCTGGGAATTCTGCTGAAGTTTAAAAATGCTTTGGAACTCTTCCATTGTTCTCGATATACTGCTGAAGTTTAAAAATGCTATGGAACTCTTTCATTGTTCTGGGAATTCTGCTGAAGTTTAAAAATGCTTTGGAACTCTTCCATTGTTCTCGGAATTCCGCTGATGATTAACAATGCTTTGGAACTCTTACATTGTTCAAGGAATTACTCTGAAGTTTATCAATGCTTTGGAACTCTTCCATTGTTCTCGGAATTCTGCTGAAGTTTAAAAATGCTTTGGAACTCTTCCATTGTTCTGGGAATTCTGCTGAAGTTTAAAAATGCTTTGGAACTCTTCCATTGTTCTGGGCATTCTGCTGAAGTTTAAAAATGCTTTAGAAATCGTTCGTTGTTCTGGGAATTCTGCTGAAGTTTAAAAATGCTTTGGAACTCTTCCATTGTTCTCAGAATTCCGCTGATATTTATCAATGCTTTGGAACTCTTCCATTGTTCAGGAATTTCACTGAAGTATAAAAATGCTTTGGAACTCTTCCATTGTTTTCGGAATTCCGCTGTAATTTAAAAATGCTTTGGAACTCTTCCATTGTTCTCGGAATTATGCTAAAGTTTAAAAATGCTTTGGAACTCTTCCATTGTTCTCGGAATTCCGCTGATGTTTAACAATGCTTTGGAACACTACCAATGTGCTCGGAATTCTGCGGAAGTTTAAAAATGCTTTGGACCTCTTCCATTGTTCTCGGAATTCCGCTGATGTTTAAAAATGCTTTGGAAGTTTTCAATTGTTCTGGGAATTCTGCTGAAGTTTAAAAATGCTTTGGAAAACTCTCATTGTTCTTGGAATTCTGCTGATGTTTAACAATGCTTTGGAATTCTTCCATTGTTCTCGGAATTCTGCTGAAGTTTAAAACTGCTTTGTAAGTCTTCCATTGTTCTCGGAATTCTGTTGAAGTTAAAAAATGCTTTGGAACTCTTCTATTGTTCACGGAATTATGATAAAATTTAAAAATGCTTTGGAACTCTTCCATTGTTCTCAGAATTCCTCTGATGTTTAACAATGCTTTGGGACTCTTCCATTGTTCACGGAATTCCGCTGAAGTTTAAAAATGCTTTGGAACTCTTCCATTGTTCTCACAATTCCTCTGATGTTTAAAAATGCTTTGGAACTCTTCTATTGTTCTCGGAAATCCCCCTAAGTTTAAAAATGCTTTGGAAATCTTCCATTGTTCTCGGAATTCCACTGAAGATTAAAAATGCTTTGGAACTGTTCCAATGTTCTCGGAATTCTGCTGAAGTTTAAAAATGCTTTGGAACTCTTCCATTCTTCTCAGAATTCCGATTAAGTTTAAAACTGCTTTGGAACTCTTCTATTATTCAAGGAATTCCACTGAAGATTAAAAATGCTTTGGAACTCTTCCAATGTTCTCGGAATTCTGCTGATGTTTAACAATGCTTTGGAATTCTTCCATTGTTCTCGGATTTCCGTTGATGTTTAACAATGCTTTGGAACTCTTCCATTGTTCTCGGAATTCTGCTGGAGTTTAAAAATGCTTTGGAAAACTTCCATTGTTCTCGGAATTCCGCTGATGTTTAACACTGCTTTGGAACTCTTCCATTGTTCAAGGAATGCCGCTGAAGTTTAACAATGCTTTGGAACTCTTCCATTGTTCAAGGAATTCCTCTGAAGTTTAACAATGCTTTTGAACTCTTCCATTGTTCTCGGAAATCTGATGAAGTTTAAAAATGCTTTGGAACTCTTCCATTGTTCTGGGAATTCTGCTGAAGTTTAAAAATGCTTTGGAACTCTTCCATTGTTCTCGATATACTGCTGAAGTTTAAAAATGCTATGGAACTCTTTCATTGTTCTGGGAATTCTGCTGAAGTTTAAAAATGCTTTGGAACTCTTCCATTGTTCTCGGAATTCCGCTGATGATTAACAATGCTTTGGAACTCTTACATTGTTCAAGGAATTCGTCTGAAGTTTATCAATGCTTTGGAACTCTTCTTATGTTCTCGGAATTCTGCTGAGGTTTAAAAATGCTTTGGAACTCTTCCATTGTTCTGGGAATTCTGCTGAAGTTTAAAAATGCTTTGGAACACTACCAATGTGCTCGGAATTCTGCTGAAGTTTAAAAATGCTTTGGAACTCTTCCATTGTTCTTGGAATTATGCTAAAGTTTAAAAATGCTTTGGAACTCTTCCATTGTTCTCGGAATTCCGCTGATGTTTAACAATGCTTTGGAACACTACCAATGTGCTCGGAATTCTGCTGAAGTTTAAAAATGCTTTGGAACTCTTCCATTGTTCTGGGAATTCTGCTGAAGTTTAAAAATGCTTTAGAAATAGTTCGTTGTTCTGGGAATTCTGCTGAAGTTTAAAAATGCTTTGGAACTCTTCCATTGTTCTCAGAATTCCGCTGATATTTATCAATGCTTTGGAACTCTTCCATTGTTCAGGAATTTCACTGAAGTATAAAAATGCTTTGGAACTCTTCCATTGTTTTCGGAATTCCGCTGTAATTTAAAAATGCTTTGGAACTCTTCCATTGTTCTTGGAATTATGCTAAAGTTTAAAAATGCTTTGGAACTCTTCCATTGTTCTCGGAATTCCGCTGATTTTTAACAATGCTTTGGAACACTACCAATGTGCTCGGAATTCTGCTGAAGTTTAAAAATGCTTTGGAACTCTTCCATTGTTCTCAGAATTCCGCTGATGTTTAAAAATGCTTTGGAAGTTTTCCATTGTTCTGGGAATTCTGCTGAAGTTTAAAAATGCTTTGGAAAACTCTCATTGTTCTTGGAATTCTGCTGATGTTTAACAATGCTTTGGAATTCTTCCATTGTTCTCGGAATTCTGCTGAAGTTTAAAACCGCTTTGTAACTCTTCCATTGTTCTCGGAATTCTGTTGAAGTTAAAAAATACTTTGGAACTCTTCTATTGTTCACGGAATTATGCTAAAATTTAAAAATGCTTTGGAACTCTTCCATTGTTCTCAGAATTCCTCTTATGTTTAACAATGCTTTGGAACTCTTCCATTGTTCACGGAATTCCGCTGAAGTTTAAAAATGCTTTGGAACTCTTCCATTGTTCTCACAATTCCTCTGATGTTTAAAAATGCTTTGGAACTCTTCTATTGTTCTCAGAAATCCCCCTAAGTTTAAAAATGCTTTGGAAATCTTCCATTGTTCTCGGAATTCCACTGAAGATTAAAAATGCTTTGTAACTCTTCCATTGTTCTCACAATTCCTCTGATGTTTAAAAATGCTTTGGAACTCTTCTATTGTTCTCGGAAATCCCCCTAAGTTTAAAAATGCTTTGGAAATCTTCCATTGTTCTCGGAATTCCACTGAAGTTTAAAAATGCTTTGGAACTCTTCCATTCTTCTCAGAATTCCGATGAAGTTTAAAACTGCTTTGGAACTCTTCTATTATTCAAGGAATTCCACTGAAGTTTAAAAATGCTTTGGAACTCTTGCAATGTTCTCGGAATTCTGCTGATGTTTAACAATGCTTTGGAATTCTTCCATTGTTCTCGGATTTCCGTTGATGTTTAACAAGGCTTTGGAACTCTTCCATTGTTCTCGGAATTCCGCTGATGTTTAACAATGCTTTGGAACACTACCAATGTGCTCGGAATTCTGCTGAAGTTTAAAAATGCTTTGGAACTCTTCCATTGTTCTCGGAATTCCGCTGATGTTTAAAAATGCTTTGAAAGTTTTCCATTGTTCTGGGAATTCTGCTGAAGTTTAAAAATGCTTTGGAAAATTCTCATTGTTCTTGGAATTCTGCTGATGTTTAACAATGCTTTGGAATTCTTCCATTGTTCTCGGAATTCTGCTGAAGTTTAAAACCGTTTTGTAACTCTTCCATTGTTCTCGGAATTCTGTTGAAGTTAAAAAATGCTTTGGAACTCTTCTATTGTTCACGGAATTATGCTAAAATTTAAAAATGCTTTGGAACTCTTCCATTGTTCTCAGAATTCCTCTGATGTTTAACAATGCTTTGGAACTCTTCCATTGTTCACGGAATTCCGCTGAAGTTTAAAAATGCTTTGGAACTCTTCCATTGTTCTCACAATTCTTCTGATGTTTAAAAATGCTTTGGAACTCTTCTATTGTTCTCGGAAATCCCCCTAAGTTTAAAAATGCTTTGGAAATCTTCCATTGTTCTCGGAATTCTGCTGAAGTTTAAAAATGCTTTGGAACTCTTCCATTCTTCTCAGAATTCCGATGAAGTTTAAAACTGCTTTGGAACTCTTCTATTATTCAAGGAATTTCACTGAAGATTAAAAATGCTTTGGAACTCTTCCAATGTTCTCGGAATTCTGCTGATGTTTAACAATGCTTTGGAATTCTTCCATTGTTCTCGGATTTCCGTTGATGTTTAACAATGCTTTGGAACTCTTCCATTGTTCTCGGAATTCTGCTGAAGTTTAAAAATGCTTTGGAAAACTTCCATTGTTCTCGGAATTCCGCTGATGTTTAACATTGCTTTGGAACTCTTCCATTGTTCAAGGAATGCCGCTGAAGTTTAACAATGCTTTGGAACTCTTCCATTGTTCAAGGAATTCCTCTGAAGTTTAACAATGCTTTTGAACTCTTCCATTGTTCTCGGAAATCTGATGAAGTTTAAAAATGCTTTGGAACTCTTCCATTGTTCTGGGAATTCTGCTGAAGTTTAAAAATGCTTTGGAACTCTTCCATTGTTCTCGATATACTGCTGAAGTTTAAAAATGCTATGGAACTCTTTCATTGTTCTGGGAATTCTGCTGAAGTTTAAAAATGCTTTGGAACTCTTCCATTGTTCTCGGAATTCCGCTGATGATTAACAATGCTTTGGAACTCTTACATTGTTCAAGGAATTCCTCTGAAGTTTATCAATGCTTTGGAACTCTTCCATTGTTCTCGGAATTCTGCTGAAGTTTAAAAATGCATTGGAACTCTTCCATTGTTCTGGGAATTCTGCTGAAGTTTAAAAATGCTTTGGAACTCTTCCATTGTTCTGGGCATTCTGCTGAAGTTTAAAAATGCTTTAGAAATCGTTCGTTGTTCTGGGAATTCTGCTGAAGTTTAAAAATGCTTTGGAACTCTTCCATTGTTCTCAGAATTACGCTGATATTTATCAATGCTTTGGAACTCTTCCATTGTTCAGGAATTTCACTGAAGTATAAAAATGCTTTGGAACTCTTCCATTGTTTTCGGAATTCCGCTGTAATTTAAAAATGCTTTGGAACTCTTCCATTGTTCTCGGAATTATGCTAGAGTTTAAAAATGCTTTGGAACTCTTCCATTGTTCTCGGAATTCCGTTGATGTTTAACAATGCTTTGGAACACTACCAATGTGCTCGGAATTCTGCGGAAGTTTAAAAATGCTTTGGAACTCTTCCATTGTTCTCGGAATTCCGCTGATGTTTAAAAATGCTTTGGAAGTTTTCCATTGTTCTGGGAATTCTGCTGAAGTTTAAAAATGCTTTGGAAAACTCTCATTGTTCTTGGAATTCTGCTGATGTTTAACAATGCTTTGGAATTCTTCCATTGTTCTCGGAATTCTGCTGATGTTTAAAACTGCTTTGTAACTCTTCCATTGTTCTCGGAATTCTGTTGAAGTTAAAAAATGCTTTGGAACTCTTCCAATGTTCTCGGAATTCTGCTGATGTTTAACAATGCTTTGGAATTCTTCCATTGTTCTCGGTTTTCCGTTGATGTTTAACAATGCTTTGGAACTCTTCCATTGTTCTCTGAATTCTGCTGAAGTTTAAAAATGCTTTGGAAAACTTCCATTGTTCTCGGAATTCTGCTGATGTTTAACATTGCTTTGGAACTCTTCCATTGTTCAAGGAATGCCGCTGAAGTTTAACAATGCTTTGGAACTCTTCCATTGTTCAAGGAATTCCTCTGAAGTTTAACAATGCTTTGGAACTCTTCCATTGTTCTCGGAATTCTGCTGAAGTTTAACAATGCTTTGGAACTCTTCCATTGTTCTGGGAATTCTGCTGAAGTTTAAAAATGCTTTGGAACTCTTCCATTGTTCTCGATATACTGCTGAAGTTTAAAAATGCTATGGAACTCTTTCATTGTTCTGGGAATTCTGCTGAAGTTTAAAAATGCTTTGGAACTCTTCAATTGTTCTCGGAATTCCGCTGATGATTAACAATGCTTTGGAACTCTTACATTGTTCAAGGAATTCCTCTGAAGTTTATCAATGCTTTGGAACTCTTCCATTGTTCTCGGAATTCTGCTGAAGCTTAAAAATGCTTTGGAAAACTTTCATTGTTCTTGGAATTCTGCTGATGTTTAACAATGCTTTGGAACACTACCAATGTGCTCGGAATTCTGCTGAAGTTTAAAAATGCTTTGGAACTCTTCCATTGTTCTCAGAATTCCGCTGATGTTTAACAATGGTTTGGAACTTTTCCATTGTTCTGGTAATTCTGCTGAAGTTTAAAAATGCTTTGGAAAACTTTCATTGTTCTTGGAATTCTGCTGATGTTTAACAATGCTTTGGAATTTTTCCATTGTTCTCGGAATTCTGCTGAAGTTTAAAAATGCTTTGTAACACTTCCATTGTTCTCGGAATTCTGTTGAAGTTAAAAAATGCTTTGGAACTCTTCTATTGTTCACGGAATTATGCTAAAGTTTAAAAATGCTTTGGAACTCTTCCATTGTTCTCAGAATTCCTCTGATGTTTAACAATGCTTTGGAACTCTTCCATTGTTCACGGAATTCCGCTGAAGTTTAAAAATGCTTTGGAACTCTTCATTGTTCTCACAATTCCTCTGATGTTTAACAATGCTTTGGAACTCTTCCATTGTTCACGGAATTCCGCTGAAGTTTAAAAATGCTTTGAACTCTTCCATTGTTCTCACAATTCCTCTGATGTTTAAAAATGCTTTGGAACTCTTCTATTGTTCTCGGAAATCCCCCTAAGTTTAAAAATGCTTTGGAAATCTTCCATTGTTCTCGGAATTCCACTGAAGATTAAAAATGCTTTGGAACTCTTCCAATGTTCTCGGAATTCTGCCGAAGTTTAAAAATGCTTTGGAACTCTTCCATTGTTCTCGGATTTCCGTTGATGTTTAACAATGCTTTGGAACTCTTCCATTGTTCTCGGAATTCTGCTGAAGTTTAGAAATGCTTTGGAAAACTTCCATTGTTCTTGGAATTCCGCTGATGTTTAACAATGCTTTGGAATTCTTACATTGTTCACGGAATTCTGCTGAAGTTTAAAAATGCTTTGGAACTCTTCCATTGTTCTCAGAATCCCGCTGATATTTTTCAATGCTTTGGAACTTTTCCATTGTTCAGGAATTTCACTGAAGTATAAAAATGCTTTGGAACTCTTCCATTGTTTTTGGAATTCCGCTGATGTTTAACAATGCTTTGGAGCACTTCCATTGTCCTCGGAAATCCGCTGATGTTTATCAATGCTTTGAAACTCTTCCATTGTTCTCGGAATTCTGCTGTCATTTAAAAATACTTTGGAACTCTTGCATTGTTCTCGGAAATCCCCCTAAGTTAAAAAATGCTTTGGAACTCTTTCATTGTTCTCGTAATTCTGCTGAAATTTAGAAATGCTTTGGAACTCTTCCAATGTTCTCGGAATTCTGCTGAAGTTTAAAAATGCTTTTGAACTTCTCCATTGTTCTCGGATTTCCGTTGATGTTTAAAAATGCTTTGGAACTCTTCCATGGTTCTCGGAATTCTGCTGAAGTTTAAAAATGCTTTTTAAAACTTCCATTGTTCTTGGAATTCCGCTGATGTTTAACAATGCTTTGGAATTCTTCCATTGTTCATGGAATTCCGCTGAAGTTTAAAAATGCTTTGGAACTCTTCCATTGTTCTCAGAATCCTGCTGATATTTGTCAATGCTTTGAAACTTTTCCATTGTTCAGGAATTTCACTGAAGTATAAAAATGCTTTGTAACTCTTCCATTGTTTTTGGAATTCCGCTGATGTTTAACAATGCTTTGGAGCACTTCCATTGTCCTCGGAAATCTGCTGATGTTTAACAATGCTTTGAAACTATTCAATTGTACTCGGAATTCTGCTGAAGTTTAAAAACGCTTTGGAATTCTTCCATTGTTCTCGGAATTCTGCTGAAGTTTAACAATGCTTTGGAACTCTTCCATTGTTCTCGGAATTCTGCTGAAGTTTAAAAATGCTTTGGAACTCTTCCATTGTTCTCGGAATTCTGCTGAAGTTTAAAAATGCTTTGGAAACTCTTCCATTGTTCACTGTATATGCTGAAGGTTAAAAATGCTTTGGAACTCTTCCAATGTTCTCAGAATTCCTCTGATGTTTAACAATGCTTTGGAACTTCCATTGTTCACGGAATTCCGCTGAAGTTTTAAAAATACTTTGCAACTCTTCTATTGTTCTTGGAATTCCGCTGATGTTTTAACAATACTTTGGAACTCTTCCATTGTTCTCGGAAAGCCCCCTAAGTTTAAAAATGCTTTGGAACGCTTCCATTGTTCTCGGAAATCCGCTGAACTTTAACAATGCTTTGGAACTCTTTCATTGTTCTCGGAAATCCGCTGAACTTTAACAATGCTTTGGAACTCTTCCATTGTTCTCGGAATTCTACTGATGTTTAACAATGCTTTGAAACACTAACAATGTTCTTGGAATTCTGCTGAAGTTTAAAAATGTTTTGGAACTCTTCCATTGTTCTCGGAATTCCGCTAATTTTTAACAATGCTTTGAAACTCTTCCAATTTTCTCAGAATTCCGCTGAAGTTGAAAAATGCATTTGTACTCTTCCATTGTTCTCAGAATTTCGCTGAAGTTTAAAAATGCTTTGGAACTCTTGTATTATTCTTGGAATTCCACTGAAGTTTAAAAATGCTTTGGTACTTTTCCATTGTTCTCGGAATTCTGCAGAAGTCTTAAAAATGCTTCGGAACTCTTCCATTGTCCTCGGAATTCCGCTGATCTTTAACAATGCTTGGGAACTGTTCCATTTTTCAGGGATTTCCGCTGAAGTTTAAAAATCCTTTGGAACTCTTCCATTGTTCTCGGAATTCCAGTCATGTTTAACAATGCTTTGGAACTCTTCCATAGTTCTCGGAATTATGCTAAAGTTTAAAAATGCTTTGGAACTCTTCCATTGTTCTCGGAATTCCACTGATGTTTAACAATGCTTTTGAGCTCTTTCATTGTTCTCAGAATTATGATGAAGTTTAAAAATGCTTTGGAACTTGTCCATTGAGCTCGGTATTCCGCTGATGTTTAACAATGCTTTGGAACTCTTCCATTGTTCTCGTCGTTCCGTTGATGTTTAGCAATGCTTTGGAACTTTTCTTTTGTTCACGGAATTACGCTGAAGTTTAAAAATGCTTTGGAACTCTTCCATTGTTCTCGGAATTCTGCAGAAGTTTAAAAATGCTATGGAACTCTTTTATTGTTCTCAGAATTCCGCTGAAGTTTAAAAATGCTTTGGAACTCTTCCAAGGTTCTCGGAATTCTGTTGAAGTTAAAAAATGCTTTGGAAATCTTCCATTGTTCTCGGAATTCCACTGAAGATTAAAAATGCTTTGGAACTCTTCCAATGTTCTCGGAATTCTGCTGAAGTTTAAAAATGCTTTGGAATTCTTCCATTGTTCTCGGAATTCTGCTGAAGTTTAGAACCGTTTTGTAACTCTTCCATTGTTCTCGGAATTCTGTTGAAGTTAAAAAATGCTTTGGAACTCTTCTATTGTTCACGGAATTATGCTAAAATTTAAAAATGCTTTGGAACTCTTCCATTGTTCTCAGAATTCCTCTGATGTTTAACAATGCTTTGGAACTCTTCCATTGTTCACGGAATTCCGCTGAAGTTTAAAAATGCTTTGGAACTCTTCCATTGTTCTCACAATTCCTCTGATGTTTAAAAATGCTTTGGAACTCTTCTATTGTTCTCGGAAATCCCCCTAAGTTTAAAAATGCTTTGGAAATCTTCCATTCTTCTCAGAATTCCGATGAAGTTTAAAACTGCTTTGGAACTCTTCTATTATTCAAGGAATTTCACTGAAGATTAAAAATGCTTTGGAACTCTTCCAATGTTCTCGGAATTCTGCTGATGTTTAACAATGCTTTGGAATTCTTCCATTGTTCTCGGATTTCCGTTGATGTTTAACAATGCTTTGGAACTCTTCCATTGTTCTCGGAATTCTGCTGAAGTTTAAAAATGCTTTGGAAAACTTCCATTGTTCTCGGAATTCCGCTGATGTTTAACATTGCTTTGGAACTCTTCCATTGTTCAAGGAATGCCGCTGAAGTTTAACAATGCTTTGGAACTCTTCCATTGTTCAAGGAATTCCTCTGAAGTTTAACAATGCTTTTGAACTCTTCCATTGTTCTCGGAAATCTGATGAAGTTTAAAAATGCTTTGGAACTCTTCCATTGTTCTGGGAATTCTGCTGAAGTTTAAAAATGCTTTATAACTCTTCCATTGTTCTCGATATACTGCTGAAGTTTAAAAATGCTATGGAACTCTTTCATTGTTCTGGGAATTCTGCTGAAGTTTAAAAATGCTTTGGAACTCTTCCATTGTTCTCGGAATTCCGCTGATGATTAACAATGCTTTGGAACTCTTACATTGTTCAAGGAATTCCTCTGAAGTTTATCAATGCTTTGGAACTCTTCCATTGTTCTCGGAATTCTGCTGAAGTTTAAAAATGCATTGGAACTCTTCCATTGTTCTGGGAATTCTGCTGAAGTTTAAAAATGCTTTGGAACTCTTCCATTGTTCTGGGCATTCTGCTGAAGTTTAAAAATGCTTTAGAAATCGTTCGTTGTTCTGGGAATTCTGCTGAAGTTTAAAAATGCTTTGGAACTCTTCCATTGTTCTCAGAATTACGCTGATATTTATCAATGCTTTGGAACTCTTCCATTGTTCAGGAATTTCACTGAAGTATAAAAATGCTTTGGAACTCTTCCATTGTTTTCGGAATTCCGCTGTAATTTAAAAATGCTTTGGAACTCTTCCATTGTTCTCGGAATTCCGCTGATGTTTAACAATGCTTTGGAACACTACCAATGTGCTCGGAATTCTGCGGAAGTTTAAAAATGCTTTGGAACTCTTCCATTGTTCTCGGAATTCCGCTGATGTTTAAAAATGCTTTGGAAGTTTTCCATTGTTCTGGGAATTCTGCTGAAGTTTAAAAATGCTTTGGAAAACTCTCATTGTTCTTGGAATTCTGCTGATGTTTAACAATGCTTTGGAATTCTTCCATTGTTCTCGGAATTCTGCTGATGCTTAAAACTGCTTTGTAACTCTTCCATTGTTCTCGGAATTCTGTTGAAGTTAAAAAATGCTTTGGAACTCTTCCAATGTTCTCGGAATTCTTCTGATGTTTAACAATGCTTTGGAATTCTTCCATTGTTCTCGGATTTCCGTTGATGTTTAACAATGCTTTCAACTCTTCCATTGTTCTCTGAATTCTGCTGAAGTTTAAAAATGCTTTGGAAAACTTCCATTGTTCTCGGAATTCTGCTGATGTTTAACATTGCTTTGGAACTCTTCCATTGTTCAAGGAATGCCGCTGAAGTTTAACAATGCTTTGGAACTCTTCCATTGTTCAAGGAATTCCTCTGAAGTTTAACAATGCTTTGGAACTCTTCCATTGTTCTCGGAATTCTGCTGAAGTTTAACAATGCTTTGGAACTCTTCCATTGTTCTGGGAATTCTGCTGAAGTTTAAAAATGCTTTGGAACTCTTCCATTGTTCTCGATATACTGCTGAAGTTTAAAAATGCTATGGAACTCTTTCATTGTTCTGGGAATTCTGCTGAAGTTTAAAAATGCTTTGGAACTCTTCAATTGTTCTCGGAATTCCGCTGATGATTAACAATGCTTTGGAACTCTTACATTGTTCAAGGAATTCCTCTGAAGTTTATCAATGCTTTGGAACTCTTCCATTGTTCTCGGAATTCTGCTGAAGCTTAAAAATGCTTTGGAAAACTTTCATTGTTCTTGGAATTCTGCTGATGTTTAACAATGCTTTGGAACACTACCAATGTGCTCGGAATTCTGCTGAAGTTTAAAAATGCTTTGGAACTCTTCCATTGTTCTCAGAATTCCGCTGATGTTTAACAATGGTTTGGAACTTTTCCATTGTTCTGGTAATTCTGCTGAAGTTTAAAAATGCTTTGGAAAACTTTCATTGTTCTTGGAATTCTGCTGATGTTTAACAATGCTTTGGAATTTTTCCATTGTTCTCGGAATTCTGCTGAAGTTTAAAAATGCTTTGTAACACTTCCATTGTTCTCGGAATTCTGTTGAAGTTAAAAAATGCTTTGGAACTCTTCTATTGTTCACGGAATTATGCTAAAGTTTAAAAATGCTTTGGAACTCTTCCATTGTTCTCAGAATTCCTCTGATGTTTAACAATGCTTTGGAACTCTTCCATTGTTCACGGAATTCCGCTGAAGTTTAAAAATGCTTTGGAACTCTTCATTGTTCTCACAATTCCTCTGATGTTTAACAATGCTTTGGAACTCTTCCATTGTTCACGGAATTCCGCTGAAGTTTAAAAATGCTTTGAACTCTTCCATTGTTCTCACAATTCCTCTGATGTTTAAAAATGCTTTGGAACTCTTCTATTGTTCTCGGAAATCCCCCTAAGTTTAAAAATGCTTTGGAAATCTTCCATTGTTCTCGGAATTCCACTGAAGATTAAAAATGCTTTGGAACTCTTCCAATGTTCTCGGAATTCTGCCGAAGTTTAAAAATGCTTTGGAACTCTTCCATTGTTCTCGGATTTCCGTTGATGTTTAACAATGCTTTGGAACTCTTCCATTGTTCTCGGAATTCTGCTGAAGTTTAGAAATGCTTTGGAAAACTTCCATTGTTCTTGGAATTCCGCTGATGTTTAACAATGCTTTGGAATTCTTACATTGTTCACGGAATTCTGCTGAAGTTTAAAAATGCTTTGGAACTCTTCCATTGTTCTCAGAATCCCGCTGATATTTTTCAATGCTTTGGAACTTTTCCATTGTTCAGGAATTTCACTGAAGTATAAAAATGCTTTGGAACTCTTCCATTGTTTTTGGAATTCCGCTGATGTTTAACAATGCTTTGGAGCACTTCCATTGTCCTCGGAAATCCGCTGATGTTTATCAATGCTTTGAAACTCTTCCATTGTTCTCGGAATTCTGCTGTCATTTAAAAATACTTTGGAACTCTTGCATTGTTCTCGGAAATCCCCCTAAGTTAAAAAATGCTTTGGAACTCTTTCATTGTTCTCGTAATTCTGCTGAAATTTAGAAATGCTTTGGAACTCTTCCAATGTTCTCGGAATTCTGCTGAAGTTTAAAAATGCTTTTGAACTTCTCCATTGTTCTCGGATTTCCGTTGATGTTTAAAAATGCTTTGGAACTCTTCCATGGTTCTCGGAATTCTGCTGAAGTTTAAAAATGCTTTTTAAAACTTCCATTGTTCTTGGAATTCCGCTGATGTTTAACAATGCTTTGGAATTCTTCCATTGTTCATGGAATTCCGCTGAAGTTTAAAAATGCTTTGGAACTCTTCCATTGTTCTCAGAATCCTGCTGATATTTGTCAATGCTTTGAAACTTTTCCATTGTTCAGGAATTTCACTGAAGTATAAAAATGCTTTGTAACTCTTCCATTGTTTTTGGAATTCCGCTGATGTTTAACAATGCTTTGGAGCACTTCCATTGTCCTCGGAAATCTGCTGATGTTTAACAATGCTTTGAAACTATTCAATTGTACTCGGAATTCTGCTGAAGTTTAAAAACGCTTTGGAACTCTTCCATTGTTCTCGGAATTCTGCTGAAGTTTAACAATGCTTTGGAACTCTTCCATTGTTCTCGGAATTCTGCTGAAGTTTAAAAATGCTTTGGAACTCTTCCATTGTTCTCGGAATTCTGCTGAAGTTTAAAAATGCTTTGGAAACTCTTCCATTGTTCACTGTATATGCTGAAGGTTAAAAATGCTTTGGAACTCTTCCATTGTTCTCAGAATTCCTCTGATGTTTAACAATGCTTTGGAACTTCCATTGTTCACGGAATTCCGCTGAAGTTTTAGAAATACTTTGCAACTCTTCTATTGTTCTTGGAATTCCGCTGATGTTTTAACAATACTTTGGAACTCTTCCATTGTTCTCGGAAAGCCCCCTAAGTTTAAAAATGCTTTGGAACGCTTCCATTGTTCTCGGAAATCCGCTGAACTTTAACAATGCTTTGGAACTCTTTCATTGTTCTCGGAAATCCGCTGAACTTTAACAATGCTTTGGAACTCTTCCATTGTTCTCGGAATTCTACTGATGTTTAACAATGCTTTGGAACACTAACAATGTTCTTGGAATTCTGCTGAAGTTTAAAAATGTTTTGGAACTCTTCCATTGTTCTCGGAATTCCGCTAATTTTTAACAATGCTTTGAAACTCTTCCATTTTTCAGGGAATTACGCTGAAGTTTAAAAATGCTTTGGAACTCTTCCATTTTTCTTGGAATTCGACTGAAGTTTAAAAACGCTTTGGAACTCTTCCATTGTTCTCGGAATTCTGCTGATGTTTGACAATGCTTTGGAACTCTTCCATTGTTCACAGAATACCTCTGAAGTTTAATAATGCTTTGGAACTCTTCCAATTTTCTCAGAATTCCGCTGAAGTTGAAAAATGCTTTTATACTCTTCCATTGTTCTCAGAATTTCGCTGAAGTTTAAAAATGCTTTGGAACTCTTGTATTATTCTTGGAATTCCACTGAAGTTTAAAAATGCTTTGGTACTTTTCCATTGTTCTCGGAATTCTGCAGAAGTCTTAAAAATGCTTCGGAACTCCTCCGTTGTCCTCGGAATTCCGCTGATCTTTAACAATGCTTGGGAACTGTTCCATTTTTCAGGGATTTCCGCTGAAGTTTAAAAATCCTTTGGAACTCTTCCATTGTTCTCGGAATTCCAGTCATGTTTAACAATGCTTTGGAACTCTTCCATAGTTCTCGGAATTATGCTAAAGTTTAAAAATGCTTTGGAACTCTTCCATTGTTCTCGGAATTCCACTGATGTTTAACAATGCTTTTGAGCTCTTTCATTGTTCTCAGAATTATGATGAAGTTTAAAAATGCTTTGGAACTTGTCCATTGAGCTCGGTATTCCGCTGATGTTTAACAATGCTTTGGAACTCTTCCATTGTTCTCGTCGTTCCGTTGATGTTTAGCAATGCTTTGGAACTTTTCTTTTGTTCACGGAATTACGCTGAAGTTTAAAAATGCTTTGGAACTCTTCCATTGTTCTCGGAATTCTGCAGAAGTTTAAAAATGCTATGAAACTCTTTTATTGTTCTCAGAATTCCGCTGAAGTTTAAAAATGCTTTGGAACTCTTCCAAGGTTCTCGGAATTCTGTTGAAGTTAAAAAATGCTTTGGAAATCTTCCATTGTTCTCGGAATTCCACTGAAGATTAAAAATGCTTTGGAACTCTTCCAATGTTCTCGGAATTCTGCTGAAGTTTAAAAATGCTTTGGAACTCTTCCATTGTTCTCGGATTTCCGTTGATGTTTAACAATGCTTTGGAACTCTTCCATTGTTCTCGGAATTCTGCTGAAGCTTAAAAATTCTTTGGAAAAGTTCCATTGTTCTTAGCATTCTGCTGATGTTTAACAATGCTTTGGAATTTTTCCATTGTTCACGGAATTCCGCTGAAGTTTAAAAATGCTTTGGAACTCTTCCATTGTTCTCAGAATCCCGCTGATATTTATCAATGCTTTGGAACTTTTCCATTGTTCAGGAATTTCACTGAGGTATAAAAATGCTTTGGAACTCTTCCATTGTTTTTGGAATTCCGCTGATGTTTAACAATACTTTGGAGCACTTACATTGTCCTCGGAAATCCGCTGATGTTTAACAATGCTTTGAAACTCATCCATTGTTCTTGGAATTCTGCTGTAATTTAAAAATACTTTGGAACTCTTCCATTGTTCTCGGAAATCCCCCTAAGTTAAAAAATGCTTTGGAACTCTTCCATTGTTCTCGTAATTATGCTGTAATTTAGAAATGCTTTGGAATTCTTCCATTGTTCTCGGAATTCTGCTGAAGTTTAAAAACGCTTTGGAGCTCTTCCATTGTTCTCGGAATTCTGCTGAAGTTTAAAAATGCTATGGAACTCTTTTATTGTTCTCAGAATTTCGCTGAAGTTTAAAAATGCTTTGGAACTCTTCCATGGTTCTCGGAAATCTGTTGAAGTTAAAAAATGCTTTGGAACTCTTCTATTGTTCACGGACTTATGCTAAAGTTTAAAAATGCTTTGGAACTCTTCCATTGTTCTCACAATTTCTCTGATGTTTAACAATGCTTTGGAACTCTTCCATTGTTCACGGAATTCCGCTGAAGTTTAAAAATGCTTTGGAACTCTTCCATTGTTCTCACAATTCCTCTGATGTTTAAAAATGCTTTGGAACTCTTCTATTGTTCTCGGAAATCCCCCTAATTTTAAAAATGCTTTGGAAATCTTCCATTGTTCTCGGAATTCCACTGAAGATTAAAAATGCTTTGGAACTCTTCCAATGTTCTCGGAATTCTGCTGAAGTTTAAAAATGCTTTGGAACTCTTCCATTGTTCTCGGATTTCCGTTGATGTTTAACACTGCTTTGGAACTCTTCCATTGTTCTCGGAATTCTGCTGAAGTTTAAAAATGCTTTGGAAAACTTCCATTGTTCTTAGAATTCCGCTGATGTTTAACAATGCTTTGGAATTTTTCCATTGTTCACGGAATTCCGCTGAAGTTTAAAAATGCTTTGGAACTCTTCCATTGTTCTCAGAATCCCGCTGATATTTATCAATGCTTTGGAACTTTTCCATTGTTCAGGAATTTCACTGAAGTATAAAAATGCTTTGGAACTCTTCCATTGTTTTTGGAATTCCGCTGATGTTTAACAATGCTTCGGAGCACTTCCATTGTCCTCGGAAATCCGCTGATGTTTAACAATGCTTTGAAACTCTTCCATTGTTCTCGGAATTCTGCTGTATTTTAAAAATACTTTGGAACTCTTCCATTGTTCTCGGAAATCCCCCTAAGTTAAAAAATGCTTTGGAACTCTTCCATTGTTCAAGGAATGCCGCTGAAGTTTAACAATGCTTTGGAACTCTTCCATTGTTCAAGGAATTCCTCTGAAGTTTAACAATGCTTTGGAACTCTTCCATTGTTCTCGATATACTGCTGAAGTTTAAAAATGCTATGGAACTCTTTCATTGTTCTGGGAATTCTGCTGAAGTTTAAAAATGCTTTGGAACTCTTCCATTGTTCTCAGAATTCCGCTGATGATTAACAATGCTTTGGAACTCTTACATTGTTCAAGGAATTCCTCTGACGTTTATCAATGCTTTGGAACTCTTCCATTGTTCTCGGAATTCTGCTGAAGTTTAAAAATGCTTTGATTCTCTTCCATTGTTCTGGGAATTCTGCTGAAGTTTAAAAATGCTTTGGAACACTTCCATTGTTCTGGGCATTCTGCTGAAGTTTAAAAATGCTTTAGAACTCTTTCGTTGTTCTGGGAATTCTGCTGAAGTTTAAAAATGCTTTGGATCTCTTCCATTGTTCTCAGAATTCCGCTGATATTTATCAATGCTTTGGAACTCTTCCATTGTTCAGGAATTTCACTGAAGTATAAAAATGCTATGGAACTCTTCCAATGTTTTCGGAATTTCGCTGTAATTTAAAAATGCTTTGGAACTCTTCCATTGTTCTCGGAATTATGCTAAAGTTTAAAAATGCTTTGGAACTCTTCCATTGTTCTCGGAATTCCGCTGATGTTTAACAATGCTTTGGAACACTACCAATGTGCTCGGAATTCTGCTGAAGTTTAAAAATGCTTTGGAACTCTTCCATTGTTCTCAGAATTCCGCTGATGTTTAACAATGGTTTGGAAATTTTCCATTGTTCTGGGAATTCTGCTGAAGTTTAAAAATGCTTTGGAAAACTCTCATTGTTCTTGGAATTCTGCTGATGTTTAACAATGCTTTGGAATTCTTCCATTGTTCTCGGAATTCTGCTGAAGTTTAAAACCGCTTTGTAACTCTTCCATTGTTCTCGGAATTCTGTTGAAGTTAAAAAATGCTTTGGAACTCTTCTATTGTTCACGGAATTATGCTAAAATTTAAAAATGCTTTGGAACTCTTCCATTGTTCTCAGAATTCCTCTGATGTTAACAATGCTTTGGAACTCTTCCATTGTTCACGGAATTCCGCTGAAGTTTAAAAATGCTTTGGAACTCTTCCATTGTTCTCACAATTCCTCTGATGTTTAAAAATGCTTTGGAACTCTTCTATTGTTCTCGGTAATCCCCCTAAGTTTAAAAATGCTTTGGAAATCTTCCATTGTTCTCGGAATTCCACTGAAGATTAAAAATGCTTTGGAACTCTTCCAATGTTCTCGGAATTCTGCTGAAGTTTTAAAATGCTTTGGAACTCTTCCATTCTTCTCAGAATTCCGATGAAGTTTAAAACTGCTTTGGAACTCTTCTATTATTCAAGGAATTCCACTGAAGAATAAAAATGCTTTGGAACTCTTCCAATGTTCTCGGAATTCTGCTGATGTTTAACAATGCTTTGGAACACTACCAATGTGCTCGGAATTCTGCTAAAGTTTAAAAATGCTTTGGAACTCTTCCATTGTTCTCGGAATTCCGCTGATGTTTAAAAATGCTTTGGAAGTTTTCCATTGTTCTGGGAATTCTGCTGAAGTTTAAAAATGCTTTGGAAAATTCTCGTTGTTCTTGGAATTCTGCTGATGTTTAACAATGCTTTGGAATTCTTCCATTGTTCTCGGAAATCTGCTGAAGTTTAAAACCGCTTTGTAACTCTTCCATTGTTCTCGGAATTCTGTTGAAGTTAAAAAATGCTTTGGAACTCTTCTATTGTTCACGGAATTATGCTAAAATTTAAAAATGCTTTGGAACTCTTCCATTGTTCTCAGAATTCCTCTGATGTTTAACAATGCTTTGGAACTCTTCCATTGTTCACGGAATTCCGCTGAAGTTTAAAAATGCTTTGGAACTCTTCCATTGTTCTCACAATTCCTCTGATGTTTAAAAATGCTTTGGAACTCTTCTATTGTTCTCGGAAATCCCCCTAAGTTTAAAAATGCTTTGGAAATCTTCCATTGTTCTCGGAATTCCACTGAAGATTAAAAATGCTTTGGAACTCTTCCAATGTTCTCGGAATTCTGCTGAAGTTTAAAAATGCTTTGGAACTCTTCCATTCTTCTCAGAATTCCGATGAAGTTTAAAACTGCTTTGGAACTCTTCTATTATTCAAGGAATTCCACTGAAGATTAAAAATGCTTTGGAACTCTTCCAATGTTCTTGGAATTCTGCTGATGTTTAACAATGCTTTGGAATTCTTCCATTGTTCTCGGATTTCCGTTGATGTTTAACAATGCTTTGGAACTCTTCCATTGTTCTCAGAATTCTGCTGAAGTTTAAAAATGCTTTGGAAATCTTCCATTGTTCTCGGAATTCCACTGAAGATTAAAAATGCTTTGGAACTCTTCCAATGTTCTCGGAATTCTGCTGAAGTTTAAAAATGCTTTGGAACTCTTCCATTCTTCTCAGAATTCCGATGAAGTTTAAAACTGCTTTGGAACTCTTCTATTATTCAAGGAATTCCACTGAAGATTAAAAATGCTTTGGACCTCTTCCAATGTTCTCGGAATTCTGCTGATGTTTAACAATGCTTTGGAATTCTTCCATTGTTCTCGGATTTCCGTTGATGTTTAACAATGCTTTGGAACTCTTCCATTGTTCTCGGAATTCTGCTGAAGTTTAAAAATGCTTTGGAAAACTTCCATTGTTCAAGGAATGCCGCTTAAGTTTAACAATGCTTTGGAACTCTTCCATTGTTCAAGGAATTCCTCTGAAGTTTAACAATGCTTTGGAACTCTTCCATTGTTCTCGGAATTCTGCTGAAGTTTAACAATGCTTTGGAACTCTTCCATTGTTCTCGATATACTGCTGAAGTTTAAAAATGCTATGGAACTCTTTCATTGTTCTGGGAATTCTGCTGAAGTTTAAAAATGCTTTGGAACTCTTCCATTGTTCTCGGAATTCCGCTGATGATTAACAATGCTTTGGAACTCTTACATTGTTCAAGGAATTCCTCTGAAGTTTATCAATGCTTTGGAACTCTTCCATTGTTCTCGGAATTCTGCTGAAGCTTAAAAATGCTTTGGAAAACTTTCATTGTTCTTGGAATTCTGCTGATGTTTAACAATGCTTTGGAACACTACCAATGTGCTCGGGAATTCTGCTGAAGTTTAAAAATGCTTTGGAACTCTTCCATTGTTCTCAGAATTCCGCTGATGTTTAACAATGGTTTGGAACTTTTCCATTGTTCTGGTAATTCTGCTGAAGTTTAAAAATGCTTTGGAAAACTTTCATTGTTCTTGGAATTCTGCTGATGTTTAACAATGCTTTGGAATTTTTCCATTGTTCTCGGAATTCTGCTGAAGTTTAAAAACGCTTTGTAACACTTCCATTGTTCTCGGAATTCTGTTGAATTTAAAAAATGCTTTGGAACTCTTCTATTGTTCACGGAATTATGCTAAAGTTTAAAAATGCTTTGGAACTCTTCCATTGTTCTCAGAATTCCTCTGATGTTTAACAATGCTTTGGAACTCTTCCATTGTTAACGGAATTCCGCTGAAGTTTAAAAATGCTTTGGAACTCTTCCATTGTTCTCACAATTCCTCTGATGTTTAACAATGCTTTGGAACTCTTCCATTGTTCACGGAATTCCGCTGAAGTTTAAAAATGCTTTGGAACTCTTCCATTGTTCTCACAATTCCTCTGATGTTTAAAAATGCTTTGGAACTCTTCTATTGTTCTCGGAAATCCGCCTAAGTTAAAAATGCTTTGGAAATCTTCCATTGTTCTCGGAATTCCACTGAAGATTAAAAATGCTTTGGAACTCTTCCAATGTTCTCGGAATTCTGCCGAAGTTTAAAAATGCTTTGGAACTCTTCCATTGTTCTCGGATTTCCGTTGATGTTTAACAATGCTTTGGAACTCTTCCATTGTTCTCGGAATTCTGCTGAAGTTTAGAAATGCTTTGGAAAACTTCCATTGTTCTTGGAATTCCGCTGATGTTTAACAATGCTTTGGAATTCTTACATTGTTCACGGAATTCTGCTGAAGTTTAAAAATGCTTTGGAACTCTTCCATTGTTCTCAGAATCCCGCTGATATTTTTCAATGCTTTGGAACTTTTCCATTGTTCAGGAATTTCCCTGTAGTATAAAAATGCTTTGGAACTCTTCCATTGTTTTTGGAATTCCGCTGATGTTTAACAATGCTTTGGAGCACTTCCATTGTCCTCAGAAATCCGCTGATGTTTAACAATGCTTTGAAACTCTTCCATTGTTCTCGGAATTCTGCTGTAATTTAAAAATACTTTGGAACTCTTCCATTGTTCTCGGAAATCCCCCTAAGTTAAAAAATGCTTTGGAACTCTTTCATTGTTCTCGTAATTCTGCTGAAATTTAGAAATGCTTTGGAACTCTTCCAATGTTCTCGGAATTCTGCTGAAGTTTAAAAATGCTTTTGAACTTCTCCATTGTTCTCGGATTTCCGTTGATGTTTAAAAATGCTTTGGAACTCTTCCATGGTTCTCGGAATTCTGCTGAAGTTTAAAAATGCTTTGGAAAACTTCCATTGTTCTTGGAATTCCGCTGATGCTTAACAATGCTTTGGAATTCTTCCATTGTTCATGGAATTCCGCTGAAGTTTAAAAATGCTTTGGAATTCTTCCATCGTTCTCAGAATCCTGCTGATATTTGTCAATGCTTTGGAACTTTTCCATTGTTCAGGAATTTCACTGAAGTATAAAAAAGCTTTGTAACTCTTCCATTGTTTTTGGAATTCCGCTGATGTTTAACAATGCTTTGGAGCACTTCCATTGTCCTCGGAAATCTGCTGATGTTTAACAATGCTTTGAAACTATTCAATTGTACTCGGAATTCTGTTGAAGTTTAAAAACGCTTTGGAACTCTTCCATTGTTCTCGGAATTCTGCTGAAGTTTAACAATGCTTTGGAACTCTTCCATTGTTCTCGGAATTCTGCTGAAGTTTAAAAATGCTTTGGAACTCTTCCATTGTTCTCGGAATTCTGCTGAAGTTTAAAAATGCTTTGGAAACTCTTCCATTGTTCACTGTATATGCTGAAGGTTAAAAATGCTTTGGAACTCTTCCATTGTTCTCAGAATTCCTCTGATGTTTAACAATGCTTTGGAACTTCCATTGTTCACGGAATTCCGCTGAAGTTTTAAAAATACTTTGCAACTCTTCTATTGTTCTTGGAATTCCGCTGATGTTTTAACAATACTTTGGAACTCTTCCATTGTTCTCGGAAAGCCCCCTAAGTTTAAAAATGCTTTGGAACGCTTCCATTGTTCTCGGAAATCCGCTGAACTTTAACAATGCTTTGGAACTCTTTCATTGTTCTCGGAAATCCGCTGAACTTTAACAATGCTTTGGAACTCTTCCATTGTTCTCGGAATTCTACTGATGTTTAACAATGCTTTGGAATACTAACAATGTTCTTGGAATTCTGCTGAAGTTTAAAAATGTTTTGGAACTCTTCCATTGTTCTCGGAATTCCGCTAATTTTTAACAATGATTTGAAACTCTTCCATTTTTCAGGGAATTACGCTGAAGGTGAAAAATGCTTTGGAACTCTTCCATTTTTCTTGGAATTCGACTGAAGTTTAAAAATGCTTTGGAACTCTTCCATTGTTCTCGGAATTCTGCTGAAGTTTAATAGTGCTTTGGAACTCTTCAAATTTTCTCAGAATTCCGCTGAAGTTGAAAAATGCTTTTGTACTCTTCCATTGTTCTCAGAATTTCGCTGAAGTTTAAAAATGCTTTGGAACTCTTGTATTATTCTTGGAATTCCACTGAAGTTTAAAAATGCTTTGGTACTTTTCCATTGTTCTCGGAATTCTGCAGAAGTCTTAAAAATGCTTCGGAACTCTTCCATTGTTCTCGGAATTCCGCTGATCTTTAACAATGCTTGGGAACTGTTCCATTTTTCAGGGATTTCCGCTGAAGTTTAAAAATCCTTTGGAACTCTTCCATTGTTCTCGGAATTCCGCTGATCTTTAACAATGCTTGGGAACTGTTCCATTTTTCAGGGATTTCCGCTGAAGTTTAAAAATCCTTTGGAACTCTTCCATTGTTCTCAGAATTCCAATCATGTTTAACAATGCTTTGGAACTCTTCCATAGTTCTCGGAATTATGCTAAAGTTTAAAAATGCTTTGGAACTCTTCCATTGTTCTCGGAATTCAGCTGATGTTTAACAATGCTTTGGATCTCTTTCATTGTTCTCGGCATTCTGTTGAAGTTCAACAATGCTTTGGAACTAGACCATTGTTCACGGATATCCTCTGAAGTTTAAAAATGCTTTGGAACTCTTCCATTGTTCTCGGAATTCCGCTGATGATTAACAATGCTTTGGAACTCTTACATTGTTCAAGGAATTCCTCTGAAGTTTATCAATGCTTTGGAACTCTTCCATTGTTCTCGGAATTCTGCTGAAGCTTAAAAATGCTTTGGAAAACTTTCATTGTTCTTGGAATTCTGCTGATGTTTAACAATGCTTTGGAACACTACCAATGTGCTCGGGAATTCTGCTGAAGTTTAAAAATGCTTTGGAACTCTTCCATTGTTCTCAGAATTCCGCTGATGTTTAACAATGGTTTGGAACTTTTCCATTGTTCTGGTAATTCTGCTGAAGTTTAAAAATGCTTTGGAAAACTTTCATTGTTCTTGGAATTCTGCTGATGTTTAACAATGCTTTGGAATTTTTCCATTGTTCTCGGAATTCTGCTGAAGTTTAAAAACGCTTTGTAACACTTCCATTGTTCTCGGAATTCTGTTGAATTTAAAAAATGCTTTGGAACTCTTCTATTGTTCACGGAATTATGCTAAAGTTTAAAAATGCTTTGGAACTCTTCCATTGTTCTCAGAATTCCTCTGATGTTTAACAATGCTTTGGAACTCTTCCATTGTTAACGGAATTCCGCTGAAGTTTAAAAATGCTTTGGAACTCTTCCATTGTTCTCACAATTCCTCTGATGTTTAACAATGCTTTGGAACTCTTCCATTGTTCACGGAATTCCGCTGAAGTTTAAAAATGCTTTGGAACTCTTCCATTGTTCTCACAATTCCTCTGATGTTTAAAAATGCTTTGGAACTCTTCTATTGTTCTCGGAAATCCGCCTAAGTTAAAAATGCTTTGGAAATCTTCCATTGTTCTCGGAATTCCACTGAAGATTAAAAATGCTTTGGAACTCTTCCAATGTTCTCGGAATTCTGCCGAAGTTTAAAAATGCTTTGGAACTCTTCCATTGTTCTCGGATTTCCGTTGATGTTTAACAATGCTTTGGAACTCTTCCATTGTTCTCGGAATTCTGCTGAAGTTTAGAAATGCTTTGGAAAACTTCCATTGTTCTTGGAATTCCGCTGATGTTTAACAATGCTTTGGAATTCTTACATTGTTCACGGAATTCTGCTGAAGTTTAAAAATGCTTTGGAACTCTTCCATTGTTCTCAGAATCCCGCTGATATTTTTCAATGCTTTGGAACTTTTCCATTGTTCAGGAATTTCCCTGTAGTATAAAAATGCTTTGGAACTCTTCCATTGTTTTTGGAATTCCGCTGATGTTTAACAATGCTTTGGAGCACTTCCATTGTCCTCAGAAATCCGCTGATGTTTAACAATGCTTTGAAACTCTTCCATTGTTCTCGGAATTCTGCTGTAATTTAAAAATACTTTGGAACTCTTCCATTGTTCTCGGAAATCCCCCTAAGTTAAAAAATGCTTTGGAACTCTTTCATTGTTCTCGTAATTCTGCTGAAATTTAGAAATGCTTTGGAACTCTTCCAATGTTCTCGGAATTCTGCTGAAGTTTAAAAATGCTTTTGAACTTCTCCATTGTTCTCGGATTTCCGTTGATGTTTAAAAATGCTTTGGAACTCTTCCATGGTTCTCGGAATTCTGCTGAAGTTTAAAAATGCTTTGGAAAACTTCCATTGTTCTTGGAATTCCGCTGATGCTTAACAATGCTTTGGAATTCTTCCATTGTTCATGGAATTCCGCTGAAGTTTAAAAATGCTTTGGAATTCTTCCATCGTTCTCAGAATCCTGCTGATATTTGTCAATGCTTTGGAACTTTTCCATTGTTCAGGAATTTCACTGAAGTATAAAAAAGCTTTGTAACTCTTCCATTGTTTTTGGAATTCCGCTGATGTTTAACAATGCTTTGGAGCACTTCCATTGTCCTCGGAAATCTGCTGATGTTTAACAATGCTTTGAAACTATTCAATTGTACTCGGAATTCTGTTGAAGTTTAAAAACGCTTTGGAACTCTTCCATTGTTCTCGGAATTCTGCTGAAGTTTAACAATGCTTTGGAACTCTTCCATTGTTCTCGGAATTCTGCTGAAGTTTAAAAATGCTTTGGAACTCTTCCATTGTTCTCGGAATTCTGCTGAAGTTTAAAAATGCTTTGGAAACTCTTCCATTGTTCACTGTATATGCTGAAGGTTAAAAATGCTTTGGAACTCTTCCATTGTTCTCAGAATTCCTCTGATGTTTAACAATGCTTTGGAACTTCCATTGTTCACGGAATTCCGCTGAAGTTTTAAAAATACTTTGCAACTCTTCTATTGTTCTTGGAATTCCGCTGATGTTTTAACAATACTTTGGAACTCTTCCATTGTTCTCGGAAAGCCCCCTAAGTTTAAAAATGCTTTGGAACGCTTCCATTGTTCTCGGAAATCCGCTGAACTTTAACAATGCTTTGGAACTCTTTCATTGTTCTCGGAAATCCGCTGAACTTTAACAATGCTTTGGAACTCTTCCATTGTTCTCGGAATTCTACTGATGTTTAACAATGCTTTGGAATACTAACAATGTTCTTGGAATTCTGCTGAAGTTTAAAAATGTTTTGGAACTCTTCCATTGTTCTCGGAATTCCGCTAATTTTTAACAATGATTTGAAACTCTTCCATTTTTCAGGGAATTACGCTGAAGGTGAAAAATGCTTTGGAACTCTTCCATTTTTCTTGGAATTCGACTGAAGTTTAAAAATGCTTTGGAACTCTTCCATTGTTCTCGGAATTCTGCTGAAGTTTAATAGTGCTTTGGAACTCTTCAAATTTTCTCAGAATTCCGCTGAAGTTGAAAAATGCTTTTGTACTCTTCCATTGTTCTCAGAATTTCGCTGAAGTTTAAAAATGCTTTGGAACTCTTGTATTATTCTTGGAATTCCACTGAAGTTTAAAAATGCTTTGGTACTTTTCCATTGTTCTCGGAATTCTGCAGAAGTCTTAAAAATGCTTCGGAACTCTTCCATTGTTCTCGGAATTCCGCTGATCTTTAACAATGCTTGGGAACTGTTCCATTTTTCAGGGATTTCCGCTGAAGTTTAAAAATCCTTTGGAACTCTTCCATTGTTCTCGGAATTCCGCTGATCTTTAACAATGCTTGGGAACTGTTCCATTTTTCAGGGATTTCCGCTGAAGTTTAAAAATCCTTTGGAACTCTTCCATTGTTCTCAGAATTCCAATCATGTTTAACAATGCTTTGGAACTCTTCCATAGTTCTCGGAATTATGCTAAAGTTTAAAAATGCTTTGGAACTCTTCCATTGTTCTCGGAATTCAGCTGATGTTTAACAATGCTTTGGATCTCTTTCATTGTTCTCGGCATTCTGTTGAAGTTCAACAATGCTTTGGAACTAGACCATTGTTCACGGATATCCTCTGAAGTTTAAAAATGCTTTGGAACTCTTCCATTGTTCTCGGAATTCCACTGATGTTTAACAATGCTTTTGAGCTCTTTCATTGTTCTCGGAATTATGATGAAGTTTAAAAATGCTTTGGAACTTGTCCATTGAGCTCGGTATTCCGCTGATGTTTAACAATGCTTTGGAACTCTTCCATTGTTCTCGTCGTTCCGTTGATGTTTAGCAATGCTTTGGAACTTTTCTTTTGTTCACGGAATTACGCTGAAGTTTAAAAATGCTTTGGAACTCTTCCATTGTTCTCGGAATTCTGCTGAAGTTTAAAAATGCTATGGAACTCTTTTATTGTTCTCAGAATTCCGCTGAAGTTTAAAAATGCTTTGGAACTCTTCCAAGGTTCTCGGAATTCTGTTGAAGTTAAAAAATGCTTTGGAAATCTTCCATTGTTCTCGGAATTCCACTGAAGATTAAAAATGCTTTGGAACTCTTCCAATGTTCTCGGAATTCTGCTGAAGTTTAAAAATGCTTTGGAAAACTTTCATTGTTCTTGGAATTCTGCTGATGTTTAACAATGCTTTGGAATTCTTCCATTGTTCTCGGAATTCTGCTGGAGTTTAAAAACGCTTTGTAACTCTTCCATCGTTCTCGGAATTCTGTTGAAGTTAAAAAATGCTTTGGAACTCTTCTATTGTTCACGGAATTATGCTAAAGTTTAAAAATGCTTTGGAACTCTTCCATTGTTCTCAGAATTCCTCTGATGTTTAACAATGCTTTTGAACTCTTCCATTGTTCACGGAATTCCGCTGAAGTTTAAAAATGCTTTGGAACTCTTCCATTGTTCTCACAATTCCTCTGATGTTTAACAATGCTTTGGAACTCTTCCATTGTTCTCACAATTCCTCTGATGTTTAAAAATGCTTTGGAACTCTTTTATTGTTCTCGGAAATCCCCCTAAGTTTAAAAATGCTTTGGAAATCTTCCATTGTTCTCGCAATTCCACTGAAGATTAAAAATGCTTTGGAACTCTTCCAATGTTCTCGGAATTCTGCCGAAGTTTAAAAATGCTTTGGAACTCTTCCATTGTTCTCGGATTTCCGTTGATGTTTAACAATGCTTTGGAACTCTTCCATTGTTCTCGGAATTCTGCTGTATTTTAAAAATACTTTGGAACCCTTCCATTGTTCTCGGAAATCCCCCTAAGTTAAAAAATGCTTTGGAACTCTTCCATTGTTCAAGGAATGCCGCTGAAGTTTAACAATGCTTTGGAACTCTTCCATTGTTCAAGGAATTCCTCTGAAGTTTAACAATGCTTTGGAACTCTTCCATTGTTCTCGGAATTCTGCTGAAGTTTAGCAATGCTTTGGAACTCTTCCATTGTTCTGGGAATTCTGCTGAAGTTTAAAAATGCTTTGGAACTCTTCCATTGTTCTCGATATACTGCTGAAGTTTAAAAATGCTATGGAACTCTTTCATTGTTCTGGGAATTCTGCTGAAGTTTAAAAATGCTTTGGAACTCTTCCATTGTTCTCGGAATTCCGCTGATGATTAACAATGCTTTGGAACTCTTACATTGTTCAAGGAATTCCTCTGAAGTTTATCAATGCTTTGGAACTCTTCCATTGTTCTCGGAATTCTGCTGAAGTTTAAAAATGCTTTGATTCTCTTCCATTGTTCTGGGAATTCTGCTGAAGTTCAAAAATGCTTTGGAACACTTCCATTGTTCTGGGTCATTCTGCTGAAGTTTAAAAATGCTTTAGAACTCTTTCGTTGTTCTGGGAATTCTGCTGAAGTTTAAAAATGCTTTGGAACACTTCCATTGTTCTCAGAATTCCGCTGATATTTATCAATTCTTTGGAACTCTTCCATTGTTCAGGAATTTCACTGAAGTATAAAAATGCTATGGAACTCTTCCAATGTTTTCGGAATTCCGCTGTAATTTAAAACTGCTTTGGAACTCTTCCATTGTTCTCGTAATTATGCTAAAGTTTAAAAATGCTTTGGAACTCTTCCATTGTTCTCGGAATTCCGCTGATGTTTAACAATGCTTTGGAACACTACCAATGTGCTCGGAATTCTGCTGAAGTTTAAAAATGCTTTGGAACTCTTCCATTGTTCTCAGAATTCCGCTGATGTTTAACAATGATTTGGAACTTTTCCATTGTTCTGGGAATTCTGCTGAAGCTTAAAAATGCTTTGGAAAACTTTCATTGTTCTTGGAATTCTGCTGATGTTTAACAATGCTTTGGAACACTACCAATGTGCTCGGAATTCTGCTGAAGTTTAAAAATGCTTTGGAACTCTTCCATTGTTCTCAGAATTCCGCTGATGTTTAACAATGGTTTGGAACTTTTCCATTGTTCTGGTAATTCTGCTGAAGATTAAAAATGCTTTGGAAAACTTTCATTGTTCTTGGAATTCTGCTGATGTTTAACAATGCTTTGGAATTCTTCCATTGTTCTCGGAATTCTGCTGGAGTTTAAAAACGCTTTGTAACTCTTCCATCGTTCTCGGAATTCTGTTGAAGTTAAAAAATGCTTTGGAACTCTTCTATTGTTCACGGAATTATGCTAAAGTTTAAAAATGCTTTGGAACTCTTCCATTGTTCTCAGAATTCCTCTGATGTTTAACAATGCTTTTGAACTCTTCCATTGTTCACGGAATTCCGCTGAAGTTTAAAAATGCTTTGGAACTCTTCCATTGTTCTCACAATTCCTCTGATGTTTAACAATGCTTTGGAACTCTTCCATTGTTCTCACAATTCCTCTGATGTTTAAAAATGCTTTGGAACTCTTTTATTGTTCTCGGAAATCCCCCTAAGTTTAAAAATGCTTTGGAAATCTTCCATTGTTCTCGCAATTCCACTGAAGATTAAAAATGCTTTGGAACTCTTCCAATGTTCTCGGAATTCTGCCGAAGTTTAAAAATGCTTTGGAACTCTTCCATTGTTCTCGGATTTCCGTTGATGTTTAACAATGCTTTGGAACTCTTCCATTGTTCTCGGAATTCTGCTGTATTTTAAAAATACTTTGGAACCCTTCCATTGTTCTCGGAAATCCCCCTAAGTTAAAAAATGCTTTGGAACTCTTCCATTGTTCAAGGAATGCCGCTGAAGTTTAACAATGCTTTGGAACTCTTCCATTGTTCAAGGAATTCCTCTGAAGTTTAACAATGCTTTGGAACTCTTCCATTGTTCTCGGAATTCTGCTGAAGTTTAGCAATGCTTTGGAACTCTTCCATTGTTCTGGGAATTCTGCTGAAGTTTAAAAATGCTTTGGAACTCTTCCATTGTTCTCGATATACTGCTGAAGTTTAAAAATGCTATGGAACTCTTTCATTGTTCTGGGAATTCTGCTGAAGTTTAAAAATGCTTTGGAACTCTTCCATTGTTCTCGGAATTCCGCTGATGATTAACAATGCTTTGGAACTCTTACATTGTTCAAGGAATTCCTCTGAAGTTTATCAATGCTTTGGAACTCTTCCATTGTTCTCGGAATTCTGCTGAAGTTTAAAAATGCTTTGATTCTCTTCCATTGTTCTGGGAATTCTGCTGAAGTTCAAAAATGCTTTGGAACACTTCCATTGTTCTGGGTCATTCTGCTGAAGTTTAAAAATGCTTTAGAACTCTTTCGTTGTTCTGGGAATTCTGCTGAAGTTTAAAAATGCTTTGGAACACTTCCATTGTTCTCAGAATTCCGCTGATATTTATCAATTCTTTGGAACTCTTCCATTGTTCAGGAATTTCACTGAAGTATAAAAATGCTATGGAACTCTTCCAATGTTTTCGGAATTCCGCTGTAATTTAAAACTGCTTTGGAACTCTTCCATTGTTCTCGTAATTATGCTAAAGTTTAAAAATGCTTTGGAACTCTTCCATTGTTCTCGGAATTCCGCTGATGTTTAACAATGCTTTGGAACACTACCAATGTGCTCGGAATTCTGCTGAAGTTTAAAAATGCTTTGGAACTCTTCCATTGTTCTCAGAATTCCGCTGATGTTTAACAATGATTTGGAACTTTTCCATTGTTCTGGGAATTCTGCTGAAGCTTAAAAATGCTTTGGAAAACTTTCATTGTTCTTGGAATTCTGCTGATGTTTAACAATGCTTTGGAACACTACCAATGTGCTCGGAATTCTGCTGAAGTTTAAAAATGCTTTGGAACTCTTCCATTGTTCTCAGAATTCCGCTGATGTTTAACAATGGTTTGGAACTTTTCCATTGTTCTGGTAATTCTGCTGAAGATTAAAAATGCTTTGGAAAACTTTCATTGTTCTTGGAATTCTGCTGATGTTTAACAATGCTTTGGAATTCTTCCATTGTTCTCGGAATTCTGCTGCAGTTTAAAAACGCTTTGTAACTCTTCCATTGTTCTCGGAATTCTGTTGAAGTTAAAAAATGCTTTGGAACTCTTATATTGTTCACGGAATTATGCTAAAGTTTAAAAATGCTTTGGAACTCTTCCATTGTTCTCAGAATTCCTCTGATGTTTAACAATGCTTTTGAACTCTTTCATTGTACACGGAATTCCGCTGAAGTTTAAAAATGCTTTGGAACTCTTCCATTGTTCTCACAATTCCTCTGATGTTTAACAATGCTTTGGAACTCTTCCATTGTTCACGGAATTCCGCTGAAGTTTAAAAATGCTTTGGAACTCTTCCATTGTTCTCACAATTCCTCTGATGTTTAAAAATGCTTTGGAACTCTTCTATTGTTCTCAGAATTCCGCTGAAGTTTAAAAATGCTATAGAACTCTTTTATTGTTCTCAGAATTCCGCTGAAGTTTAAAAATGCTTTGGAACTCTTCCATGGTTCTCGGAAATCTGTTGAAGTTAAAAAATGCTTTGGAACTCTTCTATTGTTCACGGACTTATGCTAAAGTTTAAAAATGCTTTGGAACTCTTCCATTGTTCTCGGAATTCTGCTGCAGTTTAAAAATGCTATGGAACTCTTTTATTGTTCTCAGAATTCCGCTGAAGTTTAAAAATGCTTTGGAACTCTTCCAAGGTTCTCGGAATTCTGTTGAAGTTAAAAAATGCTTTGGAAATCTTCCATTGTTCTCGGAATTCCACTGAAGATTAAAAATGCTTTGGAACTCTTCCAATGTTCTCGGAATTCTGCTGAAGTTTAAAAATGCTTTGGAACTCTTCCATTGTTCTCGGATTTCCGTTGATGTTTAACAATGCTTTGGAACTCTTACATTGTTCTCGGAATTCTGCTGAAGTTTAAAAATCCTTTGGAAAAGTTCCATTGTTCTTAGAATTCTGCTGATGTTTAACAATGCTTTGGAATTTTTCCATTGTTCACGGAATTCCGCTGAAGTTTAAAAATGCTTTGGAACTCTTCCATTGTTCTCAGAATCCCACTGATATTTATCAATGCTTTGGATCTTTTCCATTGTTCAGGAATTTCACTGAAGTATAAAAATGCTTTGGAACTCTTCCATTGTTTTTGGAATTCCGCTGATGTTTAACAATGCTTTGGAGCACTTACATTGTCCTCGGAAATCCGCTGATGTTTAACAATGCTTTGAAACTCATCCATTGTTCTCGGAATTCTGCTGTAATTTAAAAATACTTTGGAACTCTTCCATTGTTCTCGGAAATCCCCCTAAGTTAAAAAATGCTTTGGAACTCTTCCATTGTTCTCGTAATTCCGCTGTAATTTAGAAATGCTTTGGAATTCTTCCATTGTTCTCGGAATTCTGCTGAAGTTTAAAAACGCTTTGGAGCTCTTCCATTGTTCTCGGAATTCTGCTGAAGTTTAAAAATGCTATGGAACTCTTTTATTGTTCTCAGAATTCCGCTGAAGTTTAAAAATGCTTTGGAACTCTTCCATGGTTCTCGGAAATCTGTTGAAGTTAAAAAATTCTTTGGAACTCTTCTATTGTTCACGGACTTATGCTAAAGTTTAAAAATGCTTTGGAACTCTTCCATTGTTCTCACAATTTCTCTGATGTTTAACAATGCTTTGGAACTCTTCCATTGTCCTCGGAAATCCGCTGATGTTTAACAATGCTTTGAAACTCTTCCATTGTTCTCGGAATTCTGCTGCAGTTTAAAAACACTTTGTAACTCTTCCATTGTTCTCGGAATTCTGTTGAAGTTAAAAAATGCTTTGGAACTCTTCTATTGTTCACGGAATTATGCTAAAGTTTAAAAATGCTTTGGAACTCTTCCATTGTTCTCAGAATTCCTCTGATGTTTAACAATGCTTTGGAACTCTTTCATTGTACACGGAATTCCGCTGAAGTTTAAAAATGCTTTGGAACTCTTCCATTGTTCTCACAATTCCTCTGATGTTTAAAAATGCTTTGGAACTCTTCTATTGTTCTCAGAATTCCGCTGAAGTTTAAAAATGCTATGGAACTCTTTTATTGTTCTCAGAATTCCGCTGAAGTTTAAAAATGCTTTGGAACTCTTCCATGGTTCTCGGAAAAAAGAGCTTTGGAGCTCTTCCATTGTTCTCGGAATTCTGCTGAAGTTTAAAAATGCTATGGAACTCTTTTATTGTTCTCAGAATTCCGCTGAAGTTTAAAAATGCTTTGGAACTCTTCCATGGTTCTCGGAAATCTGTTGAAGTTAAAAAATTCTTTGGAACTCTTCTATTGTTCACGGACTTATGCTAAAGTTTAAAAATGCTTTGGAACTCTTCCATTGTTCTCACAATTTCTCTGATGTTTAACAATGCTTTGGAACTCTTCCATTGTCCTCGGAAATCCGCTGATGTTTAACAATGCTTTGAAACTCTTCCATTGTTCTCGGAATTCTGCTGCAGTTTAAAAACGCTTTGTAACTCTTCCATTGTTCTCGGAATTCTGTTGAAGTTAAAAAATGCTTTGGAACTCTTCTATTGTTCACGGAATTATGCTAAAGTTTAAAAATGCTTTGGAACTCTTCCATTGTTCTCAGAATTCCTCTGATGTTTAACAATGCTTTGGAACTCTTTCATTGTACACGGAATTCCGCTGAAGTTTAAAAATGCTTTGGAACTCTTCCATTGTTCTCACAATTCCTCTGATGTTTAACAATGCTTTGGAACTCTTCCATTGTTCTCACAATTCCTCTGATGTTTAAAAATGCTTTGGAACTCTTCTATTGTTCTCAGAATTCCGCTGAAGTTTAAAAATGCTATGGAACTCTTTTATTGTTCTCAGAATTCCGCTGAAGTTTAAAATGCTTTGGAACTCTTCCATGGTTCTCGGAAATCTGTTGAAGTTAAAAAATGCTTTGGAACTCTTCTATTGTTCACGGACTTATGCTAAAGTTTAAAAATGCTTTGGAACTCTTCCATTGTTCTCGGAATTCCGCTGATGTTTAACAATGCTTTGGAACACTACCAATGTGCTCGGAATTCTGCTGAAGTTTAAAAATGCTTTGGAACTCTTCCATTGTTCTCAGAATTCCGCTGATGTTTAACAATGGTTTGGAAATTTTCCATTGTTCTGGGAATTCTGCTGAAGTTTAAAAATGCTTTGGAAAACTCTCATTGTTCTTGGAATTCTGCTGATGTTTAACAATGCTTTGGAATTCTTCCATTGTTCTCGGAATTCTGCTGAAGTTTAAAACCGCTTTGTAACTCTTCCATTGTTCTCGGAATTCTGTTGAAGTTAAAAAATGCTTTGGAACTCTTCTATTGTTCACGGAATTATGCTAAAATTTAAAAATGCTTTGGAACTCTTCCATTGTTCTCAGAATTCCTCTGATGTTAACAATGCTTTGGAACTCTTCCATTGTTCACGGAATTCCGCTGAAGTTTAAAAATGCTTTGGAACTCTTCCATTGTTCTCACAATTCCTCTGATGTTTAAAAATGCTTTGGAACTCTTCTATTGTTCTCGGTAATCCCCCTAAGTTTAAAAATGCTTTGGAAATCTTCCATTGTTCTCGGAATTCCACTGAAGATTAAAAATGCTTTGGAACTCTTCCAATGTTCTCGGAATTCTGCTGAAGTTTTAAAATGCTTTGGAACTCTTCCATTCTTCTCAGAATTCCGATGAAGTTTAAAACTGCTTTGGAACTCTTCTATTATTCAAGGAATTCCACTGAAGAATAAAAATGCTTTGGAACTCTTCCAATGTTCTCGGAATTCTGCTGATGTTTAACAATGCTTTGGAACACTACCAATGTGCTCGGAATTCTGCTAAAGTTTAAAAATGCTTTGGAACTCTTCCATTGTTCTCGGAATTCCGCTGATGTTTAAAAATGCTTTGGAAGTTTTCCATTGTTCTGGGAATTCTGCTGAAGTTTAAAAATGCTTTGGAAAATTATCGTTGTTCTTGGAATTCTGCTGATGTTTAACAATGCTTTGGAATTCTTCCATTGTTCTCGGAAATCTGCTGAAGTTTAAAACCGCTTTGTAACTCTTCCATTGTTCTCGGAATTCTGTTGAAGTTAAAAAATGCTTTGGAACTCTTCTATTGTTCACGGAATTATGCTAAAATTTAAAAATGCTTTGGAACTCTTCCATTGTTCTCAGAATTCCTCTGATGTTTAACAATGCTTTGGAACTCTTCCATTGTTCACGGAATTCCGCTGAAGTTTAAAAATGCTTTGGAACTCTTCCATTGTTCTCACAATTCCTCTGATGTTTAAAAATGCTTTGGAACTCTTCTATTGTTCTCGGAAATCCCCCTAAGTTTAAAAATGCTTTGGAAATCTTCCATTGTTCTCGGAATTCCACTGAAGATTAAAAATGCTTTGGAACTCTTCCAATGTTCTCGGAATTCTGCTGAAGTTTAAAAATGCTTTGGAACTCTTCCATTCTTCTCAGAATTCCGATGAAGTTTAAAACTGCTTTGGAACTCTTCTATCATTCAAGGAATTCCACTGAAGATTAAAAATGCTTTGGAACTCTTCCAATGTTCTTGGAATTCTGCTGATGTTTAACAATGCTTTGGAATTCTTCCATTGTTCTCGGATTTCCGTTGATGTTTAACAATGCTTTGGAACTCTTCCATTGTTCTCAGAATTCTGCTGAAGTTTAAAAATGCTTTGGAAATCTTCCATTGTTCTCGGAATTCCACTGAAGATTAAAAATGCTTTGGAACTCTTCCAATGTTCTCGGAATTCTGCTGAAGTTTAAAAATGCTTTGGAACTCTTCCATTCTTCTCAGAATTCCGATGAAGTTTAAAACTGCTTTGGAACTCTTCTATTATTCAAGGAATTCCACTGAAGATTAAAAATGCTTTGGACCTCTTCCAATGTTCTCGGAATTCTGCTGATGTTTAACAATGCTTTGGAACTCTTCCATTGTTCTCGGAATTCTGCTGAAGTTTAAAAATGCTTTGGAAAACTTCCATTGTTCAAGGAATGCCGCTTAAGTTTAACAATGCTTTGGAACTCTTCCATTGTTCAAGGAATTCCTCTGAAGTTTAACAATGCTTTGGAACTCTTCCATTGTTCTCGGAATTCTGCTGAAGTTTAACAATGCTTTGGAACTCTTCCATTGTTCTCGATATACTGCTGAAGTTTAAAAATGCTATGGAACTCTTTCATTGTTCTGGGAATTCTGCTGAAGTTTAAAAATGCTTTGGAACTCTTCCATTGTTCTCGGAATTCCGCTGATGATTAACAATGCTTTGGAACTCTTACATTGTTCAAGGAATTCCTCTGAAGTTTATCAATGCTTTGGAACTCTTCCATTGTTCTCGGAATTCTGCTGAAGCTTAAAAATGCTTTGGAAAACTTTCATTGTTCTTGGAATTCTGCTGATGTTTAACAATGCTTTGGAACACTACCAATGTGCTCGGGAATTCTGCTGAAGTTTAAAAATGCTTTGGAACTCTTCCATTGTTCTCAGAATTCCGCTGATGTTTAACAATGGTTTGGAACTTTTCCATTGTTCTGGTAATTCTGCTGAAGTTTAAAAATGCTTTGGAAAACTTTCATTGTTCTTGGAATTCTGCTGATGTTTAACAATGCTTTGGAATTTTTCCATTGTTCTCGGAATTCTGCTGAAGTTTAAAAACGCTTTGTAACACTTCCATTGTTCTCGGAATTCTGTTGAATTTAAAAAATGCTTTGGAACTCTTCTATTGTTCACGGAATTATGCTAAAGTTTAAAAATGCTTTGGAACTCTTCCATTGTTCTCAGAATTCCTCTGATGTTTAACAATGCTTTGGAACTCTTCCATTGTTAACGGAATTCCGCTGAAGTTTAAAAATGCTTTGGAACTCTTCCATTGTTCTCACAATTCCTCTGATGTTTAACAATGCTTTGGAACTCTTCCATTGTTCACGGAATTCCGCTGAAGTTTAAAAATGCTTTGGAACTCTTCCATTGTTCTCACAATTCCTCTGATGTTTAAAAATGCTTTGGAACTCTTCTATTGTTCTCGGAAATCCGCCTAAGTTAAAAATGCTTTGGAAATCTTCCATTGTTCTCGGAATTCCACTGAAGATTAAAAATGCTTTGGAACTCTTCCAATGTTCTCGGAATTCTGCCGAAGTTTAAAAATGCTTTGGAACTCTTCCATTGTTCTCGGATTTCCGTTGATGTTTAACAATGCTTTGGAACTCTTCCATTGTTCTCGGAATTCTGCTGAAGTTTAGAAATGCTTTGGAAAACTTCCATTGTTCTTGGAATTCCGCTGATGTTTAACAATGCTTTGGAATTCTTACATTGTTCACGGAATTCTGCTGAAGTTTAAAAATGCTTTGGAACTCTTCCATTGTTCTCAGAATCCCGCTGATATTTTTCAATGCTTTGGAACTTTTCCATTGTTCAGGAATTTCCCTGTAGTATAAAAATGCTTTGGAACTCTTCCATTGTTTTTGGAATTCCGCTGATGTTTAACAATGCTTTGGAGCACTTCCATTGTCCTCGGAAATCCGCTGATGTTTAACAATGCTTTGAAACTCTTCCTTTGTTCTCGGAATTCTGCTGTAATTTAAAAATACTTTGGAACTCTTCCATTGTTCTCGGAAATCCCCCTAAGTTAAAAAATGCTTTGGAACTCTTTCATTGTTCTCGTAATTCTGCTGAAATTTAGAAATGCTTTGGAACTCTTCCAATGTTCTCGGAATTCTGCTGAAGTTTAAAAATGCTTTTGAACTTCTCCATTGTTCTCGGATTTCCGTTGATGTTTAAAAATGCTTTGGAACTCTTCCATGGTTCTCGGAATTCTGCTGAAGTTTAAAAATGCTTTGGAAAACTTCCATTGTTCTTGGAATTCCGCTGATGCTTAACAATGCTTTGGAATTCTTCCATTGTTCATGGAATTCCGCTGAAGTTTAAAAATGCTTTGGAATTCTTCCATCGTTCTCAGAATCCTGCTGATATTTGTCAATGCTTTGGAACTTTTCCATTGTTCAGGAATTTCACTGAAGTATAAAAATGCTTTGTAACTCTTCCATTGTTTTTGGAATTCCGCTGATGTTTAACAATGCTTTGGAGCACTTCCATTGTCCTCGGAAATCTGCTGATGTTTAACAATGCTTTGAAACTATTCAATTGTACTCGGAATTCTGTTGAAGTTTAAAAACGCTTTGGAACTCTTCCATTGTTCTCGGAATTCTGCTGAAGTTTAACAATGCTTTGGAACTCTTCCATTGTTCTCGGAATTCTGCTGAAGTTTAAAAATGCTTTGGAACTCTTCCATTGTTCTCGGAATTCTGCTGAAGTTTAAAAATGCTTTGGAAACTCTTCCATTGTTCACTGTATATGCTGAAGGTTAAAAATGCTTTGGAACTCTTCCATTGTTCTCAGAATTCCTCTGATGTTTAACAATGCTTTGGAACTTCCATTGTTCACGGAATTCCGCTGAAGTTTTAAAAATACTTTGCAACTCTTCTATTGTTCTTGGAATTCCGCTGATGTTTTAACAATACTTTGGAACTCTTCCATTGTTCTCGGAAAGCCCCCTAAGTTTAAAAATGCTTTGGAACGCTTCCATTGTTCTCGGAAATCCGCTGAACTTTAACAATGCTTTGGAACTCTTTCATTGTTCTCGGAAATCCGCTGAACTTTAACAATGCTTTGGAACTCTTCCATTGTTCTCGGAATTCTACTGATGTTTAACAATGCTTTGGAACACTAACAATGTTCTTGGAATTCTGCTGAAGTTTAAAAATGTTTTGGAACTCTTCCATTGTTCTCGGAATTCCGCTAATTTTTAACAATGATTTGAAACTCTTCCATTTTTCAGGGAATTACGCTGAAGGTGAAAAATGCTTTGGAACTCTTCCATTTTTCTTGGAATTCGACTGAAGTTTAAAAATGCTTTGGAACTCTTCCATTGTTCTCGGAATTCTGCTGAAGTTTAATAGTGCTTTGGAACTCTTCCAATTTTCTCAGAATTCCGCTGAAGTTGAAAAATGCTTTTGTACTCTTCCATTGTTCTCAGAATTTCGTTGAAGTTTAAAAATGCTTTGGAACTCTTGTATTATTCTTGGAATTCCACTGAAGTTTAAAAATGCTTTGGTACTTTTCCATTGTTCTCGGAATTCTGCAGAAGTCTTAAAAATGCTTCGGAACTCTTCCATTGTTCTCGGAATTCCGCTGATCTTTAACAATGCTTGGGAACTGTTCCATTTTTCAGGGATTTCCGCTGAAGTTTAAAAATCCTTTGGAACTCTTCCATTGTTCTCGGAATTCCGCTGATCTTTAACAATGCTTGGGAACTGTTCCATTTTTCAGGGATTTCCGCTGAAGTTTAAAAATCCTTTGGAACTCTTCCATTGTTCTCAGAATTCCAATCATGTTTAACAATGCTTTGGAACTCTTCCATAGTTCTCGGAATTATGCTAAAGTTTAAAAATGCTTTGGAACTCTTCCATTGTTCTCGGAATTCAGCTGATGTTTAACAATGCTTTGGATCTCTTTCATTGTTCTCGGCATTCTGTTGAAGTTCAACAATGCTTTGGAACTAGACCATTGTTCACGGATATCCTCTGAAGTTTAAAAATGCTTTGGAACTCTTCCATTGTTCTCGGAATTCCACTGATGTTTAACAATGCTTTTGAGCTCTTTCATTGTTCTCGGAATTATGATGAAGTTTAAAAATGCTTTGGAACTTGTCCATTGAGCTCGGTATTCCGCTGATGTTTAACAATGCTTTGGAACTCTTCCATTGTTCTCGTCGTTCCGTTGATGTTTAGCAATGATTTGGAACTTTTCTTTTGTTCACGGAATTACGCTGAAGTTTAAAAATGCTTTGGAACTCTTCCATTGTTCTCGGAATTCTGCTGAAGTTTAAAAATGCTATGGAACTCTTTTATTGTTCTCAGAATTCCGCTGAAGTTTAAAAATGCTTTGGAACTCTTCCAAGGTTCTCGGAATTCTGTTGAAGTTAAAAAATGCTTTGGAAATCTTCCATTGTTCTCGGAATTCCACTGAAGATTAAAAATGCTTTGGAACTCTTCCAATGTTCTCGGAATTCTGCTGAAGTTTAAAAATGCTTTGGAACTCTTCCATTGTTCTCGGATTTCCGTTGATGTTTAACAATGCTTTGGAACTCTTACATTGTTCTCGGAATTCTGCTGAAGTTTAAAAATTCTTTGGAAAAGTTCCATTGTTCTTAGAATTCTGCTGATGTTTAACAATGCTTTGGAATTTTTCCATTGTTCACGGAATTCCGCTGAAGTTTAAAAATGCTTTGGAACTCTTCCATTGTTCTCAGAATCCCGCTGATATTTATCAATGCTTTGGATCTTTTCCATTGTTCAGGAATTTCACTGAAGTATAAAAATGCTTTGGAACTCTTCCATTGTTTTTGGAATTCCGCTGATGTTTAACAATGCTTTGGAGCACTTACATTGTCCTCGGAAATCCGCTGATGTTTAACAATGCTTTGAAACTCATCCATTGTTCTCAGAATTCTGCTGTAATTTAAAAATACTTTGGAACTCTTCCATTGTTCTCGGAAATCCCCCTAAGTTAAAAAATGCTTTGGAACTCTTCCATTGTTCTCGTAATTCCGCTGTAATTTAGAAATGCTTTGGAATTCTTCCATTGTTCTCGGAATTCTGCTGAAGTCTTAAAACGCTTTGGAGCTCTTCCATTGTTCTCGGAATTCTGCTGAAGTTTAAAAATGCTATGGAACTCTTTTATTGTTCTCAGAATTCCGCTGAAGTTTAAAAATGCTTTGGAACTCTTCCATGGTTCTCGGAAATCTGTTGAAGTTAAAAAATTCTTTGGAACTCTTCTATTGTTCACGGACTTATGCTAAAGTTTAAAAATGCTTTGGAACTCTTCCATTGTTCTCACAATTTCTCTGATGTTTAACAATGCTTTGGAACTCTTCCATTGTTCACGGAATTCCGCTGAAGTTTAAAAATGCTTTGGAACTCTTCCATTGTTCTCACAATTCCTCTGATGTTTAAAAATGCTTTGGAACTCTTCTATTGTTCTCGGAATTCCCCTAAGTTTAAAAATGCTTTGGAAATCTTCCATTGTTCTCGGAATTCCACTGAAGATTAAAAATGCTTTGGAACTCTTCCAATGTTCTCGGAATTCTGCTGAAGTTTAAAAATGCTTTGGAACTCTTCCATTGTTCTCGGATTTCCGTTGATGTTTAACAATGCTTTGGAACTCTTCCATAGTTCTCGGAATTCTGCTGAAGTTTAAAAATGCTTTGGAAAACTTCCATTGTTCTTAGAATTCCGCTGATGTTTAACAATGCTTTGGAATTTTTCCATTGTTCACGGAATTCCGCTGAAGTTTAAAAATGCTTTGGAACTCTTCCATTGTTCTCAGAATCCCGCTGATATTTATCAATGCTTTGGAACTTTTCCATTGTTCAGGAATTTCACTGAAGTATAAAAATGCTTTGGAACTCTTCCATTGTTTTTGGAATTCCGCTGATGTTTAACAATGCTTTGGAACTTCCATTGTTCACGGAATTCCGCTGAAGTTTTAAAAATACTTTGCAACTCTTCTATTGTTCTTGGAATTCCGCTGATGTTTTAACAATACTTTGGAACTCTTCCATTGTTCTCGGAAAGCCCCCTAAGTTTAAAAATGCTTTGGAACGCTTCCATTGTTCTCGGAAATCCGCTGAACTTTAACAATGCTTTGGAACTCTTTCATTGTTCTCGGAAATCCGCTGAACTTTAACAATGCTTTGGAACTCTTCCATTGTTCTCGGAATTCTACTGATGTTTAACAATGCTTTGGAATACTAACAATGTTCTTGGAATTCTGCTGAAGTTTAAAAATGTTTTGGAACTCTTCCATTGTTCTCGGAATTCCGCTAATTTTTAACAATGATTTGAAACTCTTCCATTTTTCAGGGAATTACGCTGAAGGTGAAAAATGCTTTGGAACTCTTCCATTTTTCTTGGAATTCGACTGAAGTTTAAAAATGCTTTGGAACTCTTCCATTGTTCTCGGAATTCTGCTGAAGTTTAATAGTGCTTTGGAACTCTTCAAATTTTCTCAGAATTCCGCTGAAGTTGAAAAATGCTTTTGTACTCTTCCATTGTTCTCAGAATTTCGCTGAAGTTTAAAAATGCTTTGGAACTCTTGTATTATTCTTGGAATTCCACTGAAGTTTAAAAATGCTTTGGTACTTTTCCATTGTTCTCGGAATTCTGCAGAAGTCTTAAAAATGCTTCGGAACTCTTCCATTGTTCTCGGAATTCCGCTGATCTTTAACAATGCTTGGGAACTGTTCCATTTTTCAGGGATTTCCGCTGAAGTTTAAAAATCCTTTGGAACTCTTCCATTGTTCTCGGAATTCCGCTGATCTTTAACAATGCTTGGGAACTGTTCCATTTTTCAGGGATTTCCGCTGAAATTTAAAAATCCTTTGGAACTCTTCCATTGTTCTCAGAATTCCAATCATGTTTAACAATGCTTTGGAACTCTTCCATAGTTCTCGGAATTATGCTAAAGTTTAAAAATGCTTTGGAACTCTTCCATTGTTCTCGGAATTCAGCTGATGTTTAACAATGCTTTGGATCTCTTTCATTGTTCTCGGCATTCTGTTGAAGTTCAACAATGCTTTGGAACTAGACCATTGTTCACGGATATCCTCTGAAGTTTAAAAATGCTTTGGAACTCTTCCATTGTTCTCGGAATTCCACTGATGTTTAACAATGCTTTTGAGCTCTTTCATTGTTCTCGGAATTATGATGAAGTTTAAAAATGCTTTGGAACTTGTCCATTGAGCTCGGTATTCCGCTGATGTTTAACAATGCTTTGGAACTCTTCCATTGTTCTCGTCGTTCCGTTGATGTTTAGCAATGCTTTGGAACTTTTCTTTTGTTCACGGAATTACGCTGAAGTTTAAAAATGCTTTGGAACTCTTCCATTGTTCTCGGAATTCTGCTGAAGTTTAAAAATGCTATGGAACTCTTTTATTGTTCTCAGAATTCCGCTGAAGTTTAAAAATGCTTTGGAACTCTTCCAAGGTTCTCGGAATTCTGTTGAAGTTAAAAAATGCTTTGGAAATCTTCCATTGTTCTCGGAATTCCACTGAAGATTAAAAATGCTTTGGAACTCTTCCAATGTTCTCGGAATTCTGCTGAAGTTTAAAAATGCTTTGGAACTCTTCCATTGTTCTCGGATTTCCGTTGATGTTTAACATTGCTTTGGAACTCTTACATTGTTCTCGGAATTCTGCTGAAGTTTAAAAATTCTTTGGAAAAGTTCCATTGTTCTTAGAATTCTGCTGATGTTTAACAATGCTTTGGAATTTTTCCATTGTTCACGGAATTCCGCTGAAGTTTAAAAATGCTTTGGAACTCTTCCATTGTTCTCAGAATCCCGCTGATATTTATCAATGCTTTGGATCTTTTCCATTGTTCAGGAATTTCACTGAAGTATAAAAATGCTTTGGAACTCTTCCATTGTTTTTGGAATTCCGCTGATGTTTAACAATGCTTTGGAGCACTTACATTGTCCTCGGAAATCCGCTGATGTTTAACAATGCTTTGAAACTCATCCATTGTTCTCGGAATTCTGCTGTAATTTAAAAATACTTTGGAACTCTTCCATTGTTCTCGGAAATCCCCCTAAGTTAAAAAATGCTTTGGAACTCTTCCATTGTTCTCGTAATTCCGCTGTAATTTAGAAATGCTTTGGAATTCTTCCATTGTTCTCGGAATTCTGCTGAAGTCTTAAAACGCTTTGGAGCTCTTCCATTGTTCTCGGAATTCTGCTGAAGTTTAAAAATGCTATGGAACTCTTTTATTGTTCTCAGAATTCCGCTGAAGTTTAAAAATGCTTTGGAACTCTTCCATGGTTCTCGGAAATCTGTTGAAGTTAAAAAATTCTTTGGAACTCTTCTATTGTTCACGGACTTATGCTAAAGTTTAAAAATGCTTTGGAACTCTTCCATTGTTCTCACAATTTCTCTGATTTTTAACAATGCTTTGGAACTCTTCCATTGTTCACGGAATTCCGCTGAAGTTTAAAAATGCTTTGGAACTCTTCCATTGTTCTCACAATTCCTCTGATGTTTAAAAATGCTTTGGAACTCTTCTATTGTTCTCGGAAATCCCCCTAAGTTTAAAAATGCTTTGGAAATCTTCCATTGTTCTCGGAATTCCACTGAAGATTAAAAATGCTTTGGAACTCTTCCAATGTTCTCGGAATTCTGCTGAAGTTTAAAAATGCTTTGGAACTCTTCCATTGTTCTCGGATTTCCGTTGATGTTTAACAATGCTTTGGAACTCTTCCATAGTTCTCGGAATTCTGCTGAAGTTTAAAAATGCTTTGGAAAACTTCCATTGTTCTTAGAATTCCGCTGATGTTTAACAATGCTTTGGAATTTTTCCATTGTTCACGGAATTCCGCTGAAGTTTAAAAATGCTTTGGAACTCTTCCATTGTTCTCAGAATCCCGCTGATATTTATCAATGCTTTGGAACTTTTCCATTGTTCAGGAATTTCACTGAAGTATAAAAATGCTTTGGAACTCTTCCATTGTTTTTGGAATTCCGCTGATGTTTAACAATGCTTCGGAGCACTTCCATTGTCCTCGGAAATCCGCTGATGTTTAACAATGCTTTGAAACTCTTCCATTGTTCAAGGAATGCCGCTGAAGTTTAACAATGCTTTGGAACCCTTCCATTGTTCAAGGAATTCCTCTGAAGTTTAACAATGCTTTGGAACTCTTTCATTGTTCTGGGAATTCTGCTGAAGTTTAAAAATGCTTTGGAACTTTTTCATTGTTCTGGGAATTCTGCTGAAGTTTAAAAATGCTTTGGAACTCTTCCATTTTTCTCGGAATTCCGCTGATGATTAACAATGCTTTGGAACTCTTACATTGTTCAAGGAATTCCTCTGAAGTTTATCAATGCTTTGGAACTCTTCCATTGTTCTCGGAATTCTGCTGAAGTTTAAAAATGCTTTGATTCTCTTCCATTGTTCTGGGAATTCTGCTGAAGTTTAAAAATGCTTTGGAACACTTCCATTGTTCTAGGCATTCTGCTGAAGTTTAAAAATGCTTTAGAACTCTTTCGTTGTTCTGGGAATTCTGCTGAAGTTTAAAAATGCTTTGGAACTCTTCCATTGTTCTCAGAATTCCGCTGATATTTATCAATGCTTTGGAACTCTTCCATTGTTCAGGAATTTCACTGAAGTATAAAAATGCTATGGAACTCTTCCAATGTTTTCGGAATTCCGCTGTAATTTAAAAATGCTTTGGAACTCTTCCATTATTCTCGGAATTATGCTAAAGTTTAAAAATGATTTGGAACTCTTCCATTGTTCTCGGAATTCCGCTGATGTTTAACAATGCTTTGGAACACTACCAATGTGCTCGGAATTCTGCTGAAGTTTAAAAATGCTTTGGAACTCTTCCATTGTTCTCAGAATTCCGCTGATGTTTAACAATGGTTTGGAACTTTTCCATTGTTCTGGTAATTCTGCTGAAGTTTAAAAATGCTTTGGAAAACTTTCATTGTTCTTGGAATTCTGCTGATGTTTAACAATGCTTTGGAATTCTTCCATTGTTCTCGGAATTCTGCTGGAGTTTAAAAACGCTTTGTAACTCTTCCATCGTTCTCGGAATTCTGTTGAAGTTAAAAAATGCTTTGGAACTCTTCTATTGTTCACGGAATTATGCTAAAGTTTAAAAATGCTTTGGAACTCTTCCATTGTTCTCAGAATTCCTCTGATGTTTAACAATGCTTTTGAACTCTTCCATTGTTCACGGAATTCCGCTGAAGTTTAAAAATGCTTTGGAACTCTTCCATTGTTCTCACAATTCCTCTGATGTTTAACAATGCTTTGGAACTCTTCCATTGTTCTCACAATTCCTCTGATGTTTAAAAATGCTTTGGAACTCTTTTATTGTTCTCGGAAATCCCCCTAAGTTTAAAAATGCTTTGGAAATCTTCCATTGTTCTCGCAATTCCACTGAAGATTAAAAATGCTTTGGAACTCTTCCAATGTTCTCGGAATTCTGCCGAAGTTTAAAAATGCTTTGGAACTCTTCCATTGTTCTCGGATTTCCGTTGATGTTTAACAATGCTTTGGAACTCTTCCATTGTTCTCGGAATTCTGCTGTATTTTAAAAATACTTTGGAACCCTTCCATTGTTCTCGGAAATCCCCCTAAGTTAAAAAATGCTTTGGAACTCTTCCATTGTTCAAGGAATGCCGCTGAAGTTTAACAATGCTTTGGAACTCTTCCATTGTTCAAGGAATTCCTCTGAAGTTTAACAATGCTTTGGAACTCTTCCATTGTTCTCGGAATTCTGCTGAAGTTTAGCAATGCTTTGGAACTCTTCCATTGTTCTGGGAATTCTGCTGAAGTTTAAAAATGCTTTGGAACTCTTGCATTGTTCTCGATATACTGCTGAAGTTTAAAAATGCTATGGAACTCTTTCATTGTTCTGGGAATTCTGCTGAAGTTTAAAAATGCTTTGGAACTCTTCCATTGTTCTCGGAATTCCGCTGATGATTAACAATGCTTTGGAACTCTTACATTGTTCAAGGAATTCCTCTGAAGTTTATCAATGCTTTGGAACTCTTCCATTGTTCTCGGAATTCTGCTGAAGTTTAAAAATGCTTTGATTCTCTTCCATTGTTCTGGGAATTCTGCTGAAGTTCAAAAATGCTTTGGAACACTTCCATTGTTCTGGGTCATTCTGCTGAAGTTTAAAAATGCTTTAGAACTCTTTCGTTGTTCTGGGAATTCTGCTGAAGTTTAAAAATGCTTTGGAACACTTCCATTGTTCTCAGAATTCCGCTGATATTTATCAATTCTTTGGAACTCTTCCATTGTTCAGGAATTTCACTGAAGTATAAAAATGCTATGGAACTCTTCCAATGTTTTCGGAATTCCGCTGTAATTTAAAACTGCTTTGGAACTCTTCCATTGTTCTCGTAATTATGCTAAAGTTTAAAAATGCTTTGGAACTCTTCCATTGTTCTCGGAATTCCGCTGATGTTTAACAATGCTTTGGAACACTACCAATGTGCTCGGAATTCTGCTGAAGTTTAAAAATGCTTTGGAACTCTTCCATTGTTCTCAGAATTCCGCTGATGTTTAACAATGATTTGGAACTTTTCCATTGTTCTGGGAATTCTGCTGAAGCTTAAAAATGCTTTGGAAAACTTTCATTGTTCTTGGAATTCTGCTGATGTTTAACAATGCTTTGGAACACTACCAATGTGCTCGGAATTCTGCTGAAGTTTAAAAATGCTTTGGAACTCTTCCATTGTTCTCAGAATTCCGCTGATGTTTAACAATGGTTTGGAACTTTTCCATTGTTCTGGTAATTCTGCTGAAGATTAAAAATGCTTTGGAAAACTTTCATTGTTCTTGGAATTCTGCTGATGTTTAACAATGCTTTGGAATTCTTCCATTGTTCTCGGAATTCTGCTGCAGTTTAAAAACGCTTTGTAACTCTTCCATTGTTCTCGGAATTCTGTTGAAGTTAAAAAATGCTTTGGAACTCTTCTATTGTTCACGGAATTATGCTAAAGTTTAAAAATGCTTTGGAACTCTTCCATTGTTCTCAGAATTCCTCTGATGTTTAACAATGCTTTTGAACTCTTTCATTGTACACGGAATTCCGCTGAAGTTTAAAAATGCTTTGGAACTCTTCCATTGTTCTCACAATTCCTCTGATGTTTAACAATGCTTTGGAACTCTTCCATTGTTCACGGAATTCCGCTGAAGTTTAAAAATGCTTTGGAACTCTTCCATTGTTCTCACAATTCCTCTGATGTTTAAAAATGCTTTGGAACTCTTCTATTGTTCTCAGAATTCCGCTGAAGTTTAAAAATGCTATAGAACTCTTTTATTGTTCTCAGAATTCCGCTGAAGTTTAAAAATGCTTTGGAACTCTTCCATGGTTCTCGGAAATCTGTTGAAGTTAAAAAATGCTTTGGAACTCTTCTATTGTTCACGGACTTATGCTAAAGTTTAAAAATGCTTTGGAACTCTTCCATTGTTCTCGGAATTCTGCTGAAGTTTAAAAATGCTTTGGAACTCTTCCATTGTTCTCACAATTCCTCTCATGTTTAAAAATGCTTTGGAACTCTTTTATTGTTCTCGGAAATCCCCCTAAGTTTAAAAATGCTTTGGAAATCTTCCATTGTTCTCGCAATTCCACTGAAGATTAAAAATGCTTTGGAACTCTTCCAATGTTCTCGGAATTCTGCCGAAGTTTAAAAATGCTTTGGAACTCTTCCATTGTTCTCGGATTTCCGTTGATGTTTAACAATGCTTTGGAACTCTTCCATTGTTCTCGGAATTCTGCTGTATTTTAAAAATACTTTGGAACCCTTCCATTGTTCTCGGAAATCCCCCTAAGTTAAAAAATGCTTTGGAACTCTTCCATTGTTCAAGGAATGCCGCTGAAGTTTAACAATGCTTTGGAACTCTTCCATTGTTCAAGGAATTCCTCTGAAGTTTAACAATGCTTTGGAACTCTTCCATTGTTCTCGGAATTCTGCTGAAGTTTAGCAATGCTTTGGAACTCTTCCATTGTTCTGGGAATTCTGCTGAAGTTTAAAAATGCTTTGGAACTCTTCCATTGTTCTCGATATACTGCTGAAGTTTAAAAATGCTATGGAACTCTTTCATTGTTCTGGGAATTCTGCTGAAGTTTAAAAATGCTTTGGAACTCTTCCATTGTTCTCGGAATTCCGCTGATGATTAACAATGCTTTGGAACTCTTACATTGTTCAAGGAATTCCTCTGAAGTTTATCAATGCTTTGGAACTCTTCCATTGTTCTCGGAATTCTGCTGAAGTTTAAAAATGCTTTGATTCTCTTCCATTGTTCTGGGAATTCTGCTGAAGTTCAAAAATGCTTTGGAACACTTCCATTGTTCTGGGTCATTCTGCTGAAGTTTAAAAATGCTTTAGAACTCTTTCGTTGTTCTGGGAATTCTGCTGAAGTTTAAAAATGCTTTGGAACACTTCCATTGTTCTCAGAATTCCGCTGATATTTATCAATTCTTTGGAACTCTTCCATTGTTCAGGAATTTCACTGAAGTATAAAAATGCTATGGAACTCTTCCAATGTTTTCGGAATTCCGCTGTAATTTAAAACTGCTTTGGAACTCTTCCATTGTTCTCGTAATTATGCTAAAGTTTAAAAATGCTTTGGAACTCTTCCATTGTTCTCGGAATTCCGCTGATGTTTAACAATGCTTTGGAACACTACCAATGTGCTCGGAATTCTGCTGAAGTTTAAAAATGCTTTGGAACTCTTCCATTGTTCTCAGAATTCCGCTGATGTTTAACAATGATTTGGAACTTTTCCATTGTTCTGGGAATTCTGCTGAAGCTTAAAAATGCTTTGGAAAACTTTCATTGTTCTTGGAATTCTGCTGATGTTTAACAATGCTTTGGAACACTACCAATGTGCTCGGAATTCTGCTGAAGTTTAAAAATGCTTTGGAACTCTTCCATTGTTCTCAGAATTCCGCTGATGTTTAACAATGGTTTGGAACTTTTCCATTGTTCTGGTAATTCTGCTGAAGATTAAAAATGCTTTGGAAAACTTTCATTGTTCTTGGAATTCTGCTGATGTTTAACAATGCTTTGGAATTCTTCCATTGTTCTCGGAATTCTGCTGCAGTTTAAAAACGCTTTGTAACTCTTCCATTGTTCTCGGAATTCTGTTGAAGTTAAAAAATGCTTTGGAACTCTTCTATTGTTCACGGAATTATGCTAAAGTTTAAAAATGCTTTGGAACTCTTCCATTGTTCTCAGAATTCCTCTGATGTTTAACAATGCTTTTGAACTCTTTCATTGTTCACGGAATTCCGCTGAAGTTTAAAAATGCTTTGGAACTCTTCCATTGTTCTCACAATTCCTCTGATGTTTAACAATGCTTTGGAACTCTTCCATTGTTCACGGAATTCCGCTGAAGTTTAAAAATGCTTTGGAACTCTTCCATTGTTCTCACAATTCCTCTGATGTTTAAAAATGCTTTGGAACTCTTCTATTGTTCTCAGAATTCCGCTGAAGTTTAAAAATGCTATAGAACTCTTTTATTGTTCTCAGAATTCCGCTGAAGTTTAAAAATGCTTTGGAACTCTTCCATGGTTCTCGGAAATCTGTTGAAGTTAAAAAATGCTTTGGAACTCTTCTATTGTTCACGGACTTATGCTAAAGTTTAAAAATGCTTTGGAACTCTTCCATTGTTCTCGGAATTCTGCTGAAGTTTAAAAATGCTATGGAACTCTTTTATTGTTCTCAGAATTCCGCTGAAGTTTAAAAATGCTTTGGAACTCTTCCAAGGTTCTCGGAATTCTGTTGAAGTTAAAAAATGCTTTGGAAATCTTCCATTGTTCTCGGAATTCCACTGAAGATTAAAAATGCTTTGGAACTCTTCCAATGTTCTCGGAATTCTGCTGAAGTTTAAAAATGCTTTGGAACTCTTCCATTGTTCTCGGATTTCCGTTGATGTTTAACAATGCTTTGGAACTCTTACATTGTTCTCGGAATTCTGCTGAAGTTTAAAAATTCTTTGGAAAAGTTCCATTGTTCTTAGAATTCTGCTGATGTTTAACAATGCTTTGGAATTTTTCCATTGTTCACGGAATTCCGCTGAAGTTTAAAAATGCTTTGGAACTCTTCCATTGTTCTCAGAATCCCACTGATATTTATCAATGCTTTGGATCTTTTCCATTGTTCAGGAATTTCACTGAAGTATAAAAATGCTTTGGAACTCTTCCATTGTTTTTGGAATTCCGCTGATGTTTAACAATGCTTTGGAGCACTTACATTGTCCTCGGAAATCCTCTGATGTTTAACAATGCTTTGAAACTCATCCATTGTTCTCGGAAATCTGCTGTAATTTAAAAATACTTTGGAACTCTTCCATTGTTCTCGGAAATCCCCCTAAGTTAAAAAATGCTTTGGAACTCTTCCATTGTTCTCGTAATTCCGCTGTAATTTAGAAATGCTTTGGAATTCTTCCATTGTTCTCGGAATTCTGCTGAAGTTTAAAAACGCTTTGGAGCTCTTCCATTGTTCTCGGAATTCTGCTGAAGTTTAAAAATGCTATGGAACTCTTTTATTGTTCTCAGAATTCCGCTGAAGTTTAAAAATGCTTTGGAACTCTTCCATGGTTCTCGGAAATCTGTTGAAGTTAAAAAATTCTTTGGAACTCTTCTATTGTTCACGGACTTATGCTAAAGTTTAAAAATGCTTTGGAACTCTTCCATTGTTCTCACAATTTCTCTGATGTTTAACAATGCTTTGGAACTCTTCCATTGTCCTCGGAAATCCGCTGATGTTTAACAATGCTTTGAAACTCTTCCATTGTTCTCGGAATTCTGCTGCAGTTTAAAAACGCTTTGTAACTCTTCCATTGTTCTCGGAATTCTGTTGAAGTTAAAAAATGCTTTGGAACTCTTCTATTGTTCATGGAATTATGCTAAAGTTTAAAAATGCTTTGGAACTCTTCCATTGTTCTCAGAATTCCTCTGATGTTTAACAATGCTTTGGAACTCTTTCATTGTACACGGAATTCCGCTGAAGTTTAAAAATGCTTTGGAACTCTTCCATTGTTCTCACAATTCCTCTGATGTTTAAAAATGCTTTGGAACTCTTCTATTGTTCTCAGAATTCCGCTGAAGTTTAAAAATGATATGGAACTCTTTTATTGTTCTCAGAATTCCGCTGAAGTTTAAAAATGCTTTGGAACTCTTCCATGGTTCTCGGAAAAAAGAGCTTTGGAGCTCTTCCATTGTTCTCGGAATTCTGCTGAAGTTTAAAAATGCTATGGAACTCTTTTATTGTTCTCAGAATTCCGCTGAAGTTTAAAAATGCTTTGGAACTCTTCCATGGTTCTCGGAAATCTGTTGAAGTTAAAAAATTCTTTGGAACTCTTCTATTGTTCACGGACTTATGCTAAAGTTTAAAAATGCTTTGGAACTCTTCCATTGTTCTCACAATTTCTCTGATGTTTAACAATGCTTTGGAACTCTTCCATTGTCCTCGGAAATCCGCTGATGTTTAACAATGCTTTGAAACTCTTCCATTGTTCTCGGAATTCTGCTGCAGTTTAAAAACGCTTTGTAACTCTTCCATTGTTCTCGGAATTCTGTTGAAGTTAAAAAATGCTTTGGAACTCTTCTATTGTTCACGGAATTATGCTAAAGTTTAAAAATGCTTTGGAACTCTTCCATTGTTCTCAGAATTCCTCTGATGTTTAACAATGCTTTGGAACTCTTTCATTGTACACGGAATTCCGCTGAAGTTTAAAAATGCTTTGGAACTCTTCCATTGTTCTCACAATTCCTCTGATGTTTAACAATGCTTTGGAACTCTTCCATTGTTCTCACAATTCCTCTGATGTTTAAAAATGCTTTGGAACTCTTCTATTGTTCTCAGAATTCCGCTGAAGTTTAAAAATGCTATGGAACTCTTTTATTGTTCTCAGAATTCCGCTGAAGTTTAAAAATGCTTTGGAACTCTTCCATGGTTCTCGGAAATCTGTTGAAGTTAAAAAATGCTTTGGAACTCTTCTATTGTTCACGGACTTATGCTAAAGTTTAAAAATGCTTTGGAACTCTTCCATTGTTCTCACAATTTCTCTGATGTTTAACAATGCTTTGGAACTCTTCCATTGTTCACGGAATTCCGCTGAAGTTTAAAAATGCTTTGGAACTCTTCCATTGTTCTCACAATTCCTCTGATGTTTAAAAATGCTTTGGAACTCTTCTATTGTTCTCGGAAATCCCCCTAAGTTTAAAAATGCTTTGGAAATCTTCCATTGTTCTCGGAATTCCACTGAAGATTAAAAATGCTTTGGAACTCTTCCAATGTTCTCGGAATTCTGCTGAAGTTTAAAAATGCTTTGGAACTCTTCCATTGTTCTCGGATTTCCGTTGATGTTTAACAATGCTTTGGAACTCTTCCATTGTTCTCGGAATTCTGCTGAAGTTTAAAAATGCTTTGGAAAACTTCCATTGTTCTTAGAATTCCGCTGATGTTTAACAATGCTTTGGAATTTTTCCATTGTTCACGGAATTCCGCTGAAGTTTAAAAATGCTTTGGAACTCTTCCATTGTTCTCAGAATCCCGCTGATATTTATCAATGCTTTGGAACTTTTCCATTGTTCAGGAATTTCACTGAAGTATAAAAATGCTTTGGAACTCTTCCATTGTTTTTGGAATTCCGCTGATGTTTAACAATGCTTCGGAGCACTTCCATTGTCCTCGGAAATCCGCTGATGTTTAACAATGCTTTGAAACTCTTCCATTGTTCTCAGAATTCTGCTGTATTTTAAAAATACTTTGTAACTCTTCCATTGTTCTCGGAAATCCCCCTAAGTTAAAAAATGCTTTGGAACTCTTCCATTGTTCAAGGAATGCCGCAGAAGTTTAACAATGCTTTGGAACTCTTCCATTGTTCAAGGAATTCCTCTGAAGTTTAACAATGCTTTGGAACTCCTCCATTGTTCTCGGAATTCTGCTGAAGTTTAACAATGCTTTGGAACTCTTCCATTGTTCTGGGAATTCTGCTGAAGTTTAAAAATGCTTTGGAACTCTTCCATTGTTCTCGATATACTGCTGAAGTTTAAAAATGCTATGGAACTCTTTCATTGTTCTGGGAATTCTGCTGAAGTTTAAAATTCTTTGGAACTCTTCCATTGTTCTCGGAATTCCGCTGATGATTAACAATGCTTTGGAACTCTTACATTGTTCAAGGAATTCCTCTGAAGTTTATCAATGCTTTGGAACTCTTCCATTGTTCTCGGAATTCTGCTGAAGTTTAAAAATGCTTTGATTCTCTTCCATTGTTCTGGGAATTCTGCTGAAGTTTAAAAATGCTTTGGAACACTTCCATTGTTCTGGGCATTCTGCTGAAGTTTAAAAATGCTTTAGAACTCTTTCGTTGTTCTGGGAATTCTGCTGAAGTTTAAAAATGCTTTGGAACTCTTCCATTGTTCTCAGAATTCCGCTGATATTTATCAATGCTTCGGAACTCTTCCATTGTTCAGGAATTTCACTGAAGTATAAAAATGCTATGGAACTCTTCCAATGTTTTCGGAATTCCGCTGTAATTTAAAAATGCTTTGGAACTCTTCCATTGTTCTCGGAATTATGCTAAAGTTTAAAAATGCTTTGGAACTCTTCCATTGTTCTCGGAATTCCGCTGATGTTTAACAATGCTTTGGAACACTACCAATGTGCTCGGAATTCTGCTGAAGTTTAAAAATGCTTTGGAACTCTTCCATTGTTCTCAGAATTCCGCTGATGTTTAACAATGGTTTGGAAATTTTCCATTGTTCTGGGAATTCTGTTGAAGCTTAAAAATGCTTTGGAAAACTTTCATTGTTCTTGCAATTCTGCTGATGTTTAACAATGCTTTGGAACACTACCAATGTGCTCGGAATTCTGCTGAAGTTTAAAAATGCTTTGGAACTCTTCCATTGTTCTCAGAATTCCGCTGATGTTTAACAATGGTTTGGAACTTTTCCATTGTTCTGGTAATTCTGCTGAAGTTTAAAAATGCTTTGGAAAACTTTCATTGTTCTTGGAATTCTGCTGATGTTTAACAATGCTTTGGAATTCTTCCATTGTTCTCGGAATTCTGCTGAATTTTAAAAACACTTTGTAACTCTTCCATTGTTCTCGGAATTCTGTTGAAGTTAAAAAATGCTTTGGAACTCTTCTATTGTTCAGGAATTATGCTAAAGTTTAAAAATGCTTTGGAACTCTTCAATTGTTCTCAGAATTCCTCTGATGTTTAACAATGCTTTGGAACTCTTCCATTGTTCACGGAATTCCGCTGAAGTTTAAAAATGCTTTGGAACTCTTCCATTGTTCTCACAATTCCTCTGATGTTTAACAATGCTTTGGAACTCTTCCATTGTTCTCACAATTCCTCTGATGTTTAAAAATGCTTTGGAACTCTTCTATTGTTCTCGGAAATCCCCCTAAGTTTAAAAATGCTTTGGAAATCTTCCATTGTTCTCGGAATTCCACTGAAGATTAAAAATGCTTTGGAACTCTTCCAATGTTCTCGGAATTCTGCCGAAGTTTAAAAATGCTTTGGAACTCTTCCATTGTTCTCGGATTTCCGTTGATGTTTAACAATGCTTTGGAACTCTTCCATTGTTCTCGGAATTCTGCTGTATTTTAAAAATACTTTGGAACCCTTCCATTGTTCTCGGAAATCCCCCTAAGTTAAAAAATGCTTTGGAACTCTTCCATTGTTCAAGGAATGCCGCTGAAGTTTAACAATGCTTTGGAACTCTTCCATTGTTCAAGGAATTCCTCTGAAGTTTAACAATGCTTTGGAACTCTTCCATTGTTCTCGGAATTCTGCTGAAGTTTAGCAATGCTTTGGAACTCTTCCATTGTTCTGGGAATTCTGCTGAAGTTTAAAAATGCTTTGGAACTCTTCCATTGTTCTCGATATACTGCTGAAGTTTAAAAATGCTATGGAACTCTTTCATTGTTCTGGGAATTCTGCTGAAGTTTAAAAATGCTTTGGAACTCTTCCATTGTTCTCGGAATTCCGCTGATGATTAACAATGCTTTGGAACTCTTACATTGTTCAAGGAATTCCTCTGAAGTTTATCAATGCTTTGGAACTCTTCCATTGTTCTCGGAATTCTGCTGAAGTTTAAAAATGCTTTGATTCTCTTCCATTGTTCTGGGAATTCTGCTGAAGTTTAAAAATGCTTTGGAACACTTCCATTGTTCTGGGTCATTCTGCTGAAGTTTAAAAATGCTTTAGAACTCTTTCGTTGTTCTGGGAATTCTGCTGAAGTTTAAAAATGCTTTGGAACACTTCCATTGTTCTCAGAATTCCGCTGATATTTATCAATTCTTTGGAACTCTTCCATTGTTCAGGAATTTCACTGAAGTATAAAAATGCTATGGAACTCTTCCAATGTTTTCGGAATTCCGCTGTAATTTAAAACTGCTTTGGAACTCTTCCATTGTTCTCGTAATTATGCTAAAGTTTAAAAATGCTTTGGAACTCTTCCATTGTTCTCGGAAGTCCGCTGATGTTTAACAATGCTTTGGAACACTACCAATGTGCTCGGAATTCTGCTGAAGTTTAAAAATGCTTTGGAACTCTTCCATTGTTCTCAGAATTCCGCTGATGTTTAACAATGATTTGGAACTTTTCCATTGTTCTGGGAATTCTGCTGAAGCTTAAAAATGCTTTGGAAAACTTTCATTGTTCTTGGAATTCTGCTGATGTTTAACAATGCTTTGGAACACTACCAATGTGCTCGGAATTCTGCTGAAGTTTAAAAATGCTTTGGAACTCTTCCATTGTTCTCAGAATTCCGCTGATGTTTAACAATGGTTTGGAACTTTTCCATTGTTCTGGTAATTCTGCTGAAGATTAAAAATGCTTTGGAAAACTTTCATTGTTCTTGGAATTCTGCTGATGTTTAACAATGCTTTGGAATTCTTCCATTGTTCTCGGAATTCTGCTGCAGTTTAAAAACGCTTTGTAACTCTTCCATTGTTCTCGGAATTCTGTTGAAGTTAAAAAATGCTTTGGAACTCTTCTATTGTTCACGGAATTATGCTAAAGTTTAAAAATGCTTTGGAACTCTTCCATTGTTCTCAGAATTCCTCTGATGTTTAACAATGCTTTGGAACTCTTTCATTGTACACGGAATTCCGCTGAAGTTTAAAAATGCTTTGGAACTCTTCCATTGTTCTCACAATTCCTCTGATGTTTAACAATGCTTTGGAACTCTTCCATTGTTCACGGAATTCCGCTGAAGTTTAAAAATGCTTTGGAACTCTTCCATTGTTCTCACAATTCCTCTGATGTTTAAAAATGCTTTGGAACTCTTCTATTGTTCTCAGAATTCCGCTGAAGTTTAAAAATGCTTTGGAACTCTTCCATGGTTCTCGGAAATCTGTTGAAGTTAAAAAATGCTTTGGAACTCTTCTATTGTTCACGGACTTATGCTAAAGTTTAAAAATGCTTTGGAACTCTTCCATTGTTCTCGGAATTCTGCTGAAGTTTAAAAATGCTATGGAACTCTTTTATTGTTCTCAGAATTCCGCTGAAGTTTAAAAATGCTTTGGAACTCTTCCAAGGTTCTCGGAATTCTGTTGAAGTTAAAAAATGCTTTGGAAATCTTCCATTGTTCTCGGAATTCCACTGAAGATTAAAAATGCTTTGGAACTCTTCCAATGTTCTCGGAATTCTGCTGAAGTTTAAAAATGCTTTGGAACTCTTCCATTGTTCTCGGATTTCCGTTGATGTTTAACAATGCTTTGGAACTCTTACATTGTTCTCGGAATTCTGCTGAAGTTTAAAAATTCTTTGGAAAAGTTCCATTGTTCTTAGAATTCTGCTGATGTTTAACAATGCTTTGGAATTTTTCCATTGTTCACGGAATTCCGCTGAAGTTTAAAAATGCTTTGGAACTCTTCCATTGTTCTCAGAATCCCGCTGATATTTATCAATGCTTTGGATCTTTTCCATTGTTCAGGAATTTCACTGAAGTATAAAAATGCTTTGGAACTCTTCCATTGTTTTTGGAATTCCGCTGATGTTTAACAATGCTTTGGAGCACTTACATTGTCCTCGGAAATCCGCTGATGTTTAACAATGCTTTGAAACTCATCCATTGTTCTCGGAATTCTGCTGTAATTTAAAAATACTTTGGAACTCTTCCATTGTTCTCGGAAATCCCCCTAAGTTAAAAAATGCTTTGGAACTCTTCCATTGTTCTCGTAATTCCGCTGTAATTTAGAAATGCTTTGGAATTCTTCCATTGTTCTCGGAATTCTGCTGAAGTTTAAAAACGCTTTGGAGCTCTTCCATTGTTCTCGGAATTCTGCTGAAGTTTAAAAATGCTATGGAACTCTTTTATTGTTCTCAGAATTCCGCTGAAGTTTAAAAATGCTTTGGAACTCTTCCATGGTTCTCGGAAATCTGTTGAAGTTAAAAAATTCTTTGGAACTCTTCTATTGTTCACGGACTTATGCTAAAGTTTAAAAATGCTTTGGAACTCTTCCATTGTTCTCACAATTTCTCTGATGTTTAACAATGCTTTGGAACTCTTCCATTGTCCTCGGAAATCCGCTGATGTTTAACAATGCTTTGAAACTCTTCCATTGTTCTCGGAATTCTGCTGCAGTTTAAAAACGCTTTGTAACTCTTCCATTGTTCTCGGAATTCTGTTGAAGTTAAAAAATGCTTTGGAACTCTTCTATTGTTCACGGAATTATGCTAAAGTTTAAAAATGCTTTGGAACTCTTCCATTGTTCTCAGAATTCCTCTGATGTTTAAAAATGCTTTGGAACTCTTCTATTGTTTTCAGAATTCCGCTGAAGTTTAAAAATGCTATGGAACTCTTTTATTGTTCTCAGAATTCCGCTGAAGTTTAAAAATGCTTTGGAACTCTTCCATGGTTCTCGGAAAAAAGAGCTTTGGAGCTCTTCCATTGTTCTCGGAATTCTGCTGAAGTTTAAAAATGCTATGGAACTCTTTTATTGTTCTCAGAATTCCGCTGAAGTTTAAAAATGCTTTGGAACTCTTCCATGGTTCTCGGATTTCCGTTGATGTTTAACAATGCTTTGGAACTCTTCCATTGTTCTCGGAATTCTGCTGAAGTTTAAAAATGCTTCGGAAAACTTCCATTGTTCTTAGAATTCCGCTGATGTTTAACAATGCTTTGGAATTTTTCCATTGTTCACGGAATTCCGCTGAAGTTTAAAAATGCTTTGGAACTCTTCCATTGTTCTCAGAATCCCGCTGATATTTATCAATGCTTTGGAACTTTTCCATTGTTCAGGAATTTCACTGAAGTATAAAAATGCTTTGGAACTCTTCCATTGTTTTTGGAATTCCGCTGATGTTTAACAATGCTTCGGAGCACTTCCATTGTCCTCGGAAATCCGCTGATGTTTAACAATGCTTTGAAACTCTTCCATTGTTCTCAGAATTCTGCTGTATTTTAAAAATACTTTGGAACTCTTCCATTGTTCTCGGAAATCCCCCTAAGTTAAAAAATGCTTTGGAACTCTTCCATTGTTCAAGGAATGCCGCAGAAGTTTAACAATGCTTTGGAACTCTTCCATTGTTCAAGGAATTCCTCTGAAGTTTAACAATGCTTTGGAACTCCTCCATTGTTCTCGGAATTCTGCTGAAGTTTAACAATGCTTTGGAACTCTTCCATTGTTCTGGGAATTCTGCTGAAGTTTAAAAATGCTTTAGAACTCTTCCATTGTTCTCGATATACTGCTGAAGTTTAAAAATGCTATGGAACTCTTTCATTGTTCTGGGAATTCTGCTGAAGTTTAAAATTCTTTGGAACTCTTCCATTGTTCTCGGAATTCCGCTGATGATTAACAATGCTTTGGAACTCTTACATTGTTCAAGGAATTCCTCTGAAGTTTATCAATGCTTTGGAACTCTTCCATTGTTCTCGGAATTCTGCTGAAGTTTAAAAATGCTTTGATTCTCTTCCATTGTTCTGGGAATTCTGCTGAAGTTTAAAAATGCTTTGGAACACTTCCATTGTTCTGGGCATTCTGCTGAAGTTTAAAAATGCTTTAGAACTCTTTCGTTGTTCTGGGAATTCTGCTGAAGTTTAAAAATGCTTTGGAACTCTTCCATTGTTCTCAGAATTCCGCTGATATTTATCAATGCTTCGGAACTCTTCCATTGTTCAGGAATTTCACTGAAGTATAAAAATGCTATGGAACTCTTCCAATGTTTTCGGAATTCCGCTGTAATTTAAAAATGCTTTGGAACTCTTCCATTGTTCTCGGAATTATGCTAAAGTTTAAAAATGCTTTGGAACTCTTCCATTGTTCTCGGAATTCCGCTGATGTTTAACAATGCTTTGGAACACTACCAATGTGCTCGGAATTCTGCTGAAGTTTAAAAATGCTTTGGAACTCTTCCATTGTTCTCAGAATTCCGCTGATGTTTAACAATGGTTTGGAAATTTTCCATTGTTCTGGGAATTCTGTTGAAGCTTAAAAATGCTTTGGAAAACTTTCATTGTTCTTGGAATTCTGCTGATGTTTAACAATGCTTTGGAACACTACCAATGTGCTCGGAATTCTGCTGAAGTTTAAAAATGCTTTGGAACTCTTCCATTGTTCTCAGAATTCCGCTGATGTTTAACAATGGTTTTGAACTTTTCCATTGTTCTGGTAATTCTGCTGAAGTTTAAAAATGCTTTGGAAAACTTTCATTGTTCTTGGAATTCTGCTGATGTTTAACAATGCTTTGGAATTCTTCCATTGTTCTCGGAATTCTGCTGAAGTTTAAAAACACTTTGTAACTCTTCCATTGTTCTCGGAATTCTGTTGAAGTTAAAAAATGCTTTGGAACTCTTCTATTGTTCACGGAATTATGCTAAAGTTTAAAAATGCTTTGGAACTCTTCAATTGTTCTCAGAATTCCTCTGATGTTTAACAATGCTTTGGAACTCTTCCATTGTTCACGGAATTCCGCTGAAGTTTAAAAATGCTTTGGAACTCTTCCATTGTTCTCACAATTCCTCTGATGTTTAACAATGCTTTGGAACTCTTCCATTGTTCTCACAATTCCTCTGATGTTTAAAAATGCTTTGGAACTCTTCTATTGTTCTCGGAAATCCCCCTAAGTTTAAAAATGCTTTGGAAATCTTCCATTGTTCTCGGAATTCCACTGAAGATTAAAAATGCTTTGGAACTCTTCCAATGTTCTCGGAATTCTGCCGAAGTTTAAAAATGCTTTGGAACTCTTCCATTGTTCTCGGATTTCCGTTGATGTTTAACAATGCATTGGAACTCTTCCATTGTTCTCGGAATTCTGCTGTATTTTAAAAATACTTTGGAACCCTTCCATTGTTCTCGGAAATCCCCCTAAGTTAAAAAATGCTTTGGAACTCTTCCATTGTTCAAGGAATGCCGCTGAAGTTTAACAATGCTTTGGAACTCTTCCATTGTTCAAGGAATTCCTCTGAAGTTTAACAATGCTTTGGAACTCTTCCATTGTTCTCGGAATTCTGCTGAAGTTTAGCAATGCTTTGGAACTCTTCCATTGTTCTGGGAATTCTGCTGAAGTTTAAAAATGCTTTGGAACTCTTCCATTGTTCTCGATATACTGCTGAAGTTTAAAAATGCTATGGAACTCTTTCATTGTTCTGGGAATTCTGCTGAAGTTTAAAAATGCTTTGGAACTCTTCCATTGTTCTCGGAATTCCGCTGATGATTAACAATGCTTTGGAACTCTTACATTGTTCAAGGAATTCCTCTGAAGTTTATCAATGCTTTGGAACTCTTCCATTGTTCTCGGAATTCTGCTGAAGTTTAAAAATGCTTTGATTCTCTTCCATTGTTCTGGGAATTCTGCTGAAGTTTAAAAATGCTTTGGAACACTTCCATTGTTCTGGGTCATTCTGCTGAAGTTTAAAAATGCTTTAGAACTCTTTCGTTGTTCTGGGAATTCTGCTGAAGTTTAAAAATGCTTTGGAACACTTCCATTGTTCTCAGAATTCCGCTGATATTTATCAATTCTTTGGAACTCTTCCATTGTTCAGGAATTTCACTGAAGTATAAAAATGCTATGGAACTCTTCCAATGTTTTCGGAATTCCGCTGTAATTTAAAACTGCTTTGGAACTCTTCCATTGTTCTCGTAATTATGCTAAAGTTTAAAAATGCTTTGGAACTCTTCCATTGTTCTCGGAATTCCGCTGATGTTTAACAATGCTTTGGAACACTACCAATGTGCTCGGAATTCTGCTGAAGTTTAAAAATGCTTTGGAACTCTTCCATTGTTCTCAGAATTCCGCTGATGTTTAACAATGATTTGGAACTTTTCCATTGTTCTGGGAATTCTGCTGAAGCTTAAAAATGCTTTGGAAAACTTTCATTGTTCTTGGAATTCTGCTGATGTTTAACAATGCTTTGGAACACTACCAATGTGCTAGGAATTCTGCTGAAGTTTAAAAATGCTTTGGAACTCTTCCATTGTTCTCAGAATTCCGCTGATGTTTAACAATGGTTTGGAACTTTTCCATTGTTCTGGTAATTCTGCTGAAGATTAAAAATGCTTTGGAAAACTTTCATTGTTCTTGGAATTCTGCTGATGTTTAACAATGCTTTGGAATTCTTCCATTGTTCTCGGAATTCTGCTGCAGTTTAAAAACGCTTTGTAACTCTTCCATTGTTCTCGGAATTCTGTTGAAGTTAAAAAATGCTTTGGAACTCTTCTATTGTTTACGGAATTATGCTAAAGTTTAAAAATGCTTTGGAACTCTTCCATTGTTCTCAGAATTCCTCTGATGTTTAACAATGCTTTGGAACTCTTTCATTGTACACGGAATTCCGCTGAAGTTTAAAAATGCTTTGGAACTCTTCCATTGTTCTCACAATTCCTGTGATGTTTAACAATGCTTTGGAACTCTTCTATTGTTCTCAGAATTCCGCTGAAGTTTAAAAATGCTTTGGAACTCTTCCATGGTTCTCGGAAATCTGTTGAAGTTAAAAAATGCTTTGGAACTCTTCTATTGTTCACGGACTTATGCTAAAGTTTAAAAATGCTTTGGAACTCTTCCATTGTTCTCGGAATTCTGCTGAAGTTTAAAAATGCTATGGAACTCTTTTATTGTTCTCAGAATTCCGCTGAAGTTTAAAAATGCTTTGGAACTCTTCCAAGGTTCTCGGAATTCTGTTGAAGTTAAAAAATGCTTTGGAAATCTTCCATTGTTCTTGGAATTCCACTGAAGATTAAAAATGCTTTGGAACTCTTCCAATGTTCTCGGAATTCTGCTGAAGTTTAAAAATGCTTTGGAACTCTTCCATTGTTCTCGGATTTCCGTTGATGTTTAACAATGCTTTGGAACTCTTACATTGTTCTCGGAATTCTGCTGAAGTTTAAAAATTCTTTGGAAAAGTTCCATTGTTCTTAGAATTCTGCTGATGTTTAACAATGCTTTGGAATTTTTCCATTGTTCACGGAATTCCGCTGAAGTTTAAAAATGCTTTGGAACTCTTCCATTGTTCTCAGAATCCCGCTGATATTTATCAATGCTTTGGATCTTTTCCATTGTTCAGGAATTTCACTGAAGTATAAAAATGCTTTGGAACTCTTCCATTGTTTTTGGAATTCCGCTGATGTTTAACAATGCTTTGGAGCACTTACATTGTCCTCGGAAATCCGCTGATGTTTAACAATGCTTTGAAACTCATCCATTGTTCTCGGAATTCTGCTGTAATTTAAAAATACTTTGGAACTCTTCCATTGTTCTCGGAAATCCCCCTAAGTTAAAAAATGCTTTGGAACTCTTCCATTGTTCTCGTAATTCCGCTGTAATTTAGAAATGCTTTGGAATTCTTCCATTGTTCTCGGAATTCTGCTGAAGTTTAAAAACGCTTTGGAGCTCTTCCATTGTTCTCGGAATTCTGCTGAAGTTTAAAAATGCTATGGAACTCTTTTATTGTTCTCAGAATTCTGCTGAAGTTTAAAAATGCTTTGGAACTCTTCCATGGTTCTCGGAAATCTGTTGAAGTTAAAAAATTCTTTGGAACTCTTCTATTGTTCACGGACTTATGCTAAAGTTTAAAAATGCTTTGGAACTCTTCCATTGTTCTCACAATTTCTCTGATGTTTAACAATGCTTTGGAACTCTTCCATTGTCCTCGGAAATCCGCTGATGTTTAACAATGCTTTGAAACTCTTCCATTGTTCTCGGAATTCTGCTGCAGTTTAAAAACGCTTTGTAACTCTTCCATTGTTCTCGGAATTCTGTTGAAGTTAAAAAATGCTTTGGAACTCTTCTATTGTTCACGGAATTATGCTAAAGTTTAAAAATGCTTTGGAACTCTTCCATTGTTCTCAGAATTCCTCTGATGTTTAACAATGCTTTGGAACTCTTTCATTGTACACGGAATTCCGCTGAAGTTAAAAAATGCTTTGGAACTCTTCCATTGTTCTCACAATTCCTCTGATGTTTAAAAATGCTTTGGAACTCTTCTATTGTTTTCAGAATTCCGCTGAAGTTTAAAAATGCTATGGAACTCTTTTATTGTTCTCAGAATTCCGCTGAAGTTTAAAAATGCTTTGGAACTCTTCCATGGTTCTCGGAAAAAAGAGCTTTGGAGCTCTTCCATTGTTCTCGGAATTCTGCTGAAGTTTAAAAATGCTATGGAACTCTTTTATTGTTCTCAGAATTCCGCTGAAGTTTAAAAATGCTTTGGAACTCTTCCATGGTTCTCGGATTTCCGTTGATGTTTAACAATGCTTTGGAACTCTTCCATTGTTCTCGGAATTCTGCTGAAGTTTAAAAATGCTTCGGAAAACTTCCATTGTTCTTAGAATTCCGCTGATGTTTAACAATGCTTTGGAATTTTTCCATTGTTCACGGAATTCCGCTGAAGTTTAAAAATGCTTTGGAACTCTTCCATTGTTCTCAGAATCCCGCTGATATTTATCAATGCTTTGGAACTTTTCCATTGTTCAGGAATTTCACTGAAGTATAAAAATGCTTTGGAACTCTTCCATTGTTTTTGGAATTCCGCTGATGTTTAACAATGCTTCGGAGCACTTCCATTGTCCTCGGAAATCCGCTGATGTTTAACAATGCTTTGAAACTCTTCCATTGTTCTCAGAATTCTGCTGTATTTTAAAAATACTTTGGAACTCTTCCATTGTTCTCGGAAATCCCCCTAAGTTAAAAAATGCTTTGGAACTCTTCCATTGTTCAAGGAATGCCGCAGAAGTTTAACAATGCTTTGGAACTCTTCCATTGTTCAAGGAATTCCTCTGAAGTTTAACAATGCTTTGGAACTCCTCCATTGTTCTCGGAATTCTGCTGAAGTTTAACAATGCTTTGGAACTCTTCCATTGTTCTGGGAATTCTGCTGAAGTTTAAAAATGCTTTGGAACTCTTCCATTGTTCTCGATATACTGCTGAAGTTTAAAAATGCTATGGAACTCTTTCATTGTTCTGGGAATTCTGCTGAAGTTTAAAATTCTTTGGAACTCTTCCATTGTTCTCGGAATTCCGCTGATGATTAACAATGCTTTGGAACTCTTACATTGTTCAAGGAATTCCTCTGAAGTTTATCAATGCTTTGGAACTCTTCCATTGTTCTCGGAATTCTGCTGAAGTTTAAAAATGCTTTGATTCTCTTCCATTGTTCTGGGAATTCTGCTGAAGTTTAAAAATGCTTTGGAACACTTCCATTGTTCTGGGCATTCTGCTGAAGTTTAAAAATGCTTTAGAACTCTTTCGTTGTTCTGGGAATTCTGCTGAAGTTTAAAAATGCTTTGGAACTCTTCCATTGTTCTCAGAATTCCGCTGATATTTATCAATGCTTCGGAACTCTTCCATTGTTCAGGAATTTCACTGAAGTATAAAAATGCTATGGAACTCTTCCAATGTTTTCGGAATTCCGCTGTAATTTAAAAATGCTTTGGAACTCTTCCATTGTTCTCGGAATTATGCTAAAGTTTAAAAATGCTTTGGAACTCTTCCATTGTTCTCGGAATTCCGCTGATGTTTAACAATGCTTTGGAACACTACCAATGTGCTCGGAATTCTGCTGAAGTTTAAAAATGCTTTGGAACTCTTCCATTGTTCTCAGAATTCCGCTGATGTTTAACAATGGTTTGGAAATTTTCCATTGTTCTGGGAATTCTGTTGAAGCTTAAAAATGCTTTGGAAAACTTTCATTGTTCTTGGAATTCTGCTGATGTTTAACAATGCTTTGGAACACTACCAATGTGCTCGGAATTCTGCTGAAGTTTAAAAATGCTTTGGAACTCTTCCATTGTTCTCAGAATTCCGCTGATGTTTAACAATGGTTTGGAACTTTTCCATTGTTCTGGTAATTCTGCTGAAGTTTAAAAATGCTTTGGAAAACTTTCATTGTTCTTGGAATTCTGCTGATGTTTAACAATGCTTTGGAATTCTTCCATTGTTCTCGGAATTCTGCTGAAGTTTAAAAACACTTTGTAACTCTTCCATTGTTCTCGGAATTCTGTTGAAGTTAAAAAATGCTTTGGAACTCTTCTATTGTTCACGGAATTATGCTAAAGTTTAAAAATGCTTTGGAACTCTTCAATTGTTCTCAGAATTCCTCTGATGTTTAACAATGCTTTGGAACTCTTCCATTGTTCACGGAATTCCGCTGAAGTTTAAAAATGCTTTGGAACTCTTCCATTGTTCTCACAATTCCTCTGATGTTTAACAATGCTTTGGAACTCTTCCATTGTTCTCACAATTCCTCTGATGTTTAAAAATGCTTTGGAACTCTTCTATTGTTCTCGGAAATCCCCCTAAGTTTAAAAATGCTTTGGAAATCTTCCATTGTTCTCGGAATTCCACTGAAGATTAAAAATGCTTTGGAACTCTTCCAATGTTCTCGGAATTCTGCCGAAGTTTAAAAATGCTTTGGAACTCTTCCATTGTTCTCGGATTTCCGTTGATGTTTAACAATGCTTTGGAACTCTTCCATTGTTCTCGGAATTCTGCTGTATTTTAAAAATACTTTGGAACCCTTCCATTGTTCTCGGAAATCCCCCTAAGTTAAAAAATGCTTTGGAACTCTTCCATTGTTCAAGGAATGCCGCTGAAGTTTAACAATGCTTTGGAACTCTTCCATTGTTCAAGGAATTCCTCTGAAGTTTAACAATGCTTTGGAACTCTTCCATTGTTCTCGGAATTCTGCTGAAGTTTAGCAATGCTTTGGAACTCTTCCATTGTTCTGGGAATTCTGCTGAAGTTTAAAAATGCTTTGGAACTCTTCCATTGTTCTCGATATACTGCTGAAGTTTAAAAATGCTATGGAACTCTTTCATTGTTCTGGGAATTCTGCTGAAGTTTAAAAATGCTTTGGAACTCTTCCATTGTTCTCGGAATTCCGCTGATGATTAACAATGCTTTGGAACTCTTACATTGTTCAAGGAATTCCTCTGAAGTTTATCAATGCTTTGGAACTCTTCCATTGTTCTCGGAATTCTGCTGAAGTTTAAAAATGCTTTGATTCTCTTCCATTGTTCTGGGAATTCTGCTGAAGTTTAAAAATGCTTTGGAACACTTCCATTGTTCTGGGTCATTCTGCTGAAGTTTAAAAATGCTTTAGAACTCTTTCGTTGTTCTGGGAATTCTGCTGAAGTTTAAAAATGCTTTGGAACACTTCCATTGTTCTCAGAATTCCGCTGATATTTATCAATTCTTTGGAACTCTTCCATTGTTCAGGAATTTCACTGAAGTATAAAAATGCTATGGAACTCTTCCAATGTTTTCGGAATTCCGCTGTAATTTAAAACTGCTTTGGAACTCTTCCATTGTTCTCGTAATTATGCTAAAGTTTAAAAATGCTTTGGAACTCTTCCATTGTTCTCGGAATTCCGCTGATGTTTAACAATGCTTTGGAACACTACCAATGTGCTCGGAATTCTGCTGAAGTTTAAAAATGCTTTGGAACTCTTCCATTGTTCTCAGAATTCCGCTGATGTTTAACAATGATTTGGAACTTTTCCATTGTTCTGGGAATTCTGCTGAAGCTTAAAAATGCTTTGGAAAACTTTCATTGTTCTTGGAATTCTGCTGATGTTTAACAATGCTTTGGAACACTACCAATGTGCTAGGAATTCTGCTGAAGTTTAAAAATGCTTTGGAACTCTTCCATTGTTCTCAGAATTCCGCTGATGTTTAACAATGGTTTGGAACTTTTCCATTGTTCTGGTAATTCTGCTGAAGATTAAAAATGCTTTGGAAAACTTTCATTGTTCTTGGAATTCTGCTGATGTTTAACAATGCTTTGGAATTCTTCCATTGTTCTCGGAATTCTGCTGCAGTTTAAAAACGCTTTGTAACTCTTCCATTGTTCTCGGAATTCTGTTGAAGTTAAAAAATGCTTTGGAACTCTTCTATTGTTTACGGAATTATGCTAAAGTTTAAAAATGCTTTGGAACTCTTCCATTGTTCTCAGAATTCCTCTGATGTTTAACAATGCTTTGGAACTCTTTCATTGTACACGGAATTCCGCTGAAGTTTAAAAATGCTTTGGAACTCTTCCATTGTTCTCACAATTCCTCTGATGTTTAACAATGCTTTGGAACTCTTCTATTGTTCTCAGAATTCCGCTGAAGTTTAAAAATGCTTTGGAACTCTTCCATGGTTCTCGGAAATCTGTTGAAGTTAAAAAATGCTTTGGAACTCTTCTATTGTTCACGGACTTATGCTAAAGTTTAAAAATGCTTTGGAACTCTTCCATTGTTCTCGGAATTCTGCTGAAGTTTAAAAATGCTATGGAACTCTTTTATTGTTCTCAGAATTCCGCTGAAGTTTAAAAATGCTTTGGAACTCTTCCAAGGTTCTCGGAATTCTGTTGAAGTTAAAAAATGCTTTGGAAATCTTCCATTGTTCTTGGAATTCCACTGAAGATTAAAAATGCTTTGGAACTCTTCCAATGTTCTCGGAATTCTGCTGAAGTTTAAAAATGCTTTGGAACTCTTCCATTGTTCTCGGATTTCCGTTGATGTTTAACAATGCTTTGGAACTCTTACATTGTTCTCGGAATTCTGCTGAAGTTTAAAAATTCTTTGGAAAAGTTCCATTGTTCTTAGAATTCTGCTGATGTTTAACAATGCTTTGGAATTTTTCCATTGTTCACGGAATTCCGCTGAAGTTTAAAAATGCTTTGGAACTCTTCCATTGTTCTCAGAATCCCGCTGATATTTATCAATGCTTTGGATCTTTTCCATTGTTCAGGAATTTCACTGAAGTATAAAAATGCTTTGGAACTCTTCCATTGTTTTTGGAATTCCGCTGATGTTTAACAATGCTTTGGAGCACTTACATTGTCCTCGGAAATCCGCTGATGTTTAACAATGCTTTGAAACTCATCCATTGTTCTCGGAATTCTGCTGTAATTTAAAAATACTTTGGAACTCTTCCATTGTTCTCGGAAATCCCCCTAAGTTAAAAAATGCTTTGGAACTCTTCCATTGTTCTCGTAATTCCGCTGTAATTTAGAAATGCTTTGGAATTCTTCCATTGTTCTCGGAATTCTGCTGAAGTTTAAAAACGCTTTGGAGCTCTTCCATTGTTCTCGGAATTCTGCTGAAGTTTAAAAATGCTATGGAACTCTTTTATTGTTCTCAGAATTCCGCTGAAGTTTAAAAATGCTTTGGAACTCTTCCATGGTTCTCGGAAATCTGTTGAAGTTAAAAAATTCTTTGGAACTCTTCTATTGTTCACGGACTTATGCTAAAGTTTAAAAATGCTTTGGAACTCTTCCATTGTTCTCACAATTTCTCTGATGTTTAACAATGCTTTGGAACTCTTCCATTGTCCTCGGAAATCCGCTGATGTTTAACAATGCTTTGAAACTCTTCCATTGTTCTCGGAATTCTGCTGCAGTTTAAAAACGCTTTGTAACTCTTCCATTGTTCTCGGAATTCTGTTGAAGTTAAAAAATGCTTTGGAACTCTTCTATTGTTCACGGAATTATGCTAAAGTTTAAAAATGCTTTGGAACTCTTCCATTGTTCTCAGAATTCCTCTGATGTTTAACAATGCTTTGGAACTCTTTCATTGTACACGGAATTCCGCTGAAGTTAAAAAATGCTTTGGAACTCTTCCATTGTTCTCACAATTCCTCTGATGTTTAAAAATGCTTTGGAACTCTTCTATTGTTTTCAGAATTCCGCTGAAGTTTAAAAATGCTATGGAACTCTTTTATTGTTCTCAGAATTCCGCTGAAGTTTAAAAATGCTTTGGAACTCTTCCATGGTTCTCGGAAAAAAGAGCTTTGGAGCTCTTCCATTGTTCTCGGAATTCTGCTGAAGTTTAAAAATGCTATGGAACTCTTTTATTGTTCTCAGAATTCCGCTGAAGTTTAAAAATGCTTTGGAACTCTTCCATGGTTCTCGGAAATCTGTTGAAGTTAAAAAATTCTTTGGAACTCTTCTATTGTTCACGGACTTATGCTAAAGTTTAAAAATGCTTTGGAACTCTTCCATTGTTCTCACAATTTCTCTGATGTTTAACAATGCTTTGGAACTCTTCCATTGTCCTCGGAAATCCGCTGATGTTTAACAATGCTTTGAAACTCTTCCATTGTTCTCGGAATTCTGCTGCAGTTTAAAAACGCTTTGTAACTCTTCCATTGTTCTCGGAATTCTGTTGAAGTTAAAAAATGCTTTGGAACTCTTCTATTGTTCACGGAATTATGCTAAAGTTTAAAAATGCTTTGGAACTCTTCCATTGTTCTCAGAATTCCTCTGATGTTTAACAATGCTTTGGAACTCTTTCATTGTACACGGAATTCCGCTGAAGTTTAAAAATGCTTTGGAACTCTTCCATTGTTCTCACAATTCCTCTGATGTTTAACAATGCTTTGGAACTCTTCCATTGTTCTCACAATTCCTCTGATGTTTAAAAATGCTTTGGAACTCTTCTATTGTTCTCAGAATTCCGCTGAAGTTTAAAAATGCTATGGAACTCTTTTTTTGTTCTCAGAATTCCGCTGAAGTTTAAAAATGCTTTGGAACTCTTCCATGGTTCTCGGAAATCTGTTGAAGTTAAAAAATGCTTTGGAACTCTTCTATTGTTCACGGACTTATGCTAAAGTTTAAAAATGCTTTGGAACTCTTCCATTGTTCTCACAATTTCTCTGATGTTTAACAATGCTTTGGAACTCTTCCATTGTTCACGGAATTCCGCTGAAGTTTAAAAATGCTTTGGAACTCTTCCATTGTTCTCACAATTCCTCTGATGTTTAAAAATGCTTTGGAACTCTTCTATTGTTCTCGGAAATCCCCCTAAGTTTAAAAATGCTTTGGAAATCTTCCATTGTTCTCGGAATTCCACTGAAGATTAAAAATGCTTTGGAACTCTTCCAATGTTCTCGGAATTCTGCTGAAGTTTAAAAATGCTTTGGAACTCTTCCATTGTTCTCGGATTTCCGTTGATGTTTAACAATGCTTTGGAACTCTTCCATTGTTCTCGGAATTCTGCTGAAGTTTAAAAATGCTTTGGAAAACTTCCATTGTTCTTAGAATTCCGCTGATGTTTAACAATGCTTTGGAATTTTTCCATTGTTCACGGAATTCCGCTGAAGTTTAAAAATGCTTTGGAACTCTTCCATTGTTCTCGGAATTCTGCTGAAGTTTAAAAATGCTTTGGAAAACTTCCATTGTTCTTAGAATTCCGCTGATGTTTAACAATGCTTTGGAATTTTTCCATTGTTCACGGAATTCCGCTGAAGTTTAAAAATGCTTCGGAGCACTTCCATTGTCCTCGGAAATCCGCTGATGTTTAACAATGCTTTGAAACTCTTCCATTGTTCTCAGAATTCTGCTGTATTTTAAAAATACTTTGGAACTCTTCCATTGTTCTCGGAAATCCCCCTAAGTTAAAAAATGCTTTGGAACTCTTCCATTGTTCAAGGAATGCCGCAGAAGTTTAACAATGCTTTGGAACTCTTCCATTGTTCAAGGAATTCCTCTGAAGTTTAACAATGCTTTGGAACTCCTCCATTGTTCTCGGAATTCTGCTGAAGTTTAACAATGCTTTGGAACTCTTCCATTGTTCTGGGAATTCTGCTGAAGTTTAAAAATGCTTTGGAACTCTTCCATTGTTCTCGATATACTGCTGAAGTTTAAAAATGCTATGGAACTCTTTCATTGTTCTGGGAATTCTGCTGAAGTTTAAAATTCTTTGGAACTCTTCCATTGTTCTCGGAATTCCGCTGATGATTAACAATGCTTTGGAACTCTTACATTGTTCAAGGAATTCCTCTGAAGTTTATCAATGCTTTGGAACTCTTCCATTGTTCTCGGAATTCTGCTGATGTTTAAAAATGCTTAGATTCTCTTCCATTGTTCTGGGAATTCTGCTGAAGTTTAAAAATGCTTTGGAACACTTCCATTGTTCTGGGCATTCTGCTGAAGTTTAAAAATGCTTTAGAACTCTTTCGTTGTTCTGGGAATTCTGCTGAAGTTTAAAAATGCTTTGGAACTCTTCCATTGTTCTCAGAATTCCGCTGATATTTATCAATGCTTCGGAACTCTTCCATTGTTCAGGAATTTCACTGAAGTATAAAAATGCTATGGAACTCTTCCAATGTTTTCGGAATTCCGCTGTAATTTAAAAATGCTTTGGAACTCTTCCATTGTTCTCGGAATTATGCTAAAGTTTAAAAATGCTTTGGAACTCTTCCATTGTTCTCGGAATTCCGCTGATGTTTAACAATGCTTTGGAACACTACCAATGTGCTCGGAATTCTGCTGAAGTTTAAAAATGCTTTGGAACTCTTCCATTGTTCTCAGAATTCCGCTGATGTTTAACAATGGTTTGGAAATTTTCCATTGTTCTGGGAATTCTGTTGAAGCTTAAAAATGCTTTGGAAAACTTTCATTGTTCTTGGAATTCTGCTGATGTTTAACAATGCTTTGGAACACTACCAATGTGCTCGGAATTCTGCTGAAGTTTAAAAATGCTTTGGAACTCTTCCATTGTTCTCAGAATTCCGCTGATGTTTAACAATGGTTTGGAACTTTTCCATTGTTCTGGTAATTCTGCTGAAGTTTAAAAATGCTTTGGAAAACTTTCATTGTTCTTGGAATTCTGCTGATGTTTAACAATGCTTTGGAATTCTTCCATTGTTCTCGGAATTCTGCTGAAGTTTAAAAACACTTTGTAACTCTTCCATTGTTCTCGGAATTCTGTTGAAGTTAAAAAATGCTTTGGAACTCTTCTATTGTTCACGGAATTATGCTAAAGTTTAAAAATGCTTTGGAACTCTTTAATTGTTCTCAGAATTCCTCTGATGTTTAACAATGCTTTGGAACTCTTCCATTGTTCACGGAATTCCGCTGAAGTTTAAAAATGCTTTGGAACTCTTCCATTGTTCTCACAATTCCTCTGATGTTTAACAATGCTTTGAAACTCTTCCATTGTTCTCACAATTCCTCTGATGTTTAAAAATGCTTTGGAACTCTTCTATTGTTCTCGGAAATCCCCCTAAGTTTAAAAATGCTTTGGAAATCTTCCACTGTTCTCGGAATTCCACTGAAGATTAAAAATGCTTTGGAACTCTTCCAATGTTCTCGGAATTCTGCCGAAGTTTAAAAATGCTTTGGAACTCTTCCATTGTTCTCGGATTTCCGTTGATGTTTAACAATGCTTTGGAACTCTTCCATTGTTCTCGGAATTCTGCTGTATTTTAAAAATACTTTGGAACCCTTCCATTGTTCTCGGAAATCCCCCTAAGTTAAAAAATGCTTTGGAACTCTTCCATTGTTCAAGGAATGCCGCTGAAGTTTAACAATGCTTTGGAACTCTTCCATTGTTCAAGGAATTCCTCTGAAGTTTAACAATGCTTTGGAACTCTTCCATTGTTCTCGGAATTCTGCTGAAGTTTAGCAATGCTTTGGAACTCTTCCATTGTTCTGGGAATTCTGCTGAAGTTTAAAAATGCTTTGGAACTCTTCCATTGTTCTCGATATACTGCTGAAGTTTAAAAATGCTATGGAACTCTTTCATTGTTCTGGGAATTCTGCTGAAGTTTAAAAATGCTTTGGAACTCTTCCATTGTTCTCGGAATTCCGCTGATGATTAACAATGCTTTGGAACTCTTCCATTGTTCAAGGAATTCCTCTGAAGTTTATCAATGCTTTGGAACTCTTCCATTGTTCTCGGAATTCTGCTGAAGTTTAAAAATGCTTTGATTCTCTTCCATTGTTCTGGGAATTCTGCTGAAGTTTAAAAATGCTTTGGAACACTTCCATTGTTCTGGGTCATTCTGCTGAAGTTTAAAAATGCTTTAGAACTCTTTCGTTGTTCTGGGAATTCTGCTGAAGTTTAAAAATGCTTTGGAACACTTCCATTGTTCTCAGAATTCCGCTGATATTTATCAATTCTTTGGAACTCTTCCATTGTTCAGGAATTTCACTGAAGTATAAAAATGCTATGGAACTCTTCCAATGTTTTCGGAATTCCGCTGTAATTTAAAACTGCTTTGGAACTCTTCCATTGTTCTCGTAATTATGCTAAAGTTTAAAAATGCTTTGGAACTCTTCCATTGTTCTCGGAATTCCGCTGATGTTTAACAATGCTTTGGAACACTACCAATGTGCTCGGAATTCTGCTGAAGTTTAAAAATGCTTTGGAACTCTTCCATTGTTCTCAGAATTCCGCTGATGTTTAACAATGATTTGGAACTTTTCCATTGTTCTGGGAATTCTGCTGAAGCTTAAAAATGCTTTGGAAAACTTTCATTGTTCTTGGAATTCTGCTGATGTTTAACAATGCTTTGGAACACTACCAATGTGCTCGGAATTCTGCTGAAGTTTAAAAATGCTTTGGAACTCTTCCATTGTTCTCAGAATTCCGCTGATGTTTAACAATGGTTTGGAACTTTTCCATTGTTCTGGTAATTCTGCTGAAGATTAAAAATGCTTTGGAAAACTTTCATTGTTCTTGGAATTCTGCTGATGTTTAACAATGCTTTGGAATTCTTCCATTGTTCTCGGAATTCTGCTGCAGTTTAAAAACGCTTTGTAACTCTTCCATTGTTCTCGGAATTCTGTTGAAGTTAAAAAATGCTTTGGAACTCTTCTATTGTTCACGGAATTATGCTAAAGTTTAAAAATGCTTTGGAACTCTTCCATTGTTCTCAGAATTCCTCTGATGTTTAACAATGCTTTGGAACTCTTTCATTGTACACGGAATTCCGCTGAAGTTTAAAAATGCTTTGGAACTCTTCCATTGTTCTCACAATTCCTCTGATGTTTAACAATGCTTTGGAACTCTTCCATTGTTCACGGAATTCCGCTGAAGTTTAAAAATGCTTTGGAACTCTTCCATTGTTCTCACAATTCCTCTGATGTTTAAAAATGCTTTGGAACTCTTCTATTGTTCTCAGAATTCCGCTGAAGTTTAAAAATGCTTTGGAACTCTTCCATGGTTCTCGGAAATCTGTTGAAGTTAAAAAATGCTTTGGAACTCTTCTATTGTTCACGGACTTATGCTAAAGTTTAAAAATGCTTTGGAACTCTTCCATTGTTCTCGGAATTCTGCTGAAGTTTAAAAATGCTATGGAACTCTTTTATTGTTCTCAGAATTCCGCTGAAGTTTAAAAATGCTTTGGAACTCTTCCAAGGTTCTCGGAATTCTGTTGAAGTTAAAAAATGCTTTGGAAATCTTCCATTGTTCTCGGAATTCCACTGAAGATTAAAAATGCTTTGGAACTCTTCCAATGTTCTCGGAATTCTGCTGAAGTTTAAAAATGCTTTGGAACTCTTCCATTGTTCTCGGATTTCCGTTGATGTTTAACAATGCTTTGGAACTCTTACATTGTTCTCGGAATTCTGCTGAAGTTTAAAAATTCTTTGGAAAAGTTCCATTGTTCTTAGAATTCTGCTGATGTTTAACAATGCTTTGGAATTTTTCCATTGTTCACGGAATTCCGCTGAAGTTTAAAAATGCTATGGAACTCTTCCATTGTTCTCAGAATCCCGCTGATATTTATCAATGCTTTGGATCTTTTCCATTGTTCAGGAATTTCACTGAAGTATAAAAATGCTTTGGAACTCTTCCATTGTTTTTGGAATTCCGCTGATGTTTAACAATGCTTTGGAGCACTTACATTGTCCTCGGAAATCCGCTGATGTTTAACAATGCTTTGAAACTCATCCATTGTTCTCGGAATTCTGCTGTAATTTAAAAATACTTTGGAACTCTTCCATTGTTCTCGGAAATCCCCCTAAGTTAAAAAATGCTTTGGAACTCTTCCATTGTTCTCGTAATTCCGCTGTAATTTAGAAATACTTTGGAATTCTTCCATTGTTCTCGGAATTCTGCTGAAGTTTAAAAACGCTTTGGAGCTCTTCCATTGTTCTCGGAATTCTGCTGAAGTTTAAAAATGCTATGGAACTCTTTTATTGTTCTCAGAATTCCGCTGAAGTTTAAAAATGCTTTGGAACTCTTCCATGGTTCTCGGAAATCTGTTGAAGTTAAAAAATTCTTTGGAACTCTTCTATTGTTCACGGACTTATGCTAAAGTTTAAAAATGCTTTGGAACTCTTCCATTGTTCTCACAATTTCTCTGATGTTTAACAATGCTTTGGAACTCTTCCATTGTCCTCGGAAATCCGCTGATGTTTAACAATGCTTTGAAACTCTTCCATTGTTCTCGGAATTCTGCTGCAGTTTAAAAACGCTTTGTAACTCTTCCATTGTTCTCGGAATTCTGTTGAAGTTAAAAAATGCTTTGGAACTCTTCTATTGTTCACGGAATTATGCTAAAGTTTAAAAATGCTTTGGAACTCTTCCATTGTTCTCAGAATTCCTCTGATGTTTAACAATGCTTTGGAACTCTTTCATTGTACACGGAATTCCGCTGAAGTTTAAAAATGCTTTGGAACTCTTCCATTGTTCTCACAATTCCTCTGATGTTTAACAATGCTTTGGAACTCTTCCATTGTTCTCACAATTCCTCTGATGTTTAAAAATGCTTTGGAACTCTTCTATTGTTCTCAGAATTCCGCTGAAGTTTAAAAATGCTATGGAACTCTTTTTTTGTTCTCAGAATTCCGCTGAAGTTTAAAAATGCTTTGGAACTCTTCCATGGTTCTCGGAAATCTGTTGAAGTTAAAAAATGCTTTGGAACTCTTCTATTGTTCACGGACTTATGCTAAAGTTTAAAAATGCTTTGGAACTCTTCCATTGTTCTCACAATTTCTCTGATGTTTAACAATGCTTTGGAACTCTTCCATTGTTCACGGAATTCCGCTGAAGTTTAAAAATGCTTTGGAACTCTTCCATTGTTCTCACAATTCCTCTGATGTTTAAAAATGCTTTGGAACTCTTCTATTGTTCTCGGAAATCCCCCTAAGTTTAAAAATGCTTTGGAAATCTTCCATTGTTCTCGGAATTCCACTGAAGATTAAAAATGCTTTGGAACTCTTCCAATGTTCTCGGAATTCTGCTGAAGTTTAAAAATGCTTTGGAACTCTTCCATTGTTCTCGGATTTCCGTTGATGTTTAACAATGCTTTGGAACTCTTCCATTGTTCTCGGAATTCTGCTGAAGTTTAAAAATGCTTTGGAAAACTTCCATTGTTCTTAGAATTCCGCTGATGTTTAACAATGCTTTGGAATTTTTCCATTGTTCACGGAATTCCGCTGAAGTTTAAAAATGCTTTGGAACTCTTCCATTGTTCTCAGAATCCCGCTGATATTTATCAATGCTTTGGAACTTTTCCATTGTTCAGGAATTTCACTGAAGTATAAAAATGCTTTGGAACTCTTCCATTGTTTTTGGAATTCCGCTGATGTTTAACAATGCTTCGGAGCACTTCCATTGTCCTCGGAAATCCGCTGATGTTTAACAATGCTTTGAAACTCTTCCATTGTTCTCAGAATTCTGCTGTATTTTAAAAATACTTTGGAACTCTTCCATTGTTCTCGAAATCCCCCTAAGTTAAAAAATGCTTTGGAACTCTTCCATTGTTCAAGGAATGCCGCAGAAGTTTAACAATGCTTTGGAACTCTTCCATTGTTCAAGGAATTCCTCTGAAGTTTAACAATGCTTTGGAACTCCTCCATTGTTCTCGGAATTCTGCTGAAGTTTAACAATGCTTTGGAACTCTTCCATTGTTCTGGGAATTCTGCTGAAGTTTAAAAATGCTTTGGAACTCTTCCATTGTTCTCGATATACTGCTGAAGTTTAAAAATGCTATGGAACTCTTTCATTGTTCTGGGAATTCTGCTGAAGTTTAAAATTCTTTGGAACTCTTCCATTGTTCTCGGAATTCCGCTGATGATTAACAATGCTTTGGAACTCTTACATTGTTCAAGGAATTCCTCTGAAGTTTATCAATGCTTTGGAACTCTTCCATTGTTCTCGGAATTCTGCTGAAGTTTAAAAATGCTTTGATTCTCTTCCATTGTTCTGGGAATTCTGCTGAAGTTTAAAAATGCTTTGGAACACTTCCATTGTTCTGGGCATTCTGCTGAAGTTTAAAAATGCTTTAGAACTCTTTCGTTGTTCTGGGAATTCTGCTGAAGTTTAAAAATGCTTTGGAACTCTTCCATTGTTCTCAGAATTCCGCTGATATTTATCAATGCTTCGGAATTCTTCCATTGTTCAGGAATTTCACTGAAGTATAAAAATGCTATGGAACTCTTCCAATGTTTTCGGAATTCCGCTGTAATTTAAAAATGCTTTGGAACTCTTCCATTGTTCTCGGAATTATGCTAAAGTTTAAAAATGCTTTGGAACTCTTCCATTGTTCTCGGAATTCCGCTGATGTTTAACAATGCTTTGGAACACTACCAATGTGCTCGGAATTCTGCTGAAGTTTAAAAATGCTTTGGAACTCTTCCATTGTTCTCAGAATTCCGCTGATGTTTAACAATGGTTTGGAAATTTTCCATTGTTCTGGGAATTCTGTTGAAGCTTAAAAATGCTTTGGAAAACTTTCATTGTTCTTGGAATTCTGCTGATGTTTAACAATGCTTTGGAACACTACCAATGTGCTCGGAATTCTGCTGAAGTTTAAAAATGCTTTGGAACTCTTCCATTGTTCTCAGAATTCCGCTGATGTTTAACAATGGTTTGGAACTTTTCCATTGTTCTGGTAATTCTGCTGAAGTTTAAAAATGCTTTGGAAAACTTTCATTGTTCTTGGAATTCTGCTGATGTTTAACAATGCTTTGGAATTCTTCCATTGTTCTCGGAATTCTGCTGAAGTTTAAAAACACTTTGTAACTCTTCCATTGTTCTCGGAATTCTGTTGAAGTTAAAAAATGCTTTGGAACTCTTCTATTGTTCACGGAATTATGCTAAAGTTTAAAAATGCTTTGGAACTCTTCAATTGTTCTCAGAATTCCTCTGATGTTTAACAATGCTTTGGAACTCTTCCATTGTTCACGGAATTCCGCTGAAGTTTAAAAATGCTTTGGAACTCTTCCATTGTTCTCACAATTCCTCTGATGTTTAACAATGCTTTGAAACTCTTCCATTGTTCTCACAATTCCTCTGATGTTTAAAAATGCTTTGGAACTCTTCTATTGTTCTCGGAAATCCCCCTAAGTTTAAAAATGCTTTGGAAATCTTCCATTGTTCTCGGAATTCCACTGAAGATTAAAAATGCTTTGGAACTCTTCCAATGTTCTCGGAATTCTGCCGAAGTTTAAAAATGCTTTGGAACTCTTCCATTGTTCTCGGATTTCCGTTGATGTTTAACAATGCTTTGGAACTCTTCCATTGTTCTCGGAATTCTGCTGTATTTTAAAAATACTTTGGAACCCTTCCATTGTTCTCGGAAATCCCCCTAAGTTAAAAAATGCTTTGGAACTCTTCCATTGTTCAAGGAATGCCGCTGAAGTTTAACAATGCTTTGGAACTCTTCCATTGTTCAAGGAATTCCTCTGAAGTTTAACAATGCTTTGGAACTCTTCCATTGTTCTCGGAATTCTGCTGAAGTTTAGCAATGCTTTGGAACTCTTCCATTGTTCTGGGAATTCTGCTGAAGTTTAAAAATGCTTTGGAACTCTTCCATTGTTCTCGATATACTGCTGAAGTTTAAAAATGCTATGGAACTCTTTCATTGTTCTGGGAATTCTGCTGAAGTTTAAAAATGCTTTGGAACTCTTCCATTGTTCTCGGAATTCCGCTGATGATTAACAATGCTTTGGAACTCTTCCATTGTTCAAGGAATTCCTCTGAAGTTTATCAATGCTTTGGAACTCTTCCATTGTTCTCGGAATTCTGCTGAAGTTTAAAAATGCTTTGATTCTCTTCCATTGTTCTGGGAATTCTGCTGAAGTTTAAAAATGCTTTGGAACACTTCCATTGTTCTGGGTCATTCTGCTGAAGTTTAAAAATGCTTTAGAACTCTTTCGTTGTTCTGGGAATTCTGCTGAAGTTTAAAAATGCTTTGGAACACTTCCATTGTTCTCAGAATTCCGCTGATATTTATCAATTCTTTGGAACTCTTCCATTGTTCAGGAATTTCACTGAAGTATAAAAATGCTATGGAACTCTTCCAATGTTTTCGGAATTCCGCTGTAATTTAAAACTGCTTTGGAACTCTTCCATTGTTCTCGTAATTATGCTAAAGTTTAAAAATGCTTTGGAACTCTTCCATTGTTCTCGGAATTCCGCTGATGTTTAACAATGCTTTGGAACACTACCAATGTGCTCGGAATTCTGCTGAAGTTTAAAAATGCTTTGGAACTCTTCCATTGTTCTCAGAATTCCGCTGATGTTTAACAATGATTTGGAACTTTTCCATTGTTCTGGGAATTCTGCTGAAGCTTAAAAATGCTTTGGAAAACTTTCATTGTTCTTGGAATTCTGCTGATGTTTAACAATGCTTTGGAACACTACCAATGTGCTCGGAATTCTGCTGAAGTTTAAAAATGCTTTGGAACTCTTCCATTGTTCTCAGAATTCCGCTGATGTTTAACAATGGTTTGGAACTTTTCCATTGTTCTGGTAATTCTGCTGAAGATTAAAAATGCTTTGGAAAACTTTCATTGTTCTTGGAATTCTGCTGATGTTTAACAATGCTTTGGAATTCTTCCATTGTTCTCGGAATTCTGCTGCAGTTTAAAAACGCTTTGTAACTCTTCCATTGTTCTCGGAATTCTGTTGAAGTTAAAAAATGCTTTGGAACTCTTCTATTGTTCACGGAATTATGCTAAAGTTTAAAAATGCTTTGGAACTCTTCCATTGTTCTCAGAATTCCTCTGATGTTTAACAATGCTTTGGAACTCTTCCATTGTTCTCACAATTCCTCTGATGTTTAACAATGCTTTGGAACTCTTCCATTGTTCACGGAATTCCGCTGAAGTTTAAAAATGCTTTGGAACTCTTCCATTGTTCTCACAATTCCTCTGATGTTTAAAAATGCTTTGGAACTCTTCTATTGTTCTCAGAATTCCGCTGAAGTTTAAAAATGCTATGGAACTCTTTTATTGTTCTCAGAATTCCGCTGAAGTTTAAAAATGCTTTGGAACTCTTCCATGGTTCTCGGAAATCTGTTGAAGTTAAAAAATGCTTTGGAACTCTTCTATTGTTCACGGACTTATGCTAAAGTTTAAAAATGCTTTGGAACTCTTCCATTGTTCTCGGAATTCTGCTGAAGTTTAAAAATGCTATGGAACTCTTTTATTGTTCTCAGAATTCCGCTGAAGTTTAAAAATGCTTTGGAACTCTTCCAAGGTTCTCGGAATTCTGTTGAAGTTAAAAAATGCTTTGGAAATCTTCCATTGTTCTCGGAATTCCACTGAAGATTAAAAATGCTTTGGAACTCTTCCAATGTTCTCGGAATTCTGCTGAAGTTTAAAAATGCTTTGGAACTCTTCCATTGTTCTCGGATTTCCGTTGATGTTTAACAATGCTTTGGAACTCTTCCATTGTTCTCGGAATTCTGCTGAAGTTTAAAAATGCTTTGGAAAACTTCCATTGTTCTTAGAATTCCGCTGATGTTTAACAATGCTTTGGAATTTTTCCATTGTTCACGGAATTCCGCTGAAGTTTAAAAATGCTTTGGAACTCTTCCATTGTTCTCAGAATCCCGCTGATATTTATCAATGCTTTGGAACTTTTCCATTGTTCAGGAATTTCACTGAAGTATAAAAATGCTTTGGAACTCTTCCATTGTTTTTGGAATTCCGCTGATGTTTAACAATGCTTCGGAGCACTTCCATTGTCCTCGGAAATCCGCTGATGTTTAACAATGCTTTGAAACTCTTCCATTGTTCTCAGAATTCTGCTGTATTTTAAAAATACTTTGGAACTCTTCCATTGTTCTCGAAATCCCCCTAAGTTAAAAAATGCTTTGGAACTCTTCCATTGTTCAAGGAATGCCGCAGAAGTTTAACAATGCTTTGGAACTCTTCCATTGTTCAAGGAATTCCTCTGAAGTTTAACAATGCTTTGGAACTCCTCCATTGTTCTCGGAATTCTGCTGAAGTTTAACAATGCTTTGGAACTCTTCCATTGTTCTGGGAATTCTGCTGAAGTTTAAAAATGCTTTGGAACTCTTCCATTGTTCTCGATATACTGCTGAAGTTTAAAAATGCTATGGAACTCTTTCATTGTTCTGGGAATTCTGCTGAAGTTTAAAATTCTTTGGAACTCTTCCATTGTTCTCGGAATTCCGCTGATGATTAACAATGCTTTGGAACTCTTACATTGTTCAAGGAATTCCTCTGAAGTTTATCAATGCTTTGGAACTCTTCCATTGTTCTCGGAATTCTGCTGAAGTTTAAAAATGCTTTGATTCTCTTCCATTGTTCTGGGAATTCTGCTGAAGTTTAAAAATGCTTTGGAACACTTCCATTGTTCTGGGCATTCTGCTGAAGTTTAAAAATGCTTTAGAACTCTTTCGTTGTTCTGGGAATTCTGCTGAAGTTTAAAAATGCTTTGGAACTCTTCCATTGTTCTCAGAATTCCGCTGATATTTATCAATGCTTCGGAATTCTTCCATTGTTCAGGAATTTCACTGAAGTATAAAAATGCTATGGAACTCTTCCAATGTTTTCGGAATTCCGCTGTAATTTAAAAATGCTTTGGAACTCTTCCATTGTTCTCGGAATTATGCTAAAGTTTAAAAATGCTTTGGAACTCTTCCATTGTTCTCGGAATTCCGCTGATGTTTAACAATGCTTTGGAACACTACCAATGTGCTCGGAATTCTGCTGAAGTTTAAAAATGCTTTGGAACTCTTCCATTGTTCTCAGAATTCCGCTGATGTTTAACAATGGTTTGGAAATTTTCCATTGTTCTGGGAATTCTGTTGAAGCTTAAAAATGCTTTGGAAAACTTTCATTGTTCTTGGAATTCTGCTGATGTTTAACAATGCTTTGGAACACTACCAATGTGCTCGGAATTCTGCTGAAGTTTAAAAATGCTTTGGAACTCTTCCATTGTTCTCAGAATTCCGCTGATGTTTAACAATGGTTTGGAACTTTTCCATTGTTCTGGTAATTCTGCTGAAGTTTAAAAATGCTTTGGAAAACTTTCATTGTTCTTGGAATTCTGCTGATGTTTAACAATGCTTTGGAATTCTTCCATTGTTCTCGGAATTCTGCTGAAGTTTAAAAACACTTTGTAACTCTTCCATTGTTCTCGGAATTCTGTTGAAGTTAAAAAATGCTTTGGAACTCTTCTATTGTTCACGGAATTATGCTAAAGTTTAAAAATGCTTTGGAACTCTTCAATTGTTCTCAGAATTCCTCTGATGTTTAACAATGCTTTGGAACTCTTCCATTGTTCACGGAATTCCGCTGAAGTTTAAAAATGCTTTGGAACTCTTCCATTGTTCTCACAATTCCTCTGATGTTTAACAATGCTTTGAAACTCTTCCATTGTTCTCACAATTCCTCTGATGTTTAAAAATGCTTTGGAACTCTTCTATTGTTCTCGGAAATCCCCCTAAGTTTAAAAATGCTTTGGAAATCTTCCATTGTTCTCGGAATTCCACTGAAGATTAAAAATGCTTTGGAACTCTTCCAATGTTCTCGGAATTCTGCCGAAGTTTAAAAATGCTTTGGAACTCTTCCATTGTTCTCGGATTTCCGTTGATGTTTAACAATGCTTTGGAACTCTTCCATTGTTCTCGGAATTCTGCTGTATTTTAAAAATACTTTGGAACCCTTCCATTGTTCTCGGAAATCCCCCTAAGTTAAAAAATGCTTTGGAACTCTTCCATTGTTCAAGGAATGCCGCTGAAGTTTAACAATGCTTTGGAACTCTTCCATTGTTCAAGGAATTCCTCTGAAGTTTAACAATGCTTTGGAACTCTTCCATTGTTCTCGGAATTCTGCTGAAGTTTAGCAATGCTTTGGAACTCTTCCATTGTTCTCGATATACTGCTGAAGTTTAAAAATGCTATGGAACTCTTTCATTGTTCTGGGAATTCTGCTGAAGTTTAAAAATGCTTTGGAACTCTTCCATTGTTCTCGGAATTCTGCTGAAGTTTAGCAATGCTTTGGAACTCTTCCATTGTTCTCGATATACTGCTGAAGTTTAAAAATGCTATGGAACTCTTTCATTGTTCTGGGAATTCTGCTGAAGTTTAAAAATGCTTTGGAACTCTTCCATTGTTCTCGGAATTCCGCTGATGATTAACAATGCTTTGGAACTCTTCCATTGTTCAAGGAATTCCTCTGAAGTTTATCAATGCTTTGGAACTCTTCCATTGTTCTCGGAATTCTGCTGAAGTTTAAAAATGCTTTGATTCTCTTCCATTGTTCTGGGAATTCTGCTGAAGTTTAAAAATGCTTTGGAACACTTCCATTGTTCTGGGTCATTCTGCTGAAGTTTAAAAATGCTTTAGAACTCTTTCGTTGTTCTGGGAATTCTGCTGAAGTTTAAAAATGCTTTGGAACACTTCCATTGTTCTCAGAATTCCGCTGATATTTATCAATTCTTTGGAACTCTTCCATTGTTCAGGAATTTCACTGAAGTATAAAAATGCTATGGAACTCTTCCAATGTTTTCGGAATTCCGCTGTAATTTAAAACTGCTTTGGAACTCTTCCATTGTTCTCGTAATTATGCTAAAGTTTAAAAATGCTTTGGAACTCTTCCATTGTTCTCGGAATTCCGCTGATGTTTAACAATGCTTTGGAACACTACCAATGTGCTCGGAATTCTGCTGAAGTTTAAAAATGCTTTGGAACTCTTCCATTGTTCTCAGAATTCCGCTGATGTTTAACAATGATTTGGAACTTTTCCATTGTTCTGGGAATTCTGCTGAAGCTTAAAAATGCTTTGGAAAACTTTCATTGTTCTTGGAATTCTGCTGATGTTTAACAATGCTTTGGAACACTACCAATGTGCTCGGAATTCTGCTGAAGTTTAAAAATGCTTTGGAACTCTTCCATTGTTCTCAGAATTCCGCTGATGTTTAACAATGGTTTGGAACTTTTCCATTGTTCTGGTAATTCTGCTGAAGATTAAAAATGCTTTGGAAAACTTTCATTGTTCTTGGAATTCTGCTGATGTTTAACAATGCTTTGGAATTCTTCCATTGTTCTCGGAATTCTGCTGCAGTTTAAAAACGCTTTGTAACTCTTCCATTGTTCTCGGAATTCTGTTGAAGTTAAAAAATGCTTTGGAACTCTTCTATTGTTCACGGAATTATGCTAAAGTTTAAAAATGCTTTGGAACTCTTCCATTGTTCTCAGAATTCCTCTGATGTTTAACAATGCTTTGGAACTCTTTCATTGTACACGGAATTCCGCTGAAGTTTAAAAATGCTTTGGAACTCTTCCATTGTTCTCACAATTCCTCTGATGTTTAACAATGCTTTGGAACTCTTCCATTGTTCACGGAATTCCGCTGAAGTTTAAAAATGCTTTGGAACTCTTCCATTGTTCTCACAATTCCTCTGATGTTTAAAAATGCTTTGGAACTCTTCTATTGTTCTCAGAATTCCGCTGAAGTTTAAAAATGCTATGGAACTCTTTTATTGTTCTCAGAATTCCGCTGAAGTTTAAAAATGCTTTGGAACTCTTCCATGGTTCTCGGAAATCTGTTGAAGTTAAAAAATGCTTTGGAACTCTTCTATTGTTCACGGACTTATGCTAAAGTTTAAAAATGCTTTGGAACTCTTCCATTGTTCTCGGAATTCTGCTGAAGTTTAAAAATGCTATGGAACTCTTTTATTGTTCTCAGAATTCCGCTGAAGTTTAAAAATGCTTTGGAACTCTTCCAAGGTTCTCGGAATTCTGTTGAAGTTAAAAAATGCTTTGGAAATCTTCCATTGTTCTCGGAATTCCACTGAAGATTAAAAATGCTTTGGAACTCTTCCAATGTTCTCGGAATTCTGCTGAAGTTTAAAAATGCTTTGGAACTCTTCCATTGTTCTCGGATTTCCGTTGATGTTTAACAATGCTTTGGAACTCTTCCATTGTTCTCGGAATTCTGCTGTATTTTAAAAATACTTTGGAACCCTTCCATTGTTCTCGGAAATCCCCCTAAGTTAAAAAATGCTTTGGAACTCTTCCATTGTTCAAGGAATGCCGCTGAAGTTTAACAATGCTTTGGAACTCTTCCATTGTTCAAGGAATTCCTCTGAAGTTTAACAATGCTTTGGAACTCTTCCATTGTTCTCGGAATTCTGCTGAAGTTTAGCAATGCTTTGGAACTCTTCCATTGTTCTGGGAATTCTGCTGAAGTTTAAAAATGCTTTGGAACTCTTCCATTGTTCTCGATATACTGCTGAAGTTTAAAAATGCTATGGAACTCTTTCATTGTTCTGGGAATTCTGCTGAAGTTTAAAAATGCTTTGGAACTCTTCCATTGTTCTCGGAATTCCGCTGATGATTAACAATGCTTTGGAACTCTTCCATTGTTCAAGGAATTCCTCTGAAGTTTATCAATGCTTTGGAACTCTTCCATTGTTCTCGGAATTCTGCTGAAGTTTAAAAATGCTTTGATTCTCTTCCATTGTTCTGGGAATTCTGCTGAAGTTTAAAAATGCTTTGGAACACTTCCATTGTTCTGGGTCATTCTGCTGAAGTTTAAAAATGCTTTAGAACTCTTTCGTTGTTCTGGGAATTCTGCTGAAGTTTAAAAATGCTTTGGAACACTTCCATTGTTCTCAGAATTCCGCTGATATTTATCAATTCTTTGGAACTCTTCCATTGTTCAGGAATTTCACTGAAGTATAAAAATGCTATGGAACTCTTCCAATGTTTTCGGAATTCCGCTGTAATTTAAAACTGCTTTGGAACTCTTCCATTGTTCTCGTAATTATGCTAAAGTTTAAAAATGCTTTGGAACTCTTCCATTGTTCTCGGAATTCCGCTGATGTTTAACAATGCTTTGGAACACTACCAATGTGCTCGGAATTCTGCTGAAGTTTAAAAATGCTTTGGAACTCTTCCATTGTTCTCAGAATTCCGCTGATGTTTAACAATGATTTGGAACTTTTCCATTGTTCTGGGAATTCTGCTGAAGCTTAAAAATGCTTTGGAAAACTTTCATTGTTCTTGGAATTCTGCTGATGTTTAACAATGCTTTGGAACACTACCAATGTGCTCGGAATTCTGCTGAAGTTTAAAAATGCTTTGGAACTCTTCCATTGTTCTCAGAATTCCGCTGATGTTTAACAATGGTTTGGAACTTTTCCATTGTTCTGGTAATTCTGCTGAAGATTAAAAATGCTTTGGAAAACTTTCATTGTTCTTGGAATTCTGCTGATGTTTAACAATGCTTTGGAATTCTTCCATTGTTCTCGGAATTCTGCTGCAGTTTAAAAACGCTTTGTAACTCTTCCATTGTTCTCGGAATTCTGTTGAAGTTAAAAAATGCTTTGGAACTCTTCTATTGTTCACGGAATTATGCTAAAGTTTAAAAATGCTTTGGAACTCTTCCATTGTTCTCAGAATTCCTCTGATGTTTAACAATGCTTTGGAACTCTTTCATTGTACACGGAATTCCGCTGAAGTTTAAAAATGCTTTGGAACTCTTCCATTGTTCTCACAATTCCTCTGATGTTTAACAATGCTTTGGAACTCTTCCATTGTTCACGGAATTCCGCTGAAGTTTAAAAATGCTTTGGAACTCTTCCATTGTTCTCACAATTCCTCTGATGTTTAAAAATGCTTTGGAACTCTTCTATTGTTCTCAGAATTCCGCTGAAGTTTAAAAATGCTATGGAACTCTTTTATTGTTCTCAGAATTCCGCTGAAGTTTAAAAATGCTTTGGAACTCTTCCATGGTTCTCAGAAATCTGTTGAAGTTAAAAAATGCTTTGGAACTCTTCTATTGTTCACGGACTTATGCTAAAGTTTAAAAATGCTTTGGAACTCTTCCATTGTTCTCGGAATTCTGCTGAAGTTTAAAAATGCTATGGAACTCTTTTATTGTTCTCAGAATTCCGCTGAAGTTTAAAAATGCTTTGGAACTCTTCCAAGGTTCTCGGAATTCTGTTGAAGTTAAAAAATGCTTTGGAAATCTTCCATTGTTCTCGGAATTCCACTGAAGATTAAAAATGCTTTGGAACTCTTCCAATGTTCTCGGAATTCTGCTGAAGTTTAAAAATGCTTTGGAACTCTTCCATTGTTCTCGGATTTCCGTTGATGTTTAACAATGCTTTGGAACTCTTACATTGTTCTCGGAATTCTGCTGAAGTTTAAAAATTCTTTTGAAAAGTTCCATTGTTCTTAGAATTCTGCTGATGTTTAACAATGCTTTGGAATTTTTCCATTGTTCACGGAATTCCGCTGAAGTTTAAAAATGCTTTGGAACTCTTCCATTGTTCTCAGAATCCCGCTGATATTTATCAATGCTTTGGATCTTTTCCATTGTTCAGGAATTTCACTGAAGTATAAAAATGCTTTGGAACTCTTCCATTGTTTTTGGAATTCCGCTGATGTTTAACAATGCTTTGGAGCACTTACATTGTCCTCGGAAATCCGCTGATGTTTAACAATGCTTTGAAACTCATCCATTGTTCTCGGAATTCTGCTGTAATTTAAAAATACTTTGGAACTCTTCCATTGTTCTCGGAAATCCCCCTAAGTTAAAAAATGCTTTGGAACTCTTCCATTGTTCTCGTAATTCCGCTGTAATTTAGAAATGCTTTGGAATTCTTCCATTGTTCTCGGAATTCTGCTGAAGTTTAAAAACGCTTTGGAGCTCTTCCATTGTTCTCGGAATTCTGCTGAAGTTTAAAAATGCTATGGAACTCTTTTATTGTTCTCAGAATTCCGCTGAAGTTTAAAAATGCTTTGGAACTCTTCCATGGTTCTCGGAAATCTGTTGAAGTTAAAAAATTCTTTGGAACTCTTCTATTGTTCACGGACTTATGCTAAAGTTTAAAAATGCTTTGGAACTCTTCCATTGTTCTCACAATTTCTCTGATGTTTAACAATGCTTTGGAACTCTTCCATTGTCCTCGGAAATCCGCTGATGTTTAACAATGCTTTGAAACTCTTCCATTGTTCTCGGAATTCTGCTGCAGTTTAAAAACGCTTTGTAACTCTTCCATTGTTCTCGGAATTCTGTTGAAGTTAAAAAATGCTTTGGAACTCTTCTATTGTTCACGGAATTATGCTAAAGTTTAAAAATGCTTTGGAACTCTTCCATTGTTCTCAGAATTCCTGTGATGTTTAACAATGCTTTGGAACTCTTTCATTGTACACGGAATTCCGCTGAAGTTTAAAAATGCTTTGGAACTCTTCCATTGTTCTCACAATTCCTCTGATGTTTAAAAATGCTTTGGAACTCTTCTATTGTTCTCAGAATTCCGCTGAAGTTTAAAAATGCTATGGAACTCTTTTATTGTTCTCAGAATTCCGCTGAAGTTTAAAAATGCTTTGGAACTCTTCCATGGTTCTCGGAAAAAAGAGCTTTGGAGCTCTTCCATTGTTCTCGGAATTCTGCTGAAGTTTAAAAATGCTATGGAACTCTTTTATTGTTCTCAGAATTCCGCTGAAGTTTAAAAATGCTTTGGAACTCTTCCATGGTTCTCGGAAATCTGTTGAAGTTAAAAAATTCTTTGGAACTCTTCTATTGTTCACGGACTTATGCTAAAGTTTAAAAATGCTTTGGAACTCTTCCATTGTTCTCACAATTTCTCTGATGTTTAACAATGCTTTGGAACTCTTCCATTGTCCTCGGAAATCCGCTGATGTTTAACAATGCTTTGAAACTCTTCCATTGTTCTCGGAATTCTGCTGCAGTTTAAAAACGCTTTGTAACTCTTCCATTGTTCTCGGAATTCTGTTGAAGTTAAAAAATGCTTTGGAATTCTTCTATTGTTCACGGAATTATGCTAAAGTTTAAAAATGCTTTGGAACTCTTCCATTGTTCTCAGAATTCCTCTGATGTTTAACAATGCTTTGGAACTCTTTCATTGTACACGGAATTCCGCTGAAGTTTAAAAATGCTTTGGAACTCTTCCATTGTTCTCACAATTCCTCTGATGTTTAACAATGCTTTGGAACTCTTCCATTGTTGTCACAATTCCTCTGATGTTTAAAAATGCTTTGGAACTCTTCTATTGTTCTCAGAATTCCGCTGAAGTTTAAAAATGCTATGGAACTCTTTTATTGTTCTCAGAATTCCGCTGAAGTTTAAAAATGCTTTGGAACTCTTCCATGGTTCTCGGAAATCTGTTGAAGTTAAAAAATGCTTTGGAACTCTTCTATTGTTCACGGACTTATGCTAAAGTTTAAAAATGCTTTGGAACTCTTCCATTGTTCTCACAATTTCTCTGATGTTTAACAATGCTTTGGAACTCTTCCATTGTTCACGGAATTCCGCTGAAGTTTAAAAATGCTTTGGAACTCTTCCATTGTTCTCACAATTCCTCTGATGTTTAAAAATGCTTTGGAACTCTTCTATTGTTCTCGGAAATCCCCCTAAGTTTAAAAATGCTTTGGAAATCTTCCATTGTTCTCGGAATTCCACTGAAGATTAAAAATGCTTTGGAACTCTTCCAATGTTCTCGGAATTCTGCTGAAGTTTAAAAATGCTTTGGAACTCTTCCATTGTTCTCGGATTTCCGTTGATGTTTAACAATGCTTTGGAACTCTTCCATTGTTCTCGGAATTCTGCTGAAGTTTAAAAATGCTTTGGAAAACTTCCATTGTTCTTAGAATTCCGCTGATGTTTAACAATGCTTTGGAATTTTTCCATTGTTCACGGAATTCCGCTGAAGTTTAAAAATGCTTTGGAACTCTTCCATTGTTCTCAGAATCCCGCTGATATTTATCAATGCTTTGGAACTTTTCCATTGTTCAGGAATTTCACTGAAGTATAAAAATGCTTTGGAACTCTTCCATTGTTTTTGGAATTCCGCTGATGTTTATCAATGCTTCGGAGCACTTCCATTGTCCTCGGAAATCCGCTGATGTTTAACAATGCTTTGAAACTCTTCCATTGTTCTCGGAATTCTGCTGTATTTTAAAAATACTTTGGAACTCTTCCATTGTTCTCGGAAATCCCCCTAAGTTAAAAAATGCTTTGGAACTCTTCCATTGTTCAAGGAATGCCGCAGAAGTTTAACAATGCTTTGGAACTCTTCCATTGTTCAAGGAATTCCTCTGAAGTTTAACAATGCTTTGGAACTCCTCCATTGTTCTCGGAATTCTGCTGAAGTTTAACAATGCTTTGGAACTCTTCCATTGTTCTGGGAATTCTGCTGAAGTTTAAAAATGCTTTGGAACTCTTCCATTGTTCTCGATATACTGCTGAAGTTTAAAAATGCTATGGAACTCTTTCATTGTTCTGGGAATTCTGCTGAAGTTTAAAATTCTTTGGAACTCTTCCATTGTTCTCGGAATTCCGCTGATGATTAACAATGCTTTGGAACTCTTACATTGTTCAAGGAATTCCTCTGAAGTTTATCAATGCTTTGGAACTCTTCCATTGTTCTCGGAATTCTGCTGAAGTTTAAAAATGCTTTGATTCTCTTCCATTGTTCTGGGAATTCTGCTGAAGTTTAAAAATGCTTTGGAACACTTCCATTGTTCTGGGCATTCTGCTGAAGTTTAAAAATGCTTTAGAACTCTTTCGTTGTTCTGGGAATTCTGCTGAAGTTTAAAAATGCTTTGGAACTCTTCCATTGTTCTCAGAATTCCGCTGATATTTATCAATGCTTCGGAACTCTTCCATTGTTCAGGAATTTCACTGAAGTATAAAAATGCTATGGAACTCTTCCAATGTTTTCGGAATTCCGCTGTAATTTAAAAATGCTTTGGAACTCTTCCATTGTTCTCGGAATTATGCTAAAGTTTAAAAATGCTTTGGAACTCTTCCATTGTTCTCGGAATTCCGCTGATGTTTAACAATGCTTTGGAACACTACCAATGTGCTCGGAATTCTGCTGAAGTTTAAAAATGCTTTGGAACTCTTCCATTGTTCTCAGAATTCCGCTGATGTTTAACAATGGTTTGGAAATTTTCCATTGTTCTGGTAATTCTGCTGAAGTTTAAAAATGCTTTGGAAAACTTTCATTGTTCTTGGAATTCTGCTGATGTTTAACAATGCTTTGGAATTCTTCCATTGTTCTCGGAATTCTGCTGAAGTTTAAAAACACTTTGTAACTCTTCCATTGTTCTCGGAATTCTGTTGAAGTTAAAAAATGCTTTGGAACTCTTCTATTGTTCACGGAATTATGCTAAAGTTTAAAAATGCTTTGGAACTCTTCAATTGTTCTCAGAATTCCTCTGATGTTTAACAATGCTTTGGAACTCTTCCATTGTTCACGGAATTCCGCTGAAGTTTAAAAATGCTTTGGAACTCTTCCATTGTTCTCACAATTCCTCTGATGTTTAACAATGCTTTGGAACTCTTCCATTGTTCTCACAATTCCTCTGATGTTTAAAAATGCTTTGGAACTCTTCTATTGTTCTCGGAAATCCCCCTAAGTTTAAAAATGCTTTGGAAATCTTCCATTGTTCTCGGAATTCCACTGAAGATTAAAAATGCTTTGGAACTCTTCCAATGTTCTCGGAATTCTGCCGAAGTTTAAAAATGCTTTGGAACTCTTCCATTGTTCTCGGATTTCCGTTGATGTTTAACAATGCTTTGGAACTCTTCCATTGTTCTCGGAATTCTGCTGTATTTTAAAAATACTTTGGAACCCTTCCATTGTTCTCGGAAATCCCCCTAAGTTAAAAAATGCTTTGGAACTCTTCCATTGTTCAAGGAATGCTGCTGAAGTTTAACAATGCTTTGGAACTCTTCCATTGTTCAAGGAATTCCTCTGAAGTTTAACAATGCTTTGGAACTCTTCCATTGTTCTCGGAATTCTGCTGAAGTTTAACAATGCTTTGGAACTCTTCCATTGTTCTGGGAATTCTGCTGAAGTTTAAAAATGCTTTGGAACTCTTCCATTGTTCTCACAATTTCTCTGATGTTTAACAATGCTTTGGAACTCTTCCATTGTCCTCGGAAATCCGCTGATGTTTAACAATGCTTTGAAACTCTTCCATTGTTCTCGGAATTCTGCTGCAGTTTAAAAACGCTTTGTAACTCTTCCATTGTTCTCGGAATTCTGTTGAAGCTAAAAAATGCTTTGGAACTCTTCTATTGTTCACGGAATTATGCTAAAGTTTAAAAATGCTTTGGAACTCTTCCATTGTTCTCACAATTCCTCTGATGTTTAACAATGCTTTGGAACTCTTCCATTGTTCACGGAATTCCGCTGAAGTTTAAAAATGCTTTGGAACTCTTCCATTGTTCTCACAATTCCTCTGATGTTTAAAAATGCTTTGGAACTCTTCTATTGTTCTCGGAAATCCCCCTAAGTTTAAAAATGCTTTGGAAATCTTCCATTGTTCTCGGAATTCCACTGAAGATTAAAAATGCTTTGGAACTCTTCCAATGTTCTCGGAATTCTGCTGAAGTTTAAAAATGCTTTGGAACTCTTCCATTGTTCTCGGATTTCCGTTGATGTTTAACAATGCTTTGGAACTCTTCCATTGTTCTCGGAATTCTGCTGAAGTTTAAAAATGCTTTGGAAAACTTCCAATGTTCTTAGAATTCCGCTGATGTTTAACAATGCTTTGGAATTTTTCCATTGTTCACGGAATTCCGCTGAAGTTTAAAAATGCTTTGGAACTCTTCCATTGTTCTCAGAATCCCGCTGATATTTATCAATGCTTTGGAACTTTTCCATTGTTCAGGAATTTCACTGAAGTATAAAAATGCTTTGGAACTCTTCCATTGTTTTTGGAATTCCGCTGATGTTTAACAATGCTTCGGAGCACTTCCATTGTCCTCGGAAATCCGCTGATGTTTAACAATGCTTTGAAACTCTTCCATTGTTCTCAGAATTCTGCTGTATTTTAAAAATACTTTGGAACTCTTCCATTGTTCTCGGAAATCCCCCTAAGTTAAAAAATGCTTTGGAACTCTTCCATTGTTCAAGGAATGCCGCAGAAGTTTAACAATGCTTTGGAACTCTTCCATTGTTCAAGGAATTCCTCTGAAGTTTAACAATGCTTTGGAACTCCTCCATTGTTCTCGGAATTCTGCTGAAGTTTAACAATGCTTTGGAACTCTTCCATTGTTCTGGGAATTCTGCTGAAGTTTAAAAATGCTTTGGAACTCTTCCATTGTTCTCGATATACTGCTGAAGTTTAAAAATGCTATGGAACTCTTTCATTGTTCTGGGAATTCTGCTGAAGTTTAAAATTCTTTGGAACTCTTCCATTGTTCTCGGAATTCCGCTGATGATTAACAATGCTTTGGAACTCTTACATTGTTCAAGGAATTCCTCTGAAGTTTATCAATGCTTTGGAACTCTTCCATTGTTCTCGGAATTCTGCTGAAGTTTAAAAATGCTTTGATTCTCTTCCATTGTTCTGGGAATTCTGCTGAAGTTTAAAAATGCTTTGGAACACTTCCATTGTTCTGGGCATTCTGCTGAAGTTTAAAAATGCTTTAGAACTCTTTCGTTGTTCTGGGAATTCTGCTGAAGTTTAAAAATGCTTTGGAACTCTTCCATTGTTCTCAGAATTCCGCTGATATTTATCAATGCTTCGGAATTCTTCCATTGTTCAGGAATTTCACTGAAGTATAAAAATGCTATGGAACTCTTCCAATGTTTTCGGAATTCCGCTGTAATTTAAAAATGCTTTGGAACTCTTCCATTGTTCTCGGAATTATGCTAAAGTTTAAAAATGCTTTGGAACTCTTCCATTGTTCTCGGAATTCCGCTGATGTTTAACAATGCTTTGGAACACTACCAATGTGCTCGGAATTCTGCTGAAGTTTAAAAATGCTTTGGAACTCTTCCATTGTTCTCAGAATTCCGCTGATGTTTAACAATGGTTTGGAAATTTTCCATTGTTCTGGGAATTCTGTTGAAGCTTAAAAATGCTTTGGAAAACTTTCATTGTTCTTGGAATTCTGCTGATGTTTAACAATGCTTTGGAACACTACCAATGTGCTCGGAATTCTGCTGAAGTTTAAAAATGCTTTGGAACTCTTCCATTGTTCTCAGAATTCCGCTGATGTTTAACAATGGTTTGGAACTTTTCCATTGTTCTGGTAATTCTGCTGAAGTTTAAAAATGCTTTGGAAAACTTTCATTGTTCTTGGAATTCTGCTGATGTTTAACAATGCTTTGGAATTCTTCCATTGTTCTCGGAATTCTGCTGAAGTTTAAAAACACTTTGTAACTCTTCCATTGTTCTCGGAATTCTGTTGAAGTTAAAAAATGCTTTGGAACTCTTCTATTGTTCACGGAATTATGCTAAAGTTTAAAAATGCTTTGGAACTCTTCAATTGTTCTCAGAATTCCTCTGATGTTTAACAATGCTTTGGAACTCTTCCATTGTTCACGGAATTCCGCTGAAGTTTAAAAATGCTTTGGAACTCTTCCATTGTTCTCACAATTCCTCTGATGTTTAACAATGCTTTGGAACTCTTCCATTGTTCTCACAATTCCTCTGATGTTTAAAAATGCTTTGGAACTCTTCTATTGTTCTCGGAAATCCCCCTAAGTTTAAAAATGCTTTGGAAATCTTCCATTGTTCTCGGAATTCTACTGAAGATTAAAAATGCTTTGGAACTCTTCCAATGTTCTCGGAATTCTGCCGAAGTTTAAAAATGCTTTGGAACTCTTCCATTGTTCTCGGATTTCCGTTGATGTTTAACAATGCTTTGGAACTCTTCCATTGTTCTCGGAATTCTGCTGTATTTTAAAAATACTTTGGAACCCTTCCATTGTTCTCGGAAATCCCCCTAAGTTAAAAAATGCTTTGGAACTCTTCCATTGTTCAAGGAATGCCGCTGAAGTTTAACAATGCTTTGGAACTCTTCCAATGTTCAAGGAATTCCTCTGAAGTTTAACAATGCTTTGGAACTCTTCCATTGTTCTCGGAATTCTGCTGAAGTTTAGCAATGCTTTGGAACTCTTCCATTGTTCTGGGAATTCTGCTGAAGTTTAAAAATGCTTTGGAACTCTTCCATTGTTCTCGATATACTGCTGAAGTTTAAAAATGCTATGGAACTCTTTCATTGTTCTGGGAATTCTGCTGAAGTTTAAAAATGCTTTGGAACTCTTCCATTGTTCTCGGAATTCCGCTGATGATTAACAATGCTTTGGAACTCTTACATTGTTCAAGGAATTCCTCTGAAGTTTATCAATGCTTTGGAACTCTTCCATTGTTCTCGGAATTCTGCTGAAGTTTAAAAATGCTTTGATTCTCTTCCATTGTTCTGGGAATTCTGCTGAAGTTTAAAAATGCTTTGGAACACTTCCATTGTTCTGGGTCATTCTGCTGAAGTTTAAAAATGCTTTAGAACTCTTTCGTTGTTCTGGGAATTCTGCTGAAGTTTAAAAATGCTTTGGAACACTTCCATTGTTCTCAGAATTCCGCTGATATTTATCAATTCTTTGGAACTCTTCCATTGTTCAGGAATTTCACTGAAGTATAAAAATGCTATGGAACTCTTCCAATGTTTTCGGAATTCCGCTGTAATTTAAAACTGCTTTGGAACTCTTCCATTGTTCTCGTAATTATGCTAAAGTTTAAAAATGCTTTGGAACTCTTCCATTGTTCTCGGAATTCCGCTGATGTTTAACAATGCTTTGGAACACTACCAATGTGCTCGGAATTCTGCTGAAGTTTAAAAATGCTTTGGAACTCTTCCATTGTTCTCAGAATTCCGCTGATGTTTAACAATGATTTGGAACTTTTCCATTGTTCTGGGAATTCTGCTGAAGCTTAAAAATGCTTTGGAAAACTTTCATTGTTCTTGGAATTCTGCTGATGTTTAACAATGCTTTGGAACACTACCAATGTGCTCGGAATTCTGCTGAAGTTTAAAAATGCTTTGGAACTCTTCCATTGTTCTCAGAATTCCGCTGATGTTTAACAATGGTTTGGAACTTTTCCATTGTTCTGGTAATTCTGCTGAAGATTAAAAATGCTTTGGAAAACTTTCATTGTTCTTGGAATTCTGCTGATGTTTAACAATGCTTTGGAATTCTTCCATTGTTCTCGGAATTCTGCTGCAGTTTAAAAACGCTTTGTAACTCTTCCATTGTTCTCGGAATTCTGTTGAAGTTAAAAAATGCTTTGGAACTCTTCTATTGTTCACGGAATTATGCTAAAGTTTAAAAATGCTTTGGAACTCTTCCATTGTTCTCAGAATTCCTCTGATGTTTAACAATGCTTTGGAACTCTTTCATTGTACACGGAATTCCGCTGAAGTTTAAATATGCTTTGGAACTCTTCCATTGTTCTCACAATTCCTCTGATGTTTAACAATGCTTTGGAACTCTTCCATTGTTCACGGAATTCCGCTGAAGTTTAAAAATGCTTTGGAACTCTTCCATTGTTCTCACAATTCCTCTGATGTTTAAAAATGCTTTGGAACTCTTCTATTGTTCTCAGAATTCCGCTGAAGTTTAAAAATGCTATGGAACTCTTTTATTGTTCTCAGAATTCCGCTGAAGTTTAAAAATGCTTTGGAACTCTTCCATGGTTCTCGGAAATCTGTTGAAGTTAAAAAATGCTTTGGAACTCTTCTATTGTTCACGGACTTATGCTAAAGTTTAAAAATGCTTTGGAACTCTTCCATTGTTCTCGGAATTCTGCTGAAGTTTAAAAATGCTATGGAACTCTTTTATTGTTCTCAGAATTCCGCTGAAGTTTAAAAATGCTTTGGAACTCTTCCAAGGTTCTCGGAATTCTGTTGAAGTTAAAAAATGCTTTGGAAATCTTCCATTGTTCTCGGAATTCCACTGAAGATTAAAAATGCTTTGGAACTCTTCCAATGTTCTCGGAATTCTGCTGAAGTTTAAAAATGCTTTGGAACTCTTCCATTGTTCTCGGATTTCCGTTGATGTTTAACAATGCTTTGGAACTCTTACATTGTTCTCGGAATTCTGCTGAAGTTTAAAAATTCTTTGGAAAAGTTCCATTGTTCTTAGAATTCTGCTGATGTTTAACAATGCTTTGGAATTTTTCCATTGTTCACGGAATTCCGCTGAAGTTTAAAAATGCTTTGGAACTCTTCCATTGTTCTCAGAATCCCGCTGATATTTATCAATGCTTTGGATCTTTTCCATTGTTCAGGAATTTCACTGAAGTATAAAAATGCTTTGGAACTCTTCCATTGTTTTTGGAATTCCGCTGATGTTTAACAATGCTTTGGAGCACTTACATTGTCCTCGGAAATCCGCTGATGTTTAACAATGCTTTGAAACTCATCCATTGTTCTCGGAATTCTGCTGTAATTTAAAAATACTTTGGAACTCTTCCATTGTTCTCGGAAATCCCCCTAAGTTAAAAAATGCTTTGGAACTCTTCCATTGTTCTCGTAATTCCGCTGTAATTTAGAAATGCTTTGGAATTCTTCCATTGTTCTCGGAATTCTGCTGAAGTTTAAAAACGCTTTGGAGCTCTTCCATTGTTCTCGGAATTCTGCTGAAGTTTAAAAATGCTATGGAACTCTTTTATTGTTCTCAGAATTCCGCTGAAGTTTAAAAATGCTTTGGAACTCTTCCATGGTTCTCGGAAATCTGTTGAAGTTAAAAAATTCTTTGGAACTCTTCTATTGTTCACGGACTTATGCTAAAGTTTAAAAATGCTTTGGAACTCTTCCATTGTTCTCACAATTTCTCTGATGTTTAACAATGCTTTGGAACTCTTCCATTGTCCTCGGAAATCCGCTGATGTTTAACAATGCTTTGAAACTCTTCCATTGTTCTCGGAATTCTGCTGCAGTTTAAAAATGCTTTGTAACTCTTCCATTGTTCTCGGAATTCTGTTGAAGTTAAAAAATGCTTTGGAACTCTTCTATTGTTCACGGAATTATGCTAAAGTTTAAAAATGCTTTGGAACTCTTCCATTGTTCTCAGAATTCCTCTGATGTTTAACAATGCTTTGGAACTCTTTCATTGTACACGGAATTCCGCTGAAGTTTAAAAATGCTTTGGAACTCTTCCATTGTTCTCACAATTCCTCTGATGTTTAAAAATGCTTTGGAACTCTTCTATTGTTCTCAGAATTCCGCTGAAGTTTAAAAATGCTATGGAACTCTTTTATTGTTCTCAGAATTCCGCTGAAGTTTAAAAATGCTTTGGAACTCTTCCATGGTTCTCGGAAAAAAGAGCTTTGGAGCTCTTCCATTGTTCTCGGAATTCTGCTGAAGTTTAAAAATGCTATGGAACTCTTTTATTGTTCTCAGAATTCCGCTGAAGTTTAAAAATGCTTTGGAACTCTTCCATGGTTCTCGGAAATCTGTTGAAGTTAAAAAATTCTTTGGAACTCTTCTATTGTTCACGGACTTATGCTAAAGTTTAAAAATGCTTTGGAACTCTTCCATTGTTCTCACAATTTCTCTGATGTTTAACAATGCTTTGGAACTCTTCCATTGTCCTCGGAAATCCGCTGATGTTTAACAATGCTTTGAAACTCTTCCATTGTTCTCGGAATTCTGCTGCAGTTTAAAAACGCTTTGTAACTCTTCCATTGTTCTCGGAATTCTGTTGAAGTTAAAAAATGCTTTGGAATTCTTCTATTGTTCACGGAATTATGCTAAAGTTTAAAAATGCTTTGGAACTCTTCCATTGTTCTCAGAATTCCTCTGATGTTTAACAATGCTTTGGAACTCTTTCATTGTACACGGAATTCCGCTGAAGTTTAAAAATGCTTTGGAACTCTTCCATTGTTCTCACAATTCCTCTGATGTTTAACAATGCTTTGGAACTCTTCCATTGTTCTCACAATTCCTCTGATGTTTAAAAATGCTTTGGAACTCTTCTATTGTTCTCAGAATTCCGCTGAAGTTTAAAAATGCTATGGAACTCTTTTATTGTTCTCAGAATTCCGCTGAAGTTTAAAAATGCTTTGGAACTCTTCCATGGTTCTCGGAAATCTGTTGAAGTTAAAAAATGCTTTGGAACTCTTCTATTGTTCACGGACTTTTGCTAAAGTTTAAAAATGCTTTGGAACTCTTCCATTGTTCTCACAATTTCTCTGATGTTTAACAATGCTTTGGAACTCTTCCATTGTTCACGGAATTCCGCTGAAGTTTAAAAATGCTTTGGAACTCTTCCATTGTTCTCACAATTCCTCTGATGTTTAAAAATGCTTTGGAACTCTTCTATTGTTCTCGGAAATCCCCCTAAGTTTAAAAATGCTTTGGAAATCTTCCATTGTTCTCGGAATTCCACTGAAGATTAAAAATGCTTTGGAACTCTTCCAATGTTCTCGGAATTCTGCTGAAGTTTAAAAATGCTTTGGAACTCTTCCATTGTTCTCGGATTTCCGTTGATGTTTAACAATGCTTTGGAACTCTTCCATTGTTCTCGGAATTCTGCTGAAGTTTAAAAATGCTTTGGAAAACTTCCATTGTTCTTAGAATTCCGCTGATGTTTAACAATGCTTTGGAATTTTTCCATTGTTCACGGAATTCCGCTGAAGTTTAAAAATGCTTTGGAACTCTTCCATTGTTCTCAGAATCCCGCTGATATTTATCAATGCTTTGGAACTTTTCCATTGTTCAGGAATTTCACTGAAGTATAAAAATGCTTTGGAACTCTTCCATTGTTTTTGGAATTCCGCTGATGTTTAACAATGCTTCGGAGCACTTCCATTGTCCTCGGAAATCCGCTGATGTTTAACAATGCTTTGAAACTCTTCCATTGTTCTCGGAATTCTGCTGTATTTTAAAAATACTTTGGAACTCTTCCATTGTTCTCGGAAATCCCCCTAAGTTAAAAAATGCTTTGGAACTCTTCCATTGTTCAAGGAATGCCGCAGAAGTTTAACAATGCTTTGGAACTCTTCCATTGTTCAAGGAATTCCTCTGAAGTTTAACAATGCTTTGGAACTCCTCCATTGTTCTCGGAATTCTGCTGAAGTTTAACAATGCTTTGGAACTCTTCCATTGTTCTGGGAATTCTACTGAAGTTTAAAAATGCTTTGGAACTCTTCCATTGTTCTCGATATACTGCTGAAGTTTAAAAATGCTATGGAACTCTTTCATTGTTCTGGGAATTCTGCTGAAGTTTAAAATTCTTTGGAACTCTTCCATTGTTCTCGGAATTCCGCTGATGATTAACAATGCTTTGGAACTCTTACATTGTTCAAGGAATTCCTCTGAAGTTTATCAATGCTTTGGAACTCTTCCATTGTTCTCGGAATTCTGCTGAAGTTTAAAAATGCTTTGATTCTCTTCCATTGTTCTGGGAATTCTGCTGAAGTTTAAAAATGCTTTGGAACACTTCCATTGTTCTGGGCATTCTGCTGAAGTTTAAAAATGCTTTAGAACTCTTTCGTTGTTCTGGGAATTCTGCTGAAGTTTAAAAATGCTTTGGAACTCTTCCATTGTTCTCAGAATTCCGCTGATATTTATCAATGCTTCGGAACTCTTCCATTGTTCAGGAATTTCACTGAAGTATAAAAATGCTATGGAACTCTTCCAATGTTTTCGGAATTCCGCTGTAATTTAAAAATGCTTTGGAACTCTTCCATTGTTCTCGGAATTATGCTAAAGTTTAAAAATGCTTTGGAACTCTTCCATTGTTCTCGGAATTCCGCTGATGTTTAACAATGCTTTGGAACACTACCAATGTGCTCGGAATTCTGCTGAAGTTTAAAAATGCTTTGGAACTCTTCCATTGTTCTCAGAATTCCGCTGATGTTTAACAATGGTTTGGAACTTTTCCATTGTTCTGGTAATTCTGCTGAAGTTTAAAAATGCTTTGGAAAACTTTCATTGTTCTTGGAATTCTTCTGATGTTTAACAATGCTTTGGAATTCTTCCATTGTTCTCGGAATTCTGCTGAAGTTTAAAAACACTTTGTAACTCTTCCATTGTTCTCGGAATTCTGTTGAAGTTAAAAAATGCTTTGGAACTCTTCTATTGTTCACGGAATTATGCTAAAGTTTAAAAATGCTTTGGAACTCTTCAATTGTTCTCAGAATTCCTCTGATGTTTAACAATGCTTTGGAACTCTTCCATTGTTCACGGAATTCCGCTGAAGTTTAAAAATGCTTTGGAACTCTTCCATTGTTCTCACAATTCCTCTGATGTTTAACAATGCTTTGGAACTCTTCCATTGTTCTCACAATTCCTCTGATGTTTAAAAATGCTTTGGAACTCTTCTATTGTTCTCGGAAATCCCCCTAAGTTTAAAAATGCTTTGGAAATCTTCCATTGTTCTCGGAATTCCACTGAAGATTAAAAATGCTTTGGAACTCTTCCATTGTTCTCACAATTCCTCTGATGTTTAACAATGCTTTGGAACTCTTCCATTGTTCTCACAATTCCTCTGATGTTTAAAAATGCTTTGGAACTCTTCTATTGTTCTCGGAAATCCCCCTAAGTTTAAAAATGCTTTGGAAATCTTCCATTGTTCTCGGAATTCCACTGAAGATTAAAAATGCTTTGGAACTCTTCCAATGTTCTCGGAATTCTGCCGAAGTTTAAAAATGCTTTGGAACTCTTCCATTGTTCTCGGATTTCCGTTGATGTTTAACAATGCTTTGGAACACTACCAATGTGCTCGGAATTCTGCTGAAGTTTAAAAATGCTTTGGAACTCTTCCATTGTTCTCAGAATTCCGCTGATGTTTAACAATGGTTTGGAAATTTTCCATTGTTCTGGGAATTCTGTTGAAGCTTAAAAATGCTTTGGAAAACTTTCATTGTTCTTGGAATTCTGCTGATGTTTAACAATGCTTTGGAACACTACCAATGTGCTCGGAATTCTGCTGAAGTTTAAAAATGCTTTGGAACTCTTCCATTGTTCTCAGAATTCCGCTGATGTTTAACAATGGTTTGGAACTTTTCCATTGTTCTGGTAATTCTGCTGAAGTTTAAAAATGCTTTGGAAAACTTTCATTGTTCTTGGAATTCTGCTGATGTTTAACAATGCTTTGGAATTCTTCCATTGTTCTCGGAATTCTGCTGAAGTTTAAAAACACTTTGTAACTCTTCCATTGTTCTCGGAATTCTGTTGAAGTTAACAAATGCTTTGGAACTCTTCTATTGTTCACGGAATTATGCTAAAGTTTAAAAATGCTTTGGAACTCTTCAATTGTTCTCAGAATTCCTCTGATGTTTAACAATGCTTTGGAACTCTTCCATTGTTCACGGAATTCCGCTGAAGTTTAAAAATGCTTTGGAACTCTTCCATTGTTCTCACAATTCCTCTGATGTTTAACAATGCTTTGGAACTCTTCCATTGTTCTCACAATTCCTCTGATGTTTAAAAATGCTTTGGAACTCTTCTATTGTTCTCGGAAATCCCCCTAAGTTTAAAAATGCTTTGGAAATCTTCCATTGTTCTCGGAATTCCACTGAAGATTAAAAATGCTTTGGAACTCTTCCAATGTTCTCGGAATTCTGCCGAAGTTTAAAAATGCTTTGGAACTCTTCCATTGTTCTCGGATTTCCGTTGATGTTTAACAATGCTTTGGAACTCTTCCATTGTTCTCGGAATTCTGCTGTATTTTAAAAATACTTTGGAACCCTTCCATTGTTCTCGGAAATCCCCCTAAGTTAAAAAATGCTTTGGAACTCTTCCATTGTTCAAGGAATGCCGCTGAAGTTTAACAATGCTTTGGAACTCTTCCATTGTTCAAGGAATTCCTCTGAAGTTTAACAATGCTTTGGAACTCTTCCATTGTTCACGGAATTCCGCTGAAGTTTAAAAATGCTTTGGAACTCTTCCATTGTTCTCACAATTCCTCTGATGTTTAAAAATGCTTTGGAACTCTTCTATTGTTCTCGGAAATCCCCCTAAGTTTAAAAATGCTTTGGAAATCTTCCATTGTTCTCGGAATTCCACTGAAGATTAAAAATGCTTTGGAACTCTTCCAATGTTCTCGGAATTCTGCTGAAGTTTAAAAATGCTTTGGAACTCTTCCATTGTTCTCGGATTTCCGTTGATGTTTAACAATGCTTTGGAACTCTTCCATTGTTCTCGGAATTCTGCTGAAGTTTAAAAATGCTTTGGAAAACTTCCATTGTTCTTAGAATTCCGCTGATGTTTAACAATGCTTTGGAATTTTTCCATTGTTCACGGAATTCCGCTGAAGTTTAAAAATGCTTTGGAACTCTTCCATTGTTCTCAGAATCCCGCTGATATTTATCAATGCTTTGGAACTTTTCCATTGTTCAGGAATTTCACTGAAGTATAAAAATGCTTTGGAACTCTTCCATTGTTTTTGGAATTCCGCTGATGTTTAACAATGCTTCGGAGCACTTCCATTGTCCTCGGAAATCCGCTGATGTTTAACAATGCTTTGAAACTCTTCCATTGTTCTCGGAATTCTGCTGTATTTTAAAAATACTTTGGAACTCTTCCATTGTTCTCGGAAATCCCCCTAAGTTAAAAAATGCTTTGGAACTCTTCCATTGTTCAAGGAATGCCGCAGAAGTTTAACAATGCTTTGGAACTCTTCCATTGTTCAAGGAATTCCTCTGAAGTTTAACAATGCTTTGGAACTCCTCCATTGTTCTCGGAATTCTGCTGAAGTTTAACAATGCTTTGGAACTCTTCCATTGTTCTGGGAATTCTGCTGAAGTTTAAAAATGCTTTGGAACTCTTCCATTGTTCTCGATATACTGCTGAAGTTTAAAAATGCTATGGAACTCTTTCATTGTTCTGGGAATTCTGCTGAAGTTTAAAATTCTTTGGAACTCTTCCATTGTTCTCGGAATTCCGCTGATGATTAACAATGCTTTGGAACTCTTACATTGTTCAAGGAATTCCTCTGAAGTTTATCAATGCTTTGGAACTCTTCCATTGTTCTCGGAATTCTGCTGAAGTTTAAAAATGCTTTGATTCTCTTCCATTGTTCTGGGAATTCTGCTGAAGTTTAAAAATGCTTTGGAACACTTCCATTGTTCTGGGCATTCTGCTGAAGTTTAAAAATGCTTTAGAACTCTTTCGTTGTTCTGGGAATTCCACTGAAGATTAAAAATGCTTTGGAACTCTTCCAATGTTCTCGGAATTCTGCCGAAGTTTAAAAATGCTTTGGAACTCTTCCATTGTTCTCGGATTTCCGTTGATGTTTAACAATGCTTTGGAACTCTTCCATTGTTCTCGGAATTCTGCTGTATTTTAAAAATACTTTGGAACCCTTCCATTGTTCTCGGAAATCCCCCTAAGTTAAAAAATGCTTTGGAACTCTTCCATTGTTCAAGGAATGCCGCTGAAGTTTAACAATGCTTTGGAACTCTTCCATTGTTCAAGGAATTCCTCTGAAGTTTAACAATGCTTTGGAACTCTTCCATTGTTCACGGAATTCCGCTGAAGTTTAAAAATGCTTTGGAACTCTTCCATTGTTCTCACAATTCCTCTGATGTTTAAAAATGCTTTGGAACTCTTCTATTGTTCTCGGAAATCCCCCTAAGTTTAAAAATGCTTTGGAAATCTTCCATTGTTCTCGGAATTCCACTGAAGATTAAAAATGCTTTGGAACTCTTCCAATGTTCTCGGAATTCTGCTGAAGTTTAAAAATGCTTTGGAACTCTTCCATTGTTCTCGGATTTCCGTTGATGTTTAACAATGCTTTGGAACTCTTCCATTGTTCTCGGAATTCTGCTGAAGTTTAAAAATGCTTTGGAAAACTTCCATTGTTCTTAGAATTCCGCTGATGTTTAACAATGCTTTGGAATTTTTCCATTGTTCACGGAATTCCGCTGAAGTTTAAAAATGCTTTGGAACTCTTCCATTGTTCTCAGAATCCCGCTGATATTTATCAATGCTTTGGAACTTTTCCATTGTTCAGGAATTTCACTGAAGTATAAAAATGCTTTGGAACTCTTCCATTGTTTTTGGAATTCCGCTGATGTTTAACAATGCTTCGGAGCACTTCCATTGTCCTCGGAAATCCGCTGATGTTTAACAATGCTTTGAAACTCTTCCATTGTTCTCGGAATTCTGCTGTATTTTAAAAATACTTTGGAACTCTTCCATTGTTCTCGGAAATCCCCCTAAGTTAAAAAATGCTTTGGAACTCTTCCATTGTTCAAGGAATGCCGCAGAAGTTTAACAATGCTTTGGAACTCTTCCATTGTTCAAGGAATTCCTCTGAAGTTTAACAATGCTTTGGAACTCCTCCATTGTTCTCGGAATTCTGCTGAAGTTTAACAATGCTTTGGAACTCTTCCATTGTTCTGGGAATTCTGCTGAAGTTTAAAAATGCTTTGGAACTCTTCCATTGTTCTCGATATACTGCTGAAGTTTAAAAATGCTATGGAACTCTTTCATTGTTCTGGGAATTCTGCTGAAGTTTAAAATTCTTTGGAACTCTTCCATTGTTCTCGGAATTCCGCTGATGATTAACAATGCTTTGGAACTCTTACATTGTTCAAGGAATTCCTCTGAAGTTTATCAATGCTTTGGAACTCTTCCATTGTTCTCGGAATTCTGCTGAAGTTTAAAAATGCTTTGATTCTCTTCCATTGTTCTGGGAATTCTGCTGAAGTTTAAAAATGCTTTGGAACACTTCCATTGTTCTGGGCATTCTGCTGAAGTTTAAAAATGCTTTAGAACTCTTTCGTTGTTCTGGGAATTCTGCTGAAGTTTAAAAATGCTTTGGAACTCTTCCATTGTTCTCAGAATTCCGCTGATATTTATCAATGCTTCGGAACTCTTCCATTGTTCAGGAATTTCACTGAAGTATAAAAATGCTATGGAACTCTTCCAATGTTTTCGGAATTCCGCTGTAATTTAAAAATGGTTTGGAACTCTTCCATTGTTCTCGGAATTATGCTAAAGTTTAAAAATGCTTTGGAACTCTTCCATTGTTCTCGGAATTCCGCTGATGTTTAACAATGCTTTGGAACACTACCAATGTGCTCGGAATTCTGCTGAAGTTTAAAAATGCTTTGGAACTCTTCCATTGTTCTCAGAATTCCGCTGATGTTTAACAATGGTTTGGAAATTTTCCATTGTTCTGGGAATTCTGTTGAAGCTTAAAAATGCTTTGGAAAACTTTCATTGTTCTTGGAATTCTGCTGATGTTTAACAATGCTTTGGAACACTACCAATGTGCTCGGAATTCTGCTGAAGTTTAAAAATGCTTTGGAACTCTTCCATTGTTCTCAGAATTCCGCTGATGTTTAACAATGGTTTGGAACTTTTCCATTGTTCTGGTAATTCTGCTGAAGTTTAAAAATGCTTTGGAAAACTTTCATTGTTCTTGGAATTCTGCTGATGTTTAACAATGCTTTGGAATTCTTCCATTGTTCTCGGAATTCTGCTGAAGTTTAAAAACACTTTGTAACTCTTCCATTGTTCTCGGAATTCTGTTGAAGTTAACAAATGCTTTGGAACTCTTCTATTGTTCACGGAATTATGCTAAAGTTTAAAAATGCTTTGGAACTCTTCAATTGTTCTCAGAATTCCTCTGATGTTTAACAATGCTTTGGAACTCTTCCATTGTTCACGGAATTCCGCTGAAGTTTAAAAATGCTTTGGAACTCTTCCATTGTTCTCACAATTCCTCTGATGTTTAACAATGCTTTGGAACTCTTCCATTGTTCTCACAATTCCTCTGATGTTTAAAAATGCTTTGGAACTCTTCTATTGTTCTCGGAAATCCCCCTAAGTTTAAAAATGCTTTGGAAATCTTCCATTGTTCTCGGAATTCCACTGAACATTAAAAATGCTTTGGAACTCTTCCAATGTTCTCGGAATTCTGCCGAAGTTTAAAAATGCTTTGGAACTCTTCCATTGTTCTCGGATTTCCGTTGATGTTTAACAATGCTTTGGAACTCTTCCATTGTTCTCGGAATTCTGCTGTATTTTAAAAATACTTTGGAACCCTTCCATTGTTCTCGGAAATCCCCCTAAGTTAAAAAATGCTTTGGAACTCTTCCATTGTTCAAGGAATGCCGCTGAAGTTTAACAATGCTTTGGAACTCTTCCATTGTTCAAGGAATTCCTCTGAAGTTTAACAATGCTTTGGAACTCTTCCATTGTTCTCGGAATTCTGCTGAAGTTTAACAATGCTTTGGAACTCTTCCATTGTTCTGGGAATTCTGCTGAAGTTTAAAAATGCTTTGGAACTCTTCCATTGTTCTCGATATACTGCTGAAGTTTAAAAATGCTATGGAACTCTTTCATTGTTCTGGGAATTCTGCTGAAGTTTAAAAATGCTTTGGAACTCTTCCATTGTTCTCGTAATTCCACTGATGATTAACAATGCTTTGGAACTCTTACATTGTTCAAGGAATTCCTCTGAAGTTTATCAATGCTTTGGAACTCTTCCATTGTTCTCGGAATTCTGCTGAAGTTTAAAAATGCTTTGATTCTCTTCCATTGTTCTGGGAATTCTGCTGAAGTTTAAAAATGCTTTGGAACACTTCCATTGTTCTGGGCATTCTGCTGAAGTTTAAAAATGCTTTAGAACTCTTTCGTTGTTCTGGGAACTCTGCTGAAGTTTAAAAATGCTTTGGAACTCTTCCATTGTTCTCAGAATTCCGCTGATATTTATCAATGCTTTGGAACTCTTCCATTGTTCAGGAATTTCACTGAAGTATAAAAATGCTATGGAACTCTTCCAATGTTTTCGGAATTCCGCTGTAATTTAAAAATGCTTTGGAACTCTTCCATTGTTCTCGGAATTATGCTAAAGTTTAAAAATGCTTTGGAACTCTTCCATTGTTCTCGGAATTCCGCTGATGTTTAACAATGCTTTGGAACACTACCAATGTGCTCGGAATTCTGCTGAAGTTTAAAAATGCTTTGGAACTCTTCCATTGTTCTCAGAATTCCGCTGATGTTTAACAATGCTTTGGAAATTTTCCATTGTTCTCGGAATTCTGCTGAAGTTTAAAAACACTTTGTAACTCTTCCATTGTTCTCGGAATTCTGTTGAAGTTAAAAAATGCTTTGGAACTCTTCTATTGTTCACGGAATTATGCTAAAGTTTAAAAATGCTTTGGAACTCTTCAATTGTTCTCAGAATTCCTCTGATGTTTAACAATGCTTTGGAACTCTTCCATTGTTCACGGAATTCCGCTGAAGTTTAAAAATGCTTTGGAACTCTTCCATTGTTCTCACAATTCCTCTGATGTTTATCAATGCTTTGGAACTCTTCCATTGTTCTCACAATTCCTCTGATGTTTAAAAATGCTTTGGAACTCTTCTATTGTTCTCGGAAATCCCCCTAAGTTTAAAAATGCTTTGGAAATCTTCCATTGTTATCGGAATTCCACTGAAGATTAAAAATGCTTTGGAACTCTTCCAATGTTCTCGGAATTCTGCCGAAGTTTAAAAATGCTTTGAAACTCTTCCATTGTTCTCGGATTTCCGTTGATGTTTAACAATGCTTTGGAACTCTTCCATTGTTCTCGGAATTCTGCTGAAGTTTAAAAATGCTTTGGAAAACTTCCATTGTTCTTGGAATTCCGCTGATGTTTAACAATGCTTTGGAATTCTTACATTGTTCACGGAATTCTGCTGAAGTTTAAAAATGCTTTGGAACTCTTCCATTGTTCTCAGAATCCCGCTGATATTTTTCAATACTTTGGAACTTTTCCATTGTTCAGGAATTTCACTGAAGTATAAAAATGCTTTGGAACTCTTCCATTGTTTTTGGAATTCCGCTGATGTTTAACAATGCTTTGGAGCACTTCCATTGTCCTCGGAAATCCGTTGATGTTTAACAATGCTTTGAAACTCTTCCATTGTTCTCGGAATTCTGCTGTAATTTAAAAATACTTTGGAACTCTTCCATTGTTCTCGGAAATCCCCCTAAGTTAAAAAATGCTTTGGAACTCTTTCATTGTTCTCGTAATTCTGCTGAAATTTAGAAATGCTTTGGAACTCTTCCAATGTTCTCGGAATTCTGCTGAAGTTTAAAAATGCTTTTGACCTCTTCCATTGTTCTCGGATTTCCGTTGATGTTTAAAAATGCTTTGGAACTCTTCCATGGTTCTCGGAATTCTGCTGAAGTTTAAAAATGCTTTGGAAAACTTCCATTGTTCTTGGAATTCCGCTGATGTTTAACAATGCTTTGGAATTCTTCCATTGTTCATGGAATTCCTCTGAAGTTTAAAAATGCTTTGGAACTCTTCCATTGTTCTCAGAATCCTGCTGATATTTGTCAATGCTTTGGAACTTTTCCATTGTTCAGGAATTTCACTGAAGTATAAAAATGCTTTGGAACTCTTCCATTGTTTTTGGAATTCCGCTGATGTTTAACAATGCTTTGGAGCACTTCCATTGTCCTCGGAAATCCGCTGATGTTTAACAATGCTTTGAAACTCATCCATTGTTCTCGGAATTCTGCTGTAATTTAAAAATACTTTGGAACTCTTCCATTGTTCTCGGAAATTCCAATAAGTTAAAAAATGCTTTGGAACTCTTCCATTGTTCTCGTAATTCCGCTGTAATTTAGAAATGCTTTGGAACTCTTCCATTGTTCTCGGAATTCTGCTGAAGTTTAAAAACACTTTGGAACTCTTCCATTGTTCTCGGAATTCTGCTGAAGTTTAAAAATGCTATGGAGCTCTTTCATTGTTCTCAGAATTCCGCTGAAGTTTAAAAATGCTTTGGAACTCTTCCATGGTTCTCGGAAATCTGTTGAAGTTAAAAAATGCTTTGGAACTCTTCTATTGTTCACGGACTTATGCTAAAGTTTAAAAATGCTTTGGAACTCTTCCATTGTTCTCACAATTCCTCTGATGTTTAACAATGCTTTGGAACTCTTCCATTGTTCACGGAATTCCGCTGAAGTTTAAAAATGCTTTGGAACTCTTCCATTGTTCTCACAATTCCTCTGATGTTTAAAAATGCTTTGGAACTCTTCTATTGTTCTCGGAAATCCCCCTAAGTTTAAAAATGCTTTGGAAATCTTCCATTGTTCTCGGAATTCCACTGAAGATTAAAAATGCTTTGGAACTTGTCCATTGTGCTCGGTTTTCCGCTGATGTTTAACAATGCTTTGGAACTCTTCCATTGTTCTCTTCGTTCCGTTGATGTTTAGCAATGCTTTGGAAGTTTTCTTTTGTTCACGGAATTATGCTGAAGTTTAAAAATGCTTTGGAACTCTTCCATTGTTTTTGGAATACCGCTGAAGTTTAAAAGTGCTTTGGAACTCTTCCATTGTTCTCAGAATTCTGTTGAAGTTAAAAAATGCTTTGGAACTCTTCTATTGTTCACGGAATTCCGCTGAAGTTTAAAAATGCTTTGGAACTCTTCCATTGTTCTCACAATTCCTCTGATGTTTAAAAATGCTTTGGAACTCTTCTATTGTTCTCGGAAATCCCCGTAAGTTTAAAAATGCTTTGGAAATCTTCCATTGTTCTCGGAATTCCACTGAAGATTAAAAATGCTTTGGAACTCTTTCAATGTTCTCGGAATTCTGCTGAAGTTTAAAAATGCTTTGGAACTCTTCCATTGTTCTCGGATTTCCGTTGATGTTTAACAATGCTTTGGAACTCTTCCATTATTCTCGGAATTCTGCTGAAGTTTAAAAATGCTTTGGAACTCTTCCATTGTTCTCAGAATCCCGCTGATATTTATCAATGCTTTGGAACTTTTCCATTGTTCAGGAATTTCACTGAAGTATAAAAATGCTTTGGAACTCTTCCATTGTTTTTGGAATTCCGCTGATGTTTAACAATGCTTCGGAGCACTTCCATTGTCCTCGGAAATCCGCTGATGTTTAACAATGCTTTGAAACTCTTCCATTGTTCTCGGAATTCTGCTGTATTTTAAAAATACTTTGGAACTCTTCCATTGTTCTCGGAAAAACCCCTAAGTTAAAAAATGCTTTGGAACTCTTCCATTGTTCTCGGAATTCTGCTAAAGTTTAAAAATGCTTTGGAAACTCTTCCATTGTTCACTGTATATGCTGAAGTTTAAAAATGCTTTGCAACTCTTCTATTGTTCTCGGAATTCCGCTGATGTTTTAACAATGCTTTGGAACTCTTCCATTATTCTCGGAATTCTACTGATGTTTAACAATGCTTTGGAACACTTCCAATGTTCTTGGTATTCTGCTGAAGTTTAAAAATGCTTTGGAACTCTTCCATTGTTCTCAGAATTCCTCTGATGTTTAACAATGCTTTGCAACACTTCCAATGTTCTTGGAATTCTGCTGAAGTTTAAAAATGTTTTGGAACTCTTCCATTGTTCTCGGAATTCCGCTAATTTTTAACAATGCTTTGAAACTCTTCCATTTTTCAGGGAATTACGCTGAAGTTTAAAAATGCTTTGGAACTCTTCCATTTTTCTTGGAATTCAACTGAAGTTTAAAAACGCTTTGGAACTCTTCCATTGTTCTCGGAATTCTGCTGATGTTTAACAATGCTTTGGAACTCTTCCATTGTTCACAGAATACCTCTGAAGTTTAATAATGCTTTGGAACTCTTCCAATTTTCTCGGAATTCCGCTGAAGTTGAAAAAATGCTTTTGTACTCTTCCATTGTTCTCAGAATTTTGCTGAAGTTTAAAAATGCTTTGGAACTTTTGCATTATTCTCGGAATTCCACTGAAGTTTAAAAATGCTTTGATACTTTTCCATTGTTCTCGGAATTCTGCAGAACTTTTAAAAATGCTTTGGAACTCTTCCATTGTTCTAGGAATTTCGCTGTTCTTTAACAATGCTTGGGAACTGTTCCATTATTCAGGGATTTCCGCTGAAGTTTAAAAATCCTTTGGAACTCTTCCATTGTTCTCGGAATTCCACTCATGTTTAACAATGCTTTGGAATTCTTCCATTGTTCTCGGAATTCCGCAGATGTTTAACAATGCTTTGGAACTCTTCCATTGTTCTCAGCATTCCGTTGAAGTTCAACAATGCTTTGGAACTAGACCATTGTTCACGGATATCCTCTGAAGTTTAAAAATGCTTTGGAACTCTTCCATTTTTCTCGGAATTCCACTGATGTTTAACAAAGCTTTGGAGCTCCTTCATTGTTCTAGGAATTATCCTGAAGTTTAAAAATGCTTTGGAACTTGTCCATTGTGCTCGGTTTTCCGCTGATGTTTAACAATGCTTTGGAACTCTTCCATTGTTCTCGTCGTTCCGTTGATGTTTAGCAATGCTTTGGAACTTTTCTTTTGTTCACGGAATTATGCTGAAGTTTAAAAATGCTTTGGAACTCTTCCATTGTTTTTGGAATACCGCTGAAGTTTAAAAGTGCTTTGGAACTCTTCCATTGTTCTCAGAATTCTGTTGAAGTTAAAAAATGCTTTGGAACTCTTCTATTGTTCACGAAATTATGCTAAAGTTTAAAAATGCTTTGGAACTCTTCCATTGTTCTCAGAATTCCTCTGATGTTTAACAATGTTTTGGAACTCTTTCATTGTTCACGGAATTCCGCTGAAGTTTAAAAATGCTTTGGAACTCTTCCATTGTTCTCACAATTCCTCTGAAGTTTAACAATGCTTTGGAACTCTTCCATTGTCAGGGAATTCCGCTGAAGTTTAAAAATACTTTGGAACTCTTCCATTGTTCTCACAATTCCTCTGATGTTTAAAAATGCTTTGGAATTCTTCTATTGTTCTCGGAAATCCCCCTAAGTTTAAAAATGCTTTGGAACTTTTCCATTCTTCTCAGAATTCCGATGAAGTTTAAAACTGCTTTGGAACTCATCTATTATTCTCGGAATTCCACTGAAGATTAAAAATGCTTTGGAACTCTTCCAATATTCTCGGAATTCTGCTGAAGTTTAAAAATTCTTTGGAACTCTTCCGTTGTTCACAGAATACCTCTAAAGTTTAATAATGCTTTGGAACTCTTCCAATTTTCTCGGAATTCCGCTGAAGTTGAAAAAATGCTTTTGTACTCTTCCATTGTTCTCAGAATTTCGCTGAAGTTTAAAAATGCTTTGGAACTCTTGCATTATTCTCGGATATCCACTGAAGTTTAAAAATGCTTTGGAACTTTTCCATTGTTCTCGGAATTCTGCAGAAGTTTTAAAAATGCTTTGAAACTCTTCCATTGTTCTCGGAATTCCACTCATGTTTAACAATGCTTTGGAACTCTTCCATAGTTCTCGGAATTATGCTAAAGTTTAAAAATGCTTTGGAACTCTTCCATTGTTCTCGGAATTCCGCTGATGTTTAACAATGCTTTGGAACTCTTCCATTGTTCTCGGCATTCCGTTGAAGTTCAACAATGCTTTGGAACTAGACCATTGTTCACGGATATCCTCTGAAGTTTAAAAATGCTTTGGAACTCTTCCATTGTTTTCGGAATTCCACTGATGTTTAACAATGCTTTGGAGCTCTTTCATTGTTCTCGGAATTATCCTGAAGTTTAAAAATGCTTTGGAACTTGTCCATTGTGCTCGGTTTTCCGCTGATGTTTAACAATGCTTTGGAACTCTTCCATTGTTCTCGTCAATCCGATGATGTTTAGCAATGCTTTGGAACTTTTCTTTTGTTCACGGAATTACGCTGAAGTTTAAAAATGCTTTGGAACTCTTCCATTGTTTTTGGAATACCGCTGAAGTTTAAAAGTGCTTTGGAACTCTTCCATTGTTCTCGGAATTCTGCTGAAGTTTAAAACTGATATGGAACTGTTTTATTGTTCTCAGAATTCCGCTGAAGTTTAAAAATGCTTTGGAACTCTTCCATTGTTCTCGGAATTCTGTTGAGGTTTAAAAATGCTTTGGAACTCTTCTATTGTTCACGAAATTATGCTAAAGTTTAAAAATGCTTTGGAACTCTTCCATTGTTCTCAGAATTTTTCTGATGTTTAACAATGCTTTGGAACTCTTTCATTGTTCACGGAATTCCGCTGAAGTTTAAAAATGCTTTGGAACTCTTCCATTCTTCTCACAATTCCTCTGATGTTTAACAATGCTTTGGAACTCTTCCATTGTTCACGGAATTCCGCTGAAGTTTAAAAATGCTTTGGAACTCTTCCATTGTTCTCACAATTCCTCTGATGTTTAAAAATGCTTTGGAACTCTTCTATTGTTCTCGGAAATCCCCCTAAGTTTAAAAATGCTTTGGAACTCTTCCATTCTTCTCTGAATTCGGATGAAGTTTAAAACTGCTTTGGAACTCTTCTATTAGTCTCGAAATTCCAGTGAAGATTAAAAATGCTTTGGAACTCTTCCAATGTTCTCGGAATTCTGCTGAAGTTTAAAAATGCTTTTTAACTCTTCCATTGTTCTCGGATTTCCGTTGATGTTTAACAATGCTTTGGAACTCTTCCATTGTTCTCAGAATTCTGCTGAAGTTTAAAAATGCTTTGGAAAACTTCCATTGTTCTTGGTATTCCACTGATGTTTAATAATGCTTTGGAATTCTTCCATTGTTCACGGAATTCCGCTGAAGTTTAAAAATGCTGTGGAACTCTTCCATTGTTCTCAGAATTCCGCTCAAATTTATCAATGCTTTGGAACTATTCCATTGTTCAGGAATTTCACTGAAGTATAAAAATGCTTTGGAACTCTTCCATTGTTTTCGGAATTTGGCTGTAATTTAAAAATGCTTTGGAACTCTTCCATTGTTTTCGGAATTCCCCTGATGTTTAACAATGCTTTGGAACACTAACAATGTGCTCGGAATTCTGCTGAAGTTTAAAAATGCTTTGGAACTCTTCCATTGTTCTCGGAATTCCGCTGATGTTTAACAATGCTTTCAAACTCTTCCATTGTTGTCGGAATTCTGCTGAAGTTTAAAAATGCTTTGGAAAACTTTCAGTGTTCTTGGAATTCTGCTGATGTTTAACAATGCTTTGGAATTCTTCCATTGTTCTCAGAATTCTGCTGAAGTTTAAAAACGCTTTGTCACTCTTCCATTGTTCTTGGAATTCTGTTGAAGTTAAAAAATGCTTTGGAACTCTTCTATTGTTCACGGAATTATGCTAAAGTTTAAAAATGCTTTGGAACTCTTCCATTGTTCTCTCAATTCCTCTGATGTTTAACAATGCTTTGGAACTCTTCCATTGTTCACGGAATTCCGCTGAAGTTTAAAAATGCTTTGGAACTCTTCCATTGTTCTCACAATTCCTCTGATGTTTAACAATGCTTTGGAACTCTTCCATTGTTCACGGAATTCTGCTGAAGTTTAAAAATGCTTTGGAACTCTTCCATTATTCTCACAATTCCTCTGATGTTTAAAAATGTTTTTGAACTCTTCTATTGTTCTCGGATATCCCCCTAAGTTTAAAAATGCTTTGGAAATCTTCCATTGTTCTCGGAAATCCACTGAAGATTAAAAATGCTTTGGAACTCTTCCAATGTTCTCGGAATTCTGCTGAAGTTTAAAAATGCTTTGGAAAACTTCCAGTGTTCTTGGATTTCCGCTGATGTTTAACAATGCTTTGAAATTCTTCCATTGTTCACGGAATTCCGCTGAAGTTTAAAAATGCTTTTGAACTCTTCCATTGTTCTCAGAATCCCACTGATATTTATCAATGTTTTGGAACTTTTCCATTGTTCAGGAATTTCACTGAAGTATAAAAATGCTTTGGAACTCTTCCATTGTTTTAGGAATTCCGCTGATGTTTAACAATGCTTTGGAGCACTTCCATTGTCCTCGGAAATCCGCTGATGTTTAACAATGCTTTGAAACTATTCCATTGTTCTCGGAATTCTGCTGTAATTTAAAAATACTTTGGAACTCTTCCATTGTTCCCGGAAATCCCCCTAAGTTAAAAAATGCTTTGGAACTCTTCCATTGTTCTCGTAATTCTGCTGTAATTTAGAAATGCTTTGGAACTCTTCCATTGTTCTCGGAATTCTGTTGAAGTTAAAAAATGATTTGGATCTCTTCTATTGTTCACGGAATTATGCTAAAGTTTAAAAATGCTTTGGAACTCTTCCATTGTTCTCAGAATTCATCTGATGTTTAACAGTGCTTTGGAACTCTTCCATTGTTCACGGAATTCCGCTGAAGTTTAAAAATGCTTTGGAACTCTTCCATTGTTCTCACAATTCCTCTGATGTTTAAAAATGCTTTGGAACTCCTCCATTGTTCTCACAATTCCTCTGATGTTTAAAAATGGTTTGGAACTCTTCTATTATTCTAGGAATTCCACTGAAGATTAAAAATGCTTTGGAACTCTTCCAATGTTCTCGGAATTCTGCTGAAGTTTAAAAATGCTTTGGAACTCTTCCATTGTTCTCAGAATTACGATGAAGTTTAAAACTGCTTTGGAACTCTTCTATTATTCTCGGAATTCCACTGAAGATTAAAAATGCTTTGGAACTCTTCCAATGTTCTCGGAATTCTGCTGAAGTTTAAAAATGCTTTGGAACTCTTCCAATGTTCTCGGATTTCCGTTGATGTTTAACAATGCTTTGGAACTCTTCCATTGTTCTCACAATTTCTCTGATGTTTAAAAATGCTTTGGAACTCTTCTATTGTTCTTGGAAATCCCTCTAAGTTTAAAAATGCTTTGGAAATCTTCCATTGTTCTCGGAATTCCATTGAAGATTAAAAATGCTTTGGATCTCTTCCAATGTTCTCGGAATTCTGCTGAAGTTTAAAAATGATTTGGAACTCTTCCATTGTTCTTGGATTTCCGTTGATGTTTAACAATGCTTTGGAACTCTTCCATTGTTCTCTGAATTCTGCTGAAGTTTAAAAATGCTTTGGAACTCTTCCATTGTTATCAGAATCCCGCTGATATTTATCAATGCTTTGGAACTTTTCCATTGTTCAGGAATTTCACTGAAGTATAAAAATGCTTTGGAACTCTTCCATTGTTTTCGGAATTCCGCTGTAATTTAAAAATGCTTTGGAACTCTTCCATTGTTTTCGGAATTCCCCTGATGTTTAACAATGCTTTGGAACACTAACAATGTGCTCGGAATTCTGCTGAAGTTTAAAAATGCTTTGGAACTCTTCCATTGTTCTCGGAATTCCGCTGATGTTTAACAATGCTTTGGAACTCTTCCATTGTTCTCGGAATTCTGCTGAAGTTTAAAAATGCTTTGGAAAACTTTCAGTGTTCTTGGAATTCTGCTGATGTTTAACAATGCTTTGGAATTCTTCCATTGTTCTCAGAATTCTGCTGAAGTTTAAAAACGCTTTGTCACTCTTCCATTGTTCTTGGAATTCTGTTGAAGTTAAAAAATGCTTTGGAACTCTTCTATTGTTCACGGAATTATGCTAAAGTTTAAAAATGCTTTGGAACTCTTCCATTGTTCTCTCAATTCCTCTGATGTTTAACAATGCTTTGGAACTCTTCCATTGTTCAAGGAATTCCGCTGAAGTTTAAAAATGCTTTGGAACTCTTCCATTGTTCTCACAATTCCTCTGATGTTTAACAATGCTTTGGAACTCTTCCATTGTTCACGGAATTCTGCTGAAGTTTAAAAATGCTTTGGAACTCTTCCATTATTCTCACAATTCCTCTGATGTTTAAAAATGTTTTTGAACTCTTCTATTGTTCTCGGATATCCCCCTAAGTTTAAAAATGCTTTGGAAATCTTCCATTGTTCTCGGAAATCCACTGAAGATTAAAAATGCTTTGGAACTCTTCCAATGTTCTCGGAATTCTGCTGAAGTTTAAAAATGCTTTGGAAAACTTCCAGTGTTCTTGGAATTCTGCTGATGTTTAACAATGCTTTGGAATTCTTCCATTGTTCTCAGAATTCTGCTGAAGTTTAAAAACGCTTTGTCACTCTTCCATTGTTCTTGGAATTCTGTTGAAGTTAAAAAATGCTTTGGAACTCTTCTATTGTTCACGGAATTATGCTAAAGTTTAAAAATGCTTTGGAACTCTTCCATTGTTCTCTCAATTCCTCTGATGTTTAACAATGCTTTGGAACTCTTCCATTGTTCACGGAATTCCGCTGAAGTTTAAAAATGCTTTGGAACTCTTCCATTGTTCTCACAATTCCTCTGATGTTTAACAATGCTTTGGAACTCTTCCATTGTTCACGGAATTCTGCTGAAGTTTAAAAATGCTTTGGAACTCTTCCATTATTCTCACAATTCCTCTGATGTTTAAAAATGTTTTTGAACTCTTCTATTGTTCTCGGATATCCCCCTAAGTTTAAAAATGCTTTGGAAATCTTCCATTGTTCTCGGAAATCCACTGAAGATTAAAAATGCTTTGGAACTCTTCCAATGTTCTCGGAATTCTGCTGAAGTTTAAAAATGCTTTGGAAAACTTCCAGTGTTCTTGGATTTCCGCTGATGTTTAACAATGCTTTGAAATTCTTCCATTGTTCACGGAATTCTGCTGAAGTTTAAAAATGCTTTTGAACTCTTCCATTGTTCTCAGAATCCCACTGATATTTATCAATGTTTTGGAACTTTTCCATTGTTCAGGAATTTCACTGAAGTATAAAAATGCTTTGGAAATCTTCCATTGTTCTCGGAAATCCACTGAAGATTAAAAATGCTTTGGAACTCTTCCAATGTTCTCGGAATTCTGCTGAAGTTTAAAAATGCTTTGGAAAACTTCCAGTGTTCTCGGAATTCCGCTGATGTTTAACAATGCTTTGGAACTCTTCCATTGTTGTCGGAATTCTGCTGAAGTTTAAAAATGCTTTGGAAAACTTTCAGTGTTCTTGGAATTCTGCTGATGTTTAACAATGCTTTGGAATTCTTCCATTGTTCTCAGAATTCTGCTGAAGTTTAAAAACGCTTTGTCACTCTTCTATTGTTCTTGGAATTCTGTTGAAGTTAAAAAATGCTTTGGAACTCTTCTATTGTTCACGGAATTATGCTAAAGTTTAAAAATGCTTTGGAACTCTTCCATTGTTCTCTCAATTCCTCTGATGTTTAACAATGCTTTGGAACTCTTCCATTGTTCACGGAATTCCGCTGAAGTTTAAAAATGCTTTGGAACTCTTCCATTGTTCTCACAATTCCTCTGATGTTTAACAATGCTTTGGAACTCTTCCATTGTTCACGGAATTCTGCTGAAGTTTAAAAATGCTTTGGAACTCTTCCATTATTCTCACAATTCCTCTGATGTTTAAAAATGTTTTTGAACTCTTCTATTGTTCTCGGATATCCCCCTAAGTTTAAAAATGCTTTGGAAATCTTCCATTGTTCTCGGAAATCCACTGAAGATTAAAAATGCTTTGGAACTCTTCCAATGTTCTCGGAATTCTGCTGAAGTTTAAAAATGCTTTGGAAAACTTCCAGTGTTCTTGGATTTCCGCTGATGTTTAACAATGCTTTGAAATTCTTCTATTGCTCACGGAATTCCGCTGAAGTTTAAAAATGCTTTTGAACTCTTCCATTGTTCTCAGAATCCCACTGATATTTATCAATGTTTTGGAACTTTTCCATTGTTCAGGAATTTCACTGAAGTATAAAAATGCTTTGGAACTCTTCCATTGTTTTAGGAATTCCGCTGATGTTTAACAATGCTTTGGAGCACTTCCATTGTCCTCGGAAATCCGCTGATGTTTAACAATGCTTTGAAACTATTCCATTGTTCTCGGAATTCTGCTGTAATTTAAAAATACTTTGGAACTCTTCCATTGTTCCCGGAAATCCCCCTAAGTTAAAAAATGATTTGGAACTCTTCCATTGTTCTCGTAATTCTGCTGTAATTTAGAAATGCTTTGGAACTCTTCCATTGTTCTCGGAATTCTGTTGAAGTTAAAAAATGATTTGGATCTCTTCTATTGTTCACGGAATTATGCTAAAGTTTAAAAATGCTTTGGAACTCTTCCATTGTTCTCAGAATTCATCTGATGTTTAACAGTGATTTGGAACTCTTCCATTGTTCACGGAATTCCGCTGAAGTTTAAAAATGCTTTGGAACTCTTCCATTGTTCTCACAATTCCTCTGATGTTTAAAAATGCTTTGGAACTCCTCCATTGTTCTCACAATTCCTCTGATGTTTAAAAATGGTTTGGAACTCTTCTATTATTCTAGGAATTCCACTGAAGATTAAAAATGCTTTGGAACTCTTCCAATGTTCTCGGAATTCTGCTGAAGTTTAAAAATGCTTTGGAACTCTTCCATTGTTCCCACAATTCCTCTGATGTTTAAAAATGCTTTGGAACTCCTCCATTGTTCTCACAATTCCTCTGATGTTTAAAAATGGTTTGGAACTCTTCTATTATTCTCGGAATTCCACTGAAGATTAAAAATGCTTTGGAACTCTTCCAATGTTCTCGGAATTCTGCTGAAGTTTAAAAATGCTTTGGAACTCTTCCAATGTTCTCGGATTTCCGTTGATGTTTAACAATGCTTTGGAACTCTTCCATTGTTCTCACAATTTCTCTGATGTTTAAAAATGCTTTGGAACTCTTCTATTGTTCTTGGAAATCCCTCTAAGTTTAAAAATGCTTTGGAAATCTTCCATTGTTCTCGGAATTCCATTGAAGATTAAAAATGCTTTGGATCTCTTCCAATGTTCTCGGAATTCTGCTGAAGTTTAAAAATGATTTGGAACTCTTCCATTGTTCTTGGATTTCCGTTGATGTTTAACAATGCTTTGGAACTCTTCCATTGTTCTCTGAATTCTGCTGAAGTTTAAAAATGCTTTGGAACTCTTCCATTGTTATCAGAATCCCGCTGATATTTATCAATGCTTTGGAACTTTTCCATTGTTCAGGAATTTCACTGAAGTATAAAAATGCTTTGGAACTCTTCCATTGTTTTCGGAATTCCGCTGTAATTTAAAAATGCTTTGGAACTCTTCCATTGTTTTCGGAATTCCCCTGATGTTTAACAATGCTTTGGAACACTAACAATGTGCTCGGAATTCTGCTGAAGTTTAAAAATGCTTTGGAACTCTTCCATTGTTCTCGGAATTCCGCTGATGTTTAACAATGCTTTGGAACTCTTCCATTGTTCTCGGAATTCTGCTGAAGTTTAAAAATGCTTTGGAAAACTTTCAGTGTTCTTGGAATTCTGCTGATGTTTAACAATGCTTTGGAATTCTTCCATTGTTCTCAGAATTCTGCTGAAGTTTAAAAACGCTTTGTCACTCTTCCATTGTTCTTGGAATTCTGTTGAAGTTAAAAAATGCTTTGGAACTCTTCTATTGTTCACGGAATTATGCTAAAGTTTAAAAATGCTTTGGAACTCTTCCATTGTTCTCTCAATTCCTCTGATGTTTAACAATGCTTTGGAACTCTTCCATTGTTCAAGGAATTCCGCTGAAGTTTAAAAATGCTTTGGAACTCTTCCATTGTTCTCACAATTCCTCTGATGTTTAACAATGCTTTGGAACTCTTCCATTGTTCACGGAATTCTGCTGAAGTTTAAAAATGCTTTGGAACTCTTCCATTATTCTCACAATTCCTCTGATGTTTAAAAATGTTTTTGAACTCTTCTATTGTTCTCGGATATCCCCCTAAGTTTAAAAATGCTTTGGAAATCTTCCATTGTTCTCGGAAATCCACTGAAGATTAAAAATGCTTTGGAACTCTTCCAATGTTCTCGGAATTCTGCTGAAGTTTAAAAATGCTTTGGAAAACTTCCAGTGTTCTTGGAATTCTGCTGATGTTTAACAATGCTTTGGAATTCTTCCATTGTTCTCAGAATTCTGCTGAAGTTTAAAAACGCTTTGTCACTCTTCCATTGTTCTTGGAATTCTGTTGAAGTTAAAAAATGCTTTGGAACTCTTCTATTGTTCACGGAATTATGCTAAAGTTTAAAAATGCTTTGGAACTCTTCCATTGTTCTCTCAATTCCTCTGATGTTTAACAATGCTTTGGAACTCTTCCATTGTTCACGGAATTCCGCTGAAGTTTAAAAATGCTTTGGAACTCTTCCATTGTTCTCACAATTCCTCTGATGTTTAACAATGCTTTGGAACTCTTCCATTGTTCACGGAATTCTGCTGAAGTTTAAAAATGCTTTGGAACTCTTCCATTATTCTCACAATTCCTCTGATGTTTAAAAATGTTTTTGAACTCTTCTATTGTTCTCGGATATCCCCCTAAGTTTAAAAATGCTTTGGAAATCTTCCATTGTTCTCGGAAATCCACTGAAGATTAAAAATGCTTTGGAACTCTTCCAATGTTCTCGGAATTCTGCTGAAGTTTAAAAATGCTTTGGAAAACTTCCAGTGTTCTTGGATTTCCGCTGATGTTTAACAATGCTTTGAAATTCTTCCATTGTTCACGGAATTCTGCTGAAGTTTAAAAATGCTTTTGAACTCTTCCATTGTTCTCAGAATCCCACTGATATTTATCAATGTTTTGGAACTTTTCCATTGTTCAGGAATTTCACTGAAGTATAAAAATGCTTTGGAAATCTTCCATTGTTCTCGGAAATCCACTGAAGATTAAAAATGCTTTGGAACTCTTCCAATGTTCTCGGAATTCTGCTGAAGTTTAAAAATGCTTTGGAAAACTTCCAGTGTTCTCGGAATTCCGCTGATGTTTAACAATGCTTTGGAACTCTTCCATTGTTGTCGGAATTCTGCTGAAGTTTAAAAATGCTTTGGAAAACTTTCAGTGTTCTTGGAATTCTGCTGATGTTTAACAATGCTTTGGAATTCTTCCATTGTTCTCAGAATTCTGCTGAAGTTTAAAAACGCTTTGTCACTCTTCTATTGTTCTTGGAATTCTGTTGAAGTTAAAAAATGCTTTGGAACTCTTCTATTGTTCACGGAATTATGCTAAAGTTTAAAAATGCTTTGGAACTCTTCCATTGTTCTCTCAATTCCTCTGATGTTTAACAATGCTTTGGAACTCTTCCATTGTTCACGGAATTCCGCTGAAGTTTAAAAATGCTTTGGAACTCTTCCATTGTTCTCACAATTCCTCTGATGTTTAACAATGCTTTGGAACTCTTCCATTGTTCACGGAATTCTGCTGAAGTTTAAAAATGCTTTGGAACTCTTCCATTATTCTCACAATTCCTCTGATGTTTAAAAATGTTTTTGAACTCTTCTATTGTTCTCGGATATCCCCCTAAGTTTAAAAATGCTTTGGAAATCTTCCATTGTTCTCGGAAATCCACTGAAGATTAAAAATGCTTTGGAACTCTTCCAATGTTCTCGGAATTCTGCTGAAGTTTAAAAATGCTTTGGAAAACTTCCAGTGTTCTTGGATTTCCGCTGATGTTTAACAATGCTTTGAAATTCTTCCATTGCTCACGGAATTCCGCTGAAGTTTAAAAATGCTTTTGAACTCTTCCATTGTTCTCAGAATCCCACTGATATTTATCAATGTTTTGGAACTTTTCCATTGTTCAGGAATTTCACTGAAGTATAAAAATGCTTTGGAACTCTTCCATTGTTTTAGGAATTCCGCTGATGTTTAACAATGCTTTGGAGCACTTCCATTGTCCTCGGAAATCCGCTGATGTTTAACAATGCTTTGAAACTATTCCATTGTTCTCGGAATTCTGCTGTAATTTAAAAATACTTTGGAACTCTTCCATTGTTCCCGGAAATCCCCCTAAGTTAAAAAATGATTTGGAACTCTTCCATTGTTCTCGTAATTCTGCTGTAATTTAGAAATGCTTTGGAACTCTTCCATTGTTCTCGGAATTCTGTTGAAGTTAAAAAATGATTTGGATCTCTTCTATTGTTCACGGAATTATGCTAAAGTTTAAAAATGCTTTGGAACTCTTCCATTGTTCTCAGAATTCATCTGATGTTTAACAGTGATTTGGAACTCTTCCATTGTTCACGGAATTCCGCTGAAGTTTAAAAATGCTTTGGAACTCTTCCATTGTTCTCACAATTCCTCTGATGTTTAAAAATGCTTTGGAACTCCTCCATTGTTCTCACAATTCCTCTGATGTTTAAAAATGGTTTGGAACTCTTCTATTATTCTAGGAATTCCACTGAAGATTAAAAATGCTTTGGAACTCTTCCAATGTTCTCGGAATTCTGCTGAAGTTTAAAAATGCTTTGGAACTCTTCCATTGTTCCCACAATTCCTCTGATGTTTAAAAATGCTTTGGAACTCCTCCATTGTTCTCACAATTCCTCTGATGTTTAAAAATGGTTTGGAACTCTTCTATTATTCTAGGAATTCCACTGAAGATTAAAAATGCTTTGGAACTCTTCCAATGTTCTCGGAATTCTGCTGAAGTTTAAAAATGCTTTGGAACTCTTCCATTGTTCTCAGAATTACGATGAAGTTTAAAACTGCTTTGGAACTCTTCTATTATTCTCGGAATTCCACTGAAGATTAAAAATGCTTTGGAACTCTTCCAATGTTCTCGGAATTCTGCTGAAGTTTAAAAATGCTTTGGAACTCTTCCAATGTTCTCGGATTTCCGTTGATGTTTAACAATGCTTTGGAAATCTTCCATTGTTCTCGGAATTCCATTGAAGATTAAAAATGCTTTGGAACTCTTCTATTGTTCTTGGAAATCCCTCTAAGTTTAAAAATGCTTTGGAAATCTTCCATTGTTCTCGGAATTCCATTGAAGATTAAAAATGCTTTGGATCTCTTCCAATGTTCTCGGAATTCTGCTGAAGTTTAAAAATGATTTGGAACTCTTCCATTGTTCTTGGATTTCCGTTGATGTTTAACAATGCTTTGGAACTCTTCCATTGTTCTCTGAATTCTGCTGAAGTTTAAAAATGCTTTGGAACTCTTCCATTGTTATCAGAATCCCGCTGATATTTATCAATGCTTTGGAACTTTTCCATTGTTCAGGAATTTCACTGAAGTATAAAAATGCTTTGGAACTCTTCCATTGTTTTCGGAATTCCGCTGTAATTTAAAAATGCTTTGGAACTCTTCCATTGTTTTCGGAATTCCGCTGTAATTTAAAAATGCTTTGGAACTCTTCCATTGTTTTAGGAATTCCGCTGATGTTTAACAATGCTTTGGAGCACTTCCATTGTCCTCGGAAATCCGCTGATGTTTAACAATGCTTTGAAACTATTCCATTGTTCTCGGAATTCTGCTGTAATTTAAAAATACTTTGGAACTCTTCCATTGTTCCCGGAAATCCCCCTAAGTTAAAAAATGATTTGGAACTCTTCCATTGTTCTCGTAATTCTGCTGTAATTTAGAAATGCTTTGGAACTCTTCCATTGTTCTCGGAATTCTGTTGAAGTTAAAAAATGATTTGGATCTCTTCTATTGTTCACGGAATTATGCTAAAAGTTTAAAAATGCTTTGGAACTCTTCCATTGTTCTCAGAATTCATCTGATGTTTAACAGTGATTTGGAACTCTTCCATTGTTCACGGAATTCCGCTGAAGTTTAAAAATGCTTTGGAACTCTTCCATTGTTCTCACAATTCTCTGATGTTTAAAATGCTTTGGAACTCCTCCATTGTTCTCACAATTCCTCTGATGTTTAAAAATGGTTTGGAACTCTTCTATTATTCTAGGAATTCCACTGAAGATTAAAAATGCTTTGGAACTCTTCCAATGTTCTCGGAATTCTGCTGAAGTTTAAAAATGCTTTGGAACTCTTCCATTGTTCCCACAATTCCTCTGATGTTTAAAAATGCTTTGGAACTCCTCCATTGTTCTCACAATTCCTCTGATGTTTAAAAATGGTTTGGAACTCTTCTATTATTCTAGGAATTCCACTGAAGATTAAAAATGCTTTGGAACTCTTCCAATGTTCTCGGAATTCTGCTGAAGTTTAAAAATGCTTTGGAAACTCTTCCATTGTTCTCAGAATTACGATGAAGTTTAAAACTGCTTGGAACTCTTCTATTATTCTCGGAATTCCACTGAAGATTAAAAATGCTTTGGAACTCTTCCATGTTCTCGGAATTCTGCTGAAGTTTAAAAATGCTTTGGAACTCTTTCCAATGTTCTCGGATTTCCGTTGATGTTTAACAATGCTTTGGAACTCTTCCATTGTTCTCACAATTTCTCTGAAGTTTAAAAATGCTTTGGAACTCTTCTATTGTTCTTGGAAATCCCTCTAAGTTTAAAAATGCTTTGGAAATCTTCCATTGTTCTCGGAATTCCATTGAAAGATTAAAAATGGCTTTGGATCTCTTCCAATGTTTCTCGGAATTCTGCTGAAGTTTAAAAATGATTTGGAACTCTTCCATTGTTCTTGGATTTCCGTTGATGTTTAACAATGCTTTGGAACTCTTCCATTGTTCTCTGAATTCTGCTGAAGTTTAAAAATGCTTTGGAACTCTTCCATTGTTATCAGAATCCCGCTGATATTTATCAATGCTTTGGAACTTTTCCATTGTTCAGGAATTTCACTGAAGTATAAAAATGCTTTGGAACTCTTCCATTGTTTTCGGAATTCCGCTGTAATTTAAAAATGCTTTGGAACTCTTCCATTGTTTCCGGAATTCCCTGATGTTTAACAATGCTTTGGAACACTAACAATGTGCTCGGAATTCTGCTGAAGTTTAAAAATGCTTTGGAACTCTTCCATTGTTCTCGGAATTCCGCTGATGTTTAACAATGCTTTGGAACTCTTCCATTGTTCTCGGAATTCTGCTGAAGTTTAAAATGCTTTGGAAAACTTTCAGTGTTCTTGGAATTCTGCTGATGTTTAACAATGCTTTGGAATTCTTCCATTGTTCTCAGAATTCTGCTGAAGTTTAAAAACGCTTTGTCACTCTTCCATTGTTCTTGGAATTCTGTTGAAGTTAAAAAATGCTTTGGAACTCTTCTATTGTTCACGGAATTATGCTAAAGTTTAAAAATGCTTTGGAACTCTTCCATTGTTCTCTCAATTCCTCTGATGTTTAACAATGCTTTGGAACTCTTCCATTGTTCAAGGAATTCCGCTGAAGTTTAAAAATGCTTTGGAACTCTTCCATTGTTCTCACAATTCCTCTGATGTTTAACAATGCTTTGGAACTCTTCCATTGTTCACGGAATTCTGCTGAAGTTTAAAAATGCTTTGGAACTCTTCCATTATTCTCACAATTCCTCTGATGTTTAAAAATGTTTTTGAACTCTTCTATTGTTCTCGGATATCCCCCTAAGTTTAAAAATGCTTTGGAAATCTTCCATTGTTCTCGGAAATCCACTGAAGATTAAAAATGCTTTGGAACTCTTCCAATGTTCTCGGAATTCTGCTGAAGTTTAAAAATGCTTTGGAAAACTTCCAGTGTTCTTGGAATTCTGCTGATGTTTAACAATGCTTTGGAATTCTTCCATTGTTCTCAGAATTCTGCTGAAGTTTAAAAACGCTTTGTCACTCTTCCATTGTTCTTGGAATTCTGTTGAAGTTAAAAAATGCTTTGGAACTCTTCTATTGTTCACGGAATTATGCTAAAGTTTAAAAATGCTTTGGAACTCTTCCATTGTTCTCTCAATTCCTCTGATGTTTAACAATGCTTTGGAACTCTTCCATTGTTCACGGAATTCCGCTGAAGTTTAAAAATGCTTTGGAACTCTTCCATTGTTCTCACAATTCCTCTGATGTTTAACAATGCTTTGGAACTCTTCCATTGTTCACGGAATTCTGCTGAAGTTTAAAAATGCTTTGGAACTCTTCCATTATTCTCACAATTCCTCTGATGTTTAAAAATGTTTTTGAACTCTTCTATTGTTCTCGGATATCCCCCTAAGTTTAAAAATGCTTTGGAAATCTTCCATTGTTCTCGGAAATCCACTGAAGATTAAAAATGCTTTGGAACTCTTCCAATGTTCTCGGAATTCTGCTGAAGTTTAAAAATGCTTTGGAAAACTTCCAGTGTTCTTGGATTTCCGCTGATGTTTAACAATGCTTTGAAATTCTTCCATTGTTCACGGAATTCTGCTGAAGTTTAAAAATGCTTTTGAACTCTTCCATTGTTCTCAGAATCCCACTGATATTTATCAATGTTTTGGAACTTTTCCATTGTTCAGGAATTTCACTGAAGTATAAAAATGCTTTGGAAATCTTCCATTGTTCTCGGAAATCCACTGAAGATTAAAAATGCTTTGGAACTCTTCCAATGTTCTCGGAATTCTGCTGAAGTTTAAAAATGCTTTGGAAAACTTCCAGTGTTCTCGGAATTCCGCTGATGTTTAACAATGCTTTGGAACTCTTCCATTGTTGTCGGAATTCTGCTGAAGTTTAAAAATGCTTTGGAAAACTTTCAGTGTTCTTGGAATTCTGCTGATGTTTAACAATGCTTTGGAATTCTTCCATTGTTCTCAGAATTCTGCTGAAGTTTAAAAACGCTTTGTCACTCTTCTATTGTTCTTGGAATTCTGTTGAAGTTAAAAAATGCTTTGGAACTCTTCTATTGTTCACGGAATTATGCTAAAGTTTAAAAATGCTTTGGAACTCTTCCATTGTTCTCTCAATTCCTCTGATGTTTAACAATGCTTTGGAACTCTTCCATTGTTCACGGAATTCCGCTGAAGTTTAAAAATGCTTTGGAACTCTTCCATTGTTCTCACAATTCCTCTGATGTTTAACAATGCTTTGGAACTCTTCCATTGTTCACGGAATTCTGCTGAAGTTTAAAAATGCTTTGGAACTCTTCCATTATTCTCACAATTCCTCTGATGTTTAAAAATGTTTTTGAACTCTTCTATTGTTCTCGGATATCCCCCTAAGTTTAAAAATGCTTTGGAAATCTTCCATTGTTCTCGGAAATCCACTGAAGATTAAAAATGCTTTGGAACTCTTCCAATGTTCTCGGAATTCTGCTGAAGTTTAAAAATGCTTTGGAAAACTTCCAGTGTTCTTGGATTTCCGCTGATGTTTAACAATGCTTTGAAATTCTTCCATTGCTCACGGAATTCCGCTGAAGTTTAAAAATGCTTTTGAACTCTTCCATTGTTCTCAGAATCCCACTGATATTTATCAATGTTTTGGAACTTTTCCATTGTTCAGGAATTTCACTGAAGTATAAAAATGCTTTGGAACTCTTCCATTGTTTTAGGAATTCCGCTGATGTTTAACAATGCTTTGGAGCACTTCCATTGTCCTCGGAAATCCGCTGATGTTTAACAATGCTTTGAAACTATTCCATTGTTCTCGGAATTCTGCTGTAATTTAAAAATACTTTGGAACTCTTCCATTGTTCCCGGAAATCCCCCTAAGTTAAAAAATGATTTGGAACTCTTCCATTGTTCTCGTAATTCTGCTGTAATTTAGAAATGCTTTGGAACTCTTCCATTGTTCTCGGAATTCTGTTGAAGTTAAAAAATGATTTGGATCTCTTCTATTGTTCACGGAATTATGCTAAAGTTTAAAAATGCTTTGGAACTCTTCCATTGTTCTCAGAATTCATCTGATGTTTAACAGTGATTTGGAACTCTTCCATTGTTCACGGAATTCCGCTGAAGTTTAAAAATGCTTTGGAACTCTTCCATTGTTCTCACAATTCCTCTGATGTTTAAAAATGCTTTGGAACTCCTCCATTGTTCTCACAATTCCTCTGATGTTTAAAAATGGTTTGGAACTCTTCTATTATTCTAGGAATTCCACTGAAGATTAAAAATGCTTTGGAACTCTTCCAATGTTCTCGGAATTCTGCTGAAGTTTAAAAATGCTTTGGAACTCTTCCATTGTTCCCACAATTCCTCTGATGTTTAAAAATGCTTTGGAACTCCTCCATTGTTCTCACAATTCCTCTGATGTTTAAAAATGGTTTGGAACTCTTCTATTATTCTAGGAATTCCACTGAAGATTAAAAATGCTTTGGAACTCTTCCAATGTTCTCGGAATTCTGCTGAAGTTTAAAAATGCTTTGGAACTCTTCCATTGTTCTCAGAATTACGATGAAGTTTAAAACTGCTTTGGAACTCTTCTATTATTCTCGGAATTCCACTGAAGATTAAAAATGCTTTGGAACTCTTCCAATGTTCTCGGAATTCTGCTGAAGTTTAAAAATGCTTTGGAACTCTTCCAATGTTCTCGGATTTCCGTTGATGTTTAACAATGCTTTGGAAATCTTCCATTGTTCTCGGAATTCCATTGAAGATTAAAAATGCTTTGGAACTCTTCTATTGTTCTTGGAAATCCCTCTAAGTTTAAAAATGCTTTGGAAATCTTCCATTGTTCTCGGAATTCCATTGAAGATTAAAAATGCTTTGGATCTCTTCCAATGTTCTCGGAATTCTGCTGAAGTTTAAAAATGATTTGGAACTCTTCCATTGTTCTTGGATTTCCGTTGATGTTTAACAATGCTTTGGAACTCTTCCATTGTTCTCTGAATTCTGCTGAAGTTTAAAAATGCTTTGGAACTCTTCCATTGTTATCAGAATCCCGCTGATATTTATCAATGCTTTGGAACTTTTCCATTGTTCAGGAATTTCACTGAAGTATAAAAATGCTTTGGAACTCTTCCATTGTTTTCGGAATTCCGCTGTAATTTAAAAATGCTTTGGAACTCTTCCATTGTTTTCGGAATTCCGCTGTAATTTAAAAATGCTTTGGAACTCTTCCATTGTTTTAGGAATTCCGCTGATGTTTAACAATGCTTTGGAGCACTTCCATTGTCCTCGGAAATCCGCTGATGTTTAACAATGCTTTGAAACTATTCCATTGTTCTCGGAATTCTGCTGTAATTTAAAAATACTTTGGAACTCTTCCATTGTTCCCGGAAATCCCCCTAAGTTAAAAAATGATTTGGAACTCTTCCATTGTTCTCGTAATTCTGCTGTAATTTAGAAATGCTTTGGAACTCTTCCATTGTTCTCAGAATTCTGTTGAAGTTAAAAAATGATTTGGATCTCTTCTATTGTTCACGGAATTATGCTAAAGTTTAAAAATGCTTTGGAACTCTTCCATTGTTCTCAGAATTCATCTGATGTTTAACAGTGATTTGGAACTCTTCCATTGTTCACGGAATTCCGCTGAAGTTTAAAAATGCTTTGGAACTCTTCCATTGTTCTCACAATTCCTCTGATGTTTAAAAATGCTTTGGAACTCCTCCATTGTTCTCACAATTCCTCTGATGTTTAAAAATGGTTTGGAACTCTTCTATTATTCTAGGAATTCCACTGAAGATTAAAAATGCTTTGGAACTCTTCCAATGTTCTCGGAATTCTGCTGAAGTTTAAAAATGCTTTGGAACTCTTCCATTGTTCCCACAATTCCTCTGATGTTTAAAAATGCTTTGGAACTCCTCCATTGTTCTCACAATTCCTCTGATGTTTAAAAATGGTTTGGAACTCTTCTATTATTCTAGGAATTCCACTGAAGATTAAAAATGCTTTGGAACTCTTCCAATGTTCTCGGAATTCTGCTGAAGTTTAAAAATGCTTTGGAACTCTTCCATTGTTCTCAGAATTACGATGAAGTTTAAAACTGCTTTGGAACTCTTCTATTATTCTCGGAATTCCACTGAAGATTAAAAATGCTTTGGAACTCTTCCAATGTTCTCGGAATTCTGCTGAAGTTTAAAAATGCTTTGGAACTCTTCCAATGTTCTCGGATTTCCGTTGATGTTTAACAATGCTTTGGAAATCTTCCATTGTTCTCGGAATTCCATTGAAGATTAAAAATGCTTTGGAACTCTTCTATTGTTCTTGGAAATCCCTCTAAGTTTAAAAATGCTTTGGAAATCTTCCATTGTTCTCGGAATTCCATTGAAGATTAAAAATGCTTTGGATCTCTTCCAATGTTCTCGGAATTCTGCTGAAGTTTAAAAATGATTTGGAACTCTTCCATTGTTCTTGGATTTCCGTTGATGTTTAACAATGCTTTGGAACTCTTCCATTGTTCTCTGAATTCTGCTGAAGTTTAAAAATGCTTTGGAACTCTTCCATTGTTATCAGAATCCCGCTGATATTTATCAATGCTTTGGAACTTTTCCATTGTTCAGGAATTTCACTGAAGTATAAAAATGCTTTGGAACTCTTCCATTGTTTTCAGAATTCCGCTGTAATTTAAAAATGCTTTGGAACTCTTCCATTGTTTTCGGAATTCCCCTGATGTTTAACAATGCTTTGGAACACTAACAATGTGCTCGGAATTCTGCTGAAGTTTAAAAATGCTTTGGAACTCTTCCATTGTTCTCGGAATTCCGCTGATGTTTAACAATGCTTTGGAACTCTTCCATTGTTCTTGGAATTCTGCTGAAGTTTAAAAATGCTTTGGAAAACTTTCAGTGTTCTTGGAATTCTGCTGATGTTTAACAATGCTTTGGAATTCTTCCATTGTTCTCAGAATTCTGCTGAAGTTTAAAAACGCTTTGTCACTCTTCCATTGTTCTTGGAATTCTGTTGAAGTTAAAAAATGCTTTGGAACTCTTCTATTGTTCACGGAATTATGCTAAAGTTTAAAAATGCTTTGGAACTCTTCCATTGTTCTCTCAATTCCTCTGATGTTTAACAATGCTTTGGAACTCTTCCATTGTTCACGGAATTCCGCTGAAGTTTAAAAATGCTTTGGAACTCTTCCATTGTTCTCACAATTCCTCTGATGTTTAACAATGCTTTGGAACTCTTCCATTGTTCACGGAATTCTGCTGAAGTTTAAAAATGCTTTGGAACTCTTCCATTATTCTCACAATTCCTCTTATGTTTAAAAATGTTTTTGAACTCTTCTATTGTTCTCGGATATCCCCCTAAGTTTAAAAATGCTTTGGAAATCTTCCATTGTTCTCGGAAATCCACTGAAGATTAAAAATGCTTTGGAACTCTTCCAATGTTCTCGGAATTCTGCTGAAGTTTAAAAATGCTTTGGAAAACTTCCAGTGTTCTTGGATTTCCGCTGATGTTTAACAATGCTTTGGAATTCTTCCATTGTTCACGGAATTCCGCTGAAGTTTAAAAATGCTTTTGAACTCTTCCATTGTTCTCAGAATCCCACTGATATTTATCAATGTTTTGGAACTTTTCCATTGTTCAGGAATTTCACTGAAGTATAAAATTGCTTTGGAACTCTTCCATTGTTTTAGGAATTCCGCTGATGTTTAACAATGCTTTGGAGCACTTCCATTGTCCTCGGAAATCCGCTGATGTTTAACAATGCTTTGAAACTATTCCATTGTTCTCGGAATTCTGCTGTAATTTAAAAATACTTTGGAACTCTTCCATTGTTCCCGGAAATCCCCCTAAGTTAAAAAATGCTTTGGAACTCTTCCATTGTTCTCGTAATTCTGCTGTAATTTAGAAATGCTTTTGAACTCTTCCATTGTTCTCGGAATTCTGTTGAAGTTAAAAAATGATTTGGATCTCTTCTATTGTTCACGGAATTATGCTAAAGTTTAAAAATGCTTTGGAACTCTTCCATTGTTCTCAGAATTCATCTGATGTTTAACAGTGCTTTGGAACTCTTAAATTGTTCACGGAATTCCGCTGAAGTTTAAAAATGCTTTGGAACTCTTCCATTGTTCTCACAATTCCTCTGATGTTTAAAAATGCTTTGGAACTCCTCCATTGTTCTCACAATTCCTCTGATGTTTAAAAATGGTTTGGAACTCTTCTATTATTCTAGGAATTCCACTGAAGATTAAAAATGCTTTGGAACTCTTCCAATGTTCTCGGAATTCTGCTGAAGTTTAAAAATGCTTTGGAACTCTTCCATTGTTCTCAGAATTACGATGAAGTTTAAAACTGCTTTGGAACTCTTCTATTATTCTCGGAATTCCACTGAAGATTAAAAATGCTTTGGAACTCTTCCAATGTTCTCGGAATTCTGCTGAAGTTTAAAAATGCTTTGGAACTCTTCCAATGTTCTCGGATTTCCGTTGATGTTTAACAATGCTTTGGAACTCTGCCATTGTTCTCACAATTTCTCTGATGTTTAAAAATGCTTTGGAACTCTTCTATTGTTCTTGGAAATCCCTCTAAGTTTAAAAATGCTTTGGAAATCTTCCATTGTTCTCGGAATTCCATTGAAGATTAAAAATGCTTTGGATCTCTTCCAATATTCTCGGAATTCTGCTGAAGTTTAAAAATGATTTGGAACTCTTCCATTGTTCTTGGATTTCCGTTGATGTTTAACAATGCTTTGGAACTCTTCCATTGTTCTCTGAATTCTGCTGAAGTTTAAAAATGCTTTGGAAAACTTCCATTGTTCTTGGAATTCCGCTGATGTTTAACAATGCTTTGGAATTCTTCCATTGTTCATGGAATTTCACTGAAGTTTTAAAATGCTTTGGAAATCTTCCATTGTTATCAGAATCCCGCTGATATTTATCAATGCTTTGGAACTTTTCCATTGTTCAGGAATTTCACTGAAGTATTAAAATGCTTTGGAACTCTTCCATTGTTTTTGGAATTCCGCTGATGTTTAACAATGCTTTGGAGCACTTCCATTGTCCTCGGAAATCCGCTGATGTTTAACAATGCTTTGAAACTCTTCCATTGTTCTCGGAATCCTGCTGTAGTTTAAAAATACTTTGGAACTCTTTCATTGTTCACGGAATTCCGCTGAAGTTTAAAAATGCTTTGGAACTCTTCCATTCTTCTCACAATTCCTCTGATGTTTAACAATGCTTTGGAACTCTTCCATTGTTCACGGAATTCCGCTGAAGTTTAAAAATGCTTTGGAACTCTTCCATTGTTCTCACAATTCCTCTGATGTTTAAAAATGCTTTGGAACTCTTCTATTGTTCTCGGAAATCCCCCTAAGTTTAAAAATGCTTTGGAACTCTTCCATTCTTCTCAGAATTCGGATGAAGTTTAAAACTGCTTTGGAACTCTTCTATTAGTCTCGAAATTCCAGTGAAGATTAAAAATGCTTTGGAACTCTTCCAATGTTCTCGGAATTCTGCTGAAGTTTAGAAATGCTTTTTAACTCTTCCATTGTTCTCGGATTTCCGTTGATGTTTAACAATGCTTTGGAACTCTTCCATTGTTCTCAGAATTCTGCTGAAGTTTAAAAATGCTTTGGAAAACTTCCATTGTTCTTGGTATTCCACTGATGTTTAATAATGCTTTGGAATTCTTCCATTGTTCACGGAATTCCGCTGAAGTTTAAAAATGCTGTGGAACTCTTCCATTGTTCTCAGAATTCCGCTCAAATTTATCAAAGCTTTGGAACTCTTCCATTGTTCAGGAATTTCACTGAAGTATAAAAATGCTTTGGAACTCTTCCATTGTTTTCGGAATTCCGCTGTAATTTAAAAATGCTTTGGAACTCTTCCATTGTTTTCGGAATTCCCCTGATGTTTAACAATGCTTTGGAACACTAACAATGTGCTCGGAATTCTGCTGAAGTTTAAAAATGCTTTGGAACTCTTCCATTGTTCTCGGAATTCCGCTGATGTTTAACAATGCTTTGGAACTCTTCCATTGTTCTCGGAATTCTGCTGAAGTTTAAAAACGCTTTGTCACTCTTCCATTGTTCTTGGAATTCTGTTGAAGTTAAAAAATGCTTTGGAACTCTTCTATTGTTCTCGGAAATCCCCCTAAGTTTAAAAATGCTTTGGAACTCTTCCATTCTTCTCAGAATTCGGATGAAGTTTAAAACTGCTTTGGAACTCTTCTATTAGTCTCGAAATTCCAGTGAAGATTAAAAATGCTTTGGAACTCTTCCAATGTTCTCGGAATTCTGCTGAAGTTTAAAAATGCTTTTTAACTCTTCCATTGTTCTCGGATTTCCGTTGATGTTTAACAATGCTTTGGAACTCTTCCATTATTCTCAGAATTCTGCTGAAGTTTAAAAATGCTTTGGAAAACTTCCATTGTTCTTGGTATTCCACTGATGTTTAATAATGCTTTGGAATTCTTCCATTGTTCACGGAATTCCGCTGAAGTTTAAAAATGCTGTGGAACTCTTCCATTGTTCTCAGAATTCCGCTCAAATTTATCAAAGCTTTGGAACTCTTCCATTGTTCAGGAATTTCACTGAAGTATAAAAATGCTTTGGAACTCTTCCATTGTTTTCGGAAATCCGCTGTAATTTAAAAATGCTTTGGAACTCTTCCATTGTTTTCGGAATTCCCCTGATGTTTAACAATGCTTTGGAACACTAACAATGTGCTCGGAATTCTGCTGAAGTTTAAAAATGCTTTGGAACTCTTCCATTGTTCTCGGAATTCCGCTGATGTTTAACAATGCTTTGGAACTCTTCCATTGTTCTCGGAATTCTGCTGAAGTTTAAAAACGCTTTGTCACTCTTCCATTGTTCTTGGAATTCTGTTGAAGTTAAAAAATGCTTTGGAACTCTTCTCTTGTTCACGGAATTATGCTAAAGTTTAAAAATGCTTTGGAACTCTTCCATTGTTCTCTGAATTCCTCTGATGTTTAACAATGCTTTGGAACTCTTCCAATGTTCACGTAATTCCGCTGAAGTTTAAAAATGCTTTGGAACTCTTCCATTGTTCTCACAATTCCTCTGATGTTTAACAATGCTTTGGATCTCTTCCAATGTTCTCGGAATTCTGCTGAAGTTTAAAAATGATTTGGAACTCTTCCATTGTTCTTGGATTTCCGTTGATGTTTAACAATACTTTGGAACTCTTCCATTGTTCTCTGAATTCTGCTGAAGTTTAAAAATGCTTTGGAAAACTTCCATTGTTCTTGGAATTCCGCTGATGTTTAACAATGCTTTGGAATTCTTCCATTGTTCACGGAATTTCACTGAAGTTTTAAAATGCTTTGGAACTCTTCCATTGTTATCAGAATCCCGCTGATATTTATCAATGCTTTGGAACTTTTCCATTGTTCAGGAATTTCACTGAAGTATAAAAATGCTTTGGAACTCTTCCATTGTTTTTTGAATTCCGCTGATGTTTAACAATGCTTTGGAGCACTTCCATTGTCCTCGGAAATCCGCTGATGTTTAACAATGCTTTGAAACTCTTCCATTGTTCTCGGAATTCTGCTGTAATTTAAAAATACTTTGGAACTCTTCCATTGTTCTCGGAAATCCCCCTAAGTTAAAAAATGCTTTGGAACTCTTCCATTGTTCTCGGAATTCTGCTGTAATTTAGAAAAGCTTTGTAACTCTTCCATTGTTCTCGGAATTCTGTTGAAGTTAAAAAATGCTTTGGAACTCTTCTATTGTTCACGGAATTATGCTAAAATTTAAAAATGCTTTGGAACTCTTCCATTGTTCTCAGAATTCCTCTGATGTTTAACAATGCTTTGGAACTCTTCCATTGTTCACGGAATTCCGCTGAAGTTTAAAAATGCTTTGGAACTCTTCCATTGTTCTCACAATTCCTCTGATGTTTAAAAATGCTTTGGAACTCCTCCATTGTTCTCACAATTCCTCTGATGTTTAAAAAAGGTTTGGGACTCTTCTATTATTCTCGGAATTCCACTGAAGATTAAAAATGCTTTGGAACTCTTCCAATGTTCTCGGAATTCTGCTGAAGTTTAAAAATGCTTTGGAACTCTTCCATTGTTCTCACAATTCCTCTGATGTTTAAAAATGCTTTGGAACTCTTCCATTGTTCTCAGAATTACGATGAAGTTTAAAACTGCTTTGGAACTCTTCTATTATTCTCGGAATTCCACTGAAGATTAAAAATGCTTTGGAACTCTTCCAATGTTCTCGGAATTCTGCTGAAGTTTAAAAATGCTTTGGAACTCCTCCATTGTTCTCGGATTTCCGTTGATGTTTAACAATGCTTTGGAACTCTTCCATTGTGCTAGGAATTCTGATGAAGTTTAAAAATGCTTTGGAACTCTTCCATTGTTCTCACAATTCCTCTGATGTTTAAAAATGCTTTGGAACTCTTCCATTGTTCTCAGAATTACGATGAAGTTTAAAACTGCTTTGGAACTCTTCTATTATTCTCGGAATTCCACTGAAGATTAAAAATGCTTTGGAACTCTTCCAATGTTCTCGGAATTCTGCTGTAATTTAGAAATGCTTTGTAACTCTTCCATTGTTCTCGGAATTCTGTTGAAGTTAAAAAATGCTTTGGAACTTTTCTATTGTTCACGGAATTATGCTAAAATTTAAAAATGCTTTGGAACTATTCCATTGTTCTCAGAATTCCTCTGAAGTTTAACAATGCTTTGGAACTCTTCCATTGTTCACGGAATTCCGCTGAAGTTTAAAAATGCTTTGGAACTCTTCCATTGTTCTCACAATTCCTCTGATGTTTAAAAATGCTTTGGAACTCCTCCATTGTTCTCACAATTCCTCTGATGTTTAAAAAAGGTTTGGGACTCTTCTATTATTCTCGGAATTCCACTGAAGATTAAAAATGCTTTGGAACTCTTCCAATGTTCTCGGAATTCTGCTGAAGTTTAAAAATGCTTTGGAACTCTTCCATTGTTCTCACAATTCCTCTGATGTTTAAAAATGCTTTGGAACTCTTCCATTGTTCTCAGAATTACGATGAAGTTTAAAACTGCTTTGGAACTCTTCTATTATTCTTGGAATTCCACTGAAGATTAAAAATGCTTTGGAACTCTTCCAATGTTCTCGGAATTCTGCTGAAGTTTAAAAATGCTTTGGAACTCCTCCATTGTTCTCGGATTTCCGTTGATGTTTAGCAATGCTTTGGAACTCTTCCATTGTGCTAGGAATTCTGATGAAGTTTAAAAATGCTTTGGAAAACTTCCATTGTTCTTGGAATTCCACTGATGTTTAAAAATGCTTTGGAATTCTTCCATTGTTCACGGAATTCCGCTGAAGTTTAAAAATGCTTTGGAACTCTTCCATTGTTCTCAGAATTCCGCTGATATTTATCAATGCTTTGGAACTTTTCCATTGTTCAGGAATTTCTCTGAAGTATAAAAATGCTTTGGAACTCTTCCATTATTTTCGGAATTCCGCTGATGTTTAACAATACTTTGTTACACTTCCATTGTTCTCGGAAATCCACTGATGTTTAACAATGTTTTGGAACTCTTCCATTGTTCTCGGAATTCTGCTGTAATTTAAAAATGCTTTGGAACTCTTCCATTGTTCTCGGAATTATGCTAAAGCTTAAAAATGCTTTGGAACTCTTCCATTGTTCTCGGAATTCCGCTGATGTTTAACAATGCTTTGGAACTCTTCCATTGTTCTCGGCATTCCGTTGAAGTTCAACAATGCTTTGGAACTTTTCCATTGTTCACGGATATCCTCTGAAGTTTAAAAATGCTTTGGAACTCTTCCATTGTTCTCGGTATTCCACTAATGTTTAACAATGCTTTGGAGCTCTTTCATTGTTCTCGGAATTATGCTGAAGTTTAAAAATGCTTTGGAACTTGTCCATTGTTCTCGGTATTTCGCTGATGTTTAACAATGCTTTGGAACTCTTCCATTGTTCTGATCATTCCATTGATGTTTAGCAATGCTTTGGAACTTTTCTTTTGTTCACAGAATTCCACTGAAGTTTAAAAATGATTTGGAACTCTTCCATTGTTTTTGGAATACCGCTGAAGTTTAAAAATGCTTTGGAACTCTTCCATTGTTCTCAAAATTCCGATGAAGCTTAAAATTGCTTTGGAACTCTTCTATTATTCTCGGAATTCCGCTGAAGATAAAAAATGCTTTGGAACACTTCCAATGTTCTCGGAATTCTGCTGAAGTTTAAAAATGCTTTTTAACTCTTCCATTGTTCTCGGATTTCCGTTGATGTTTAACAATGCTTTGGAACTCTTCCATTGTTCTCAGAATTCTGCTGAAGTTTAAAAATGCTTTGGAAAACTTCCATTGTTCTTGGTATTCCACTGATGTTTAATAATGCTTTGGAATTCTTCCATTGTTCACGGAATTCCGCTGAAATTTAAAAATGCTGTGGAACTCTTCCATTGTTCTCAGAATTCCGCTCAAATTTATCAAGGCTTTGGAACTCTTCCATTGTTCAGGAATTTCACTGAAGTATAAAAATGCTTTGGAACTCTTCCATTGTTTTCGGAATTCCGCTGTAATTTAAAAATGCTTTGGAACTCTTCCATTGTTTTCGGAATTCCCCTGATGTTTAACAATGCTTTGGAACACTAACAATGTGCTCGGAATTCTGCTGAAGTTTAAAAATGCTTTGGAACTCTTCCATTGTTCTCGGAATTCCGCTGATGTTTAACAATGCTTTGGAACTCTTCCATTGTTCTCGGAATTCTGCTGAAGTTTAAAAATGCTTTGGAAAACTTTCAGTGTTCTTGGAATTCTGCTGATGTTTAACAATGCTTTGGAGTTCTTCCATTGTTCTCGGAATTCTGCTGAAGTTTAAAAACGCTTTGTCACTCTTCCATTGTTCTTGGAATTCTGTTGAAGTTAAAAAATGCTTTGGAACTCTTCTATTGTTCACGGAATTATGCTAAAGTTTAAAAATGCTTTGGAACTCTTCCATTGTTCTCTGAATTCCTCTGATGTTTAACAATGCTTTGGAACTCTTCCATTGTTCATGGAATTCCGCTGAAGTTTAAAAATGCTTTGGAACTCTTCCATTGTTCTCACAATTCCTCTTATGTTTAACAATGCTTTGGAACTCTTCCATTGTTCACGGAATTCTGCTGAAGTTTTAAAATGCTTTGGAACTCTTCCATTATTCTCACAATTCCTCTGATGTTTAAAAATGTTTTTGAACTCTTCTATTGTTCTCGGAAATCCCCCTAAGTTTAAAAATGCTTTGGAAATCTTCCATTGTTCTCGGAAATCCACTGAAGATTAAAAATGCTTTGGAACTCTTCCAATGTTCTCGGAAATCTGCTGAAGTTTAAAAATGCTTTGGAAAACTTCCAGTGTTCTTGGATTTCCGCTGATGTTTAACAATGCTTTGGAATTCTTCCATTGTTCACGGAATTCCGCTGAAGTTTAAAAATGCTTTTGAACTCTTCCATTGTTCTCAGAATCCCACTGATATTTATCAATGTTTTGGAACTTTTCCATTGTTCAGGAATTTCACTGAAGTATAAAAATGCTTTGGAACTCTTCCATTGTTTTTGGAATTCCGCTGATGTTTAACAATGCTTTGGAGCACTTCCATTGTCCTCGGAAATCCGCTGATGTTTAACAATGCTTTGAAACTATTCCATTGTTCTCGGAATTCTGCTGTAATTTAAAAATACTTTGGAACTCTTCCATTGTTCTCGGAAATCCCCCTAAGTTAAAAAATGCTTTGGAACTCTTCCATTGTTCTCGTAATTCTGCTGTAATTTAGAAATGCTTTGGAACTCTTCCATTGTTCTCGGAATTCTGTTGAAGTTAAAAAATGCTTTGGATCTCTTCTATTGTTCACGGAATTATGCTAAAGTTTAAAAATGCTTTGGAACTCTTCCATTGTTCTCAGAATTCCTCTGATGTTTAACAGTGCTTTGGAACTCTTCCATTGTTCACGGAATTCCGCTGAAGTTTAAAAATGCTTTGGAACTCTTCCATTGTTCTCACAATTCCTCTGATGTTTAAAAATGCTTTGGAACTCCTCCATTGTTCTCACAATTCCTCTGATGTTTAAAAATGGTTTGGAACTCTTCTATTATTCTAGGAATTCCACTGAAGATTAAAAATGCTTTGGAACTCTTCCAATGTTCTCGGAATTCCGTTGATGTTTAACAATGCTTTGGAACTCTTCCATTGTTCTCACAATTTCTCTGATGTTTAAAAATGCTTTGGAACTCTTCTATTGTTCTTGGAAATCCCTCTAAGTTTAAAAATGCTTTGGAAATCTTCCATTGTTCTCGGAATTCCATTGAAGATTAAAAATGCTTTGGATCTCTTCCAATGTTCTCGGAATTCTGCTGAAGTTTAAAAATGATTTGGAACTCTTCCATTGTTCTTGGATTTCCGTTGATGTTTAACAATGCTTTGGAACTCTTCCATTGTTCTCTGAATTCTGCTGAAGTTTAAAAATGCTTTGGAAAACTTCCATTGTTCTTGGAATTCCGCTGATGTTTAACAATGCTTTGGAATTCTTCCATTGTTCACGGAATTTCACTGAAGTTTTAAAATGCTTTGGAACTCTTCCATTGTTATCAGAATCCCGCTGATATTTATCAATGCTTTGGAACTTTTCCATTGTTCAGGAATTTCACTGAAGTATAAAAATGCTTTGAAACTCTTCCATTGTTTTTGGAATTCCGCTGATGTATAACAATGCTTTGGAGCACTTCCATTGTCCTCGGAAATCCGCTGATGTTTAACAATGCTTTGAAACTCTTCCATTGTTCTCGGAATTCTGCTGTAATTTAAAAATACTTTGGAACTCTTCCATTGTTCTCGGAAATCCCCCTAAGTTAAAAAAAGCTTTGGAACTCTTCCATTGTTCTCGGAATTCTGCTGTAATTTAAAAATGCTTTGTAACTCTTCCATTGTTCTCGGAATTCTGTTGAAGTTAAAAAATGCTTTGGAACTCTTCTATTGTTCACGGAATTATGCTAAAGTTTAATAATGCTTTGGAACTCTTCCATTGTTCTCAGAATTCCTCTGATGTTTAACAATGCTTTGGAACTCTTCCATTGTTCACGGAATTCCGCTGAAGTTTAAAAATGCTTTGGAACTCTTCCATTGTTCTCACAATTCCTCTGATGTTTAAAAATGCTTTGGAACTCCTCCATTGTTCTCACAATTCCTCTGATGTTTAAAAAAGGTTTGGGACTCTTCTATTATTCTCGGAATTCCACTGAAGATTAAAAATGCTTTGGAACTCTTCCAATGTTCTCGGAATTCTGCTGAAGTTTAAAAATGCTTTGGAACTCCTCCATTGTTCTCGGATTTCCGTTGATGTTTAACAATGCTTTGGAACTCTTCCATTGTTCTAGGAATTCTGATGAAGTTTAAAAATGCTTTGGAAAACTTCCATTGTTCTTGGAATTCCGCTGATGTTTAAAAATGCTTTGGAATTCTTCCATTGTTCACGGAATTCCGCTGAAGTTTAAAAATGCTTTGGAACTCTTCCATTGTTCTCAGAATTCTGCTGATATTTATCAATGCTTTGGAACTTTTCCATTGTTCAGGAATTTCTCTGAAGTATAAAAATGCTTTGGAACTCTTCCATTGTTCTCGGAATTATGCTAAAGCTTAAAAATGCTTTGGAACTCTTCCATTGTTCTCGGAATTCCGCTGATGTTTAACAATGCTTTGGAACTCTTCCATTGTTCTCGGCATTCCGTTGAAGTTCAACAATGCTTTGGAACTTGTCCATTGTTCACGGATATCCTCTGAAGTTTAAAAATGCTTTGGAACTCTTCCATTGTTCTCGGTATTCCACTAATGTTTAACAATGCTTTGGAGCTCTTTCATTGTTCTCGGAATTATGCTGAAGTTTAAAAATGCTTTGGAACTTGTCCATTGTTCTCGGTATTTCGCTGATGTTTAACAATGCTTTGGAACTCTTCCATTGTTCTGATCATTCCATTGATGTTTAGCAATGCTTTGGAACTTTTCTTTTGTTCACAGAATTCCACTGAAGTTTAAAAATGATTTGGAACTCTTCCATTGTTTTTGGAATACCGCTGAAGTTTAAAAATGCTTTGGAACTCTTCCATTGTTCTCAAAATTCCGATGAAGCTTAAAACTGCTTTGGAACTCTTCTATTATTCTCGGAATTCCGCTGAAGATAAAAAATGCTTTGGAACACTTCCAATGTTCTCGGAATTCTGCTGAAGTTTAAAAATGCTTTGGAACTCTTCCATTGTTCTCAGAATTCCGCTGATGTTTAACAATGCTTTGGAATTCTTGCATTGTTCACGGAATTCCGCTGAAGTTTAAAAATGCTTTGGAGCTCTTCCATTGTTCTTAGAATTCCGCTGATATTTATCAATGCTTTGGAACTTTTCCATTGTTCAGGAATTTCTCTGAAGTATAAAAATGCTTTGGAACTCTTCCATTATTTTCGGAATTCCGCTGATGTTTAACAATACTTTGGAACACTTCCATTGTTCTCGGAAATCCACTGATGTTTAAAAATGCTTTGAAACGCTTCCATTGTTCTCGGAATTCTGCTGTAATTTAAAAATGCTTTGGAACTCTTCCATTGTTCTCGGAATTATGCTAAAGCTTAAAAATGCTTTGGAACTCTTCCATTGTTCTCGGAATTCCGCTGATGTTTAACAATGCTTTGGAACTCTTCCATTGTTCTCGGCATTCCGTTGAAGTTCAACAATGCTTTGGAACTTGTCCATTGTTCACGGATATCCTCTGAAGTTTAAAAATGCTTTGGAACTCTTCCATTGTTCTCGGTATTCCACTAATGTTTAACAATGCTTTGGAGCTCTTTCATTGTTCTCGGAATTATGCTGAAGTTTAAAAATGCTTTGGAACTTGTCCATTGTTCTCGGTATTTCGCTGATGTTTAACAATGCTTTGGAACTCCTCCATTGTTCTCGGATTTCCGTTGATGTTTAACAATGCTTTGGAACTCTTCCATTGTGCTAGGAATTCTGATGAAGTTTAAAAATGCTTTGGAACTCTTCCATTGTTCTCACAATTCCTCTGATGTTTAAAAATGCTTTGGAACTCTTCCATTGTTCTCAGAATTACGATGAAGTTTAAAACTGCTTTGGAACTCTTCTATTATTCTCGGAATTCCACTGAAGATTAAAAATGCTTTGGAACTCTTCCAATGTTCTCGGAATTCTGCTGTAATTTAGAAATGCTTTGTAACTCTTCCATTGTTCTCGGAATTCTGTTGAAGTTAAAAAATGCTTTGGAACTTTTCTATTGTTCACGGAATTATGCTAAAATTTAAAAATGCTTTGGAACTCTTCCATTGTTCTCAGAATTCCTCTGATGTTTAACAATGCTTTGGAACTCTTCCATTGTTCACGGAATTCCGCTGAAGTTTAAAAATGCTTTGGAACTCTTCCATTGTTCTCACAATTCCTCTGATGTTTAAAAATGCTTTGGAACTCCTCCATTGTTCTCACAATTCCTCTGATGTTTAAAAAAGGTTTGGGACTCTTCTATTATTCTCGGAATTCCACTGAAGATTAAAAATGCTTTGGAACTCTTCCAATGTTCTCGGAATTCTGCTGAAGTTTAAAAATGCTTTGGAACTCTTCCATTGTTCTCACAATTCCTCTGATGTTTAAAAATGCTTTGGAACTCTTCCATTGTTCTCAGAATTACGATGAAGTTTAAAACTGCTTTGGAACTCTTCTATTATTCTTGGAATTCCACTGAAGATTAAAAATGCTTTGGAACTCTTCCAGTGTTCTCGGAATTCTGCTGAAGTTTAAAAATGCTTTGGAACTCCTCCATTGTTCTCGGATTTCCGTTGATGTTTAGCAATGCTTTGGAACTCTTCCATTGTGCTAGGAATTCTGATGAAGTTTAAAAATGCTTTGGAAAACTTCCATTGTTCTTGGAATTCCGCTGATGTTTAAAAATGCTTTGGAATTCTTCCATTGTTCACGGAATTCCGCTGAAGTTTAAAAATGCTTTGGAACTCTTCCATTGTTCTCAGAATTCCGCTGATATTTATCAATGCTTTGGAACTTTTCCATTGTTCAGGAATTTCTCTGAAGTATAAAAATGCTTTGGAACTCTTCCATTATTTTCGGAATTCCGCTGATGTTTAACAATACTTTGTTACACTTCCATTGTTCTCGGAAATCCACTGATGTTTAACAATGTTTTGGAACTCTTCCATTGTTCTCGGAATTCTGCTGTAATTTAAAAATGCTTTGGAACTCTTCCATTGTTCTCGGAATTATGCTAAAGCTTAAAAATGCTTTGGAACTCTTCCATTGTTCTCGGAATTCCGCTGATGTTTAACAATGCTTTGGAACTCTTCCATTGTTCTCGGCATTCCGTTGAAGTTCAACAATGCTTTGGAACTTTTCCATTGTTCACGGATATCCTCTGAAGTTTAAAAATGCTTTGGAACTCTTCCATTGTTCTCGGTATTCCACTAATGTTTAACAATGCTTTGGAGCTCTTTCATTGTTCTCGGAATTATGCTGAAGTTTAAAAATGCTTTGGAACTTGTCCATTGTTCTCGGTATTTCGCTGATGTTTAACAATGCTTTGGAACTCTTCCATTGTTCTGATCATTCCATTGATGTTTAGCAATGCTTTGGAACTTTTCTTTTGTTCACAGAATTCCACTGAAGTTTAAAAATGATTTGGAACTCTTCCATTGTTTTTGGAATACCGCTGAAGTTTAAAAATGCTTTGGAACTCTTCCATTGTTCTCAAAATTCCGATGAAGCTTAAAATTGCTTTGGAACTCTTCTATTATTCTCGGAATTCCGCTGAAGATAAAAAATGCTTTGGAACACTTCCAATGTTCTCGGAATTCTGCTGAAGTTTAAAAATGCTTTTTAACTCTTCCATTGTTTTCGGATTTCCGTTGATGTTTAACAATGCTTTGGAACTCTTCCATTGTTCTCAGAATTCTGCTGAAGTTTAAAAATGCTTTGGAAAACTTCCATTGTTCTTGGTATTCCACTGATGTTTAATAATGCTTTGGAATTCTTCCATTGTTCACGGAATTCCGCTGAAATTTAAAAATGCTGTGGAACTCTTCCATTGTTCTCAGAATTCCGCTCAAATTTATCAAGGCTTTGGAACTCTTCCATTGTTCAGGAATTTCACTGAAGTATAAAAATGCTTTGGAACTCTTCCATTGTTTTCGGAATTCCGCTGTAATTTAAAAATGCTTTGGAACTCTTCCATTGTTTTCGGAATTCCCCTGATGTTTAGCAATGCTTTGGAACACTAACAATGTGCTCGGAATTCTGCTGAAGTTTAAAAATGCTTTGGAACTCTTCCATTGTTCTCGGAATTCCGCTGATGTTTAACAATGCTTTGGAACTCTTCCATTGTTCTCGGAATTCTGCTGAAGTTTAAAAATGCTTTGGAAAACTTTCAGTGTTCTTGGAATTCTGCTGATGTTTAACAATGCTTTGGAGTTCTTCCATTGTTCTCGGAATTCTGCTGAAGTTTAAAAACGCTTTGTCACTCTTCCATTGTTCTTGGAATTCTGTTGAAGTTAAAAAATGCTTTGGAACTCTTCTATTGTTCACGGAATTATGCTAAAGTTTAAAAATGCTTTGGAACTCTTCCATTGTTCTCTGAATTCCTCTGATGTTTAACAATGCTTTGGAACTCTTCCATTGTTCATGGAATTCCGCTGAAGTTTAAAAATGCTTTGGAACTCTTCCATTGTTCTCACAATTCCTCTTATGTTTAACAATGCTTTGGAACTCTTCCATTGTTCACGGAATTCTGCTGAAGTTTTAAAATGCTTTGGAACTCTTCCATTATTCTCACAATTCCTCTGATGTTTAAAAATGTTTTTGAACTCTTCTATTGTTCTCGGAAATCCCCCTAAGTTTAAAAATGCTTTGGAAATCTTCCATTGTTCTCGGAAATCCACTGAAGATTAAAAATGCTTTGGAACTCTTCCAATGTTCTCGGAAATCTGCTGAAGTTTAAAAATGCTTTGGAAAACTTCCAGTGTTCTTGGATTTCCACTGATGTTTAACAATGCTTTGGAATTCTTCCATTGTTCACGGAATTCCGCTGAAGTTTAAAAATGCTTTTGAACTCTTCCATTGTTCTCAGAATCCCACTGATATTTATCAATGTTTTGGAACTTTTCCATTGTTCAGGAATTTCACTGAAGTATAAAAATGCTTTGGAACTCTTCCATTGTTTTTGGAATTCCGCTGATGTTTAACAATGCTTTGGAGCACTTCCATTGTCCTCGGAAATCCGCTGATGTTTAACAATGCTTTGAAACTATTCCATTGTTCTCGGAATTCTGCTGTAATTTTAAAATACTTTGGAACTCTTCCATTGTTCTCGGAAATCCCCCTAAGTTAAAAAATGCTTTGGAACTCTTCCATTGTTCTCGTAATTCTGCTGTAATTTAGAAATGCTTTTGAACTCTTCCATTGTTCTCGGAATTCTGTTGAAGTTAAAAAATGCTTTGGATCTCTTCTATTGTTCACGGAATTATGCTAAAGTTTAAAAATGCTTTGGAACTCTTCCATTGTTCTCAGAATTCCTCTGATGTTTAACAGTGCTTTGGAACTCTTCCATTGTTCACGGAATTCCGCTGAAGTTTAAAAATGCTTTGGAACTCTTCCATTGTTCTCACAATTCCTCTGATGTTTAAAAATGCTTTGGAACTCCTCCATTGTTCTCACAATTCCTCTGATGTTTAAAAATGGTTTGGAACTCTTCTATTATTCTAGGAATTCCACTGAAGATTAAAAATGCTTTGGAACTCTTCCAATGTTCTCGGAATTCCGTTGATGTTTAACAATGCTTTGGAACTCTTCCATTGTTCTCACAATTTCTCTGATGTTTAAAAATGCTTTGGAACTCTTCTATTGTTCTTGGAAATCCCTCTAAGTTTAAAAATGCTTTGGAAATCTTCCATTGTTCTCGGAATTCCATTGAAGATTAAAAATGCTTTGGATCTCTTCCAATGTTCTCGGAATTCTGCTGAAGTTTAAAAATGATTTGGAACTCTTCCATTGTTCTTGGATTTCCGTTGATGTTTAACAATGCTTTGGAACTCTTCCATTGTTCTCTGAATTCTGCTGAAGTTTAAAAATGCTTTGGAAAACTTCCATTGTTCTTGGAATTCCGCTGATGTTTAACAATGCTTTGGAATTCTTCCATTGTTCACGGAATTTCACTGAAGTTTTAAAATGCTTTGGAACTCTTCCATTGTTATCAGAATCCCGCTGATATTTATCAATGCTTTGGAACTTTTCCATTGTTCAGGAATTTCACTGAAGTATAAAAATGCTTTGGAACTCTTCCATTGTTTTTGGAATTCCGCTGATGTATAACAATGCTTTGGAGCACTTCCATTGTCCTCGGAAATCCGCTGATGTTTAACAATGCTTTGAAACTCTTCCATTGTTCTCGGAATTCTGCTGTAATTTAAAAATACTTTGGAACTCTTCCATTGTTCTCGGAAATCCCCCTAAGTTAAAAAAAGCTTTGGAACTCTTCCATTGTTCTCGGAATTCTGCTGTAATTTAAAAATGCTTTGTAACTCTTCCATTGTTCTCGGAATTCTGTTGAAGTTAAAAAATGCTTTGGAACTCTTCTATTGTTCACGGAATTATGCTAAAGTTTAATAATGCTTTGGAACTCTTCCATTGTTCTCAGAATTCCTCTGATGTTTAACAATGCTTTGGAACTCTTCCATTGTTCACGGAATTCCGCTGAAGTTTAAAAATGCTTTGGAACTCTTCCATTGTTCTCACAATTCCTCTGATGTTTAAAAATGCTTTGGAACTCCTCCATTGTTCTCACAATTCCTCTGATGTTTAAAAAAGGTTTGGGACTCTTCTATTATTCTCGGAATTCCACTGAAGATTAAAAATGCTTTGGAACTCTTCCAATGTTCTCGGAATTCTGCTGAAGTTTAAAAATGCTTTGGAACTCCTCCATTGTTCTCGGATTTCCGTTGATGTTTAACAATGCTTTGGAACTCTTCCATTGTTCTAGGAATTCTGATGAAGTTTAAAAATGCTTTGGAAAACTTCCATTGTTCTTGGAATTCCGCTGATGTTTAAAAATGCTTTGGAATTCTTCCATTGTTCACGGAATTCCGCTGAAGTTTAAAAATGCTTTGGAACTCTTCCATTGTTCTCAGAATTCCGCTGATATTTATCAATGCTTTGGAACTTTTCCATTGTTCAGGAATTTCTCTGAAGTATAAAAATGCTTTGGAACTCTTCCATTGTTCTCGGAATTATGCTAAACCTTAAAAATGCTTTGGAACTCTTCCATTGTTCTCGGAATTCCGCTGATGTTTAACAATGCTTTGGAACTCTTCCATTGTTCTCGGCATTCCGTTGAAGTTCAACAATGCTTTGGAACTTGTCCATTGTTCACGGATATCCTCTGAAGTTTAAAAATGCTTTGGAACTCTTCCATTGTTCTCGGTATTCCACTAATGTTTAACAATGCTTTGGAGCTCTTTCATTGTTCTCGGAATTATGCTGAAGTTTAAAAATGCTTTGGAACTTGTCCATTGTTCTCGGTATTTCGCTGATGTTTAACAAGCTTTGGAACTCTTCCATTGTTCTGATCATTCCATTGATGTTTAGCAATGCTTTGGAACTTTTCTTTTGTTCACAGAATTCCACTGAAGTTTAAAAATGATTTGGAACTCTTCCATTGTTTTTGGAATACCGCTGAAGTTTAAAAATGCTTTGGAACTCTTCCATTGTTCTCAAAATTCCGATGAAGCTTAAAACTGCTTTGGAACTCTTCTATTATTCTCGGAATTCCGCTGAAGATAAAAAATGCTTTGGAACACTTCCAATGTTCTCGGAATTCTGCTGAAGTTTAAAAATGCTTTGGAACTCTTCCATTGTTCTCAGAATTCCGCTGATGTTTAACAATGCTTTGGAATTCTTGCATTGTTCACGGAATTCCGCTGAAGTTTAAAAATGCTTTGGAGCTCTTCCATTGTTCTTAGAATTCCGCTGATATTTATCAATGCTTTGGAACTTTTCCATTGTTCAGGAATTTCTCTGAAGTATAAAAATGCTTTGGAACTCTTCCATTATTTTCGGAATTCCGCTGATGTTTAACAATACTTTGGAACACTTCCATTGTTCTCGGAAATCCACTGATGTTTAAAAATGCTTTGGAACGCTTCCATTGTTCTCGGAATTCTGCTGTAATTTAAAAATGCTTTGGAACTCTTCCATTGTTCTCGGAATTATGCTAAAGCTTAAAAATGCTTTGGAACTCTTCCATTGTTCTCGGAATTCCGCTGATGTTTAACAATGCTTTGGAACTCTTCCATTGTTCTCGGCATTCCGTTGAAGTTCAACAATGCTTTGGAACTTGTCCATTGTTCACGGATATCCTCTGAAGTTTAAAAATGCTTTGGAACTCTTCCATTGTTCTCGGTATTCCACTAATGTTTAACAATGCTTTGGAGCTCTTTCATTGTTCTCGGAATTATGCTGAAGTTTAAAAATGCTTTGGAACTTGTCCATTTTTCTCGGTATTTCGCTGATGTTTAACAATGCTTTGGAACTCTTCCATTGTTCTGATCATTCCATTGATGTTTAGCAATGCTTTGGAACTTTTCTTTTGTTCACAGAATTCCACTGAAGTTTAAAAATGATTTGGAACTCTTCCATTGTTTTTGGAATACCGCTGAAGTTTAAAAATGCTTTGGAACTCTTCCATTGTTCTCAAAATTCCGATGAAGCTTAAAACTGCTTTGGAACTCTTCTATTATTCTCGGAATTCCGCTGAAGATAAAAAATGCTTTGGAACACTTCCAATGTTCTCGGAATTCTGCTGAAGTTTAAAAATGCTTTGGAACTCTTCCATTGTTCTCAGAATTCCGCTGATGTTTAACAATGCTTTGGAATTCTTGCATTGTTCACGGAATTCCGCTGAAGTTTAAAAATGCTTTGGAGCTCTTCCATTGTTCTTAGAATTCCGCTGATATTTATCAATGCTTTGGAACTTTTCCATTGTTCAGGAATTTCTCTGAAGTATAAAAATGCTTTGGAACTCTTCCATTATTTTCGGAATTCCGCTGATGTTTAACAATACTTTGGAACACTTCCATTGTTCTCGGAAATCCACTGATGTTTAAAAATGCTTTGGAACGCTTCCATTGTTCTCGGAATTCTGCTGAAGTTTAAAAATGCTTTGGAACTCTTCCATTGTTCTCGGAATTCTGCTGAAGTTTAAAAATGTTTTGGAACTCTTCCATTGTTCTCAGAATTCCTCTGTTGTTTAACAATGCTTTGGAACTCTTCCATTGTTCATGGAATTCCGCTGAAGTTTAAAAATGCTTTGCAACTCTTCCATTGTTCTCCGAAATCCGGTGAACTTTAACAACGCTTTGGAACTCTTCCATTGTTCTCGGAAATCCGCTGAAGATTAACAATTCTTTGGAACTCTTCCATTGTTCTGTGAATTCTACTGATGTTTAACAATGCTTTGGAACACTTCCAATGTTCTTGGAATTCTGATGAAGTTTAAAAATGCTTTGGAACTCTTCCATTGTTCTCAGAATTCCGCTAATTTTTAACAATGCTTTGAAACTCTTCCATTTTTCAGGGAATTACGCTGAAATTTAAAAATGTTTTGGAACTCTTCCAATGTTCACGGAAAACCGCTGAAATTTAAAAATGCTTTGGAACTCTTCCATTGTTCTCGGAATTATGCTGAAGTTTAAAAATGCTTTGGAACTCTTCAATTGTTCTCAGAATTCCTCTGATGTTTAACAATACTTTGGAACTCTCCCATTGTTCTCGGAATTCCCCCTAAGTTTAAAAATGCTTTGGAACTCTTCCATTGTTCTCGGAAATCCGCTGAAGTTTAACAATGCTTTGGAACTCTTCCATTGTTCTCGGAATTCTGCTGATGTTTAACAATGCTTTCGAACTCTTCCAATTTTCTCGGAATTCCGCTGAAGTTGAAAAATGCTTTTGTACTCTTCCATTGTTCTCAGAATTTCGCTGAAGTTTAAAAATGCTTTGGAACTCATGCATTATTCTCGGAATTCCACTGAAGTTTAAAAATGCTTTGGTACTTTTCCATTGTTCTCGGTATTCTGCAGAAGTTTTAAAAATCCTTTGGAACTCTTCCATTGTTCTCGGAATTCCGCTGATCTTTAACAATGTTTGGGAACTGTTCCATTTTTCAGGGATTTCCGCTGAAGCTTAAAAATACTTTGGAACTCTTCCATTGTTCTCGGAATTCCACTCATGTTTAACATAGCTTTGGAACTCTTCCATAGTTCTCGGAATTCCGCTAATGTTTAACAATGCTTTGGAACTCTTCCATTGTTCTCGGCATTCCGTTGAAGTCCAACAATGCTTTGGAACTAGTCCATTGTTCACGAATATCCTCTGAAGTTTAAAAATGCTTTGGAACTCTTCCATTGTTCTCGGAATTCCACTGATGTTTAACAGTGCTTTGGAGCTCTTTCATTGTTCTCGGAATTATGCTGAAGTTAAAAATGCTTTGGAACTTGTCCATTGTTTTCGGTATTCTGCTGATGTTTAACAATGCTTTGGAACTCATCCATTGTTCTAGTCATTCCGTTGATGTTTAGCAACGCTTTGGAACTTTTCTTTTGTTCACGGAATTACGCTGAAGTTTAAAAATGCTTTGGAACTCTTCCATTGTTTTTGGAATACCGCTGAAGTTTAAAAATGCTTTGGAACTCTTCCATTGTTCTCGGAATTCTGCTGAAGTTTAAAAATGCTATGGAACTCTTTTATTATTCTCAGAATTCCGCTGAAGTTTAAAAATGCTTTGGAACTCTTCCATTGTTCTCATAATTCCGCTGAAGTTTAAAAATACTTTGAAACTCTTCCATTGTTCTTGGAATTCAGCTGATGTTTAACAATGCTTTGGAAGTCTTCGATTGTTCTCGGAATTCTGCTGATGTTTAACAAATCTTTGGAACTCTTCCATTGTTCTCGGAATTCTGCTGAAGTTTAAAAATGCTTTGGAAAACTTCCATTGTTCTTGGAATTCCACTGATGTTTAACAATGCTTTGGAATTCTTCCATTGTTCACGGATTTCCGCTGAAGTTTAAAAATGCTTTGGAACTCTTCCATTGTTCTCAGAATTCCACTGATATTTATCAATGCTTTGCAACTCTTCCATAGTTCACGGAATTTCGCTGAAGTATAAAAATGCTTTGGAACTCTTCCATTGTTCTCAGAATTCTGATGAAGTTTAAAACTGCTTTGGAACTCTTCCATTGTTCTCGGAATTCTGCTGATGTTTAACAATGCTTTGGAACTCTTCCATTGTTCACAGAATACCTCTGAAGTTTAAAAATGCTTTGGAACTCTTCTATTATTCTTGGAATTCCACTGAAGATTAAAATTGCTTTAGAACTCTTCCAATGTTCTCGGAATTCTGCAGAAGTTTAAAAATGCTTTGGAACTCTTCCATTTTTCTCGGAATTCCGCTGATGTTTAACAATGCTTTGGAACAGTTCCATTGTTCTCGGAATTTCGCTTAAGTTTAACAATGCTTTGGAACTCTTCCGTTGTTTTCAGAATTTTGCTGAAGTATAAAAACGCTTTGGAACTCTTCCATTGCTCTCGGAATTCTGCTGAAGTTTAAAAACGCTTTGGAACTCTTCCATTGTTCACAGAATTATGCTGAAGTTTAAAAATGCTTTGGAACTCTTCCATTGTTCTCAGAATAACTCTGAAGTTTAAAAATGCTTTGTAACTCTTCCATTGTTCACGGAATTCTGCTGGAGTTTAAAAATGCTTTGCAACTCTTCTATTCTTCTCGGAATTCCGCTGATGTTTAACAATACTTTGGAACTCTTCCATTGTTCTCGGAAATCCCCTTAAGTTAAAAAATGCTTTGGAACTCTTCCATTATTCTTGGAATTCTGCTGAAGTTTAAAAATGCTTTGGAAACTCTTCTATTGTTCAATGTATATGCTGAAGTTTAAAAATGCTTTGGAACTCTTCCATTGTACTCAGAATTCCTCTGATGTTTAACAATGCTTTGGAACTCTTCCATTGTTCACGGAATTCTGCTGAAGTTTAAAAATGCTTTGCAAATCTTCTATTGTTCTCGGAATTCCGCTGATGTTTTAACAATACTTTTTAACTCTTCCTTTGTTCTCTGAAATCCCCCTAAGTTTAAAAATGCTTTGGAACTCTTCCATTGTTCTCCGAAATCCGCTGAACTTTAGCAATGCTTTGGAACTTTTCCATTGTTCTTGGAATTCTACTGATGTTTAACAATGCTTTGGAACTCTTCCAATGTTCTTGGAATTCTGCTGAAGTTTAAAAATGCTTTGGAACTCTTCCATTGTTCTCAGAATTCCGCTGATATTTAACAATGCTTTGAAACTCTTCCATTTTTCAGGGAATTACGCTGAAGTTTAAACATGTTTTGGAACTCTTCCAATGTTCACGGAAAACCGCTGATATTTAAAAATTCTTTGGAACTCTTCCATTGTTCTTCGAAGTCTACTGAAGTTTAAAAATGCTTTTGAACTCTTCCATTGTTCTCGGAATTCTGCTGATGTTTAACAATGCTTTGAAACTCTTCCGTTGCTCACAGAATACCTCTGAAGTTGAATAATGCTTTGGAACTCTTCCAATTTTCTCAGAATTGTGCTGAAGATGAAAAATGCTTTTGTACTCTTCCATTGTTCTCAGAATTTCGCTGAAGTTTAAAAATGCTTTGGAACACTTGCATTATTCTCGGAATTCCACTGAAGTTTAAAAATGCTTTGGAACTTTTCCATTGTTCTCGGAATTCTGCAGAAGTTTTAAAAATGCTTTTGAACTCTTCCATTGTTCTCGGAATTCCGCTGATCTTTAACAATGCTTGGGAACTGTTCCATTTTTCAGGGATTTCCGCTGAAGTTTAAAAATCCTTTGGAACTCTTCCATTGTTCCCGGAAATCCGCTGAAGTTTAACAATGCTTTGGAACTCTTCCATTGTTCTCGGAATTCTACTGATATTTAAAAACGCTTTGGAACTCTTCCATTGTTCTCGGAATTATGCTGACGTTTAACAATGCTTTGGATCTCTTCCATTGTACACAGAGTACAGCTGAAGTTTAATAATGCTTTGGAACTATTCCATTGTTCTCGGAATTCCGATGAAGTTAAAAAATGCTTTGGAACTCTTCCATTGTTCTCAGATTTCCGCTGAAGTTTTCAACTGCTTAGGAACTCTTCCATTATACTCGGAATTCCACTGAAGTTTAAAAATGCTTTGGAACTCTTCCAATGTATTCGGAATTCTGCTGAAGTTTAAAACTGCTTTGGAACTCTTCCATTGTTCTCAGAATTCCGCTGATGTTTAGCAATGCTTTCGAGGTCTTCCATTGTTCTCGGAATTCTGCTGAAGTTTAAAAATGCTTTGGAAAACTTCCATTGTTCTCGGAATTCCGCTGATTTTTAGCAATGCTTTGGAACTCTTCCATTGTTCCCGGAAATCCACTGAAGTTAAACAATGCTTTGGAACTCTTCCATTGTTCTCGGAATTCTACTGAAATTTAAAAACGCTTTGGAACTCTTCCATTGTTCTCGGAATTCCGCTGACGTTTAACAATGCTTTGGATCTCTTCCATTGTACACAGAGTACAGCTGAAGTTTAATAATGCTTTGGAACTATTCCATTGTTCTCGGAATTCCAATGAAGTTAAAAAATGCTTTGGAACTCTTCCATTGTTCTCAGAATTCCGCTGAAGTTTTCAACTGCTTAGGAACTCTTCCATTATTCTCGGAATTCCACTGAAGTTTAAAAATGCTTTGGAACTCTTCCATTGTTCTCGGAATTCTGCTGAAGTTTAAAAATGCTTTTAAAAACTTTCATTGTTCTTGGAATTCCGCTGATGTTTAACAATGCTTTGAAATTCTTGCATTGTTCACGGAATTCCGCTGAAGTTTAAAAATGCTTTGGAACTCTTCCATTGTTCTCAAAATTCCGCTGATATTTATCAATGCTTTGGAACTCTTCCATTGTTCACGGAATTTTGCTGAAGTATAAAAATGCTTTGGAACTCTTCTATTGTGTTCGGAATTCCGCTGAAGTTTAAAAATGCTTTGGAACTTTTCCATTGTTCACGGAATTTTGCTGAAGTATAAAAATGCTTTGGAACTCTTCCATTGTGTTCGGAATTCCTCTGAAGTTTAAAAATGCTTTGGAACTCTTCCATTGTTCATGGAATTTTGCTGAAGTATAAAAATGCTTTGGAACTCTTCCATTGTGTTCCCAATTCCGCTGAAGTTTAAAAATGCTTTGGAACTCTTCCATTGTTCTCATAAATCCTCTGATGTTTAACAATGCTTTGGAACTCTTACATCGTTCACAGAATTCCGCTGATGTTTAACAATGCTTTGGAACTCTTCCATTGTTCTCGGAATTCCTTTGTAATTTAAAAATGCTTTGGAACTCTTCCATTGTTCTCAGAATTATGCTGAATTTAAAAATGCTTTGGAACTCTTCCATTGTTCTCAGAATTCCTCTGATGTTTAACAATGCTTTGGATCTCTTCCATTGTCCACGGAATTCCGCTGAAGTTTAAAAATGATTTGGAACTCTTCTATTGTTCTCGGATTTCCGCTGATGTTTAAAAATACTTTGGAACTCTTCCATTGTTCTAGGAAATCCGCTGAAGTTTAACAATGCTTTGGAACTCTTCCATTGTTCTCGGAAATCCGCTGAAGTTTCACAATGCTTTGGTACTCTTCCGTTGTTCTCAGAATTCTATTGAAATTTAAAAATGCTTTGGATCACTTCCATTGTTCTCGGAAATCCGCTGATGTTTAACAATGCTTTGGAACTATTCCATTGTTCTCGGTTTTCCGCTGAAGTTAAAAAATGCTTTGGAACTCTTCCATTGTTCTCAGAATTCCGCTGAAGTTTAAAACTGCTTTGGAACTCTTCCATTATTCTCGGAATTCCATTGAATTGTAAAAATGCTTTGGAACACTTCCAAAGTTCTCGGAATTCTGCTGAAGTTTAAAAATGCTTTGGAACTCTTCCATTGTTCACGGAATTCCACTGATCTTTAACAATGCTTGGGAACTGTTCCATTTTTCAGGGATTTCCGCTGAAGTTTAAAAATCCTTTGGAACTCTTCCATTGTACTCAGAATTCCTCTGATGTTTAACAATGCTTTGGAACTCCTCCATTGTTCACGGAATTCTGCTGAAGTTTAAAAATGCTTTGCAAATCTTCTATTGTTCTCGGAATTCCGCTGATGTTTTAACAATACTTTGGAACTCTTCCTTTGTTCTCGGAAATCCCCCTAAGTTTAAAAATGCTTTGGAACTCTTCCATTGTTCTCCGAAATCCGCTGAACTTTAGCAATGCTTTGGAACTTTTCCATTGTTCTCGGAATTCTACTGATGTTTAACAATGCTTTGGAACTCTTCCAATGTTCTTGGAATTCTGCTGAAGTTTAAAAATGCTTTGGAACTCTTCCATTGTTCTCAGAATTCCGCTGATATTTAACAATGCTTTGAAACTCTTCCATTTTTCAGGGAATTACGCTGAAGTTTAAACATGTTTTGGAACTCTTCCAATGTTCACGGAAAACCGCTGAAATTTAAAAATGCTTTGGAACTCTTCCATTGTTCTTCGAAGTCTACTGAAGTTTAAAAATGCTTTTGAACTCTTCCATTGTTCTCGGAATTCTGCTGATGTTTAACAATGCTTTGAAACTCTTCCGTTGCTCACAGAATACCTCTGAAGTTGAATAATGCTTTGGAACTCTTCCAATTTTCTCAGAATTCTGCTGAAGTTGAAAAATGCTTTTGTACTCTTCCATTGTTCTCAGAATTTCGCTGAAGTTTAAAAATGCTTTGGAACACTTGCATTATTCTCGGAATTCCACTGAAGTTTAAAAATGCTTTGGAACTTTTCCATTGTTCTCGGAATTCTGCAGAAGTTTTAAAAATGCTTTTGAACTCTTCCATTGTTCTCGGAATTCCGCTGATCTTTAACAATGCTTGGGAACTGTTCCATTTTTCAGGGATTTCCGCTGAAGTTTAAAAATCCTTTGGAACTCTTCCATTGTTCCCGGAAATCCGCTGAAGTTTAACAATGCTTTGGAACTCTTCCATTGTTCTCGGAATTCTACTGATATTTAAAAACGCTTTGGAACTCTTCCATTGTTCTCGGAATTACGCTGACGTTTAACAATGCTTTGGATCTCTTCCATTGTACACAGAGTACAGCTGAAGTTTAATAATGCTTTGGAACTATTCCATTGTTCTCGGAATTCCGATGAAGTTAAAAAATGCTTTGGAACTCTTCCATTGTTCTCAGATTTCCGCTGAAGTTTTCAACTGCTTAGGAACTCTTCCATTATACTCGGAATTCCACTGAAGTTTAAAAATGCTTTGGAACTCTTCCAATGTATTCGGAATTCTGCTGAAGTTTAAAACTGCTTTGGAACTCTTCCATTGTTCTCAGAATTCCGCTGATGTTTAGCAATGCTTTCGAGGTCTTCCATTGTTCTCGGAATTCTGCTGAAGTTTAAAAATACTTTGGAAAACTTCCATTGTTCTCGGAATTCCGCTGATTTTTAGCAATGCTTTGGAACTCTTCCATTGTTCCCGGAAATCCACTGAAGTTTAACAATGCTTTGGAACTCTTCCATTGTTCTCGGAATTCTACTGAAATTTAAAAACGCTTTGGAACTCTTCCATTGTTCTCGGAATTCCGCTGACGTTTAACAATGCTTTGGATCTCTTCCATTGTACACAGAGTACAGCTGAAGTTTAATAATAATTTGGAACTATTCCATTGTTCTCGGAATTCCGATGAAGTTAAAAAATGCTTTGGAACTCTTCCATTGTTCTCAGAATTCCGCTGAAGTTTTCAACTGCTTAGGAACTCTTCCATTATTCTCGGAATTCCACTGAAGTTTAAAAATGCTTTGGAACTCTTCCAATGTATTCGGAATTCTGCTGAAGTTTAAAAATGCTTTGGAACTCTTCCATTGTTCTCAGAATTCCGCTGATGTTTAGCAATGCTTTGGAGCTCTTCCATTGTTCTCGGAATTCTGCTGAAGTTTAAAAATGCTTTGGAAAACTTTCATTGTTCTTGGAATTCCGCAGATGTTTAACAATGCTTTGAAATTCTTGCATTGTTCACGGAATTCCGCTGAAGTTTAAAAATGCTTTGGAACTCTTCCATTGTTCTCAAAATTCCGCTGATATTTATCAATGCTTTGGAACTCTTCCATTGTTCACGGAATTTTGCTGAAGTATAAAAATGCTTTGGAACTCTTCTATTGTGTTCGGAATTCCGCTGAAGTTTAAAAATGCTTTGGAACTTTTCCATTGTTCACGGAATTTTGCTGAAGTATAAAAATGCTTTGGAACTCTTCCATTGTGTTCCCAATTCCGCTGAAGTTTAAAAATGCTTTGGAACTCTTCCATTGTTCTCAGAATTATGCTGAATTTAAAAATGCTTTGGAACTCTTCCATTGTTCTCAGAATTCCTCTGATGTTTAACAATGCTTTGGATCTCTTCCATTGTCCACGGAATTCCGCTGAAGTTTAAAAATGATTTGGAACTCTTCTATTGTTCTCGGATTTCCGCTGATGTTTAAAAATACTTTGGAACTCTTCCATTGTTCTAGGAAATCCGCTGAAGTTTAACAATGCTTTGGAACTCTTCCATTGTTCTCGGAAATCCGCTGAAGTTTCACAATGCTTTGGTACTCTTCCGTTGTTCTCAGAATTCTATTGAAATTTAAAAATGCTTTGGATCACTTCCATTGTTCTCGGAAATCCGCTGATGTTTAACAATGCTTTGGAACTATTCCATTGTTCTCGGTTTTCCGCTGAAGTTAAAAAATGCTTTGGAACTCTTCCATTGTTCTCAGAATTCCGCTGAAGTTTAAAACTGCTTTGGAACTCTTCCATTATTCTCGGAATTCCATTGAATTGTAAAAATGCTTTGGAACACTTCCAAAGTTCTCGGAATTCTGCTGAAGTTTAAAAATGCTTTGGAACTCTTCCATTGTTCTCGGAATTCCACTGATCTTTAACAATGCTTGGGAACTGTTCCATTTTTCAGGGATTTCCGCTGAAGTTTAAAAATCCTTTGCAACTCTTCCATTGTTCCCGGAAATCCGCTGAAGTTTAACAATGCTTTCGAACTCTTCCATTGTTCTCGGAATTCTACTGATATTTAAAAACGCTTTGGAACTCTTCCATTGTTCTCAGAATTACGCTGACGTTTAACAATGCTTTGGATCTCTTCCATTGTACACAGAGTAAAGCTGAAGTTTAATAATGCTTTGGAACTATTCCATTGTTCTCGGAATTCCGATGAAGTTAAAAAATGCTTTGGAACTCTTCCATTGTTCTCAGATTTCCGCTGAAGTTTTCAACTGCTTAGGAACTCTTCCATTATACTCGGAATTCCACTGAAGTTTAAAAATGCTTTGGAACTCTTCCAATGTATTCGGAATTCTGCTGAAGTTTAAAAATGCTTTGGAACTCTTCCATTGTTCTCAGAATTCCGCTGATGTTTAGCAATGCTTTCGAGGTCTTCCATTGTTCTCGGAATTCTGCTGAAGTTTAAAAATGCTTTGGAAAACTTCCATTGTTCTCGGAATTCCGCTGATTTTTAGCAATGCTTTGGAACTCTTCCATTGTTCCCGGAAATCCACTGAAGTTTAACAATGCTTTGGAACTCTTCCATTGTTCTCGGAATTCTACTGAAATTTAAAAACGCTTTGGAACTCTTCCATTGTTCTCGGAATTCCGCTGACGTTTAACAATGCTTTGGATCTCTTCCATTGTACACAGAGTACAGCTGAAGTTTAATAATGCTTTGGAACTATTCCATTGTTCTCGGAATTCCGATGAAGTTAAAAAATGCTTTGGAACTCTTCCATTGTTCTCAGAATTCCGCTGAAGTTTTCAACTGCTTAGGAACTCTTCCATTATTCTCGGAATTCCACTGAAGTTTAAAAATGCTTTGGAACTCTTCCAATGTATTCGGAATTCTGCTGAAGTTTAAAAATGCTTTGGAACTCTTCCATTGTTCTCGGAATTCCGCTGATGTTTAGCAATGCTTTGGAGCTCTTCCATTGTTCTCGGAATTCTGCTGAAGTTTAAAAATGCTTTGGAAAACTTTCATTGTTCTTGGAATTCCGCTGATGTTTAACAATGCTTTGAAATTCTTGCATTGTTCACGGAATTCCGCTGAAGTTTAAAAATGCTTTGGAACTCTTCCATTGTTCTCAAAATTCCGCTGATATTTATCAATGCTTTGGAACTCTTCCATTGTTCACGGAATTTTGCTGAAGTATAAAGGGCTTTGGAACTCTTCCAATGTTTTCGGAATTCCGCTGACGTTTAACAATGCTTTGGAGCTCTTCCATTGTTCTCGGAATTCTGCTGAAGTTTAAAAATGCTTTGTAACTCTTCCATTGTTCTCGGAATTCTGTTGAAGTTAAAAAATGCTTTGGAACTCTTCTATTGTTCACGGAATTATGCTAAAGTTTAAAAATGCTTTGGAACTCTTCCATTGTTCTCAGAATTCCTCTGATGTTTAACAATGCTTTGGAACTCTTCCATTGTTCACGGAATTCCGCTGAAGTTTAAAAATGCTTTGGAACTCTTCTATTGTTCTCACAATTCCTCTGATGTTTAAAAATGCTTTGGAACTCTTCCATTGTTCACGGAATTCCACTGAAGTTTTAATATGCTTTTAACTCTTCCATTGTTCTCACAATACCGATGAAGTTTAAAACTGCTTTGGAACTCTTCTATTATTCTCGTATTTCCACTGAAGATTAAAAATGCTTTGGAACTCTTCTATTGTTCTTACAATTCCTCTGATGTTTAAAAATGGTTTGGAACTCTTCCAATGTTCAGGAATTTCACTGAAGTATAAAAATGCTTTGGAACTCTTCCATTGTTTTCGGAATTCCGCTGATGTTTAACAATGCTTTGGAACACTTCCATTGTTCTCGGAAATCCGCTGCAGTTTAAAAATGCTTTGGAACTCTTCCATTGTTCTCGGAATTCCGCTGACCTTTAACAATGCTTGGGAACTGTTCCATTTTTCAGGGATTTCCGCTGAAGTTTAAAAATCCTTTGGAACTCTTCCCTTGTTCTCGGAATTCTGCTCATGTTTAACAATGCTTTGTAACGCTTCCAATGTTCTCGGAATTCTGCTGAAGTTTAAAAATGCTTTGGAACTCTTCCATTGTTCTCGAAATTCTGCTGAAGTTTAAAAATGCTTTGGAGTCTTCCATTGTTCACGGAATTATGCTGAAGTTTAAAAATGATTTGGAACTCTTCCATTGTTCTCAGAATTCGTCTGAAGTTTAAAAATCCTTTGGAACTCTTCCCTTGTTCTTGGAATTCTGCTCATGTTTAACAATGCTTTGTAACGCTTCCAATGTTCTCGGAATTCTGCTGAAGTTTAAAAATGCTTTGGAACTCTTCCATTGTTCTCGAAATTCTGCTGAAGTTTAAAAATGCTTTGGAAATCTTCCATTGTTCACGGAATTATGCTGAAGTTTAAAAATGATTTGGAACTCTTCCATTGTTCTCAGAATTCGTCTGATGTTTAACAATGCTTTGGAACTCTTCCATTGCTCACGGAATTCCGCTGAAGTTTAAAAATGCTTTGTAACTCTTCTATTGTTCTCGGAATTCCGCTGATGTTTAACAATGCTTTGAAATTCTTGCATTGTTCACGGAATTCCGCTGAAGTTTAAAAATGCTTTGGAACTCTTCCATTGTTCTCAAAATTCCGCTGATATTTATCAATGCTTTGGAACTCTTCCATTGTTCACGGAATTTTGCTGAAGTATAAAAATGCTTTGGAACTCTTCTATTGTGTTCTGAATTCCGCTGAAGTTTAAAAAGGCTTTGGAACTTTTCCATTGTTCACGGAATTTTGCTGAAGTATAAAAATGCTTTGGAACTCTTCCATTGTGTTCCCAATTCCGCTGAAGTTTAAAAATGCTTTGGAACTCTTCCATTGTTCTCATAAATCCTCTGATGTTTAACAATGCTTTGGAACTCTTACATCGTTCACAGAATTCCGCTGATGTTTAACAATGCTTTGGATCTCTTCCATTGTTCTCGGAATTCCTTTGTAATTTAAAAATGCTTTGGAACTCTTCCATTGTTCTCAGAATTATGCTGAATTTAAAAATGCTTTGGAAATCTTCCATTGTTCTCAGAATTCCTCTGATGTTTAACAATGCTTTGGATCTCTTCCATTGTCCACGGAATTCCGCTGAAGTTTAAAAATGATTTGGAACTCTTCTATTGTTCTCGGATTTCCGCTGATGTTTAAAAATACTTTGGAACTCTTCCATTGTTCTAGGAAATCCGCTGAAGTTTAACAATGCTTTGGAACTCTTCCATTGTTCTCGGAAATCCGCTGAAGTTTCACAATGCTTTGGTACTCTTCCGTTGTTCTCAGAATTCTATTGAAATTTAAAAATGCTTTGGATCACTTCCATTGTTCTCGGAAATCCGCTGATGTTTAACAATGCTTTGGAACTATTCCATTGTTCTCGGTTTTCCGCTGAAGTTAAAAAATGCTTTGGAACTCTTCCATTGTTCTCAGAATTCCGCTGAAGTTTTCAACTGCTTAGGAACTCTTCCATTATTCTCGGAATTCCACTGAAGTTTAAAAATGCTTTGGAACTCTTCCAATGTATTCGGAATTCTGCTGAAGTTTAAAAATGCTTTGGAACTCTTCCATTGTTCTCGGAATTCCGCTGATGTTTAGCAATGCTTTGGAGCTCTTCCATTGTTCTCGGAATTCTGGTGAAGTTTAAAAATGCTTTGGAAAACTTTCATTGTTCTTGGAATTCCGCTGATGTTTAACAATGCTTTGAAATTCTTGCATTGTTCACGGAATTCCGCTGAAGTTTAAAAATGCTTTGGAACTCTTCCATTGTTCTCAAAATTCCGCTGATATTTATCAATGCTTTGGAACTCTTCCATTGTTCACGGAATTTTGCTGAAGTATAAAAATGCTTTGGAACTCTTCCATTGTGTTCGGAATTCCGCTGAAGTTTAAAAATGCTTTGGAACTCTTCCATTGTTCAAGGAATTATGCTGAAGTTTAAAAATGCTTTGGAACTCTTCCATTGTTCTCATAAATCCTCTGATGTTTAACAATGCTTTGGAACTCTTACATTGTTCACAGAATTCCGCTGATGTTTAACAATGCTTTGGAACTCTTCCATTGTTCTCGGAATTCCTTTGTAATTTAAAAATGCTTTGGAACTCTTCCATTGTTCTCAGAATTATGCTGAATTTAAAAATGCTTTGGAACTCTTCCATTGTTCTCAGAATTCCTCTGATGTTTAACAATGCTTTGGATCTCTTCCATTGTCCACGGACTTCCGCTGAAGTTTAAAAATGATTTGGAACTCTTCTATTGTTCTCGGATTTCCGCTGATGTTTAAAAATACTTTGGAACTCTTCCATTGTTCTAGGAAATCCGCTGAAGTTTAACAATGCAATGGAACTCTTCCATTGTTCTCGGAAATCCGCTGAAGTTTCACAATGCTTTGGTACTCATCCGTTGTTCTCAGAATTCTATTGAAATTTAAAAATGCTTTGGAACACTTCCATTGTTCTCGGAAATCCGCTGATGTTTAAAAATGCTTTGCAACTATTCCTTTGTTCTCGGTTTTCCGCTGAAGTTAAAAAATGCTTTGGAACTCTTCCATTGTTCTCAGAATTCCGCTGAAGTTTAAAACTGCTTTGGAACTCTTCCATTATTCTCGGAATTCCATTGAATTCTAAAAATGCTTTGGAACACTTCCAAAGTTCTCGGAATTCTGCTGAAGTTTAAAAATGCTTTGGAACTCTTCCATTGTTCTCGGAATTCCGCTGACGTTTAACAATGCTTTGGAACTCTTCCGTTGTTCTCGGAATTCTGCTGGAGTTTAAAAATGTTTTGGAAAAGTTTCATTGTTCTTGGAATTCTGCTGATGTTTAACAATGCTTTGCAATTCTTCCATTGTTCACGGAATTCCGCTGAAGTTTAAAATTGCGTTGGAACTCTTCCATTGTTCTCAGATTTCCGCTGATATGTATCAATGCTTTGGAACTCTTCCATTGTTCATGGAATTTTGCTGAAGTATAAAGGGCTTTGGAACTCTTCCAATGTTTTCGGAATTCCGCTGACGTTTAACAATGCTTTGGAGCTCTTCCATTGTTCTCGGAATTCTGCTGAAGTTTAAAAATGCTTTGTAACTCTTCCATTGTTCTCGGAATTCTGTTGAAGTTAAAAAATGCTTTGGAACTCTTCTATTGTTCACGGAATTATGCTAAAGTTTAAAAATGCTTTGGAACTCTTCCATTGTTCTCAGAATTCCTCTGATGTTTAACAATGCTTTGGAACTCTTCCATTGTTCACGGAATTCCGCTGAAGTTTAAAAATGCTTTGGAACTCTTCTATTGTTCTCACAATTCCTCTGATGTTTAAAAATGCTTTGGAACTCTTCCATTGTTCACGGAATTCCACTGAAGTTTTAATATGCTTTTAACTCTTCCATTGTTCTCACAATACCGATGAAGTTTAAAACTGCTTTGGAACTCTTCTATTATTCTCGTATTTCCACTGAAGATTAAAAATGCTTTGGAACTCTTCTATTGTTCTTACAATTCCTCTGATGTTTAAAAATGGTTTGGAACTCTTCCAATGTTCAGGAATTTCACTGAAGTATAAAAATGCTTTGGAACTCTTCCATTGTTTTCGGAATTCCGCTGATGTTTAACAATGCTTTGGAACACTTCCATTGTTCTCGGAAATCCGCTGCAGTTTAAAAATGCTTTGGAACTCTTCCATTGTTCTCGGAATTCCGCTGACCTTTAACAATGCTTGGGAACTGTTCCATTTTTCAGGGATTTCCGCTGAAGTTTAAAAATGCTTTGTAACTCTTCCATTGTTCTCGGAATTCTGTTGAAGTTAAAAAATGCTTTGGAACTCTTCTATTGTTCACGGAATTATGCTAAAGTTTAAAAATGCTTTGGAACTCTTCCATTGTTCACGGAATTCCACTGAAGTTTTAATATGCTTTTAACTCTTCCATTGTTCTCACAATACCGATGAAGTTTAAAACTGCTTTGGAACTCTTCTATTATTCTCGTATTTCCACTGAAGATTAAAAATGCTTTGGAACTCTTCTATTGTTCTTACAATTCCTCTGATGTTTAAAAATGGTTTGGAACTCTTCCAATGTTCAGGAATTTCACTGAAGTATAAAAATGCTTTGGAACTCTTCCATTGTTTTCGGAATTCCGCTGATGTTTAACAATGCTTTGGAACACTTCCATTGTTCTCGGAAATCCGCTGCAGTTTAAAAATGCTTTGGAACTCTTCCATTGTTCTCGGAATTCCGCTGACCTTTAACAATGCTTGGGAACTGTTCCATTTTTCAGGGATTTCCGCTGAAGTTTAAAAATCCTTTGGAACTCTTCCCTTGTTCTCGGAATTCTGCTCATGTTTAACAATGCTTTGTAACGCTTCCAATGTTCTCGGAATTCTGCTGAAGTTTAAAAATGCTTTGGAACTCTTCCATTGTTCTCGAAATTCTGCTGAAGTTTAAAAATGCTTTGGAGTCTTCCATTGTTCACGGAATTATGCTGAAGTTTAAAAATGATTTGGAACTCTTCCATTGTTCTCAGAATTCGTCTGAAGTTTAAAAATCCTTTGGAACTCTTCCCTTGTTCTTGGAATTCTGCTCATGTTTAACAATGCTTTGTAACGCTTCCAATGTTCTCGGAATTCTGCTGAAGTTTAAAAATGCTTTGGAACTCTTCCATTGTTCTCGAAATTCTGCTGAAGTTTAAAAATGCTTTGGAAATCTTCCATTGTTCACGGAATTATGCTGAAGTTTAAAAATGATTTGGAACTCTTCCATTGTTCTCAGAATTCGTCTGATGTTTAACAATGCTTTGGAACTCTTCCATTGCTCACGGAATTCCGCTGAAGTTTAAAAATGCTTTGTAACTCTTCTATTGTTCTCGGAATTCCGCTGATGTTTAACAATACTTTGGATCTCTTCCATTGTTCTCGGAAATCCCCCTAAGTTAAAAAATGCTTTGGAACTCTTCCATTGTTCTCGGAATTCTGCTGTAATTTAAAAATGCTTTGGAAATCTTCCATTGTTCTCGGAATTCCGCTGAAGTATAACAATGCTTTGGAACTCTTCCAATGTTCTCGGAATTCTGCTGAAGTTTAAAAACTATTTGGAACTCTTCCATTGTTCTCGGAATTCCGCTCATGTTTAACAATGCTTTGGAACTCTTCCATTGTTCCCAGAATTCCTCTGATGTTTAACAAGGCTTTGGAACTTTTCCATTGTTCACGGAATTCCGCTGAAGTTTAAAAATGCTTTGCAACTCTTCTATTGTTCTCGGAATTCCGCTGATGTTTAACAATACTTTGGAACTCTTCCATTGTTCTCGGAAATCCCAATAAGTTAAAAAATGCTTTGGAACTCTTCCATTGTTCTCTGAATTCTGCTGTAATTTAAAAATGCTTTGGAAATCTTCCATTGTTCTCGGAATTCCGCTGAAGTATAACAATGCTTTGGAACTCTTCCAATGTTCTCGCAATTCTGCTGAAGTTTAAAAACGCTTTGGAACTGTTCCATTGTTCTCGGAATTCTGCTAAAGTTTAAAAATGCTTTGGAAACACTTCCATTGTTCACTGTATATGCTGAAGTTTAAAAATGCTTTGGAACTCTTCCATTGTTCTCAGAATTCCTCTGATGTTTAACAATGCTTTGGAACTCTTCCATTATTCACGGAATTCCGCTGAAGTTTAAAAATGCTTTGCAACTCTTCTATTGTTCTCGGATTTCCGCTGATGTTTAAAAATACTTTGGAACTCTTCCATTGTTCTAGGAAATCCGCTGAAGTTTAACAATGCTTTGGAACTCTTCCATTGTTCTCGGAAATCCGCTGAAGTTTCACAATGCTTTGGTACTCTTCCGTTGTTCTCAGAATTCTATTGAAATTTAAAAATGCTTTTGATCACTTCCATTGTTCTCGGAAATCCGCTGATGTTTAACAATGCTTTGGAACTATTCCATTGTTCTCGGTTTTCCGCTGAAGTTAAAAAATGCTTTGGAACTCTTCCATTGTTCTCAGAATTCCGCTGAAGTTTAAAACTGCTTTGGAACTCTTCCATTATTCTCGGAATTCCATTGAATTGTAAAAATGCTTTGGAACACTTCCAAAGTTCTCGGAATTCTGCTGAAGTTTAAAAATGCTTTGGAACTCTTCCATTGTTCTCGGAATTCCTCTGATCTTTAACAATGCTTGGGAACTGTTCCATTTTTCAGTGATTTCCGCTGAAGTTTAAAAATCCTTTGGAACTCTTCCATTGTTCCCGGAAATCCGCTGAAGTTTAACAATGGTTTCGAACTCTTCCATTGTTCTCGGAATTCTACTGATATTTAAAAATGCTTTGGAACTCTTCCATTGTTCTCAGAATTACGCTGACGTTTAACAATGCTTTGGATCTCTTCCATTGTACACAGAGTACAGCTGAAGTTTAATAATGCTTTGGAACTATTCCATTGTTCTCGGAATTCCGATGAAGTTAAAAAATGCTTTGGAACTCTTCCATTGTTCTCAGATTTCCGCTGAAGTTTTCAACTGCTTAGGAACTCTTCCATTGTTCTCGGAAATCCGCTGAACTTTAACAATGCTTTGGAACTCTTTCATTGTTCCCGGAAATCCGCTGAGGTTTAACAATGCTTTGGAACTCTTCCATTGTTCTCGGAATTCTACTGATGTTTAACAATGCTTTGGAACTCTTCCAATGTTCTTGGAATTCTGCTGAAGTTTAAAAATGCTTTGGAACTCTTCCATTGTTCTCGGAATTCCGCTGATTTTTAACAATGCTTTGAACCTCTTCCATTTTTCAGGGTATTCCGCTGAAGTTGAAAAATGTTTTTGAACTCTTCCAATGTTAACGGAAGACCGCTGAAATTTAAAAATGCTTTGGAACTCTATCATTGTTCTCGGAATTATGTTGAAGTTTAAAAATGCTTTGGAACTCTTCCATTGTTCTCAGAATTCCTCTGATGTTTAACAATACTTTGGAACTCTTCCATTGTTCTCGGAATTCCCCCAAAGTTTAAAAATGCTTTGGAACTCTTCCATTGTTCTCGAAAATCCACTGAAGTTTAACAATGCTTTGGAACTCTTCCATTGTTTACTGAAGACCGATGAAGTTTAAAAATGCTTTGGAACTCTTCCATTGTTCTTGGAATTCTACTGAAGTTTAAAAACGTTTTGGTACTCTTCCATTGTTCTCGGAATTCTGCTGATGTTTAACAATGCTTTGGAACTCTTCCGTTGTTCACAGAATACCTCTGAAGTTTAATAATGATTTGGAACTCTTCCAGTTTTCTCGGAATTCCGCTGAAGTTGAAAAATGCTTTTGTACTCTTCCATTGTTCTCAGAATTTCGCTGAAGTTTAAAAATGCTTTGGAACTCTTGCATTATTCTCGGAATTCCACTGAAGTTTAAAAATGCTTTGGAACTTTTACATTGTTCTCGGAATTCTGCAGAAGTTTTAAAAATGCTTTGGAACTCTTCCATTGTTCTCGGAATTCTGCTGAACTTTAAAAATGCTTTGGAAATCTTCCATTGTTCACGGAATTATGCTGAAGTTTAAAAATGATTTGGAACTCTTCCATTGTTCTCAGAATTCGTCTGATGTTTAACAATGCTTTGGAACTCTTCCATTGTTTTTGGAATACCGCTGAAGTTTAAAAATGCTTTGGAATTCTTCCATTGTTCTCAGAATTCCGCTGAAGTTTAAAAATGCTTTGGAACTCTTCCATTGTTCTCATAATTCAGCTGAAGTTTAAAAATGCTTTGGAACTTTTCCATTGTTCTCGGAATTCCGCTGATGTTTTAACAATGCTTTGGAACTCTTCCATTGTTCTCAGAATTCCGCTGAAGTTGAAAAATGATTTGGAACTCTTCCATTGTTCTCAGAATTCAGCTGATGTTTAAAAATGCTTTGGAACTCTTCCATTGTTCACGGCGTTCCGCTGAAGTTTAAAAAAGCTTTGGAACTCTTCAATTGTTCTCGAAATTCTGCTGAAGTTTAAAAATGCTTTTAAAAACTTCCATTTTTCTTGGAATTCCGCTGATGTTTAACAATGCTTTGGAATACGTCCATTGTTCTCGGAATTCTGCTGAAGTTTAAAAATCCTTTTGAAAACTTCCATTGTTCTTGGAATTCCGCTGATGTTTAACAATGCTTTGGAACTCTTCCATTGTTCTCGGAATTCCGCTGAAGTTTAACAATGCTTTGGAACTCTTCCAATGTTCTCAGAATTCTGCTGAAGTTTAAAAACGCTTTGGAACTCTTCCATTGTTCTCGGAATTCTGCTCATGTTTTACAATGCTTTGGAACTCTTCCATTGTTCTTGGAATTATACTAAAGTTTAAAAATGTTTTGGAACTCTTCCATTGTTCTCGGAATTCCGCTGATGTTTAACAATGCTTTGGAACTCTTCCATTGTTCTCGGCATTCTGTTGAAGTTCAACAATGCTTTGAAACTTGTCCATTATTCACGGATATCCTCTGAAGTTTAAAAATGCTTTGGAACTCTTCCATTGTTCTCGGAATTCTGCTGAAGTTTAAAAATGCTTTGGAACTTGTCCATTGTTCTCGGTATTCCGCTAATGTTTAACAATGCTTTGGAACTCTTCCATTGTTCTCGTCATTCTGTTGAAGTTTAAAAATGCTTTGGAACTCTTCCATTGTTTTTAGAATACCGCTGAAGTTTAAAAATGCTTTGGAACTCTTCCATTGTTCTCAGAATTCTGCTGAAGTTTAAAAATGCTTTGGAACTCTTTTATTGTTCTCAGAATTCCGCTGAAGTTTAAAAATGCTTTGGAACTCTTCCATTGTTCTCAGAATTCCGCTGATATTTATCAATGCTTTGCAACTATTCCATAGTTCACGGAATTTCGCTGAAGTATAAAACTGCTTTGGAACTTTTTCATTGTTCTCGGAATTCCGCTGATGTTTAACAATGCTTTGGAACTCTTCCATTGTTCTTGGAATTCCGCTGATGTTTAACAATGCTTTGGAATTCTTCCATTGTTCACGGAATTCCGCTGAAGTTTAAAAATGCTTTGGAACTCTTCCATTGTTCTCATAATTCAGCTGAAGTTTAAAAATGCTTTGGAAATTTTCCATTGTTCTCGGAATTCCGCTGATGTTTAACAATGCTTTGGAACTCTTCCATTGTTATCGGAATTCTGCTGATGTTTAACAAAGCTTTGGAACTCTTCCATTGTTCTCGGAATTCTGCTGAAGTTTAAAAATGCTTTTGAAAACTTCCATTGTTCTTGGAATTCCGCTGATGTTTAACAATGCTTTGGAATATGTCCATTGTTCTCGGAATTCTGCTGAAATTTAAAAATCCTTTTGAAAACTTCCATAGTTCACGGAATTTCGCTGAAGTATAAAAATGCTTTGGAACTCTTCTATTGTTCTCGGAAATCCCCCTAAGTTTAAAACTGCTTTGGAACTCTTCTATTATTCGCGGAATTCCACTGAAGATTAAAAATGCTTTGGAACTCTTCCAATGTTCTCGGAATTCTGCTGAAGTTTAAAAATGATTTGGAACTTTTCCATTGTTCTCGGAATTCCGCTGATGTTTAACAATGCTTTGGAACTCTTCCATTGTTCTCGGAATACTGCTGAAGTTTAAAAATGCTTTGGAAAACTTCCATTGTACTTGGAATTCCGCTGATGTTTAACAATGCTTTGGAATTCTTTCATTGTTCACGGAATTCTGCTGAAGTTTAAAAATGCTTTGGAACTCTTCCATTGTTCTCAGATTTCCGCTGATATTTACCAATGCTTTGGAACTCTTCCATGGTTCAGGAATTTCACTGAAGTATAAAAATGCTTTGGAACTCTTCTATTGTTTTCGGAATTGCGCTGATGTTTAACAAAGATTTGGAACACTTCCATTGTTCTTGGAAATCCGCTGATGTTTAACAATGCTTTTAAACTCTTCCATTGTTCTCGTAACTCCGCTGTAATTTAAAAATGCTTTGGAACTCTTCCATTGTTCTCTTAATTCCACTGAAGTTTAACAATGCTTTGTAACTCTTCCAATGTTCTCGGTATTCTGCTGAAGTTTAAAAATGCTTTGGAAACTCTTCCATTGTTCACTGTATATGCTGAAGTTTAAAAATGCTTTGGAACTCTTCCATTGTTCTCGGATTTCCGTTGATGTTTAACAATGCTTTGGAACTCTTCCATTGTTCTCGGAATTCTGCTGTATTTTAAAAATACTTTGGAACCCTTCCATTGTTCTCGGAAATCCCCCTAAGTTAAAAAATGCTTTGGAACTCTTCCATTGTTCAAGGAATGCCGCTGAAGTTTAACAATGCTTTGGAACTCTTCCATTGTTCAAGGAATTCCTCTGAAGTTTAACAATGCTTTGGAACTCTTCCATTGTTCTCATAATTCAGCTGAAGTTTAAAAATGCTTTGGAACTTTTCCATTGTTCTCGGAATTCCGCTGATGTTTAACAATGCTTTGGAACTCTTCCATTGTTCTCAGAATTCCGCTGAAGTTGAAAAATGATTTGGAACTCTTCCATTGTTCTCAGAATTCAGCTGATGTTTAAAAATGCTTTGGAACTCTTCCATTGTTCACGGCGTTCCGCTGAAGTTTAAAAAAGCTTTGGAACTCTTCAATTGTTCTCGAAATTCTACTGAAGTTTAAAAATGCTTTTGAAAACTTCCATTGTTCTTGGAATTCCGCTGATGTTTAACAATGCTTTGGAATACGTCCATTGTTCTCGGAATTCCGCTGAAGTTTAACAATGCTTTGGAACTCTTCCAATGTTCTCAGAATTCTGCTGAAGTTTAAAAACGCTTTGGAACTCTTCCATTGTTCTCGGAATTCTGCTCATGTTTTACAATGCTTTGGAACTCTTCCATTGTTCTTGGAATTATACTAAAGTTTAAAAATGTTTTGGAACTCTTCCATTGTTCTCGGAATTCCGCTGATGTTTAACAATGCTTTGGAACTCTTCCATTGTTCTCGGCATTCTGTTGAAGTTCAACAATGCTTTAAAACTTGTCCATTATTCACGGATATCCTCTGAAGTTTAAAAATGCTTTGGAACTCTTCCATTGTTCTCGTCATTCTGTTGAAGTTTAAAAATGCTTTGGAACTCTTCCATTGTTTTTGGAATACCGCTGAAGTTTAAAAATGCTTTGGAACTCTTCCATTGTTCTCAGAATTCTGCTGAAGTTTAAAAATGCTATGGAACTCTTTTATTGTTCTCAGAATTCCGCTGAAGTTTAAAAATGCTTTGGAACTCTTCCATTGTTCTCAGAATTCCGCTGATATTTATCAATGCTTTGCAACTATTCCATAGTTCACGGAATTTCGCTGAAGTATAAAACTGCTTTGGAACTTTTTCATTGTTCTCGGAATTCCGCTGATGTTTAACAATGCTTTGGAACTCTTCCATTGTTCTTGGAATTCCGCTGATGTTTAACAATGCTTTGGAATTCTTCCATTGTTCACGGAATTCCGCTGAAGTTTAAAAATGCTTTGGAACTCTTCCATTGTTCTCATAATTCAGCTGAAGTTTAAAAATGCTTTGGAACTTTTCCATTGTTCTCGGAATTCCGCTGATGTTTAACAATGCTTTGGAACTCTTCCATTGTTCTCGGAATTCTGCTGATGTTTAACAAAGCTTTGGAACTCTTCCATTGTTCTCGGAATTCTGCTGAAGTTTAAAAATGCTTTTGAAACTTCCATTTTTCTTGGAATTCCGCTGATGTTTAACAATGCTTTGGAATACGTCCATTGTTCTCGGAATTCTGCTGAAGTTTAAAAATCCTTTTGAAAACTTCCATAGTTCACGGAATTTCGCTGAAGTATAAAAATGCTTTGGAACTCTTTTATTGTTCTCGGAAATCCCCCTAAGTTTAAAACTGCTTTGGAACTCTTCTATTATTCGCGGAATTCCACTGAAGATTAAAAATGCTTTGGAACTCTTCCAATGTTCTCGGAATTCTGCTGAAGTTTAAAAATGATTTGGAACTCTTCCATTGTTCTCGGAATTCCGCTGATGTTTAACAATGCTTTGGAACTCTTCCATTGTTCTCGGAATACTGCTGAAGTTTAAAAATGCTTTGGAAAACTTCCATTGTACTTGGAATTCCGCTGATGTTTAACAATGCTTTGGAATTCTTTCATTGTTCACGGAATTCTGCTGAAGTTTAAAAATGCTTTGGAACTCTTCCATTGTTCTCAGAATTCCGCTGATATTTACCAATGCTTTGGAACTCTTCCATGGTTCAGGAATTTCACTGAAGTATAAAAATGCTTTGGAACTCTTCTATTGTTTTCGTAATTCCGCTGATGTTTAACAAAGATTTGGAACACTTCCATTGTTCTTGGAAATCCGCTGATGTTTAACAATGCTTTTAAACTCTTCCATTGTTCTCGTAACTCCGCTGTAATTTAAAAATGCTTTGGAACTCTTCCATTGTTCTCTTAATTCCACTGAAGTTTAACAATGCTTTGTAACTCTTCCAATGTTCTCGGTATTCTGCTGAAGTTTAAAAATGCTTTGGAAACTCTTCCATTGTTCACTGTATATGCTGAAGTTTAAAAATGCTTTGGAACTCTTCCATTGTTCTCGGATTTCCGTTGATGTTTAACAATGCTTTGGAACTCTTCCATTGTTCTCGGAATTCTGCTGTATTTTAAAAATACTTTGGAACCCTTCCATTGTTCTCGGAAATCCCCCTAAGTTAAAAAATGCTTTGGAACTCTTCCATTGTTCAAGGAATGCCGCTGAAGTTTAACAATGCTTTGGAACTCTTCCATTGTTCAAGGAATTCCTCTGAAGTTTAACAATGCTTTGGAACTCTTCCATTGTTCTCGGAATTCTGCTGAAGTTTAGCAATGCTTTGGAACTCTTCCATTGTTCTGGTAATTCTGCTGAAGTTTAAAAATGCTTTGGAACTCTTCCATTGTTCTCGATATACTGCTGAAGTTTAAAAATGCTATGGAACTCTTTCATTGTTCTGGGAATTCTGCTGAAGTTTAAAAATGCTTTGGAACTCTTCCATTGTTCTCGGAATTCCGCTGATGTTTAACAATGCTTTGGAACTCTTACATTGTTCAAGGAATTCCTCTGAAGTTTATCAATGCTTTGGAACTCTTCCATTGTTCTCGGAATTCTGCTGAAGTTTAAAAATGCTTTGATTCTCTTCCATTGTTCTGGGAATTCTGCTGAAGTTTAAAAATGCTTTGGAACACTTTCATTGTTCTGGGCATTCTGCTGAAGTTTAAAAATGCTTTAGAACTCTTTCGTTGTTCTGGGAATTCTGCTGAAGTTTAAAAATGCTTTGGAACTCTTCAATTGTTCTCAGAATTCCGCTGATATTTATCAATTCTTTTTAACTCTTCCATTGTTCAGGAATTTCACTGAAGTATAAAAATGCTATGGAACTCTTCCAATGTTTTCGGAATTCCGCTGTAATTTAAAACTGCTTTGGAACTCTTCCATTGTTCTCGGAATTATGCTAAAGTTTAAAAATGCTTTGGAACTCTTCCATTGTTCTCGGAATTCCGCTGATGTTTAACAATGCTTTGGAACACTACCAATGTGCTCGGAATTCTGCTGAAGTTTAAAAATGCTTTGGAACTCTTCCATTGTTCTCAGAATTCCGCTGATGTTTAACAATGATTTGGAACTTTTCCATTGTTCTGGGAATTCTGCTGAAGCTTAAAAATGCTTTGGAAAACTTTCATTGTTCTTGGAATTCTGCTGATGTTTAACAATGCTTTGGAACACTACCAATGTGCTCGGAATTCTGCTGAAGTTTAAAAATGCTTTGGAACTCTTCCATTGTTCTCAGAATTCAGCTGAAGTTTAAAAATGCTTTGGAACTTTTCCATTGTTCTCGGAATTCCGCTGATGTTTAACAATGCTTTGGAACTCTTCCATTGTTCTCGGAATTCTGCTGATGTTTAACAAAGCTTTGGAACTCTTCCATTGTTCTCGGAATTCTGCTGAAGTTTAAAAATGCTTTTGAAAACTTCCATTGTTCTTGGAATTCCGCTGATGTTTAACAATGCTTTGGAATACGTCCATTGTTCTCGGAATTCTGCTGAAGTTTAAATATCCTTTTGAAAACTTCCATAGTTCACGGAATTTCGCTGAAGTATAAAAATGCTTTGGAACTCTTTTATTGTTCTCGGAAATCCCCCTAAGTTTAAAACTGCTTTGGAACTCTTCTATTATTCGCGGAATTCCACTGAAGATTAAAAATGCTTTGGAACTCTTCCAATGTTCTCGGAATTCTGCTGAAGTTTAAAAATGATTTGGAACTCTTCCATTGTTCTCGGAATTCCGCTGATGTTTAACAATGCTTTGGAACTCTTCCATTGTTCTCGGAATACTGCTGAAGTTTAAAAATGCTTTGGAAAACTTCCATTGTACTTGGAATTCCGCTGATGTTTAACAATGCTTTGGATCTCTTCCATTGTTCTCGGAATTCCGCTGATGATTAACAATGCTTTGGAACTCTTACATTGTTCAAGGAATTCCTCTGAAGTTTATCAATGCTTTGGAACTCTTCCATTGTTCTCGGAATTCTGCTGAAGTTTAAAAATGCTTTGATTCTCTTCCATTGTTCTGGGAATTCTGCTGAAGTTTAAAAATGCTTTGGAACACTTCCATTGTTCTGGGCATTCTGCTGAAGTTTAAAAATGCTTTAGAACTCTTTCGTTGTTCTGGGAATTCTGCTGAAGTTTAAAAATGCTTTGGAACTCTTCCATTGTTCTCAGAATTCCGCTGATATTTATCAATTCTTTGGAACTCTTCCATTGTTCAGGAATTTCACTGAAGTATAAAAATGCTATGGAACTCTTCCAATGTTTTCGGAATTCCGCTGTAATTTAAAACTGCTTTGGAACTCTTCCATTCTTCTCGGAATTATGCTAAATTTTAAAAATGCTTTGGAACTCTTCCATTGTTCTCGGAATTCCGCTGATGTTTAACAATGCTTTGGAGCACTACCAATGTGCTCGGAATTCTGCTGAAGTTTAAGAATGCTTTCGAACTCTTCCATTGTTCTCAGAATTCCGCTGATGTTTAACAATGATTTGGAACTTTTCCATTGTTCTGGGAATTCTGCTGAAGCTTAAAAATGCTTTGGAAAACTTTCATTGTTCTTGGAATTCTGCTGATGTTTAACAATGCTTTGGAACACTACCAATGTGCTCGGAATTCTGCTGAAGTTTAAAAATGCTTTGGAACTCTTCCATTGTTCTCATAATTCAGCTGAAGTTTAAAAATGCTTTGGAACTTTTCCATTGTTCTCGGAATTCCGCTGATGTTTAACAATGCTTTGGAACTCTTCCATTGTTCTCGGAATTCTGCTGATGTTTAGCAAAGCTTTGGAACTCTTCCATTGTTCTCGGAATTCTGCTGAAGTTTAAAAATGCTTTTGAAAACTTCCATTGTTCTTGGAATTCCGCTGATGTTTAACAATGCTTTGGAATACGTCCATTGTTCTCGGAATTCTGCTGAAGTTTAAAAATCCTTTTGAAAACTTCCATAGTTCACGGAATTTCGCTGAAGTATAAAAATGCTTTGGAACTCTTCTATTGTTCTCGGAAATCCCCCTAAGTTTAAAACTGCTTTGGAACTCTTCTATTATTCGCGGAATTCCACTGAAGATTAAAAATGCTTTGGAACTCTTCCAATGTTCTCGGAATTCTGCTGAAGTTTAAAAATGATTTGGAACTCTTCCATTGTTCTCGGAATTCCGCTGATGTTTAACAATGCTTTGGAACTCTTCCATTGTTCTCGGAATACTGCTGAAGTTTAAAAATGCTTTGGAAAACTTCCATTGTACTTGGAATTCCGCTGATGTTTAACAATGCTTTGGAATTCTTTCATTGTTCACGGAATTCTGCTGGAGTTTAAAAATGCTTTAGAACTCTTCCATTGTTCTCAGAATTCCGCTGATATATACCAATGCTTTGGAACTCTTCCATGGTTCAGGAATTTCACTGAAGTATAAAAATGCTTTGGAACTCTTCTATTGTTTTCGGAATTCCGCTTATGTTTAACAAAGATTTGGAACACTTCCATTGTTCTTGGAAATCCGCTGATGTTTAACAATGCTTTTAAACTCTTCCATTGTTCTCGTAACTCCGCTGTAATTTAAAAATGCTTTGGAACTCTTCCATTGTTCTCTTAAATCCACTGAAGTTTAACAATGCTTTGTAACTCTTCCAATGTTCTCGGTATTCTGCTGAAGTTTAAAAATGCTTTGGAACTCTTCCATTGTTCTCGGAATTAGGCTGAAATTTAAAAATGCTTTGTAAATCTTCCTTTGTTCACGGAATTATGCTGAAGTTTAAAAATGATTTGGAACTCTTCCATTGTTCTCGGAATTCCGCTGATGTTTAACAATACTTTGGAATTCTTCCATTGTTCTCGGAATTCTGCTGATGTTAATCAAAGCTTTGGAACTCTTCCATTGTTCTCGGAATTCTGCTGAAGTTTAAAAATGCTTTTGAAAACTTCCATTGTTCTTGGAATTCCGCTGATGTTTAACAATGCTTTGGAATACGTCCATTGTTCTCGGAATTCTGCTGAAGTTTAAATATCCTTTTGAAAACTTCCATAGTTCACGGAATTTCGCTGAAGTATAAAAATGCTTTGGAACTCTTCTATTGTTCTCGGAAATCCCCCTAAGTTTAAAACTGCTTTGGAACTCTTCTATTATTCGCGGAATTCCACTGAAGATTAAAAATGCTTTGGAACTCTTCCAATGTTCTCGGAATTCTGCTGAAGTTTAAAAATGATTTGGAACTCTTCCATTGTTCTCGGAATTGCGCTGATGTTTAACAATGCTTTGGAACTCTTCCATTGTTCTCGGAATACTGCTGAAGTTTAAAAATTCTTTGGAAAACTTCCATTGTACTTGGAATTCCGCTGATGTTTAACAATGCTTTGGATCTCTTCCATTGTTCTCGGAATTCCGCTGATGATTAACAATGCTTTGGAACTCTTACATTGTTCTAGGAATTCCTCTGAAGTTTATCAATGCTTTGGAACTCTTCCATTGTTCTCGGAATTCTGCTGAAGTTTAAAAATGCTTTGATTCTCTTCCATTGTTCTGGGAATTCTGCTGAAGTTTAAAAATGCTTTGGAACACTTCCATTGTTCTGGGCATTCTGCTGAAGTTTAAAAATGCTTTAGAACTCTTTCGTTGTTCTGGGAATTCTGCTGAAGTTTAAAAATGCTTTGGAACTCTTCCATTGTTCTCAGAATTCCGCTGATATTTATCAATTCTTTGGAACTCTTCCATTGTTCAGGAATTTCACTGAAGTATAAAAATGATATGGAACTCTTCCAATGTTTTCGGAATTCCGCTGTAATTTAAAACTGCTTTGGAACTCTTCCATTGTTCTCGGAATTATGCTAAAGTTTAAAAATGCTTTGGAACTCTTCCATTGTTCTCGGAATTCCGCTGATGTTTAACAATGCTTTGGAACACTACCAATGTGCTCGGAATTCTGCTGAAGTTTAAAAATGCTTTCGAACTCTTCCATTGTTCTCAGAATTCCGCTGATGTTTAACAATGATTTGGAACTTTTCCATTGTTCTGGGAATTCTGCTGAAGCTTAAAAATGCTTTGGAAAACTTTCATTGTTCTTGGAATTCTGCTGATGTTTAACAATGCTTTGGAACACTACCAATGTGCTCGGAATTCTGCTGAAGTTTAAAAATGCTTTGGAACTCTTCCATTGTTCTCAGAATTCAGCTGAAGTTTAAAAATGCTTTGGAACTTTTCCATTGTTCTCGGAATTCCGCTGATGTTTAACAATGCTTTGGAACTCTTCCATTGTTCTCGGAATTCTGCTGATGTTTAACAAAGCTTTGGAACTCTTCCATTGTTCTCGGAATTCTGCTGAAGTTTAAAAATGCTTTTGAAAACTTCCATTGTTCTTGGAATTCCGCTGATGTTTAACAATGCTTTGGAATACGTCCATTGTTCTCGGAATTCTGCTGAAGTTTAAATATCCTTTTGAAAACTTCCATAGTTCACGGAATTTCGCTGAAGTATAAAAATGCTTTGGAACTCTTTTATTGTTCTCGGAAATCCCCCTAGGTTTAAAACTGCTTTGGAACTCTTCTATTATTCGCGGAATTCCACTGAAGATTAAAAATGCTTTGGAACTCTTCCAATGTTCTCGGAATTCTGCTGAAGTTTAAAAAGGATTTGGAACTCTTCCATTGTTCTCGGAATTCCGCTGATGTTTAACAATGCTTTGGAACTCTTCCATTGTTCTCGGAATACTGCTGAAGTTTAAAAATGCTTTGGAAAACTTCCATTGTACTTGGAATTCCGCTGATGTTTAACAATGCTTTGGATCTCTTCCATTGTTCTCGGAATTCCGCTGATGATTAACAATGCTTTGGAACTCTTACATTGTTCAAGGAATTCCTCTGAAGTTTATCAATGCTTTGGAACTCTTCCATTGTTCTCGGAATTCTGCTGAAGTTTAAAAATGCTTTGATTCTCTTCCATTGTTCTGGGAATTCTGCTGAAGTTTAAAAATGCTTTGGAACACTTCCATTGTTCTGGGCATTCTGCTGAAGTTTAAAAATGCTTTAGAACTCTTTCGTTGTTCTGGGAATTCTGCTGAAGTTTAAAAATGCTTTGAAACTCTTCCATTGTTCTCAGAATTCCGCTGATATTTATCAATTCTTTGGAACTCTTCCATTGTTCAGGAATTTCACTGAAGTATAAAAATGCTATGGAACTCTTCCAATGTTTTCGGAATTCCGCTGTAATTTAAAACTGCTTTGGAACTCTTCCATTCTTCTCGGAATTATGCTAAATTTTAAAAATGCTTTGGAACTCTTCCATTGTTCTCGGAATTCCGCTGATGTTTAACAATGCTTTGGAACACTACCAATGTGCTCGGAATTCTGCTGAAGTTTAAGAATGCTTTCGAACTCTTCCATTGTTCTCAGAATTCCGCTGATGTTTAACAATGATTTGGAACTTTTCCATTGTTCTGGGAATTCTGCTGAAGCTTAAAAATGCTTTGGAAAACTTTCATTGTTCTTGGAATTCTGCTGATGTTTAACAATGCTTGGGAACACTACCAATGTGCTCGGAATTCTGCTGAAGTTTAAAAATGCTTTGGAACTCTTCCATTGTTCTCATAATTCAGCTGAAGTTTAAAAATGCTTTGGAACTTTTCCATTGTTCTCGGAATTCCGCTGATGTTTAACAATGCTTTGGAACTCTTCCATTGTTCTCGGAATTCTGCTGATGTTTAACAAAGCTTTGGAACTCTTCCATTGTTCTCGGAATTCTGCTGAAGTTTAAAAATGCTTTTGAAAACTTCCATTGTTCTTGGAATTCCGCTGATGTTTAACAATGCTTTGGAATACGTCCATTGTTCTCGGAATTCTGCTGAAGTTTAAAAATCCTTTTGAAAACTTCCATAGTTCACGGAATTTCGCTGAAGTATAAAAATGCTTTGGAACTCTTCTATTGTTCTCGGAAATCCCCCTAAGTTTAAAACTGCTTTGGAACTCTTCTATTATTCGCGGAATTCCACTGAAGATTAAAAATGCTTTGGAACTCTTCCAATGTTCTCGGAATTCTGCTGAAGTTTAAAAATGATTTGGAACTCTTCCATTGTTCTCGGAATTCCGCTGATGTTTAACAATGCTTTGGAACTCTTCCATTGTTCTCGGAATACTGCTGAAATTTAAAAATGCTTTGGAAAACTTCCATTGTACTTGGAATTCCGCTGATGTTTAACAATGCTTTGGAATTCTTTCATTGTTCACGGAATTCTGCTGGAGTTTAAAAATGCTTTGGAACTCTTCCATTGTTCTCAGAATTCCGCTGATATATACCAATGCTTTGGAACTCTTCCATGGTTCAGGAATTTCACTGAAGTATAAAAATGCTTTGGAACTCTTCTATTGTTTTCGGAATTCCGCTGATGTTTAACAAAGATTTGGAACACTTCCATTGTTCTTGGAAATCCGCTGATGTTTAACAATGCTTTTAAACTCTTCCATTGTTCTCGTAACTCCGCTGTAATTTAAAAATGCTTTGGAACTCTTCCACTGTTCTCTTAAATCCACTGAAGTTTAACAATGCTTTGTAACTCTTCCAATGTTCTCGGTATTCTGCTGAAGTTTAAAAATGCTTTGGAACTCTTCCATTGTTCTCGGAATTAGGCTGAAGTTTAAAAATGCTTTGTAAATCTTCCTTTGTTCACGGAATTATGCTGAAGTTTAAAAATGATTTGGAACTCTTCCATTGTTCTCGGAATTCCGCTGATGTTTAACAATGCTTTGGAACTCTTCCATTGTTCTCGGAATTCTGCTGATGTTTAACAAAGCTTTGGAACTCTTCCATTGTTCTCGGAATTCTGCTGAAGTTTAAAAATGCTTTTGAAAACTTCCATTGTTCTTGGAATTCCGCTGATGTTTAACAATGCTTTGGAATACGTCCATTGTTCTCGGAATTCTGATGAAGTTTAAATATCCTTTTGAAAACTTCCATAGTTCACGGAATTTCGCTGAAGTATAAAAATGCTTTGGAACTCTTCTATTGTTCTCGGAAATCCCCCTAAGTTTAAAACTGCTTTGGAACTCTTCTATTATTCGCGGAATTCCACTGAAGATTAAAAATGCTTTGGAACTCTTCCAATGTTCTCGGAATTCTGCTGAAGTTTAAAAATGATTTGGAACTCTTCCATTGTTCTCGGAATTCCGCTGATGTTTAACAATGCTTTGGAACTCTTCCATTGTTCTCGGAATACTGCTGAAGTTTAAAAATGCTTTGGAAAACTTCCATTGTACTTGGAATTCCGCTGATGTTTAACAATGCTTTGGATCTCTTCCATTGTTCTCGGAATTCCGCTGATGATTAACAATGCTTTGGAACTCTTACATTGTTCTAGGAATTCCTCTGAAGTTTATCAATGCTTTGGAACTCTTCCATTGTTCTCGGAATTCTGCTGAAGTTTAAAAATGCTTTGATTCTCTTCCATTGTTCTGGGAATTCTGCTGAAGTTTAAAAATGCTTTGGAACACTTCCATTGTTCTGGGCATTCTGCTGAAGTTTAAAAATGCTTTAGAACTCTTTCGTTGTTCTGGGAATTCTGCTGAAGTTTAAAAATGCTTTGGAACTCTTCCATTGTTCTCAGAATTCCGCTGATATTTATCAATTCTTTGGAACTCTTCCATTGTTCAGGAATTTCACTGAAGTATAAAAATGCTATGGAACTCTTCCAATGTTTTCGGAATTCCGCTGTAATTTAAAACTGCTTTGGAACTCTTCCATTCTTCTCGGAATTATGCTAAATTTTAAAAATGCTTTGGAACTCTTCCATTGTTCTCGGAATTCCGCTGATGTTTAACAATGCTTTGGAACACTACCAGAGTGCTCGGAATTCTGCTGAAGTTTAAGAATGCTTTCGAACTCTTCCATTGTTCTCAGAATTCCGCTGATGTTTAACAATGATTTGGATCTTTTCCATTGTTCTGGGAATTCTGCTGAAGCTTAAAAATGCTTCGGAAAACTTTCATTGTTCTTGGAATTCTGCTGATGTTTAACAATGCTTGGGAACACTACCAATGTGCTCGGAATTCTGCTGAAGTTTAAAAATGCTTTGGAACTCTTCCATTGTTCTCATAATTCAGCTGAAGTTTAAAAATGCTTTGGAACTTTTCCATTGTTCTCGGAATTCCGCTGATGTTTAACAATGCTTTGGAACTCTTCCATTGTTCTCGGAATTCTGCTGATGTTTAACAAAGCTTTGGAACTCTTCCATTGTTCTCGGAATTCTGCTGAAGTTTAAAAATGCTTTTGAAAACTTCCATTGTTCTTGGAATTCCGCTGATGTTTAACAATGCTTTGGAATACGTCCATTGTTCTCGGAATTCTGCTGAAGTTTAAAAATCCTTTTGAAAACTTCCATAGTTCACGGAATTTCGCTGAAGTATAAAAATGCTTTGGAACTCTTCTATTGTTCTCGGAAATCCCCCTAAGTTTAAAACTGCTTTGGAACTCTTCTATTATTCGCGGAATTCCACTGAAGATTAAAAATGCTTTGGAACTCTTCCAATGTTCTCGGAATTCTGCTGAAGTTTAAAAATGATTTGGAACTCTTCCATTGTTCTCGGAATTCCGCTGATGTTTAACAATGCTTTGGAACTCTTCCATTGTTCTCGGAATACTGCTGAAGTTTAAAAATGCTTTGGAAAAATTCCATTGTACTTGGAATTCCGCTGATGTTTAACAATGCTTTGGAATTCTTTCATTGTTCACGGAATTCTGCTGAAGTTTAAAAATGCTTTGGAACTCTTCCATTGTTCTCAGAATTCCGCTGATATATACCAATGCTTTGGAACTCTTCCATGGTTCAGGAATTTCACTGAAGTATAAAAATGCTTTGGAACTCTTCTATTGTTTTCGGAATTCCGCTGATGTTTAACAAAGATTTGGAACACTTCCATTGTTCTTGGAAATCCGCTGATCTTTAACAATGCTTTTAAACTCTTCCATTGTTCTCGTAACTCCGCTGTAATTTAAAAATGCTTTGGAACTCTTCCATTGTTCTCTTAATTCCACTGAAGTTTAACAATGCTTTCTAACTCTTCCAATGTTCTCGGTATTCTGCTGAAGTTTAAAAATGCTTTGGAACTCTTCCATTGTTCTCGGAATTAGGCTGAAGTTTAAAAATGCTTTGTAAATCTTCCTTTGTTCACGGAATTATGCTGAAGTTTAAAAATGATTTGGAACTCTTCCATTGTTCTCACAATTCCTCTGATGTTTAACAATGCTTTGGAACTCTTCCATTGTTTACGGAATTCCGCTGAAGTTTAAAAATGCTTTGCAACTCTTCTATTGTTCTCGGAATTCCGCTGATGTTTAACAATACTTTGGAGCTCTTCCATTGTTCTCCGAAATCCCCCTAAGTTAAAAAATACTTTGGAACTCTTCCATTGTTCTCGGAATTCTGCTGTAATTTAAAAATGCTTTGGAAATCTTCCATTGTTCTCGGAATTCCGCTGAAGTTTAACAATGCTTTGGAAATCTTCCAATGTTCTCGGAATTCTGCTGAAGTTTAAAAACGCTTTGGAACTCTTCCATTGTTCTCGGAATTCTGCTAAAGTTTAAAAATGCTTTGGAAACTCTTCCAATGTTCACTGTATATGCTGAAGTTTAAAAATGCTTTGGAACTCTTCCATTGTTCTCAGAATTCCTCTGATGTTTAACAATGCTTTGGAACTTTTCCATTGTTCACGGAATTCCGCTGAAGTTTAAAAATGCTTTGCAACTCTTATATTGTTCTCGGAATTCCGCTGATCTTTTAACAATACTTTGGAACTCTTCCATTGTTCTCGGAAATCACCCTAAGTTTAAAAATGCTTTGGAACTCTTCCATTGTTGTCGGGAATCCGCTGAAGTTTAACAATGCTTTGGAAATCTTCCATTGTTCTCGGAATTCTACTGATGTTTAACAATGCTTTGGAACTCTTCCAATGTTCTTGGAATTCTGCTGAAGTTTAAAAATGCTTTGGAACTCTTCCATTGTTCTCGGAATTCCGCTGATTTTTAACAATGCTTTGAAACTCTTCCAATGTTCACGGAAAACCGCTGAAATTTAAAAATGCTTTGGAACTCTATCATTGTTCTAGGAATTATGCTGAAGTTTAAAAATGCTTTGGAACTCTTCAATTGTTCTCGGAAATCCTCTGAAGTTTAACAATGCTTTGGAACTCTTTCATTGTTTACGGAATACCGCTGAAGATTAAAAATGCTTTGGAACTCTTCCATTGTTCTTGGAATTCTACTGAAGTTTAAAAACGTTTGGTACTCTTCTATTGTTCTCGGAATTCTGCTGATGTTTAACAATGCTTTGGAGCTCTTCCTTTGTTTACAGAATACCTCTGAAGTTTAATAATGCTTTGGAACCCTTCCAATTTTCTCGGAATTCCACTGAAGTTGAAAAATGCTTTTGTACTCTTCCATTGTTCTCAGTATTTCGCAGAAGTTTAAAAAAGCTTTGGAACTCTTGCATTATTCTCGGAATTCCACTGAAGTTTAAAAATGCTTTGGAACTTTTCCATTGTTCTCGGAATTCTGCAGAAGTTTTAAAAATGCTTTGGAACTCTTCCATTGTTCTCGGAATTCCGCTGGTCTTTAACAATGCTTGGGAACTGTTCCATTCTTCCGGGATTTCCGCTGAAGTTTAAAAATCCTTTGGAACTCTTCCATTGTTCTCGGAATTCCGTTCATGTTTAACAATGCTTTGGAACTCTTCCATTGTTCTTGGAATTATACTAAGCTTTAAAAATGTTTTGGAAATCTTCCTTTGTTCTCGGAATTCCGCTGATGTTTAACAATGCTTTGGAACTCTTCCATTGTTCTCGGAATTCTGATGAAGTTTAAAAATGCTTTGGAACTCTTTTATTGTTCTCAGAATTCCGCTGAAGTTTAAAAATGCTTTTGAACTCTTCCATTGTTCTCATAATTCAGCTGAAGATTAAAAATGCTTTGGAACTTTTCCATTGTTCTCGGAATTCCGCTGATGTTAAACAATGCTTTGGAACTCTTCCATTGTTCTCGGAATTCTGCTGAAGTTTAAAAATGCTTTGGAAAACTTCCATTGTTCTTGGTATTCCGCTGATGTTTAACAATGCTTTGGAACTCTTCCATTGTTCTCAGAATTCCGCTGATATTTATCAATGCTTTGCAACTATTCCATAGTTCACGGAATTTCGCTGAAGTAAAAAAATCCTTTGGAACTCTTCAATTGTTCTCAGAATTCCGATGAAGTTTAAAACTGCTTTGGAACTCTTCTATTATTCTCGGAATTCCGCTGAAGATTAAAAATGCTTTGGAACTCTTCCAATGTTCTCGAAATTCTGCTGAAGTTTAAAAATGCTTAGGAAATCTTCCATTGTTCACGGAATTAAGATGAAGTTTAAAAATGATTTGGAACTCTTCCATTGTTCTCAGAATTCCTCTGATGTTTATCAATGCTTTGGAACACTTCCATTGTTCACGGAATTCCGCTGAAGTTTAAAAAGGCTTTGCAACTCTTCTATTGTTCTCGGAATTCCGCTGATGTTTAACAATACTTTGGAACTCTTCCATTGTTCTCGGAAATCCCCCTAATTTAAAAAATGCTTTGGAACTCTTCCATTGTTCTCGGAATTCTGCTGTAATTTAAAAATGCTTTGGAAATCTTCCATTGTTCTCGGAATTCCGCTGAAGTTTAACAATGCTTTGGAACTCTTCCAATGTATTCGGAATTCTGCTGAAGTTTAAAAATGCTTTGGAACTCTTCCATTGTTCTCAGAATTCCGCTGATGTTTTGCAATGCTTTGGAGCTCTTCCATTGTTCTCGGAATTCTGCTGAAGTTTAAAAATGCTTTGGAAAACTTTCATTGTTCTTGGAATTCCGCTGATGTTTAACAATGCTTTGAAATTCTTGCATTGTTCACGGAATTCCGCTGAAGTTTAAAAATGCTTTGGAACTCTTCCATTGTTCTCAAAATTCCGCTGATATTTATCAATGCTTTGGAACTCTTCCATTGTTCACGGAATTTTGCTGAAGTATAAAAATGCTTTGCAACTCTTCCATTGTGTTCGGAATTCCGCTGAAATTTAAAAATGCTTTGGAACTCTTCCATTGTTCACGGAATTTTGCTGAAGTATAAAAATGCTTTGGAACTCTTCCATTGTGTTCGGAATTCCGCTGAAGTTTAAAAATGCTTTGGAACTCTTCCATTGTTCACGGAATTTTGCTGAAGTATAAAAATGCTTTGGAACTCTTCTATTGTTCTCGGAAATCCCCCTAAGTTTAAAACTGCTTTGGAACTCTTCTATTATTCGCGGAATTCCACTGAAGTTTAAAAATGATTTGGAACTCTTCCATTGTTCTCGGAATTCCGCTGATGTTTAACAATGCTTTGGAACTCTTCCATTGTTCTCGGAATAATGCTGAAGTTTAAAAATGCTTTGGAAAACTTCCATTGTACTTGGAATTCCGCTGATGTTTAACAATGCTTTGGAATTCTTGCATTGTTCACGGAATTCCGCTGAAGTTTAAAAATGCTTTGGAACTCCTTCATTGTTCTCAAAATTCCGCTGATATTTATCAATGCTTTGGAACTCTTCCATTGTTCACGGAATTTTGCTGAAGTATAAAAATGCTTTGGAACTCTTCCATTGTGTTCGGAATTCCGCTGAAATTTAAAAATGCTTTGGAACTCTTCCATTGTTCACGGAATTTTGCTGAAGTATAAAAATGCTTTGGAACTCTTCCATTGTGTTCGGAATTCCGCTGAAGTTTAAAAATGCTTTGGAACTCTTCCATTGTTCACGGAATTTTGCTGAAGTATAAAAATGCTTTGGAACTCTTCCATTGTGTTCCCAATTCCGCTGAAGTTTAAAAATGCTTTGGAACTCTTCCATTGTTCTCATAAATCCTCTGATGTTTAACAATGCTTTGGAACTCTTACATCGTTCACAGAATTCCGCTGATGTTTAACAATGCTTTGGAACTCTTCCATTGTTCTCGGAATTCCTTTGTAATTTAAAAATGCTTTGGAACTCTTCCATTGTTCTCAGAATTATGCTGAATTTAAAAATGCTTTGGAACTCTTCCATTGTTCTCAGAATTCCTCTGATGTTTAACAATGCTTTGGATCTCTTCCATTGTCCACGGAATTCCGCTGAAGTTTAAAAATGATTTGGAACTCTTCTATTGTTTTCGGATTTCCGCTGATGTTTAAAAATACTTTGGAACTCTTCCATTGTTCTAGGAAATCCGGTGAAGTTTAACAATGCTTTGGAACTCTTCCATTGTTCTCGGAAATCCGCTGAAGTTTCACAATGCTTTGGTACTCTTCCGTTGTTCTCAGAATTCTATTGAAATTTAAAAATGCTTTGGATCACTTCCATTGTTCTCGGAAATCCGCTGATGTTTAACAATGCTTTGGAACTATTCCATTGTTCTCGGTTTTCCGCTGAAGTTAAAAAATGCTTTGGAACTCTTCCATTGTTCTCAGAATTCCGCTGAAGTTTAAAACTGCTTTGGAACTCTTCCATTATTCTTGGAATTCCATTGAATTGTAAAAATGCTTTGGAACACTTCCAAAGTTCTCGGAATTCTGCTGAAGTTTAAAAATGCTTTGGAACTCTTCCATTGTTCTCGGAATTCCGCTGATCTTTAACAATGCTTGGGAACTGTTCCATTTTTCAGGGATTTCCGCTGAAGTTTAAAAATCCTTTGGAACTCTTCCATTGTTCCCGGAAATCCGCTGAAGTTTAACAATGCTTTCGAACTCTTCCATTGTTCTCGGAATTCTACTGATATTTAAATACGCTTTGGAACTCTTCCATTGTTCTCAGAATTACGCTGACGTTTAACAATGCTTTGGATCTCTTCCATTGTACACAGAGTACAGCTGAAGTTTAATAATGCTTTGGAACTATTCCATTGTTCTCGGAATTCCGATGAAGTTAAAAAATGCTTTGGAACTCTTCCATTGTTCTCAGATTTCCGCTGAAGTTTTCAACTGCTTAGGAACTCTTCCATTATACTCGGAATTCCACTGAAGTTTAAAATTGCTTTGGAACTCTTCCAATGTATTCGAAATTCTGCTGAAGTTTAAAAATGCTTTGGAAAACTTCCATTGTTCTCGGAATTCCGCTGATTTTTAGCAATGCTTTGGAACTCTTCCATTGTTCCCGGAAATCCACTGAAGTTTAACAATGCTTTGGAACTCTTCCATTGTTCTCGGAATTCTACTGAAATTTAAAAACGCTTTGGAACTCTTCCATTGTTCTCGGAATTCCGCTGACCTTTAACAATGCTTTGGATCTCTTCCATTGTACACAGAGTACAGCTGAAGTTTAATAATGCTTTGGAACTACTCCATTGTTCTCGGAATTCTGCTGAAGTTTAAAAATGCTTTGGATCTCTTCCATTGTCCACGGAATTCCGCTGAAGTTTAAAAATGATTTGGAACTCTTCTATTGTTCTCGGATTTCCGCTGATGTTTAAAAATACTTTGGAACTCTTCCATTGTTCTAGGAAATCCGCTGAAGTTTAACAATGCAATGGAACTCTTCCATTGTTCTCGGAAATCCGCTGAAGTTTCACAATGCTTTGGTACTCTTCCGTTGTTCTCAGAATTCTATTGAAATTTAAAAATGCTTTGGAACACTTCCATTGTTCTCGGAAATCCGCTGATGTTTAACAATGCTTTGGAACTATTCCATTGTTCTCGGTTTTCCGCTGAAGTTAAAAAATGCTTTGGAACTCTTCCATTGTTCTCAGAATTCCGCTGAAGTTTAAAACTGCTTTGGAACTCTTCCATTATTCTCAGAATTCCATTGAATTGTAAAAATGCTTTGGAACACTTCCAAAGTTCTCGGAATTCTGCTGAAGTTTAAAAATGCTTTGGAACTCTTCCATTGTTCTCGGAATTCCGCTGACGTTTAACAATGCTTTGGAACTCTTCCATTGTTCTCGGAATTCTGCTGGAGTTTAAAAATGTTTTGGAAAACTTTCATTGTTCTTGGAATTCTGCTGATGTTTAACAATGCTTTGCAATTCTTCCATTGTTCACGGAATTCCGCTGATTTTTAACAATGCTTTGAAACTCTTCCAATGTTCACGGAAAATTGCTGAAATTTAAAAATGCTTTGGAACTCTATCATTGTTCTAGGAATTATGCTGAAGTTTAAAAATGCTTTGGAACTCTTCAATTGTTCTCGGAAATCCTCTGAAGTTTAACAATGCTTTGGAACTCTTTCATTGTTTACGGAATACCGCTGAAGTTTAAAAATGCTTTGGAACTCTTCCATTGTTCTTGGAATTCTACTGAAGTTTAAAAACGTTTGGTACTCTTCCATTGTTCTCGGAATTCTGCTGATGTTTAACAATGCTTTGGAGCTCTTCCTTTGTTCACAGAATACCTCTGAAGTTTAATAATGCTTTGGAACCCTTCCAATTTTCTCGGAATTCCACTGAAGTTGAAAAATGCTTTTGTACTCTTCCATTGTTCTCAGTATTTCGCAGAAGTTTAAAAAAGCTTTGGAACTCTTGCATTATTCTCGGAATTCCACTGAAGTTTAAAAATGCTTTGGAACTTTTCCATTGTTCTCGGAATTCTGCAGAAGTTTTAAAAATGCTTTGGAACTCTTCCATTGTTCTCGGAATTCCGCTGGTCTTTAACAATGCTTGGGAACTGTTCCATTCTTCCGGGATTTCCGCTGAAGTTTAAAAATCCTTTGGAACTCTTCCATTGTTCTCGGAATTCCGTTCATGTTTAACAATGCTTTGGAACTCTTCCATTGTTCTTGGAATTATACTAAGCTTTAAAAATGTTTTGGAAATCTTCCTTTGTTCTCGGAATTCCGCTGATGTTTAACAATGCTTTGGAACTCTTCCATTGTTCTCGGAATTCTGATGAAGTTTAAAAATGCTTTGGAACTCTTTTATTGTTCTCAGAATTCCGCTGAAGTTTAAAAATGCTTTTGAACTCTTCCATTGTTCTCATAATTCAGCTGAAGATTAAAAATGCTTTGGAACTTTTCCATTGTTCTCGGAATTCCGCTGATGTTAAACAATGCTTTGGAACTCTTCCATTGTTCTCGGAATTCTGCTGAAGTTTAAAAATGCTTTGGAAAACTTCCATTGTTCTTGGTATTCCGCTGATGTTTAACAATGCTTTGGAACTCTTCCATTGTTCTCAGAATTCCGCTGATATTTATCAATGCTTTGCAACTATTCCATAGTTCACGGAATTTCGCTGAAGTAAAAAAATCCTTTGGAACTCTTCAATTGTTCTCAGAATTCCGATGAAGTTTAAAACTGCTTTGGAACTCTTCTATTATTCTCGGAATTCCGCTGAAGATTAAAAATGCTTTGGAACTCTTCCAATGTTCTCGAAATTCTGCTGAAGTTTAAAAATGCTTAGGAAATCTTCCATTGTTCACGGAATTAAGATGAAGTTTAAAAATGATTTGGAACTCTTCCATTGTTCTCAGAATTCCTCTGATGTTTATCAATGCTTTGGAACACTTCCATTGTTCACGGAATTCCGCTGAAGTTTAAAAAGGCTTTGCAACTCTTCTATTGTTCTCGGAATTCCGCTGATGTTTAACAATACTTTGGAACTCTTCCATTGTTCTCGGAAATCCCCCTAAGTTAAAAAATGCTTTGGAACTCTTCCATTGTTCTCGGAATTCTGCTGTAATTTAAAAATGCTTTGGAAATCTTCCATTGTTCTCGGAATTCCGCTGAAGTTTAAAAATGCTTTGGAACTCTTCCATTGTTCTCATAATTCAGCTGAAGTTTAAAAATGCTTTGGAACTTTTCCATTGTTCTCGGAATTCCGCTGATGTTTAACAATGCTTTGGAACTCTTCCATTGTTCTCGGAATTCTGCTGATGTTTAACAAAGCTTTGGAACTCTTCCATTGTTCTCGGAATTCTGCTGAAGTTTAAAAATGCTTTTGAAACTTCCATTTTTCTTGGAATTCCGCTGATGTTTAACAATGCTTTGGAATACGTCCATTGTTCTCGGAATTCTGCTGAAGTTTAAAAATCCTTTTGAAAACTTCCATAGTTCACGGAATTTCGCTGAAGTATAAAAATGCTTTGGAACTCTTCTATTGTTCTCGGAAATCCCCCTAAGTTTAAAACTGCTTTGGAACTCTTCTATTATTCGCGGAATTCCACTGAAGATTAAAAATGCTTTGGAACTCTTCCAATGTTCTCGGAATTCTGCTGAAGTTTAAAAATGATTTGGAACTCTTCCATTGTTCTCGGAATTCCGCTGATGTTTAACAATGCTTTGGAACTCTTCCATTGTTCTCGGAATACTGCTGAAGTTTAAAAATGCTTTGGAAAACTTCCATTGTACTTGGAATTCCGCTGATGTTTAACAATGCTTTGGAATTCTTTCATTGTTCACGGAATTCTGCTGAAGTTTAAAAATGCTTTGGAACTCTTCCATTGTTCTCAGAATTCCGCTGATATTTACCAATGCTTTGGAACTCTTCCATGGTTCAGGAATTTCACTGAAGTATAAAAATGCTTTGGAACTCTTCTATTGTTTTCGTAATTCCGCTGATGTTTAACAAAGATTTGGAACACTTCCATTGTTCTTGGAAATCCGCTGATGTTTAACAATGCTTTTAAACTCTTCCATTGTTCTCGTAACTCCGCTGTAATTTAAAAATGCTTTGGAACTCTTCCATTGTTCTCTTAATTCCACTGAAGTTTAACAATGCTTTGTAACTCTTCCAATGTTCTCGGTATTCTGCTGAAGTTTAAAAATGCTTTGGAAACTCTTCCATTGTTCACTGTATATGCTGAAGTTTAAAAATGCTTTGGAACTCTTCCATTGTTCTCGGATTTCCGTTGATGTTTAACAATGCTTTGGAACTCTTCCATTGTTCTCGGAATTCTGCTGTATTTTAAAAATACTTTGGAACCCTTCCATTGTTCTCGGAAATCCCCCTAAGTTAAAAAATGCTTTGGAACTCTTCCATTGTTCAAGGAATGCCGCTGAAGTTTAACAATGCTTTGGAACTCTTCCATTGTTCAAGGAATTCCTCTGAAGTTTAACAATGCTTTGGAACTCTTCCATTGTTCTCGGAATTCTGCTGAAGTTTAGCAATGCTTTGGAACTCTTCCATTGTTCTGGGAATTCTGCTGAAGTTTAAAAATGCTTTGGAACTCTTCCATTGTTCTCGATATACTGCTGAAGTTTAAAAATGCTATGGAACTCTTTCATTGTTCTGGGAATTCTGCTGAAGTTTAAAAATGCTTTGGAACTCTTCCATTGTTCTCGGAATTCCGCTGATGTTTAACAATGCTTTGGAACTCTTACATTGTTCAAGGAATTCCTCTGAAGTTTATCAATGCTTTGGAACTCTTCCATTGTTCTCGGAATTCTGCTGAAGTTTAAAAATGCTTTGATTCTCTTCCATTGTTCTGGGAATTCTGCTGAAGTTTAAAAATGCTTTGGAACACTTTCATTGTTCTGGGCATTCTGCTGAAGTTTAAAAATGCTTTAGAACTCTTTCGTTGTTCTGGGAATTCTGCTGAAGTTTAAAAATGCTTTGGAACTCTTCAATTGTTCTCAGAATTCCGCTGATATTTATCAATTCTTTTTAACTCTTCCATTGTTCAGGAATTTCACTGAAGTATAAAAATGCTATGGAACTCTTCCAATGTTTTCGGAATTCCGCTGTAATTTAAAACTGCTTTGGAACTCTTCCATTGTTCTCGGAATTATGCTAAAGTTTAAAAATGCTTTGGAACTCTTCCATTGTTCTCGGAATTCCGCTGATGTTTAACAATGCTTTGGAACACTACCAATGTGCTCGGAATTCTGCTGAAGTTTAAAAATGCTTTGGAACTCTTCCATTGTTCTCAGAATTCCGCTGATGTTTAACAATGATTTGGAACTTTTCCATTGTTCTGGGAATTCTGCTGAAGCTTAAAAATGCTTTGGAAAACTTTCATTGTTCTTGGAATTCTGCTGATGTTTAACAATGCTTTGGAACACTACCAATGTGCTCGGAATTCTGCTGAAGTTTAAAAATGCTTTGGAACTCTTCCATTGTTCTCAGAATTCAGCTGAAGTTTAAAAATGCTTTGGAACTTTTCCATTGTTCTCGGAATTCCGCTGATGTTTAACAATGCTTTGGAACTCTTCCATTGTTCTCGGAATTCTGCTGATGTTTAACAAAGCTTTGGAACTCTTCCATTGTTCTCGGAATTCTGCTGAAGTTTAAAAATGCTTTTGAAAACTTCCATTGTTCTTGGAATTCCGCTGATGTTTAACAATGCTTTGGAATACGTCCATTGTTCTCGGAATTCTGCTGAAGTTTAAATATCCTTTTGAAAACTTCCATAGTTCACGGAATTTCGCTGAAGTATAAAAATGCTTTGGAACTCTTTTATTGTTCTCGGAAATCCCCCTAAGTTTAAAACTGCTTTGGAACTCTTCTATTATTCGCGGAATTCCACTGAAGATTAAAAATGCTTTGGAACTCTTCCAATGTTCTCGGAATTCTGCTGAAGTTTAAAAATGATTTGGAACTCTTCCATTGTTCTCGGAATTCCGCTGATGTTTAACAATGCTTTGGAACTCTTCCATTGTTCTCGGAATACTGCTGAAGTTTAAAAATGCTTTGGAAAACTTCCATTGTACTTGGAATTCCGCTGATGTTTAACAATGCTTTGGATCTCTTCCATTGTTCTCGGAATTCCGCTGATGATTAACAATGCTTTGGAACTCTTACATTGTTCAAGGAATTCCTCTGAAGTTTATCAATGCTTTGGAACTCTTCCATTGTTCTCGGAATTCTGCTGAAGTTTAAAAATGCTTTGATTCTCTTCCATTGTTCTGGGAATTCTGCTGAAGTTTAAAAATGCTTTGGAACACTTCCATTGTTCTGGGCATTCTGCTGAAGTTTAAAAATGCTTTAGAACTCTTTCGTTGTTCTGGGAATTCTGCTGAAGTTTAAAAATGCTTTGGAACTCTTCCATTGTTCTCAGAATTCCGCTGATATTTATCAATTCTTTGGAACTCTTCCATTGTTCAGGAATTTCACTGAAGTATAAAAATGCTATGGAACTCTTCCAATGTTTTCGGAATTCCGCTGTAATTTAAAACTGCTTTGGAACTCTTCCATTCTTCTCGGAATTATGCTAAATTTTAAAAATGCTTTGGAACTCTTCCATTGTTCTCGGAATTCCGCTGATGTTTAACAATGCTTTGGAGCACTACCAATGTGCTCGGAATTCTGCTGAAGTTTAAGAATGCTTTCGAACTCTTCCATTGTTCTCAGAATTCCGCTGATGTTTAACAATGATTTGGAACTTTTCCATTGTTCTGGGAATTCTGCTGAAGCTTAAAAATGCTTTGGAAAACTTTCATTGTTCTTGGAATTCTGCTGATGTTTAACAATGCTTTGGAACACTACCAATGTGCTCGGAATTCTGCTGAAGTTTAAAAATGCTTTGGAACTCTTCCATTGTTCTCATAATTCAGCTGAAGTTTAAAAATGCTTTGGAACTTTTCCATTGTTCTCGGAATTCCGCTGATGTTTAACAATGCTTTGGAACTCTTCCATTGTTCTCGGAATTCTGCTGATGTTTAGCAAAGCTTTGGAACTCTTCCATTGTTCTCGGAATTCTGCTGAAGTTTAAAAATGCTTTTGAAAACTTCCATTGTTCTTGGAATTCCGCTGATGTTTAACAATGCTTTGGAATACGTCCATTGTTCTCGGAATTCTGCTGAAGTTTAAAAATCCTTTTGAAAACTTCCATAGTTCACGGAATTTCGCTGAAGTATAAAAATGCTTTGGAACTCTTCTATTGTTCTCGGAAATCCCCCTAAGTTTAAAACTGCTTTGGAACTCTTCTATTATTCGCGGAATTCCACTGAAGATTAAAAATGCTTTGGAACTCTTCCAATGTTCTCGGAATTCTGCTGAAGTTTAAAAATGATTTGGAACTCTTCCATTGTTCTCGGAATTCCGCTGATGTTTAACAATGCTTTGGAACTCTTCCATTGTTCTCGGAATACTGCTGAAGTTTAAAAATGCTTTGGAAAACTTCCATTGTACTTGGAATTCCGCTGATGTTTAACAATGCTTTGGAATTCTTTCATTGTTCACGGAATTCTGCTGGAGTTTAAAAATGCTTTGGAACTCTTCCATTGTTCTCAGAATTCCGCTGATATATACCAATGCTTTGGAACTCTTCCATGGTTCAGGAATTTCACTGAAGTATAAAAATGCTTTGGAACTCTTCTATTGTTTTCGGAATTCCGCTTATGTTTAACAAAGATTTGGAACACTTCCATTGTTCTTGGAAATCCGCTGATGTTTAACAATGCTTTTAAACTCTTCCATTGTTCTCGTAACTCCGCTGTAATTTAAAAATGCTTTGGAACTCTTCCATTGTTCTCTTAAATCCACTGAAGTTTAACAATGCTTTGTAACTCTTCCAATGTTCTCGGTATTCTGCTGAAGTTTAAAAATGCTTTGGAACTCTTCCATTGTTCTCGGAATTAGGCTGAAATTTAAAAATGCTTTGTAAATCTTCCTTTGTTCACGGAATTATGCTGAAGTTTAAAAATGATTTGGAACTCTTCCATTGTTCTCGGAATTCCGCTGATGTTTAACAATACTTTGGAATTCTTCCATTGTTCTCGGAATTCTGCTGATGTTAATCAAAGCTTTGGAACTCTTCCATTGTTCTCGGAATTCTGCTGAAGTTTAAAAATGCTTTTGAAAACTTCCATTGTTCTTGGAATTCCGCTGATGTTTAACAATGCTTTGGAATACGTCCATTGTTCTCGGAATTCTGCTGAAGTTTAAATATCCTTTTGAAAACTTCCATAGTTCACGGAATTTCGCTGAAGTATAAAAATGCTTTGGAACTCTTCTATTGTTCTCGGAAATCCCCCTAAGTTTAAAACTGCTTTGGAACTCTTCTATTATTCGCGGAATTCCACTGAAGATTAAAAATGCTTTGGAACTCTTCCAATGTTCTCGGAATTCTGCTGAAGTTTAAAAATGATTTGGAACTCTTCCATTGTTCTCGGAATTGCGCTGATGTTTAACAATGCTTTGGAACTCTTCCATTGTTCTCGGAATACTGCTGAAGTTTAAAAATTCTTTGGAAAACTTCCATTGTACTTGGAATTCCGCTGATGTTTAACAATGCTTTGGATCTCTTCCATTGTTCTCGGAATTCCGCTGATGATTAACAATGCTTTGGAACTCTTACATTGTTCTAGGAATTCCTCTGAAGTTTATCAATGCTTTGGAACTCTTCCATTGTTCTCGGAATTCTGCTGAAGTTTAAAAATGCTTTGATTCTCTTCCATTGTTCTGGGAATTCTGCTGAAGTTTAAAAATGCTTTGGAACACTTCCATTGTTCTGGGCATTCTGCTGAAGTTTAAAAATGCTTTAGAACTCTTTCGTTGTTCTGGGAATTCTGCTGAAGTTTAAAAATGCTTTGGAACTCTTCCATTGTTCTCAGAATTCCGCTGATATTTATCAATTCTTTGGAACTCTTCCATTGTTCAGGAATTTCACTGAAGTATAAAAATGATATGGAACTCTTCCAATGTTTTCGGAATTCCGCTGTAATTTAAAACTGCTTTGGAACTCTTCCATTGTTCTCGGAATTATGCTAAAGTTTAAAAATGCTTTGGAACTCTTCCATTGTTCTCGGAATTCCGCTGATGTTTAACAATGCTTTGGAACACTACCAATGTGCTCGGAATTCTGCTGAAGTTTAAAAATGCTTTCGAACTCTTCCATTGTTCTCAGAATTCCGCTGATGTTTAACAATGATTTGGAACTTTTCCATTGTTCTGGGAATTCTGCTGAAGCTTAAAAATGCTTTGGAAAACTTTCATTGTTCTTGGAATTCTGCTGATGTTTAACAATGCTTTGGAACACTACCAATGTGCTCGGAATTCTGCTGAAGTTTAAAAATGCTTTGGAACTCTTCCATTGTTCTCAGAATTCAGCTGAAGTTTAAAAATGCTTTGGAACTTTTCCATTGTTCTCGGAATTCCGCTGATGTTTAACAATGCTTTGGAACTCTTCCATTGTTCTCGGAATTCTGCTGATGTTTAACAAAGCTTTGGAACTCTTCCATTGTTCTCGGAATTCTGCTGAAGTTTAAAAATGCTTTTGAAAACTTCCATTGTTCTTGGAATTCCGCTGATGTTTAACAATGCTTTGGAATACGTCCATTGTTCTCGGAATTCTGCTGAAGTTTAAATATCCTTTTGAAAACTTCCATAGTTCACGGAATTTCGCTGAAGTATAAAAATGCTTTGGAACTCTTTTATTGTTCTCGGAAATCCCCCTAGGTTTAAAACTGCTTTGGAACTCTTCTATTATTCGCGGAATTCCACTGAAGATTAAAAATGCTTTGGAACTCTTCCAATGTTCTCGGAATTCTGCTGAAGTTTAAAAAGGATTTGGAACTCTTCCATTGTTCTCGGAATTCCGCTGATGTTTAACAATGCTTTGGAACTCTTCCATTGTTCTCGGAATACTGCTGAAGTTTAAAAATGCTTTGGAAAACTTCCATTGTACTTGGAATTCCGCTGATGTTTAACAATGCTTTGGATCTCTTCCATTGTTCTCGGAATTCCGCTGATGATTAACAATGCTTTGGAACTCTTACATTGTTCAAGGAATTCCTCTGAAGTTTATCAATGCTTTGGAACTCTTCCATTGTTCTCGGAATTCTGCTGAAGTTTAAAAATGCTTTGATTCTCTTCCATTGTTCTGGGAATTCTGCTGAAGTTTAAAAATGCTTTGGAACACTTCCATTGTTCTGGGCATTCTGCTGAAGTTTAAAAATGCTTTAGAACTCTTTCGTTGTTCTGGGAATTCTGCTGAAGTTTAAAAATGCTTTGAAACTCTTCCATTGTTCTCAGAATTCCGCTGATATTTATCAATTCTTTGGAACTCTTCCATTGTTCAGGAATTTCACTGAAGTATAAAAATGCTATGGAACTCTTCCAATGTTTTCGGAATTCCGCTGTAATTTAAAACTGCTTTGGAACTCTTCCATTCTTCTCGGAATTATGCTAAATTTTAAAAATGCTTTGGAACTCTTCCATTGTTCTCGGAATTCCGCTGATGTTTAACAATGCTTTGGAACACTACCAATGTGCTCGGAATTCTGCTGAAGTTTAAGAATGCTTTCGAACTCTTCCATTGTTCTCAGAATTCCGCTGATGTTTAACAATGATTTGGAACTTTTCCATTGTTCTGGGAATTCTGCTGAAGCTTAAAAATGCTTTGGAAAACTTTCATTGTTCTTGGAATTCTGCTGATGTTTAACAATGCTTGGGAACACTACCAATGTGCTCGGAATTCTGCTGAAGTTTAAAAATGCTTTGGAACTCTTCCATTGTTCTCATAATTCAGCTGAAGTTTAAAAATGCTTTGGAACTTTTCCATTGTTCTCGGAATTCCGCTGATGTTTAACAATGCTTTGGAACTCTTCCATTGTTCTCGGAATTCTGCTGATGTTTAACAAAGCTTTGGAACTCTTCCATTGTTCTCGGAATTCTGCTGAAGTTTAAAAATGCTTTTGAAAACTTCCATTGTTCTTGGAATTCCGCTGATGTTTAACAATGCTTTGGAATACGTCCATTGTTCTCGGAATTCTGCTGAAGTTTAAAAATCCTTTTGAAAACTTCCATAGTTCACGGAATTTCGCTGAAGTATAAAAATGCTTTGGAACTCTTCTATTGTTCTCGGAAATCCCCCTAAGTTTAAAACTGCTTTGGAACTCTTCTATTATTCGCGGAATTCCACTGAAGATTAAAAATGCTTTGGAACTCTTCCAATGTTCTCGGAATTCTGCTGAAGTTTAAAAATGATTTGGAACTCTTCCATTGTTCTCGGAATTCCGCTGATGTTTAACAATGCTTTGGAACTCTTCCATTGTTCTCGGAATACTGCTGAAATTTAAAAATGCTTTGGAAAACTTCCATTGTACTTGGAATTCCGCTGATGTTTAACAATGCTTTGGAATTCTTTCATTGTTCACGGAATTCTGCTGGAGTTTAAAAATGCTTTGGAACTCTTCCATTGTTCTCAGAATTCCGCTGATATATACCAATGCTTTGGAACTCTTCCATGGTTCAGGAATTTCACTGAAGTATAAAAATGCTTTGGAACTCTTCTATTGTTTTCGGAATTCCGCTGATGTTTAACAAAGATTTGGAACACTTCCATTGTTCTTGGAAATCCGCTGATGTTTAACAATGCTTTTAAACTCTTCCATTGTTCTCGTAACTCCGCTGTAATTTAAAAATGCTTTGGAACTCTTCCATTGTTCTCTTAAATCCACTGAAGTTTAACAATGCTTTGTAACTCTTCCAATGTTCTCGGTATTCTGCTGAAGTTTAAAAATGCTTTGGAACTCTTCCATTGTTCTCGGAATTAGGCTGAAGTTTAAAAATGCTTTGTAAATCTTCCTTTGTTCACGGAATTATGCTGAAGTTTAAAAATGATTTGGAACTCTTCCATTGTTCTCGGAATTCCGCTGATGTTTAACAATGCTTTGGAACTCTTCCATTGTTCTCGGAATTCTGCTGATGTTTAACAAAGCTTTGGAACTCTTCCATTGTTCTCGGAATTCTGCTGAAGTTTAAAAATGCTTTTGAAAACTTCCATTGTTCTTGGAATTCCGCTGATGTTTAACAATGCTTTGGAATACGTCCATTGTTCTCGGAATTCTGATGAAGTTTAAATATCCTTTTGAAAACTTCCATAGTTCACGGAATTTCGCTGAAGTATAAAAATGCTTTGGAACTCTTCTATTGTTCTCGGAAATCCCCCTAAGTTTAAAACTGCTTTGGAACTCTTCTATTATTCGCGGAATTCCACTGAAGATTAAAAATGCTTTGGAACTCTTCCAATGTTCTCGGAATTCTGCTGAAGTTTAAAAATGATTTGGAACTCTTCCATTGTTCTCGGAATTCCGCTGATGTTTAACAATGCTTTGGAACTCTTCCATTGTTCTCGGAATACTGCTGAAGTTTAAAAATGCTTTGGAAAACTTCCATTGTACTTGGAATTCCGCTGATGTTTAACAATGCTTTGGATCTCTTCCATTGTTCTCGGAATTCCGCTGATGATTAACAATGCTTTGGAACTCTTACATTGTTCTAGGAATTCCTCTGAAGTTTATCAATGCTTTGGAACTCTTCCATTGTTCTCGGAATTCTGCTGAAGTTTAAAAATGCTTTGATTCTCTTCCATTGTTCTGGGAATTCTGCTGAAGTTTAAAAATGCTTTGGAACACTTCCATTGTTCTGGGCATTCTGCTGAAGTTTAAAAATGCTTTAGAACTCTTTCGTTGTTCTGGGAATTCTGCTGAAGTTTAAAAATGCTTTGGAACTCTTCCATTGTTCTCAGAATTCCGCTGATATTTATCAATTCTTTGGAACTCTTCCATTGTTCAGGAATTTCACTGAAGTATAAAAATGCTATGGAACTCTTCCAATGTTTTCGGAATTCCGCTGTAATTTAAAACTGCTTTGGAACTCTTCCATTCTTCTCGGAATTATGCTAAATTTTAAAAATGCTTTGGAACTCTTCCATTGTTCTCGGAATTCCGCTGATGTTTAACAATGCTTTGGAACACTACCAGAGTGCTCGGAATTCTGTTGAAGTTTAAGAATGCTTTCGAACTCTTCCATTGTTCTCAGAATTCCGCTGATGTTTAACAATGATTTGGATCTTTTCCATTGTTCTGGGAATTCTGCTGAAGCTTAAAAATGCTTCGGAAAACTTTCATTGTTCTTGGAATTCTGCTGATGTTTAACAATGCTTGGGAACACTACCAATGTGCTCGGAATTCTGCTGAAGTTTAAAAATGCTTTGGAACTCTTCCATTGTTCTCATAATTCAGCTGAAGTTTAAAAATGCTTTGGAACTTTTCCATTGTTCTCGGAATTCCGCTGATGTTTAACAATGCTTTGGAACTCTTCCATTGTTCTCGGAATTCTGCTGATGTTTAACAAAGCTTTGGAACTCTTCCATTGTTCTCGGAATTCTGCTGAAGTTTAAAAATGCTTTTGAAAACTTCCATTGTTCTTGGAATTCCGCTGATGTTTAACAATGCTTTGGAATACGTCCATTGTTCTCGGAATTCTGCTGAAGTTTAAAAATCCTTTTGAAAACTTCCATAGTTCACGGAATTTCGCTGAAGTATAAAAATGCTTTGGAACTCTTCTATTGTTCTCGGAAATCCCCCTAAGTTTAAAACTGCTTTGGAACTCTTCTATTATTCGCGGAATTCCACTGAAGATTAAAAATGCTTTGGAACTCTTCCAATGTTCTCGGAATTCTGCTGAAGTTTAAAAATGATTTGGAACTCTTCCATTGTTCTCGGAATTCCGCTGATGTTTAACAATGCTTTGGAACTCTTCCATTGTTCTCGGAATACTGCTGAAGTTTAAAAATGCTTTGGAAAACTTCCATTGTACTTGGAATTCCGCTGATGTTTAACAATGCTTTGGAATTCTTTCATTGTTCACGGAATTCTGCTGAAGTTTAAAAATGCTTTGGAACTCTTCCATTGTTCTCAGAATTCCGCTGATATATACCAATGCTTTGGAACTCTTCCATGGTTCAGGAATTTCACTGAAGTATAAAAATGCTTTGGAACTCTTCTATTGTTTTCGGAATTCCGCTGATGTTTAACAAAGATTTGGAACACTTCCATTGTTCTTGGAAATCCGCTGATCTTTAACAATGCTTTTAAACTCTTCCATTGTTCTCGTAACTCCGCTGTAATTTAAAAATGCTTTGGAACTCTTCCATTGTTCTCTTAATTCCACTGAAGTTTAACAATGCTTTCTAACTCTTCCAATGTTCTCGGTATTCTGCTGAAGTTTAAAAATGCTTTGGAACTCTTCCATTGTTCTCGGAATTAGGCTGAAGTTTAAAAATGCTTTGTAAATCTTCCTTTGTTCACGGAATTATGCTGAAGTTTAAAAATGATTTGGAACTCTTCCATTGTTCTCACAATTCCTCTGATGTTTAACAATGCTTTGGAACTCTTCCATTGTTTACGGAATTCCGCTGAAGTTTAAAAATGCTTTGCAACTCTTCTATTGTTCTCGGAATTCCGCTGATGTTTAACAATACTTTGGAGCTCTTCCATTGTTCTCCGAAATCCCCCTAAGTTAAAAAATACTTTGGAACTCTTCCATTGTTCTCGGAATTCTGCTGTAATTTAAAAATGCTTTGGAAATCTTCCATTGTTCTCGGAATTCCGCTGAAGTTTAACAATGCTTTGGAAATCTTCCAATGTTCTCGGAATTCTGCTGAAGTTTAAAAACGCTTTGGAACTCTTCCATTGTTCTCGGAATTCTGCTAAAGTTTAAAAATGCTTTGGAAACTCTTCCAATGTTCACTGTATATGCTGAAGTTTAAAAATGCTTTGGAACTCTTCCATTGTTCTCAGAATTCCTCTGATGTTTAACAATGCTTTGGAACTTTTCCATTGTTCACGGAATTCCGCTGAAGTTTAAAAATGCTTTGCAACTCTTATATTGTTCTCGGAATTCCGCTGATCTTTTAACAATACTTTGGAACTCTTCCATTGTTCTCGGAAATCACCCTAAGTTTAAAAATGCTTTGGAACTCTTCCATTGTTGTCGGGAATCCGCTGAAGTTTAACAATGCTTTGGAAATCTTCCATTGTTCTCGGAATTCTACTGATGTTTAACAATGCTTTGGAACTCTTCCAATGTTCTTGGAATTCTGCTGAAGTTTAAAAATGCTTTGGAACTCTTCCATTGTTCTCGGAATTCCGCTGATTTTTAACAATGCTTTGAAACTCTTCCAATGTTCACGGAAAACCGCTGAAATTTAAAAATGCTTTGGAACTCTATCATTGTTCTAGGAATTATGCTGAAGTTTAAAAATGCTTTGGAACTCTTCAATTGTTCTCGGAAATCCTCTGAAGTTTAACAATGCTTTGGAACTCTTTCATTGTTTACGGAATACCGCTGAAGATTAAAAATGCTTTGGAACTCTTCCATTGTTCTTGGAATTCTACTGAAGTTTAAAAACGTTTGGTACTCTTCTATTGTTCTCGGAATTCTGCTGATGTTTAACAATGCTTTGGAGCTCTTCCTTTGTTTACAGAATACCTCTGAAGTTTAATAATGCTTTGGAACCCTTCCAATTTTCTCGGAATTCCACTGAAGTTGAAAAATGCTTTTGTACTCTTCCATTGTTCTCAGTATTTCGCAGAAGTTTAAAAAAGCTTTGGAACTCTTGCATTATTCTCGGAATTCCACTGAAGTTTAAAAATGCTTTGGAACTTTTCCATTGTTCTCGGAATTCTGCAGAAGTTTTAAAAATGCTTTGGAACTCTTCCATTGTTCTCGGAATTCCGCTGGTCTTTAACAATGCTTGGGAACTGTTCCATTCTTCCGGGATTTCCGCTGAAGTTTAAAAATCCTTTGGAACTCTTCCATTGTTCTCGGAATTCCGTTCATGTTTAACAATGCTTTGGAACTCTTCCATTGTTCTTGGAATTATACTAAGCTTTAAAAATGTTTTGGAAATCTTCCTTTGTTCTCGGAATTCCGCTGATGTTTAACAATGCTTTGGAACTCTTCCATTGTTCTCGGAATTCTGATGAAGTTTAAAAATGCTTTGGAACTCTTTTATTGTTCTCAGAATTCCGCTGAAGTTTAAAAATGCTTTTGAACTCTTCCATTGTTCTCATAATTCAGCTGAAGATTAAAAATGCTTTGGAACTTTTCCATTGTTCTCGGAATTCCGCTGATGTTAAACAATGCTTTGGAACTCTTCCATTGTTCTCGGAATTCTGCTGAAGTTTAAAAATGCTTTGGAAAACTTCCATTGTTCTTGGTATTCCGCTGATGTTTAACAATGCTTTGGAACTCTTCCATTGTTCTCAGAATTCCGCTGATATTTATCAATGCTTTGCAACTATTCCATAGTTCACGGAATTTCGCTGAAGTAAAAAAATCCTTTGGAACTCTTCAATTGTTCTCAGAATTCCGATGAAGTTTAAAACTGCTTTGGAACTCTTCTATTATTCTCGGAATTCCGCTGAAGATTAAAAATGCTTTGGAACTCTTCCAATGTTCTCGAAATTCTGCTGAAGTTTAAAAATGCTTAGGAAATCTTCCATTGTTCACGGAATTAAGATGAAGTTTAAAAATGATTTGGAACTCTTCCATTGTTCTCAGAATTCCTCTGATGTTTATCAATGCTTTGGAACACTTCCATTGTTCACGGAATTCCGCTGAAGTTTAAAAAGGCTTTGCAACTCTTCTATTGTTCTCGGAATTCCGCTGATGTTTAACAATACTTTGGAACTCTTCCATTGTTCTCGGAAATCCCCCTAAGTTAAAAAATGCTTTGGAACTCTTCCATTGTTCTCGGAATTCTGCTGATGTTAATCAAAGCTTTGGAACTCTTCCATTGTTCTCGGAATTCTGCTGAAGTTTAAAAATGCTTTTGAAAACTTCCATTGTTCTTGGAATTCCGCTGATGTTTAACAATGCTTTGGAATACGTCCATTGTTCTCGGAATTCTGCTGAAGTTTAAATATCCTTTTGAAAACTTCCATAGTTCACGGAATTTCGCTGAAGTATAAAAATGCTTTGGAACTCTTCTATTGTTCTCGGAAATCCCCCTAAGTTTAAAACTGCTTTGGAACTCTTCTATTATTCGCGGAATTCCACTGAAGATTAAAAATGCTTTGGAACTCTTCCAATGTTCTCGGAATTCTGCTGAAGTTTAAAAATGATTTGGAACTCTTCCATTGTTCTCGGAATTGCGCTGATGTTTAACAATGCTTTGGAACTCTTCCATTGTTCTCGGAATACTGCTGAAGTTTAAAAATTCTTTGGAAAACTTCCATTGTACTTGGAATTCCGCTGATGTTTAACAATGCTTTGGATCTCTTCCATTGTTCTCGGAATTCCGCTGATGATTAACAATGCTTTGGAACTCTTACATTGTTCTAGGAATTCCTCTGAAGTTTATCAATGCTTTGGAACTCTTCCATTGTTCTCGGAATTCTGCTGAAGTTTAAAAATGCTTTGATTCTCTTCCATTGTTCTGGGAATTCTGCTGAAGTTTAAAAATGCTTTGGAACACTTCCATTGTTCTGGGCATTCTGCTGAAGTTTAAAAATGCTTTAGAACTCTTTCGTTGTTCTGGGAATTCTGCTGAAGTTTAAAAATGCTTTGGAACTCTTCCATTGTTCTCAGAATTCCGCTGATATTTATCAATTCTTTGGAACTCTTCCATTGTTCAGGAATTTCACTGAAGTATAAAAATGATATGGAACTCTTCCAATGTTTTCGGAATTCCGCTGTAATTTAAAACTGCTTTGGAACTCTTCCATTGTTCTCGGAATTATGCTAAAGTTTAAAAATGCTTTGGAACTCTTCCATTGTTCTCGGAATTCCGCTGATGTTTAACAATGCTTTGGAACACTACCAATGTGCTCGGAATTCTGCTGAAGTTTAAAAATGCTTTCGAACTCTTCCATTGTTCTCAGAATTCCGCTGATGTTTAACAATGATTTGGAACTTTTCCATTGTTCTGGGAATTCTGCTGAAGCTTAAAAATGCTTTGGAAAACTTTCATTGTTCTTGGAATTCTGCTGATGTTTAACAATGCTTTGGAACACTACCAATGTGCTCGGAATTCTGCTGAAGTTTAAAAATGCTTTGGAACTCTTCCATTGTTCTCAGAATTCAGCTGAAGTTTAAAAATGCTTTGGAACTTTTCCATTGTTCTCGGAATTCCGCTGATGTTTAACAATGCTTTGGAACTCTTCCATTGTTCTCGGAATTCTGCTGATGTTTAACAAAGCTTTGGAACTCTTCCATTGTTCTCGGAATTCTGCTGAAGTTTAAAAATGCTTTTGAAAACTTCCATTGTTCTTGGAATTCCGCTGATGTTTAACAATGCTTTGGAATACGTCCATTGTTCTCGGAATTCTGCTGAAGTTTAAATATCCTTTTGAAAACTTCCATAGTTCACGGAATTTCGCTGAAGTATAAAAATGCTTTGGAACTCTTTTATTGTTCTCGGAAATCCCCCTAGGTTTAAAACTGCTTTGGAACTCTTCTATTATTCGCGGAATTCCACTGAAGATTAAAAATGCTTTGGAACTCTTCCAATGTTCTCGGAATTCTGCTGAAGTTTAAAAAGGATTTGGAACTCTTCCATTGTTCTCGGAATTCCGCTGATGTTTAACAATGCTTTGGAACTCTTCCATTGTTCTCGGAATACTGCTGAAGTTTAAAAATGCTTTGGAAAACTTCCATTGTACTTGGAATTCCGCTGATGTTTAACAATGCTTTGGATCTCTTCCATTGTTCTCGGAATTCCGCTGATGATTAACAATGCTTTGGAACTCTTACATTGTTCAAGGAATTCCTCTGAAGTTTATCAATGCTTTGGAACTCTTCCATTGTTCTCGGAATTCTGCTGAAGTTTAAAAATGCTTTGATTCTCTTCCATTGTTCTGGGAATTCTGCTGAAGTTTAAAAATGCTTTGGAACACTTCCATTGTTCTGGGCATTCTGCTGAAGTTTAAAAATGCTTTAGAACTCTTTCGTTGTTCTGGGAATTCTGCTGAAGTTTAAAAATGCTTTGAAACTCTTCCATTGTTCTCAGAATTCCGCTGATATTTATCAATTCTTTGGAACTCTTCCATTGTTCAGGAATTTCACTGAAGTATAAAAATGCTATGGAACTCTTCCAATGTTTTCGGAATTCCGCTGTAATTTAAAACTGCTTTGGAACTCTTCCATTCTTCTCGGAATTATGCTAAATTTTAAAAATGCTTTGGAACTCTTCCATTGTTCTCGGAATTCCGCTGATGTTTAACAATGCTTTGGAACACTACCAATGTGCTCGGAATTCTGCTGAAGTTTAAGAATGCTTTCGAACTCTTCCATTGTTCTCAGAATTCCGCTGATGTTTAACAATGATTTGGAACTTTTCCATTGTTCTGGGAATTCTGCTGAAGCTTAAAAATGCTTTGGAAAACTTTCATTGTTCTTGGAATTCTGCTGATGTTTAACAATGCTTGGGAACACTACCAATGTGCTCGGAATTCTGCTGAAGTTTAAAAATGCTTTGGAACTCTTCCATTGTTCTCATAATTCAGCTGAAGTTTAAAAATGCTTTGGAACTTTTCCATTGTTCTCGGAATTCCGCTGATGTTTAACAATGCTTTGGAACTCTTCCATTGTTCTCGGAATTCTGCTGATGTTTAACAAAGCTTTGGAACTCTTCCATTGTTCTCGGAATTCTGCTGAAGTTTAAAAATGCTTTTGAAAACTTCCATTGTTCTTGGAATTCCGCTGATGTTTAACAATGCTTTGGAATACGTCCATTGTTCTCGGAATTCTGCTGAAGTTTAAAAATCCTTTTGAAAACTTCCATAGTTCACGGAATTTCGCTGAAGTATAAAAATGCTTTGGAACTCTTCTATTGTTCTCGGAAATCCCCCTAAGTTTAAAACTGCTTTGGAACTCTTCTATTATTCGCGGAATTCCACTGAAGATTAAAAATGCTTTGGAACTCTTCCAATGTTCTCGGAATTCTGCTGAAGTTTAAAAATGATTTGGAACTCTTCCATTGTTCTCGGAATTCCGCTGATGTTTAACAATGCTTTGGAACTCTTCCATTGTTCTCGGAATACTGCTGAAATTTAAAAATGCTTTGGAAAACTTCCATTGTACTTGGAATTCCGCTGATGTTTAACAATGCTTTGGAATTCTTTCATTGTTCACGGAATTCTGCTGGAGTTTAAAAATGCTTTGGAACTCTTCCATTGTTCTCAGAATTCCGCTGATATATACCAATGCTTTGGAACTCTTCCATGGTTCAGGAATTTCACTGAAGTATAAAAATGCTTTGGAACTCTTCTATTGTTTTCGGAATTCCGCTGATGTTTAACAAAGATTTGGAACACTTCCATTGTTCTTGGAAATCCGCTGATGTTTAACAATGCTTTTAAACTCTTCCATTGTTCTCGTAACTCCGCTGTAATTTAAAAATGCTTTGGAACTCTTCCATTGTTCTCTTAAATCCACTGAAGTTTAACAATGCTTTGTAACTCTTCCAATGTTCTCGGTATTCTGCTGAAGTTTAAAAATGCTTTGGAACTCTTCCATTGTTCTCGGAATTAGGCTGAAGTTTAAAAATGCTTTGTAAATCTTCCTTTGTTCACGGAATTATGCTGAAGTTTAAAAATGATTTGGAACTCTTCCATTGTTCTCGGAATTCCGCTGATGTTTAACAATGCTTTGGAACTCTTCCATTGTTCTCGGAATTCTGCTGATGTTTAACAAAGCTTTGGAACTCTTCCATTGTTCTCGGAATTCTGCTGAAGTTTAAAAATGCTTTTGAAAACTTCCATTGTTCTTGGAATTCCGCTGATGTTTAACAATGCTTTGGAATACGTCCATTGTTCTCGGAATTCTGATGAAGTTTAAATATCCTTTTGAAAACTTCCATAGTTCACGGAATTTCGCTGAAGTATAAAAATGCTTTGGAACTCTTCTATTGTTCTCGGAAATCCCCCTAAGTTTAAAACTGCTTTGGAACTCTTCTATTATTCGCGGAATTCCACTGAAGATTAAAAATGCTTTGGAACTCTTCCAATGTTCTCGGAATTCTGCTGAAGTTTAAAAATGATTTGGAACTCTTCCATTGTTCTCGGAATTCCGCTGATGTTTAACAATGCTTTGGAACTCTTCCATTGTTCTCGGAATACTGCTGAAGTTTAAAAATGCTTTGGAAAACTTCCATTGTACTTGGAATTCCGCTGATGTTTAACAATGCTTTGGATCTCTTCCATTGTTCTCGGAATTCCGCTGATGATTAACAATGCTTTGGAACTCTTACATTGTTCTAGGAATTCCTCTGAAGTTTATCAATGCTTTGGAACTCTTCCATTGTTCTCGGAATTCTGCTGAAGTTTAAAAATGCTTTGATTCTCTTCCATTGTTCTGGGAATTCTGCTGAAGTTTAAAAATGCTTTGGAACACTTCCATTGTTCTGGGCATTCTGCTGAAGTTTAAAAATGCTTTAGAACTCTTTCGTTGTTCTGGGAATTCTGCTGAAGTTTAAAAATGCTTTGGAACTCTTCCATTGTTCTCAGAATTCCGCTGATATTTATCAATTCTTTGGAACTCTTCCATTGTTCAGGAATTTCACTGAAGTATAAAAATGCTATGGAACTCTTCCAATGTTTTCGGAATTCCGCTGTAATTTAAAACTGCTTTGGAACTCTTCCATTCTTCTCGGAATTATGCTAAATTTTAAAAATGCTTTGGAACTCTTCCATTGTTCTCGGAATTCCGCTGATGTTTAACAATGCTTTGGAACACTACCAGAGTGCTCGGAATTCTGTTGAAGTTTAAGAATGCTTTCGAACTCTTCCATTGTTCTCAGAATTCCGCTGATGTTTAACAATGATTTGGATCTTTTCCATTGTTCTGGGAATTCTGCTGAAGCTTAAAAATGCTTCGGAAAACTTTCATTGTTCTTGGAATTCTGCTGATGTTTAACAATGCTTGGGAACACTACCAATGTGCTCGGAATTCTGCTGAAGTTTAAAAATGCTTTGGAACTCTTCCATTGTTCTCATAATTCAGCTGAAGTTTAAAAATGCTTTGGAACTTTTCCATTGTTCTCGGAATTCCGCTGATGTTTAACAATGCTTTGGAACTCTTCCATTGTTCTCGGAATTCTGCTGATGTTTAACAAAGCTTTGGAACTCTTCCATTGTTCTCGGAATTCTGCTGAAGTTTAAAAATGCTTTTGAAAACTTCCATTGTTCTTGGAATTCCGCTGATGTTTAACAATGCTTTGGAATACGTCCATTGTTCTCGGAATTCTGCTGAAGTTTAAAAATCCTTTTGAAAACTTCCATAGTTCACGGAATTTCGCTGAAGTATAAAAATGCTTTGGAACTCTTCTATTGTTCTCGGAAATCCCCCTAAGTTTAAAACTGCTTTGGAACTCTTCTATTATTCGCGGAATTCCACTGAAGATTAAAAATGCTTTGGAACTCTTCCAATGTTCTCGGAATTCTGCTGAAGTTTAAAAATGATTTGGAACTCTTCCATTGTTCTCGGAATTCCGCTGATGTTTAACAATGCTTTGGAACTCTTCCATTGTTCTCGGAATACTGCTGAAGTTTAAAAATGCTTTGGAAAACTTCCATTGTACTTGGAATTCCGCTGATGTTTAACAATGCTTTGGAATTCTTTCATTGTTCACGGAATTCTGCTGAAGTTTAAAAATGCTTTGGAACTCTTCCATTGTTCTCAGAATTCCGCTGATATATACCAATGCTTTGGAACTCTTCCATGGTTCAGGAATTTCACTGAAGTATAAAAATGCTTTGGAACTCTTCTATTGTTTTCGGAATTCCGCTGATGTTTAACAAAGATTTGGAACACTTCCATTGTTCTTGGAAATCCGCTGATCTTTAACAATGCTTTTAAACTCTTCCATTGTTCTCGTAACTCCGCTGTAATTTAAAAATGCTTTGGAACTCTTCCATTGTTCTCTTAATTCCACTGAAGTTTAACAATGCTTTCTAACTCTTCCAATGTTCTCGGTATTCTGCTGAAGTTTAAAAATGCTTTGGAACTCTTCCATTGTTCTCGGAATTAGGCTGAAGTTTAAAAATGCTTTGTAAATCTTCCTTTGTTCACGGAATTATGCTGAAGTTTAAAAATGATTTGGAACTCTTCCATTGTTCTCACAATTCCTCTGATGTTTAACAATGCTTTGGAACTCTTCCATTGTTTACGGAATTCCGCTGAAGTTTAAAAATGCTTTGCAACTCTTCTATTGTTCTCGGAATTCCGCTGATGTTTAACAATACTTTGGAGCTCTTCCATTGTTCTCCGAAATCCCCCTAAGTTAAAAAATACTTTGGAACTCTTCCATTGTTCTCGGAATTCTGCTGTAATTTAAAAATGCTTTGGAAATCTTCCATTGTTCTCGGAATTCCGCTGAAGTTTAACAATGCTTTGGAAATCTTCCAATGTTCTCGGAATTCTGCTGAAGTTTAAAAACGCTTTGGAACTCTTCCATTGTTCTCGGAATTCTGCTAAAGTTTAAAAATGCTTTGGAAACTCTTCCAATGTTCACTGTATATGCTGAAGTTTAAAAATGCTTTGGAACTCTTCCATTGTTCTCAGAATTCCTCTGATGTTTAACAATGCTTTGGAACTTTTCCATTGTTCACGGAATTCCGCTGAAGTTTAAAAATGCTTTGCAACTCTTATATTGTTCTCGGAATTCCGCTGATCTTTTAACAATACTTTGGAACTCTTCCATTGTTCTCGGAAATCACCCTAAGTTTAAAAATGCTTTGGAACTCTTCCATTGTTGTCGGGAATCCGCTGAAGTTTAACAATGCTTTGGAAATCTTCCATTGTTCTCGGAATTCTACTGATGTTTAACAATGCTTTGGAACTCTTCCAATGTTCTTGGAATTCTGCTGAAGTTTAAAAATGCTTTGGAACTCTTCCATTGTTCTCGGAATTCCGCTGATTTTTAACAATGCTTTGAAACTCTTCCAATGTTCACGGAAAACCGCTGAAATTTAAAAATGCTTTGGAACTCTATCATTGTTCTAGGAATTATGCTGAAGTTTAAAAATGCTTTGGAACTCTTCAATTGTTCTCGGAAATCCTCTGAAGTTTAACAATGCTTTGGAACTCTTTCATTGTTTACGGAATACCGCTGAAGATTAAAAATGCTTTGGAACTCTTCCATTGTTCTTGGAATTCTACTGAAGTTTAAAAACGTTTGGTACTCTTCTATTGTTCTCGGAATTCTGCTGATGTTTAACAATGCTTTGGAGCTCTTCCTTTGTTTACAGAATACCTCTGAAGTTTAATAATGCTTTGGAACCCTTCCAATTTTCTCGGAATTCCACTGAAGTTGAAAAATGCTTTTGTACTCTTCCATTGTTCTCAGTATTTCGCAGAAGTTTAAAAAAGCTTTGGAACTCTTGCATTATTCTCGGAATTCCACTGAAGTTTAAAAATGCTTTGGAACTTTTCCATTGTTCTCGGAATTCTGCAGAAGTTTTAAAAATGCTTTGGAACTCTTCCATTGTTCTCGGAATTCCGCTGGTCTTTAACAATGCTTGGGAACTGTTCCATTCTTCCGGGATTTCCGCTGAAGTTTAAAAATCCTTTGGAACTCTTCCATTGTTCTCGGAATTCCGTTCATGTTTAACAATGCTTTGGAACTCTTCCATTGTTCTTGGAATTATACTAAGCTTTAAAAATGTTTTGGAAATCTTCCTTTGTTCTCGGAATTCCGCTGATGTTTAACAATGCTTTGGAACTCTTCCATTGTTCTCGGAATTCTGATGAAGTTTAAAAATGCTTTGGAACTCTTTTATTGTTCTCAGAATTCCGCTGAAGTTTAAAAATGCTTTTGAACTCTTCCATTGTTCTCATAATTCAGCTGAAGATTAAAAATGCTTTGGAACTTTTCCATTGTTCTCGGAATTCCGCTGATGTTAAACAATGCTTTGGAACTCTTCCATTGTTCTCGGAATTCTGCTGAAGTTTAAAAATGCTTTGGAAAACTTCCATTGTTCTTGGTATTCCGCTGATGTTTAACAATGCTTTGGAACTCTTCCATTGTTCTCAGAATTCCGCTGATATTTATCAATGCTTTGCAACTATTCCATAGTTCACGGAATTTCGCTGAAGTAAAAAAATCCTTTGGAACTCTTCAATTGTTCTCAGAATTCCGATGAAGTTTAAAACTGCTTTGGAACTCTTCTATTATTCTCGGAATTCCGCTGAAGATTAAAAATGCTTTGGAACTCTTCCAATGTTCTCGAAATTCTGCTGAAGTTTAAAAATGCTTAGGAAATCTTCCATTGTTCACGGAATTAAGATGAAGTTTAAAAATGATTTGGAACTCTTCCATTGTTCTCAGAATTCCTCTGATGTTTATCAATGCTTTGGAACACTTCCATTGTTCACGGAATTCCGCTGAAGTTTAAAAAGGCTTTGCAACTCTTCTATTGTTCTCGGAATTCCGCTGATGTTTAACAATACTTTGGAACTCTTCCATTGTTCTCGGAAATCCCCCTAAGTTAAAAAATGCTTTGGAACTCTTCCATTGTTCTCGGAATTCTGCTGTAATTTAAAAATGCTTTGGAAATCTTCCATTGTTCTCGGAATTCCGCTGAAGTTTAACAATGCTTTGGAACTCTTCCAATGTATTCGGAATTCTGCTGAAGTTTAAAAATGCTTTGGAACTCTTCCATTGTTCTCAGAATTCCGCTGATGTTTTGCAATGCTTTGGAGCTCTTCCATTGTTCTCGGAATTCTGCTGAAGTTTAAAAATGCTTTGGAAAACTTTCATTGTTCTTGGAATTCCGCTGATGTTTAACAATGCTTTGAAATTCTTGCATTGTTCACGGAATTCCGCTGAAGTTTAAAAATGCTTTGGAACTCTTCCATTGTTCTCAAAATTCCGCTGATATTTATCAATGCTTTGGAACTCTTCCATTGTTCACGGAATTTTGCTGAAGTATAAAAATGCTTTGCAACTCTTCCATTGTGTTCGGAATTCCGCTGAAATTTAAAAATGCTTTGGAACTCTTCCATTGGTCATGGAATTTTGCTGAAGTATAAAAATGCTTTGGAACTCTTCCATTGTGTTCGGAATTCCGCTGAAGTTTAAAAATGCTTTGGAACTCTTCCATTGTTCACGGAATTTTGCTGAAGTATAAAAATGCTTTGGAACTCTTCTATTGTTCTCGGAAATCCCCCTAAGTTTAAAACTGCTTTGGAACTCTTCTATTATTCGCGGAATTCCACTGAAGTTTAAAAATGATTTGGAACTCTTCCATTGTTCTCGGAATTCCGCTGATGTTTAACAATGCTTTGGAACTCTTCCATTGTTCTCGGAATAATGCTGAAGTTTAAAAATGCTTTGGAAAACTTCCATTGTACTTGGAATTCCGCTGATGTTTAACAATGCTTTGGAATTCTTGCATTGTTCACGGAATTCCGCTGAAGTTTAAAAATGCTTTGGAACTCCTTCATTGTTCTCAAAATTCCGCTGATATTTATCAATGCTTTGGAACTCTTCCATTGTTCACGGAATTTTGCTGAAGTATAAAAATGCTTTGGAACTCTTCCATTGTGTTCGGAATTCCGCTGAAATTTAAAAATGCTTTGGAACTCTTCCATTGTTCACGGAATTTTGCTGAAGTATAAAAATGCTTTGGAACTCTTCCATTGTGTTCGGAATTCCGCTGAAGTTTAAAAATGCTTTGGAACTCTTCCATTGTTCACGGAATTTTGCTGAAGTATAAAAATGCTTTGGAACTCTTCCATTGTGTTCCCAATTCCGCTGAAGTTTAAAAATGCTTTGGAACTCTTCCATTGTTCTCATAAATCCTCTGATGTTTAACAATGCTTTGGAACTCTTACATCGTTCACAGAATTCCGCTGATGTTTAACAATGCTTTGGAACTCTTCCATTGTTCTCGGAATTCCTTTGTAATTTAAAAATGCTTTGGAACTCTTCCATTGTTCTCAGAATTATGCTGAATTTAAAAATGCTTTGGAACTCTTCCATTGTTCTCAGAATTCCTCTGATGTTTAACAATGCTTTGGATCTCTTCCATTGTCCACGGAATTCCGCTGAAGTTTAAAAATGATTTGGAACTCTTCTATTGTTTTCGGATTTCCGCTGATGTTTAAAAATACTTTGGAACTCTTCCATTGTTCTAGGAAATCCGGTGAAGTTTAACAATGCTTTGGAACTCTTCCATTGTTCTCGGAAATCCGCTGAAGTTTCACAATGCTTTGGTACTCTTCCGTTGTTCTCAGAATTCTATTGAAATTTAAAAATGCTTTGGATCACTTCCATTGTTCTCGGAAATCCGCTGATGTTTAACAATGCTTTGGAACTATTCCATTGTTCTCGGTTTTCCGCTGAAGTTAAAAAATGCTTTGGAACTCTTCCATTGTTCTCAGAATTCCGCTGAAGTTTAAAACTGCTTTGGAACTCTTCCATTATTCTTGGAATTCCATTGAATTGTAAAAATGCTTTGGAACACTTCCAAAGTTCTCGGAATTCTGCTGAAGTTTAAAAATGCTTTGGAACTCTTCCATTGTTCTCGGAATTCCGCTGATCTTTAACAATGCTTGGGAACTGTTCCATTTTTCAGGGATTTCCGCTGAAGTTTAAAAATCCTTTGGAACTCTTCCATTGTTCCCGGAAATCCGCTGAAGTTTAACAATGCTTTCGAACTCTTCCATTGTTCTCGGAATTCTACTGATATTTAAATACGCTTTGGAACTCTTCCATTGTTCTCAGAATTACGCTGACGTTTAACAATGCTTTGGATCTCTTCCATTGTACACAGAGTACAGCTGAAGTTTAATAATGCTTTGGAACTATTCCATTGTTCTCGGAATTCCGATGAAGTTAAAAAATGCTTTGGAACTCTTCCATTGTTCTCAGATTTCCGCTGAAGTTTTCAACTGCTTAGGAACTCTTCCATTATACTCGGAATTCCACTGAAGTTTAAAATTGCTTTGGAACTCTTCCAATGTATTCGAAATTCTGCTGAAGTTTAAAAATGCTTTGGAAAACTTCCATTGTTCTCGGAATTCCGCTGATTTTTAGCAATGCTTTGGAACTCTTCCATTGTTCCCGGAAATCCACTGAAGTTTAACAATGCTTTGGAACTCTTCCATTGTTCTCGGAATTCTACTGAAATTTAAAAACGCTTTGGAACTCTTCCATTGTTCTCGGAATTCCGCTGACCTTTAACAATGCTTTGGATCTCTTCCATTGTACACAGAGTACAGCTGAAGTTTAATAATGCTTTGGAACTACTCCATTGTTCTCGGAATTCTGCTGAAGTTTAAAAATGCTTTGGATCTCTTCCATTGTCCACGGAATTCCGCTGAAGTTTAAAAATGATTTGGAACTCTTCTATTGTTCTCGGATTTCCGCTGATGTTTAAAAATACTTTGGAACTCTTCCATTGTTCTAGGAAATCCGCTGAAGTTTAACAATGCAATGGAACTCTTCCATTGTTCTCGGAAATCCGCTGAAGTTTCACAATGCTTTGGTACTCTTCCGTTGTTCTCAGAATTCTATTGAAATTTAAAAATGCTTTGGAACACTTCCATTGTTCTCGGAAATCCGCTGATGTTTAACAATGCTTTGGAACTATTCCATTGTTCTCGGTTTTCCGCTGAAGTTAAAAAATGCTTTGGAACTCTTCCATTGTTCTCAGAATTCCGCTGAAGTTTAAAACTGCTTTGGAACTCTTCCATTATTCTCAGAATTCCATTGAATTGTAAAAATGCTTTGGAACACTTCCAAAGTTCTCGGAATTCTGCTGAAGTTTAAAAATGCTTTGGAACTCTTCCATTGTTCTCGGAATTCCGCTGACGTTTAACAATGCTTTGGAACTCTTCCATTGTTCTCGGAATTCTGCTGGAGTTTAAAAATGTTTTGGAAAACTTTCATTGTTCTTGGAATTCTGCTGATGTTTAACAATGCTTTGCAATTCTTCCATTGTTCACGGAATTCCGCTGATTTTTAACAATGCTTTGAAACTCTTCCAATGTTCACGGAAAATTGCTGAAATTTAAAAATGCTTTGGAACTCTATCATTGTTCTAGGAATTATGCTGAAGTTTAAAAATGCTTTGGAACTCTTCAATTGTTCTCGGAAATCCTCTGAAGTTTAACAATGCTTTGGAACTCTTTCATTGTTTACGGAATACCGCTGAAGTTTAAAAATGCTTTGGAACTCTTCCATTGTTCTTGGAATTCTACTGAAGTTTAAAAACGTTTGGTACTCTTCCATTGTTCTCGGAATTCTGCTGATGTTTAACAATGCTTTGGAGCTCTTCCTTTGTTCACATAATACCTCTGAAGTTTAATAATGCTTTGGAACCCTTCCAATTTTCTCGGAATTCCACTGAAGTTGAAAAATGCTTTTGTACTCTTCCATTGTTCTCAGTATTTCGCAGAAGTTTAAAAAAGCTTTGGAACTCTTGCATTATTCTCGGAATTCCACTGAAGTTTAAAAATGCTTTGGAACTTTTCCATTGTTCTCGGAATTCTGCAGAAGTTTTAAAAATGCTTTGGAACTCTTCCATTGTTCTCGGAATTCCGCTGGTCTTTAACAATGCTTGGGAACTGTTCCATTCTTCCGGGATTTCCGCTGAAGTTTAAAAATCCTTTGGAACTCTTCCATTGTTCTCGGAATTCCGTTCATGTTTAACAATGCTTTGGAACTCTTCCATTGTTCTTGGAATTATACTAAGCTTTAAAAATGTTTTGGAAATCTTCCTTTGTTCTCGGAATTCCGCTGATGTTTAACAATGCTTTGGAACTCTTCCATTGTTCTCGGAATTCTGATGAAGTTTAAAAATGCTTTGGAACTCTTTTATTGTTCTCAGAATTCCGCTGAAGTTTAAAAATGCTTTTGAACTCTTCCATTGTTCTCATAATTCAGCTGAAGATTAAAAATGCTTTGGAACTTTTCCATTGTTCTCGGAATTCCGCTGATGTTAAACAATGCTTTGGAACTCTTCCATTGTTCTCGGAATTCTGCTGAAGTTTAAAAATGCTTTGGAAAACTTCCATTGTTCTTGGTATTCCGCTGATGTTTAACAATGCTTTGGAACTCTTCCATTGTTCTCAGAATTCCGCTGATATTTATCAATGCTTTGCAACTATTCCATAGTTCACGGAATTTCGCTGAAGTAAAAAAATCCTTTGGAACTCTTAAATTGTTCTCAGAATTCCGATGAAGTTTAAAACTGCTTTGGAACTCTTCTATTATTCTCGGAATTCCGCTGAAGATTAAAAATGCTTTGGAACTCTTCCAATGTTCTCGAAATTCTGCTGAAGTTTAAAAATGCTTAGGAAATCTTCCATTGTTCACGGAATTAAGATGAAGTTTAAAAATGATTTGGAACTCTTCCATTGTTCTCAGAATTCCTCTGATGTTTATCAATGCTTTGGAACACTTCCATTGTTCACGGAATTCCGCTGAAGTTTAAAAAGGCTTTGCAACTCTTCTATTGTTCTCGGAATTCCGCTGATGTTTAACAATACTTTGGAACTCTTCCATTGTTCTCGGAAATCCCCCTAAGTTAAAAAATGCTTTGGAACTCTTCCATTGTTCTCGGAATTCTGCTGTAATTTAAAAATGCTTTGGAAATCTTCCATTGTTCTCGGAATTCCGCTGAAGTTTAACAATGCTTTGGAACTCTTCCAATGTATTCGGAATTCTGCTGAAGTTTAAAAATGCTTTGGAACTCTTCCATTGTTCTCAGAATTCCGCTGATGTTTTGCAATGCTTTGGAGCTCTTCCATTGTTCTCGGAATTCTGCTGAAGTTTAAAAATGCTTTGGAAAACTTTCATTGTTCTTGGAATTCCGCTGATGTTTAACAATGCTTTGAAATTCTTGCATTGTTCACGGAATTCCGCTGAAGTTTAAAAATGCTTTGGAACTCTTCCATTGTTCTCAAAATTCCGCTGATATTTATCAATGCTTTGGAACTCTTCCATTGTTCACGGAATTTTGCTGAAGTATAAAAATGCTTTGCAACTCTTCCATTGTGTTCGGAATTCCGCTGAAATTTAAAAATGCTTTGGAACTCTTCCATTGTTCACGGAATTTTGCTGAAGTATAAAAATGCTTTGGAACTCTTCCATTGTGTTCGGAATTCCGCTGAAGTTTAAAAATGCTTTTGAACTCTTCCATTGTTCACGGAATTTTGCTGAAGTATAAAAATGCTTTGGAACTCTTCTATTGTTCTCGGAAATCCCCCTAAGTTTAAAACTGCTTTGGAACTCTTCTATTATTCGCGGAATTCCACTGAAGATTTAAAATGCTTTGGAACTCTTCCAATGTTCTCGGAATTCTGCTGAAGTTTAAAAATGATTTGGAACTCTTCCATTGTTCTCGGAATTCCGCTGATGTTTAACAATGCTTTGGAACTCTTCCATTGTTCTCGGAATAATGCTGAAGTTTAAAAATGCTTTGGAAAACTTCCATTGTACTTGGAATTCCGCTGATGTTTAACAATGCTTTGGAATTCTTGCATTGTTCACGGAATTCCGCTGAAGTTTAAAAATGCTTTGGAACTCCTCCATTGTTCTCAAAATTCCGCTGATATTTATCAATGCTTTGGAACTCTTCCATTGTTCACGGAATTTTGCTGAAGTATAAAAATGCTTTGGAACTCTTCCATTGTGTTCGGAATTCCGCTGAAATTTAAAAATGCTTTGGAACTCTTCCATTGTTCACGGAATTTTGCTGAAGTATAAAAATGCTTTGGAACTCTTCCATTGTGTTCGGAATTCCGCTGAAGTTTAAAAATGCTTTGGAACTCTTCCATTGTTCACGGAATTTTGCTGAAGTATAAAAATGCTTTGGAACTCTTCCATTGTGTTCCCAATTCCGCTGAAGTTTAAAAATGCTTTGGAACTCTTCCATTGTTCTCATAAATCCTCTGATGTTTAACAATGCTTTGGAACTCTTACATCGTTCACAGAATTCCGCTGATGTTTAACAATGCTTTGGAACTCTTCCATTGTTCTCGGAATTCCTTTGTAATTTAAAAATGCTTTGGAACTCTTCCATTGTTCTCAGAATTATGCTGAATTTAAAAATGCTTTGGAACTCTTCCATTGTTCTCAGAATTCCTCTGATGTTTAACAATGCTTTGGATCTCTTCCATTGTCCACGGAATTCCGCTGAAGTTTAAAAATGATTTGGAACTCTTCTATTGTTTTCGGATTTCCGCTGATGTTTAAAAATACTTTGGAACTCTTCCATTGTTCTAGGAAATCCGGTGAAGTTTAACAATGCTTTGGAACTCTTCCATTGTTCTCGGAAATCCGCTGAAGTTTCACAATGCTTTGGTACTCTTCCGTTGTTCTCAGAATTCTATTGAAATTTAAAAATGCTTTGGATCACTTCCATTGTTCTCGGAAATCCGCTGATGTTTAACAATGCTTTGGAACTATTCCATTGTTCTCGGTTTTCCGCTGAAGTTAAAAAATGCTTTGGAACTCTTCCATTGTTCTCAGAATTCCGCTGAAGTTTAAAACTGCTTTGGAACTCTTCCATTATTCTTGGAATTCCATTGAATTGTAAAAATGCTTTGGAACACTTCCAAAGTTCTCGGAATTCTGCTGAAGTTTAAAAATGCTTTGGAACTCTTCCATTGTTCTCGGAATTCCGCTGATCTTTAACAATGCTTGGGAACTGTTCCATTTTTCAGGGATTTCCGCTGAAGTTTAAAAATCCTTTGGAACTCTTCCATTGTTCCCGGAAATCCGCTGAAGTTTAACAATGCTTTCGAACTCTTCCATTGTTCTCGGAATTCTACTGATATTTAAATACGCTTTGGAACTCTTCCATTGTTCTCAGAATTACGCTGACGTTTAACAATGCTTTGGATCTCTTCCATTGTACACAGAGTACAGCTGAAGTTTAATAATGCTTTGGAACTATTCCATTGTTCTCGGAATTCCGATGAAGTTAAAAAATGCTTTGGAACTCTTCCATTGTTCTCAGATTTCCGCTGAAGTTTTCAACTGCTTAGGAACTCTTCCATTATACTCGGAATTCCACTGAAGTTTAAAATTGCTTTGGAACTCTTCCAATGTATTCGAAATTCTGCTGAAGTTTAAAAATGCTTTGGAAAACTTCCATTGTTCTCGGAATTCCGCTGATTTTTAGCAATGCTTTGGAACTCCTCCATTGTTCCCGGAAATCCACTGAAGTTTAACAATGCTTTGGAACTCTTCCATTGTTCTCGGAATTCTACTGAAATTTAAAAACGCTTTGGAACTCTTCCATTGTTCTCGGAATTCCGCTGACCTTTAACAATGCTTTGGATCTCTTCCATTGTACACAGAGTACAGCTGAAGTTTAATAATGCTTTGGAACTACTCCATTGTTCTCGGAATTCTGCTGAAGTTTAAAAATGCTTTGGATCTCTTCCATTGTCCACGGAATTCCGCTGAAGTTTAAAAATGATTTGGAACTCTTCTATTGTTCTCGGATTTCCGCTGATGTTTAAAAATACTTTGGAACTCTTCCATTGTTCTAGGAAATCCGCTGAAGTTTAACAATGCAATGGAACTCTTCCATTGTTCTCGGAAATCCGCTGAAGTTTCACAATGCTTTGGTACTCTTCCGTTGTTCTCAGAATTCTATTGAAATTTAAAAATGCTTTGGAACACTTCCATTGTTCTCGGAAATCCGCTGATGTTTAACAATGCTTTGGAACTATTCCATTGTTCTCGGTTTTCCGCTGAAGTTAAAAAATGCTTTGGAACTCTTCCATTGTTCTCAGAATTCCGCTGAAGTTTAAAACTGCTTTGGAACTCTTCCATTATTCTCAGAATTCCATTGAATTGTAAAAATGCTTTGGAACACTTCCAAAGTTCTCGGAATTCTGCTGAAGTTTAAAAATGCTTTGGAACTCTTCCATTGTTCTCGGAATTCCGCTGACGTTTAACAATGCTTTGGAACTCTTCCATTGTTCTCGGAATTCTGCTGGAGTTTAAAAATGTTTTGGAAAACTTTCATTGTTCTTGGAATTCTGCTGATGTTTAACAATGCTTTGCAATTCTTCCATTGTTCACGGAATTCCGCTGATTTTTAACAATGCTTTGAAACTCTTCCAATGTTCACGGAAAATTGCTGAAATTTAAAAATGCTTTGGAACTCTATCATTGTTCTAGGAATTATGCTGAAGTTTAAAAATGCTTTGGAACTCTTCAATTGTTCTCGGAAATCCTCTGAAGTTTAACAATGCTTTGGAACTCTTTCATTGTTTACGGAATACCGCTGAAGTTTAAAAATGCTTTGGAACTCTTCCATTGTTCTTGGAATTCTACTGAAGTTTAAAAACGTTTGGTACTCTTCCATTGTTCTCGGAATTCTGCTGATGTTTAACAATGCTTTGGAGCTCTTCCTTTGTTCACAGAATACCTCTGAAGTTTAATAATGCTTTGGAACCCTTCCAATTTTCTCGGAATTCCACTGAAGTTGAAAAATGCTTTTGTACTCTTCCATTGTTCTCAGTATTTCGCAGAAGTTTAAAAAAGCTTTGGAACTCTTGCATTATTCTCGGAATTCCACTGAAGTTTAAAAATGCTTTGGAACTTTTCCATTGTTCTCGGAATTCTGCAGAAGTTTTAAAAATGCTTTGGAACTCTTCCATTGTTCTCGGAATTCCGCTGGTCTTTAACAATGCTTGGGAACTGTTCCATTTTTCCGGGATTTCCACTGAAGTTTAAAAATCCTTTGGAACTCTTCCATTGTTCTCGGAATTCCGTTCATGTTTAACAATGCTTTGGAACTCTTCCATTGTTCTTGGAATTATACTAAGCTTTAAAAATGTTTTGGAAATCTTCCTTTGTTCTCGGAATTCCGCTGATGTTTAACAATGCTTTGGAACTCTTCCATTGTTCTCGGAATTCTGATGAAGTTTAAAAATGCTTTGGAACACTTTTATTGTTCTCAGAATTCCGCTGAAGTTTAAAAATGCTTTTGAACTCTTCCATTGTTCTCATAATTCAGCTGAAGATTAAAAATGCTTTGGAACTTTTCCATTGTTCTCGGAATTCCGCTGATGTTAAACAATGCTTTGGAACTCTTCCATTGTTCTTGGAATTCCGCTTATGTTTAACAAAGCTTTGGAACTCTTCCATTGTTCTCGGAATTCTGCTGAAGTTTAAAAATGCTTTGGAAAACTTCCATTGTTCTTGGTATTCCGCTGATGTTTAACAATGCTTTGGAACTGTTCCATTGTTCTCAGAATTCCGCTGATATTTGTCAATGCTTTGCAACTATTCCATAGTTCACGGAATTTCGCTGAAGTATAAAAATCCTTTGGAACTCTTCAATTGTTCTCAGAATTCCGATGAAGTTTAAAACTGCTTTGGAACTCTTCTATTATTCTCGGAATTCCGCTGAAGATTAAAAATGCTTTGGAACTCTTCCAATGTTCTCGAAATTCTGCTGAAGTTTAAAAATGCTTAGGAAATCTTCCATTGTTCATGGAATTATGATGAAGTTTAAAAATGATTTGGAACTCTTCCATTGTTCTCAGAATTCCTCTGATGTTTATCAATGCTTTGGAACACTTCCATTGTTCACGGAATTCCGCTGAATTTTAAAAAGTCTTTGCAACTTTTCTATTGTTCTCGGAATTCCGCTGATGTTTAACAATACTTTGGAACTCTTCCATTGTTCTCGGAAATCCCCCTAAGTTAAAAAATGCTTTGGAACTCTTCCATTGTTCTCGGAATTCTGCTGTAATTTAAAAATGCTTTGGAAATCTTCCATTGTTCTCGGAATTCCGCTGAAGTTTAACAATGCTTTGGAACTCTTCCAATGTATTCGGAATTCTGCTGAAGTTTAAAAATGCTTTGGAACTCTTCCATTGTTCTCAGAATTCCGCTGATGTTTATCAATGCTTTGGAGCTCTTCCATTGTTCTCGGAATTCTGCTGAAGTTTAAAAATGCTTTGGAAAACTTTCATTGTTCTTGGAATTCCGCTGATGTTTAACAATGCTTTGAAATTCTTGCATTGTTCACGGAATTCCGCTGAAGTTTAAAAATGCTTTGGAACTCTTCCATTGTTCTCAAAATTCCGCTGATATTTATCAATGCTTTGGAACTCTTCCATTGTTCACGGAATTTTGCTGAAGTATAAAAATGCTTTGGAACTCTTCCATTGTGTTCGGAATTCCGCTGAAATTTAAAAATGCTTTGGAACTCTTCCATTGTTCACGGAATTTTGCTGAAGTATAAAAATGCTTTGGAACTCTTCCATTGTGTTCGGAATTCCGCTGAAGTTTAAAAATGCTTTGGAACTCTTCCATTGTTCACGGAATTTTGCTGAAGTATAAAAATGCTTTGGAACTCTTCCATTGTGTTCCCAATTCCACTGAAGTTTAAAAATGCTTTGGAACTCTTCCATTGTTCTCATAAATCCTCTGATGTTTAACAATGCTTTGGAACTCTTACATCGTTCACAGAATTCCGCTGATGTTTAACAATGCTTTGGAACTCTTCCATTGTTCTCGGAATTCCTTTGTATTTTAAAAATGCTTTGGAACTCTTCCATTGTTCTCAGAATTATGCTGAATTTAAAAATGCTTTGGAACTCTTCCATTGTTCTCAGAAATCCTCTGATGTTTAACAATGCTTTGGATCTCTTCCATTGTCCACGGAATTCCGCCGAAGTTTAAAAATGATTTGGAACTCTTCTATTGTTTTCGGATTTCCGCTGATGTTTAAAAATACTTTGGAACTCTTCCATTGTTCTAGGAAATCCGGTGAAGTTTAACAATGCTTTGGAACTCTTCCATTGTTCTCGGAAATCCGCTGAAGTTTCACAATGCTTTGGTACTCTTCCGTTGTTCTCAGAATTCTATTGAAATTTAAAAATGCTTTGGATCTCTTCCATTGTCCACGGAATTCCGATGAAGTTTAAAAATGATTTGGAACTCTTCCATTGTTCTCGGTTTTCCGCTGAAGTTAAAAAATGCTTTGGAACTCTTCCATTGTTCTCAGAATTCCGCTGAAGTTTAAAACTGCTTTGGAACTCTTCCATTATTCTCGGAATTCCATTGAATTGTAAAAATGCTTTGGAACACTTCCAAAGTTCTCGGAATTCTGCTGAAGTTTAAAAATGCTTTGAAACTCTTCCATTGTTCTCGGAATTCCGCTGATCTTTAACAATGCTTGGGAACTGTTCCATTTTTCAGGGATTTCCGCTGAAGTTTAAAAATCCTTTGGAACTCTTCCATTTTTCCCGGAAATCCGCTGAAGTTTAACAATGCTTTCGAACTCTTCCATTGTTCTCGGAATTCTACTGATATTTAAAAACGCTTTGGAACTCTTCCATTGTTCTCAGAATTACGCTGACGTTTAACAATGCTTTGGATCTCTTCCATTGTACACAGAGTACAGCTGAAGTTTAATAATGCTTTGGAACTATTCCATTGTTCTCGGAATTCCGATGAAGTTAAAAAATGCTTTGGAACTCTTCCATTGTTCTCAGATTTCCGCTGAAGTTTTCAACTGCTTAGGAACTCTTCCATTATACTCGGAATTCCACTGAAGTTTAAAAATGCTTTGGAACTCTTCCAATGTATTCGGAATTCTGCTGAAGTTTAAAAACGCTTTGGAACTGTTCCATTGTTCTCGGAATTCTGCTAAAGTTTAAAAATGCTTTGGAAACACTTCCATTGTTCACTGTATATGCTGAAGTTTAAAAATGCTTTGGAACTCTTCCATTGTTCTCAGAATTCCTCTGATTTTTAACAATGCTTTGGAACTCTTTCATTGTTCACGGAATTCCGCTGAAGTTTAAAAATGCTTTGCAACTCTTATATTGTCCTCGGAATTCCGCTGATCTTTAAACAATACTTTGGAACTCTTCCATTGTTCTCGGAAATCCGCTGAACTTTAACAATGCTTTGGAACTCTTTCATTGTTCTCGGAAATCCGCTGAGGTTTAACAATGCTTTGGAACTCTTCCATTGTTCTCGGAATTCTACTGATGTTTAACAATGCTTTGGAACTCTTCCAATGTTCTTGGAATTCTGCTGAAGTTTAAAAATGCTTTGGAACTCTTCCATTGTTCTCGGAATTCCGCTGATTTTTAACAATGCTTTGAACCTCTTCCATTTTTCAGGGTATTCCGCTGAAGTTGAAAAATGTTTTTGAACTCTTCCAATGTTAACGGAAGACCGCTGAAATTTAAAAATGCTTTGGAACTCTATCATTGTTCTCGGAATTATGCTGAAGTTTAAAAATGCTTTGGAACTCTTCCATTGTTCTCAGAATTCCTCTGATGTTTAACAATACTTTGGAACTCTTCCATTGTTCTCGGAATTCCCCCAAAGTTTAAAAATGCTTTAGAACTCTTCCATTGTTCTCGAAAATCCACTGAAGTTCAACAATGCTTTGGAACTCTTCCATTGTTTACTGAAGACCGCTGAAGTTTAAAAATGCTTTGGAACTCTTCCATTGTTCTTGGAATTCTACTGAAGTTTAAAAACGTTTTGGTACTCTTCCATTGTTCTCGGAATTCTGCTGATGTTTAACAATGCTTTGGAACTCTTCCGTTGTTCACAGAATACCTCTGAAGTTTAATAATGCTTTGGAACTCTTCCAGTTTTCTCGGAATTCCGCTGAAGTTGAAAAATGCTTTTGTACTCTTCCATTGTTCTCAGAATTTCGCTGAAGTTTAAAAATGCTTTGGAACTCTTGCATTATTCTCGGAATTCCACTGAAGTTTAAAAATGCTTTGGAACTTTTACATTGTTCTCGGAATTCTGCAGAAGTTTTAAAAATGCTTTGGAACTCTTCCATTGTTCTCGGAATTCTGCTGAACTTTAAAAATGCTTTGGAAATCTTCCATTGTTCACGGAATTATGCTGAAGTTTAAAAATGATTTGGAACTCTTCCATTGTTCTCAGAATTCGTCTGATGTTTAACAATGCTTTGGAACTCTTCCATCGTTTTTGGAATACCGCTGAAGTTTAAAAATGCTTTGGAATTCTTCCATTGTTCTCAGAATTCCGCTGAAGTTTAAAAATGATTTGGAACTCTTCCATTGTTCTCATAATTCAGCTGAAGTTTAAAAATGCTTTGGAACTTTTCCATTGTTCTCGGAATTCCGCTGATGTTTAAAAATGCTTTGGAACTCTTCCATTGTTCTCGGAATTCTGCTGATGTTTAACAAAGCTTTGGAACTCCTCCATTGTTCTCGGAATTCTGCTGAAGTTTAAAAATGCTTTTGAAAACTTCCATTGTTCTTGGAATTCCGCTGATGTTTAACAATGCTTTGGAATACGTCCATTGTTCTCGGAATTCTGCTGAAGTTTAAAAATCCTTTTGAAAACTTCCATTGTTCTTGGAATTCCGCTGATGTTTAACAATGCTTTGGAACTCTTCCATTGTTCTCGGAATTCCGCTGAAGTTTAACAATGCTTTGGAACTGTTCCAATGTTCTCAGAATTCTGCTGAAGTTTAAAAACGCTTTGGAACTCTTCCATTGTTCTCGGAATTCTGCTCATGTTTTACAATGCTTTGGAACTCTTCCATTGTTCTTGGAATTATACTAAAGTTTAAAAATGTTTTGGAACTCTTCCATTGTTCTCGGAATTCCGCTGATGTTTAACAATGCTTTGGAACTCTTCCATTGTTCTCGGCATTCTGTTGAAGTTCAACAATGCTTTGAAACTTGTCCATTATTCACGGATATCCTCTGAAGTTTAAAAATGCTTTGGAACTCTTCCATTGTTCTCGGAATTCTGCTGAAGTTTAAAAATGCTTTGGAACTTGTCCATTGTTCTCGGTATTCCGCAAATGTTTAACAATGCTTTGGAACTCTTCCATTGTTCTCGTCATTCCGTTGAAGTTTAAAAATGCTTTGGAACTCTTCCATTGTTTTTGGAATACCGCTGAAGGTTAAAAATGCTTTGGAACTCTTCCATTGTTCTCAGAATTCTGCTGAAGTTTAAAAATGCTTTGGAACTCTTTTATTGTTCTCAGAATTCCGCTGAAGTTTAAAAATGCTTTGGAACTCTTCGATTGTTCTCAGAATTCCGCTGATATTTATCAATGCTTTGCAACTATTCCATAGTTCACGGAATTTCGCTGAAGTATAAAACTGCTTTGGAACTTTTTCATTGTTCTCGGAATTCCGCTGATGTTTAACAATGCTTTGGAACTCTTCCATTGTTTACGGAATTCCGCTGAAGTTTAAAAATGCTTTGCAACTCTTCTATTGTTCTCGGAATTCCGCTGATGTTTAACAATACTTTGGAGCTCTTCCATTGTTCTCCGAAATCCCCCTAAGTTAAAAAATACTTTGGAACTCTTCCATTGTTCTCGGAATTCTGCTGTAATTTAAAAATGCTTTGGAAATCTTCCATTGTTCTCGGAATTCCGCTGAAGTTTAACAATGCTTTGGAAATCTTCCAATGTTCTCGGAATTCTGCTGAAGTTTAAAAACGCTTTGGAACTCTTCCATTGTTCTCGGAATTCTGCTAAAGTTTAAAAATGCTTTGGAAACTCTTCCAATGTTCACTGTATATGCTGAAGTTTAAAAATGCTTTGGAACTCTTCCATTGTTCTCAGAATTCCTCTGATGTTTAACAATGCTTTGGAACTTTTCCATTGTTCACGGAATTCCGCTGAAGTTTAAAAATGCTTTGCAACTCTTATATTGTTCTCGGAATTCCGCTGATCTTTTAACAATACTTTGGAACTCTTCCATTGTTCTCGGAAATCACCCTAAGTTTAAAAATGCTTTGGAACTCTTCCATTGTTGTCGGGAATCCGCTGAAGTTTAACAATGCTTTGGAAATCTTCCATTGTTCTCGGAATTCTACTGATGTTTAACAATGCTTTGGAACTCTTCCAATGTTCTTGGAATTCTGCTGAAGTTTAAAAATGCTTTGGAACTCTTCCATTGTTCTCGGAATTCCGCTGATTTTTAACAATGCTTTGAAACTCTTCCAATGTTCACGGAAAACCGCTGAAATTTAAAAATGCTTTGGAACTCTATCATTGTTCTAGGAATTATGCTGAAGTTTAAAAATGCTTTGGAACTCTTCAATTGTTCTCGGAAATCCTCTGAAGTTTAACAATGCTTTGGAACTCTTTCATTGTTTACGGAATACCGCTGAAGATTAAAAATGCTTTGGAACTCTTCCATTGTTCTTGGAATTCTACTGAAGTTTAAAAACGTTTGGTACTCTTCTATTGTTCTCGGAATTCTGCTGATGTTTAACAATGCTTTGGAGCTCTTCCTTTGTTTACAGAATACCTCTGAAGTTTAATAATGCTTTGGAACCCTTCCAATTTTCTCGGAATTCCACTGAAGTTGAAAAATGCTTTTGTACTCTTCCATTGTTCTCAGTATTTCGCAGAAGTTTAAAAAAGCTTTGGAACTCTTGCATTATTCTCGGAATTCCACTGAAGTTTAAAAATGCTTTGGAACTTTTCCATTGTTCTCGGAATTCTGCAGAAGTTTTAAAAATGCTTTGGAACTCTTCCATTGTTCTCGGAATTCCGCTGGTCTTTAACAATGCTTGGGAACTGTTCCATTCTTCCGGGATTTCCGCTGAAGTTTAAAAATCCTTTGGAACTCTTCCATTGTTCTCGGAATTCCGTTCATGTTTAACAATGCTTTGGAACTCTTCCATTGTTCTTGGAATTATACTAAGCTTTAAAAATGTTTTGGAAATCTTCCTTTGTTCTCGGAATTCCGCTGATGTTTAACAATGCTTTGGAACTCTTCCATTGTTCTCGGAATTCTGATGAAGTTTAAAAATGCTTTGGAACTCTTTTATTGTTCTCAGAATTCCGCTGAAGTTTAAAAATGCTTTTGAACTCTTCCATTGTTCTCATAATTCAGCTGAAGATTAAAAATGCTTTGGAACTTTTCCATTGTTCTCGGAATTCCGCTGATGTTAAACAATGCTTTGGAACTCTTCCATTGTTCTCGGAATTCTGCTGAAGTTTAAAAATGCTTTGGAAAACTTCCATTGTTCTTGGTATTCCGCTGATGTTTAACAATGCTTTGGAACTCTTCCATTGTTCTCAGAATTCCGCTGATATTTATCAATGCTTTGCAACTATTCCATAGTTCACGGAATTTCGCTGAAGTAAAAAAATCCTTTGGAACTCTTCAATTGTTCTCAGAATTCCGATGAAGTTTAAAACTGCTTTGGAACTCTTCTATTATTCTCGGAATTCCGCTGAAGATTAAAAATGCTTTGGAACTCTTCCAATGTTCTCGAAATTCTGCTGAAGTTTAAAAATGCTTAGGAAATCTTCCATTGTTCACGGAATTAAGATGAAGTTTAAAAATGATTTGGAACTCTTCCATTGTTCTCAGAATTCCTCTGATGTTTATCAATGCTTTGGAACACTTCCATTGTTCACGGAATTCCGCTGAAGTTTAAAAAGGCTTTGCAACTCTTCTATTGTTCTCGGAATTCCGCTGATGTTTAACAATACTTTGGAACTCTTCCATTGTTCTCGGAAATCCCCCTAAGTTAAAAAATGCTTTGGAACTCTTCCATTGTTCTCGGAATTCTGCTGTAATTTAAAAATGCTTTGGAAATCTTCCATTGTTCTCGGAATTCCGCTGAAGTTTAACAATGCTTTGGAACTCTTCCAATGTATTCGGAATTCTGCTGAAGTTTAAAAATGCTTTGGAACTCTTCCATTGTTCTCAGAATTCCGCTGATGTTTTGCAATGCTTTGGAGCTCTTCCATTGTTCTCGGAATTCTGCTGAAGTTTAAAAATGCTTTGGAAAACTTTCATTGTTCTTGGAATTCCGCTGATGTTTAACAATGCTTTGAAATTCTTGCATTGTTCACGGAATTCCGCTGAAGTTTAAAAATGCTTTGGAACTCTTCCATTGTTCTCAAAATTCCGCTGATATTTATCAATGCTTTGGAACTCTTCCATTGTTCACGGAATTTTGCTGAAGTATAAAAATGCTTTGCAACTCTTCCATTGTGTTCGGAATTCCGCTGAAATTTAAAAATGCTTTGGAACTCTTCCATTGTTCACGGAATTTTGCTGAAGTATAAAAATGCTTTGGAACTCTTCCATTGTGTTCGGAATTCCGCTGAAGTTTAAAAATGCTTTGGAACTCTTCCATTGTTCACGGAATTTTGCTGAAGTATAAAAATGCTTTGGAACTCTTCTATTGTTCTCGGAAATCCCCCTAAGTTTAAAACTGCTTTGGAACTCTTCTATTATTCGCGGAATTCCACTGAAGATTTAAAATGCTTTGGAACTCTTCCAATGTTCTCGGAATTCTGCTGAAGTTTAAAAATGATTTGGAACTCTTCCATTGTTCTCGGAATTCCGCTGATGTTTAACAATGCTTTGGAACTCTTCCATTGTTCTCGGAATAATGCTGAAGTTTAAAAATGCTTTGGAAAACTTCCATTGTACTTGGAATTCCGCTGATGTTTAACAATGCTTTGGAATTCTTGCATTGTTCACGGAATTCCGCTGAAGTTTAAAAATGCTTTGGAACTCCTTCATTGTTCTCAAAATTCCGCTGATATTTATCAATGCTTTGGAACTCTTCCATTGTTCACGGAATTTTGCTGAAGTATAAAAATGCTTTGGAACTCTTCCATTGTGTTCGGAATTCCGCTGAAATTTAAAAATGCTTTGGAACTCTTCCATTGTTCACGGAATTTTGCTGAAGTATAAAAATGCTTTGGAACTCTTCCATTGTGTTCGGAATTCCGCTGAAGTTTAAAAATGCTTTGGAACTCTTCCATTGTTCACGGAATTTTGCTGAAGTATAAAAATGCTTTGGAACTCTTCCATTGTGTTCCCAATTCCGCTGAAGTTTCAAAATGCTTTGGAACTCTTCCATTGTTCTCATAAATCCTCTGATGTTTAACAATGCTTTGGAACTCTTACATCGTTCACAGAATTCCGCTGATGTTTAACAATGCTTTGGAACTCTTCCATTGTTCTCGGAATTCCTTTGTAATTTAAAAATGCTTTGGAACTCTTCCATTGTTCTCAGAATTATGCTGAATTTAAAAATGCTTTGGAACTCTTCCATTGTTCTCAGAATTCCTCTGATGTTTAACAATGCTTTGGATCTCTTCCATTGTCCACGGAATTCCGCTGAAGTTTAAAAATGATTTGGAACTCTTCTATTGTTTTCGGATTTCCGCTGATGTTTAAAAATACTTTGGAACTCTTCCATTGTTCTAGGAAATCCGGTGAAGTTTAACAATGCTTTGGAACTCTTCCATTGTTCTCGGAAATCCGCTGAAGTTTCACAATGCTTTGGTACTCTTCCGTTGTTCTCAGAATTCTATTGAAATTTAAAAATGCTTTGGATCACTTCCATTGTTCTCGGAAATCCGCTGATGTTTAACAATGCTTTGGAACTATTCCATTGTTCTCGGTTTTCCGCTGAAGTTAAAAAATGCTTTGGAACTCTCCATTGTTCTCAGAATTCCGCTGAAGTTTAAAACTGCTTTGGAACTCTTCCATTATTCTTGGAATTCCATTGAATTGTAAAAATGCTTTGGAACACTTCCAAAGTTCTCGGAATTCTGCTGAAGTTTAAAAATGCTTTGGAACTCTTCCATTGTTCTCGGAATTCCGCTGATCTTTAACAATGCTTGGGAACTGTTCCATTTTTCAGGGATTTCCGCTGAAGTTTAAAAATCCTTTGGAACTCTTCCATTGTTCCCGGAAATCCGCTGAAGTTTAACAATGCTTTCGAACTCTTCCATGGTTCTCGGAATTCTACTGATATTTAAATACGCTTTGGAACTCTTCCATTGTTCTCAGAATTACGCTGACGTTTAACAATGCTTTGGATCTCTTCCTTTGTACACAGAGTACAGCTGAAGTTTAATAATGCTTTGGAACTATTCCATTGTTCTCGGAATTCCGATGAAGTTAAAAAATGCTTTGGAACTCTTCCATTGTTCTCAGATTTCCGCTGAAGTTTTCAACTGCTTAGGAACTCTTCCATTATACTCGGAATTCCACTGAAGTTTAAAATTGCTTTGGAACTCTTCCAATGTATTCGAAATTCTGCTGAAGTTTAAAAATGCTTTGGAAAACTTCCATTGTTCTCGGAATTCCGCTGATTTTTAGCAATGCTTTGGAACTCTTCCATTGTTCCCGGAAATCCACTGAAGTTTAACAATGCTTTGGAACTCTTCCATTGTTCTCGGAATTCTACTGAAATTTAAAAACGCTTTGGAACTCTTCCATTGTTCTCGGAATTCCGCTGACCTTTAACAATGCTTTGGATCTCTTCCATTGTACACAGAGTACAGCTGAAGTTTAATAATGCTTTGGAACTACTCCATTGTTCTCGGAATTCTGCTGAAGTTTAAAAATGCTTTGGATCTCTTCCATTGTCCACGGAATTCCGCTGAAGTTTAAAAATGATTTGGAACTCTTCTATTGTTCTCGGATTTCCGCTGATGTTTAAAAATACTTTGGAACTCTTCCATTGTTCTAGGAAATCCGCTGAAGTTTAACAATGCAATGGAACTCTTCCATTGTTCTCGGAAATCCGCTGAAGTTTCACAATGCTTTGGTACTCTTCCGTTGTTCTCAGAATTCTATTGAAATTTAAAAATGCTTTGGAACACTTCCATTGTTCTCGGAAATCCGCTGATGTTTAACAATGCTTTGGAACTATTCCATTGTTCTCGGTTTTCCGCTGAAGTTAAAAAATGCTTTGGAACTCTTCCATTGTTCTCAGAATTCCGCTGAAGTTTAAAACTGCTTTGGAACTCTTCCATTATTCTCAGAATTCCATTGAATTGTAAAAATGCTTTGGAACACTTCCAAAGTTCTCGGAATTCTGCTGAAGTTTAAAAATGCTTTGGAACTCTTCCATTGTTCTCGGAATTCCGCTGACGTTTAACAATGCTTTGGAACTCTTCCATTGTTCTCGGAATTCTGCTGGAGTTTAAAAATGTTTTGGAAAACTTTCATTGTTCTTGGAATTCTGCTGATGTTTAACAATGCTTTGCAATTCTTCCATTGTTCACGGAATTCCGCTGATTTTTAACAATGCTTTGAAACTCTTCCAATGTTCACGGAAAATTGCTGAAATTTAAAAATGCTTTGGAACTCTATCATTGTTCTAGGAATTATGCTGAAGTTTAAAAATGCTTTGGAACTCTTCAATTGTTCTCGGAAATCCTCTGAAGTTTAACAATGCTTTGGAACTCTTTCATTGTTTACGGAATACCGCTGAAGTTTAAAAATGCTTTGGAACTCTTCCATTGTTCTTGGAATTCTACTGAAGTTTAAAAACGTTTGGTACTCTTCCATTGTTCTCGGAATTCTGCTGATGTTTAACAATGCTTTGGAGCTCTTCCTTTGTTCACAGAATACCTCTGAAGTTTAATAATGCTTTGGAACCCTTCCAATTTTCTCGGAATTCCACTGAAGTTGAAAAATGCTTTTGTACTCTTCCATTGTTCTCAGTATTTCGCAGAAGTTTAAAAAAGCTTTGGAACTCTTGCATTATTCTCGGAATTCCACTGAAGTTTAAAAATGCTTTGGAACTTTTCCATTGTTCTCGGAATTCTGCAGAAGTTTTAAAAATGCTTTGGAACTCTTCCATTGTTCTCGGAATTCCGCTGGTCTTTAACAATGCTTGGGAACTGTTCCATTCTTCCGGGATTTCCGCTGAAGTTTAAAAATCCTTTGGAACTCTTCCATTGTTCTCGGAATTCCGTTCATGTTTAACAATGCTTTGGAACTCTTCCATTGTTCTTGGAATTATACTAAGCTTTAAAAATGTTTTGGAAATCTTCCTTTGTTCTCGGAATTCCGCTGATGTTTAACAATGCTTTGGAACTCTTCCATTGTTCTCGGAATTCTGATGAAGTTTAAAAATGCTTTGGAACTCTTTTATTGTTCTCAGAATTCCGCTGAAGTTTAAAAATGCTTTTGAACTCTTCCATTGTTCTCATAATTCAGCTGAAGATTAAAAATGCTTTGGAACTTTTCCATTGTTCTCGGAATTCCGCTGATGTTAAACAATGCTTTGGAACTCTTCCATTGTTCTCGGAATTCTGCTGAAGTTTAAAAATGCTTTGGAAAACTTCCATTGTTCTTGGTATTCCGCTGATGTTTAACAATGCTTTGGAACTCTTCCATTGTTCTCAGAATTCCGCTGATATTTATCAATGCTTTGCAACTATTCCATAGTTCACGGAATTTCGCTGAAGTAAAAAAATCCTTTGGAACTCTTCAATTGTTCTCAGAATTCCGATGAAGTTTAAAACTGCTTTGGAACTCTTCTATTATTCTCGGAATTCCGCTGAAGATTAAAAATGCTTTGGAACTCTTCCAATGTTCTCGAAATTCTGCTGAAGTTTAAAAATGCTTAGGAAATCTTCCATTGTTCACGGAATTAAGATGAAGTTTAAAAATGATTTGGAACTCTTCCATTGTTCTCAGAATTCCTCTGATGTTTATCAATGCTTTGGAACACTTCCATTGTTCACGGAATTCCGCTGAAGTTTAAAAAGGCTTTGCAACTCTTCTATTGTTCTCGGAATTCCGCTGATGTTTAACAATACTTTGGAACTCTTCCATTGTTCTCGGAAATCCCCCTAAGTTAAAAAATGCTTTGGAACTCTTCCATTGTTCTCGGAATTCTGCTGTAATTTAAAAATGCTTTGGAAATCTTCCATTGTTCTCGGAATTCCGCTGAAGTTTAACAATGCTTTGGAACTCTTCCAATGTATTCGGAATTCTGCTGAAGTTTAAAAATGCTTTGGAACTCTTCCATTGTTCTCAGAATTCCGCTGATGTTTTGCAATGCTTTGGAGCTCTTCCATTGTTCTCGGAATTCTGCTGAAGTTTAAAAATGCTTTGGAAAACTTTCATTGTTCTTGGAATTCCGCTGATGTTTAACAATGCTTTGAAATTCTTGCATTGTTCACGGAATTCCGCTGAAGTTTAAAAATGCTTTGGAACTCTTCCATTGTTCTCAAAATTCCGCTGATATTTATCAATGCTTTGGAACTCTTCCATTGTTCACGGAATTTTGCTGAAGTATAAAAATGCTTTGCAACTCTTCCATTGTGTTCGGAATTCCGCTGAAATTTAAAAATGCTTTGGAACTCTTCCATTGTTCACGGAATTTTGCTGAAGTATAAAAATGCTTTGGAACTCTTCCATTGTGTTCGGAATTCCGCTGAAGTTTAAAAATGCTTTTGAACTCTTCCATTGTTCACGGAATTTTGCTGAAGTATAAAAATGCTTTGGAACTCTTCTATTGTTCTCGGAAATCCCCCTAAGTTTAAAACTGCTTTGGAACTCTTCTATTATTCGCGGAATTCCACTGAAGATTTAAAATGCTTTGGAACTCTTCCAATGTTCTCGGAATTCTGCTGAAGTTTAAAAATGATTTGGAACTCTTCCATTGTTCTCGGAATTCCGCTGATGTTTAACAATGCTTTGGAACTCTTCCATTGTTCTCGGAATAATGCTGAAGTTTAAAAATGCTTTGGAAAACTTCCATTGTACTTGGAATTCCGCTGATGTTTAACAATGCTTTGGAATTCTTGCATTGTTCACGGAATTCCGCTGAAGTTTAAAAATGCTTTGGAACTCCTCCATTGTTCTCAAAATTCCGCTGATATTTATCAATGCTTTGGAACTCTTCCATTGTTCACGGAATTTTGCTGAAGTATAAAAATGCTTTGGAACTCTTCCATTGTGTTCGGAATTCCGCTGAAATTTAAAAATGCTTTGGAACTCTTCCATTGTTCACGGAATTTTGCTGAAGTATAAAAATGCTTTGGAACTCTTCCATTGTGTTCGGAATTCCGCTGAAGTTTAAAAATGCTTTGGAACTCTTCCATTGTTCACGGAATTTTGCTGAAGTATAAAAATGCTTTGGAACTCTTCCATTGTGTTCCCAATTCCGCTGAAGTTTAAAAATGCTTTGGAACTCTTCCATTGTTCTCATAAATCCTCTGATGTTTAACAATGCTTTGGAACTCTTACATCGTTCACAGAATTCCGCTGATGTTTAACAATGCTTTGGAACTCTTCCATTGTTCTCGGAATTCCTTTGTAATTTAAAAATGCTTTGGAACTCTTCCATTGTTCTCAGAATTATGCTGAATTTAAAAATGCTTTGGAACTCTTCCATTGTTCTCAGAATTCCTCTGATGTTTAACAATGCTTTGGATCTCTTCCATTGTCCACGGAATTCCGCTGAAGTTTAAAAATGATTTGGAACTCTTCTATTGTTTTCGAATTTCCGCTGATGTTTAAAAATACTTTGGAACTCTTCCATTGTTCTAGGAAATCCGGTGAAGTTTAACAATGCTTTGGAACTCTTCCATTGTTCTCGGAAATCCGCTGAAGTTTCACAATGCTTTGGTACTCTTCCGTTGTTCTCAGAATTCTATTGAAATTTAAAAATGCTTTGGATCACTTCCATTGTTCTCGGAAATCCGCTGATGTTTAACAATGCTTTGGAACTATTCCATTGTTCTCGGTTTTCCGCTGAAGTTAAAAAATGCTTTGGAACTCTTCCATTGTTCTCAGAATTCCGCTGAAGTTTAAAACTGCTTTGGAACTCTTCCATTATTCTTGGAATTCCATTGAATTGTAAAAATGCTTTGGAACACTTCCAAAGTTCTCGGAATTCTGCTGAAGTTTAAAAATGCTTTGGAACTCTTCCATTGTTCTCGGAATTCCGCTGATCTTTAACAATGCTTGGGAACTGTTCCATTTTTCAGGGATTTCCGCTGAAGTTTAAAAATCCTTTGGAACTCTTCCATTGTTCCCGGAAATCCGCTGAAGTTTAACAATGCTTTCGAACTCTTCCATTGTTCTCGGAATTCTACTGATATTTAAATACGCTTTGGAACTCTTCCATTGTTCTCAGAATTACGCTGACGTTTAACAATGCTTTGGATCTCTTCCATTGTACACAGAGTACAGCTGAAGTTTAATAATGCTTTGGAACTATTCCATTGTTCTCGGAATTCCGATGAAGTTAAAAAATGCTTTGGAACTCTTCCATTGTTCTCAGATTTCCGCTGAAGTTTTCAACTGCTTAGGAACTCTTCCATTATACTCGGAATTCCACTGAAGTTTAAAATTGCTTTGGAACTCTTCCAATGTATTCGAAATTCTGCTGAAGTTTAAAAATGCTTTGGAAAACTTCCATTGTTCTCGGAATTCCGCTGATTTTTAGCAATGCTTTGGAACTCCTCCATTGTTCCCGGAAATCCACTGAAGTTTAACAATGCTTTGGAACTCTTCCATTGTTCTCGGAATTCTACTGAAATTTAAAAACGCTTTGGAACTCTTCCATTGTTCTCGGAATTCCGCTGACCTTTAACAATGCTTTGGATCTCTTCCATTGTACACAGAGTACAGCTGAAGTTTAATAATGCTTTGGAACTACTCCATTGTTCTCGGAATTCTGCTGAAGTTTAAAAATGCTTTGGATCTCTTCCATTGTCCACGGAATTCCGCTGAAGTTTAAAAATGATTTGGAACTCTTCTATTGTTCTCGGATTTCCGCTGATGTTTAAAAATACTTTGGAACTCTTCCATTGTTCTAGGAAATCCGCTGAAGTTTAACAATGCAATGGAACTCTTCCATTGTTCTCGGAAATCCGCTGAAGTTTCACAATGCTTTGGTACTCTTCCGTTGTTCTCAGAATTCTATTGAAATTTAAAAATGCTTTGGAACACTTCCATTGTTCTCGGAAATCCGCTGATGTTTAACAATGCTTTGGAACTATTCCATTGTTCTCGGTTTTCCGCTGAAGTTAAAAAATGCTTTGGAACTCTTCCATTGTTCTCAGAATTCCGCTGAAGTTTAAAACTGCTTTGGAACTCTTCCATTATTCTCAGAATTCCATTGAATTGTAAAAATGCTTTGGAACACTTCCAAAGTTCTCGGAATTCTGCTGAAGTTTAAAAATGCTTTGGAACTCTTCCATTGTTCTCGGAATTCCGCTGACGTTTAACAATGCTTTGGAACTCTTCCATTGTTCTCGGAATTCTGCTGGAGTTTAAAAATGTTTTGGAAAACTTTCATTGTTCTTGGAATTCTGCTGATGTTTAACAATGCTTTGCAATTCTTCCATTGTTCACGGAATTCCGCTGATTTTTAACAATGCTTTGAAACTCTTCCAATGTTCACGGAAAATTGCTGAAATTTAAAAATGCTTTGGAACTCTATCATTGTTCTAGGAATTATGCTGAAGTTTAAAAATGCTTTGGAACTCTTCAATTGTTCTCGGAAATCCTCTGAAGTTTAACAATGCTTTGGAACTCTTTCATTGTTTACGGAATACCGCTGAAGTTTAAAAATGCTTTGGAACTCTTCCATTGTTCTTGGAATTCTACTGAAGTTTAAAAACGTTTGGTACTCTTCCATTGTTCTCGGAATTCTGCTGATGTTTAACAATGCTTTGGAGCTCTTCCTTTGTTCACAGAATACCTCTGAAGTTTAATAATGCTTTGGAACCCTTCCAATTTTCTCGGAATTCCACTGAAGTTGAAAAATGCTTTTGTACTCTTCCATTGTTCTCAGTATTTCGCAGAAGTTTAAAAAAGCTTTGGAACTCTTGCATTATTCTCGGAATTCCACTGAAGTTTAAAAATGCTTTGGAACTTTTCCATTGTTCTCGGAATTCTGCAGAAGTTTTAAAAATGCTTTGGAACTCTTCCATTGTTCTCGGAATTCCGCTGGTCTTTAACAATGCTTGGGAACTGTTCCATTTTTCCGGGATTTCCACTGAAGTTTAAAAATCCTTTGGAACTCTTCCATTGTTCTCGGAATTCCGTTCATGTTTAACAATGCTTTGGAACTCTTCCATTGTTCTTGGAATTATACTAAGCTTTAAAAATGTTTTGGAAATCTTCCTTTGTTCTCGGAATTCCGCTGATGTTTAACAATGCTTTGGAACTCTTCCATTGTTCTCGGAATTCTGATGAAGTTTAAAAATGCTTTGGAACACTTTTATTGTTCTCAGAATTCCGCTGAAGTTTAAAAATGCTTTTGAACTCTTCCATTGTTCTCATAATTCAGCTGAAGATTAAAAATGCTTTGGAACTTTTCCATTGTTCTCGGAATTCCGCTGATGTTAAACAATGCTTTGGAACTCTTCCATTGTTCTTGGAATTCCGCTTATGTTTAACAAAGCTTTGGAACTCTTCCATTGTTCTCGGAATTCTGCTGAAGTTTAAAAATGCTTTGGAAAACTTCCATTGTTCTTGGTATTCCGCTGATGTTTAACAATGCTTTGGAACTCTTCCATTGTTCTCAGAATTCCGCTGATATTTATCAATGCTTTGCAACTATTCCATAGTTCACGGAATTTCGCTGAAGTATAAAAATCCTTTGGAACTCTTCAATTGTTCTCAGAATTCCGATGAAGTTTAAAACTGCTTTGGAACTCTTCTATTATTCTCGGAATTCCGCTGAAGATTAAAAATGCTTTGGAACTCTTCCAATGTTCTCGAAATTCTGCTGAAGTTTAAAAATGCTTAGGAAATCTTCCATTGTTCATGGAATTATGATGAAGTTTAAAAATGATTTGGAACTCTTCCATTGTTCTCAGAATTCCTCTGATGTTTATCAATGCTTTGGAACACTTCCATTGTTCACGGAATTCCGCTGAATTTTAAAAAGGCTTTGCAACTCTTCTATTGTTCTCGGAATTCCGCTGATGTTTAACAATACTTTGGAACTCTTCCATTGTTCTCGGAAATCCCCCTAAGTTAAAAAATGCTTTGGAACTCTTCCATTGTTCTCGGAATTCTGCTGTAATTTAAAAATGCTTTGGAAATCTTCCATTGTTCTCGGAATTCCGCTGAAGTTTAACAATGCTTTGGAACTCTTCCAATGTATTCGGAATTCTGCTGAAGTTTAAAAATGCTTTGGAACTCTTCCATTGTTCTCAGAATTCCGCTGATGTTTATCAATGCTTTGGAGCTCTTCCATTGTTCTCGGAATTCTGCTGAAGTTTAAAAATGCTTTGGAAAACTTTCATTGTTCTTGGAATTCCGCTGATGTTTAACAATGCTTTGAAATTCTTGCATTGTTCACGGAATTCCGCTGAAGTTTAAAAATGCTTTGGAACTCTTCCATTGTTCTCAAAATTCCGCTGATATTTATCAATGCTTTGGAACTCTTCCATTGTTCACGGAATTTTGCTGAAGTATAAAAATGCTTTGGAACTCTTCCATTGTGTTCGGAATTCCGCTGAAATTTAAAAATGCTTTGGAACTCTTCCATTGTTCACGGAATTTTGCTGAAGTATAAAAATGCTTTGGAACTCTTCCATTGTGTTCGGAATTCCGCTGAAGTTTAAAAATGCTTTGGAACTCTTCCATTGTTCACGGAATTTTGCTGAAGTATAAAAATGCTTTGGAACTCTTCCATTGTGTTCCCAATTCCACTGAAGTTTAAAAATGCTTTGGAACTCTTCCATTGTTCTCATAAATCCTCTGATGTTTAACAATGCTTTGGAACTCTTACATCGTTCACAGAATTCCGCTGATGTTTAACAATGCTTTGGAACTCTTCCATTGTTCTCGGAATTCCTTTGTATTTTAAAAATGCTTTGGAACTCTTCCATTGTTCTCAGAATTATGCTGAATTTAAAAATGCTTTGGAACTCTTCCATTGTTCTCAGAAATCCTCTGATGTTTAACAATGCTTTGGATCTCTTCCATTGTCCACGGAATTCCGCTGAAGTTTAAAAATGATTTGGAACTCTTCTATTGTTTTCGGATTTCCGCTGATGTTTAAAAATACTTTGGAACTCTTCCATTGTTCTAGGAAATCCGGTGAAGTTTAACAATGCTTTGGAACTCTTCCATTGTTCTCGGAAATCCGCTGAAGTTTCACAATGCTTTGGTACTCTTCCGTTGTTCTCAGAATTCTATTGAAATTTAAAAATGCTTTGGATCTCTTCCATTGTCCACGGAATTCCGATGAAGTTTAAAAATGATTTGGAACTCTTCCATTGTTCTCGGTTTTCCGCTGAAGTTAAAAAATGCTTTGGAACTCTTCCATTGTTCTCAGAATTCCGCTGAAGTTTAAAACTGCTTTGGAACTCTTCCATTATTCTCGGAATTCCATTGAATTGTAAAAATGCTTTGGAACACTTCCAAAGTTCTCGGAATTCTGCTGAAGTTTAAAAATGCTTTGAAACTCTTCCATTGTTCTCGGAATTCCGCTGATCTTTAACAATGCTTGGGAACTGTTCCATTTTTCAGGGATTTCCGCTGAAGTTTAAAAATCCTTTGGAACTCTTCCATTTTTCCCGGAAATCCGCTGAAGTTTAACAATGCTTTCGAACTCTTCCATTGTTCTCGGAATTCTACTGATATTTAAAAACGCTTTGGAACTCTTCCATTGTTCTCAGAATTACGCTGACGTTTAACAATGCTTTGGATCTCTTCCATTGTACACAGAGTACAGCTGAAGTTTAATAATGCTTTGGAACTATTCCATTGTTCTCGGAATTCCGATGAAGTTAAAAAATGCTTTGGAACTCTTCCATTGTTCTCAGATTTCCGCTGAAGTTTTCAACTGCTTAGGAACTCTTCCATTATACTCGGAATTCCACTGAAGTTTAAAAATGCTTTGGAACTCTTCCAATGTATTCGGAATTCTGCTGAAGTTTAAAAACGCTTTGGAACTGTTCCATTGTTCTCGGAATTCTGCTAAAGTTTAAAAATGCTTTGGAAACACTTCCATTGTTCACTGTATATGCTGAAGTTTAAAAATGCTTTGGAACTCTTCCATTGTTCTCAGAATTCCTCTGATTTTTAACAATGCTTTGGAACTCTTTCATTGTTCACGGAATTCCGCTGAAGTTTAAAAATGCTTTGCAACTCTTATATTGTCCTCGGAATTCCGCTGATCTTTAAACAATACTTTGGAACTCTTCCATTGTTCTCGGAAATCCGCTGAACTTTAACAATGCTTTGGAACTCTTTCATTGTTCTCGGAAATCCGCTGAGGTTTAACAATGCTTTGGAACTCTTCCATTGTTCTCGGAATTCTACTGATGTTTAACAATGCTTTGGAACTCTTCCAATGTTCTTGGAATTCTGCTGAAGTTTAAAAATGCTTTGGAACTCTTCCATTGTTCTCGGAATTCCGCTGATTTTTAACAATGCTTTGAACCTCTTCCATTTTTCAGGGTATTCCGCTGAAGTTGAAAAATGTTTTTGAACTCTTCCAATGTTAACGGAAGACCGCTGAAATTTAAAAATGCTTTGGAACTCTATCATTGTTCTCGGAATTATGCTGAAGTTTAAAAATGCTTTGGAACTCTTCCATTGTTCTCAGAATTCCTCTGATGTTTAACAATACTTTGGAACTCTTCCATTGTTCTCGGAATTCCCCCAAAGTTTAAAAATGCTTTAGAACTCTTCCATTGTTCTCGAAAATCCACTGAAGTTCAACAATGCTTTGGAACTCTTCCATTGTTTACTGAAGACCGCTGAAGTTTAAAAATGCTTTGGAACTCTTCCATTGTTCTTGGAATTCTACTGAAGTTTAAAAACGTTTTGGTACTCTTCCATTGTTCTCGGAATTCTGCTGATGTTTAACAATGCTTTGGAACTCTTCCGTTGTTCACAGAATACCTCTGAAGTTTAATAATGCTTTGGAACTCTTCCAGTTTTCTCGGAATTCCGCTGAAGTTGAAAAATGCTTTTGTACTCTTCCATTGTTCTCAGAATTTCGCTGAAGTTTAAAAATGCTTTGGAACTCTTGCATTATTCTCGGAATTCCACTGAAGTTTAAAAATGCTTTGGAACTTTTACATTGTTCTCGGAATTCTGCAGAAGTTTTAAAAATGCTTTGGAACTCTTCCATTGTTCTCGGAATTCTGCTGAACTTTAAAAATGCTTTGGAAATCTTCCATTGTTCACGGAATTATGCTGAAGTTTAAAAATGATTTGGAACTCTTCCATTGTTCTCAGAATTCGTCTGATGTTTAACAATGCTTTGGAACTCTTCCATCGTTTTTGGAATACCGCTGAAGTTTAAAAATGCTTTGGAATTCTTCCATTGTTCTCAGAATTCCGCTGAAGTTTAAAAATGATTTGGAACTCTTCCATTGTTCTCATAATTCAGCTGAAGTTTAAAAATGCTTTGGAACTTTTCCATTGTTCTCGGAATTCCGCTGATGTTTAAAAATGCTTTGGAACTCTTCCATTGTTCTCGGAATTCTGCTGATGTTTAACAAAGCTTTGGAACTCCTCCATTGTTCTCGGAATTCTGCTGAAGTTTAAAAATGCTTTTGAAAACTTCCATTGTTCTTGGAATTCCGCTGATGTTTAACAATGCTTTGGAATACGTCCATTGTTCTCGGAATTCTGCTGAAGTTTAAAAATCCTTTTGAAAACTTCCATTGTTCTTGGAATTCCGCTGATGTTTAACAATGCTTTGGAACTCTTCCATTGTTCTCGGAATTCCGCTGAAGTTTAACAATGCTTTGGAACTGTTCCAATGTTCTCAGAATTCTGCTGAAGTTTAAAAACGCTTTGGAACTCTTCCATTGTTCTCGGAATTCTGCTCATGTTTTACAATGCTTTGGAACTCTTCCATTGTTCTTGGAATTATACTAAAGTTTAAAAATGTTTTGGAACTCTTCCATTGTTCTCGGAATTCCGCTGATGTTTAACAATGCTTTGGAACTCTTCCATTGTTCTCGGCATTCTGTTGAAGTTCAACAATGCTTTGAAACTTGTCCATTATTCAAGGATATCCTCTGAAGTTTAAAAATGCTTTGGAACTCTTCCATTGTTCTCGGAATTCTGCTGAAGTTTAAAAATGCTTTGGAACTTGTCCATTGTTCTCGGTATTCCGCAAATGTTTAACAATGCTTTGGAACTCTTCCATTGTTCTCGTCATTCCGTTGAAGTTTAAAAATGCTTTGGAACTCTTCCATTGTTTTTGGAATACCGCTGAAGTTTAAAAATGCTTTGGAACTCTTCCATTGTTCTCAGAATTCTGCTGAAGTTTAAAAATGCTTTGGAACTCTTTTATTGTTCTCAGAATTCCGCTGAAGTTTAAAAATGCTTTGGAACTCTTCGATTGTTCTCAGAATTCCGCTGATATTTATCAATGCTTTGCAACTATTCCATAGTTCACGGAATTTCGCTGAAGTATAAAACTGCTTTGGAACTTTTTCATTGTTCTCGGAATTCCGCTGATGTTTAACAATGCTTTGGAACTCTTCCATTGTTCTTGGAATTCCGCTGATGTTTAACAATGCTTTGGAATTCTTCCATTGTTCACGGAATTCCGCTGAAGTTTAAAAATGCTTTGGAACTCTTCCATTGTTCTCATAATTCAGCTGAAGTTTAAAAATGCTTTGGAATTTTTCCATTGTTCTCGGATTTCCGCTGATGTTTAACAATGCTTTGGAACTCTTCCATTGTTCTCGGAATTCTGCTGATGTTTAACAAAGCTTTGGAACTCTTCCATTGTTCTCGGAATTCTGCTGAAGTTTAAAAATGCTTTTGAAAACTTCCATTGTTCTTGGAATTCCGCTGATGTTTAACAATGCTTTAGAATACGTCCATTGTTCTCGGAATTCTGCTGAAGTTTAAAAATCCTTTTGAAAACTTCCATAGTTCACGGAATTTCGCTGAAGTATAAAAATGCTTTGGAACTCTTCTATTGTTCTCGGAAATCCCCCTAAGTTTAAAAATGCTTTGGAACTCTTCCATTGTTCTCAGAATTCCGATGAAGTTTAAAACTGCTTTGGAACTCTTCTATTATTCGCGGAATTCCACTGAAGATTAAAAATGCTTTGGAACTCTTCCAATGTTCTCGGAATTCTGCTGAAGTTTAAAAATGATTTGGAACTCTTCCATTGTTCTCGGAATTCCGCTGATGTTTAACAATGCTTTGGAACTCTTCCATTGTTCTCGGAATACTGCTGAAGCTTAAAAATGCTTTGGAAAACTTCCATTGTACTTGGAATTCCGCTGATGTTTAACAATGCTTTGGAATTCTTTCATTGTTCACGGAATTCCGCTGAAGTTTAAAAATGCTTTGGAACTCTTCCATTGTTCTCAGAATTCCGCTGATATTTACCAATGCTTTGGAACTCTTCCATGGTTCAGGAATTTCACTGAAGTATAAAAATGCTTTGGAACTCTTCTATTGTTTTCGGAATTCCGCTGATGTTTAACAAAGATTTGGAACACTTCCATTGTTCTTGGAAATCCGCTGATGTTTAACAATGCTTTTAAACTCTTCCATTGTTCTCGTAACTCCGCTGTAATTTAAAAATGCTTTGGAACTCTTCCATTGTTCTCTTAATTCCACTGAAGTTTAACAATGCTTTCTAAGTCTTCCAATGTTCTCGGTATTCTGCTGAAGTTTAAAAATGCTTTGGAACTCTTCCATTGTTCTCGGAATTAGGCTGAAGTTTAAAAATGCTTTGTAAATCTTCCTTTGTTCACGGAATTATGCTGAAGTTTAAAAATGATTTGGAACTCTTCCATTGTTCTCACAATTCCTCTGATGTTTAACAATGCTTTGGAACTCTTCCATTGTTTACGGAATTCCGCTGAAGTTTAAAAATGCTTTGCAACTCTTCTATTGTTCTCGGAATTCCGCTGATGTTTAACAATACTTTGGAGCTCTTCCATTGTTCTCCGAAATCCCCCTAAGTTAAAAAATACTTTGGAACTCTTCCATTGTTCTCGGAATTCTGCTGTAATTTAAAAATGCTTTGGAAATCTTCCATTGTTCTCGGAATTCCGCTGAAGTTTAACAATGCTTTGGAAATCTTCCAATGTTCTCGGAATTCTGCTGAAGTTTAAAAACGCTTTGGAACTCTTCCATTGTTCTCGGAATTCTGCTAAAGTTTAAAAATGCTTTGGAAACTCTTCCATTGTTCACTGTATATGCTGAAGTTTAAAAATGCTTTGCAACTCTTATATTGTTCTCGGAATTCCGCTGATCTTTTAACAATACTTTGATACTCTTCCATTGTTCTCGGAAATCACCCTAAGTTTAAAAATGCTTTGGAACTCTTCCATTGTTGTCGGGAATCCGCTGAAGTTTAACAATGCTTTGGAAATCTTCCATTGTTCTCGGAATTCTACTGATGTTTAACAATGCTTTGGAACTCTTCCAATGTTCTTGGAATTCTGCTGAAGTTTAAAAATGCTTTGGAACTCTTCCATTGTTCTCGGAATTCCGCTGATTTTTAACAATGCTTTGAAACTCTTCCAATGTTCACGGAAAACCGCTGAAGTTTAAAAATGCTTTGCAACTCTTATATTGTTCTCGGAATTCCGCTGATCTTTTAACAATACTTTGATACTCTTCCATTGTTCTCGGAAATCACCCTAAGTTTAAAAATGCTTTGGAACTCTTCCATTGTTGTCGGGAATCCGCTGAAGTTTAACAATGCTTTGGAAATCTTCCATTGTTCTCGGAATTCTACTGATGTTTAACAATGCTTTGGAACTCTTCCAATGTTCTTGGAATTCTGCTGAAGTTTAAAAATGCTTTGGAACTCTTCCATTGTTCTCGGAATTCCGCTGATTTTTAACAATGCTTTGAAACTCTTCCAATGTTCACGGAAAACCGCTGAAATTTAAAAATGCTTTGGAACTCTATCATTGTTCTAGGAATTATGCTGAAGTTTAAAAATGCTTTGGAACTCTTCAATTGTTCTCGGAAATCCTCTGAAGTTTAACAATGCTTTGGAACTCTTTCATTGTTTACGCAATACCGCTGAAGTTTAAAAATGCTTTGGAACTCTTCCATTGTTCTTGGAATTCTACTGAAGTTTAAAAACGTTTGGTACTCTTCCATTGTTCTCGGAATTCTGCTGATGTTTAACAATGCTTTGGAGCTCTTCCTTTGTTCACAGAATACCTCTGAAGTTTAATAATGCTTTGGAACCCTTCCAAGTTTCTCGGAATTCCGCTGAAGTTGAAAAATGCTTTTGTACTCTTCCATTGTTCTCAGTATTTCGCGGAAGTTTAAAAAAGCTTTGGAACTCTTGCATTATTCTCGGAATTCCACTGAAGTTTAAAAATGCTTTGGAACTTTTCCATTGTTCTCGGAATTCTGCAGAAGTTTTAATAATGCTTTGGAACTCTTCCATTGTTCTCGGAATTCCGCTGGTCTTTAACAATGCTTGGGAACTGTTCCATTTTTCCGGGATTTCCGCTGAAGTTTAAAAATCCTTTGGAACTCTTCCATTGTTCTCGGAATTCCGTTCATGTTTAACAATGCTTTGGAACTCTTCCATTGTTCTTGGAATTATACTAAGCTTTAAAAATGTTTTGGAAATCTTCCTTTGTTCTCGGAATTCCGCTGATGTTTAACAATGCTTTGCAACTCTTCCATTGTTCTCGGAATTCTGATGAAGTTTAAAAATGCTTTGGAACTCTTCCATTGTTCTCGGAATTCCGTTCATGTTTAACAATGCTTTGGAACTCTTCCATTGTTCTTGGAATTATACTAAGCTTTAAAAATGTTTCGGAAATCTTCCTTTGTTCTCGGAATTCCGCTGATGTTTAAAAATGCTTTGGAACTCTTTCATTGTTTACGCAATACCGCTGAAGTTTAAAAATGCTTTGGAACTCTTCCATTGTTCTTGGAATTCTACTGAAGTTTAAAAACGTTTGGTACTCTTCCATTGTTCTCGGAATTCTGCTGATGTTTAACAATGCTTTGGAGCTCTTCCTTTGTTCACAGAATACCTCTGAAGTTTAATAATGCTTTGGAACCCTTTCAATTTTCTCGGAATTCCGCTGAAGTTGAAAAATGCTTTTGTACTCTTCCATTGTTCTCAGTATTTCGCGGAAGTTTAAAAAAGCTTTGGAACTCTTGCATTATTCTCGGAATTCCACTGAAGTTTAAAAATGCTTTGGAACTTTTCCATTGTTCTCGGAATTCTGCAGAAGTTTTAAAAATGCTTTGGAACTCTTCCATTGTTCTCGGAATTCCGCTGGTCTTTAACAATGCTTGGGAACTGTTCCATTTTTCCGGGATTTCCGCTGAAGTTTAAAAATCCTTTGGAACTCTTCCATTGTTCTCGGAATTCCGTTCATGTTTAACAATGCTTTGGAACTCTTCCATTGTTCTTGGAATTATACTAAGCTTTAAAAATGTTTTGGAAATCTTCCTTTGTTCTCGGAATTCCGCTGATGTTTAACAATGCTTTGGAACTCTTCCATTGTTCTCGGAATTCTGATGAAGTTTAAAAATGCTTTGGAACTCTTTTATTGTTCTCAGAATTCCGCTGAAGTTTAAAAATGCTTTTGAACTCTTCCATTGTTCTCATAATTCAGCTGAAGATTAAAAATGCTTTGGAACTTTTCCATTGTTCTCGGAATTCCGCTGATGTTAAACAATGCTTTGGAACTCTTCCATTGTTCTTGGAATTCCGCTTATGTTTAACAAAGCTTTGGAACTCTTCCATTGTTCTCGGAATTCTGCTGAAGTTTAAAAATGCTTTGGAAAACTTCCATTGTTCTTGGTATTCCGCTGATGTTTAACAATGCTTTGGAACTCTTCCATTGTTCTCAGAATTCCGCTGATATTTATCAATGCTTTGCAACTATTCCATAGTTCACGGAATTTCGCTGAAGTATAAAAATCCTTTGGAACTCTTCCATTGTTCTCAGAATTCCGATGAAGTTTAAAACTGCTTTGGAACTCTTCTATTATTCTCGGAATTCCGCTGAAGATTAAAAATGCTTTGGAACTCTTCCAATGTTCTCGAAATTCTGCTGAAGTTTAAAAATGCTTAGGAAATCTTCCATTGTTCACGGAATTATGCTGAAGTTTAAAAATGATTTGGAACTCTTGCATTGTTCTCAGAATTCCTCTGATGTTTATCAATGCTTTGGAACACTTCCATTGTTCACGGAATTCCGCTGAAGTTTAAAAAGGCTTTGCAACTCTTCTATTGTTCTCGGAATTCCGCTGATGTTTAACAATACTTTGGAACTCTTCCATTGTTCTCGGAAATCCCCCTAAGTTAAAAAATGCTTTGGAACTCTTCCATTGTTCTCGGAATTCTGCTGTAATTTAAAAATGCTTTGGAAATCTTCCATTGTTCTCGGAATTCCGCTGAAGTTTAACAATGCTTTGGAACTCTTCCAATGTTCTCGGAATTCTGCTGAAGTAAAAAAAAGCTTTGGAACTCTTCCATTGTTCTCGGAATTCTGCTCATGTTTAACAATGCTTTGGAACTCTTCCATTGTTCTCGGAATTATACTAAAGTTTAAAAATGTTTTGGAACTCTTCCATTGTTCTCGGAATTCCGCTGATGTTTAACAATGCTTTGGAACTCTTCCATTGTTCTCGGCAATCCGTTGAAGTTCAACAATGCTTTGAAACTTGTCCATTGTTCACGGATATCCTCTGAAGTTTAAAAATGCTTTGGAACTCTTCCATTGTTCTCGGAATTCCACTGAAGATTAAAAATGCTTTGGAACTCTTCCAATGTTCTCGGAATTCTGCTGAAGTTTAAAAATTCTTTGGAACTCTTCCATTCTTCTCAGAATTTCGATGAAGTTTAAAACTGCTTTGGAACTCTTCTATTATTCAAGGAATTCCACTGAAGATTAAAAATGCTTTTCAACTCTTCCAATGTTCTCGGAATTCTGCTGAAGTTTAAAAATGATTTGGAACTCTTCCAATGTTCTCGGAATTCCGCTTATGTTTAACAATGCTTTGGAACTCTTCCATTGTTCTCGGAATACTGCTGAAGTTTAAAAATGCTTTGGAAAACTTCCATTGTACTTGGAATTCCGCTGATGTTTAACAATGCTTTGGAATTCTTTCATTGTTCACGGAATTCCGCTGAAGTTTAAAAATGCTTTGGAACTCTTCCATTGTTCTCAGAATTCCGCTGATATTTATCAATGCTTTGGAACTCTTCCATGGTTCAGGAATTTCACTGAAGTATAAAAATGCTTTGGAACTCTTCTATTGTTTTCGGAATTCCGCTGATGTTTAACAATGCTTTGAAACTCTTCCATTGTTCTTATAACTCCGTTGTAATTTAAAAATGCTTTGGAACTCTTCCATTGTTCTCTTAATTCCACTGAAGTTTAACAATGCTTTGTAACTCTTCCAATGTTCTCGGTATTCTGCTGAAGTTTAAAAATGCTTTGGAACTCTTCCATTGTTCTCGGAATTCTGCTGAAGTTTAAAAATGCTTTGTAAATCTTCCTTTGTTCACGGAATTATTCTGAAGTTTAAAAATGATTTGGAACTCTTCCATTGTTCTCACTATTCCTCTGATGTTTAACAATGCTTTGGAACTCTTCCATTGTTTACGGAATTCCGCTGAAGTTTAAAAATGCTTTGCAACTCTTCTATTGTTCTCGGAATTCCGCTGATGTTTAACAATACTTTGGAGCTCTTCCATTGTTCTCCGAAATCCCCCTAAGTTAAAAAATACTTTGGAACTCTTCCATTGTTCTCGGAATTCTGCTGTAATTTAAAAATGCTTTGGAAATCTTCCATTGTTCTCGGAATTCCGCTGAAGTTTAACAATGCTTTGGAAATCTTCCAATGTTCTCGGAATTCTGCTGAAGTTTAAAAACGCTTTGGAACTCTTCCATTGTTCTCGGAATTCTGCTAAAGTTTAAAAATGCTTTGGAAACTCTTCCATTGTTCACTGTATATGCTGAAGTTTAAAAATGCTTTGGAACTCTTCCATTGTTCTCAGAATTCCTCTGATGTTTAACAATGCTTTTGAACTTTTCCATTGTTCACGGAATTCCGCTGAAGTTTAGCAATGCTTTGGAACTCTTTCATTGTTTACGGAATACCGCTGAAGTTTAAAAATGCTTTGGAACTCTTCCATTGTTTTTGGAATTCTACTGAAGTTTAAAAACGTTTGGTACTCTTCCATTGTTCTCGGAATTCTGCTGATGTTTAACAATGCTTTGGAACTCTTTCATTGTTCACAGAATACCTCTGAAGTTTAATAATGCTTTGGAACTCTTCCAATTTTCTCGGAATTCCGATGAAGTTGAAAAATGCTTTTGTACTCTTCCATTGTTCTCAGTATTTCGCGGAAGTTTAAAAAAGCTTTGGAACTCTTGCATTATTCTCGGAATTCCACTGAAGTTTAAAAATGCTTTGGAACTTTTCCATTGTTCTCGGAATTCTGCAGAAGTTTTAAAAATGCTTTGGAACTCTTCCATTGTTCTCGGAATTCCGCTGGTCTTTAACAATGCTTGGGAACTGTTCCATTTTTCCGGGATTTCCGATGAAGTTTAAAAATCCTTTGGAACTCTTCCATTGTTCTCGGAATTCTGTTCATGTTTAACAATGCTTTGGAACTCTTCCATTGTTCTTGGAATTATACTAAGCTTTAAAAATGTTTTGGAAATCTTCCTTTGTTCTCGGAATTCCGCTGATGTTTAACAATGCTTTGAAACTCTTCCATTGTTCTCGGAATTCTGATGAAGTTTAAAAATGCTTTGGAACTCTTTTATTGTTCTCAGAATTCCGCTGAAGTTTAAAAATGCTTTTGAACTCTTCCATTGTTCTCATAATTCAGCTGAAGATTAAAAATGCTTTGGAACTTTTCCATTGTTCTCGGAATTCCGCTGATGTTTAACAATGCTTTGGAACTCTTCCATTGTTCTTGGAATTCCGCTGATGTTTAACAAAGCTTTGGAACTCTTCCATTGTTCTCGGAATTCTGCTGAAGTTTAAAAATGCTTTGGAAAACTTCCATTGTTCTTGGTATTCCGCTGATGTTTAACAATGCTTTGGAACTTTTCCATTGTTCTCAGAATTCCGCTGATATTTATCAATGCTTTGCAACTATTCCATAGTTCACAGAATTTCGCTGAAGTATAAAAATCCTTTGGAACTCTTCCATTGTTCTCAGAATTCCGATGAAGTTTAAAACTGCTTTGGAACTCTTCTATTATTCTCGGAATTCCGCTGAAGATTAAAAATGCTTTGGAACTCTTCCAATGTTCTTGAAATTCTGCTGAAGTTTAAAAATGCTTAGGAAATCTTCCATTGTTCACGGAATTATGCTGAAGTTTAAAAATGATTTGGAACTCTTCCATTGTTCTCAGAATTCCTCTGATGTTTATCAATGCTTTGGAACACTTCCATTGTTCACGGAATTCCGCTGAAGTTTAAAAAGGCTTTGGAACTCTTCTATTGTTCTCGGAATTCCGCTGATGTTTAACAATACTTTGGAACTCTTCCATTGTTCTCGGAAATCCCCCTAAGTTAAAAAATGCTTTGGAACTATTCCATTGTTCTCGGAATTCTGCTGTAATTTAAAAATGCTTTGGAAATCTACCATTGTTCTCGGAATTCCGCTGAAGTTTAACAATGCTTTGGAACTCTTCTAATGTTCTCGGAATTCTGCTGAAGTTTAAAAAAGCTTTGGAACTCTTCCATTGTTCTCGGAATTCTGCTCATGTTTAACAATGCTTTGGAACTCTTCCATTGTTCTCGGAATTATACTAAAGTTTAAAAATGTTTTGGAACTCTTCCATTGTTCTCGGAATTCCGCTGGTGTTTAACAATGCTTTGGAACTCTTCCATTGTTCTCGGCAATCCGTTGAAGTTCAACAATGCTTTGAACCTTGTCCATTGTTCACGGAAATCCTCTGAAGTTTAAAAATGCTTTGGAACTCTTCCATTGTTCTCGGAATTCCACTGATGTTTAACAATGCTTTGGAGCTCTTTCATTGTTCTCATAATTCTGCTGATGTTTAAAAATGCTTTGGAACTTTTTCATTTTTCTCGGAATTCCGCTGATGTTTAACAATGCTTTGGAACTCTTCCATTGTTCTCGGAATTCTGCTGATGTTTAACAAAGCTTTGGAACTCTTCCATTGTTCTCGGAATTCTGCTGAAGTTTAAAAATGCTTTGGAACTCTTCTATTGTTCTCGGAAATCCCCATAAGTTTAAAAATGCTTTGGAACTCTTCCATTGTTCTCAGTATTCCGATGAAGTTTAAAACTGCTTTGGAACTCTTCTATTATTCTCGAAATTCCACTGAAGATTAAAAATGCTTTGGAACTCTTCCAATGTTCTCGGAATTCTGCTGAAGTTTAAAAATGATTTGTAACTCTACCATTGTTCTCGGAATTCCGCTGATGTTTAACAATGCTTTGGAACTCTTCCATTGTTCTCGGAATACTGCTGAAGTTTAAAAATGCTTTGGAAAACTTCCATTTTACTTGGAATTCCGCTGATGTTTAACAATGCTTTGGAATTCTTTCATTGTTCACGGAATTCTGCTGAAGTTTAAAAATGCTTTGGAACTCTTCCATTGTTCTCAGAATTCCGCTGATATTTATCAATGCTTTGGAACTCTTCCATGGTTCAGGAATTTCACTGAAGTATAAAAATGCTTTGGAACTCTTCTATTGTTTTCGGAATTCCACTGATGTTTAACAATGCTTTGGAACACTTCCATTGTTCTCGGAAATCCGCTAATGTTTAACAATGCTTTGAAACTCTTCCATTGTTCTCGGATCTCCGCTGTAATTTAAAAATGCTTTGGAACTCTTCCGTTGTTTTCTTAATTCCGATGAAGTTTAACAATGCTTTGTAACTCTTCCAATGTTCTCGGAATTCTGCTGAAGTTTAAAAATGCTTTGGAACTCTTCCATTGTTCTCGGAATTCTGCTGAAGTTTAAAAATGCTTTGTAAATCTTCCTTTGTTCACGGAATTATGCTGAAGTTTAAAAATGATTTGGAACTCTTCCATTGTTCTCAGAATTCCTCTGTTGTTTAACAATGCTTTGGAACTCTTCCATTGTTCACAGAATTCCGCTGAAGTTTAAAAATGCTTTGCAGCTCTTCTATTGTTCTCGGAATTCCGCTGATGTTTATCAATACTTTGGAACTCTTCCATTGTTCTCCGAAATCCCCCTAAGTTAAAAAATACTTTGGAACTCTTCCATTGTTCTCGGAATTCTGCTGTAATTTAAAAATGCTTTGGAAATCTTCCATTGTTCTCGGAATTCCGCTGAAGTTTTACAATGCTTTGGAACTCTTCCAATGTTCTCAGAATTCTGCTGAAGTTTAAAAACGCTTTGGAACTCTTCCATTGTTCTCGGAATTCTGCTAAATTTTAAAAATGCTTTGGAAAATCTTCCATTGTTCACTGTATATGCTGAAGTTTAAAAATGCTTTGGAACTCTTCCATTGTTCTCAGAATTCCTCTGATGTTTAACAATGCTTTGGAACTCTTCCATTGTTCACGGAATTCCGCTGAAGTTTAAAAATGCTTTGCAACTCTTATATTGTTCTCGGAATTCCGCTGATCTTTTAACAACACTTTGGAACTCTTCCATTGTTCTTGGAAATCCCCCTAAGATTAAAAATGCTTTGGAACTCTTCCATTGTTCTCGGGAATCCGCTGAACTTTAACAATGCTTTGGAACTCTTCCATTGTTCTCGGAAATCCGCTGAAGTTTAACAATGCTTTGGAACTCTTCCATTGTTCTCGGAATTCTACTGATGTTTAACAATGCTTTGGAACTCTTCCAATGTTCTTGGAATTCTGCTGAAGTTTAAAAATGCTTTGGAACTCTTCCCTTGTTCTCGGAATTCCGCTGATTTTTAACAATGCTTTGAAACTCTTCCAATGTTCATGGAAAACCGCTGAAATTTAAAAATGCTTTGGAACTCTATCATTGTTCTCGGAATTATGCTGAAGTTTAAAAATGCTTTGGAACCCTTCCATTGTTCTCAGAATTCCTCTGATGTTTAACAATACTTTGGAATGCTTCCATTGTTCGTGGAATTCTACTGAAGTTTAAAAACATTTGGTACTCTTCCATTGTTCTCGGAATTCCGCTGATTTTTAACAATGCTTTGAAACTCTTCCAATGTTCATGGAAAACCGCTGAAATTTAAAAATGCTTTGGAACTCTATCATTGTTCTCGGAAATCCGCTGAAGTTTAACATTGCTTTGGAACTCTACCATTGTTTACGGAGTACCGCTGAAGTTTAAAAATGCTTTGGAACTCTTCCATTGTTCGTTGAATTCTACTGAAGTTTAAAAACATTTGGTACTCTTCCATTTTTCTCGGAATTCTCCTGATGTTTAACAATGCTTTGGAGCTCTTCAGTTGTTCATAGAATACCTCTGAAGTTTAATAATGCTTTGGAACTCTTCCAATTTTCTCGGAATTCCACTGAAGTTGAAAAAAGCTTTTGTACTCTTCCATTGTTCTCAGTATTTTGCTGAAGTTTAAAAAAGCTTTGGAACTCTTGCATTATTCTCAGAATTCCACTGAAGTTTAAAAATGCTTTGGAACTTTTCCTTTGTTCTTGGAATTCTGCAGAAGTTTTAAAAATGCTTTGGAACTCTTCCATTGTTCTCGGAATTCCGCTGGTCTTTAACAATGCTTGGGAACTGTTCAATTTTTCCGGGATTTCCGCTGAAGTTTAAAAATCCTTTGGAACTCTTCCATTGTTCTCGGAATTCCGCTCATGTTTAACAATGCTTTGGAACTCTTCCATTGTTCTCGGAATTATACTAAAGTTTAAAAATGTTTTGGAACTCTTCCTTTGTTCTCAGAATTCCGCTGATGTTTAACAATGCTTTGGAACTCTTCCATTGTTCTCGGAATTCTGATGAAGTTTAAAAATGCTTTGGAACTCTTTTATTGTTCTCAGAATTCCGCTGAAGTTTAAAAATGCTTTGGAACTCTTCCATTGTTCTCATAATTCAGCTGAAGATTAAAAATGCTTTGGAACTTTTCTATTGTTCTCGGAATTCCGCTGATGTTTAACAATGCTTTGGAACTCTTCCATTGTTCTTGGAATTCCGCTGATGTTTAACAAAGCTTTGGAACTCTTCCATTGTTCTCAGAATTCCGCTGATATTTATCAATGCTTTGCAACTATTCCATAGTTCACGGAATTTCGCTGAAGTATAAAAATGCTTTGGTACTCTTCCATTGTTCTCAGAATTCCAATGAAGTTTAAAACTGCTTTGGAACACTTCTATTATTCTCGGAATTCCACTGAAGATTAAAAATGCTTTGGAACTCTTACAATGTTCTCGGAATTCTGCTGAAGTTTAAAAATGATTTGTAACTCTTCCATTGTTCTCGGAATTCCGCTGATGTTTAACAATGATTTGGAACTCTTCCATTGTTCTCGGAAATCCGCTAATGTTTAACAATGCTTTGAAACTCTTCCATTGTTCTCGGAACTCCGCTGTAATTTAAAAATGCTTTGGAATTCTTCCATTGTTCTCTTAATTCCACTGAAGTTTAACAATGCTTTGTAACTCTTCCAATGTTCTCGGAATTCTGCTGAAGTTTAAAAATGCTTTGGAAATCTTCCATTGTTCTCGGAATTCTGCTGAAGTTTAAAAATGCTTTGTAAATCTTCTTTTGTTCACGGAATTATCCTGAAGTTTAAAAATGATTTGGAACTCTTCCATTGTTCTCAGAATTCCTCTGATGTTTAACAATGCTTTGGAACTCTTCCATTGTTCACGGAATTCCGCTGAAGTTTAAAAATGCTTTGCAACTCTTATATTGTTCTCGGAATTCCGCTGATCTTTTAACAACACTTTGGAACTCTTCCATTGTTCTTGGAAATCCCCCTAAGATTAAAAATGCTTTGGAAATCTTCCATTGTTCTCGGGAATCCGCTGAACTTTAACAATGCTTTGGAACTCTTCCATTGTTCTCGGAAATCCGCTGAAGTTTAACAATGCTTTGGAACTCTTCCATTGTTCTCGGAATTCTACTGATGTTTAACAATGCTTTGGAACTCTTCCAATGTTCTTGGAATTCTGCTGAAGTTTAAAAATGCTTTGGAACTCTATCATTGTTCTCGGAATTATGCTGAAGTTTAAAAATGCTTTGGAACTCTTCCATTGTTCTCAGAATTCCTCTGATGTTTAACAATACTTTGGAATGCTTCCATTGTTCGTGGAATTCTACTGAAGTTTAAAAACATTTGGTACTCTTCCATTGTTCTCGGAATTCCGCTGATTTTTAACAATGCTTTGAAACTCTTCCAATGTTCATGGAAAACCGCTGAAATTTAAAAATGCTTTGGAACTCTATCATTGTTCTCGGAAATCCGCTGAAGTTTAACAATGCTTTGGAACTCTACCATTGTTTACGGAGTACCGCTGAAGTTTAAAAATGCTTTGGAACTCTTCCATTGTTCGTGGAATTCTACTGAAGTTTAAAAACATTTGGTACTCTTCCATTGTTCTCGGAATTCTCCTGTTGTTTAACAATGCTTTGGAGCTCTTCAGTTGTTCATAGAATACCTCTGAAGTTTAATAATGCTTTGGAACTCTTCCAATTTTCTCGGAATTCCACTGAAGTTGAAAAAAGATTTTGTACTCTTCCATTGTTCTCAGTATTTTGCTGAAGTTTAAAAAAGCTTTGGAACTCTTGCATTATTCTCAGAATTCCACTGAAGTTTAAAAATGCTTTGGAACTTTTCCATTGTTCTCGGAATTCTGCAGAAGTTTTAAAAATGCTTTGGAACTCTTCCATTGTTCTCGGAATTCCGCTGGTCTTTAACAATGCTTGGGAACTGTTCAATTTTTCCGGGATTTCCGCTGAAGTTTAAAAATCCTTTGGAACTCTTCCATTGTTCTCGGAATTCCGCTCATGTTTAACAATGCTTTGGAACTCTTCCATTGTTCTCGGAATTATACTAAAGTTTAAAAATGTTTTGGAACTCTTCCATTGTTCTCCGAAATCCCCCTAAGTTAAAAAATACTTTGGAACTCTTCCATTGTTCTCGGAATTCTGCTGTAATTTAAAAATGCTTTGGAAATCTTCCATTGTTCTCGGAATTCCGCTGAAGTTTAACAATGCTTTGGAACTCTTCCAATGTTCTCAGAATTCTGCTGAAGTTTAAAAATGCTTTGGAACTCTTCCATTGTTCTCGGAATTCTGCTAAAGTTTAAAAATGCTTTGGAAAATCTTCCATTGTTCACTGTATATGCTGAAGTTTAAAAATGCTTTGGAACTCTTCCATTGTTCTCAGAATTCCTCTGATGTTTAACAATGCTTTGGAACTCTTCCATTGTTCACGGAATTCCGCTGAAGTTTAAAAATGCTTTGCAACTCTTATATTGTTCTCGGAATTCCGCTGATCTTTTAACAACACTTTGGAACTCTTCCATTGTTCTTGGAAATCCCCCTAAGTTTAAAAATGCTTTGGAACTCTTCCATTTTTCTCGGGAATCCGCTGAACTTTAACAATGCTTTGGAACTCTTCCATTGTTCTCGGAAATCCGCTGAAGTTTAACAATGCTTTGGAACTCTTCCATTGTTCTCGGAATTCTACTGATGTTTAACAATGCTTTGGAACTCTTCCAATGTTCTTGGAAATCTGCTGAAGTTTAAAAATGCTTTGGAACTCTTCCATTGTTCTCGGAATTCCGCTGATTTTTAACAATGCTTTGAAACTCTTCCAATGTTCATGGAAAACCGCTGAAATTTAAAAATGCTTTGGAACTCTATCATTGTTCTCGGAATTATGCTGAAGTTTAAAAATGCTTTGGAACTCTTCCATTGTTCTCAGAATTCCTCTGATGTTTAACAATACTTTGGAATGCTTCCATTGTTCTCGGAATTCCCCCTAAGTTTAAAAATGCTTTGGAACTCTTCAATTGTTCTCGGAAATCCGCTGAAGTTTAACAATGCTTTGGAACTCTACCATTGTTTACGGAATACCGCTGAAGTTTAAAAATGCTTTGGAACTCTTCCATTGTTCGTGGAATTCTACTGAAGTTTAAAAACATTTGGTACTCTTCCATTGTTCTCGGAATTCTGCTGATGTTTAACAATGCTTTGGAGCTCTTCAGTTGTTCATAGAATACCTCTGAAGTTTAATAATGCTTTGGAACTCTTCCAATTTTCTCGGAATTCCACTGAAGTTGAATAAAGCTTTTGTACTTTTCCATTGTTCTCAGTATTTTGCTGAAGTTTAAAAAAGCTTTGGAACTCTTGCATTATTCTCGGAATTCCACTGAAGTTTAAAAATGCTTTGGAACTCTTCCAATGTTCTTTAAATTCTGCTGAAGTTTAAAAATGCTTTGGAACTCTTCCATTGTTCTCGGAATTCCGCTGATTTTTAACAATGCTTTGAAACTCTTCCAATGTTCATGGAAAACCGCTGAAATTTAAAAATGCTTTGGAACTCTATCATTGTTCTCGGAATTATGCTGAAGTTTAAAAATGCTTTGGAACTCTTCCATTGTGATCAGAATTCCTCTGATGTTTAACAATACTTTGGAATGCTTCCATTGTTCGTGGAATTCTACTGAAGTTTAAAAACATTTGGTACTCTTCCATTGTTCTCGGAATTCCGCTGATTTTTAACAATGCTTTGAAACTCTTCCAATGTTCATGGAAAACCGCTGAAATTTAAAAATGCTTTGGAACTCTATCATTGTTCTCGGAAATCCGCTGAAGTTTAACAATGCTTTGGAACTCTACCATTGTTTACGGAGTACCGCTGAAGTTTAAAAATGCTTTGGAACTCTTCCATTGTTCGTGGAATTCTACTGAAGTTTAAAAACATTTGGTACTCTTCCATTGTTCTTGGAATTCTCCTGATGTTTAACAATGCTTTGGAGCTCTTCAGTTGTTCATAGAATACCTCTGAAGTTTAATAATGCTTTGGAACTCTTCCAATTTTCTCGGAATTCCACTGAAGTTGAAAAAAGCTTTTGTACTCTTCCATTGTTCTCAGTATTTTGCTGAAGTTTAAAAAAGCTTTGGAACTCTTGCATTATTCTCGGAATTCCACTGAAGTTTAAAAATGCTTTGGAACTTTTCCATTGTTCTCGGAATTCTGCAGAAGTTTTAAAAATGCTTTGGAACTCTTCCATTGTTCTCGGAATTCCGCTGGTCTTTAACAATGCTTGGGAACTGTTCCATTTTTCCGGGATTTCCGCTGAAGTTTAAAAATCCTTTGGAACTCTTCCATTGTTCTCGGAATTCCGCTCATGTTTAACAATGCTTTGGAACTCTTCCATTGTTCTCGGAATTATACTAAAGTTTAAAAATGTTTTGGAACTCTTCCTTTGTTCTCAGAATTCCGCTGATGTTTAACAATGCTTTGGAACTCTTCCATTGTTTTCGGAATTCTGATGAAGTTTAAAAATGCTTTGGAACTCTTTTATTGTTCTCAGAATTCCGCTGAAGTTTAAAAATGCTTTGGAACTCTTCCATTGTTCTCATAATTCAGCTGAAGATTAAAAATGCTTTGGAACTTTTCCATTGTTCTCGGAATTCCGCTGATGTTTAACAAAGCTTTGGAACTCTTCCATTGTTCTCGGAATTCTGCTGAAGTTTAAAAATGCTTTGGAAAACTTCCATTGTTCTTGGAATTCCGCTGATGTTTAACAATGCTTTGGAACTCTTCCATTGTTCTCAGAATTCCGCTGATATTTATCAATGCTTTGCTACTCTTCCATAGTTCACGGAATTTCGCTGAAGTATAAAAATGCTTTGGAACTCTTCCATTGTTCTCAGAATTCCAATGAAGTTTAAAACTGCTTTGGAACACTTCTATTATTCTCGGAATTCCACTGAAGATTAAAAATGCTTTGGAACTCTTCCAATGTTCTCGGAATTCTGCTGAAGTTTAAAAATGCTTTGTAACTCTTCCATTGTTCTCGGAATTCCGCTGATGTTTAACAATGATTTGGAACTCTTCCATTGTTCTCGGAAATCCGCTAATGTTTAACAATGCTTTGAAACTCTTCCATTGTTCCCGGAACTCCGCTGTAATTTAAAAATGCTTTGGAACTCTTCCATTGTTCTCTTAATTCCACTGAAGTTTAACAATGCTTTGTAACTCTTCCAATGTTCTCGGAATTCTGCTGAAGTTTAAAAATGCTTTGGAACTCTTCCATTGTTCTCGGAATTCTGCTGAAGTTTAAAAATGCTTTGTAAATCTTCCTTTGTTCACGGAATTATGCTGAAGTTTAAAAATGATTTGGAACTCTTCCATTGTTCTCAGAATTCCTCTGATGTTTAACAATGCTTTGGAACTATTCCATTGTTCACAGAATTCCGCTGAAGTTTAAAAATGCTTTGCAACTCTTCTATTGTTCTCGGAATTCCGCTGATGTTTAACAATACTTTGGAACTCTTCCATTGTTCTCCGAAATCCCCCTAAGTTAAAAAATACTTTGGAACTCTTCCATTGTTCTCGGAATTCTGCTGTAATTTAAAAATGCTTTGGAAATCTTCCATTGTTCTCGGAATTCCGCTGAAGTTTAACAATGCTTTGGAACTCTTCCAATGTTCTCAGAATTCTGCTGAAGTTTAAAAACGCTTTGGAACTCTTCCATTGTTCTCGGAATTCTGCTAAAGTTTAAAAATGCTTTGGAAAATCTTCCATTGTTCACTGTATATGCTGAAGTTTAAAAATGCTTTGGAACTCTTCCATTGTTCTCAGAATTCCTCTGATGTTTAACAATGCTTTGGAACTCTTCCATTGTTCACGGAATTCCGCTGAAGTTTAAAAATGCTTTGCAACTCTTATATTGTTCTCGGAATTCCGCTGATCTTTTAACAACACTTTGGAACTCTTCCATTGTTCTTGGAAATCCCCCTAAGTTTAAAAATGCTTTGGAACTCTTCCATTTTTCTCGGGAATCCGCTGAACTTTAACAATGCTTTGGAACTCTTTCATTGTTCTCGGAAATCCGCTGAAGTTTAACAATGCTTTGGAACTCTTCCATTGTTCTCGGAATTCTACTGATGTTTAACAATGCTTTGGAACTCTTCCAATGTTCTTGGAAATCTGCTGAAGTTTAAAAATGCTTTGGAACTCTTCCATTGTTCTCGGAATTCCGCTGATTTTTAAAAATGCTTTGAAACTCTTCCAATGTTCATGGAAAACCGCTGAAATTTAAAAATGCTTTGGAACTCTATCATTGTTCTCGGAATTATGCTGAAGTTTAAAAATGCTTTGGAACTCTTCCATTGTTCTCAGAATTCCTCTGATGTTTAACAATACTTTGGAATGCTTCCATTGTTCTCGGAATTCCCCCTAAGTTTAAAAATGCTTTGGAACTCTTCAATTGTTCTCGGAAATCCGCTGAAGTTTAACAATGCTTTGGAACTCTACCATTGTTTACGGAATACCGCTGAAGTTTAAAAATGCTTTGGAACTCTTCCATTGTTCGTGGAATTCTACTGAAGTTTAAAAACATTTGGTACTCTTCCATTGTTCTCGGAATTCTGCTGATGTTTATCAATGCTTTGGAGCTCTTCAGTTGTTCATAGAATACCTCTGAAGTTTAATAATGCTTTGGAACTCTTCCAATTTTCTCGGAATTCCACTGAAGTTGAAAAAAGCTTTTGTACTTTTCCATTGTTCTCAGTATTTTGCTGAAGTTTAAAAAAGCTTTGGAACTCTTGCATTATTCTCGGAATTCCACTGAAGTTTAAAAATGCTTTGGAACTTTTTCATTGTTCTCGGAATTCTGCAGAAGTTTTAAAAATGCTTTGGAACTCTTCCATTGTTCTCGGAATTCCGCTGGTCTTTAACAATGCTTGGGAACTGTTCCATTTTTCCGGGATTTCCGCTGAAGTTTAAAAATCCTTTGGAACTCTTCCATTGTTCTCAGAATTCCGCTCATGTTTAACAATGCTTTGGAACTCTTCCATTGTTCTCGGAATTATACTAAAGTTTAAAAATGTTTTGGAACTCTTCCTTTGTTCTCAGAATTCCGCTGATGTTTAACAATGCTTTGGAACTCTTCCATTGTTCTCAGAATTCCGCTGATATTTATCAATGCTTTGCAACTATTCCATAGTTCACGGAATTTCGCTGAAGTATAAAAATGCTTTGGAACTCTTCCATTGTTCTCAGAATTCCAATGAAGTTTAAAACTGCTTTGGAACACTTTTATTATTCTCGGAATTCCACTGAAGATTAAAAATGCTTTGGAACTCTTCCAATGTTCTCGGAATTCTGCTGAAGTTTAAAAATGCTTTGTAACTCTTCCATTGTTCTCGGAATTCCGCTGATGTTTAACAATGATTTGGAACACTTCCATTGTTATCAGAATTCTGCTGAAGTTTAAAAATGCTTTGGAAAACTTCCATTGTTCTTGGAATTCCGCTGATGTTTAACAATGCTTTGGAATTCTTCCATTGTTCACGGACTTCCGCTGAAGTTTTAAAATGCTTTGGAACTCTTCCATTGTTCTCAGAATTCCACTGATATTTATCAATGCTTTGGAACTCTTCCATTTTTCAGGAATTTCACTGAAGTATAAAAATGCTTTGGAACTCTTCCATTGTTTTCGGAATTCCGCTGATGTTTAACAATGCTTTGGAACTCTTACATTGTTCTCGGTATTCCGCTGTAATTTAAAAATTATTTGGAACTCCTCCATTGTTCTCGGAATTCCGCTGAAGTTTAACAATGCTTTGTAACTCTTCCATTATTCTCGGATTTCTGCTAAAGTTTAAAAACGCTTTGGAACTCTTGCACTGTTCTCGGAATTCTGCTGAAGTTTAAAAATGCTTTGGAACTCTTCCATTGTTCACGGAATTATGCTGAAGTTTAAAAATGCTTTGGAACTCTTCCATTATTCTCAGAATTCCTCTGATGTTTAACAATGCTTTGGAACTCTTCCATTGTTCACGGAATTCCGCTGAAGTTTAAAAATGCTTTGCAACTCTTCTATTGTTCTCGGACTTCCGCTGATCTTTTAACAACACTTTGGAACTCTTCCATTGTTCTTGGAAATCCCCCTAAGTTTAAAAATTCTTTGGAACTCTTCCATTGTTCTCGGGAATCCGCTGAACTTTAACAATGCTTTGGAACTCTTCCATTGTTCTCGGAAATCCGCTGAAGTTTAACAATGCTTTGGAACTCTTCCATTGTTCTCGGAATTCTACTGATGTTTAACAATGCTTTGGAACTCTTCCATTGTTCTCGGAATTCCGCTGATTTTTAACAATGCTTTGAAACTCTTCCAATGTTCATGGAAAACCGCTGAAATTTAAAAATGCTTTGGAACTCTATCATTGTTCTCGGAATTATGCTGAAGTTTAAAAATGCTTTGGAACTCTTCCATTGTTCTCAGAATTCCTCTGATGTTTAACAATACTTTGGAATGCTTCCATTGTTCATGGAATTCTACTGAAGTTTAAAAACATTTGGTACTCTTCCATTGTTCTCGGAATTCCGCTGATTTTTAACAATGCTTTGAAACTCTTCCAATGTTCATGGAAAACCGCTGAAATTTAAAAATGCTTTGGAACTCTATCATTGTTCTCGGAAATCCGCTGAAGTTTAACAATGCTTTGGAACTCTACCATTGTTTACGGAGTACCGCTGAAGTTTAAAAATGCTTTGGAACTCTTCCATTGTTCGTGGAATTCTACTGAAGTTTAAAAACATTTGGTACTCTTCCATTGTTCTCGGAATTCTGCTGATGTTTAACAATGCTTTGGAGCTCTTCAGTTGTTCATAGAATACCTCTGAAGTTTAATAATGCTTTGGAACTCTTCCAAATTTCTCGGAATTCCACTGAAGTTGAAAAAAGCTTTTGTACTCTTCCATTGTTCTCAGTATTTTGCTGAAGTTTAAAAAAGCTTTGGAACTCTTGCATTATTCTCGGAATTCCACTGAAGTTTAAAAATGCTTTGGAACTTTTCCATTGTTCTCGGAATTCTGCAGAAGTTTTAAAAATGCTTTGGAACTCTTCCATTGTTCTCGGAATTCCGCTGGTCTTTAACAATGCTTGGGAACTGTTCCATTTTTCCGGGATTTCCGCTGAAGTTTAAAAATCCTTTGGAACTCTTCCATTGTTCTCGGAATTCCGCTCATGTTTAACAATGCTTTGGAACTCTTCCATTTTTCTCGGAATTATACTAAAGTTTAAAAATGTTTTGGAACTCTTCCTTTGTTCTCAGAATTCCGCTGATGTTTAACAATGCTTTGGAACTCTTCCATTGTTCTCGGAATTCTGATGAAGTCTAAAAATGCTTTGGAACTCTTTTATTGTTCTCAGAATTCCGCTGAAGTTTAAAAATGCTTTGGAACTCTTCCATTGTTCTCATAATTCAGCTGAAGATTAAAAATGCTTTGGAACTTTTCCATTGTTCTCGGAATTCCGCTGATGTTTAACAAAGCTTTGGAACTCTTCCATTGTTCTCGGAATTCTGCTGAAGTTTAAAAATGCTTTGGAAAACTTCCATTGTTCTTGGAATTCCGCTGATGTTTAACAATGCTTTGTAACTCTTCCATTGTTCTCAGAATTCCGCTGATATTTATCAATGCTTTGCTACTATTTCATAGTTCACGGAATTTCGCTGAAGTATAAAAATGCTTTGGAACTCTTCCATTGTTCTCAGAGTTCCAATGAAGTTTAAAACTGCTTTGGAACACTTCTATTATTCTCGGAATTCCACTGAAGATTAAAAATGCTTTGGAACTCTTCCAATGTTCTCGGAATTCTGCTGAAGTTGAAAAATGCTTTGTAACTCTTCCATTGTTCTCGGAATTCCGCTGATGTTTAAAAATGCTTTGGAACTCTTCCATTGTTCTCAGAATTCCTCTGATGTTTAACAATGCTTTGGAACTCTTCCATTGTTTACGGAATTCCGCTGAAGTTTAAAAATGCTTTGCAACTCTTATATTGTTCTCGGAATTCCGCTGATCTTTTAACAACACTTTGGAACTCTTCCATTGTTCTTGGAAATCCCCCTAAGTTTAAAAATGCTTTGGAACTCTTCCATTGTTCTCGGGAATCCGCTGAACTTTAACAATGCTTTGGAACTCTTGCATTGTTCTCGGAAATCCGCTGAAGTTTAACAATGCTTTGGAACTCTTCCATTGTTCTCGGAATTCTACTGATGTTTAACAATGCTTTGGAACTCTTCCAATGTTCTTGGAAATCTGCTGAAGTTTAAAAATGCTTTGGAACTCTTCCATTGTTCTCGGAATTCCGCTGATTTTTAACAATGCTTTGAAACTCTTCCAATGTTCATGGAAAACCGCTGAAATTTAAAAATGCTTTGGAACTCTATCATTGTTCTCGCAATTATGCTGAAGTTTAAAAATGCTTTGGAACTCTTCCATTGTTCTCAGAATTCCTCTGATGTTTAACAATACTTTGGAATGCTTCCATTGTTCTCGGAATTCCCCCTAAGTTTAAAAATGCTTTGGAACTCTTCAATTGTTCTCGGAAATCCGCTGAAGTTTAACAATGCTTTGGAACTCTACCATTGTTTACGGAATACCGCTGAAGTTTAAAAATGCTTTGGAACTCTTCCATTGTTCGTGGAATTCTACTGAAGTTTAAAAACATTTGGTACTCTTCCATTGTTCTCGGAATTCTGCTGATGTTTAACAATGCTTTGGAGCTCTTCAGTTGTTCATAGAATACCTCTGAAGTTTAATAATGCTTTGGAACTCTTCCAATTTTCTCGGAATTCCACTGAAGTTGAAAAAAGCTTTTGTACTTTTCCATTGTTCTCAGTATTTTGCTGAAGTTTAAAAAAGCTTTGGAACTCTTGCATTATTCTCGGAATTCCACTGAAGTTTAAAAATGCTTTGAAACTTTTTCATTGTTCTCGGAATTCTGCAGAAGTTTTAAAAATGCTTTGGAACTCTTCCATTGTTCTCGGAATTCCGCTGGTCTTTAACAATGCTTGGGAACTGTTCCATTTTTCCGGGATTTCCGCTGAAGTTTAAAAATCCTTTGGAACTCTTCCATTGTTCTCGGAATTCCGCTCATGTTTAACAATGCTTTGGAAATCTTCCATTGTTCTCGGAATTATACTAAAGTTTAAAAATGTTTTGGAACTCTTCCTTTGTTCTCGGATTTCCGCTGATGTTTAACAATGCTTTGGAACTCTTCCATTGTTCTCAGAATTCCACTGATATTTATCAATGCTTTGTAACTATTCCATAGTTCACGGAATTTCGCTGAAGTATAAAAATGCTTTGGAACTCTTCCATTGTTCTCAGAATTCCAATGAAGTTTAAAACTGCTTTGGAACACTTCTATTATTCTCGGAATTCCACTGAAGATTAAAAATGCTTTGGAACTCTTCCAATGTTCTCGGAATTCTGCTGAAGTTTAAAAATGCTTTGTAACTCTTCCATTGATCTCGGAATACCGCTGATGTTTAACAATGATTTGGAACTCTTCCATTGTTCTCAGAATTCTGCTGAAGTTTAAAAATGCTTTGGAAAACTTCCATTGTTCTTGGAATTCCGTTGATGTTTAACAATGCTTTGGAATTCTTCCATTGTTCACGGACTTCCGCTGAAGTTTAAAAATGCTTTGGAACTCTTCCATTGTTCTCAGAATTCCACTGATATTTATCAATGCTTTGGAACTCTTCCATTTTTCAGGAATTTCACTGAAGTATAAAAATGCTTTGGAACTCTTCCATTGTTTTCGGAATTCCGCTGATGTTTAACAATGCTTTGGAACACTTCCATTGTTCTCGGAAATCCGCTGATGTTTAACAATGCTTTGGAACTCTTACATTGTTCTCGGTATTCCGCTGTAATTTAAAAATTATTTGGAACTCCTCCATTGTTCTCGGAATTCCGCTGAAGTTTAACAATGCTTTGTAACTCTTCCATTATTCTCGGAATTCTGCTAAAGTTTAAAAACGCTTTGGAACTCTTGCACTGTTCTCGGAATTCTGCTGAAGTTTAAAAATGCTTTGGAACTCTTCCATTGTTCACGGAATTATGCTGAAGTTTAAAAATGCTTTGGAACTCTTCCATTATTCTCAGAATTCCTCTGATGTTTAACAATGCTTTGGAACTCTTCCATTGTTCACGGAATTCCGCTGAAGTTTAAAAATGCTTTGCAACTCTTCTATTGTTCTCGGACTTCCGATGATCTTTTAACAACACTTTGGAACTCTTCCATTGTTCTTGGAAATCCCCCTAAGTTTAAAAATGCTTTGGAACTCTTCCATTGTTCTCGGGAATCCGCTGAACTTTAACAATGATTTGGAACTCTTCCATTGTTCTCGGAAATCCGCTGAAGTTTAACAATGCTTTGGAACTCTTCCATTGTTCTCGGAATTCTACTGATGTTTAACAATGCTTTGGAACTCTTCCAATGTTCTTGGAATTCTGCTGATTTTTAACAATGCTTTGAAACTCTTCCAATGTTCATGGAAAACCGCTGAAATTTAAAAATGCTTTGGAACTCTTCCATTGTTCTCGGAATTCCGCTGATTTTTAACAATGCTTTGAAACTCTTCCAATGTTCATGGAAAACCGCTGAAATTTAAAAATGCTTTGGAACTCTATCATTGTTCTCGGAATTATGCTGAAGTTTAAAAATGCTTTGGAACTCTTCCATTTTTCTCAGAATTCCTCTGATGTTTAACAATACTTTGGAATGCTTCCATTGTTCGTGGAATTCTACTGAAGTTTAAAAACATTTGGTACTCTTCCATTGTTCTCGGAATTCCGCTGATTTTTAACAATGCTTTGAAACTCTTCCAATGTTCATGGAAAACCGCTGAAATTTAAAAATGCTTTGGAACTCTATCATTGTTCTCGGAAATCCGCTGAAGTTTAACAATGCTTTGGAACTCTACCATTGTTTACGGAGTACCGCTGAAGTTTAAAAATGCTTTGGAACTCTTCCATTGTTCGTGGAATTCTACTGAAGTTTAAAAACATTTGGTACTCTTCCATTGTTCTCGGAATTCTGCTGAGGTTTAACAATGCTTTGGAGCTCTTCAGTTGTTCATAGAATACCTCTGAAGTTTAATAATGCTTTGGAACTCTTCCAATTTTCTCGGAATTAAACTGAAGTTGAAAAAAGCTTTTGTACTCTTCCATTGTTCTCAGTATTTGGCTGAAGTTTAAAAAAGCTTTGGAACTCTTGCATTATTCTCGGAATTCCACTGAAGTTTAAAAATGCTTTGGAACTTTTCCATTGTTCTCGGAATTCTGCAGAAGTTTTAAAAATGCTTTGGAACTCTTCCATTGTTCTCGGAATTCCGCTGGTCTTTAACAAAGCTTGGGAACTGTTCCATTTTTCCGGGATTTCCGCTGAAGTTTAAAAATCCTTTGGAACTCTTCCATTGTTCTCGGAATTCCGCTCATGTTTAACAATGCTTTGGAAATCTTCCATTGTTCTCGGAATTATACTAAAGTTTAAAAATGTTTTGGAACTCTTCCTTTGTTCTCGGATTTCCGCTGATGTTTAACAATGCTTTGGAACTCTTCCATTGTTCTCAGAATTCCACTGATATTTATCAATGCTTTGTAACTATTCCATAGTTCACGGAATTTCGCTGAAGTATAAAAATGCTTTGGAACTCTTCCATTGTTCTCAGAATTCCAATGAAGTTTAAAACTGCTTTGGAACACTTCTATTATTCTCGGAATTCCACTGAAGATTAAAAATGCTTTGGAACTCTTCCAATGTTCTCGGAATTCTGCTGAAGTTTAAAAATGCTTTGTAACTCTTCCATTGATCTCGGAATACCGCTGATGTTTAACAATGATTTGGAACTCTTCCATTGTTCTCAGAATTCTGCTGAAGTTTAAAAATGCTTTGGAAAACTTCCATTGTTCTTGGAATTCCGTTGATGTTTAACAATGCTTTGGAATTCTTCCATTGTTCACGGACTTCCGCTGAAGTTTAAAAATGCTTTGGAACTCTTCCATTGTTCTCAGAATTCCACTGATATTTATCAATGCTTTGGAACTCTTCCATTTTTCAGGAATTTCACTGAAGTATAAAAATGCTTTGGAACTCTTCCATTGTTTTCGGAATTCCGCTGATGTTTAACAATGCTTTGGAACACTTCCATTGTTCTCGGAAATCCGCTGATGTTTAACAATGCTTTGGAACTCTTACATTGTTCTCGGTATTCCGCTGTAATTTAAAAATTATTTGGAACTCCTCCATTGTTCTCGGAATTCCGCTGAAGTTTAACAATGCTTTGTAACTCTTCCATTATTCTCGGAATTCTGCTAAAGTTTAAAAACGCTTTGGAACTCTTGCACTGTTCTCGGAATTCTGCTGAAGTTTAAAAATGCTTTGGAACTCTTCCATTGTTCACGGAATTATGCTGAAGTTTAAAAATGCTTTGGAACTCTTCCATTATTCTCAGAATTCCTCTGATGTTTAACAATGCTTATGAACTCTTCCATTGTTCACGGAATTCCGCTGAAGTTTAAAAATGCTTTGCAACTCTTCTATTGTTCTCGGACTTCCGATGATCTTTTAACAACACTTTGGAACTCTTCCATTGTTCTTGGAAATCCCCCTAAGTTTAAAAATGCTTTGGAACTCTTCCATTGTTCTCGGGAATCCGCTGAAGTTTAACAATGCTTTGGAACTCTTCCATTGTTCTCGGAATTCTACTGATGTTTAACAATGCTTTGGAACTCTTCCAATGTTCTTGGAATTCTGCTGATTTTTAACAATGCTTTGAAACTCTTCCAATGTTCATGGAAAACCGCTGAAATTTAAAAATGCTTTGGAACTCTTCCATTGTTCTCGGAATTCCGCTGATTTTTAACAATGCTTTGAAACTCTTCCAATGTTCATGGAAAACCGCTGAAATTTAAAAATGCTTTGGAACTCTATCATTGTTCTCGGAATTATGCTGAAGTTTAAAAATGCTTTGGAACTCTTCCATTTTTCTCAGAATTCCTCTGATGTTTAACAATACTTTGGAATGCTTCCATTGTTCGTGGAATTCTACTGAAGTTTAAAAACATTTGGTACTCTTCCATTGTTCTCGGAATTCCGCTGATTTTTAACAATGCTTTGAAACTCTTCCAATGTTCATGGAAAACCGCTGAAATTTAAAAATGCTTTGGAACTCTATCATTGTTCTCGGAAATCCGCTGAAGTTTAACAATGCTTTGGAACTCTACCATTGTTTACGGAGTACCGCTGAAGTTTAAAAATGCTTTGGAACTCTTCCATTGTTCGTGGAATTCTACTGAAGTTTAAAAACATTTGGTACTCTTCCATTGTTCTCGGAATTCTGCTGAGGTTTAACAATGCTTTGGAGCTCTTCAGTTGTTCATAGAATACCTCTGAAGTTTAATAATGCTTTGGAACTCTTCCAATTTTCTCGGAATTAAACTGAAGTTGAAAAAAGCTTTTGTACTCTTCCATTGTTCTCAGTATTTGGCTGAAGTTTAAAAAAGCTTTGGAACTCTTGCATTATTCTCGGAATTCCACTGAAGTTTAAAAATGCTTTGGAACTTTTCCATTGTTCTCGGAATTCTGCAGAAGTTTTAAAAATGCTTTGGAACTCTTCCATTGTTCTCGGAATTCCGCTGGTCTTTAACAAAGCTTGGGAACTGTTCCATTTTTCCGGGATTTCCGCTGAAGTTTAAAAATCCTTTGGAACTCTTCCATTGTTCTCGGAATTCCGCTCATGTTTAACAATGCTTTGGAACTCTTCCATTGTTCTCGGAATTATACTAAAGTTTAAAAATGTTTTGGAACTCTTCCTTTGTTCTCAGAATTCCGCTGATGTTTAACAATGCTTTGGAACTCTTCCATTGTTCTCGGAATTCTGATGAAGTTTAAAAATGCTTTGGAACTCTTTTATTGTTCTCAGAATTCCGCTGAAGTTTAAAAATGCTTTGGAACTCTTCCATTGTTCTCATAATTCAGCTGAAGATTAAAAATGCTTTGGAACTTTTCCATTGTTCTCGGAATTCCGCTGATGTTTAACAAAGCTTTGGAACACTTCCATTGTTCTCGGAATTCTGCTGAAGTTTAAAAATGCTTTGGAAAACTTCCATTGTTCTTGGAATTCCGCTGATGTTTAACAATGCTTTGGAACTCTTCCATTGTTCTCAGAATTCCGCTGATATTTATCAATGCTTTGCTGCTATTCCATAGTTCACGGAATTTCGCTGAAGTATAAAAATGCTTTGGAACTCTTCCATTGTTCTCAGAATTCCAATGAAGTTTAAAACTGCTTTGGAACACTTCTATTATTCTCGGAATTCCACTGAAGATTAAAAATGCTTTGGAACTCTTCCAATGTTCTCGGAATTCTGCTGAAGTTTAAAAATGCTTTGTAACTCTTCCATTGTTCTCGGAATTCCGCTGATGTTTAACAATGATTTGGAACTCTTCCATTGTTCTCGGAAATCCGCTAATGTTTAACAATGCTTTGAAACTCTTCCATTGTTCCCGGAACTCCGCTGTAATTTAAAAATGCTTTGGAACTCTTCCATTGTTCTCTTAATTCCACTGAAGTTTAACAATGCTTTGTAACTCTTCCAATGTTCTCGGAATTCTGCTGAAGTTTAAAAATGCTTTGGAACTCTTCCATTGTTCTCGGAATTCTGCTGAAGTTTAAAAATGCTTTGTAAATCTTCCTTTGTTCACGGAATTATGCTGAAGTTTAAAAATGATTTGGAACTCTTCCATTGTTCTCAGAATTCCTCTGATGTTTAACAATGCTTTGGAACTATTCCATTGTTCACAGAATTCCGCTGAAGTTTAAAAATGCTTTGCAACTCTTCTATTGTTCTCGGAATTCCGCTGATGTTTAACAATACTTTGGAACTCTTCCATTGTTCTCCAAAATCCCCCTAAGTTAAAAAATACTTTGGAACTCTTCCATTGTTCTCGGAATTCTGCTGTAATTTAAAAATGCTTTGGAAATCTTCCATTGTTCTCGGAATTCCACTGAAGTTTAACAATGCTTTGGAACTCTTCCAATGTTCTCAGAATTCTGCTGAAGTTTAAAAACGCTTTGGAACTCTTCCATTGTTCTCGGAATTCTGCTAAAGTTTAAAAATGCTTTGGAAAATCTTCCATTGTTCACTGTATATGCTGAAGTTTAAAAATGCTTTGGAACTCTTCCATTGTTCTCAGAATTCCACTGATATTTATCAATGCTTTGGAACTCTTCCATTTTTCAGGAATTTCACTGAAGTATAAAAATGCTTTGGAACTCTTCCATTGTTTTCGGAATTCCGCTGATGTTTAACAATGCTTTGGAACTCTTACATTGTTCTCGGTATTCCGCTGTAATTTAAAAATTATTTGGAACTCCTCCATTGTTCTCGGAATTCCGCTGAAGTTTAACAATGCTTTGTAACTCTTCCATTATTCTCGGATTTCTGCTAAAGTTTAAAAACGCTTTGGAACTCTTGCACTGTTCTCGGAATTCTGCTGAAGTTTAAAAATGCTTTGGAACTCTTCCATTGTTCACGGAATTATGCTGAAGTTTAAAAATGCTTTGGAACTCTTCCATTATTCTCAGAATTCCTCTGATGTTTAACAATGCTTTGGAACTCTTCCATTGTTCACGGAATTCCGCTGAAGTTTAAAAATGCTTTGCAACTCTTCTATTGTTCTCGGACTTCCGCTGATCTTTTAACAACACTTTGGAACTCTTCCATTGTTCTTGGAAATCCCCCTAAGTTTAAAAATTCTTTGGAACTCTTCCATTGTTCTCGGGAATCCGCTGAACTTTAACAATGCTTTGGAACTCTTCCATTGTTCTCGGAAATCCGCTGAAGTTTAACAATGCTTTGGAACTCTTCCATTGTTCTCGGAATTCTACTGATGTTTAACAATGCTTTGGAACTCTTCCATTGTTCTCGGAATTCCGCTGATTTTTAACAATGCTTTGAAACTCTTCCAATGTTCATGGAAAACCGCTGAAATTTAAAAATGCTTTGGAACTCTATCATTGTTCTCGGAATTATGCTGAAGTTTAAAAATGCTTTGGAACTCTTCCATTGTTCTCAGAATTCCTCTGATGTTTAACAATACTTTGGAATGCTTCCATTGTTCATGGAATTCTACTGAAGTTTAAAAACATTTGGTACTCTTCCATTGTTCTCGGAATTCCGCTGATTTTTAACAATGCTTTGAAACTCTTCCAATGTTCATGGAAAACCGCTGAAATTTAAAAATGCTTTGGAACTCTATCATTGTTCTCGGAAATCCGCTGAAGTTTAACAATGCTTTGGAACTCTACCATTGTTTACGGAGTACCGCTGAAGTTTAAAAATGCTTTGGAACTCTTCCATTGTTCGTGGAATTCTACTGAAGTTTAAAAACATTTGGTACTCTTCCATTGTTCTCGGAATTCTGCTGATGTTTAACAATGCTTTGGAGCTCTTCAGTTGTTCATAGAATACCTCTGAAGTTTAATAATGCTTTGGAACTCTTCCAAATTTCTCGGAATTCCACTGAAGTTGAAAAAAGCTTTTGTACTCTTCCATTGTTCTCAGTATTTTGCTGAAGTTTAAAAAAGCTTTGGAACTCTTGCATTATTCTCGGAATTCCACTGAAGTTTAAAAATGCTTTGGAACTTTTCCATTGTTCTCGGAATTCTGCAGAAGTTTTAAAAATGCTTTGGAACTCTTCCATTGTTCTCGGAATTCCGCTGGTCTTTAACAATGCTTGGGAACTGTTCCATTTTTCCGGGATTTCCGCTGAAGTTTAAAAATCCTTTGGAACTCTTCCATTGTTCTCGGAATTCCGCTCATGTTTAACAATGCTTTGGAACTCTTCCATTTTTCTCGGAATTATACTAAAGTTTAAAAATGTTTTGGAACTCTTCCTTTGTTCTCAGAATTCCGCTGATGTTTAACAATGCTTTGGAACTCTTCCATTGTTCTCGGAATTCTGATGAAGTCTAAAAATGCTTTGGAACTCTTTTATTGTTCTCAGAATTCCGCTGAAGTTTAAAAATGCTTTGGAACTCTTCCATTGTTCTCATAATTCAGCTGAAGATTAAAAATGCTTTGGAACTTTTCCATTGTTCTCGGAATTCCGCTGATGTTTAACAAAGCTTTGGAACTCTTCCATTGTTCTCGGAATTCTGCTGAAGTTTAAAAATGCTTTGGAAAACTTCCATTGTTCTTGGAATTCCGCTGATGTTTAACAATGCTTTGTAACTCTTCCATTGTTCTCAGAATTCCGCTGATATTTATCAATGCTTTGCTACTATTTCATAGTTCACGGAATTTCGCTGAAGTATAAAAATGCTTTGGAACTCTTCCATTGTTCTCAGAGTTCCAATGAAGTTTAAAACTGCTTTGGAACACTTCTATTATTCTCGGAATTCCACTGAAGATTAAAAATGCTTTGGAACTCTTCCAATGTTCTCGGAATTCTGCTGAAGTTGAAAAATGCTTTGTAACTCTTCCATTGTTCTCGGAATTCCGCTGATGTTTAAAAATGCTTTGGAACTCTTCCATTGTTCTCAGAATTCCTCTGATGTTTAACAATGCTTTGGAACTCTTCCATTGTTTACGGAATTCCGCTGAAGTTTAAAAATGCTTTGCAACTCTTATATTGTTCTCGGAATTCCGCTGATCTTTTAACAACACTTTGGAACTCTTCCATTGTTCTTGGAAATCCCCCTAAGTTTAAAAATGCTTTGGAACTCTTCCATTGTTCTCGGGAATCCGCTGAACTTTAACAATGCTTTGGAACTCTTGCATTGTTCTCGGAAATCCGCTGAAGTTTAACAATGCTTTGGAACTCTTCCATTGTTCTCGGAATTCTACTGATGTTTAACAATGCTTTGGAACTCTTCCAATGTTCTTGGAAATCTGCTGAAGTTTAAAAATGCTTTGGAACTCTTCCATTGTTCTCGGAATTCCGCTGATTTTTAACAATGCTTTGAAACTCTTCCAATGTTCATGGAAAACCGCTGAAATTTAAAAATGCTTTGGAACTCTATCATTGTTCTCGCAATTATGCTGAAGTTTAAAAATGCTTTGGAACTCTTCCATTGTTCTCAGAATTCCTCTGATGTTTAACAATACTTTGGAATGCTTCCATTGTTCTCGGAATTCCCCCTAAGTTTAAAAATGCTTTGGAACTCTTCAATTGTTCTCGGAAATCCGCTGAAGTTTAACAATGCTTTGGAACTCTACCATTGTTTACGGAATACCGCTGAAGTTTAAAAATGCTTTGGAACTCTTCCATTGTTCGTGGAATTCTACTGAAGTTTAAAAACATTTGGTACTCTTCCATTGTTCTCGGAATTCTGCTGATGTTTAACAATGCTTTGGAGCTCTTCAGTTGTTCATAGAATACCTCTGAAGTTTAATAATGCTTTGGAACTCTTCCAATTTTCTCGGAATTCCACTGAAGTTGAAAAAAGCTTTTGTACTTTTCCATTGTTCTCAGTATTTTGCTGAAGTTTAAAAAAGCTTTGGAACTCTTGCATTATTCTCGGAATTCCACTGAAGTTTAAAAATGCTTTGAAACTTTTTCATTGTTCTCGGAATTCTGCAGAAGTTTTAAAAATGCTTTGGAACTCTTCCATTGTTCTCGGAATTCCGCTGGTCTTTAACAATGCTTGGGAACTGTTCCATTTTTCCGGGATTTCCGCTGAAGTTTAAAAATCCTTTGGAACTCTTCCATTGTTCTCGGAATTCCGCTCATGTTTAACAATGCTTTGGAAATCTTCCATTGTTCTCGGAATTATACTAAAGTTTAAAAATGTTTTGGAACTCTTCCTTTGTTCTCGGATTTCCGCTGATGTTTAACAATGCTTTGGAACTCTTCCATTGTTCTCAGAATTCCACTGATATTTATCAATGCTTTGTAACTATTCCATAGTTCACGGAATTTCGCTGAAGTATAAAAATGCTTTGGAACTCTTCCATTGTTCTCAGAATTCCAATGAAGTTTAAAACTGCTTTGGAACACTTCTATTATTCTCGGAATTCCACTGAAGATTAAAAATGCTTTGGAACTCTTCCAATGTTCTCGGAATTCTGCTGAAGTTTAAAAATGCTTTGTAACTCTTCCATTGATCTCGGAATACCGCTGATGTTTAACAATGATTTGGAACTCTTCCATTGTTCTCAGAATTCTGCTGAAGTTTAAAAATGCTTTGGAAAACTTCCATTGTTCTTGGAATTCCGTTGATGTTTAACAATGCTTTGGAATTCTTCCATTGTTCACGGACTTCCGCTGAAGTTTAAAAATGCTTTGGAACTCTTCCATTGTTCTCAGAATTCCACTGATATTTATCAATGCTTTGGAACTCTTCCATTTTTCAGGAATTTCACTGAAGTATAAAAATGCTTTGGAACTCTTCCATTGTTTTCGGAATTCCGCTGATGTTTAACAATGCTTTGGAACACTTCCATTGTTCTCGGAAATCCGCTGATGTTTAACAATGCTTTGGAACTCTTACATTGTTCTCGGTATTCCGCTGTAATTTAAAAATTATTTGGAACTCCTCCATTGTTCTCGGAATTCCGCTGAAGTTTAACAATGCTTTGTAACTCTTCCATTATTCTCGGAATTCTGCTAAAGTTTAAAAACGCTTTGGAACTCTTGCACTGTTCTCGGAATTCTGCTGAAGTTTAAAAATGCTTTGGAACTCTTCCATTGTTCACGGAATTATGCTGAAGTTTAAAAATGCTTTGGAACTCTTCCATTATTCTCAGAATTCCTCTGATGTTTAACAATGCTTTGGAACTCTTCCATTGTTCACGGAATTCCGCTGAAGTTTAAAAATGCTTTGCAACTCTTCTATTGTTCTCGGACTTCCGATGATCTTTTAACAACACTTTGGAACTCTTCCATTGTTCTTGGAAATCCCCCTAAGTTTAAAAATGCTTTGGAACTCTTCCATTGTTCTCGGGAATCCGCTGAACTTTAACAATGATTTGGAACTCTTCCATTGTTCTCGGAAATCCGCTGAAGTTTAACAATGCTTTGGAACTCTTCCATTGTTCTCGGAATTCTACTGATGTTTAACAATGCTTTGGAACTCTTCCAATGTTCTTGGAATTCTGCTGATTTTTAACAATGCTTTGAAACTCTTCCAATGTTCATGGAAAACCGCTGAAATTTAAAAATGCTTTGGAACTCTTCCATTGTTCTCGGAATTCCGCTGATTTTTAACAATGCTTTGAAACTCTTCCAATGTTCATGGAAAACCGCTGAAATTTAAAAATGCTTTGGAACTCTATCATTGTTCTCGGAATTATGCTGAAGTTTAAAAATGCTTTGGAACTCTTCCATTTTTCTCAGAATTCCTCTGATGTTTAACAATACTTTGGAATGCTTCCATTGTTCGTGGAATTCTACTGAAGTTTAAAAACATTTGGTACTCTTCCATTGTTCTCGGAATTCCGCTGATTTTTAACAATGCTTTGAAACTCTTCCAATGTTCATGGAAAACCGCTGAAATTTAAAAATGCTTTGGAACTCTATCATTGTTCTCGGAAATCCGCTGAAGTTTAACAATGCTTTGGAACTCTACCATTGTTTACGGAGTACCGCTGAAGTTTAAAAATGCTTTGGAACTCTTCCATTGTTCGTGGAATTCTACTGAAGTTTAAAAACATTTGGTACTCTTCCATTGTTCTCGGAATTCTGCTGAGGTTTAACAATGCTTTGGAGCTCTTCAGTTGTTCATAGAATACCTCTGAAGTTTAATAATGCTTTGGAACTCTTCCAATTTTCTCGGAATTAAACTGAAGTTGAAAAAAGCTTTTGTACTCTTCCATTGTTCTCAGTATTTGGCTGAAGTTTAAAAAAGCTTTGGAACTCTTGCATTATTCTCGGAATTCCACTGAAGTTTAAAAATGCTTTGGAACTTTTCCATTGTTCTCGGAATTCTGCAGAAGTTTTAAAAATGCTTTGGAACTCTTCCATTGTTCTCGGAATTCCGCTGGTCTTTAACAAAGCTTGGGAACTGTTCCATTTTTCCGGGATTTCCGCTGAAGTTTAAAAATCCTTTGGAACTCTTCCATTGTTCTCGGAATTCCGCTCATGTTTAACAATGCTTTGGAAATCTTCCATTGTTCTCGGAATTATACTAAAGTTTAAAAATGTTTTGGAACTCTTCCTTTGTTCTCGGATTTCCGCTGATGTTTAACAATGCTTTGGAACTCTTCCATTGTTCTCAGAATTCCACTGATATTTATCAATGCTTTGTAACTATTCCATAGTTCACGGAATTTCGCTGAAGTATAAAAATGCTTTGGAACTCTTCCATTGTTCTCAGAATTCCAATGAAGTTTAAAACTGCTTTGGAACACTTCTATTATTCTCGGAATTCCACTGAAGATTAAAAATGCTTTGGAACTCTTCCAATGTTCTCGGAATTCTGCTGAAGTTTAAAAATGCTTTGTAACTCTTCCATTGATCTCGGAATACCGCTGATGTTTAACAATGATTTGGAACTCTTCCATTGTTCTCAGAATTCTGCTGAAGTTTAAAAATGCTTTGGAAAACTTCCATTGTTCTTGGAATTCCGTTGATGTTTAACAATGCTTTGGAATTCTTCCATTGTTCACGGACTTCCGCTGAAGTTTAAAAATGCTTTGGAACTCTTCCATTGTTCTCAGAATTCCACTGATATTTATCAATGCTTTGGAACTCTTCCATTTTTCAGGAATTTCACTGAAGTATAAAAATGCTTTGGAACTCTTCCATTGTTTTCGGAATTCCGCTGATGTTTAACAATGCTTTGGAACACTTCCATTGTTCTCGGAAATCCGCTGATGTTTAACAATGCTTTGGAACTCTTACATTGTTCTCGGTATTCCGCTGTAATTTAAAAATTATTTGGAACTCCTCCATTGTTCTCGGAATTCCGCTGAAGTTTAACAATGCTTTGTAACTCTTCCATTATTCTCGGAATTCTGCTAAAGTTTAAAAACGCTTTGGAACTCTTGCACTGTTCTCGGAATTCTGCTGAAGTTTAAAAATGCTTTGGAACTCTTCCATTGTTCACGGAATTATGCTGAAGTTTAAAAATGCTTTGGAACTCTTCCATTATTCTCAGAATTCCTCTGATGTTTAACAATGCTTATGAACTCTTCCATTGTTCACGGAATTCCGCTGAAGTTTAAAAATGCTTTGCAACTCTTCTATTGTTCTCGGACTTCCGATGATCTTTTAACAACACTTTGGAACTCTTCCATTGTTCTTGGAAATCCCCCTAAGTTTAAAAATGCTTTGGAACTCTTCCATTGTTCTCGGGAATCCGCTGAAGTTTAACAATGCTTTGGAACTCTTCCATTGTTCTCGGAATTCTACTGATGTTTAACAATGCTTTGGAACTCTTCCAATGTTCTTGGAATTCTGCTGATTTTTAACAATGCTTTGAAACTCTTCCAATGTTCATGGAAAACCGCTGAAATTTAAAAATGCTTTGGAACTCTTCCATTGTTCTCGGAATTCCGCTGATTTTTAACAATGCTTTGAAACTCTTCCAATGTTCATGGAAAACCGCTGAAATTTAAAAATGCTTTGGAACTCTATCATTGTTCTCGGAATTATGCTGAAGTTTAAAAATGCTTTGGAACTCTTCCATTTTTCTCAGAATTCCTCTGATGTTTAACAATACTTTGGAATGCTTCCATTGTTCGTGGAATTCTACTGAAGTTTAAAAACATTTGGTACTCTTCCATTGTTCTCGGAATTCCGCTGATTTTTAACAATGCTTTGAAACTCTTCCAATGTTCATGGAAAACCGCTGAAATTTAAAAATGCTTTGGAACTCTATCATTGTTCTCGGAAATCCGCTGAAGTTTAACAATGCTTTGGAACTCTACCATTGTTTACGGAGTACCGCTGAAGTTTAAAAATGCTTTGGAACTCTTCCATTGTTCGTGGAATTCTACTGAAGTTTAAAAACATTTGGTACTCTTCCATTGTTCTCGGAATTCTGCTGAGGTTTAACAATGCTTTGGAGCTCTTCAGTTGTTCATAGAATACCTCTGAAGTTTAATAATGCTTTGGAACTCTTCCAATTTTCTCGGAATTAAACTGAAGTTGAAAAAAGCTTTTGTACTCTTCCATTGTTCTCAGTATTTGGCTGAAGTTTAAAAAAGCTTTGGAACTCTTGCATTATTCTCGGAATTCCACTGAAGTTTAAAAATGCTTTGGAACTTTTCCATTGTTCTCGGAATTCTGCAGAAGTTTTAAAAATGCTTTGGAACTCTTCCATTGTTCTCGGAATTCCGCTGGTCTTTAACAAAGCTTGGGAACTGTTCCATTTTTCCGGGATTTCCGCTGAAGTTTAAAAATCCTTTGGAACTCTTCCATTGTTCTCGGAATTCCGCTCATGTTTAACAATGCTTTGGAACTCTTCCATTGTTCTCGGAATTATACTAAAGTTTAAAAATGTTTTGGAACTCTTCCTTTGTTCTCAGAATTCCGCTGATGTTTAACAATGCTTTGGAACTCTTCCATTGTTCTCGGAATTCTGATGAAGTTTAAAAATGCTTTGGAACTCTTTTATTGTTCTCAGAATTCCGCTGAAGTTTAAAAATGCTTTGGAACTCTTCCATTGTTCTCATAATTCAGCTGAAGATTAAAAATGCTTTGGAACTTTTCCATTGTTCTCGGAATTCCGCTGATGTTTAACAAAGCTTTGGAACACTTCCATTGTTCTCGGAATTCTGCTGAAGTTTAAAAATGCTTTGGAAAACTTCCATTGTTCTTGGAATTCCGCTGATGTTTAACAATGCTTTGGAACTCTTCCATTGTTCTCAGAATTCCGCTGATATTTATCAATGCTTTGCTGCTATTCCATAGTTCACGGAATTTCGCTGAAGTATAAAAATGCTTTGGAACTCTTCCATTGTTCTCAGAATTCCAATGAAGTTTAAAACTGCTTTGGAACACTTCTATTATTCTCGGAATTCCACTGAAGATTAAAAATGCTTTGGAACTCTTCCAATGTTCTCGGAATTCTGCTGAAGTTTAAAAATGCTTTGTAACTCTTCCATTGTTCTCGGAATTCCGCTGATGTTTAACAATGATTTGGAACTCTTCCATTGTTCTCGGAAATCCGCTAATGTTTAACAATGCTTTGAAACTCTTCCATTGTTCCCGGAACTCCGCTGTAATTTAAAAATGCTTTGGAACTCTTCCATTGTTCTCTTAATTCCACTGAAGTTTAACAATGCTTTGTAACTCTTCCAATGTTCTCGGAATTCTGCTGAAGTTTAAAAATGCTTTGGAACTCTTCCATTGTTCTCGGAATTCTGCTGAAGTTTAAAAATGCTTTGTAAATCTTCCTTTGTTCACGGAATTATGCTGAAGTTTAAAAATGATTTGGAACTCTTCCATTGTTCTCAGAATTCCTCTGATGTTTAACAATGCTTTGGAACTATTCCATTGTTCACAGAATTCCGCTGAAGTTTAAAAATGCTTTGCAACTCTTCTATTGTTCTCGGAATTCCGCTGATGTTTAACAATACTTTGGAACTCTTCCATTGTTCTCCAAAATCCCCCTAAGTTAAAAAATACTTTGGAACTCTTCCATTGTTCTCGGAATTCTGCTGTAATTTAAAAATGCTTTGGAAATCTTCCATTGTTCTCGGAATTCCACTGAAGTTTAACAATGCTTTGGAACTCTTCCAATGTTCTCAGAATTCTGCTGAAGTTTAAAAACGCTTTGGAACTCTTCCATTGTTCTCGGAATTCTGCTAAAGTTTAAAAATGCTTTGGAAAATCTTCCATTGTTCACTGTATATGCTGAAGTTTAAAAATGCTTTGGAACTCTTCCATTGTTCTCAGAATTCCTCTGATGTTTAACAATGCTTTGGAACTCTTCCATTGTTCACGGAATTCCGCTGAAGTTTAAAAATGCTTTGCAACTCTTATATTGTTCTCGGAATTCCGCTGATCTTTTAACAACACTTTGGAACTCTTCCATTGTTCTTGGAAATAACCCTAAGTTTAAAAATGCTTTGGAACTCTTCCATTGTTCTCGGGAATCCGCTGAACTTTAACAATGCTTTGGAACTCTTCCATTGTTCTCGGAATTCTACTGATGTTTAACAATGCTTTGGAACTCTTCCAATGTTCTTGGAAATCTGCTGAAGTTTAAAAATGCTTTGGAACTCTTCCATTGTTTTCGGAATTCCGCTGATTTTTAACAATGCTTTGAAACTCTTCCAATGTTCATGGAAAACCGCTGAAATTTAAAAATGCTTTGGAACTCTATCATTGTTCTCGGAATTATGCTGAAGTTTAAAAATGCTTTGGAACTCTTCCATTGTTCTCAGAATTCCTCTGATGTTTAACAATACTTTGGAATGCTTCCATTGTTCTCGGAATTCCCCCTAAGTTTAAAAATGCTTTGGAACTCTTCAATTGTTCTCGGAAATCCGCTGAAGTTTAACAATGCTTTGGAACTCTACCATTGTTTACGGAATACCGCTGAAGTTTAAAAATGCTTTGGAACTCTTCCATTGTTCGTGGAATTCTACTGAAGTTTAAAAACATTTGGTACTCTTCCATTGTTCTCGGAATTCTGCTGATGTTTAACAATGCTTTGGAGCTCTTCAGTTGTTCATAGAATACCTCTGAAGTTTAATAATGCTTTGGAACTCTTCCAATTTTCTCGGAATTCCACTGAAGTTGAAAAAAGCTTTTGTACTTTTCCATTGTTCTCAGTATTTTGCTGAAGATTAAAAAAGCTTTGGAACTCTTGCATTATTCTCGGAATTCCACTGAAGTTTAAAAATGCTTTGGAACTTTTTCATTGTTCTCGGAATTCTGCAGAAGTTTTAAAAATGCTTTGGAACTCTTCCATTGTTCTCGGAATTCCGCTGGTCTTTAACAATGCTTGGGAACTGTTCCATTTTTCCTTGATTTCCGCTGAAGTTTAAAAATCCTTTGGAACTTTTCCATTGTTCTCGGAATTCCGCTCATGTTTAACAATGCTTTGGAACTCTTCCATTGTTCTCGGAATTATACTAAAGTTTAAAAATGTTTTGGAACTCTTCCTTTGTTCTCGGAATTCCGCTGATGTTTAACAATGCTTTGGAACTCTTCCATTGTTCTCAGAATTCCGCTGATATTTATCAATGCTTTGCAACTATTCCATAGTTCACGGAATTTCGCAGAAGTATAAAAATGCTTTGGAACTCTTCCATTGTTCTCAGAATTCCAATGAAGTTTAAAACTGCTTTGGAACACTTCTATTATTCTCGGAATTCCCCTGAAGATTAAAAATGCTTTGGAACTCTTCCAATGTTCTCGGAATTCTGCTGAAGTTTAAAAATGCTTTGTAACTCTTCCATTGTTCTCGGAATTCCGCTGATGTTTAACACTGATTTGGAACTCTTCCATTGTTCTCAGAATTCTGCTGAAGTTTAAAAATGCTTTGGAAAACTTCCATTGTTCTTGGAATTCCGCTGATGTTTAACAAAGCTTTGGAATTCTTCCATTGTTCACGGACTTCCGCTGAAGTTTAAAAATGCTTTGGAACTCTTCCATTGTTCTCAGAATTCCACTGATATTTATCAATGCTTTGGAACTCTTCCATTTTTCAGGAATTTCACTGAAGTATAAAAATGTTTTGGAACTCTTCCATTGTTTTCGGAATTCCGCTGATGTTTAACAATGCTTTGGAACACTTCCATTATTCTCGGAAATCCGCTGATGTTTAACAATGCTTTGGAACTCTTACATTGTTCTCGGTATTCCGCTGTAATTTAAAAATTATTTGGAACTCCTCCATTGTTCTCGGAATTCCGCTGAAGTTTAACAATGCTTTGTAACTCTTCCATTATTCTCGGAATTCTGCTAAAGTTTAAAAACGCTTTGGAACTCTTGCACTGTTCTCGTAATTCTGCTGAAGTTTAAAAATGCTTTGGAACTGTACCATTGTTCACGGAATTATGCTGAAGTTTAAAAATGCTTTGGAACTCTTCCATTATTCTCAGAATTCCTCTGATGTTTAACAATACTTTGGAACTCTTCCATTGTTCACGGAATTCCGCTGAAGTTTAAAAATGCTTTGCAACTCTTCTATTGTTCTCGGAATTCCGCTGATGTTTTAACAATACTTTGGAACTCTTCCATTGTTCTCAGAAATCCCCCTAAGTTTAAAAATGCTTTGGAACTCTTCCATTGTTCTCGGAAATCCGCTGAACTTTAACAATGCTTTGGAAATCTTCCATTGTTCTCGGAAATCCGCGGAAGTGTAACAATGCTTTGGAACTCTTCCATTGTTTTCGCAATTCTACTGATGTTTAACAATACTTTGGAACTCTTCCATTGTTCTCGGAATTCCCCCTAAGTTTAAAAATGCTTTGGAAATCTTCCATTGTTCTCGGAAATCCGCTGAAGTTTAACAATGCTTTGGAACTCTTCCATTGTTCTCGGAAATGCGCTGAAGTTTAAAAATGCTTTGGAACTCTTCCATTGTTCTCAGAATTCCACTGATATTTATCAATGCTTTGGAACTCTTCCATTTTTCAGGAATTTCACTGAAGTATAAAAATGCTTTGGAACTCTTCCATTGTTTTCGATATTCCGCTGATGTTTAACAATGCTTTGGAACACTTCCATTGTTCTCGGAAATCCGCTGATGTTTAACAATGCTTTGGAACTCTTCCATTGTTCTCGGTATTCCGCTGTAATTTAAAAATTATTTGGAACTCCTCCATTGTTCTCGGAATTCCGCTGAAGTTTAACAATGCTTTGTAACTCTTCCATTATTCTCGGAATTCTGCTAAAGTTTAAAAACGCTTTGGAACTCTTGCACTGTTCTCGGAATTCTGCTGAAGTTTAAAAATGCTTTGGAGCTCTTCCATTGTTCACGGAATTATGCTGAAGTTTAAAAATGCTTTGGAACTCTTCCATTATTCTCAGAATTCCTCTGATGTTTAACAATGCTTTGGAACTCTTCCATTGTTCACGGAATTCCGCTGAAGTTTAAAAATGCTTTGCAACTCTTCTATTGTTCTCGGAATTCCGCTGATGTTTTAACAATACTTTGGAACTCTTCCATTGTTCTCGGAAATCCCCCTAAGTTTAAAAATGCTTTGGAACTTTTCCATTGTTCCCCGAAATCCGCTGATGTTTAACAATGCTTTGGAGTTCTTCCAATGTTCTCGGAATTCCGCTGTAATTTAAAAATGCTTTGGAGCTCTTCCATTGTTCTCGGAATTCTGCTGAATGTTAAAAACGCTTTGGAACTCTTCCATTGTTCTCGGAATTCTGCTGAAGTTTAAAAATGCTTTGGAACTCTTCCATTGTTCACGGAATCATGCTAAAGTTTAAAAATGATTTTGAACTCTTCCATTGTTCTCAGAATTCCTCTGATGTTTAACAGTGCTTTTGAACTCTTCCATTGTTCAGGGAATTCCTCTGAAGTTTAAAAATGATTTTGAACTCTTCCATTGTTCTCAGAATTCCTCTGACGATTAACTATGCTTTGGAACTCTTCCATTGTTCTCGGAAATCCGCTGATATTTAACAATGCTTTGGAACTCTTCCATTGTTCTCAGAATTCCGCTGTAATTTAAAAATGCTTTGGAACTCTTCCATTGTTCTAGGAATTCCGCTGAAGTTTATCAATGCTTTGTAACTCTTCCATTGTTCTCGAAATTCTGCTGAAGTTTAAAAATGCTTTGGAACTCTTCCATTTTTCATGGAATCATGCTGAAGTTTAAAACTGCTTTGGAAATCTTCCATTGTTCTCAGAATTCTTCTGATGTTTAACAATGCTTTGGAACTCTTCCATTGTTCATGGAATTAGGCTGAAGTTTAAAAATGCTTTGGAACTCTTCTATTGTTCTCGGAATTCCGCTGATGTTTAACAATTCTTTGGAACTCTTCCATTGTTCTCGGAATTCCGCTGAAGTTTAAAAATGATTCGGAACTCTTCTATTGTTCTCAGAATTCCGCTGAAGTTTAAAAATGCTTTGGAACTCTTCCATTGTTCTCGGAATTAAGACTAAGTTTAAAAACACTTTGAAACTCTTCCATTATTGTCGGAATAGCGCTGAAGTTTAAAACTGCTTTGGAACTCTTCCATTGTTCTCGCAATTCTCCTGTAGTTTAAAAATGCTTTGGAACTCTTCCATTGTTCTCGTAATTCCGCTGATAATTAAAAATGCATTGGAACTCTTCCATTGTTCTCGGAATTCCACTGTAATTTAAAAATTCTTTGGAACTCTATCATTGTTCTTGGAATTCTACTGAAGTTTAATAATGTTTGGAACTCTTCCATTGTTCTGGGAATTCTGCAGAGGTTTAAAAACCCATTGGAACTTTTCCATTATTATCGGAATTCTGCTGAAGTTTAAAAATGCTTTGGAACTCTTCCATTGTTCTCGGAATTATGCTGAAGTTTAAAAATGCTTTGGAACTCTTCTATTGTTCTCGGAATTCCGCTGATGTTTAACAATACTTTGGAACTCTTCCATTGTTCTCAGAATTCCCGCTAAGTTTAAAAATGCTTTAGATCTCTTCCATTGTTCTCAGAAATCCGCTGAAGATTAAAAAATCTTTGGAACTCTTCCATTGTTCTCGGAACTCCGCTGATGTTTAACAATGCTTTGGAACTCTTCCATTGTTCTCGGAATTCTGCTGAAGTTTAAAAGTGCTTTGTAAATGTTCCATTGTTCTCGGAATAGCGCTGAAATTTAAAAATGCTTTGGAACTCTTCCATTGTTCTCGCAATTTCGCTGAAGTTTAACAATGCTTTTTAACTCTTCCATTGTTCTCGGAATTCTGCTAAAGTTTAAAAACGCTTTGGAACTCTTCCATTGTTCAAGGAATTCGGCTGACGTTTAACAATGTTTTGGAACTCTTCCATTGTTCACGGAATACTTCTGAAGTTTAATAATGCTGTGGAACTCTTCCATTGTTCTCAGAATTCTGCTGAAGTTTAAAAATGCTTTGGAACTCTTCAGTTTTTGTCGGAATTCTGCTGAAGTTTAAAAATGCTTTGAAACTCTTCCATTGTTCTCGGAATTCCACTGATGTTTAACAATGCTTTGGAACTCTTCCATTGTTCTCGGAATTCCGCTGAAGTTTAACAATGCTTTGTAACTCTTCCATTGTTCTCGGAATTCTGCTAAAGTTTAAAAATGCTTTGGAACTCTTCCATTTTTCTCGGAATTCTGCTGAAGTTTAAAAATGCTTTGGAACTCTTCCATTGTTCACGGAATTATGCTGAAGTTTAAAAATGCTTTGGAACCCTTCCATTGTTCTCAGATTTCCTCTGATGTTTAACAATGCTTTGGAACGCTTTCATTGTTCACGGAATTCTGCTGAAGTTTAAAAATGCTTTGCAACTCTTCTATTGTTCTCTGAATTCCGCTGATGTTTAACAATAATTTGGAACTCTTCCATTGTTCACGTAAATCCCCCTAAGTTAAAAAATGCTTTGGAACTCTTCCATTGTTCTTGGAATTCCGCTGATTTTTAACAATGCTTTGAAACTCTTCCAATGTTCATGGAAAACCGCTGAAATTTAAAAATGCTTTGGAACTCTATCATTGTTCTCGGAATTATGCTGAAGTTTAAAAATGCTTTGGAACTCTTCCATTGTTCTCAGAATTCCTCTGATGTTTAACAATACTTTGGAATGCTTCCATTGTTCTCGGAATTCCCCCTAAGTTTAAAAATGCTTTGGAACTCTTCAATTGTTCTCGGAAATCCGCTGAAGTTTAACAATGCTTTGGAACTCTACCATTGTTTACGGAATACCGCTGAAGTTTAAAAATGCTTTGGAACTCTTCCATTGTTCGTGGAATTCTACTGAAGTTTAAAAACATTTGGTACTCTTCCATTGTTCTCGGAATTCTGCTGATGTTTAACAATGCTTTGAAGCTCTTCAGTTGTTCATAGAATACCTCTGAAGTTTAATAATGCTTTGGAACTCTTCCAATTTTCTCGGAATTCCACTGAAGTTGAAAAAAGCTTTTGTACTTTTCCATTGTTCTCAGTATTTTGCTGAAGATTAAAAAAGCTTTGGAACTCTTGCATTATTCTCGGAATTCCACTGAAGTTTAAAAATGCTTTGGAACTTTTTCATTGTTCTCGGAATTCTGCAGAAGTTTTAAAAATGCTTTGGAACTCTTCCATTGTTCTCGGAATTCCGCTGGTCTTTAACAATGCTTGGGAACTGTTCCATTTTTCCTTGATTTCCGCTGAAGTTTAAAAATCCTTTGGAACTCTTCCATTGTTCTCGGAATTCCGCTCATGTTTAACAATGCTTTGGAACTCTTCCATTGTTCTCGGAATTATACTAAAGTTTAAAAATGTTTTGGAACTCTTCCTTTGTTCTCGGAATTCCGCTGATGTTTAACAATGCTTTGGAACTCTTCCATTGTTCTCAGAATTCCGCTGATATTTATCAATGCTTTGCAACTATTCCATAGTTCACGGAATTTCGCAGAAGTATAAAAATGCTTTGGAACTCTTCCATTGTTCTCAGAATTCCAATGAAGTTTAAAACTGCTTTGGAACACTTCTATTATTCTCGGAATTCCCCTGAAGATTAAAAATGCTTTGGAACTCTTCCAATGTTCTCGGAATTCTGCTGAAGTTTAAAAATGCTTTGTAACTCTTCCATTGTTCTCGGAATTCCGCTGATGTTTAACACTGATTTGGAACTCTTCCATTGTTCTCAGAATTCTGCTGAAGTTTAAAAATGCTTTGGAAAACTTCCATTGTTCTTGGAATTCCGCTGATGTTTAACAAAGCTTTGGAATTCTTCCATTGTTCTCGGAATTCCGCTGATGTTTTAACAATACTTTGGAACTCTTCCATTGTTCTCAGAAATCCCCCTAAGTTTAAAAATGCTTTGGAACTCTTCCATTGTTCTCGGAAATCCGCTGAACTTTAACAATGCTTTGGAAATCTTCCATTGTTCTCGGAAATCCGCGGAAGTGTAACAATGCTTTGGAACTCTTCCATTGTTTTCGCAATTCTACTGATGTTTAACAATACTTTGGAACTCTTCCATTGTTCTCGGAATTCCCCCTAAGTTTAAAAATGCTTTGGAAATCTTCCATTGTTCTCGGAAATCCGCTGAAGTTTAACAATGCTTTGGAACTCTTCCATTGTTCTCGGAAATGCGCTGAAGTTTAAAAATGCTTTGGAACTCTTCCATTGTTCTCAGAAATCCACTGATATTTATCAATGCTTTGGAACTCTTCCATTTTTCAGGAATTTCACTGAAGTATAAAAATGCTTTGGAACTCTTCCATTGTTTTCGATATTCCGCTGATGTTTAACAATGCTTTGGAACACTTCCATTGTTCTCGGAAATCCGCTGATGTTTAACAATGCTTTGGAACTCTTCCATTGTTCTCGGTATTCCGCTGTAATTTAAAAATTATTTGGAACTCCTCCATTGTTCTCGGAATTCCGCTGAAGTTTAACAATGATTTGTAACTCTTCCATTATTCTCGGAATTCTGCTAAAGTTTAAAAACGCTTTGGAACTCTTGCACTGTTCTCGGAATTCTGCTGAAGTTTAAAAATGCTTTGGAACTCTTCCATTGTTCACGGAATTATGCTGAAGTTTAAAAATGCTTTGGAACTCTTCCATTATTCTCAGAATTCCTCTGATGTTTAACAATGCTTTGGAACTCTTCCATTGTTCACGGAATTCCGCTGAAGTTTAAAAATGCTTTGCAACTCTTCTATTGTTCTCGGAATTCCGCTGATGTTTTAACAATACTTTGGAACTCTTCCATTGTTCTCGGAAATCCCCCTAAGTTTAAAAATGCTTTGGAACTCTTCCATTGTTCTCGGAAATCCGCTGAACTTTAACAATGCTTTGGAAATCTTCCATTGTTCTCAGAATTCCGCTGATATTTATCAATGCTTTGGAACGCTTCCATAGTTCACGGAATTTCACTGAAGTATAAAAATGCTTTGGAACTCTTCCATTGTTTTCAGCATTCCACTGATGTTTAACAATGCTTTGGAACTCTTCCATTGTTCCCCGAAATCCGCTGATGTTTAACAATGCTTTGGAGTTCTTCCAATGTTCTCGGAATTCCGCTGTAATTTAAAAATGCTTTGCAGCTCTTCCATTGTTCTCGGAATTCTGCTGAATGTTAAAAACGCTTTGGAACTCTTCCATTGTTCTCGGAATTCTGCTGAAGTTTAAAAATGCTTTGGAACTCTTCCATTGTTCACGGAATCATGCTAAAGTTTAAAAATGATTTTGAACTCTTCCATTGTTCTCAGAATTCCTCTGATGTTTAACAGTGCTTTTGAACTCTTCCATTGTTCAGGGAATTCCTCTGAAGTTTAAAAATGATTTTGAACTCTTCCATTGTTCTCAGAATTCCTCTGACGATTAACTATGCTTTGGAACTCTTCCATTGTTCTCGGAAATCCGCTGATATTTAACAATGCTTTGGAACTCTTCCATTGTTCTCAGAATTCCGCTGTAATTTAAAAATGCTTTGGAACTCTTCCATTGTTCTAGGAATTCCGCTGAAGTTTATCAATGCTTTGTAACTCTTCCATTGTTCTCGAAATTCTGCTGAAGTTTAAAAATGCTTTGGAACTCTTCCATTTTTCATGGAATCATGCTGAAGTTTAAAACTGCTTTGGAAATCTTCCATTGTTCTCAGAATTCTTCTGATGTTTAACAATGCTTTGGAACTCTTCCATTGTTCATGGAATTAGGCTGAAGTTTAAAAATGCTTTGGAACTCTTCTATTGTTCTCGGAATTCCGCTGATGTTTAACAATTCTTTGGAACTCTTCCATTGTTCTCGGAATTCCGCTGAAGTTTAAAAATGATTCGGAACTCTTCTATTGTTCTCAGAATTCCGCTGAAGTTTAAAAATGCTTTGGAACTCTTCCATTGTTCTCGGAATTAAGACTAAGTTTAAAAACACTTTGAAACTCTTCTATTATTGTCGGAATAGCGCTGAAGTTTAAAACTGCTTTGGAACTCTTCCATTGTTCTCGCAATTCTCCTGTAGTTTAAAAATGCTTTGGAACTCTTCCATTGTTCTCGTAATTCCGCTGATAATTAAAAATGCATTGGAACTCTTCCATTCTTCACGGAACTCCGCTGAAGTTTAAAAATGCTTTGGAACTCTTCCATTGTTCTCGGAATTCCACTGTAATTTAAAAATTCTTTGGAACTCTTCCATTGTTCTTGGAATTCTACTGAAGTTTAATAATGTTTGGAACTCTTCCATTGTTCTGGGAATTCTGCAGAGGTTTAAAAACGCATTGGAACTTTTCCATTATTCTCGGAATTCTGCTGAAGTTTAAAAATGCTTTGGAACTCTTCCATTGTTCTCGGAATTATGCTGAAGTTTAAAAATGCTTTTGAACTCTTCTATTGTTCTCGGAATTCCGCTGATGTTTAACAATACTTTGGAACTCTTCCATTGTTCTCAGAATTCCCGCTAAGTTTAAAAATGCTTTAGATCTCTTCCATTGTTCTCAGAAATCCGCTGAAGATTAAAAAATCTTTGGAACTCTTCCATTGTTCTCGGAACTCCGCTGATGTTTAACAATGCTTTGGAACTCTTCCATTGTTCTCGGAATTCTGCTGAAGTTTAAAAGTGCTTTGGAAATGTTCCATTGTTCTCGGAATAGCGCTGAAATTTAAAAATGCTTTGGAACTCTTCCATTGTTCTCGCAATTTCGCTGAAGTTTAACAATGCTTTTTAACTCTTCCATTGTTCTCGGAATTCTGCTAAAGTTTAAAAACGCTTTGGAACTCTTCCATTGTTCAAGGAATTCGGCTGACGTTTAACAATGTTTTGGAACTCTTCCATTGTTCACGGAATACTTCTGAAGTTTAATAATGCTGTGGAAAAATTCCATTGTTCTCAGAATTCTGCTGAAGTTTAAAAATGCTTTGGAACTCTTCAGTTTTTGTCGGAATTCTGCTGAAGTTTAAAAATGCTTTGAAACTCTTCCATTGTTCTCGGAATTCCACTGATGTTTAACAATGCTTTGGAACTCTTGCATTGTTCTCGGAATTCCGCTGAAGTTTAACAATGCTTTGTAACTCTTCCATTGTTCTCGGAATTCTGCTAAAGTTTAAAAATGCTTTGGAACTCTTCCATTTTTCTCGGAATTCTGCTGAAGTTTAAAAATGCTTTGGAACTCTTCCATTGTTCACGGAATTATGCTGAAGTTTAAAAATGCTTTGGAACTCTTCCATTGTTCTCAGATTTCCTCTGATGTTTAACAATGCTTTGGAACGCTTTCATTGTTCACGGAATTCTGCTGAAGTTTAAAAATGCTTTGCAACTCTTCTATTGTTCTCTGAATTCCGCTGATGTTTAACAATAATTTGGAACTCTTCCATTGTTCACGTAAATCCCCCTAAGTTAAAAAATGCTTTGGAACTCTTCTATTGTTCTCGGAATTCCGCTGTAATCTAAAAATGCTTTGGAACTCTTCCATTGTTCTCGGAATTTGGCTGAAGTTTAACAATGCTTTGGAACTCTTCCATTTTACTCGGAATTCTGCTGAAGTTTAAAAACACTTTGGAACTCTTCCGTTGTTCTCGGAATTCTGCTGAAATTTATAAATGCTTTGGAACTCTTCCAATGTTCCCAGAATTCCTCTGATGTTTAACAATGCTTTGTAACTCTTCCATTGTTCACTGAATTCCGCTGAAGTTTAAAAATGCTTTGCAACTCTTCTATTGTTCTCAGAAATCCGCTGAACTTTAACAATGCTTTGCAAATCTTCCATTGTTCTCGGAAATCCGCTGAAGTGTAACAATGCTTTGCAACTCTTCCATTGTTTTTGGAATTCTACTGATGTTTAACAATGCTTTGGAACTCTTCCATTATTCTCGGAATTCCGCTGATTTTTAACAATGCTTTGAAACTCTTGCATTTTTCAGGGAATTCTGCTGAAGTTTTAAAATGTTTTGGAACTCTTCCAATGTTCACGGAAAACCGCTGAAATTTAAAAATGGTTTGGAACACTTCCATAGTTCTCAGAATTCCTCTGATGTTTAACAGTACTTTGGAACTCTTCAATTGTTCTCGGAATTCCCCCTAAGTTTAAAAATGCTTTGGAACTCTACCTTTGTTCTCGGAAATCCACTGATGTTTAACAATGCTTTGGAACTCTTCCATTGTTCACAGAATACCTTTGAAGTTTAATAATGCTTTGGAACTCTTCCATTGTTCTCGCAATTTCGCTGAAGTTTAACAATGCTTTTTAACTCTTCCATTGTTCAAGGAATTCGGCTGACGTTTAAAAATGTTTTGGAACTCTTCCATTGTTCATGGAATACTTCTGAAGTTTAATAATGCTTTGGAACTCTTCCATTGTTCTCGGAATTCTGCTGAAGTTTAAAAATGCTTTGGAACTCTTCAGTTTTTGTCGGAATTCTGCTGAAGTTTAAAAATGCTTTGAAACTCTTCCATTGTTCTCGGAATTCCGCTGATGTTTAACAATGCTTTGGAACTCTTCCATTGTTCTCTGAATTCCGCTGTAATTTAAAAATGCTTTGGAACTCTTCCATTGTTTTCGGAATTCCGCTGAAGTTTAACAATGCTTTGTAACTCTTCCATTGTTCTCGGAATTCTGCTAAGTTTAAAAAGGCTTTGGAACTCTTCCATTTTTCTCTGAATTCTGCTGAAGTTTAAAAATGCTTTGTAACTCTTCCATTGTTCACGGAATTATGCTGAAGTTTAAAAATGCTTTGGAACTCTTCCATTGTTCTCAGAATTCCTCTGATGTTTAGCAATGCTTTGGAACTGTTTCATTGTTCACGGAATTCTGCTGAAGTTTAAAAATGCTTTGCAACTCTTCTATTGTTCTCTGAATTCCGCTGATGTTTAACAATAATTTGGAACTCTTCCATTGTTCACGGAAATCCCCCTAAGTTAAAAAATGCTTTGGAACTCTTCTATTGTTCTCGGAATTCCGCTGTAATCTAAAAATGCTTTGGAACTCTTCCATTGTTCTCGGAATTCGGCTGAAGTTTAACAATGCTTTGGAACTCTTCCATTTTTCTCGGAATTCTGCTGAAGTTTAAAAACACTTTGGAACTCTTTCGTTGTTCTCGGAATTCTGCTGAAATTTAAAAATGCTTTGGAACTCTTAGAATGTTCTCAGAATTCCTCTGATGTTTAACAATGCTTTGTAACTCTTCCATTGTTCACGGAATTCCACTGAAGTTTAAAAATGCTTTGCAACTCTTCTATTGTTCTCAGAAATCCGCTGAACTTTAACAATGCTTTGCAAATCCTCCATTGTTCTCGGAAATCCGCTGAAGTGTAACAATGCTTTGCAACTCTTCCATTGGTCTTGGAATTCTACTGATGTTTAACAATGCTTTGGAACTCTTCCATTATTCTCGGAATTCCGCTGATTTTTAACAATGCTTTGAAACTCTTGCATTTTTCAGGGAATTCCGCTGAAGTTTAAACATGTTTTGGAACTCTTCCAATGTTCACGGAAAACCGCTGAAATTTAAAAATGCTTTGGAACACTTCCATTGTTCTCAGAATTCCTCTGATGTTTAACAATACTTTGGAACTCTTCAATTGTTCTCGGAATTCCCCCTAAGTTTAAAAATGCTTTGGAACTCTACCATTGTTCTCGGAAATCCACTGATGTTTAACAATGCTTTGGAACTCTTCCATTGTTCACAGAATACCTTTGAAGTTTAATAATGCTTTGGAACTCTTCCAATTTTCTCGGAATTCCACTGAAGTTGAAAAATGCTTTTGTACTCTTTCATTGTTCTCAGAATGTCGCTGAAGTTTAAAAATGCTTTGGAACTTGTCCATTGTTCTCGGTATTCCGCTGATGTTTAACAATGCTTTGGAACTCTTCCATTGTTCTCGTCATTCCGTTGATGTTTAACAATGCTTTGGAACTCTTCCATTGTTCTCGGAATTCCACTGATGTTTAACAATGCTTTGGAGCTCTTTCATTGTTCTCAGAATTATGCTGAAGTTTAAAAATGCTTTGGAACTTGTCCTTTGTTCTCGGTATTCCGCTGATGTTTAACAATGCTTTGGAACTCTTCCATTGTTCTTGTCATTCCGTTGATGTTTAACAATGCTTTTGAACTTTTATTTTGTTCGCGGAATTCCGTTGAAGTTTAAAAATGCTTTGGAACTCTTCCAATGTTTTTTGAATACCGCTGAAGTTTAAAAATGCTTTGGACCTCTTCCATTGTTCTCGGAATTCTGCTGAAGTTTAAAATTGCTTTGGAACTCTTTTATTGTTCTCAGAATTCTGCTGAAGTTTAAAAATGATTTGGAACTCTTCAATTGTTCTCATAATTCCGCTGAAGTTTAAAAATGCTTTGGAACTCTTCCATTGTTCTTGGAACTCCGCTGATGTTTAACAAAGCTTTGGAACGCTTCCATTGTTTTCGGAATTCTGCTGAAGTTTAAAATTGTTTTGGAAAACTTCCATTGTTCTTGGAATTCCGCTGATGTTTAGCAATGCTTTGGAATTCTTCCATTGTTCATGGAATTCCGCTGAAGTTTAAAAATGCTTTGGAACTCTACCAATGTTCTCAGAATTCCTCTGATATTTATCAATGCTTTGCAACTCTTGCATAGTTCACGGAACTTCGCTGAAGTATAAAAATGCTTTGGAACTCTTCCATTGTTCTCCTAATTCCGCTGAAGTTTAAAAATGCTTTGGAACTCTTCTATTGATCTCGGAATTCCGCTGATGTTTAAAAATGCTTTGGAACTCTTCCATTGTTCTCGGAATTCCGCTGATGTTTAACAAAGCTTTGGAACTCTTGCATTGTTCTCGGAATTCTGATGAAGTTTAAAAATGCTTTGGAAAACTTCCATTGTTCTTGGAATTCCGCTGATGTTTAGCAATGCTTTGGAATTCTTCCATTGCTCACGGAATTCCGCTGAACTTTAAAAATGCTTTGGAACTCTTCCATTGTTCTCAGAATTCCGCTGATATTTATCAATGCTTTCTAACCCTTCCATAGTTCACGGAATTTCGCTGAAGTATAAAAATGCTTTGGAACTCGTCCATTGTTTTCGGTATTCCGCTGATGTTTAACAATGCTTTGGAACTCTTCCATTGTTCTCGGAAATCTGCTGATGTTTAACAATGCTTTGGAACTCTTCCATTGTTCTCTGAATTCCGCTGTAATTTAAAAATGCTTTGGAACTCTTCCAATGTTCTCGGAATTCCGCTGTAGTTTAACAATGCTTTGGAGCTCTTCCATTGTTCTCGGAAATCTGCTGAAGGTTAAAAAGGCTTTGGAACTCTTCCATTGTTCTCGGAATTCTGCTGAAGTTTAAAAATGCTTTGGAACTCTTCCATTGTTCACGGAATCATGCTAAAGTTTAAAAATGATTTGGAACTCTTCCATTGTTCTCAGAATTCCGCTGAAGTTTAAAAATGCTTTGGAACTCTTCCATTGTTCTCGTAATTAAGCTGAAGTTTAAAAACACTTTGAAACTCTTCTATTATTGTCGGAATAACGCTGAAGTTTAAAACTGCTTTGGAACTCTTCCATTGTTCTCGCAATTCTGCTATAGTTTAAAAATGCTTTGGAACTCTTCCATTGTTCTCGGAATTCCGCTGATAATTCAAAATGCATTGGAACTCTTCCATTCTTCACGGAACTCCGCTGAAGTTTAAAAATGCTTTGGAATTCTTCCATTGTTCTTGGAATTCTACTGAAGTTTAATATTGTTTGGAACTCTTCCATTGTTCTGGGAATTCTGCAGAGGTTTAAAAACGCATTGGAACTTTTCCATTGTTCTCGGAATTCTGCTGAAGTTTAAAAATGCTTTGGAACTCTTCCATTGTTCTCGGAATTATGCTGAAGTTTAAAAATGCTTTGGAACTCTTCTATTGTTCTCGGAATTCCGCTGATGTTTAACAATACTTTGGAACTCTTCCATTGTTCTGAGAATTCCCCCTAAGTTTAAAAATGCTTTGGAACTCTTCCATTGTTCTCAGAAATCCGCTGAAGAATAAAAAATCTTTGGAACTCTTCCATTGTTCTCGGAACTCCGAAGATGTTTACCAATGCTTTGGAACTCTTCCATTGTTCTCGGAATTCTGCTGAAGTTTAAAAGTGCTTTGGAAATGTTCCATTGTTCTCGGAATAGCGCTGAAATTTAAAAATTCTTTGGAACTCTTCCATTGTTCTCGCAATTTCGCTGAAGTTTAACAATGCTTTTTAACTCTTCCATTGTTCTCGGAATTCTGCTAAAGTTTAAAAACGCTTTGGAACTCTTCCATTGCTCAAGGAATTCGGATGACGTTTAACAATGTTTTGGAACTCTTCCATTGTTCACGGAATACTTCTGAAGTTTAATAATGCTTTGGAACTCTTCCATTGTTCTCGGAATTCTGCTGAAGTTTAAAAATGCTTTGGAACTCTTCAGTTTTTGTCGGAATTCTGCTGAAGTTTAAAAATGCTTTGAAACTCTTCCATTGTTCTCGGAATTCCGCTGATGTTTAACAATGCTTTGGAACTCTTCCATTGTTCTCTGAATTCCGCTGTAATTTAAAAATGCTTTGGAACTCTTCCATTGTTCACGGAATTATGCTGAAGTTTAAAAATGCTTTGGAACTCTTCCATTGTTCTCAGAATTCCTCTGATGTTTAACAATGCTTTGGAACTCTTCCACTGTTCTCAGAATTCCTCTGATGTTTAACAATGCTTTGGAACTCTTTCATTGTTCACGGAATTCCGCTGAAGTTTAAAAATGCTTTGCAACTCTTCTATTGTTCTCTGAATTCCTCTGATATTTAACAATAATTTGGAACTCTTCCATTGTTCACGGAAATCCCCCTAAGTTAAAAAATGCTTTGGAACTCTTCTATTGTTCTCGGAATTCAGCTGTAATCTAAAAATGCTTTGGAACTCTTCCATTGTTCTCGGAATTCGGCTGAAGTTTAACAATGCTTTGGAACTCTTCCATTTTACTCGGAATTCTGCTGAAGTTTAAAAATGCTTTGGAACTCTTCCAATGTTCTCAGAATTCCTCTGATGTTTAACAATGCTTTGTACCTCTTCCATTGTTCACGGAATTACGCTGAAGTTTAAAAATGCTTTGCAACTCTTCTATTGTTCTCAGAAATCCGCTGAACTTTAACAATGCTTTGGAAATCTTCCATTGTTCTCGGAAATCCGCTGAAGTGTAACAATGCTTTGGAACTCTTCCATTGTTCTTGGAATTCTACTGATGCTTAACAATGCTTTGGAACTCTTCCAATGTACTTGGAATTCTGCTGATTTTTAACAATGCTTTGAAACTCTTGCATTTTTCAGGGAATTCCGCTGAAGTTTAAAAATGTTTTGAAACTCTTCCAATGTTCAAGGAAAACCGCTGAAATTTAAAAATGCTTTGGAAATCTTCCATTGTTCTCAGAATTCCTCTGATGTTTAACAATACTTTGGAACTCTTCAATTGTTCTTGGAATTCCCCCTAAGTTTAAAAATGCTTTGGAACTCTACCATTGTTCTCGGAAATCCACTGATGTTTAACAATGCTTTGGAACTCTTCCATTGTTCACAGAATACCTTTGAAGTTTAATAGTGCTTTGGAACTCTTCCAATTTTCTCGGAATTCACTGAAGTTGAAAAATGCTTTTGTACTCTTTCATTGTTCTCAGAATTTCGCTGAAGTTTAAAAATGCTTTGGAACTTGTCCATTGTTCTCGGTATTCTGCTGATGTTTAACAATGCTTTGGAACTCTTCCATTGTTCTCGTCATTCCGTTGATGTTTAACAATGCTTTGGAACTCTTCCATTGTTCTCGTCATTCCGTTGATGTTTAACAATGCTTTGGAACTATTCCATTGTTCTCGGAATTCCACTGATGTTTAACAATGCTTTGGAGCTCTTTCATTGTTCTCAGAATTATGCTGAAGTTTAAAAATACTTTGGAACTTGTCCATTGTTCTCGGTATTCCGCTGATGTTTAACAATGCTTTGGAACTCTTCCATTGTTCTTGTCATTCCGTTGATGTTTAACAATGCTTTGGAACTTTTCTTTTGTTCGCGGAATTCCGCTGAAGTTTAAAAATGCTTTGGAACTTTTCCATTGTTTTTTGAATACCCCTGAAGTTTAAAAATGCTTTGGACCTCTTCCATTGTTCTCGGAATTCTGCTGAAGTTTAAAATTGCTTTGGAACCCTTTTATTGTTCTCAGAATTCTGCTGAAGTTTAAAAATGCTTTGGAACTCTTCCATTGTTCTCATAATTCTGCTGAAGTTTAAAAATGCTTTGGAACTCTTCCATTGTTCTCGGAATTCCGCTGATGTTTAACAATACTTTGGAACTCTTCAATTGTTCTCGGAATTCCCCCTAAGTTTAAAAATGCTTTTGAACTCTACCATTGTTCTCGGAAATCCACTGATGTTTAACAATGCTTTGGAACTCTTCCATTGTTCACAGAATACCTTTGAAATTTAATAATGCTTTTGAACTCTTCCAATTTTCTCGGAATTCATTGAAGTTGAAAAATGCTTTTGTACACTTTCATTGTTCTCAGAATTTCGCTGAAGTTTAAAAATGCTTTGGAACTTGTCCATTGTTCTCGGTATTCCTCTGATGTTTAACAATGCTTTGGAACTCTTCCATTGTTCTCGTCATTCCGTTGATGTTTAACAATGCTTTGGAACTCTTCCATTGTTCTAGTCATTCCGTTGATGTTTAACAATGCTTTGGAACTCTTCCATTATTCTCGGAATTCCACTGATGTTTAACAATGCTTTGGAGCTCTTTCATTGTTCTCAGAATTATGCTGAAGTTTAAAAATGCTTTGGAACTCTTCCATTGTTCTCGGAATTCCGCTGATGTTTAACAATGCTTTGGAACTCTTCCATTATTCTAGGAACTCCGGTGATGTTTAACAAAGCTTTGGAACTCTTCCATTGTTTTTGGAATACTGCTGAAGTTTAAAAATGCTTTGGAACACTTCCATTGTTCTCATAATTCCGCTGAAGTTTAAAAATGCTTTGGAACTCTTCTATTGATCTCGGAATTCCGCTGATGTTTAACAATGCTTTGGAACTCTTCCATTGTTCTCGGAATTCCGCTGATGTTTAACAATGTTTTGGAACACTTCCATTGTTCTCGGAAATCTGCTGATGTTTAACAATGCTTTGGAACTCTTCCATTGTTCTCGGAATTCCGCTGTAATTTAAAAATGCTTTGGAATTCTTCCAATGTTCTCGGAATTCCGCTGAAGTTTATCAATGCTTTGGAGCTCTTCCATTGATCTCGGAATTCTGCTGAAGGTTAAAAAGGCTTTGGAACTCTTCCATTGTTCTCGGAATTCTGCTAAAGTTTAAAAATGCTTTGGAACTCTTCCATTGTTCACGGAATCATGCTAAAGTTTAAAAATGATTTGGAACTCTTCCATTGTTCTCAGAATTCCTCTGATGTTTAACAATGCTTTTGTACTCTTCCATTGTTCACGGAATTCCGCTGAAGTTTAAAAATGCTTTTGAACTCTTCCATTGTTCTCGGAAATCCGCTGATGTTTATCAATGCTTTGGAACTCTTCCATTGTTCTCGGAATTCCGCTGTAATTTAAAAATGCTTTGGAACTCTTCCATTATTCTAGGAATTCTGCTGAAGTTTTACAATGCTTTGGAACTCTTCCTTTGTTCTCGGAATTCTGCTGAAGTTCAAAAACACGTTGGAACTCTTCCATTGTTCTTGGAATTCAGCTGAAGGTTAAAAATGCTTTGGAACTCTTCCATTGTTCTTGGAATCATGTTGAAGTTTAAAACTGCTTTGGAAATCTTCCATTGTTCTCAGAATTCCTCTGATGTTTAACAATGCTTTGGAACTCTTCCATTGTTCACGGAAGTAGGCTGAAGTTTAAAAATGCTTTGGAACTCTTCTATTGTTCTCGGAATTCCGCTGATGTTTAACAAATCTTTGGAACTCTTCCATTGTTCTCGGAAATACCCCTAAGTTTAAAAATGCTTTGGAACTCTTCCATTGTTCTTGGAAATCCACTGAAGTTTAACAATGCTTTGGAACTCTTCCATTGTTCTCGGAAATCCGCTGAAGTTTAACAATTCTTTGGAACTCTTCCATTGTTCTCGGAAATACCACTAAGTTTAAAAATGCTTTGGAACTCTTCCATTGTTCTCGGAAATCCGCTGATGTTTAACAATGCTTTGGAACTCTTTCATTGTTCACAGAATACAGCGAAGTTTAATAATGCTTTGGTACTATTCCATTGTTCTCGGAAATCCACTGAAGTTAAAAAATGCTTTGGAACACTTCCATTGTTCTCAGAATTCCGATGAAGTTTAAATCTGATTTGGAACTCTTCCATTATTCTTTGATTTCCACTGAAGTTAAAAAATGATTTGGAACTCTTCCAATGTTCTCAAAATTCTGTTGAAGCTTAAAAATGCTTTGGAACCCTTCCATTGTTCTCAGAATTATGCTTAAGTTAAAAAACGCTTTGGAACTCTTCCATTGTTCTCCTAATTCTGCTGATGTTAAACAATGCTTTGGAACTCTTCCATTGTTCTCGGCATTGCGTTGATGTTTAACAATTCTTTGGAACTTTTCCATTGCTCACGGAATTCTGCTGAAGTTTAAAAATGCTTTGGAACTTTTCCATTGTTCTCGGAATTCTGCTGATGTTTAACAATTCTTTGGAAATCTTCCATTGTTCACGGCATTCCATTGATGTTTAACAATGCTTTGGAACATTTCCATTGTTCACAGAATTCTGCTGAAGTTTAAAAGAGTTTTGGAACTCTTCCATTGTTCTCGGAATTCTGCTGATGTTTAACAATGCTTTGGAACTCATCCATTGTTCTCGGAATTCCGCTGATGTTTAACAATGCTTTGGAACTCTTCCATTGTTCACGGAGTTCCTCTGAAGTTTAAAAATGCTTTCTAACTCTTCCATTGTTCCCGGAATTCCGCTGAAGTTTAACATTGCTTTGGAGCTCTTCCATTGTTCTCGTAATTCTGCTGAAGTTTAAAAATGATTCGGAACTCTTCTATTGTTCTCCGACTTCCGCTGAAGTTTAAAAATGCTTTGGAACTCTTCCATTGTTCTCGGAAGTAAGCTGAAGTTTAAAAACACTTTGAAACTCTTCCATTGTTCTCGCAATTCTGCTGTAGTTTAAAAATGCTTTGGAACCCTTCCATTGTTCTCGGAATTCCGCTGAAGTTTAAAAATGCTTTGGAACTCTTCTATTGTTCTTGGAATTCCGTTTATGTTTAACAATACTTTGAAACTCTTCTATTGTTCTCGGAATTCCCCCTAAGTTTAAAAATGCTTTGGAACTCTTCCATTGTTCTCGGAATTCTGCTGATGTTTAACAATGCTTTGGAACTCTTCCATTGTTCTCGGATTTCTGCTGAAGTTTAAAAGTGCTTTCGAAATGTTCCATTGTTCTCGGAATACCGCTGAAATTTAAAAATGCTTTGGAACTATTTCATTGTTCTCAGAATACTACTGAAGTTTAAAAATGCTTTAGAACTCTTACATTGTTCAAGGAATTCCGCTGATGTTTAAAAATGCTTTGGAACTCTTCCATTGTTTTTGGAATACCGCTGAAGTTTAAAAATGCTTTGGAACTCTTCCACTGTTCTCTGAATTCTGCTGAAGTTTAAAAATGCTTTGGAACTCTTTTATTGCTCTCAGAATTCCGCTGAAGTTTAAAAATGCTTTGGAACTCTTCCATTGTTCTCATAATTCCGCTGAAGTTTAAAAATGCTTTGGAACTCTTCTATTGTTCTCAGAATTCCGCTGATGTTTAACAAAGCTTTGGAACTCTTCAATTGTTCTCGGAATTCTGCTGAAGTTTAAAAATGCTTTGAAAAACTTCCATTGTTTTTGAATTCCGCTGATGTTTAACAATGCTTTGGAATTCCTCCATTGTTCACGGAATTCCGCTGAAGTTTAAAAATGCTTTGGAACTCTTCCATTGTTATCAGAATTCCGCTCATACTTATCAATGCTTTGGAACTCTTCCATAGTTCATGGAATTTCGCCGAAGTATAAAAATGCTTTGGAAGTCTTCCATTGTTTTCGGTATTCCGCTGATGTTTAACAATGCTTTGGAACTCTTCAATTGTTCTCAGAATTCCGCTGACGTTTAAAACTGCTTTGGAACTCTTCCATTATTCTCGGAATTCCACTGAATGTTAAAAATGCTTTGGAACACTTCCAATGTTCTCGAAATTCTGCTGAAGTTTAAAAATGCTTTGGAACTCTTCCATTGTTCTCGGAATTCCGCTGAAGTTTAAAAATGCTTTGGAACTCTTCCATTATTCATGGAATCAAGCTGAAGTTCAAAAACGCTTTGGAACTCTTCCCTTGTTCTCGGATTTCTGCTGAAGTTTAAAAATGCTTTGGAACTCTTCCCTTGTTCTCGGATTTCTGCTGAAGTTCAAAAATGCTTTGGAACTCTTCCATTGTTCATGGAATCATGCTGAAGTTTAAAACTGCTTTGGAACTCTTCCATTGTTCTCAGAATTCCTCTGATGTTTAACAATGCTTTGGAACTCTTCCATTGTTCACGGAATTAGGCTAAAGTTTAAAAATGCTTTGGAACTCTTCTATTGTTCTCAGAATTCCGCTGATGTTTAACAATTCTTTGGAACTCTTCCATTGTTCTTGGAAATACCTCTAAGTTTAAAAATGCTTTGGAACTCTTCCATTGTTCTCGGAAATCCGCTGAAGTTTAATAATGCTTTGGAACTCTTCCATTGTTCTCGGAAATCCGCTGATGTTTAACAATGCTTTGGAACTCTTTCATTGTTCACAGAATACAGCTGAAATTTAATAATGCTTTGGTACTATTCCATTGTTCTCGGTAATCCGCTGAAGTTAAAAAATGCTTTACAACACTTCCATTGTTCTCAGAATTCCGATGAAGTTTAAAACTGCTTTGGAACTCTTCCATTATTCTCGGAATTCCACTGAAGTTAAAAAATGCTTTGGAACTCTACCAATTTTCTCGGAATTTTGCTGAAGCTTATAAATGCTTTGGAACTCTTCCATTATTCAGGGAATTCCGCTGAAGTTTAAAAATGTTTTGGAACTCTTCCATTGTTCTCAGAATTCCGCTGATGTTTAACAATGCTTTGGAACTCTTCCATTGTTCTCAGAATTATACTTAAGTTTTAAAATGCTTTGGAACTCTTCCATTGTTCTCGGAATTCCACTGATGTTTAACAACGCTTTGGAACTCTTTCATTGTTCACAGAATACAGCTGAAGTTTAATAATGCTTTGGTACTATTCCATTGTTCTCGGAAATACGCTGAAGTTAAAAAATGCTTTGGAACACTTCCATTGTTCTCAGAATTCCGATGAAGTTTAAAACTGCTTTGGAACTCTTCCATTATTCTCGTAATTCCACTGAAGTTAAAAAATGCTTTGGAACTCTTCCATTGTTCTCGGAATTCCACTGATATTTACCAATGTTTTGGAACTCTTCCATTTTTCAGGGAATTCCGCTGAAGTTTAAAAATGTTTTAGTACTCTTCCATTGTTCTCAGAATTCCGCTGATGTTTAACAATGCTTTGGAACTCTTCCATTGTTCTCAGATTTATGCTTAAGTTTTAAAATGCGTTGGAACTCTTCCATTGTTCTCGGAATTCCGCTGATGTTTAACAAGGCTTTGGAACTCTTCCATTGTTCTCGGAAATCCACTAAAGTTTAACAATGCTTTGGAACTCTTTCATTGTTTTCGGTAATCCGCTGATGTTTAACAATGCTTTGGAACTCTTTCATTGTTCACAGAATACAGCTGAAATTTAATAATGCTTTGGTACTATTCCATTGTTCTCGGTAATCCGCTGAAGTTAAAAAATGCTTTACAACACTTCCATTGTTCTCAGAATTCCGATGAAGTTTAAAACTGCTTTGGAACTCTTCCATTATTCTCGGAATTCAACTGAAGTTAAAAAATGCTTTGGAACTCTACCAATTTTCTCGGAATTTTGCTGAAGCTTATAAATGCTTTGGAACTCTTCCATTATTCAGGGAATTCCACTGAAGTTTAAAAATGTTTTGGAACTCTTCCATTGTTCTCAGAATTCCGCTGATGTTTAACAATGCATTGGAACTCTTCCACTGTTCTCAGAATTATACTTAAGTTTTAAAATGCTTTGGAACTCTTCCATTGTTCTCGGAATTCCACTGATGTTTAACAACGCTTTGGAACTCTTCCATTGTTCTCGGAATTCCGCTGAAGATTAACAATGCTTTGGAGCTCTTCCATTGTTCTCGTATATCTGCTGAAGGTTAAAAACGCTTTGGAACTCTTCCATTGTTCTCGGAATTCTGCTGATGTTTAACAATGCTTTTGAACTTTTCCATTGTTCACGGAATTCCGCTGAAGTTTAAAAATGCTTTGGAACTCTTCCATTGTTTTCGGAATGCCGCTGACGTTTAACAATGCTTTGGAACTCTTCCATTGTTCTCGGAAATCCCCTGATGTTTAACAATGCTTTCGAACTCTTCCATTGTTCTCGGAATTCCGCTGTAATTTAAAAATGCTTTGGAACTCTTCCATTGTTCTCGGAATTCCGCTGAAGTTTAACAATGCTTTGGAACTCTTCCATTGTTCTTGGAATTCTGCTGAAGTTCAAAAATGCTTTGGAACTCTTCCATTGTTCTCGGATTTCTGCTGAAGTTTAAAAATGCTTTGGAACTCTTCCATTGTTCATGGAATCATGCTGAAGTTTAAAACTGCTTTGGAACTCTTCCATTGTTCTCAGAATTCCTCTGATGTTTAACAATGCTTTGGAACTCTTCCATTGTTCACGGAATTAGGCTAAAGTTTAAAAATGCTTTGGAACTCTTCTATTGTTCTCAGAATTCCGCTGATGTTTAACAATTCTTTGGAACTCTTCCATTGTTCTTGGAAATACCTCTAAGTTTAAAAATGCTTTGGTACTCTTCCATTGTTCTCGGAAATCCGCTGAAGTTTAATAATGCTTTGGAACTCTTCCATTGTTCTCGGAAATCCGCTGATGTTTAACAATGCTTTGGAACTCTTTCATTGTTCACAGAATACAGCTGAAGTTTAATAATGCTTTGGTACTATTCCATTGTTCTCGGAAATACGCTGAAGTTAAAAAATGCTTTGGAACACTTCCATTGTTCTCAGAATTCCGATGAAGTTTAAAACTGCTTTGGAACTCTTCCATTGTTCTCGGAAATACACTGAAGTTAAAAAATGCTTTGGAACACTTCCATTGTTCTCAGAATTCCGATGAAGTTTAAAACTGCTTTGGAACTCTTCCATTATTCTCGGAATTCCACTGAAGTTAAAAAATGCTTTGGAACTCTTATATTGTTCTCTGAATTCCGCTGATGTTTAACAATGCTTTGGAAATCTTCCATTTTTCAGGGAATTGCGCTGAAGTTTAAAAATGTTTTAGTACTCTTCCATTGTTCTCAGAATTCCGCTGATGTTTAACAATGCTTTGGAACTCTTCCATTGTTCTCAGAATTATGCTTAAGTTTTAAAATGCTTTGGAACTCTTCCATTGTTCTCGGAATTCCGCTGATTTTTAACAACGCTTTGGAACTCTTCCATTGTTCTCGGAAATCCACTGAAGTTTAACAATGCTTTGGAACTCTTTCATTGTTTTCGGAAATCCGCTGATGTTTAACAATACTTTGGAACTCTTTCATTGTTCACAGAATACAGCTGAAATTTAATAAAGCTTTGGTACTATTCCATTGTTCTCGGTAATCCGCTGAAGTTAAAAAATGCTTTGGAACACTTCCATTGTTCTCAGAATTCCGATGAAGTTTAAAACTGCTTTGGAACTCTTCTATTTTTCTCGGAATTCCACTGAAGTTAAAAAATGCTTTGGAACTCTTCCAATTTTCTCGGAATTCTGCTGAAGCTTATAAATGCTTTGGAACTCTACCATTTTTCAGGGAATTCTGCTGAAGTTTAAAAATGTTTTGGAACTCTTCCATTGATCTCAGAATTCCACTGATGTTTAACAATGCTTAGGAACTCTTCCATTGTTCTCAGAATTATGCTTAAGTTTTAAAATGCTTTGGAACTCTTCCATTGTTCTCGGAATTCCACTGATGTTTAACAACACTTTGGAACTCTTCCATTGTTCTTGGAATTCCGCTGAAGTTTAACAATGCTTTCGAGCTCTTCCATTGTTCTCGTAAATCTGCTGAAGGTTAAAATCGCTTTGGAACTCTTCCATTGTTCTCGGAATTCTGCTGATGTTTAACAATGCTTTTGAACTCTTCCATTGTTCACGGAATTCCGCTGAAGGTTAAAAATGCTTTGGAACTCTTCCATTGTTTTCGGAATTCCGCTGACGTTTAACAATGCTTTGGAACTCTTCCATTGTTCTCGGAAATCCCCTGATGTTTAACAATGCTTTTGAACTCTTCCATTGTTCTCGGAATTCCGCTGTAATTTAAAAATGCTTTGGAACTCTTCCATTGTTCTCGGAATTCCGCTGAAGTTTAACAATGCTTTGGAACTCTTCCATTGTTCTTGGAATTCTGCTGAAGTTCAAAAATGCTTTGGAACTCTTCCATTGTTCTTGGAATTCTGCTGAAGTTTAAAAATGCTTTGAACTCTTCCATTGTTCATGGAATCATGCTGAAGTTTAAAACTGCTTTGGAACTCTTCCATTGTTCTCAGAATTCCTCTGATGTTTAACAATGCTTTGGAACTCTTACATTGTTCACGGAATTAGGCTGAAGTTTAAAAATGCTTTGGAACTCTTCTATTGTTCTTGGAAATCCGCTGATGTTTAACAATTCTTTGGAACTCTTCCATTGTTCTCGGAAATACCCCTAAGTTTAAAAATGCTTTGGAACTCTTCCATTGTTCTTGAAAATCCGCTGAAGTTTAACAATGCTTTTGAACTCTTCCATTGTTCACAGAATACAGCTGAAGTTTAATAATGCTTTGGTACTATTCCATTGTTCTCCGAAATCCGCTGAAGTTAAAAAATGCTTTGGAACACTTACATTGTTCTCATAATTCCGATGAAGTTTAAAACTGCTTTGGAACTCTTCCATTATTCTCGGAATTCCACTGAAGTTAAAAAATGCTTTGGAACTCTTTCATTGTTCACAGAATACAGCTGAAATTTAATAATGCTTTGGTACTATTCCATTGTTCTCGGTAATCCGCTGAAGTTAAAAAATGCTTTACAACAGTTCCATTGTTCTCAGAATTCCGATTAAGTTTAAAACTGCTTTGGAACTCTTCCATTATTCTCGGAATTCCACTGAAGTTAAAAAATGCTTTGGAACTCTACCAATTTTCTCGGAATTTTGCTGAAGCTTATAAATGCTTTGGAACTCTTCCATTATTCAGGGAATTCCGCTGAAGTTTAACAATGCTTTGGAACTCTTCCATTGTTCTCGGAAATCCCCTGATGTTTAACAATGCTTTTGAACTCTTCCATTGTTCTCGGAATTCCGCTGTAATTTAAAAATGCTTTGGAACTCTTCCATTGTTCTTGGAATTCTGCTGAAGTTCAAAAATGCTTTGGAACTCTTCCATTGTTCTCGGATTTCTGCTGAAGTTTAAAAATGCTTTGGAACTCTTCCATTGTTCATGGAATCATGCTGAAGTTTAAAACTGCTTTGGAACTCTTCCATTGTTCTCAGAATTCCTCTGATGTTTAACAATGCTTTGGAACTCTTCCATTGTTCACGGAATTAGTCTGAAGTTTAAAAATGCTTTGGAACTCTTCTATTGTTCTCAGAATTCCGCTGGTGTTTAACAATTCTTTGGAACTCTTCCATTGTTCTTGGAAATACCCCTAAGCTTAAAAATGCTTTGGAACTCTTCCATTGTTCTCGGAAATCCGCTGAAGTTTAATAATGCTTTGGAACTCTTCCATTGTTCTCGGAAATACACTGAAGTTAAAAAATGCTTTGGAACACTTCCATTGTTCTCAGAATTCCGATGAAGTTTAAAACTGCTTTGGAACTCTTCCATTATTCTCGGAATTCCACTGAAGTTAAAAAATGCTTTGGAACTCTTATATTGTTCTCTGAATTCCGCTGATGTTTAACAATGCTTTGTAAATCTTCCATTTTTCAGGGAATTGCGCTGAAGTTTAAAAATGTTTTAGTACTCTTCCATTGTTCTCATAATTCCGCTGATGTTTAACAATGCTTTGGAACTCTTCCATTGTTCTCAGAATTATGCTTAAGTTTTAAAATGCTTTGGAACTCTTCCATTGTTCTCGGAATTCCGCTGATTTTTAACAACGCTTTGGAACTCTTCCATTGTTCTCGGAAATCCACTGAAGTTTAACAATGCTTTGGAACTCTTACATTGTTTTCGGAAATCCGCTGATGTTTAACAATACTTTGGAACTCTTTCATTGTTCACAGAATACAGCTGAAATTTAATAATGCTTTGGTACTATTCCATTGTTCTCGGTAATCCGCTGAAGTTAAAAAATGCTTTGGAACACTTCCATTGTTCTCAGAATTCCGATGAAGTTTAAAACTGCTTTGGAACTCTTCTATTTTTCTCGGAATTCCACTGAAGTTAAAAAATGCTTTGGAACTCTTCCAATTTTCTCGGAATTCTGCTGAAGCTTATAAATGCTTTGGAACTCTTCCATTTTTCAGGGAATTCCGCTGAAGTTTAAAAATGTTTTGGAACTCTTCCATTGATCTCAGAATTCCGCTGATGTTTAACAATGCTTAGGAACTCTTCCATTGTTCTCAGAATTATGCTTAAGTTTTAAAATGCTTTAGAACTCTTCCATTGTTCTCGGAATTCCAATGATGTTTAACAACGCTTTGGAACTCTTCCATTGTTCTTGGAATTCCGCTGAAGTTTAACAATGCTTTCGAGCTCTTCCATTGTTCTCGTAAATCTGCTGAAGGTTAAAATCGCTTTGGAACTCTTCCATTGTTCTCGGAATTCTGCTGATGTTTAACAATGCTTTTGAACTCTTCCATTGTTCACGGAATTCCGCTGAAGGTTAAAAATGCTTTGGAACTCTTCCATTGTTTTCGGAATTCCGGAGACGTTTAACAATGCTTTGGAACTCTTCCATTGTTCTCGGAAATCCCCTGATGTTTAACAATGCTGTTGAACTCTTCCATTGTTCTCGGAATTCCGCTGTAATTTAAAAATGCTTTGGAACTCTTCCATTTTTCTCGGAATTCCGCTGAAGTTTAACAATGCTTTGGAACTCTTCCATTGTTCTTGGATTTCTGCTGAAGTTCAAAAATGCTTTGGAACTCTTCCATTGTTCACGGAATTCCACTGAAGTTTAAAAATGCTTTGGAACTCTTACATTGTTTTTGGAATTCCACTGACGTTTAAGAATGCTTTGGAACACTTCCATTGTTCTCAGATTTCTGATGAAGTTTAAAACTGCTTTGGAACTCTTCCATTATTCTCGGAATTCCACTGAATGTTAAAAATGCTTTGGAACACTTCCAATGTTCTCGAAATTCTGCTGAAGTTTAAAAATGCTTTGGAACTCTTCCATTGTTCTCGGAATTCCGCTGAAGTTTAAAAATGCTTTGGAACTCTTCCATTATTCATGGAATCAAGCTGAAGTTCAAAAACGCTTTGGAACTCTTCCCTTGTTCTCGGATTTCTGCTGAAGTTTAAAAATGCTTTGGAACTCTTCCCTTGTTCTCGGATTTCTGCTGAAGTTCAAAAATGCTTTGGAACTCTTCCATTGTTCATGGAATCATGCTGAAGTTTAAAACTGCTTTGGAACTCTTCCATTGTTCTCAGAATTCCTCTGATGTTTAACAATGCTTTGGAACTCTTCCATTGTTCACGGAATTAGGCTAAAGTTTAAAAATGCTTTGGAACTCTTCTATTGTTCTCAGAATTCCGCTGATGTTTAACAATTCTTTGGAACTCTTCCATTGTTCTTGGAAATACCTCTAAGTTTAAAAATGCTTTGGAACTCTTCCATTGTTCTCGGAAATCCGCTGAAGTTTAATAATGCTTTGGAACTCTTCCATTGTTCTCGGAAATCCGCTGATGTTTAACAATGCTTTGGAACTCTTTCATTGTTCACAGAATACAGCTGAAATTTAATAATGCTTTGGTACTATTCCATTGTTCTCGGTAATCCGCTGAAGTTAAAAAATGCTTTACAACACTTCCATTGTTCTCAGAATTCCGATGAAGTTTAAAACTGCTTTGGAACTCTTCCATTATTCTCGGAATTCCACTGAAGTTAAAAAATGCTTTGGAACTCTACCAATTTTCTCGGAATTTTGCTGAAGCTTATAAATGCTTTGGAACTCTTCCATTATTCAGGGAATTCCGCTGAAGTTTAAAAATGTTTTGGAACTCTTCCATTGTTCTCAGAATTCCGCTGATGTTTAACAATGCTTTGGAACTCTTCCATTGTTCTCAGAATTATACTTAAGTTTTAAAATGCTTTGGAACTCTTCCATTGTTCTCGGAATTCCACTGATGTTTAACAACGCTTTGGAACTCTTTCATTGTTCACAGAATACAGCTGAAGTTTAATAATGCTTTGGTACTATTCCATTGTTCTCGGAAATACGCTGAAGTTAAAAAATGCTTTGGAACACTTCCATTGTTCTCAGAATTCCGATGAAGTTTAAAACTGCTTTGGAACTCTTCCATTATTCTCGTAATTCCACTGAAGTTAAAAAATGCTTTGGAACTCTTCCATTGTTCTCGGAATTCCACTGATATTTACCAATGTTTTGGAACTCTTCCATTTTTCAGGGAATTCCGCTGAAGTTTAAAAATGTTTTAGTACTCTTCCATTGTTCTCAGAATTCCGCTGATGTTTAACAATGCTTTGGAACTCTTCCATTGTTCTCAGATTTATGCTTAAGTTTTAAAATGCGTTGGAACTCTTCCATTGTTCTCGGAATTCCGCTGATGTTTAACAAGGCTTTGGAACTCTTCCATTGTTCTCGGAAATCCACTAAAGTTTAACAATGCTTTGGAACTCTTTCATTGTTTTCGGTAATCCGCTGATGTTTAACAATGCTTTGGAACTCTTTCATTGTTCACAGAATACAGCTGAAATTTAATAATGCTTTGGTACTATTCCATTGTTCTCGGTAATCCGCTGAAGTTAAAAAATGCTTTACAACACTTCCATTGTTCTCAGAATTCCGATGAAGTTTAAAACTGCTTTGGAACTCTTCCATTATTCTCGGAATTCAACTGAAGTTAAAAAATGCTTTGGAACTCTACCAATTTTCTCGGAATTTTGCTGAAGCTTATAAATGCTTTGGAACTCTTCCATTATTCAGGGAATTCCACTGAAGTTTAAAAATGTTTTGGAACTCTTCCATTGTTCTCAGAATTCCGCTGATGTTTAACAATGCATTGGAACTCTTCCACTGTTCTCAGAATTATACTTAAGTTTTAAAATGCTTTGGAACTCTTCCATTGTTCTCGGAATTCCACTGATGTTTAACAACGCTTTGGAACTCTTCCATTGTTCTCGGAATTCCGCTGAAGATTAACAATGCTTTGGAGCTCTTCCATTGTTCTCGTATATCTGCTGAAGGTTAAAAACGCTTTGGAACTCTTCCATTGTTCTCGGAATTCTGCTGATGTTTAACAATGCTTTTGAACTTTTCCATTGTTCACGGAATTCCGCTGAAGTTTAAAAATGCTTTGGAACTCTTCCATTGTTTTCGGAATGCCGCTGACGTTTAACAATGCTTTGGAACTCTTCCATTGTTCTCGGAAATCCCCTGATGTTTAACAATGCTTTCGAACTCTTCCATTGTTCTCGGAATTCCGCTGTAATTTAAAAATGCTTTGGAACTCTTCCATTGTTCTCGGAATTCCGCTGAAGTTTAACAATGCTTTGGAACTCTTCCATTGTTCTTGGAATTCTGCTGAAGTTCAAAAATGCTTTGGAACTCTTCCATTGTTCTCGGATTTCTGCTGAAGTTTAAAAATGCTTTGGAACTCTTCCATTGTTCATGGAATCATGCTGAAGTTTAAAACTGCTTTGGAACTCTTCCATTGTTCTCAGAATTCCTCTGATGTTTAACAATGCTTTGGAACTCTTCCATTGTTCACGGAATTAGGCTAAAGTTTAAAAATGCTTTGGAACTCTTCTATTGTTCTCAGAATTCCGCTGATGTTTAACAATTCTTTGGAACTCTTCCATTGTTCTTGGAAATACCTCTAAGTTTAAAAATGCTTTGGTACTCTTCCATTGTTCTCGGAAATCCGCTGAAGTTTAATAATGCTTTGGAACTCTTCCATTGTTCTCGGAAATCCGCTGATGTTTAACAATGCTTTGGAACTCTTTCATTGTTCACAGAATACAGCTGAAGTTTAATAATGCTTTGGTACTATTCCATTGTTCTCGGAAATACGCTGAAGTTAAAAAATGCTTTGGAACACTTCCATTGTTCTCAGAATTCCGATGAAGTTTAAAACTGCTTTGGAACTCTTCCATTGTTCTCGGAAATACACTGAAGTTAAAAAATGCTTTGGAACACTTCCATTGTTCTCAGAATTCCGATGAAGTTTAAAACTGCTTTGGAACTCTTCCATTATTCTCGGAATTCCACTGAAGTTAAAAAATGCTTTGGAACTCTTATATTGTTCTCTGAATTCCGCTGATGTTTAACAATGCTTTGGAAATCTTCCATTTTTCAGGGAATTGCGCTGAAGTTTAAAAATGTTTTAGTACTCTTCCATTGTTCTCAGAATTCCGCTGATGTTTAACAATGCTTTGGAACTCTTCCATTGTTCTCAGCATTATGCTTAAGTTTTAAAATGCTTTGGAACTCTTCCATTGTTCTCGGAATTCCGCTGATTTTTAACAACGCTTTGGAACTCTTCCATTGTTCTCGGAAATCCACTGAAGTTTAACAATGCTTTGGAACTCTTTCATTGTTTTCGGAAATCCGCTGATGTTTAACAATACTTTGGAACTCTTTCATTGTTCACAGAATACAGCTGAAATTTAATAAAGCTTTGGTACTATTCCATTGTTCTCGGTAATCCGCTGAAGTTAAAAAATGCTTTGGAACACTTCCATTGTTCTCAGAATTCCGATGAAGTTTAAAACTGCTTTGGAACTCTTCTATTTTTCTCGGAATTCCACTGAAGTTAAAAAATACTTTGGAACTCTTCCAATTTTCTCGGAATTCTGCTGAAGCTTATAAATGCTTTGGAACTCTACCATTTTTCAGGGAATTCTGCTGAAGTTTAAAAATGTTTTGGAACTCTTCCATTGATCTCAGAATTCCACTGATGTTTAACAATGCTTAGGAACTCTTCCATTGTTCTCAGAATTATGCTTAAGTTTTAAAATGCTTTGGAACTCTTCCATTGTTCTCGGAATTCCACTGATGTTTAACAACACTTTGGAACTCTTCCATTGTTCTTGGAATTCCGCTGAAGTTTAACAATGCTTTCGAGCTCTTCCATTGTTCTCGTAAATCTGCTGAAGGTTAAAATCGCTTTGGAACTCTTCCATTGTTCTCGGAATTCTGCTGATGTTTAACAATGCTTTTGAACTCTTCCATTGTTCACGGAATTCCGCTGAAGGTTAAAAATGCTTTGGAACTCTTCCATTGTTTTCGGAATTCCGCTGACGTTTAACAATGCTTTGGAACTCTTCCATTGTTCTCGGAAATCCCCTGATGTTTAACAATGCTTTTGAACTCTTCCATTGTTCTCGGAATTCCGCTGTAATTTAAAAATGCTTTGGAACTCTTCCATTGTTCTCGGAATTCCGCTGAAGTTTAACAATGCTTTGGAACTCTTCCATTGTTCTTGGAATTCTGCTGAAGTTCAAAAATGCTTTGGAACTCTTCCATTGTTCTTGGAATTCTGCTGAAGTTTAAAAATGCTTTGAACTCTTCCATTGTTCATGGAATCATGCTGAAGTTTAAAACTGCTTTGGAACTCTTCCATTGTTCTCAGAATTCCTCTGATGTTTAACAATGCTTTGGAACTCTTCCATTGTTCACGGAATTAGGCTAAAGTTTAAAAATGCTTTGGAACTCTTCTATTGTTCTCAGAATTCCGCTGATGTTTAACAATTCTTTGGAACTCTTCCATTGTTCTTGGAAATACCTCTAAGTTTAAAAATGCTTTGGAACTCTTCCATTGTTCTCGGAAATCCGCTGAAGTTTAATAATGCTTTGGAACTCTTCCATTGTTCTCGGAAATCCGCTGATGTTTAACAATGCTTTGGAACTCTTTCATTGTTCACAGAATACAGCTGAAATTTAATAATGCTTTGGTACTATTCCATTGTTCTCGGTAATCCGCTGAAGTTAAAAAATGCTTTACAACACTTCCATTGTTCTCAGAATTCCGATGAAGTTTAAAACTGCTTTGGAACTCTTCCATTATTCTCGGAATTCCACTGAAGTTAAAAAATGCTTTGGAACTCTACCAATTTTCTCGGAATTTTGCTGAAGCTTATAAATGCTTTGGAACTCTTCCATTATTCAGGGAATTCCGCTGAAGTTTAAAAATGTTTTGGAACTCTTCCATTGTTCTCAGAATTCCGCTGATGTTTAACAATGCTTTGGAACTCTTCCATTGTTCTCAGAATTATACTTAAGTTTTAAAATGCTTTGGAACTCTTCCATTGTTCTCGGAATTCCACTGATGTTTAACAACGCTTTGGAACTCTTTCATTGTTCACAGAATACAGCTGAAGTTTAATAATGCTTTGGTACTATTCCATTGTTCTCGGAAATACGCTGAAGTTAAAAAATGCTTTGGAACACTTCCATTGTTCTCAGAATTCCGATGAAGTTTAAAACTGCTTTGGAACTCTTCCATTATTCTCGTAATTCCACTGAAGTTAAAAAATGCTTTGGAACTCTTCCATTGTTCTCGGAATTCCACTGATATTTACCAATGTTTTGGAACTCTTCCATTTTTCAGGGAATTCCGCTGAAGTTTAAAAATGTTTTAGTACTCTTCCATTGTTCTCAGAATTCCGCTGATGTTTAACAATGCTTTGGAACTCTTCCATTGTTCTCAGATTTATGCTTAAGTTTTAAAATGCGTTGGAACTCTTCCATTGTTCTCGGAATTCCGCTGATGTTTAACAAGGCTTTGGAACTCTTCCATTGTTCTCGGAAATCCACTAAAGTTTAACAATGCTTTGGAACTCTTTCATTGTTTTCGGTAATCCGCTGATGTTTAACAATGCTTTGGAACTCTTTCATTGTTCACAGAATACAGCTGAAATTTAATAATGCTTTGGTACTATTCCATTGTTCTCGGTAATCCGCTGAAGTTAAAAAATGCTTTACAACACTTCCATTGTTCTCAGAATTCCGATGAAGTTTAAAACTGCTTTGGAACTCTTCCATTATTCTCGGAATTCAACTGAAGTTAAAAAATGCTTTGGAACTCTACCAATTTTCTCGGAATTTTGCTGAAGCTTATAAATGCTTTGGAACTCTTCCATTATTCAGGGAATTCCACTGAAGTTTAAAAATGTTTTGGAACTCTTCCATTGTTCTCAGAATTCCGCTGATGTTTAACAATGCATTGGAACTCTTCCACTGTTCTCAGAATTATACTTAAGTTTTAAAATGCTTTGGAACTCTTCCATTGTTCTCGGAATTCCACTGATGTTTAACAACGCTTTGGAACTCTTCCATTGTTCTCGGAATTCCGCTGAAGATTAACAATGCTTTGGAGCTCTTCCATTGTTCTCGTATATCTGCTGAAGGTTAAAAACGCTTTGGAACTCTTCCATTGTTCTCGGAATTCTGCTGATGTTTAACAATGCTTTTGAACTTTTCCATTGTTCACGGAATTCCGCTGAAGTTTAAAAATGCTTTGGAACTCTTCCATTGTTTTCGGAATGCCGCTGACGTTTAACAATGCTTTGGAACTCTTCCATTGTTCTCGGAAATCCCCTGATGTTTAACAATGCTTTCGAACTCTTCCATTGTTCTCGGAATTCCGCTGTAATTTAAAAATGCTTTGGAACTCTTCCATTGTTCTCGGAATTCCGCTGAAGTTTAACAATGCTTTGGAACTCTTCCATTGTTCTTGGAATTCTGCTGAAGTTCAAAAATGCTTTGGAACTCTTCCATTGTTCTCGGATTTCTGCTGAAGTTTAAAAATGCTTTGGAACTCTTCCATTGTTCATGGAATCATGCTGAAGTTTAAAACTGCTTTGGAACTCTTCCATTGTTCTCAGAATTCCTCTGATGTTTAACAATGCTTTGGAACTCTTCCATTGTTCACGGAATTAGGCTAAAGTTTAAAAATGCTTTGGAACTCTTCTATTGTTCTCAGAATTCCGCTGATGTTTAACAATTCTTTGGAACTCTTCCATTGTTCTTGGAAATACCTCTAAGTTTAAAAATGCTTTGGTACTCTTCCATTGTTCTCGGAAATCCGCTGAAGTTTAATAATGCTTTGGAACTCTTCCATTGTTCTCGGAAATCCGCTGATGTTTAACAATGCTTTGGAACTCTTTCATTGTTCACAGAATACAGCTGAAGTTTAATAATGCTTTGGTACTATTCCATTGTTCTCGGAAATACGCTGAAGTTAAAAAATGCTTTGGAACACTTCCATTGTTCTCAGAATTCCGATGAAGTTTAAAACTGCTTTGGAACTCTTCCATTGTTCTCGGAAATACACTGAAGTTAAAAAATGCTTTGGAACACTTCCATTGTTCTCAGAATTCCGATGAAGTTTAAAACTGCTTTGGAACTCTTCCATTATTCTCGGAATTCCACTGAAGTTAAAAAATGCTTTGGAACTCTTATATTGTTCTCTGAATTCCGCTGATGTTTAACAATGCTTTGGAAATCTTCCATTTTTCAGGGAATTGCGCTGAAGTTTAAAAATGTTTTAGTACTCTTCCATTGTTCTCAGAATTCCGCTGATGTTTAACAATGCTTTGGAACTCTTCCATTGTTCTCAGAATTATGCTTAAGTTTTAAAATGCTTTGGAACTCTTCCATTGTTCTCGGAATTCCGCTGATTTTTAACAACGCTTTGGAACTCTTCCATTGTTCTCGGAAATCCACTGAAGTTTAACAATGCTTTGGAACTCTTTCATTGTTTTCGGAAATCCGCTGATGTTTAACAATACTTTGGAACTCTTTCATTGTTCACAGAATACAGCTGAAATTTAATAAAGCTTTGGTACTATTCCATTGTTCTCGGTAATCCGCTGAAGTTAAAAAATGCTTTGGAACACTTCCATTGTTCTCAGAATTCCGATGAAGTTTAAAACTGCTTTGGAACTCTTCTATTTTTCTCGGAATTCCACTGAAGTTAAAAAATGCTTTGGAACTCTTCCAATTTTCTCGGAATTCTGCTGAAGCTTATAAATGCTTTGGAACTCTACCATTTTTCAGGGAATTCTGCTGAAGTTTAAAAATGTTTTGGAACTCTTCCATTGATCTCAGAATTCCACTGATGTTTAACAATGCTTAGGAACTCTTCCATTGTTCTCAGAATTATGCTTAAGTTTTAAAATGCTTTGGAACTCTTCCATTGTTCTCGGAATTCCACTGATGTTTAACAACACTTTGGAACTCTTCCATTGTTCTTGGAATTCCGCTGAAGTTTAACAATGCTTTCGAGCTCTTCCATTGTTCTCGTAAATCTGCTGAAGGTTAAAATCGCTTTGGAACTCTTCCATTGTTCTCGGAATTCTGCTGATGTTTAACAATGCTTTTGAACTCTTCCATTGTTCACGGAATTCCGCTGAAGGTTAAAAATGCTTTGGAACTCTTCCATTGTTTTCGGAATTCCGCTGACGTTTAACAATGCTTTGGAACTCTTCCATTGTTCTCGGAAATCCCCTGATGTTTAACAATGCTTTTGAACTCTTCCATTGTTCTCGGAATTCCGCTGTAATTTAAAAATGCTTTGGAACTCTTCCATTGTTCTCGGAATTCCGCTGAAGTTTAACAATGCTTTGGAACTCTTCCATTGTTCTTGGAATTCTGCTGAAGTTCAAAAATGCTTTGGAACTCTTCCATTGTTCTTGGAATTCTGCTGAAGTTTAAAAATGCTTTGAACTCTTCCATTGTTCATGGAATCATGCTGAAGTTTAAAACTGCTTTGGAACTCTTCCATTGTTCTCAGAATTCCTCTGATGTTTAACAATGCTTTGGAACTCTTACATTGTTCACGGAATTAGGCTGAAGTTTAAAAATGCTTTGGAACTCTTCTATTGTTCTTGGAAATCCGCTGATGTTTAACAATTCTTTGGAACTCTTCCATTGTTCTCGGAAATACCCCTAAGTTTAAAAATGCTTTGGAACTCTTCCATTGTTCTTGAAAATCCGCTGAAGTTTAACAATGCTTTTGAACTCTTCCATTGTTCACAGAATACAGCTGAAGTTTAATAATGCTTTGGTACTATTCCATTGTTCTCCGAAATCCGCTGAAGTTAAAAAATGCTTTGGAACACTTACATTGTTCTCATAATTCCGATGAAGTTTAAAACTGCTTTGGAACTCTTCCATTATTCTCGGAATTCCACTGAAGTTAAAAAATGCTTTGGAACTCTTTCATTGTTCACAGAATACAGCTGAAATTTAATAATGCTTTGGTACTATTCCATTGTTCTCGGTAATCCGCTGAAGTTAAAAAATGCTTTACAACAGTTCCATTGTTCTCAGAATTCCGATGAAGTTTAAAACTGCTTTGGAACTCTTCCATTATTCTCGGAATTCCACTGAAGTTAAAAAATGCTTTGGAACTCTACCAATTTTCTCGGAATTTTGCTGAAGCTTATAAATGCTTTGGAACTCTTCCATTATTCAGGTAATTCCGCTGAAGTTTAACAATGCTTTGGAACTCTTCCATTGTTCTCGGAAATCCCCTGATGTTTAACAATGCTTTTGAACTCTTCCATTGTTCTCGGAATTCCGCTGTAATTTAAAAATGCTTTGGAACTCTTCCATTGTTCTTGGAATTCTGCTGAAGTTCAAAAATGCTTTGGAACTCTTCCATTGTTCTCGGATTTCTGCTGAAGTTTAAAAATGCTTTGGAACTCTTCCATTGTTCATGGAATCATGCTGAAGTTTAAAACTGCTTTGGAACTCTTCCATTGTTCTCAGAATTCCTCTGATGTTTAACAATGCTTTGGAACTCTTCCATTGTTCACGGAATTAGTCTGAAGTTTAAAAATGCTTTGGAACTCTTCTATTGTTCTCAGAATTCCGCTGGTGTTTAACAATTCTTTGGAACTCTTCCATTTTTCTTGGAAATACCCCTAAGCTTAAAAATGCTTTGGAACTCTTCCATTGTTCTCGGAAATCCGCTGAAGTTTAATAATGCTTTGGAACTCTTCCATTGTTCTCGGAAATACACTGAAGTTAAAAAATGCTTTGGAACACTTCCATTGTTCTCAGAATTCCGATGAAGTTTAAAACTGCTTTGGAACTCTTCCATTATTCTCGGAATTCCACTGAAGTTAAAAAATGCTTTGGAACTCTTATATTGTTCTCTGAATTCCGCTGATGTTTAACAATGCTTTGTAAATCTTCCATTTTTCAGGGAATTGCGCTGAAGTTTAAAAATGTTTTAGTACTCTTCCATTGTTCTCATAATTCCGCTGATGTTTAACAATGCTTTGGAACTCTTCCATTGTTCTCAGAATTATGCTTAAGTTTTAAAATGCTTTGGAACTCTTCCATTGTTCTCGGAATTCCGCTGATTTTTAACAACGCTTTGGAACTCTTCCATTGTTCTCGGAAATCCACTGAAGTTTAACAATGCTTTGGAACTCTTACATTGTTTTCGGAAATCCGCTGATGTTTAACAATACTTTGGAACTCTTTCATTGTTCACAGAATACAGCTGAAATTTAATAATGCTTTGGTACTATTCCATTGTTCTCGGTAATCCGCTGAAGTTAAAAAATGCTTTGGAACACTTCCATTGTTCTCAGAATTCCGATGAAGTTTAAAACTGCTTTGGAACTCTTCTATTTTTCTCGGAATTCCACTGAAGTTAAAAAATGCTTTGGAACTCTTCCAATTTTCTCGGAATTCTGCTGAAGCTTATAAATGCTTTGGAACTCTTCCATTTTTCAGGGAATTCCGCTGAAGTTTAAAAATGTTTTGGAACTCTTCCATTGATCTCAGAATTCCGCTGATGTTTAACAATGCTTAGGAACTCTTCCATTGTTCTCAGAATTATGCTTAAGTTTTAAAATGCTTTAGAACTCTTCCATTGTTCTCGGAATTCCAATGATGTTTAACAACGCTTTGGAACTCTTCCATTGTTCTTGGAATTCCGCTGAAGTTTAACAATGCTTTCGAGCTCTTCCATTGTTCTCGTAAATCTGCTGAAGGTTAAAATCGCTTTGGAACTCTTCCATTGTTCTCGGAATTCTGCTGATGTTTAACAATGCTTTTGAACTCTTCCATTGTTCACGGAATTCCGCTGAAGGTTAAAAATGCTTTGGAACTCTTCCATTGTTTTCGGAATTCCGGAGACGTTTAACAATGCTTTGGAACTCTTCCATTGTTCTCGGAAATCCCCTGATGTTTAACAATGCTGTTGAACTCTTCCATTGTTCTCGGAATTCCGCTGTAATTTAAAAATGCTTTGGAACTCTTCCATTTTTCTCGGAATTCCGCTGAAGTTTAACAATGCTTTGGAACTCTTCCATTGTTCTTGGATTTCTGCTGAAGTTCAAAAATGCTTTGGAACTCTTCCATTGTTCACGGAATTCCACTGAAGTTTAAAAATGCTTTGAAACTCTTACATTGTTTTTGGAATTCCACTGACGTTTAAGAATGCTTTGGAACACTTCCATTGTTCTCAGATTTCTGATGAAGTTTAAAACTGCTTTGGAACTCTTCCATTATTCTCGGAATTCCACTGAAGATAAAAAATGCTTTGGAACTCTTCCAATTTTCTCGGAATTCTGCTGAAGCTTATAAATGCTTTGGAACTCTTCCATTGTTCTCGGAATTCCGCTGATGTTTAAAAATGCTTTGGAACTCTTCCATTTTTCAGGGAATTCCACTGAAGTTTAAAAATGTTTTGGAACTCTTCCATTGTTCTCAGAATTCTGCTGATGTTTAACAATGCTTTGGGACTCTTCCATTGTTCTCAGAATTATGCTTAAGTTTTAAAATGCTTTGGAACTCTTCCATTGTTATCGGAATTCCGCTGATGTTTAACAACGCTTTGGAACTCTTCCATTGTTCTCGGCATTCCGTTGATGTTTAACAATGCTTTGGAACTTTTCCATTGTTCACGGAATTCCGCTGAAGTTTTTAAAATGCTTTGGAACTTTTCCATTGTTCTCGGAATTCCGCTGATGTTTAACATTACTTTGGAACTCTTCCATTGTTCACGGAATTCCTCTGAAGTTTAAAAATGTTTGGAACTCTTCCATTGTTCCCGGAATTCCGCTGAAGTTTAACATTGCTTTGGAGCTCATCCATTGTTCTCGTAATTCTGCTGAAGTTTAAAAATGATTCGGAACTCTTCCAATGTTCACGGAATTTTGCTGAAGTTTAAAAATGCTTTGGAACTCTTCCATTGTTCTCGGAATTCCACTGTAATTTAAAAATTCTTTGGAACTCTTCCATTGCTCTCGGAATTCTACTGAAGTTTAAAAATTTTTGGAACTCTTCCATTGTTCTCGGAATTCTGCAGAAGTTTAAAAACACATTGCAACTTTTCCATTGTTCTCGGAATTCTGCTGAAGTTTAAAAATGCTTTGGAACTCTTCCATTGTTCTTGGAATTATGCTGAAGTTCAAAAATGCTTTGGAACTCTTCCAATGTTCTCAGAATTCCTCTAATGATTTACTATGCTTTGGAACTCTTCCATTGTTCACGGAATTAGGATGAAGTTTAAAAATGCTTTGGAACTCTTCCATTGTTCTTGGAAATACCCCTAAGTTTAAAAATGCTTTGGAACTCTTCCATTGTTCTCGGAAATCCGCTGAAGTTTAACAATGCTTTGGAACTCTTCCATTGTTCTCGGAAATCCGCTGATGTTTAACAATGCTTTGGAACTCTTTCATTGTTCACAGAATACAGCTGAAGTTTAATAATGCTTTGATACTATTCCATTGTTCTCGGAAATACGCTGAAGTTAAAAAATGCTTTGGAACACTTCCATTGTTCTCAGAATTCCGAAGAAGTTTAAAACAGCTTTGCAACTCTTCCATTGTTCTCGGAATTCCGCTGATGTTTAACAATGCTTTGGAACTCTTCCATTTTTCAGGGAATTCCGCTGAAATTTAAAAATGTTTTAGAACTCTTCCATTGTTCTCAGAAATCCGCTGATGTTTAACAATGCTTTGGAACTCTTCCATTGTTCTCAGAATTATGCTTAAGTTTTAAAATGCTTTGGAACTCTTCCATTGTTCTCGGAATTCCGCTGATTTTTAACAACGCTTTGGAACTCTTCCATTGTTCTCGGAAATCCACTGAAGTTTAACAATGCTTTGGAACTCTTACATTGTTTTCGGAAATCCGCTGATGTTTAACAATACTTTGGAACTCTTTCATTGTTCACAGAATACAGCTGAAATTTAATAATGCTTTGGTACTATTCCATTGTTCTCGGTAATCCGCTGAAGTTAAAAAATGCTTTGGAACACTTCCATTGTTCTCAGAATTCCGATGAAGTTTAAAACTGCTTTGGAACTCTTCTATTTTTCTCGGAATTCCACTGAAGTTAAAAAATGCTTTGGAACTCTTCCAATTTTCTCGGAATTCTGCAGAAGCTTATAAATGCTTTGGAACTCTTCCATTTTTCAGGGAATTCCGCTGAAGTTTAAAAATGTTTTGGAACTCTTCCATTGATCTCAGAATTCCGCTGATGTTTAACAATGCTTAGGAACTCTTCCATTGTTCTCAGAATTATGCTTAAGTTTTAAAATGCTTTGGAACTCTTCCATTGTTCTCGGAATTCCAATGATGTTTAACAACGCTTTGGAACTCTTCCATTGTTCTTGGAATTCCGCTGAAGTTTAACAATGCTTTCGAGCTCTTCCATTGTTCTCGTAAATCTGCTGAAGGTTAAAATCGCTTTGGAACTCTTCCATTGTTCTCGGAATTCTGCTGATGTTTAACAATGCTTTTGAACTCTTCCATTGTTCACGGAATTCCGCTGAAGGTTAAAAATGCTTTGGAACTCTTCCATTGTTTTCGGAATTCCGCTGACGTTTAACAATGCTTTGGAACTCTTCCATTGTTCTCGGAAATCCCCTGATGTTTAACAATGCTGTTGAACTCTTCCATTGTTCTCGGAATTCCGCTGTAATTTAAAAATGCTTTGGAACTCTTCCATTGTTCTCGGAATTCCGCTGAAGTTTAACAATGCTTTGGAACTCTTCCATTGTTCTTGGATTTCTGCTGAAGTTCAAAAATGCTTTGGAACTCTTCCATTGTTCACGGAATTCCACTGAAGTTTAAAAATGCTTTGGAACTCTTACATTGTTTTTGGAATTCCACTGACGTTTAAGAATGCTTTGGAACACTTCCATTGTTCTCAGATTTCTGATGAAGTTTAAAACTGCTTTGGAACTCTTCCATTATTCTCGGAATTCCACTGAAGATAAAAAATGCTTTGGAACTCTTCCAATTTTCTCGGAATTCTGCTGAAGCTTATAAATGCTTTGGAACTCTTCCATTGTTCTCGGAATTCCGCTGATGTTTAACAATGCTTTGGGACTCTTCCATTGTTCTCAGAATTATGCTTAAGTTTTAAAATGCTTTGGAACTCTTCCATTGTTATCGGAATTCCGCTGATGTTTAACAACGCTTTGGAACTCTTCCATTGTTCTCGGAATTCCACTGTAATTTAAAAATTCTTTGGAACTCTTCCATTGCTCTCGGAATTCTACTGAAGTTTAAAAATTTTTGGAACTCTTCCATTGTTCTCGGAATTCTGCAGAAGTTTAAAAACACATTGCAACTTTTCCATTGTTCTCGGAATTCTGCTGAAGTTTAAAAATGCTTTGGAACTCTTCCATTGTTCTTGGAATTATGCTGAAGTTCAAAAATGCTTTGGAACTCTTCCAATGTTCTCAGAATTCCTCTGATGATTTACTATGCTTTGGAACTCTTCCATTGTTCACGGAATTAGGATGAAGTTTAAAAATGCTTTGGAACTCTTCCATTGTTCTTGGAAATACCCCTAAGTTTAAAAATGCTTTGGAACTCTTCCATTGTTCTCGGAAATCCGCTGAAGTTTAACAATGCTTTGGAACTCTTCCATTGTTCTCGGAAATCCACTGAAGTTTAACAATGGTGTGGAACTCTTCCATTGTTCTCGGAAATCCGCTGATGTTTAACAATGCTTTGGAACTCTTTCATTGTTCACAGAATACAGCTGAAGTTTAATAATGCTTTGATACTATTCCATTGTTCTCGGAAATACGCTGAAGTTAAAAAATGCTTTGGAACACTTCCATTGTTCTCAGAATTCCGAAGAAGTTTAAAACAGCTTTGCAACTCTTCCATTGTTCTCGGAATTCCGCTGATGTTTAACAATGCTTTGGAACTCTTCCATTTTTCAGGGAATTCCGCTGAAATTTAAAAATGTTTTAGAACTCTTCCATTGTTCTCAGAAATCCGCTGATGTTTAACAATGCTTTGGAACTCTTCCATTGTTCTCAGAATTATGCTTAAGTTTTAAAATGCTTTGGAACTCATCCATTGTTCTCGGAATTCCGCTGATGTTTAACAATGCTTTGGAACTCTTCCATTGTTCTCGGAATTCCGCTGAAGTTTAACAATGCTTTGGAGCTCTTCCATTGTTCTTGGAAATCTGCTGAAGGTTAAAAACTCTTTGGAACTCTTCCATTGTTCACAGAATCATGCTGAAGTTTAAAAATGATATGGAGCTCTTCCATTGTTCTCAGAATTCCTCTGATATTTAACAATGCTTTTGAACTCTTCCATTGTTCACGGAATTCCACTGAAGTTTAAAAATGCTTTGGAACTCTTACATTGTTTTTGGAATTCCACTGACGTTTAAGAATGCTTTGGAACTCTTCCATTGTTCTCGGAAATCCGCTGAAGTTTAACAATGCTTTGGAACTCTTCCATTGTTCTCGGAATTCCGCTGTAATTTAATATTGCTTTGGAACTCTTCCATTGTTCTCAGAATTCCGCTGAAGTTTAACAATGCTTTGGAACTCTTCCATTGTTCTTGGAATTCTGCTGAAGTTCAAAAACGCTTTGGAACTCTTCCATTGTTCTCGGATTTCTGCTGAAGTTTAAAAATGTTTTGGAACTCTTCCATTGTTCATGGAATCATGCTGAAGTTTAAAACTGCTTTGGAACTCTTCCATTGTTCTCAGAATTCCTCTGATGTTTAACAATGCTTTGGAACTCTTCCATTGTTCACGCAATTAGGCTGAAGTTTAAAAATGCTTTGGAACTCTTCTATTGTTCTCGGAATTCCGCTGATGTTTAAAAATACTTTGGAACTCTTCCATTGTTCTCGGAAATACCCCTAAGTTTAAAAATGCTTTGGAACTCTTCCATTGTTCTTGTAAATCCGCTGAAGTTTAACAATGCTTTGGAACTCTTCCATTGTTCTCGGAAATCCACTGAAGTTTAACAATGCTTTGGAACTCTTTCATTGTTCTCGGAAATCCGCTGATGCTTAACAATGCTTTGGAACTCTTTCATTGTTCACAGAATACAGCTGAAGTTTAATAATGCTTTGGTACTATTCCATTGTTCTCGGAAATCCGCTGAAGTTAAAAAATGCTTTGGAACACTTCCATTGTTCTCAGAATTCCGATAAAGTTTAAAACTGCTTTGGAACTCTTTCATTGTTCTCGGAAATCCGCTGATGTTTAACAATGCTTTGGAACTCTTTCATTGTTCACAGAATACAGCTGAAGTTTAATAATGCTTTGGTACTATTCCATTATTCTCGGAATTCCACTGAAGTTAAAAAATGCTTTGGAACTATTCCAATTTTCTCGGAATTCTGCTGAAGCTTATAAATGCTTTGGAACTCTTCCATTGTTCTCGGAATTCCGCTGATGTTTAACAATGCTTTGGAACACTTCCATTTTTCAGGGAATTCCGCTGAAGTTTAAAAATGTTTTGGAACTCTTCCATTGTTCTCAGAATTATGCTTAAGTTTTAAAATGCTTTGGAACTCTTCCATTGTTCTCGGAATTCCGCTGATGTTTAACTACGCTTTGGAACTCTTCCATTGTTCTCGGCATTCCGTTGATGTTTAACAATGCTTTGGAACTTTTCCATTGTTCACGGAATTCCGCCGAAGTTTTTAAAATGCTGTGGAACTTTTCCATTGTTTTCGGAATTCCGCTGATATTTAACAATTCTTTGGAACTCTTCCATTTTTCACGGCATTCCATTGATGTTTAACAATGCTTTGGAACTTTTCCATTGTTCACGGAATTCCGATGAAGTTTAAAAATGTTTTGGAACTCTTCCATTGTTCTCGGAATTCTGCTTATGTTTAACAATTCTTTGGAACTCATCCATTGTTCTCGGAATTTTGCTGATGTTTAACAATGCTTTGGAATTCTTCCATTGTTCACGGAATTCCTCTGAAGTGTAAAAATGTTTGGAACTCTTCCATTGTTCCCGGAATTCTGCTAAAGTTTAACATTGCTTTGGAACTCATCCATTGTTCTCGTAATTCTGCTGAAGTTTAAAAATGATTCGGAACTCTACTATTGTTCTCAGAATTCCGCTGAAGTTTAAAAATGCTTTGGAACTCTTCCATTGTTCTCAGAATTAAGCTGAAGTTTAAAAACACTTTGAAACTCTTCCATTATTCTCGGAATAATGCTGAAGTTTAAAAATGCTTTGGAACTCTTCCATTGTTCTCGCAATTCTGCTGTAGTTTAAAAATGCTTTGGAACTCTTCAATTGTTCTCGGAATTTCACTGATGTTTAAAAATGCATTGGAACTCTTCCATTGTTCACGGAATTAGGCTGAAGTTTAAAAATGCTTTGGAACTCTTCTATTGTTCTCGGAATTCCGATGATGTTTAACACTACTTTGGAACTCTTCCATTGTTCTCGGAAATACCCCTAAGTTTAAAAATGCTTTGGAACTCTTCCATGGTTCTCAGAAATCCGCTGAAGTTTAACAATGCTTTGGAACTCTTCCATTGTTCTCGGAATTCTGCTGAAGTTTAAAAATGCTGTGGAACTCTTCTATTGTTCACAGAATCATGCTGAAGTTTAAAAATGATTTGGAACTCTTCCATTGTTCTCAGAATTCCTCTGATGTTTAATAATGCTTTGAACTATTCCATTATTCACGGAATTCCGCTGAAGTTTAAAAATGCTTTGGAACTCTTCCATTGTTTTCGGAATTCCGCTGACGTTTAACAATGCTTTGGAACTCTTCCATTGTTCTCGGAAATCCCCTGATGTTTAACAATGCTTTGGAACTCTTCCATTGTTCTCGCAATTCCGCTGAAGTTTAACAATGCATTGGAACTCTTCCATTGTTCTTGGAATTCTGCTGAAGTTCAAAAACGCTTTAAAACTCTTCCATTGTTCTCGGATTTCTGCTGTAATTTAAAAATGCTTTGGAACTCTTCCATTGTTCATGGAATCATGCTGAAGTTTAAAACTGCTTTGGAACTCTTCCATTGTTCTCAGAATTCCTCTGATGTTTAACAATGCTTTGGAACTCTTGGATTGTTCACGGAATTAGGCTGAAGTTTAAAAATGCTTTGGAACTCTTCTATTGTTCTCGGAATTACGCTGATGTTTAAAAATACTTTGGAACTCTTCCATAGTGCTCGGAAATACCCCTAAGTTTAAAAATGCTTTGGAACTCTTCCATTGTTCTCGGAAATCCACTGAAGTTTAACAATGCTTTGGAACTCTTTCATTGTTCTCGGAAATCCGCTGATGTTTAACAATGCTTTGGAACTCTTTCATTGTTCACAGAATACAGCTGAAGTTTAATAATGCTTTGGTACTATTCCATTGTTCTCGGAAATCCGCTGAAGTTAAAAAATGCTTTGGAACACTTCCATTGTTCTCAGAATTCCGATTAAGTTTAAAACTGCTTTGGAAATCTTCCATTATTCTCGGAATTCCACTGAAGTTAAAAAATGCTTTGGAACTCTTCCAATTTTCTCGGAATTCTGCTGAAGCTTATAAATGCTTTGGAACTCTTCTATTGTTCTCGGAATTCCGCTGATGTTTAACAATGCTTTGGAACTCTTCCATTTTTCAGGGAATTCCGCTGAAGTTTAAAAATGTTTTGGAACTCTTCCATTGTTCTCAGAATTCTGCTGATGTTTAACAATGCTTTGGAACTCTTCCATTGTTCTCAGAATTATGCTTAAGTTTTAAAATGCTTTGGAACTCTTCCATTGTTCTCGGAATTCCGCTGATGTTTAACTACGCTTTGGAACTCTTCCATTGTTCTCGGCATTCCGTTGATGTTTAACAATGCTTTGGAACTTTTCCATTGTTCACGGAATTTCGCTGAAGTTTTTAAAATGCTTTGGAACTTTTCCATTGTTCTCGGAATTCCGCTGATATTTAACAATTCTTTGGAACTCTTCCATTGTTCACGGCATTCCATTCATGTTTAACAATGCTTTGGAACTCTTTCATTGTTCACAGAATACAGCTGAAGTTTAATAATGCTTTGGTATTATTCCATTATTCTCGGAATTCCACTGAAGTTAAAAAATGCTTTGGAACTCTTCCAATTTTCTCGGAATTCTGCTGAAGCTTATAAATGCTTTGGAACTCTTCCATTGTTCTCGGAATTCCGCTGATGTTTAACAATGCTTTGGAACTCTTCCATTTTTCAGGGAATTCTGCTGAAGTTTAAAAATGTTTTGGAACTCTTCCATTGTTCTCAGAATTATGCTTAAGTTTTAAAATGCTTTGGAACTCTTCCATTGTTCTCGGAATTCCGCTGATGTTTTACTACGCTTTGGAACTCTTCCATTGTTCTCGGCATTCCGTTGATGTTTAACAATGCTTTGGAACTTTTCCATTGTTCACGGAATTCCGCTGAAGTTTTTAAAATGCTTTGAAACTTTTCCATTGTTCTCGGAATTCCGCTGATATTTAACAAATCTTTGGAACTCTTCCATTGTTCACGGCATTCCATTGATGTTTAACAATGCTTTGGAACTCTTCCATTGTTCACAGAATTCCTCTGAAGTGTAAAAGTGTTTGAAACTCTTCCATTGTTCCCAGAATTCTGCTGAAGTTTAACATTGCTTTGGAGCTCATCCATTGTTCTCGTAATTCTGCTGAAGTTTAAAATTGTTTTGGAAAACTTCCATTGTTCTTGGAATTCCGCTGATATTTATCAATGCTTTGCAACTCTTGCATAGTTCACGGAACTTCACTGAAGTATAAAAATGCTTTGGAACTCTTCCATTGTTTAAGGAATTCCGCAGAAGTTTAAAAATGCTTTGCAACTCTTCCATTGTTTTTGGAATACTGCTGAAGTTTAAAAATGCTTTGGAACTCTTCCATTGTTCTCATAATTCCGCTGAAGTTTAACAATGCTTTGGAACTCTTCCATTGTTCTCCGAATTCCGCTGATGTTTAACAAAGCTTTGCAACTCTTCCATTGTTATCAGAATTCTGCTGAAGTTTAAAGATGTTTTGGAAAACTTCCATTGTTCTTGGAATTCCGCTGATGTTTAACATTGCTTTGGAACACTTCCATTGTTCTCGGAAATCTGCTGATGTTTAACAATGCTTTGGAACTCTTCCATTGTTCTCGGAATTCCGCTGTAATTTAAAAATGCTTTGGAACTCTTCCAATGTTCTCGGAATTCCGCTGAAGTTTATCAATGCTTTGGAGCTCTTCCATTGATCTCGGAATTCTGCTGAAGGTTAAAAAGGCTTTGGAACTCTTCCATTGTTCTCGGAATTCTGCTAAAGTTTAAAAATGCTTTGGAACTCTTCCATTGTTCACGGAATCATGCTAAAGTTTAAAAATGATTTGGAACTCTTCCATTGTTCTCATAATTCCTCTGATGTTTAACAATGCTTTTGAACTCTTCCATTGTTCTCGGAATTCCGCTGAAGTTTAAAAATGCTTTTGAACTCTTCCATTGTTCTCGGAAATACGCTGATGTTTATCAATGCTTTGGAACTCTTCCATTGTTCTCGGAATTCCGCTGAAGTTTAAAAATGTTTTGGAACTCTTCCATTGTTCTCAGAATTCTGCTTATGTTTAACAATTCTTTGGAACTCATCCATTGTTCTCGGAATTCTGCTGATGTTTAACAATGCTTTGGAACTCTTCCATTGTTCACAGAATTCCTCTGAAGTGTAAAAGTGTTTTAAACTCTTCCATTGTTCCCGGAATTCTGCTGAAGTTTAACATTGCTTTGGAGCTCATCCATTGTTCTCGTAATTCTGCTGAAGTTTAAAATTGTTTTGGAAAACTTCCATTGTTCTTGGAATTCCGCTGATGTTTAGCACTGCTTTGGAATTCTTCCATTGTTCATGGAATTCCGCTGAAGTTTAAAAATGCTTTGCATTTCTACCAATGTTCTCAGAATTCTGCTGATATTTATCAATGCTTTGCAACTCTTGCATAGTTCACGGAACTTCGCTGAAGTATAAAAATGCTTTGGAACTCTTCCATTGTTTAAGGAATTCCGCAGAAGTTTAAAAATGCTTTGCAACTCTTCCATTGTTTTTGGAATACTGCTGAAGTTTAAAAATGCTTTGGAACTCTTCCATTGTTCTCATAATTCCGCTGAAGTTTAAAAATGCTTTGGAACTTTTCTATTGATCTCGGAATTCCGCTGATGTTTCACAATGCTTTGGAACTCTTCCATTGTTCTCGGAATTCCGCTGATGTTTAACAAAGCTTTGCAACTCTTCCATTGTTATCGGAATTCTGCTGAAGTTTAAAGATGCTTTGGAAAACTTCCATTGTTCTTGGAATTCCGCTGATGTTTAACAATGCTTTGGAACACTTCCATTGTTCTCGGAAATCTGCTGATGTTTAGCAATGCTTTGGAACTCTTCCATTGTTCTCGGAATTCCGCTGTAATTTAAAAATGCTTTGGAACTCTTCCAATGTTCTCGGAATTCCGCTGAAGTTTATCAATGCTTTGGAGCTCTTCCATTGATCTCGGAATTCTGCTGAAGGTTAAAAAGGCTTTGGAACTCTTCCATTGTTCTCGGAATTCTGCTAAAGTTTAAAAATGCTTTGTAACTCTTCCATTGTTCACGGAATCATGCTAAAGTTTAAAAATGATTTGGAACTCTTCCATTGTTCTCAGAATTCCTCTGATGTTTAACAATGCTTTTGAACTCTTCCATTGTTCACGGAATTCCGCTGAAGTTTAAAAATGCTTTTGAACTCTTCCATTGTTCTCGGAAATCCGCTGATGTTTATCAATGCTTTGGAACTCTTCCATTGTTCTCGGAATTCCGCTGAAGTTTAAAAATGTTTTGGAACTCTTCCATTGTTCTCGGAATTCTGCTTATGTTTAACAATTTTTTGGAACTCATCCATTGTTCTCGGAATTCCGCTGAAGTTTATCAATGCTTTGGAGCTCTTCCATTGATCTCGGAATTCTGCTGAAGGTTAAAAAGGCTTTGGAACTCTTCCATTGTTCTCGGAATTCTGCTAAAGTTTAAAAGTGCTTTGGAACTCTTCCATTGTTCACGGAATCATGCAAAAGTTTAAAAATGATTTGGAACTCTTCCATTGTTCTCAGAATTCCTCTGATGTTTAACAATGCTTTTGAACTCTTCCATTGTTCACGGAATTCCGCTGAAGTTTAAAAATGCTTTTGAACTCTTCCATTGTTCTCGGAAATCCGCTGATGTTTATCAATGCTTTGGAACTCTTCCATTGTTCTCGGAATTCCGCTGAAGTTTAAAAGTGTTTTGGAACTCTTCCATTGTTCTCAGAATTCTGCTTATGTTTAACAATTCTTTGGAACTCATCCATTGTTCTCGGAATTCTGCTGATGTTTAACAATGCTTTGGAACTCTTCCATTGTTCACAGAATTCCTCTGAAGTGTAAAAGTGTTTTAAACTCTTCCATTGTTCCCGGAATTCTGCTGAAGTTTAACATTGCTTTGGAGCTCATCCATTGTTCTCGTAATTCTGCTGAAGTTTAAAATTGTTTTGGAAAACTTCCATTGTTCTTGGAATTCCGCTGATGTTTAGCAATGCTTTGGAATTCTTCCATTGTTCATGGAATTCCGCTGAAGTTTAAAAATGCTTTGCATTTCTACCAATGTTCTCAGAATTCCGCTGATATTTATCAATGCTTTGCAACCCTTGCATAGTTCACGGAACTTCGCTGAAGTATAAAAATGCTTTGGAACTCTTCCATTGTTTAAGGAATTCCGCAGAAGTTTAAAAATGCTTTGCAACTCTTCCATTGTTTTTGGAATACTGCTGAAGTTTAAAAATGCTTTGGAACTCTTCCATTGTTCTCATAATTCCGCTGAAGTTTAAAAATGCTTTGGAACTCTTCTATTGATCTCGGAATTCCGCTGATGTTTAACAATGCTTTGGAACTCTTCCATTGTTCTCGGAATTCCGCTGATGTTTAACAAAGCTTTGCAACTCTTCCATTGTTATCGGAATTCTGCTGAAGTTTAAAGATGCTTTGGAAAACTTCCATTGTTCTTGGAATTCCGCTGATGTTTAACAATGCTTTGGAACACTTCCATTGTTCTCGGAAATCTGCTGATGTTTAACAATGCTTTGGAACTCTTCCATTGTTCTCGGAATTCCGCTGTAATTTAAAAATGCTTTGGAACTCTTCCAATGTTCTCGGAATTCCGCTGAAGTTTATCAATGCTTTGGAGCTCTTCCATTGATCTCGGAATTCTGCTGAAGGTTAAAAAGGCTTTGGAACTCTTCCATTGTTCTCGGAATTCTGTTAAAGTTTAAAAATGCTTTGTAACTCTTCCATTGTTCACGGAATCATGCTAAAGTTTAAAAATGATTTGGAACTCTTCCATTGTTCTCAGAATTCCTCTGATGTTTAACAATGCTTTGGAACTCTTGGATTGTTCACGGAATTAGGCTGAAGTTTAAAAATGCTTTGGAACTCTTCTATTGTTCTCGGAATTACGCTGATGTTTAAAAATACTTTGGAACTCTTCCATAGTGCTCGGAAATACCCCTAAGTTTAAAAATGCTTTGGAACTCTTCCATTGTTCTCGGAAATCCACTGAAGTTTAACAATGCTTTGGAACTCTTTCATTGTTCTCGGAAATCCGCTGATGTTTAACAATGCTTTGGAACTCTTTCATTGTTCACAGAATACAGCTGAAGTTTAATAATGCTTTGGTACTATTCCATTGTTCTCGGAAATCCGCTGAAGTTAAAAAATGCTTTGGAACACTTCCATTGTTCTCAGAATTCCGATTAAGTTTAAAACTGCTTTGGAAATCTTCCATTATTCTCGGAATTCCACTGAAGTTAAAAAATGCTTTGGAACTCTTCCAATTTTCTCGGAATTCTGCTGAAGCTTATAAATGCTTTGGAACTCTTCTATTGTTCTCGGAATTCCGCTGATGTTTAACAATGCTTTGGAACTCTTCCATTTTTCAGGGAATTCCGCTGAAGTTTAAAAATGTTTTGGAACTCTTCCATTGTTCTCAGAATTCTGCTGATGTTTAACAATGCTTTGGAACTCTTCCATTGTTCTCAGAATTATGCTTAAGTTTTAAAATGCTTTGGAACTCTTCCATTGTTCTCGGAATTCCGCTGATGTTTAACTACGCTTTGGAACTCTTCCATTGTTCTCGGCATTCCGTTGATGTTTAACAATGCTTTGGAACTTTTCCATTGTTCACGGAATTTCGCTGAAGTTTTTAAAATGCTTTGGAACTTTTCCATTGTTCTCGGAATTCCGCTGATATTTAACAATTCTTTGGAACTCTTCCATTGTTCACGGCATTCCATTCATGTTTAACAATGCTTTGGAACTCTTTCATTGTTCACAGAATACAGCTGAAGTTTAATAATGCTTTGGTATTATTCCATTATTCTCGGAATTCCACTGAAGTTAAAAAATGCTTTGGAACTCTTCCAATTTTCTCGGAATTCTGCTGAAGCTTATAAATGCTTTGGAACTCTTCCATTGTTCTCGGAATTCCGCTGATGTTTAACAATGCTTTGGAACTCTTCCATTTTTCAGGGAATTCTGCTGAAGTTTAAAAATGTTTTGGAACTCTTCCATTGTTCTCAGAATTATGCTTAAGTTTTAAAATGCTTTGGAACTCTTCCATTGTTCTCGGAATTCCGCTGATGTTTTACTACGCTTTGGAACTCTTCCATTGTTCTCGGCATTCCGTTGATGTTTAACAATGCTTTGGAACTTTTCCATTGTTCACGGAATTCCGCTGAAGTTTTTAAAATGCTTTGAAACTTTTCCATTGTTCTCGGAATTCCGCTGATATTTAACAAATCTTTGGAACTCTTCCATTGTTCACGGCATTCCATTGATGTTTAACAATGCTTTGGAACTCTTCCATTGTTCACAGAATTCCTCTGAAGTGTAAAAGTGTTTGAAACTCTTCCATTGTTCCCAGAATTCTGCTGAAGTTTAACATTGCTTTGGAGCTCATCCATTGTTCTCGTAATTCTGCTGAAGTTTAAAATTGTTTTGGAAAACTTCCATTGTTCTTGGAATTCCGCTGATATTTATCAATGCTTTGCAACTCTTGCATAGTTCACGGAACTTCACTGAAGTATAAAAATGCTTTGGAACTCTTCCATTGTTTAAGGAATTCCGCAGAAGTTTAAAAATGCTTTGCAACTCTTCCATTGTTTTTGGAATACTGCTGAAGTTTAAAAATGCTTTGGAACTCTTCCATTGTTCTCATAATTCCGCTGAAGTTTAACAATGCTTTGGAACTCTTCCATTGTTCTCCGAATTCCGCTGATGTTTAACAAAGCTTTGCAACTCTTCCATTGTTATCAGAATTCTGCTGAAGTTTAAAGATGTTTTGGAAAACTTCCATTGTTCTTGGAATTCCGCTGATGTTTAACATTGCTTTGGAACACTTCCATTGTTCTCGGAAATCTGCTGATGTTTAACAATGCTTTGGAACTCTTCCATTGTTCTCGGAATTCCGCTGTAATTTAAAAATGCTTTGGAACTCTTCCAATGTTCTCGGAATTCCGCTGAAGTTTATCAATGCTTTGGAGCTCTTCCATTGATCTCGGAATTCTGCTGAAGGTTAAAAAGGCTTTGGAACTCTTCCATTGTTCTCGGAATTCTGCTAAAGTTTAAAAATGCTTTGGAACTCTTCCATTGTTCACGGAATCATGCTAAAGTTTAAAAATGATTTGGAACTCTTCCATTGTTCTCATAATTCCTCTGATGTTTAACAATGCTTTTGAACTCTTCCATTGTTCTCGGAATTCCGCTGAAGTTTAAAAATGCTTTTGAACTCTTCCATTGTTCTCGGAAATACGCTGATGTTTATCAATGCTTTGGAACTCTTCCATTGTTCTCGGAATTCCGCTGAAGTTTAAAAATGTTTTGGAACTCTTCCATTGTTCTCAGAATTCTGCTTATGTTTAACAATTCTTTGGAACTCATCCATTGTTCTCGGAATTCTGCTGATGTTTAACAATGCTTTGGAACTCTTCCATTGTTCACAGAATTCCTCTGAAGTGTAAAAGTGTTTTAAACTCTTCCATTGTTCCCGGAATTCTGCTGAAGTTTAACATTGCTTTGGAGCTCATCCATTGTTCTCGTAATTCTGCTGAAGTTTAAAATTGTTTTGGAAAACTTCCATTGTTCTTGGAATTCCGCTGATGTTTAGCAATGCTTTGGAATTCTTCCATTGTTCATGGAATTCCGCTGAAGTTTAAAAATGCTTTGCATTTCTACCAATGTTCTCAGAATTCTGCTGATATTTATCAATGCTTTGCAACTCTTGCATAGTTCACGGAACTTCGCTGAAGTATAAAAATGCTTTGGAACTCTTCCATTGTTTAAGGAATTCCGCAGAAGTTTAAAAATGCTTTGCAACTCTTCCATTGTTTTTGGAATACTGCTGAAGTTTAAAAATGCTTTGGAACTCTTCCATTGTTCTCATAATTCCGCTGAAGTTTAAAAATGCTTTGGAACTTTTCTATTGATCTCGGAATTCCGCTGATATTTCACAATGCTTTGGAACTCTTCCATTGTTCTCGGAATTCCGCTGATGTTTAACAAAGCTTTGCAACTCTTCCATTGTTATCGGAATTCTGCTGAAGTTTAAAGATGCTTTGGAAAACTTCCATTGTTCTTGGAATTCTGCTGATGTTTAACAATGCTTTGGAACACTTCCATTGTTCTCGGAAATCTGCTGATGTTTAGCAATGCTTTGGAACTCTTCCATTGTTCTCGGAATTCCGCTGTAATTTAAAAATGCTTTGGAACTCTTCCAATGTTCTCGGAATTCCGCTGAAGTTTATCAATGCTTTGGAGCTCTTCCATTGATCTCGGAATTCTGCTGAAGGTTAAAAAGGCTTTGGAACTCTTCCATTGTTCTCGGAATTCTGCTAAAGTTTAAAAATGCTTTGTAACTCTTCCATTGTTCACGGAATCATGCTAAAGTTTAAAAATGATTTGGAACTCTTCCATTGTTCTCAGAATTCCTCTGATGTTTAACAATGCTTTTGAACTCTTCCATTGTTCACGGAATTCCGCTGAAGTTTAAAAATGCTTTTGAACTCTTCCATTGTTCTCGGAAATCCGCTGATGTTTATCAATGCTTTGGAACTCTTCCATTGTTCTCGGAATTCCGCTGAAGTTTAAAAATGTTTTGGAACTCTTCCATTGTTCTCGGAATTCTGCTTATGTTTAACAATTTTTTGGAACTCATCCATTGTTCTCGGAATTCCGCTGAAGTTTATCAATGCTTTGGAGATCTTCCATTGATCTCGGAATTCTGCTGAAGGTTAAAAAGGCTTTGGAACTCTTCCATTGTTCTCGGAATTCTGCTAAAGTTTAAAAATGCTTTGGAACTCTTCCATTGTTCACGGAATCATGCAAAAGTTTAAAAATGATTTGGAACTCTTCCATTGTTCTCAGAATTCCTCTGATGTTTAATAATGCTTTTGAACTCTTCCATTGTTCACGGAATTCCGCTGAAGTTTAAAAATGCTTTTGAACTCTTCCATTGTTCTCGGAAATCCGCTGATGTTTATCAATGCTTTGGAACTCTTCCATTGTTCTCGGAATTCCGCTGAAGTTTAAAAGTGTTTTGGAACTCTTCCATTGTTCTCAGAATTCTGCTTATGTTTAACAATTCTTTGGAACTCATCCATTGTTCTCGGAATTCTGCTGATGTTTAACAATGCTTTGGAACTCTTCCATTGTTCACAGAATTCCTCTGAAGTGTAAAAGTGTTTGAAACTCTTCCATTGTTCCCGGAATTCTGCTGAAGTTTAACATTGCTTTGGAGCTCATCCATTGTTCTCGTAATTCTGCTGAAGTTTAAAATTGTTTTGGAAAACTTCCATTGTTCTTGGAATTCCGCTGATGTTTAGCAATGCTTTGGAATTCTTCCATTGTTCATGGAATTCCGCTGAAGTTTAAAAATGCTTTGCATTTCTACCAATGTTCTCAGAATTCCGCTGATATTTATCAATGCTTTGCAACCCTTGCATAGTTCACGGAACTTCGCTGAAGTATAAAAATGCTTTGGAACTCTTCCATTGTTTAAGGAATTCCGCAGAAGTTTAAAAATGCTTTGCAACTCTTCCATTGTTTTTGGAATACTGCTGAAGTTTAAAAATGCTTTGGAACTCTTCCATTGTTCTCATAATTCCGCTGAAGTTTAAAAATGCTTTGGAACTCTTCTATTGATCTCGGAATTCCGCTGATGTTTAACAATGCTTTGGAACTCTTCCATTGTTCTCGGAATTCCGCTGATGTTTAACAAAGCTTTGCAACTCTTCCATTGTTATCGGAATTCTGCTGAAGTTTAAAGATGCTTTGGAAAACTTCCATTGTTCTTGGAATTCCGCTGATGTTTAACAATGCTTTGGAACACTTCCATTGTTCTCGGAAATCTGCTGATGTTTAACAATGCTTTGGAACTCTTCCATTGTTCTCGGAATTCCGCTGTAATTTAAAAATGCTTTGGAACTCTTCCAATGTTCTCGGAATTCCGCTGAAGTTTATCAATGCTTTGGAGCTCTTCCATTGATCTCGGAATTCTGCTGAAGGTTAAAAAGGCTTTGGAACTCTTCCATTGTTCTCGGAATTCTGTTAAAGTTTAAAAATGCTTTGTAACTCTTCCATTGTTCACGGAATCATGCTAAAGTTTAAAAATGATTTGGAACTCTTCCATTGTTCTCAGAATTCCTCTGATGTTTAACAATGCTTTTGAACTCTTCCATTGTTCACGGAATTCCGCTGAAGTTTAAAAATGCTTTTGAACTCTTCCATTGTTCTCGGAAATCCGCTGATGTTTATCAATGCTTTGGAACTCTTCCATTGTTCTCGGAATTCCGCTGAAGTTTAAAAATGTTTTGGAACTCTTCCATTGTTCTCGGAATTCTGCTTATGTTTAACAATTCTTTGGAACTCATCCATTGTTCTCGGAATTCTGCTGATGTTTAACAATGCTTTGGAACTCTTCCATTGTTCACAGAATTCCTCTGAAGTGTAAAAGTGTTTGAAACTCTTCCAATGTTCCCGGAATTCTGCTGAAGTTTAACATTGCTTTGGAGCTCATCCATTGTTCTCGTAATTCTGCTGAAGTTTAAAATTGTTTTGGAAAACTTCCATTGTTCTTGGAATTCCGCTGATGTTTAGCAATGCTTTGGAATTGTTCCATTGTTCATGGAATTCCGCTGAAGTTTAAAAATGCTTTGGATTTCTACCAATGTTCTCAGAATTCCGCTGATATTTATCAATGCTTTGCAACTTTTGCATAGTTCACGGAACTTCGCTGAAGTATAAAAATGCTTTGGAACTCTTCCATTGTTTAAGGAATTCCGCAGAAGTTTAAAAATGCTTTGCAACTCCTCCATTGTTTTTGGAATACTGCTGAAGTTTAAAAATGCTTTGGAACTCTTTCATTGTTCTCATAATTCCGCTGAAGTTTAAAAATGCTTTGGAACTCTTCTATTGATCTCGGAATTCTGCTGATGTTTAACAATGCTTTGGAACTCTTCTATTGTTCTCGGAATTCCGCTGATGTTTAACAAAGCTTTGCAACTCTTCCATTGTTATCGGAATTCTGCTGAAGTTTAAACATGCTTTGGAAAACTTCCATTGTTCTTGGAATTCCGCTGATGTTTAACAATGCTTTGGAACACTTCCATTGTTCTCGGAAATCTGCTGATGTTTAACAATGCTTTGGAACTCTTCCATTGTTCTCGGAATTCCGCTGTAATTTAAAAATGCTTTGGAACTCTTCCAATGTTCTCGGAATTCCGCTGAAGTTTATCAATGCTTTGGAGCTCTTCCATTGATCTCGGAATTCTGCTGAAGGTTAAAAAGGCTTTGGAACTCTTCCATTGTTCTCGGAATTCTGCTAAAGTTTAAAAATGCTTTGGAACTCTTCCATTGTTCACGGAATCATGCTAAAGTTTAAAAATGATTTGGAACTCTTCCATTGTTCTCAGAATTCCTCTGATGTTTAACAATGCTTTTGAACTCTTCCATTGTTCACGGAATTCCGCTGAAGTTTAAAAATGCTTTTGAACTCTTCCATTGTTCTCGGAAATCCACTGATGTTTATCAATGCTTTGGAACTCTTCCATTGTTCTCGGAATTCCGCTGTAATTTAAAAATGCTTTGGAACTCTTCCATTGTTCTAGGAATTTCGCTGAAGTTTTACAATGCTTTGGAACTCTTCCTTTGTTCTCGGAATTCTGCTGAAGTTCAAAAACACGTTGGAACTCTTCCATTGTTCTTGGAATTCAGCTGAAGGTTAAAAATGCTTTGGAACTCTTCCATTGTTCATGGAATCATGTTGAAGTTTAAAACTGCTTTGGAAATCTTCCATTGTTCTCAGAATTTCTCTGATGTTTAACAATGCTCTGGAACTCTTCCATTGTTCATGGAATTAGGCTGAAGTTTAACAATTCTTTGGAACTCTTCCATTGTTCTCGGAAATACCCCTAAGTTTAAAAATGCTTTGGAACTCTTCCATTGTTCTCGGAAATCCGCTGATGTTTAACAATGCTTTGGAACTCTTTCATTGTTCACAGAATACAGCGAAGTTTAATAATGCTTTGCTACTATTCCATTGTTCTCGGAAATCCACTGAAGTTAAAAAATACTTTGGAACACTTCCATTGTTCTCAGAAATCCGATGAAGTTTAAAACTGATTTGGAACTCTTCCATTATTCTTTGATTTCCACTGAAGTTAAAAAATGATTTGGAACTCTTCCAATGTTCTCAAAATTCTGTTGAAGCTTAAAAATGCTTTGGAACTCTTCCATTGTTTTCAGAATTATGCTTAAGTTTAAAAACGCTTTGGAACTCTTCCATTGTTCTCTTAATTCTGCTGATGTTAAACAATGCTTTGGAACTCTTCCATTGTTCTCGGCATTCCGTTGATGTTTAACAATTCTTTGGAACTTTTCCATTGCTCACGGAATTCCGCTGAAGTTTAAAAATGCTTTGGAACTTTTCCATTGTTCTCGGAATTCTGCTGATGTTTAACAATTCTTTGGAACTCTTCCATTGTTCACGGGATTCCATTGATGTTTAACAATGCTTTGGAACTTTTCCATTGTTCACAGAATTCTGCTGAAGTTTAAAAAAGTTTTGGAACACTTCCATTGTTCTCGGAATTCTGCTTATGTTTAACAATGCTTTGGAACTCATCCATTGTTCTCGGAATTCCGCTGATGTTTAACAATGCTTTGGAACTCTTCCATTGTTCACGGAGTTCCTCTGAAGTTTAGAAATGCTTTGGAACTCTTCCATTGTTCCCGGAATTCCGCTGAAGTTTAACATTGCTTTGGAGCTCTTCCATTGTTCTCGTAATTCTGCTGAAGTTTAAAAATGATTCGGAACTCTTCTATTGTTCTCCGAATTCCGCTGAAGTTTAAAAATGCTTTGGAACTCTTCCATTGTTCTCGGAATTAAGCTGAAGTTTAAAAACACTTTGAAACTCGTCCATTATTCTCGGAATAACGCTGAAGTTTAAAAATGCTTTGGAACTCTTCCATTGTTCTCGCAATTCTGCTGTAGTTTAAAAATGCTTTGGAACCCTTCCATTGTTCTCGGAATTCCGCGGAAGTTTAAAAATGCTTTGGAACTCTTCTATTGTTCTTGGAATTCCGCTTATGTTTAACAATACTTTGAAACTCTTCTATTGTTCTCGGAATTCCCCCTAAGTTTAAAAATGCTTTGGAACTCTTCCATTGTTCTCGGAATTCTGCTGATGTTTAACAATGCTTTGGGACTCTTCCATTGTTCTCGGTTTTCTGCTGAAGTTTAAAAGTGCTTTTGAAATGTTCCATTGTTCTCGGAATACCGCTGAAATTTAAAAATGCTTTGGAACTATTTCATTGTTCTCCGAATACTACTGAAGTTTAAAAATGCTTTAGAACTCTTAAATTTTTCAGGGAATTCCGCTGCAGTTTAAAAATGTTTTGGAACTCTTCCATTGTTCTCAGAATTCTGCTGATGTTTAACAATGCTTACGGACTCTTCCATTGTTCTCAGAATTATGCTTAAGATTGAAAATGTTTTGGAACTCATCCATTGTTCTCGGAATTCCACTGATGTTTAACAACGCTTTGGAACTCTTCCATTGTTCTCGGAATTCCGCTGAAGTTTAACAATGCTTTGGAGCTCTTCCATTGTTCTCGTAAATCTGCTGAAGGTTAAAAACGCTTTGGAACTCTTCCATTGTTCTCGGAATTCCGCTGAAGTTTAACAATGCTTTGGAACTGTTCCATTGTTCTTGGAATTCTGCTGAAGTTCAAAAATACTTTGGAACTCTTCCATTGTTCTCGGATTTCTGCTGAAGTTTAAAAATGCTTTGGAACTCTTCCATTGTTCATGGAATCATGCTGAAGTTTAAAACTGCTTTGGAACTCTTCCATTGTTCTCAGAATTCCTCTGATGTTTAACAATGCTTTGGAACTCTTCCATTGTTCACGGAATTAGTCTGAAGTTTTAAAATGCTTTGGAACTCTTCCATTGTTCTCAGAATTCCGCTGGTGTTTACCAATTCTTTGGAACTCTTCCATTGTTCTTGGAAATACCCCTAAGTTTAAAAATGCTTTGGAACTCTTCCATTGTTCTCGGAAATCCGCTGAAGTTTAAAAATGCTTTGGAACTCTTCCATTGTTCTCGGAAATACGCTGAAGTTAAAAAATGCTTTGGAACACTTCCATTGTTCTCAGAATTCCGATGAAGTTTAAAACTGCTTTGGAACTCTTCCATTATTCTCGGAATTCCACTGAAGTTAAAAAATGCTTTGGAACTCTTATATTGTTCTCTGAATTCCGCTGATGTTTAACAATGCTTTGGAAATCTTCCATTTTTCAGGGAATTCCGCTGAAGTTTAAAAATGTTTTAGTACTCTTCCATTGTTCTCAGAATTCCGCTGATGTTTAACAATGCTTTGGAACTCTTCCATTGTTCTCAGAATTATGCTTAAGTTTTAAAATGCTTTGGAACTCTTCCATTGTTCTCGGAATTCCGCTGATTTTTAACAACGCTTTGGAACTCTTCCATTGTTCTCGGAAATCCACTGAAGTTTAACAATGCTTTGGAACTCTTTCATTGTTTTCGGAAATCCGCTGATGTTTAACAATACTTTGGAACTCTTTCAATGTTCACAGAATACAGCTGAAATTTAATAATGCTTTGGTACTATTCCATTGTTCTCGGTAATCCGCTGAAGTTAAAAAATGCTTTGGAACACTTCCATTGTTCTCAGAATTCCGATGAAGTTTAAAACTGCTTTGGAACTCTTCTATTTTTCTCGGAATTCCACTGAAGTTAAAAAATGCTTTGGAACTCTTCCAATTTTCTCGTAATTCTGCTGAAGCTTATAAATGCTTTGGAACTCTTCCAATTTTCTCGGAATTCTGCTGAAGCTTATAAATGCTTTGGAACTCTTCCATTTTTCAGGGAATTCCGCTGAAGTTTAAAAATGCTTTGGAACTCTTCCATTGTTCTCGGAATTCCACTGATGTTTAGTAACGCTTTGGAACTCTTCCATTGTTCTTGGAATTCCGCTGAAGTTTAACAATGCTTTCGAGCTCTTCCATTGTTCTCGTAAATCTGCTGAAGGTTAAAATCGCTTTGGAACTCTTCCATTGTTCTCGTAATTCTGCTGATGTTTAACAATGCTTTTGAACTCTTCCATTGTTCACGGAATTCCGCTGAAGGTTAAAAATGCTTTGGAACTCTTCCATTGTTTTCGGAATTCCGCTGACGTTTAACAATGCTTTGGAACTCTTCCATTGTTCTCGGAAATCCCCTGATGTTTAACAATGCTTTCGAACTCTTCCATTGTTCTCGGAATTCCGCTGTAATTTAAAAATGCTTTGGAACTCTTCCATTGTTCTCGGAATTCCGCAGAAGTTTAACAATGCTTTGGAACTCTTCCATTGTTCTTGGAATTCTGCTGAAGTTCAAAAATGCTTTGGAACTCTTCCATTGTTCTCGGATTTCTGCTGAAGTTTAAAATCCTTTGGAACTCTTCCATTGTTCATGGAATCATGCTGAAGTTTAAAACTGCTTTGCAACTCTTCCATTGTTCTCAGAATTCCTCTGATGTTTAACAATGCTTTGGAACTCTTCCATTGTTCACGGAATTAGGCTGAAGTTTAAAAATGCTTTGGAACTCTTCTATTGTTCTCGGAAATCCGCTGATGATTAACAATTCTTTGGAACTCTTCCATTGTTCTCGGAAATACCCCTAAGTTTAAAAATGCTTTGGAACTCTTCCATTGTTCTTGAAAATCCGCTGAAGTTTAACAATGCTTTTGAACTCTTCCATTGTTCTCGGAAATCCACTGAAGTTTAACAATGCTTTGGAACTCTTTCATTGTTCACAGAATACAGCTGAAGTTTAATAATGCTTTGGTACTATTCCATTGTTCTCCAAAATCCGCTGAAGTTAAAAAATGCTTTGGAACACTTACATTGTTCTCAGAATTCCGATGAAGTTTAAAACTGCTTTGGAACTCTTCCATTATTCTCGGAATTCCACTGAAGTTAAAAAATGCTTTGGAACTCTTCCAATTTTCTCGGAATTCTGCTGAAGCTTATAAATGCTTTGGAACTCTTCCATTGTTCTCGGAATTCCGCTGATGTTTAAAAATGCTTTGGAACTCTTCCATTTTTCAGGGAATTCTGCTGAAGTTTAAAAATGTTTTGGAACTCTTCCATTGTTCTCAGAATTCTGCTGATGTTTAACAATGGTTTGGGACTCTTCCATTGTTCTCAGAATTATGCTTAAGTTTGAAAATGCTTTGGAACTCTTCCATTGTTCTCGGAATTCCACTGATGTTTAACAACGCTTTGGAACTCTTCCATTGTTCTCGGAATTCCGCTGAAGTTTAACAATGCTTTGGAGCTCTTCCATTGTTCTCGTAAATCTGCTGAAGGTTAAAAACGCTTTGGAACTCTTCTATTGTTCTCGGAATTCTGCTGATGTTTAACAATGCTTTTGAACCCTTCCATTGTTCACGGAATTCCGCTGAAGTTTAAAAATGCTTTGGAACTCTTCCATTGTTTTCGGAATTCCGCTGACGTTTAACAATGCTTTGGAACTCTTCCATTGATCTCGGAAATCCCCTGATGTTTAACAATGCTTTCGAACTCTTCCATTGTTCTCGGAATTCCGCTGTAATTTAAAAATGCTTTGGAACTCTTCCATTGTTCTCGGAATTCCGCTGAAGTTTAACAATGCTTTGGAACTCTTCCATTGTTCTTGGAATTCTGCTGAAGTTCAAAAATGCTTTGGAGCTCTTCCATTGTTCTCGGATTTCTGCTGAAGTTTAAAAATGCTTTATAACTCTTCCATTGTTCATGGAATCATGCTGAAGTTTAAAACTGCTTTGGAACTCTTCCATTGTTCTCAGAATTCCTCTGATGTTTAACAATGCTTTGGAACTCTTCCATTGTTCATGGAATTAGGCTGAAGTTTAAAAATGCTTTGGAACTCTTCTATTGTTCTCAGAATTCCGCTGATGTTTAACAATTCTTTGGAACTCTTCCATTGTTCTTGGAAATACCCCTAAGTTTAAAAATGCTTTGGAACTCTTTCATTGTTCACAGAATACAGCTGAAGTTTAATAATGCTTTGGTACTATTCCATTGTTCTCGGAAATACGCTGAAGTTAAAAAATGCTTTGGAACACTTCCATTGTTCTCAGAATTCCGATGAAGTTTAAAACTGCTTTGGAACTCTTCCATTATTCTCTGAATTCCACTGAAGTTAAAAAATGCTTTGGAACTCTTCCATTGTTCTCTGAATTCCGCTGATGTTTAACAATGCTTTGGAACTCTTCCATTTTTCAGGGAATTCCGCTGAAGTTTAAAAATGTTTTAGTACTCTTCCATTGTTCTCAGAATTCCGCTGATGTTTAACAATGCTTTGGAACTCTTCCATTGTTCTCAGAATTATGCTTAAGTTTTAAAATGCTTTGGAACTCTTCCATTGTTCTCGGAATTCCGCTGATGTTTAACAACGCTTTGGAACTCTTCCATTGTTCTCGGAAATCCACTGAAGTTTAACAATGCTTTGGAACTCTTTCATTGTTCCCAGAATACAGCTGAAGTTTAATAACGCTTTGGTACTATTCCATTGTTCTCCGAAATCCGCTGAAGTTAAAAAATGCTTTGGAACACTTCCATTGTTCTCAGAATTCTGATGAAGTTTAAAACTGCTTTGGAACTCTTCCATTATTCTCGGAATTCCACTGAAGTTATAAAATGCTTTGGAACTCTTCCAATTTTCTCGGAATTCTGCTGAAGCTTATAAATGCTTTGGAACTCTTCCATTGTTCTCGAAATTCCGCTGATGTTTAAAAATGCTTTGGAACTCTTCCATTTTTCAGGGAATTCCGTTGAAGTTTAAAAATGTTTTGGAACTCTTCCATTGTTCTCAGAATTCTGGTGATGTTTAACAATGCTTTGGGACACTTCCATTGTTCTCAGAATTATGCTTAAGTTTTAAAATGCTTTGGAACTCTTCCATTGTTATCGGAATTCCGCTGATGTTTAACAACGCTTTGGAACTCTTCCATTGTTCTCGGCATTCCGTTGATGTTTAACAATGCTTTGGAACTTTTCCATTGTTCACGGAATTCCGCTGAAGTTTTTAAAATGCTTTGGAAATTTTACATTGTTCTCGGAATTCCGCTAATATTTAACAATTCTTTGGAACTCTTTGATTGTTCACGGCCTTCCATTGATGTTTAACAATGCTTTGGAACTTTTCCATTGTTCACGGAATTCAGCTGAAGTTTAAAAATGTTTTGGAACTCTTCCATTGTTCTCGGAATTCTGCTTATGTTTAACAATTCTTTGGAACTCATCCATTGTTCTCGGAATTCCGCTGATGTTTAACATTACTTTGGAACTCTTCCATTGTTCACAGAATTCCTCTGAAGTTTAAAAATGTTTGGAACTCTTCCATTGTTCCCGGAATTCCGCTGAAGTTTAACATTGCTTTGGAGCTCATCCATTGTTCTCGTAATTCTGCTGAAGTTTAAAAATGATTCGGAACTCTTCCATTGTTCTCAGAATTCCGCTGAAGTTTAAAAATGCTTTGGAACTCTTCCATTGTTCTCGGAATTAAGCTGAAGTTTAAAAACACTTTGAAACTCTTCCATTATTCTCGGAATAATGCTGAAGTTTAAAAATGCTTTGGAACTCTTCCATTGTTATCGCAATTGTGGTGAAGTTTAAAAATGCTTTGGAACCCTTCCATTGTTCTCGGAATTTCACTGATGTTTAAAAATGCATTAAAACTCTTCCATTCTTCAAGGAACTCCGCTGAAGTTTAAAATTGCTTTGGAACTCTTCCATTGTTCTCGGTATTCCGCTGATATTTAACAATGCTTTGGAACTCTTCCAATGTTCACGGAATTTTGCTGAAGTTTAAAAATGCTTTGGAACTCTTCCATTGTTCTCGGAATTCCACTGTAATTTAAAAATTCTTTGGAACTCTTCCATTGCTCTCGGAATTCTACTGAAGTTTAAAAATGTTTGGAACTCTTCCATTGTTCTCGGAATTCTGCAGAAGTTTAAAAACGCATTGGAACTTTTCCATTGTTCTCGGAATTCTGCTGAAGTTTAAAAATGCTTTGGAACTCTTCCATTGTTCTCGGATTTCTGCTGAAGTTTAAAATCCTTTGGAACTCTTCCATTGTTCATGGAATCATGCTGAAGTTTAAAACTGCTTTGGAACTCTTCCATTGTTCTCAGAATTCCTCTGATGTTTAACAATGCTTTGGAACTCTTCCATTGTTCACGGAATTAGGCTGAAGTTTAAAAATGCTTTGGAACTCTTCTATTGTTCTCGGAAATCCGCTGATGATTAACAATTCTTTGGAACTCTTCCATTGTTCTCGGAAATACCCCTAAGTTTAAAAATGCTTTGGAACTCTTCCATTGTTCTTGAAAATCCGCTGAAGTTTAACAATGCTTTTGAACTCTTCCATTGTTCTCGGAAATCCACTGAAGTTTAACAATGCTTTGGAACTCTTTCATTGTTCACAGAATACAGCTGAAGTTTAATAATGCTTTGGTACTATTCCATTGTTCTCCGAAATCCGCTGAAGTTAAAAAATGCTTTGGAACACTTACATTGTTCTCAGAATTCCGATGAAGTTTAAAACTGCTTTGGAACTCTTCCATTATTGTCGGAATTCCACTGAAGTTAAAAAATGCTTTGGAACTCTTCCAATTTTCTCGGAATTCTGCTGAAGCTTATAAATGCTTTGGAACTCTTCCATTGTTCTCGGAATTCCGCTGATGTTTAAAAATGCTTTGGAACTCTTCCATTATTCAGGGAATTCCGCTGAAGTTTAAAAATGTTTTGGAACTCTTCCATTGTTCTCAGAATTCTGCTGATGTTTAACAATGCTTTGGGACTCTTCCATTGTTCTCAGAATTATGCTTAAGTTTGAAAATGCTTTGGAACTCTTCCATTGTTCTCGGAATTCCACTGATGTTTAACAACGCTTTGGAACTCTTCCATTGTTCTCGGAATTCCGCTGAAGTTTAACAATGCTTTGGAGCTCTTCCATTGTTCTCGTAAATCTGCTGAAGGTTAAAAACGCTTTGGAACTCTTCCATTGTTCTCGGAATTTTGCTGATGTTTAACAATGCTTTTGAACACTTCCATTGTTCACGGAATTCCGCTGAAGTTTAAAAATGCTTTGGAACTCTTCCATTGTTTTCGGAATTCCGCTGACGTTTAACAATGCTTTGGAACTCTTCCATTGATCTCGGAAATCCCCTGATGTTTAACAATGCTTTCGAACTCTTCCATTGTTCTCGGAATTCCGCTGTAATTTAAAAATGCTTTGGAACTCTTCCATTGTTCTCGGAATTCCGCTGAAGTTTAACAATGCTTTGGAACTCTTCCATTGTTCTTGGAATTCTGCTGAAGTTCAAAAATGCTTTGGAGCTCTTCCATTGTTCTCGGATTTCTGCTGAAGTTTAAAAATGCTTTATAACTCTTCCATTGTTCATGGAATCATGCTGAAGTTTAAAACTGCTTTGGAACTCTTCCATTGTTCTCAGAATTCCTCTGATGTTTAACAATGCTTTGGAACTCTTCCATTGTTCACGGAATTAGGCTGAAGTTTAAAAATGTTTTGGAACTCTTCCATTGTTCACGGAATTAGGCTGAAGTTTAAAAATGCTTTGGAACTCTTCTATTGTTCTCGGAAATCCGCTGATGATTAACAATTCTTTGGAACTCTTCCTTTGTTCTCAGAAATACCCCTAAGTTTAAAAATGCTTTGGAACTCTTCCATTGTTCTTGAAAATCCGCTGAAGTTTAACAATGCTTTTGAACTCTTCCATTGTTCTCCGAAATCCGCTGAAGTTAAAAAATGCTTTGGAACACTTACATTGTTCTCAGAATTCCGATGAAGTTTAAAACTGCTTTGGAACTCTTCCATTATTCTCGGAATTCCACTGAAGTTAAAAAATGCTTTGGAACTCTTCCAATTTTCTCGGAATTCTGCTGAAGCTTATAAATGCTTTGGAACTCTTCCATTGTTCTCGGAATTCCGCTGATGTTTAAAAATGCTTTGGAACTCTTCTATTTTTCAGGGAATTCCGCTGAAGTTTAAAAATGTTTTGGAACTCTTCCATTGTTCTCAGAATTCTGCTGATGTTTAACAATGCTTTGGGACTCTTCCATTGTTCTCAGAATTATGCTTAAGTTTGAAAATGCTTTGGAACTCTTCCATTGTTCTCGGAATTCCACTGATGTTTAACAACGCTTTGGAACTCTTCCATTGTTCTCGGAATTCCGCTGAAGTTTAACAATGCTTTGGAGCTCTTCCATTGTTCTCGTAAATCTGCTGAAGGTTAAAAACGCTTTGGAACTCTTCCATTGTTCTCGGAATTCTGCTGATGTTTAACAATGCTTTTGAACCCTTCCATTGTTCACGGAATTCCGCTGAAGTTTAAAAATGCTTTGGAACTCTTCCATTGTTTTCGGAATTCCGCTGACGTTTAACAATGCTTTGGAACACTTCCATTTATCTCGGAAATCCCCTGATGTTTAACAATGCTTTCGAACTCTTCCATTGTTCTCGGAATTCCGCTGTAATTTAAAAATGCTTTGGAACTCTTCCATTGTTCTCGGAATTCCGCTGAAGTTTAACAATGCTTTGGAACTCTTCCATTGTTCTTGGAATTCTGCTGAAGTTCAAAAATGCTTTGGAGCTCTTCCATTGTTCTCGGATTTCTGCTGAAGTTTAAAAATGCTTTATAACTCTTCCATTGTTCATGGAATCATGCTGAAGTTTAAAACTGCTTTGGAACTCTTCCATTGTTCTCAGAATTCCTCTGATGTTTAACAATGCTTTGGAACTCTTCCATTGTTCATGGAATTAGGCTGAAGTTTAAAAATGCTTTGGAACTCTTCTATTGTTCTCAGAATTCCGCTGATGTTTAACAATTCTTTGGAACTCTTCCATTGTTCTTGGAAATACCCCTAAGTTTAAAAATGTTTTGGAACTCTTCCATTGTTCTCGGAAATCCGCTGAAGTTTAATAATGCTTTGGAACGCTTCCATTGTTCTCGGAAATCCGCTGATGTTTAACAATGCTTTGGAACTCTTTCATTGTTCACAGAATACAGCTGAAGTTTAATAATGCTTTGGAACACTTCCATTGTTCTCAGAATTCCGATGAAGTTTAAAACTGCTTTGGAACTCTTCCATTATTCTCTGAATTCCACTGAAGTTAAAAATTGCTTTGGAACTCTTCCATTGTTCTCTGAATTCCTCTGATGTTTAACAATGCTTTGGAACTCTTCCATTTTTCAGGGAATTCCGCTGAAGTTTAAAAATGTTTTAGTACTCTTCCATTGTTCTCAGAATTCTGCTGATGTTTAACAATGCTTTGGAACTCTTCCATTGTTCTCAGAATTATGCTTAAGTTTTAAAATGCTTTGGAACTCTTCCATTGTTCTCGGAATTCCGCTGATGTTTAACAACGCTTTGGAACTCTTCCATTGTTCTCGGAAATCCACTGAAGTTTAACAATGCTTTGGAACTCTTTCATTGTTCCCAGAATACAGCTGAAGTTTAATAACGCTTTGGTACTATTCCATTTTTCTCCGAAATCCGCTGAAGTTAAAAAATGCTTTGGAACACTTCCATTGTTCTCAGAATTCTGATGAAGTATAAAACTGCTTTGGAACTCTTCCATTATTCTCGGAATTCCACTGAAGTTAAAAAATGCTTTGGAACTCTTCCAATTTTCTCGGAATTCTGCTGAAGCTTATAAATGCTTTGGAACTCTTCCATTGTTCTCGAAATTCCGCTGATGTTTAAAAATGCTTTGGAACTCTTCCATTTTTCAGGGAATTCCGTTGAAGTTTAAAAATGTTTTGGAACTCTTCCATTGTTCTCAGAATTCTGGTGATGTTTAACAATGCTTTGGGAATCTTCCATTGTTCTCAGAATTATGCTTAAGTTTTAAAATGCTTTGGAACTCTTCCATTGTTATCGGAATTCCGCTGATGTTTAACAACGCTTTGGAACTCTTCCATTGTTCTCGGCATTCCGTTGATGTTTAACAATGCTTTGGAACTTTTCCATTGTTCACGGAATTGCGCTGAAGTTTTTAAAATGCTTTGGAAATTTTCCATTGTTCTCGGAATTCCGCTGATATTTAACAATTCTTTGGAACTCTTCCATTGTTCCCGGCCTTCCATTGATGTTTAACAATGCTTTGGAACTTTTCCATTGTTCACGGAATTCAGCTGAAGTTTAAAAATGTTTTGGAACTCTTCCATTGTTCTCGGAATTCTGCTTTTGTTTAACAATTCTTTGGAACTCATCCATTGTTCTCGGAATTCCGCTGATGTTTAACATTACTTTGGAACTCTTCCATTGTTCACAGAATTCCTCTGAAGTTTAAAAATGTTTGGAACTCTTCCATTGTTCCCGGAATTCCGCTGAAGTTTAACATTGCTTTGGAGCTCATCCATTGTTCTCGTAATTCTGCTGAAGTTTAAAAATGATTCGGAACTCTTCTATTGTTCTCAGAAATCCGCTGAAGTTTAAAAATGCTTTGGAACTCTTCCATTGTTCTCGCAATTGTGGTGTAGTTTAAAAATGCTTTGGAACCCTTCCATTGTTCTCGGAATTTCACTGATGTTTAAAAATGCATTAAAACTCTTCCATTCTTCAAGGAACTCCGCTGAAGTTTAAAATTGCTTTGGAACTCTTCCATTGTTCTCGGTATTCCGCTGATATTTAACAATGCTTTGGAACTCTTCCAATGTTCACGGAATTTTGCTGAAGTTTAAAAATGCTTTGGAACTCTTCCATTGTTCTCGGAATTCCACTGTAATTTAAAAATTCTTTGGAACTCTTCCATTGCTCTCGGAATTCTACTGAAGTTTAAAAATGTTTGGAACTCTTCCATTGTTCTCGGAATTCTGCAGAAGTTTAAAAACGCATTGGAACTTTTCCACTGTTCTCGGAATTCTGCTGAAGTTTAAAAATGCTTTGGAACTCTTCCATTGATCTCGGAATTATGCTGAAGTTTAAAAATGCTTTGGAACTCTTCCAATGTTCTCAGAATTCCTCTGATGATTTACTATGCTTTGGAACTCTTCCATTGTTCACGGAATTAGGCTGAAGTTTAAGAATGCTTTGGAACTCTTCCATTATTCTTGGAAATACCCCTAAGTTTAAAAATGCTTTGGAACTCTTCCATTGTTCTCGGAAATCCGCTGAAGTTTAACAATGCTTTGGAACTCTTCCATTGTTCTCGGAAATCCACTGAAGTTTAACAATGTTTTGGAACTCTTCCATTTTTCTCAGAATTCTGCTGATGTTTAACAATGCTTTGGGACTCTTCCATTGTTCTCAGAATTATGCTTAAGTTTGAAAATGCTTTGGAACTCTTCCATTGTTCTCGGAATTCCACTGATGTTTACCAACGCTTTGGAACTCTTCCATTGTTCTCGGAATTCCGCTGAAGTTTAACAATGCTTTGGAGCTCTTCCATTGTTCTCGTAAATCTGCTGAAGGTTAAAAACGCTTTGGAACTCTTCCATTGTTCTCGGAATTCTGCTGATGTTTAACAATGCTTTTGAACCCTTCCATTGTTCACGGAATTCCGCTGAAGTTTAAAAATGCTTTGGAACTCTTCCATTGTTTTCGGAATTCCGCTGACGTTTAACAATGCTTTGGAACTCTTCCATTGATCTCGGAAATCCCCTGATGTTTAACAATGCTTTCGAACTCTTCCATTGTTCTCGGAATTCCGCTGTAATTTAAAAATGCTTTGGAACTCTTCCATTGTTCTCGGAATTCCGCTGAAGTTTAACAATGCTTTGGAACTCTTCCATTGTTCTTGGAATTCTGCTGAAGTTCAAAAATGCTTTGGAGCTCTTCCATTGTTCTCGGATTTCTGCTGAAGTTTAAAAATGCTTTATAACTCTTCCATTGTTCATGGAATCATGCTGAAGTTTAAAACTGCTTTGGAACTCTTCCATTGTTCTCAGAATTCCTCTGATGTTTAACAATGCTTTGGAACTCTTTCATTGTTAACGGAATTAGGCTGAAGTTTAAAAATGCTTTGGAACTCTTCTATTGTTCTCGGAAATCCGCTGATGATTAACAATTCTTTGGAACTCTTCCATTGTTCTCGGAAATACCCCTAAGTTTAAAAATGCTTTGGAACTCTTCCATTGTTCTTGAAAATCCGCTGAAGTTTAACAATGCTTTTGAACTCTTCCATTGTTCTCGGAAATCCACTGAAGTTTAGCAAAGCTTTGGAACTCTTTCATTGTTCACAGAATACAGCTGAAGTTTAATAATGCTTTGGTACTATTCCATTGTTCTCCGAAATCCGCTGAAGTTAAAAAATGCTTTGGAACACTTACATTGTTCTCAGAATTCCGATGAAGTTTAAAACTGCTTTGGAACTCTTCCATTATTCTCGGAATTCCACTAAAGTTAAAAAATGCTTTGGAACTCTTCCAATTTTCTCGGAATTCTGCTGAAGCTTATAAATGCTTTGGAACTCTTCCATTGTTCTCAGAATTCCGCTGATGTTTAAAAATGCTTTGGAACTCTTCCATTTTTCAGGGAATTCCGCTGAAGTTTAAAAATGTTTTGGAACTCTTCCATTGTTCTCAGAATTCTGCTGATGTTTAACAATGCTTTGGGACTCTTCCATTGTTCTCAGAATTATGCTTAAGTTTGAAAATGCTTTGGAACTCTTCCATTGTTCTCGGAATTCCACTGATGTTTAACAACGCTTTGGAACTCTTCCATTGTTCTCGGAATTCCGCTGAAGTTTAACAATGCTTTGGAGCTCTTCCATTGTTCTCGTAAATCTGCTGAAGGTTAAAAACGCTTTGGAACTCTTCCATTGTTCTCGGAATTCTGCTGATGTTTAACAATGCTTTTGAACCCTTCCATTGTTCACGGAATTCAGCTGAAGTTTAAAAATGTTTTGGAACTCTTCCATTGTTCTCGGAATTCTGCTTATGTTTAACAATTCTTTGGAACTCATCCATTGTTCTCGGAATTCCGCTGATGTTTAACATTACTTTGGAACTCTTCCATTGTTCACAGAATTCCTCTGAAGTTTAAAAATGTTTGGAACTCTTCCATTGTTCCCGGAATTCCGCTGAAGTTTAACATTGCTTTGGAGCTCATCCATTGTTCTCGTAATTCTGCTGAAGTTTAAAAATGATTCGGAACTCTTCTATTGTTCTCAGAATTCAGCTGAAGTTTAAAAATGCTTTGGAACTCTTCCATTGTTCTCGCAATTGTGGTGTAGTTTAAAAATGCTTTGGAACCCTTCCATTGTTCTCGGAATTTCACTGATGTTTAAAAATGCATTAAAACTCTTCCATTCTTCAAGGAACTCCGCTGAAGTTTAAAATTGCTTTGGAACTCTTCCATTGTTCTCGGTATTCCGCTGATATTTAACAATGCTTTGGAACTCTTCCAATGTTCACGGAATTTTGCTGAAGTTTAAAAATGCTTTGGAACTCTTCCATTGTTCTCGGAATTCCACTGTAATTTAAAAATTCTTTGAAACTCTTCCATTGCTCTCGGAATTCTACTGAAGTTTAAAAATGTTTGGAACTCTTCCATTGTTCTCGGAATTCTGCAGAAGTTTAAAAAAGCATTGGAACTTTTCCATTGTTCTCGGAATTCTGCTGAAGTTTAAAAATGCTTTGGAACTCTTCCATTGATCTCGGAATTATGCTGAAGTTTAAAAATGCTTTGGAACTCTTCCAATGTTCTCAGAATTCCTCTGATGATTTACTATGCTTTGGAACTCTTCCATTGTTCACGGAATTAGGCTGAAGTTTAAGAATGCTTTGGAACTCTTCCATTATTCTTGGAAATACCCCTAAGTTTAAAAATGCTTTGGAACTCTTCCATTGTTCTCGGAAATCCGCTGAAGTTTAACAATGCTTTGGAACTCTTCCATTGTTCTCGAAAATCCACTGAAGTTTAACAATGTTTTGGAACTCTTCCATTGTTCTCAGAATTCTGCTGATGTTTAACAATGCTTTGGGACTCTTCCATTGTTCTCAGAATTATGCTTAAGTTTGAAAATGCTTTGGAACTCTTCCATTGTTCTCAGAATTTTGCTGATGTTTAACAATGCTTTGGGACTCTTCCATTGTTCTCAGAATTATGCTTAAGTTTGAAAATGCTTTGGAACTCTTCCATTGTTCTCGTAAATCTGCTGAAGGTTAAAAACGCTTTGGAACTCTTCCATTGTTCTCGGAATTCTGCTGATGTTTAACAATGCTTTTGAACCCTTCCATTGTTCACGGAATTCCGCTGAAGTTTAAAAATGCTTTGGAACTCTTCCATTGTTTTCGGAATTCCGCTGACGTTTAACAATGCTTTGGAACCCTTCCATTGATCTCGGAAATCCCCTGATGTTTAACAATGCTTTCGAACTCTTCCATTGTTCTCGGAATTCCGCTGTAATTTAAACATGCTTTGGAACTCTTCCATTGTTCTCGGAATTCCGCTGAAGTTTAACAATGCTTTGGAACTCTTCCATTGTTCTTGGAATTCTGCTGAAGTTCAAAAATGCTTTGGAGCTCTTCCATTGTTCTCGGATTTCTGCTGAAGTTTAAAAATGCTTTATAACTCTTCCATTGTTCATGGAATCATGCTGAAGTTTAAAACTGCTTTGGAACTCTTCCATTGTTCTCAGAATTCCTCTGATGTTTAACAATGCTTTGGAACTCTTCCATTGTTCACGGAATTAGGCTGAAGTTTAAAAATGCTTTGGAACTCTTCTATTGTTCTCGGAAATCCGCTGATGATTAACAATTCTTTGGAACTCTTCCATTGTTCTCGGAAATACCCCTAAGTTTAAAAATGCTTTGGAACTCTTCCATTGTTCTTGAAAATCCGCTGAAGTTTAACAATGCTTTTGAACTCTTCCATTGTTCTCGGAAATCCACTGAAGTTTAACAATGCTTTGGAACTCTTTCATTGTTCACAGAATACAGCTGAAGTTTAATAATGCTTTATGACTATTCCATTGTTCTCCGAAATCCGCTGAAGTTAAAAAATGCTTTGGAACACTTACATTGTTCTCAGAATTCCGATGAAGTTTAAAACTGCTTTGGAACTCTTCCATTATTCTCGGAATTCCACTGAAGTTAAAAAATGCTTTGGAACTCTTCCAATTTTCTCGGAATTCTGCTGAAGCTTATAAATGCTTTGGAACTCTTCCATTGTTCTCGGAATTCCGATGTTGTTTAAAAATGCTTTGGAACTCTTCCATTTTTCAGGGAATTCCGCTGAAGTTTAAAAATGTTTTGGAACTCTTCCATTGTTTTCAGAATTCTGCTGATGTTTAACAATGCTTTGGGACTCTTCCATTGTTCTCAGAATTATGCTTAAGTTTGAAAATGCTTTGGAACTCTTCCATTGTTCTCGGAATTCCACTGATGTTTAACAACGCTTTGGAACTCTTCCATTGTTCTCGGAATTCCGCTGAAGTTTAACAATGCTTTGGAGCTCTTCCATTGTTCTCGTAAATCTGCTGAAGGTTAAAAACGCTTTGGAACTCTTCCATTGTTCTCGGAATTCTGCTGATGTTTAACAATGCTTTTGAACCCTTCCATTGTTCACGGAATTCCGCTGAAGTTTAAAAATGCTTTGGAACTCTTCCATTGTTTTCGGAATTCCACTGACGTTTAACAATGCTTTGGAACTCTTCCATTGATCTCGGAAATCCCCTGATGTTTAACAATGATTTCGAACTCTTCCATTGTTCTCGGAATTCCGCTGTAATTTAAAAATGCTTTGGAACTCTTCCATTGTTCTCGGAATTCCGCTGAAGTTTAACAATGCTTTGGAACTCTTCCATTGTTCTTGGAATTCTGCTGAAGTTCAAAAATGCTTTGGAGCTCTTCCATTGTTCTCGGATTTCTGCTGAAGTTTAAAAATGCTTTATAACTCTTCCATTGTTCATGGAATCATGCTGAAGTTTAAAACTGCTTTGGAACTCTTCCATTGTTCTCAGAATTCCTCTGATGTTTAACAATGCTTTGGAACTCTTCCATTGTTCATGGAATTAGGCTGAAGTTTAAAAATGCTTTGGAACTCTTCTATTGTTCTCAGAATTCCGCTGATGTTTTACAATTCTTTGGAACTCTTCCATTGTTCTTGGAAATACCCCTAAGTTTAAAAATGCTTTGGAACTCTTCCATTGTTCTCGGAAATCCGCTGAAGTTTAATAATGCTTTGTAACGCTTCCATTGTTCTCGGAAATCCGCTGATGTTTAACAATGCTTTGGAACTCTTCAATTTTTCAGGGAATTCCGCTGAAGTTTAAAAATGTTTTAGTACTCTTCCATTGTTCTCAGAATTCCGCTGATGTTTAACAATGCTTTGGAACTCTTCCATTGTTCTCAGAATTATGCTTAAGTTTTAAAATGCTTTGGAACTCTTCCATTGTTCTCGGAATTCCGCTGATGTTTAACAACGCTTTGGAACTCTTCCATTGTTCTCGGAAATCCACTGAAGTTTAACAATGCTTTGGAACTCTTTCATTGTTCCCAGAATACAGCTGAAGTTTAATAACGCTTTGGTACTATTCCATTGTTCTCCGAAATCCGCTGAAGTTAAAAAATGCTTTGGAACACTTCCATTGTTCTCAGAATTCTGATGAAGTTTAAAACTGCTTTGGAACTCTTCCATTATTCTCGGAATTCCACTGAAGTTAAAAAATGCTTTGGAACTCTTCCAATTTTCTCGGAATTCTGCTGAAGCTTATAAATGCTTTGGAACTCTTCCATTGTTCTCGGAATTCCGCTGATGTTTAAAAATGCTTTGGAACTCTTCCATTTTTCAGGGAATTCCGCTGAAGTTTAAAAATGTTTTGGAACTCTTCCATTGTTCTCAGAATTCTGCTGATGTTTAACAATGCTTTGGGACTCTTCCATTGTTCTCAGAATTATGCTTAAGTTTTAAAATGCTTTGGTACTCTTCCATTGTTATCGGAATTCCGCTGATGTTTAACAACGCTTTGGAACTCTTCCATTGTTCTCGGCATTCCGTTGATGTTTAACAATGCTTTGGAACTTTTACATTGTTCACGGAATTCCGCTGAAGTTTTTAAAATGCTTTGGAAATTTTCCATTGTTCTCGGAATTCCGCTGATATTTAACAATTCTTTGGAACTCTTCCATTGTTCACGGCCTTCCATTGATGTTTACCAATGCTTTGGAACTTTTCCATTGTTCACGGAATTCAGCTGAAGTTTAAAAATGTTTTGGAACTCTTCCATTGTTCTCGGAATTCTGCTTATGTTTAACAATTCTTTGGAACTCATCCATTGTTCTCGGAATTCCGCTGATGTTTAACATTACTTTGGAACTCTTCCATTGTTCACAGAATTCCTCTGAAGTTTAAAAATGTTTGGAACTCTTCCATTGTTCCCGGAATTCCGCTGAAGTTTAACATTGCTTTGGAGCTCATCCATTGTTCTCGTAATTCTGCTGAAGTTTAAAAATGATTCGGAACTCTTCTATTGTTCTCAGAATTCCGCTGAAGTTTAAAAATGCTTTGGAACTCTTCCATTGTTCTCGCAATTGTGGTGTAGTTTAAAAATGCTTTGGAACCCTTCCATTGTTCTCGAAATTTCACTGATGTTTAAAAATGCATTAAAACTCTTCCATTCTTCAAGGAACTCCGCTGAAGTTTAAAATTGCTTTGGAACTCTTCCATTGTTCTTGGTATTCCGCTGATATTTAACAATGTTTTGGAACTCTTCCAATGTTCACGGAATTTTGCTGAAGTTTAAAAATGCTTTGGAACTCTTCCATTGTTCTCGGAATTCCACTGTAATTTAAAAATTCTTTGGAACTCTTCCATTGCTCTCGGAATTCTACTGAAGTTTAAAAATGTTTGGAACTCTTCCATTGTTCTCGGAATTCTGCAGAAGTTTAAAAACGCATTGGAACTTTTCCATTGTTCTCGGAAATCCGCTGAAGTTTAATAATGCTTTGTAACGCTTCCATTGTTCTCGGAAATCCGCTGATGTTTAACAATGCTTTGGAACTCTTCCATTTTTCAGGGAATTCCGCTGAAGTTTAAAAATGTTTTAGTACTCTTCCATTGTTCTCAGAATTCCGCTGATGTTTAACAATGCTTTGGAACTCTTCCATTGTTCTCAGAATTATGCTTAAGTTTTAAAATGCTTTGGAACTCTTCCATTGTTCTCGGAATTCCGCTGATGTTTAACAACGCTTTGGAACTCTTCCATTGTTCTCGGAAATCCACTGAAGTTTAACAATGCTTTGGAACTCTTTCATTGTTCCCAGAATACAGCTGAAGTTTAATAACGCTTTGGTACTATTCCATTGTTCTCCGAAATCCGCTGAAGTTAAAAAATGCTTTGGAACACTTCCATTGTTCTCAGAATTCTGATGAAATTTAAAACTGCTTTGGAACTCTTCCATTATTCTCGGAATTCCACTGAAGTTAAAAAATGCTTTGGAACTCTTCCAATTTTCTCGGAATTCTGCTGAAGCTTATAAATGCTTTGGAATTCTTCCATTGTTCTCGGAATTCCGCTGATGTTTAAAAATGCTTTGGAACTCTTCCATTTTTCAGGGAATTCCGCTGAAGTTTAAAAATGTTTTGGAACTCTTCCATTGTTCTCAGAATTCTGCTGATGTTTAACAATGCTTTGGGACTCTTCCATTGTTCTCAGAATTATGCTTAAGTTTTAAAATGCTTTGGAACTCTTCCATTGTTATCGGAATTCCGCTGATGTTTAACAACGCTTTGGAACTCTTCCATTGTTCTCGGAATTCCGCTGAAGTTTAACAATGCTTTGGAGCTCTTCCATTGTTCTCGTAAATCTGCTGAAGGTTAAAAACGCTTTGGAACTCTTCCATTGTTCTCGGAATTCTGCTGATGTTTAACAATGCTTTTGAACCCTTCCATTGTTCACGGAATTCCGCTGAAGTTTAAAAATGCTTTGGAACTCTTCCATTGTTTTCGGAATTCCACTGACGTTTAACAATGCTTTGGAACTCTTCCATTGATCTCGGAAATCCCCTGATGTTTAACAATGATTTCGAACTCTTCCATTGTTCTCGGAATTCCGCTGTAATTTAAAAATGCTTTGGAACTCTTCCATTGTTCTCGGAATTCCGCTGAAGTTTAACAATGCTTTGGAACTCTTCCATTGTTCTTGGAATTCTGCTGAAGTTCAAAAATGCTTTGGAGCTCTTCCATTGTTCTCGGATTTCTGCTGAAGTTTAAAAATGCTTTATAACTCTTCCATTGTTCATGGAATCATGCTGAAGTTTAAAACTGCTTTGGAACTCTTCCATTGTTCTCAGAATTCCTCTGATGTTTAACAATGCTTTGGAACTCTTCCATTGTTCATGGAATTAGGCTGAAGTTTAAAAATGCTTTGGAACTCTTCTATTGTTCTCAGAATTCCGCTGATGTTTTACAATTCTTTGGAACTCTTCCATTGTTCTTGGAAATACCCCTAAGTTTAAAAATGCTTTGGAACTCTTCCATTGTTCTCGGAAATCCGCTGAAGTTTAATAATGCTTTGTAACGCTTCCATTGTTCTCGGAAATCCGCTGATGTTTAACAATGCTTTGGAACTCTTCAATTTTTCAGGGAATTCCGCTGAAGTTTAAAAATGTTTTAGTACTCTTCCATTGTTCTCAGAATTCCGCTGATGTTTAACAATGCTTTGGAACTCTTCCATTGTTCTCAGAATTATGCTTAAGTTTTAAAATGCTTTGGAACTCTTCCATTGTTCTCGGAATTCCGCTGATGTTTAACAACGCTTTGGAACTCTTCCATTGTTCTCGGAAATCCACTGAAGTTTAACAATGCTTTGGAACTCTTTCATTGTTCCCAGAATACAGCTGAAGTTTAATAACGCTTTGGTACTATTCCATTGTTCTCCGAAATCCGCTGAAGTTAAAAAATGCTTTGGAACACTTCCATTGTTCTCAGAATTCTGATGAAGTTTAAAACTGCTTTGGAACTCTTCCATTATTCTCGGAATTCCACTGAAGTTAAAAAATGCTTTGGAACTCTTCCAATTTTCTCGGAATTCTGCTGAAGCTTATAAATGCTTTGGAACTCTTCCATTGTTCTCGGAATTCCGCTGATGTTTAAAAATGCTTTGGAACTCTTCCATTTTTCAGGGAATTCCGCTGAAGTTTAAAAATGTTTTGGAACTCTTCCATTGTTCTCAGAATTCTGCTGATGTTTAACAATGCTTTGGGACTCTTCCATTGTTCTCAGAATTATGCTTAAGTTTTAAAATGCTTTGGTACTCTTCCATTGTTATCGGAATTCCGCTGATGTTTAACAACGCTTTGGAACTCTTCCATTGTTCTCGGCATTCCGTTGATGTTTAACAATGCTTTGGAACTTTTACATTGTTCACGGAATTCCGCTGAAGTTTTTAAAATGCTTTGGAAATTTTCCATTGTTCTCGGAATTCCGCTGATATTTAACAATTCTTTGGAACTCTTCCATTGTTCACGGCCTTCCATTGATGTTTACCAATGCTTTGGAACTTTTCCATTGTTCACGGAATTCAGCTGAAGTTTAAAAATGTTTTGGAACTCTTCCATTGTTCTCGGAATTCTGCTTATGTTTAACAATTCTTTGGAACTCATCCATTGTTCTCGGAATTCCGCTGATGTTTAACATTACTTTGGAACTCTTCCATTGTTCACAGAATTCCTCTGAAGTTTAAAAATGTTTGGAACTCTTCCATTGTTCCCGGAATTCCGCTGAAGTTTAACATTGCTTTGGAGCTCATCCATTGTTCTCGTAATTCTGCTGAAGTTTAAAAATGATTCGGAACTCTTCTATTGTTCTCAGAATTCCGCTGAAGTTTAAAAATGCTTTGGAACTCTTCCATTGTTCTCGCAATTGTGGTGTAGTTTAAAAATGCTTTGGAACCCTTCCATTGTTCTCGAAATTTCACTGATGTTTAAAAATGCATTAAAACTCTTCCATTCTTCAAGGAACTCCGCTGAAGTTTAAAATTGCTTTGGAACTCTTCCATTGTTCTTGGTATTCCGCTGATATTTAACAATGTTTTGGAACTCTTCCAATGTTCACGGAATTTTGCTGAAGTTTAAAAATGCTTTGGAACTCTTCCATTGTTCTCGGAATTCCACTGTAATTTAAAAATTCTTTGGAACTCTTCCATTGCTCTCGGAATTCTACTGAAGTTTAAAAATGTTTGGAACTCTTCCATTGTTCTCGGAATTCTGCAGAAGTTTAAAAACGCATTGGAACTTTTCCATTGTTCTCGGAAATCCGCTGAAGTTTAATAATGCTTTGTAACGCTTCCATTGTTCTCGGAAATCCGCTGATGTTTAACAATGCTTTGGAACTCTTCCATTTTTCAGGGAATTCCGCTGAAGTTTAAAAATGTTTTAGTACTCTTCCATTGTTCTCAGAATTCCGCTGATGTTTAACAATGCTTTGGAACTCTTCCATTGTTCTCAGAATTATGCTTAAGTTTTAAAATGCTTTGGAACTCTTCCATTGTTCTCGGAATTCCGCTGATGTTTAACAACGCTTTGGAACTCTTCCATTGTTCTCGGAAATCCACTGAAGTTTAACAATGCTTTGGAACTCTTTCATTGTTCCCAGAATACAGCTGAAGTTTAATAACGCTTTGGTACTATTCCATTGTTCTCCGAAATCCGCTGAAGTTAAAAAATGCTTTGGAACACTTCCATTGTTCTCAGAATTCTGATGAAATTTAAAACTGCTTTGGAACTCTTCCATTATTCTCGGAATTCCACTGAAGTTAAAAAATGCTTTGGAACTCTTCCAATTTTCTCGGAATTCTGCTGAAGCTTATAAATGCTTTGGAATTCTTCCATTGTTCTCGGAATTCCGCTGATGTTTAAAAATGCTTTGGAACTCTTCCATTTTTCAGGGAATTCCGCTGAAGTTTAAAAATGTTTTGGAACTCTTCCATTGTTCTCAGAATTCTGCTGATGTTTAACAATGCTTTGGGACTCTTCCATTGTTCTCAGAATTATGCTTAAGTTTTAAAATGCTTTGGAACTCTTCCATTGTTATCGGAATTCCGCTGATGTTTAACAACGCTTTGGAACTCTTCCATTGTTCTCGGCATTCCGTTGATGTTTAACAATGCTTTGCAACTTTTCCATTGTTCACAGAATTCCGCTGAAGTTTTTAAAATGCTTTGGAAATTTTCCATTGTTCTCGGAATTCCGCTGATATTTAACAATTCTTTGGAACTCTTCCATTGTTCACGGCCTTCCATTGATGTTTAACAATGCTTTGGAACTTTTCCATTGTTCACGGAATTCAGCTGAAGTTTAAAAATGTTTTGGAACTCTTCCATTGTTCTCGGAATTCTGCTTATGTTTAACAATTCTTTGGAACTCATCCATTGTTCTCGGAATTCCGCTGATGTTTAACATTACTTTGGAACTCTTCCATTGTTCACAGAATTCCTCTGAAGTTTAAAAATGTTTGGAACTCTTCCATTGTTCCCGGAATTCCGCTGAAGTTTAACATTGCTTTGGAGCTCATCCATTGTTCTCGTAATTCTGCTGAAGTTTAAAAATGATTCGTAACTCTTCTATTGTTCTCAGAATTCCGCTGAAGTTTAAAAATGCTTTGGAACCCTTCCATTGTTCTCGAAATTTCACTGATGTTTAAAAATGCATTAAAACTCTTCCATTCTTCAAGGAACTCCGCTGAAGTTTAAAATTGCTTTGGAACTCTTCCATTGTTCTTGGTATTCCGCTGATATTTAACAATGCTTTGGAACTCTTCCAATGTTCACGGAATTTTGCTGAAGTTTAAAAATGCTTTGGAACTCTTCCATTGTTCTCGGAATTCCACTGTAATTTAAAAATTCTTTGGAACTCTTCCATTGCTCTCGGAATTCTACTGAAGTTTAAAAATGTTTGGAACTCTTCCATTGTTCTCGGAATTCTGCAGAAGTTTAAAAACGCATTGGAACTTTTCCATTGTTCTCGGAATTCTGCTGAAGTTTAAAAATGCTTTGGAACTCTTCCATTGATCTCGGAATTATGCTGAAGTTTAAAAATGCTTTGGAACTCTTCCAATGTTCTCAGAATTCCTCTGATGATTTACTATGCTTTGGAACTCTTCCACTGTTCACGGAATTAGGCTGAAGTTTAAGAATGCTTTGGAACTCTTCCATTATTCTTGGAAATACCCCTAAGTTTAAAAATGCTTTGGAACTCTTCCATTGTTCTCGGAAATCCGCTGAAGTTTAACAATGCTTTGGAACTCTTCCATTGTTCTCGGAAATCCACTGAAGTTTAACAATGGTTTGGAACTCTTCCATTGTTCTCGGAAATCCGCTGATGTTTAACAATGCTTTGGAACTCTTTCATTGTTCACAGAATACAGCTGAAGTTTAATAATGATTTGGTACTATTCCATTGTTCTCGGAAATACGCTGAAGTTAAAAAATGCTTTGGAACACTTCCATTGTTCTCAGAATTCCGAAGAAGTTTATAACTGCTTTGGAACTCTTCCATTGTTCTCGGAATTCCGCTGATGTGTAACAATGCTTTGGAACTCTTCCATTTTTCAGGGAATTCCGCTGATGTGTAACAATGCTTTGGAACTCTTCCATTGTTCTCAGAATTATGCTTAAGTTTTAAAATGCTTTGGAACTCATCCATTGTTCTCGGAATTCCGCTGTAATTTAAAAATGCTTTGGAACTCTTCCATTGTTCTCAGAATTCCGCCGAAGTTTAACAATGCTTTGGAACTCTTCCATTGTTCTTGGAATTCTGCTGAAGTTCAAAAACGCTTTGGAACTCTTCCATTGTTCTCGTAAATCCGCTGAAGTTTAACAATGCTTTTGAACTCTTCCATTGTTCTCGGAAATCCACTGAAGTTTAACAATGCTTTGGAACTCTTTCATTGTTCTCGGAAATCCGCTGATGTTTAACAATGCTTTGGAACTCTTTCATTGTTCACAGAATACAGCTGAAGTTTAATAATGCTTTGGTACTATTCCATTGTTCTCGGAAATCCGCTGAAGTTAAAAAATGCTTTGGAACACTTCCATTGTTCTCAGAATTCCGATAAAGTTTAAAACTGCTTTGGAACTCTTTCATTGTTCTCGGAAATCCGCTGATGTTTAACAATGCTTTGGAACTCTTTCATTGTTCACAGAATACAGCTGAAGTTTAATAATGCTTTGGTACTATTCCATTATTCTCGGAATTCCACTGAAGTTAAAAAATGCTTTGAAACTCTTCCAATTTTCTCGGAATTCTGCTGAAGCTTATAAATGCTTTGGAACTCTTCCATTGTTCTCGGAATTCCGCTGATGTTTAACAATGCTTTGGAACACTTCCATTTTTCACGGAATTCCGCTGAAGTTTAAAAATGTTTTGGAACTCTTCCATTGTTCTCAGAATTATGCTTAAGTTTTAAAATGCTTTGGAACTCTTCCATTGTTCTCGGAATTCCGCTGATGTTTAACTACGCTTTGGAACTCTTCCATTGTTCTGGGCATTCCGTTGATGTTTAACAATGCTTTGGAACTTTTCCATTGTTCACGGAATTCCGCTGAAGTTTTTAAAATGCTTTGGAACTTTTCCATTGTTCTCGGAATTCCGCTGATATTTAACAATTCTTTGGAACTCTTCCATTTTTCACGGCATTCCATTGATGTTTAACAATGCTTTGGAACTTTTCCATTGTTCACGGAATTCCGCTGAAGTTTAAAAATGTTTTGGAACTCTTCCATTGTTCTCGGAATTCTGCTTATGTTTAACAATTCTTTGAAACTCATCCATTGTTCTCGGAATTCTGCTGATGTTTAACAATGCTTTGGAACTCTTCCATTGTTCACGGAATTCCTCTGAAGTGTAAAAATGTTTGGAACTCTTCCATTGTTCCCGGAATTCTGCTGAAGTTTAACATTGCTTTGGAGCTCATCCATTGTTCTCGTAATTCTGCTGAAGTTTAAAAATGATTCGAAACTCTACTATTGTTCTCAGAATTCCGCTGAAGTTTAAAAATGCTTTGGAACTCTTCCATTGTTCTTGGAATTCTGCTGAAGTTCAAAAACGCTTTAAAACTCTTCCATTGTTCTCGGATTTCTGCTGTAATTTAAAAATGCTTTGGAACTCTTCCATTGTTCATGGAATCATGCTGAAGTTTAAAACTGCTTTGGAACTCTTCCATTGTTCTCAGAATTCCTCTGATGTTTAACAATGCTTTGGAACTCTTGGATTGTTCACGGAATTAGGCTGAAGTTTAAAAATGCTTTGGAACTCTTCTATTGTTCTCGGAATTACGCTGATGTTTAAAAATACTTTGGAACTCTTCCATTGTGCTCGGAAATACCCCTAAGTTTAAAAATGCTTTGGAACTCTTCCATTGTTCTCGGAAATCCACTGAAGTTTAACAATGCTTTGGAACTCTTTCATTGTTCTCGGAAATCCGCTGATGTTTAACAATGCTTTGGAACTCTTTCATTGTTCACAGAATACAGCTGAAGTTTAATAATGCTTTGGAACTCTTTCATTGTTCTCGAAAATCCGCTGAAGTTAAAAAATGCTTTGGAACACTTCCATTGTTCTCAGAATTCCGATTAAGTTTAAAACTGCTTTGGAAATCTTCCATTATTCTCGGAATTCCACTGAAGTTAAAAAATGCTTTGGAACTCTTCCAATTTTCTCGGAATTCTGCTGAAGCTTATATATGCTTGGGAACTCTTCCATTGTTCTCGGAATTCCGCTGATGTTTAACAATGCTTTGGAACTCTTCCATGTTTCAGGGAATTCCGCTGAAGTTTAAAAATGTTTTGGAACTCTTCCATTGTTCTCAGAATTCTGCTGATGTTTAACAATGCTTTGGAACTCTTCCATTGTTCTCAGAATTATGCTTAAGTTTTAAAATGCTTTGGAACTCTTCCATTGTTCTCGGAATTCTGCTTATGTTTAACAAATCTTTGGAACTCATCCATTGTTCTCGGAATTCTGCTGATGTTTAACACTGCTTTGGAACTCTTCCATTGTTCACAGAATTCCTCTGAAGTGTAAAAGTGTTTGAAACTCTTCCATTGTTCCCGGAATTCTGCTGAAGTTTAACATTGCTTTGGAGCTCATCCATTGTTCTCATAATTCTGCTGAAGTTTAAAAATGATTCGGAACTCTTCTATTGTTCTCAGAATTCCGCTGAAGTTTAAAAATGCTTTGGAACTCTTCCATTGTTCTCAGAATTAAGCTGAAGTTTAAAAACACTTTTAAACTCTTCCATTATTCTCGGAATAATGCTGAAGTTTAAAAATGCTTTGGAACTCTTCCATTGTTCTCGCAATTCTGCTGTAGTTTAAAAATGCTTTGGAACTCTACCATTGTTCTCAGAATTTCACTGTTTAAAAATGCATTGGAACTCTTCCATTCTTCAAGGAACTAAGCTGAAGTTTAACAATGCTTTGGAACTCTTCCATTGTTCTCAGAATTAAGCTTAAGTTTTAAAATGCTTTGGAACTCTTCCATTGTTCTCGGAATTCCGCTGATGTTTAACAATGCGTTGGAACTCTTCCATTGTTCACGGAATTATGCTGAAGTTTAAAAATGCTTTGGAACTCTTCTATTGTTCTCGGAATTTCGCTGATGTTTAACATTACTTTGGAACTCTTCCATTGTTCTTGGAAATACCCCTAAGTTTAAAAATGCTTTGGAACTCTTCCATTGTTCTCGGAAATCCCCTGAAGTTTAACAATGCTTTGGAACTCTTCCATTGTTCTCGGAATTCTGCTGAAGTTTAAAAATGCTTTGGAACTCTTCCATTGTTCACAGAATCATGCTGAAGTTTAAAAATGATTTGGAACTCTTCCATTGTTCTCAGAATTCCTCTGATGTTTAACAATGCTTTTGAACTATTCCATTATTCACGGAATTCCGCTGAAGTTTAAAAATGCTTTGGAACTCTTCCATTGTTTTCGGAATTCCGCTGACGTTTAACAATGCTTTGGAACTCTTCCATTGTTCTCGGAAATCCCCTGATATTTAACAATGCTTTCGAACTCTTCCATTGTTCTCGGAATTCCGCTGTAATTTAAAAATGTTTTGGAACTCTTCCATTGTTCTCGCAATTCCGATGAAGTTTAACAATGCTTTGGAACTCTTCCATTGTTCTTGGAATTCTGCTGAAGTTCAAAAACGCTTTAAACTCTTCCATTGTTCTCGGATTTCTGCTGTAATTTAAAAATGCTTTGGAACTCTTCCATTGTTCATGGAATCATGCTGAAGTTTAAAACTGCTTTGGAACTCTTCCATTGTTCTCAGAATTCCTCTGATGTTTAACAATGCTTTGGAACTCTTCCATTGTTCACGGAATTAGGCTGAAGTTTAAAAATGCTTTGGAACTCTTCTATTGTTCTCGGAATTCCGCTGATGTTTAAAAATACTTTGGAACTCTTCCTTTGTGCTCGGAAATACTCCTAAGTTTAAAAATGCTTTGGAACTCTTCCATTGTTCTCGTAAATCCGCTGAAGTTTAACAATTCTTTGGAACTCTTCCATTGTTCTCGGAAATCCACTGAAGTTTAACAATGCTTTGGAACTCTTTCATTGTTCTCGGAAATCCGCTGATGTTTAACAATGCTTTGGAACTCTTTCATTGTTCACAGAATACAGCTGAAGTTTAATAATGCTTTGGTACTATTCCATTGTTCTCGGAAATCCGCTGAAGTTAAAAAATGCTTTGGAACACTTCCATTGTTCTCAGAATTCCGATTAAGTTTAAAACTGCTTTGGAAATCTTCCATTATTCTCGGAATTCCACGGAAGTTAAAAAATGCTTTGGAACTCTTCCAATTTTCTCGGAATTCTGCTGAAGCTTATAAATGCTTTGGAACTCTACCATTGTTCTCGGAATTCCGCTGATGTTTAACAATGCTTTGGAACTCTTCCATTTTTCAGGGAATTCCGCTGAAGTTTAAAAATGTTTTGGAACTCTTCCATTGTTCTCAGAATTCTGCTGATGTTTAACAATGCTTTGGAACTCTTCCATTGTTCTCAGAATTATGCTTAAGTTTTAAAATGCTTTGGAACTCTTCCATTGTTCTCGGAATTCCGCTGATGTTTAACTACGCTTTGGAACTCTTCCATTGTTCTCGGCATTCCGTTAATCATAGAATCATAGAATCATAGAATGGTAGAGTTGGAAGGGACCTCCTGGGTCATCTGGTCCAACCCCCTGCTCAAAGCAGGATTCACTAGATCATCTCAGACAGATGTCTGTCCAGCCTCTGTTTGAAGACGTCCATTGAAGGGGAACTCACCACCTCTCGTGGCAGCCTGTTCCACTCATTAATCACCCTAACTGTCAAAAAGTTTTTTCTAATATCAAATCTGTGTCTCCTCCCATTTAGTTTCATCCCATTGCTTCTAGTCTTTCCTTGTGCAAATGAGAATAAAGATGATCCTTCTACAATGTGACAGCCCTTGACATCTTTGTAGACAGCTATTAAGTCTCCTCTCAGTCTTCTTTTTTGCAAGCTAAACATTCCCAAATCCTGCAACCGTTCCTCATAGGACATGGTTTGCAGACCAGTCACCATTCTGGTCGCTCTTCTCTGAACTTGCTCCAGTTTGTCTATGTCTTTTTTAAAATGTGGTGCCCAAAACTGTACACAGTATTCCAGATGAGGTCTGACCAAAGAGGAGTAAAGACCGATAATGACTTTACGTGATCTAGACTGTATGCTTCTGTTAATACATCCCAGAATTGTATTTGCCTTTTTTGCTGCTGCATCACACTGTTGACTCATGTTCAGTCTATGATCTATTAGTATACCTAAGTCTTTTTCACATGTACTGTTGCTTAGCTCTATTCCTCCCATTCTGTATATGCTTTTTTCATTTTTATTGCCCAGATGTAGTACTTTGCATTTTTCCCTGTTAAAAACCATTCTGTTGGTTGCTGCCCACTGCTCCAGTTTATTTAGGTCTTTTTGAATCCTCTCTCTCTCTCTTCTCTAGTATTAGCTATCCCTCCTAGCTTTGTGTCATCAGCAAATTTAATCAGTTTACCCTCAATTCCTTCATCTAAATCATTGATAAAGATGTTGAACAATACAGGTCCCAGGACGGAGCCCTGTGGTACCCCACTTGAGACATTCATCCAGCTGGATGTGAAGCCATTTACAACCACCCTTTGAGTCCGATCACTAAGCCAGTTATGAATCCACCTAACAGTTGCCTGATCCATTGCATACTTGGTCATTTTTTCAATAAGGATGGTGTGAGATACTTTGTCAAATGCTTTGCTGAAGTCAAGATATACTATATCTACAGCATTTTCCTGATCCACCCAGTCAGTGATTCTGTCATAGAAGGAAATTAAGTTAGTCTGACATGACTTGTTAGTTACAAACCCATGCTGACTCTGGTTAATCACTTCATTCTTATCCATGTACTTACATACATGTTGTTTAATAATTTGTTCAAAGATCTTTCCTGGTATAGAAGTCAGACTCACCGGCCTATAGTTCCCTGGGTCCACCTTCTTCCCCTTTTTGAAGATAGGAACAACATTTGCTCTGCTCCAGTCTTCTGGGACTTCTCCTGTTCTCCAAGAATTTTCAAAGATTATGGAGAGTGGTTCTAAAATTTCTTCTACGATCTCCTTCAGTACTCTGGGGTGTAATTCATCTGGACCTGGAGACTTGAACTCATTTATGTTAGCTAAATATTCCCTCACAATCTTTCTGTTTACAGATAACTTGGATTCCTCTATTCCTTTAAAAGGACAGTGAAGATCAGTTGATGTTACATTTTCTTTCTGAGAGAAAACAGATGCAAAATAGGAATTAAAAAGTTCGGCCTTCTCAACATCCTCTCTTACCATTTCTCCATTTTCATCCTGTAAAAATCCTATAGCATCTTTGACTTTTCTTTTACTTTTGACATACCCCCAAAATCCTTTTTTATTGCTTTTGACATCTCTTGCAAGCCTTAATTCATTGTCAGCTTTAGCTAACCTGATATGTGCCCTGCAGGATCTGCAGACTGCATTATAATCTTCTTTAGATATGCCTCCCTCTTTCCATTTAATAAACATTTCTTTCTTTCTTTTTAGCATGTGTATAAGTTCTGTGTTCATCCATCCTGGTTTCCTTAAATGCTTCCCATTCTTCCTACTTTTCGGGATTGTTAATGATTGTGCTTTCAGAATCTCATTTTTAAAAATTTCCCATCCTTCCTGGACATTTTTGTCCTTAAGGACATCCAGCCATTGGATCCCTCCTATTCTCTTTCTGAGTCTCTTAAAATCTGCCTTTCTAAAATCTAACCTTGAAGTTTGAGTCTTCACATGTCTTCCTCCTCTAGTTATCCAAAATTCTATAATAGCATGATCGCTGCCTCCTAGGGTCCCAGCCACCTTTACCTCCTCAACCATTTCCTCCCTGTTTATAAGGATTAGATCCAAAGTAGCAGATCCCCTTGTTTTCTCCCCTACGTTTTGGAAGATAAAGTTGTCAGCAAGAGACGATAAGAATTTGCTTGACCTGTTAGTTTTATTTGAGAGAGATTCGCAACAAATGTCTGGATAGTTGAAATCTCCCATGACCACTACGTCATATTTTTTGGAGAACTTGGTCATTTTATACATAAAGAGTTCATCCATATCTTCAGCTTGCCCAGGTGGCCTGTAGTAAATGACTACAATGGTGTCCTTTCCGTTGTTCTCTCCTTGTATTCTTACCCAAACAGTTTCCACAGAACTCCCAGTCTCTGAAGCTTCGATCTCTGTGCAGATATTCACTTTTCTAACATACAATGCAACACCTCCTCCTCGTTTATCAAGTCTGTTTCTTGCAAATAAGTTGTATCCTTTTAGCCTTTTATTCCAATCATGTGTAACGTCCCACCAAGTTTCAGTGATTCCAATGACATCATATTTCTTTTCCTGCATTAGTAGTTCCAATTCTCCTTGTTTGCTGCCCATGCTTTGTGCATTTGTATAAAAACATTTTAGTTTGTGATTGGTTTCTCTTCCTCCCATATTTTTATTATTTAGATTTTTTTGTCTTTGTTCTTCTTTTCCACTTCCAGTAGCAGAGATCTCAATAGTATTTGTCAGCTGTATGGCTTTTTCTGGCCTTTTGCTTCCCTTCCCACATTGTTCTAGTTTAAAGCTCTTCTGATGAGTGTAGCAAGGCGACTTCCAAATACATGTTTTCCAGTCTTCGTAAGGTGCACCCCATCTCTTGCAAGTAGTCCATCGTATAGGTAATTCATTCCGTGATCCAGAAATCCAAATCCTTGTTGATGGCACCATCGACGTAGCCAGTTGTTCACCTGTAGAATCTTATTCCACCTCATTGTTCCATGGCCATCCACTGGGAGGATGGATGAGAAGACCACCTGCACTCCCAATTCTTTCACTTTCTTGCCTAAGTCTTCAAATGATGTTTAACAATGCTTTGGAACTTTTCCATTGTTCACGGAATTCCGCTGAAGTTTTTAAAATGCTTTGGAACTTTTACATTGTTCTCGGAAATCCGCTGATATTTAACAATTCTTTGGAACTCTTCCATTGTTCACGACATTCCATTGATGTTTAACAATGCTTTGGAACTCTTCCATTGTTCACGGCATTCCATTGATGTTTAACAATGCTTGGAACTTTTCCATTGTTCACGGAAATCCGCTGAAGTTTAAAAATGTTTTGGAATTCTTCCATTGTTCTCGGAATTCTGCTTATGTTTAACAATTCTTTGGAACTCATCCATTGTTCTCGGAATTCTGCTGATGTTTAACAATGCTTTGGAACTCTTCCATTGTTCACGGAATTCCTCTGAAGTGTAAAAATGTTTGGAACTCTTCCATTGTTCCCGGAATTCTGCTGAAATTTAACATTGCTTTGGAACTCTTCCATTGTTCTCGCAATTCTGCTGTAGTTTAAAAATGCTTTGGAACTCTACCATTGTTCTCGGAATTTCACTGATGTTTAAAAATGCATTGGAACTCTTCCATTCTTCAAGGAACTAAGCTGAAGTTTAACAATGCTTTGGAACTCTTCCATTGTTCTCAGAATTAAGCTTAAGTTTTAAAATGCTTTGGAACTCTTCCATTGTTCTCGGAATTCCGCTGATGTTTAACAATGCTTTGGAACTCTTCCATTGTTCACGGAATTAGGCTGAAGTTTAAAAATGCTTTGGAACTTTTCTATTGTTCTTGGAATTCCGCTGATGTTTAACACTACTTTGGAACTCTTCCATTGTTCTCGGAAATACCCCTAAGTTAAAAAATGCTTTGGAACTCTTCCAATTTTCTCGGAATTCTGCTGAAGCTTATAAATGCTTTGGAAATCTTCCATTTTTCAGGGAATTCCGCTGAAGTTTAAAAATGTTTTGTAACTCTTCCATTGTTCTCAGAATTCCGCTGATGTTTAACAATGCTTTGGAACTCTTCCATTGTTCTCAGAATTATGCTTAAGTTTTAAAATGCTTCGGAACTCTTCCATTGTTCACGGAATTCCACTGATGTTTAACAATGCTTTGGAACTCTTCCATTGTTCTCGGAATTCCGCTGAAGTTAAAAAATGCTTTGGAGCTCTTCCATTGTTCTCGGAAATCTGCTGAAGGTTAAAAACTCTTTGGAACTCTTCCATTGTTCTCGGAATTCTGCTGAAGTTTAAAAATGCTTTGGAACTCTTCCATTGTTCACAGAATCATGCTGAAGTTTAAAAATGATTTGGAACTCTTCCATTGTTCTCAGAATTCCTCTGATGTTTAACAAAGCTTTTGAACTCTTCCATTATTCACGGAATTCCGCTGAAGTTTAAAAATGCTTTGGAACTCTTCCATTGTTTTCGGAATTCCGCTGACATTTAACAATGCTTTGGAACTCTTCCATTGTTCTCGGAAATCCCCTTATGTTTAACAATGCTTTCGAACTCTTCCAATGTTCTCGGAATACCGCTGTAATTTAAAAATACTTTGGAACTCTTCCATTGTTCTCGCAATTCCGCTGAAGTTTAACAATGCTTTGGAACTCTTCCATTGTTCTTGGAATTCTGCTGAAGTTCAAAAACGCTTTAAAACTCTTCCATTGTTCTCGGATTTCTGCTGTTATTTAAAAATGCTTTGGAACTCTTCCATTGTTCATGGAATCATGCTGAAGTTTAAAACTGCTTTGGAACTCTTCCATTGTTCTCAGAATTCCTCTGATGTTTAACAATGCTTTGGAACTCTTCCATTGTTCACGGAATTAGGCTGAAGTTTAAAATTGCTTTGGAACTCTTCTATTGTTCTCGGAATTCCGCTGATGTTTAAAAATACTTTGGAACTCTTCCATTGTTCTCGGAAATACCCCTAAGTTTAAAAATGCTTTGGAACTCTTCCATTGTTCTCGTAAATCCGCTGAAGTTTAACAATTCTTTGGAACTCTTCCATTGTTCTCGGAAATCCACTGAAGTTTAACAATGCTTTGGAACTCTTTCATTGTTCTCGGAAATCCGCTGATGTTTAACAATGCTTTGGAACTCTTTCATTGTTCACAGAATACAGCTGAAGTTTAATAATGCTTTGGTACTATTCCATTGTTCTCGGAAATCCGCTGAAGTTAAAAAATGCTTTGGAACACTTCCATTGTTCTCAGAATTCCGATTAAGTTTAAAACTGCTTTGGAAATCTTCCATTATTCTCGGAATTCCGCTGAAGTTAAAAAATGCTTTGGAACTCTTCCAATTTTCTCGGTATTCTGCTGAAGCTTATAAATGCTTTGGAACTATTCCATTGTTCTCGGAATTCCGCTGATGTTTAACAATGCTTTGGAACTCTTCAATTTTTCAGGGAATTCCACTGAAGTTTAAAAATGTTTTGGAACTCTTCCATTGTTCTCAGAATTCTGCTGATGTTTAACAATGCTTTGGAACTCTTCCATTGTTCTCGGAAATACCGCTAAGTTTAAAAATGCTTTGGAACTCTTCCATTGTTCTCGGAATTCCGCTGATGTTTAACAATGCTTTGGAACTCTTCCATTGTTCACGGAATTACGCTGAAGTTTAAAAATGCTTTGGAACTCTTCTATTGTTCTCGGAATTCCGCTGATGTTTAACACTACTTTGGAACTCTTCCATTGTTCTCGGAAATACCCCTAAGTTTAAAAATGCTTTGGAACTCTTCCATTGTTCTCGGAAATAAGCTGAAGTTTAACAATGCTTTGGAACTCTTCCATTGTTCTCGGAAATCCACTGAAGTTTAACAATGCTTTGAAACTCTTTCATTGTTTTCGGAAATCCGCTGATGTTTAACAATGCTTTGGACCTCTTTCATTGTTCACAGGATACACCTGAAGTTTAATAATGCTTTGGTAATATTCCATTGTTCTCGGAAATACGCTGAATTTAAAAAATGCTTTGGAACACTTCCATTGTTCTCAGAATTCTGCTGTAATTTAAAAATGCTTTGGAACTCTTCCATTGTTCTCAGAATTCCGCTGAAGTTTAACAATGCTTTGGAACTCTTCTATTGTTCTTGGAATTCTGCTGAAGTTCAAAAACGCTTTGGAACTCTTCCATTGTTCTCGGATTTCTGCTGAAGTTTAAAAATGCTTTGGAACTCTTCCATTGTTCATAGAATCATGCTGAAGTTTAAAACTGCTTTGGAACTCTTCCATTGTTCTCAGAATTCCTCTGATGTTTAACAATGCTTTGGAACTCTTCCATTGTTCACGGAATTAGGCTGAAGTTTAAAAATGCTTTGGAACTCTTCTATTGTTCTCGGAATTCCGCTGAAGTTTAACAATGTTTTGGAACTCTTCCATTGTTCTCGGAAATCCACTGAAGTTTAACAATGCTTTGGAACTCTTTCATTGTTCTCGGAATTCTGCTTATGTTTAACAATTCTTTGGAACTCATCCATTGTTCTCGGAATTCCGCTGATGTTTAACAATGCTTTGGAACTCTTCCAATGTTCACGGAATTCCTCTGAAGTTTAAAAATGTTTGGAACTCTTCCATTGTTCCCGGAATTCCGCTGAATTTTAACATTGCTTGGAGCTCATCCATTGTTCTCGTAATTCTGCTGAAGTTTAAAAATGATTCGGAACTCTTATATTGTTCTCAGAATTCCGCTGAAGTTTAAAAATGCTTTGGAACTCTTCCATGGTTCTCGGAATTCTGTTGAAGTTAAAAAATGCTTTGGAACTCTTCTATTGTTCACGGAATTATGCTAAAGTTTAAAAATGCTTTGGAACTCTTCCATTGTTCTCACAATTCCTCTGATGTTTAACAATGCTTTGGAACTCTTCCATTGTTCACGGAATTCTGCTGAAGTTTAAAAATGCTTTGGAACTCTTCCATTGTTCTCACAATTCCTCTGATGTTTAAAAATGCTTTGGAACTCTTCTATTGCTCTCGGAAATCCCCCTAAGTTTAAAAATGCTTTGGAAATCTTCCATTTTTCTCGGAATTTTGATGAAGTTTAAAACTGCTTTGGAACTCTTCTATTATTCAAGGAATTCCACTGAAGATTAAAAATGCTTTGTAACTCTTCCAATGTTCTCGGAATTCTGCTGATGTTTAACAATGCTTTGGAATTCTTCCATTGTTCTCGGATTTCCGTTGATGTTTAACAATGCTTTGGAACTCTTCCATTGTTCTCGGAATCCTGCTGAAGTTTAAAAATGCTTTGGAAAACTTCCATTGTTCTCGGAATTCCGCTGATGTTTAACATTGCTTTGGAACTCTTCAATTGTTCAAGGAAGCCGCTGAAGTTTAACAATGCTTTGGAACTCTTCCATTGTTCAAGGAATACCTCTGAGGTTTAACAATGCTTTGGAACTCTTCCATTGTTCTCGGAATTCTGCTGAAGTTTAAAAATGCTTTGGAACTCTTCCATTGTTCTGGGAAATCTGCTGAAGTTTAAAAATGCTTTGGAACTCTTCCATTGTTCTCGATATACTGCTGAAGTTTAAAAATGCTATGGAACTCTTTCGTTGTTCTGGGAATTCTGCTGAAGTTTAAAAATGCTTTGGAACTCTTCCATTGTTCTCGGAATTCCGATGATGATTAACAATGCTTTGGAACTCTTACATTGTTCTGGGATTCTGCTTAAATTTAACAATGCTTTGGAACTCTTCCATTGTTCAAGGAATTCCTCTGAAGTTTAACAATGCTTTGGAACTCTTTCATTGTTCTCGGAATTCTGCTGAAGTTTAAAAATGCTTTGGAACTCTTCCAGTGTTCTGGGAATTCTGCTGAAGTTTAAAAATGCTTTGGAACTCTTCCATTGTTCTGGGCATTCTGCTGAAGTTTAAAAATGCTTTAGAACTCTTTCGTTGTTCTGGGAATTCGGCTGAAATTTTAAAAATGCTTTGGAACTCTTCCATTGTTCTCAGAATTCCGCTGATATTTATCAATGCTTTGGAACTCTTCCATTGTTCAGGAATTTCACTGAAGTATAAAAATGCTTTGAAACTCTTCCATTGTTTTTGGAATTCCGCTGTAATTTAAAAATGCTTTGGAACTCTTCCATTGTTCTCGGAAATATGCTAAAGTTTAAAAATGCTTTGGAACTCTTCCATTGTTCTCGGAATGCCGCTGATGTTTAACAATGCTTTGGAACACTACCAATGTGCTCGGAATTCTGCTGAAGTTTAAAAATGCTTTGGAACTCTTCCATTGTTCTCGGAATTCCGCTGATGTTTAACAATGCTTTGGAACTCTTCCATTGTTCTGGGAATTCTGCTGAAGTTTAAAAATGCTTTGGAAAACTTTCATTGTTCTTGGAATTCTGCTGATGTTTAACAATGCTTTGGAATTCTTCCATTGTTCTCGGAATTCTGCTGAAGTTTAAAAACGCTTTGTAACTCTTCCATTGTTCTCGGAATTCTGTTGAAGTTAAAAAATGCTTTGGATCTATTCTATTGTTCACGGAATTATGCTAAAGTTTAAAAATGCTTTGGAACTCTTCCATTGTTCTCAGAATTCCTCTGATGTTTAACAATGCTTTGGAACTATTCCATTGTTCACGGAATTCCGCTGAAGTTTAAAAATGCTTTGGAACTCTTCCATTGTTCTCAGAATTCCTCTGATGTTTAACAATGCTTTGGAACTCTTCCATTGTTCACGGAATTCCGCTGAAGTTTAAAAATGCTTTGGAACTCTTCCATTGTTCTCAAAATTCCTCTGATGTTTAAAAATGGTTTGGAACTCTTCTATTGTTCTAGGAAATCCCCCTAAGTTTAAAAATGCTTTGGAAATCTTCCATTGTTCTCAGAATTCCACTGAAGATTAAAAATGCTTTGGAACTCTTCCAATGTTCTCAGAATTCTGCTGAAGTTTAAAAATGCTTTGGAAAACTTCCATTGTTCTTGGAATTCCGCTGATGTTTAACAATGCTTTTTAATTCTTCCATTGTTCACGGAATTCCGCTGAAGTTTAAAAATGCTTTGGAACTCTTCAATTGTTCTCAGAATCCCGCTGATATTTATCAATGCTTTGGAACTCTTCCATTGTTTTTGGAATTCCGCTGATGTTTAACAATGCTTTGGAGCACTTCCATTGTCCTCGGAAATCCGCTGATGTTTAACAATGCTTTGAAACTCTTCCATTGTTCTCGGAATTCTGCTGTAATTTAAAAATACTTTTGAACTCTTCCATTGTTCTCGGAATTCTGCTGAAGTTTAAAAATGCTTTGGAACTCTTCCATTGTTCTGGGAATTCTGCTGAAGTTTAAAAAGGCTTTGGAACTCTTCCATTGTTCTCGATATACTGCTGAAGTTTAAAAATGCTATGGAACTCTTTCGTTGTTCTGGGAATTCTGCTGAAGTTTAAAAATGCTTTGGAACTCTTCCATTGTTCTCGGAATTCCGCTGATGATTAACAATGCTTTGGAACTCTTACATTGTTCTGGGAATTCTGCTGAAGTTTATAAATGCTTTTGAACTCTTCCATTGTTCTGGGAATTCTGCTGAAGTTTAAAAATGCTTTGGAACTCTTTCATTGTTCTCGGAATTCCGCTTAAATTTAACAATGCTTTGGAACTCTTCCATTGTTCAAGGAATTCCTCTGAAGTTTAACAATGCTTTGGAACTCTTTCAATGTTCTCGGAATTCTGCTGAAGTTTAAAAATGCTTTGGAACTCTTCCCTTGTTCTGGGAATTCTGCTGAAGTTTAAAAATGCTTTGGAACTCTTCCATTGTTCTGGGCATTCTGCTGAAGTTTAAAAATGCTTTAGAACTCTTTCGTTGTTCTGGGAATTCTGCTGAAGTTTAAAAATGCTTTGGAACTCTTCCATTGTTCTCAGAATTCCGCTGATATTTATCAATGCTTTGGAACTCTTCCATTGTTCAGGAATTTCACTGAAGTATAAAAATGCTTTGGAACTCTTCCATTGTTTTCGGAATTCCGCTGTAATTTAAAAATGCTTTGGAACTCTTCCATTGTTCTCGGAAATATGCTAAAGTTTAAAAATGCTTTGGAACTCTTCCATTGTTCTCGGAATTCCGCTGATGTTTAACAATGCTTTGGAACACTACCAATGTGCTCGGAATTCTGCTGAAGTTTAAAAATGCTTTGGAACTCTTCCATTGTTCTCGGAATTCCGCTGATGTTTAACAATGCTTTGGAACTCTTCCATTGTTCTGGGAATTCTGCTGAAGTTTAAAAATGCTTTGGAAAACTTTCATTGTTCTTGGAATTCTGCTGATGTTTAACAATGCTTTGGAATTCTTCCATTGTTCTCGGAATTCTGCTGAAGTTTAAAAATGCTTTGTAACTCTTCCATTGTTCTCGGAATTCTGTTGAAGTTAAAAAATGCTTTGGATCTCTTCTATTGTTCACGGAATTCCGCTGAAGTTTAAAAATGCTTTGGAACTCTTCCATTGTTCTCACAATTCCTCTGATGTTTAAAAATGCTTTGGAACTCTTCTATTGTTCTAGGAAATCCCCCTAAGTTTAAAAATGCTTTGGAAATCTTCTATTGTTCTCGGAATTTCACTGAAGATTAAAAATGCTTTGGAACTCTTCCAATGTTCTCGGAATTCTGCTGAAGTTTAAAAATGCTTTGGAAAACTTCCATTTTTCTTGGAATTCTGCTGATGTTTAACAATGCTTTGGAATTCTTCCATTGTTCACGGAATTCCGCTGAAGTTTAAAAAGGCTTTGGAACTCTTCAATTGTTCTCAGAATCCCGCTGATATTTATCAATGCTTTGGAACTTTTCCATTGTTCAGGAATTTCACTGAAGTATAAAAATGCTTTGGAACTCTTCCATTGTTTTTGGAATTCCGATGATGTTTAACAATGCTTTGGAGCACTTCCATTGTCCTCGGAAATCTGCTGATGTTTAACAATGCTTTGAAACTCTTCCATTGTTCTCGGAATTCTGCTGTAATTTAAAAATACTTTGGAACTCTTCCATTGTTCTCGGAAATCCCCCTAAGTTAAAAAATGCTTTGGAATTCTTCCATTGTTCTCGTAATTCTGCTGTAATTTAGAAATGCTTTGGAACTCTTCCAATGTTCTCGGAATTCTGCTGAAGTTTAAAAATGCTTTGGAACTCTTCCATTGTTCTCGGATTTCCGTTGATGTTTAACAATGCTTTGGAATTCTTCCATTGTTCACGGAATTCCGCTGAAGTTTAAAAATGCTTTGGAACTCTTCCCTTGTTCTCAGAATCCCGCTGATATTTATCAATGCTTTGTAACTCTTCCATTGTTCAGGAATTTCACTGAAGTATAAAAATGCTTTGGAACTCTTCCATTGTTTTCGGAATTCCACTGTAATTTAAAAATGCTTTGGAACTCTTCCATTGTTCTCGGAATTATGCTAAAGTTTAAAAATGCTTTGGAACTCTTCCATTGTTCTCGGAATTCCGCTGATGTTGAACAATGCTTTGGAACACTACCAATGTGCTCGGAATTCTGCTGAAGTTTAAAAATGCTTTGGAACTCTTCCATTGTTCTCGGAATTCCGCTGATGTTTAACAATGCTTTGGAACTCTTCCATTGTTCTGGGAATTCTGCTGAAGTTTAAAAATGCTTTGGAATTCTTCCATTGTTCTCGGAAATCTGCTGAAGTTTAAAAATGCTTTGGAACTCTTCCATTGTTCTCGGAATTCTGTTGAAGTTAAAAAATGCTTTGGAACTCTTCTATTGTTCACGGAATTATGCTAAAGTTTAAAAATGCTTTGGAACTCTTCCATTGTTCTCAGAATTCCTCTGATGTTTAACAATGCTTTGGAACTCTTCCATTGTTCACGGAATTCCGCTGAAGTTTAAAAATGCTTTGGAACTCTTCCATTGTTCTCACATTTCCTCTGATGTTTAACAATGCTTTGGATCTCTTCCATTGTTCACGGAATTCCGCTGAAGTTTAAAAATGCTTTGTAACTCTTCCATTGTTCTCACAATTCCTCTGATGTTTAAAAATGCTTTGGAACTCTTCTATTGTTCTCGGAAATCCCCCTAAGTTAAAAAATGCTTTGGAACACTCCCATTGTTCTCGTAATTCTGCTGTAATTTAGAAATGCTTTGGAATTCTTCCATTGTTCTCACAATTCCTCTGATGTTTAAAAATGCTTTGGAACTCTTCTATTGTTCTAGGAAATCCCCCTAAGTTTAAAAATGCTTTGGAAATATTCCATTGTTCTCGGAATTTCACTGAAGATTAAAAATGCTTTGGAACTCTTCCAATGTTCTCGGAATTCTGCTGAAGTTTAAAAATGCTTTGGAAAACTTCCATTGTTCTTGGAATTCCGCTGATGTTTAATAATGCTTTGGAATTCTTCCATTGTTCACGGAATTCCGCTGAAGTTTAAAAAGGCTTTGGAACTCTTCAATTGTTCTCAGAATCCCACTGATATTTATCAATGCTTTGGAACTTTTCCATTTTTCAGGAATTTCACTGAAGTATAAAAATGCTTTGGAACTCTTCCATTGTTCTCGGAATTCCGCTGATGTTTAACAATGCTTTGGAACTCTTCCATTGTTCACGGAATTACGCTGAAGTTTAAAAATGCTTTGGAACTCTTCTATTGTTCTCGGAATTCCGCTGATGTTTAACACTACTTTGGAACTCTTCCATTGTTCTCGGAAATACCCCTAAGTTTAAAAATGCTTTGGAACTCTTCCATTTTTCTCGGAAATAAGCTGAAGTTTAACAATGCTTTGGAACTCTTCCATTGTTCTCGGAAATCCACTGAAGTTTAACAATGCTTTGAAACTCTTTCATTGTTTTCGGAAATCCGCTGATGTTTAACAATGCTTTGGACCTCTTTCATTGTTCACAGAATACACCTATAGTTTAATAATGCTTTGGTACTATTCCACTGTTCTCGGAAATACGCTGAATTTAAAAAATGCTTTGGAACACTTCCATTGTTCTCAGAATTCTGCTGTAATTTAAAAATGCTTTGGAACTCTTCCATTGTTCTCAGAATTCCGCTGAAGTTTAACAATGCTTTGGAACTCTTCCATTGTTCTTGGAATTCTGCTGAAGTTCAAAAACGCTTTGGAACTCTTCCATTGTTCTCGGATTTCTGCTGAAGTTTAAAAATGCTTTGGAACTCTTCCATTGTTCATAGAATCATGCTGAAGTTTAAAACTGCTTTGGAACTCTTCCATTGTTCTCAGAATTCCTCTGATGTTTAACAATGCTTTGGAACTCTTCCATTGTTCACGGAATTAGGCTGAAGTTTAAAAATGCTTTGGAACTCTTCTATTGTTCTCGGAATTCCGCTGAAGTTTAACAATGTTTTGGAACTCTTCCATTGTTCTCGGAAATCCACTGAAGTTTAACAATGCTTTGGAACTCTTTCATTGTTCTCGGAATTCTGCTTATGTTTAACAATTCTTTGGAACTCATCCATTGTTCTCGGAATTCCGCTGATGTTTAACAATGCTTTGGAACTCTTCCAATGTTCACGGAATTCCTCTGAAGTTTAAAAATGTTTGGAACTCTTCCATTGTTCCCGGAATTCCGCTGAATTTTAACATTGCTTGGAGCTCATCCATTGTTCTCGTAATTCTGCTGAAGTTTAAAAATGATTCGGAACTCTTATATTGTTCTCAGAATTCCGCTGAAGTTTAAAAATGCTTTGGAACTCTTCCATGGTTCTCGGAATTCTGTTGAAGTTAAAAAATGCTTTGGAACTCTTCTATTGTTCACGGAATTATGCTAAAGTTTAAAAATGCTTTGGAACTCTTCCATTGTTCTCACAATTCCTCTGATGTTTAACAATGCTTTGGAACTCTTCCATTGTTCACGGAATTCTGCTGAAGTTTAAAAATGCTTTGGAACTCTTCCATTGTTCTCACAATTCCTCTGATGTTTAAAAATGCTTTGGAACTCTTCTATTGCTCTCGGAAATCCCCCTAAGTTTAAAAATGCTTTGGAAATCTTCCATTTTTCTCGGAATTTTGATGAAGTTTAAAACTGCTTTGGAACTCTTCTATTATTCAAGGAATTCCACTGAAGATTAAAAATGCTTTGGAACTCTTCCAATGTTCTCGGAATTCTGCTGATGTTTAACAATGCTTTGGAATTCTTCCATTGTTCTCGGATTTCCGTTGATGTTTAACAATGCTTTGGAACTCTTCCATTGTTCTCGGAATCCTGCTGAAGTTTAAAAATGCTTTGGAAAACTTCCATTGTTCTCGGAATTCCGCTGATGTTTAACATTGCTTTGGAACTCTTCCATTGTTCAAGGAAGCCGCTGAAGTTTAACAATGCTTTGGAACTCTTCCATTGTTCAAGGAATACCTCTGAGGTTTAACAATGCTTTGGAACTCTTCCATTGTTCTCGGAATTCTGCTGAAGTTTAAAAATGCTTTGGAACTCTTCCATTGTTCTGGGAAATCTGCTGAAGTTTAAAAATGCTTTGGAACTCTTCCATTGTTCTCGATATACTGCTGAAGTTTAAAAATGCTATGGAACTCTTTCGTTGTTCTGGGAATTCTGCTGAAGTTTAAAAATGCTTTGGAACTCTTCCATTGTTCTCGGAATTCCGCTGATGATTAACAATGCTTTGGAACTCTTACATTGTTCTGGGATTCTGCTTAAATTTAACAATGCTTTGGAACTCTTCCATTGTTAAAGGAATTCCTCTGAAGTTTAACAATGCTTTGGAACTCTTTCATTGTTCTCGGAATTCTGCTGAAGTTTAAAAATGCTTTGGAACTCTTCCAGAGTTCTGGGAATTCTGCTGAAGTTTAAAAATGCTTTGGAACTCTTCCATTGTTCTGGGCATTCTGCTGAAGTTTAAAAATGCTTTAGAACTCTTTCGTTGTTCTGGGAATTCGGCTGAAATTTTAAAAATGCTTTGGAACTCTTCCATTGTTCTCAGAATTCCGCTGATATTTATCAATGCTTTGGAACTCTTCCATTGTTAAGGAATTTCACTGAAGTATAAAAATGCTTTGAAACTCTTCCATTGTTTTCGGAATTCCGCTGTAATTTAAAAATGCTTTGGAACTCTTCCATTGTTCTCGGAAATATGCTAAAGTTTAAAAATGCTTTGGAACTCTTCCATTGTTCTCGGAATTCCGCTGATGTTTAACAATGCTTTGGAACACTACCAATGTGCTCGGAATTCTGCTGAAGTTTAAAAATGCTTTGGAACTCTTCCATTGTTCTCGGAATTCCGCTGATGTTTAACAATGCTTTGGAACTCTTCCATTGTTCTGGGAATTCTGCTGAAGTTTAAAAATGCTTTGGAAAACTTTCATTGTTCTTGGAATTCTGCTGATGTTTAACAATGCTTTGGAATTCTTCCATTGTTCTCGGAATTCTGCTGTAGTTTAAAAACGCTTTGTAACTCTTCCATTGTTCTCGGAATTCTGTTGAAGTTAAAAAATGCTTTGGATCTATTCTATTGTTCACGGAATTATGCTAAAGTTTAAAAATGCTTTGGAACTCTTCCATTGTTCTCAGAATTCCTCTGATGTTTAACAATGCTTTGGAACTATTCCATTGTTCACGGAATTCCGCTGAAGTTTAAAAATGCTTTGGAACTCTTCCATTGTTCTCAGAATTCCTCTGATGTTTAACAATGCTTTGGAACTCTTCCATTGTTCACGGAATTCCGCTGAAGTTTAAAAATGCTTTGGAACTCTTCCATTGTTCTCAAAATTCCTCTGATGTTTAAAAATGGTTTGGAACTCTTCTATTGTTCTAGGAAATCCCCCTAAGTTTAAAAATGCTTTGGAAATCTTCCATTGTTCTCAGAATTCCACTGAAGATTAAAAATGCTTTGGAACTCTTCCAATGTTCTCGGAATTCTGCTGAAGTTTAAAAATGCTTTGGAAAACTTCCATTGTTCTTGGAATTCCGCTGATGTTTAACAATGCTTTTTAATTCTTCCATTGTTCACGGAATTCCGCTGAAGTTTAAAAATGCTTTGGAACTCTTCAATTGTTCTCAGAATCCCGCTGATATTTATCAATGCTTTGGAACTCTTCCATTGTTTTTGGAATTCCGCTGATGTTTAACAATGCTTTGGAGCACTTCCATTGTCCTCGGAAATCCGCTGATGTTTAACAATGCTTTGAAACTCTTCCATTGTTCTCGGAATTCTGCTGTAATTTAAAAATACTTTGGAACTCTTCCATTGTTCTCGGAATTCTGCTGAAGTTTAAAAATGCTTTGGAACTCTTCCATTGTTCTGGGAATTCTGCTGAAGTTTAAAAAGGCTTTGGAACTCTTCCATTGTTCTCGATATACTGCTGAAGTTTAAAAATGCTATGGAACTCTTTCGTTGTTCTGGGAATTCTGCTGAAGTTTAAAAATGCTTTGGAACTCTTCCATTGTTCTCGGAATTCCGCTGATGATTAACAATGCTTTGGAACTCTTACATTGTTCTGGGAATTCTGCTGAAGTTTATAAATGCTTTTGAACTCTTCCATTGTTCTGGGAATTCTGCTGAAGTTTAAAAATGCTTTGGAACTCTTTCATTGTTCTCGGAATTCCGCTTAAATTTAACAATGCTTTGGAACTCTTCCATTGTTCAAGGAATTCCTCTGAAGTTTAACAATGCTTTGGAACTCTTCCATTGTTCTCGGAATTCCGCTGATGTTTAACAATGCTTTGGAACACTACCAATGTGCTCGGAATTCTGCTGAAGTTTAAAAATGCTTTGGAACTCTTCCATTGTTCTCGGAATTCCGCTGATGTTTAACAATGCTTTGGAACTCTTCCATTGTTCTGGGAATTCTGCTGAAGTTTAAAAATGCTTTGGAAAACTTTCATTGTTCTTGGAATTCGGCTGATGTTTAACAATGCTTTGGAATTCTTCCATTGTTCTCGGAATTCTGCTGAAGTTTAAAAACGCTTTGTAACTCTTCCATTGTTCTCGGAATTCTGTTGAAGTTAAAAAATGCTTTGGATCTATTCTATTGTTCACGGAATTATGCTAAAGTTTAAAAATGCTTTGGAACTCTTCCATTGTTCTCAGAATTCCTCTGATGTTTAACAATGCTTTGGAACTATTCCATTGTTCACGGAATTCCGCTGAAGTTTAAAAATGCTTTGGAACTCTTCCATTGTTCTCAGAATTCCTCTGATGTTTAACAATGCTTTGGAACTCTTCCATTGTTCACGGAATTCCGCTGAAGTTTAAAAATGCTTTGGAACTCTTCCATTGTTCTCAAAATTCCTCTGATGTTTAAAAATGGTTTTTAACTCTTCTATTGTTCTAGGAAATCCCCCTAAGTTTAAAAATGCTTTGGAAATCTTCCATTGTTCTCAGAATTCCACTGAAGATTAAAAATGCTTTGGAACTCTTCCAATGTTCTCGGAATTCTGCTGAAGTTTAAAAATGCTTTGGAAAACTTCCATTGTTCTTGGAATTCCGCTGATGTTTAACAATGCTTTTTAATTCTTCCATTGTTCACGGAATTCCGCTGAAGTTTAAAAATGCTTTGGAACTCTTCAATTGTTCTCAGAATCCCGCTGATATTTATCAATGCTTTGGAACTCTTCCATTGTTTTTGGAATTCCGCTGATGTTTAACAATGCTTTGGAGCACTTCCATTGTCCTCGGAAATCCGCTGATGTTTAACAATGCTTTGAAACTCTTCCATTGTTCTCGGAATTCTGCTGTAATTTAAAAATACTTTGGAACTCTTCCATTGTTCTCGGAATTCTGCTGAAGTTTAAAAATGCTTTGGAACTCTTCCATTGTTCTGGGAATTCTGCTGAAGTTTAAAAAGGCTTTGGAACTCTTCCATTGTTCTCGATATACTGCTGAAGTTTAAAAATGCTATGGAACTCTTTCGTTGTTCTGGGAATTCTGCTGAAGTTTAAAAATGCTTTGGAACTCTTCCATTGTTCTCGGAATTCCGCTGATGATTAACAATGCTTTGGAACTCTTACATTGTTCTGGGAATTCTGCTGAAGTTTATAAATGCTTTTGAACTCTTCCATTGTTCTGGGAATTCTGCTGAAGTTTAAAAATGCTTTGGAACTCTTTCATTGTTCTCGGAATTCCGCTTAAATTTAACAATGCTTTGGAACTCTTCCATTGTTCAAGGAATTCCTCTGAAGTTTAACAATGCTTTGGAACTCTTCCATTGTTCTCGGAATTCCGCTGATGTTTAACAATGCTTTGGAACACTACCAATGTGCTCGGAATTCTGCTGAAGTTTAAAAATGCTTTGGAACTCTTCCATTGTTCTCGGAATTCCGCTGATGTTTAACAATGCTTTGGAACTCTTCCATTGTTCTGGGAATTCTGCTGAAGTTTAAAAATGCTTTGGAAAACTTTCATTGTTCTTGGAATTCTGCTGATGTTTAACAATGCTTTGGAATTCTTCCATTGTTCTCGGAATTCTGCTGAAGTTTAAAAACGCTTTGTAACTCTTCCATTGTTCTCGGAATTCTGTTGAAGTTAAAAAATGCTTTGGATCTATTCTATTGTTCACGGAATTATGCTAAAGTTTAAAAATGCTTTGGAACTCTTCCATTGTTCTCAGAATTCCTCTGATGTTTAACAATGCTTTGGAACTCTTCCATTGTTCACGGAATTAGGCTGAAGTTTAAAAATGCTTTGGAACTCTTCTATTGTTCTCGGAATTCCGCTGAAGTTTAACAATGTTTTGGAACTCTTCCATTGTTCTCGGAAATCCACTGAAGTTTAACAATGCTTTGGAACTCTTTCATTGTTCTCGGAATTCTGCTTATGTTTAACAATTCTTTGGAACTCATCCATTGTTCTCGGAATTCCGCTGATGTTTAACAATGCTTTGGAACTCTTCCAATGTTCACGGAATTCCTCTGAAGTTTAAAAATGTTTGGAACTCTTCCATTGTTCCCGGAATTCCGCTGAATTTTAACATTGCTTGGAGCTCATCCATTGTTCTCGTAATTCTGCTGAAGTTTAAAAATGATTCGGAACTCTTATATTGTTCTCAGAATTCCGCTGAAGTTTAAAAATGCTTTGGAACTCTTCCATGGTTCTCGGAATTCTGTTGAAGTTAAAAAATGCTTTGGAACTCTTCTATTGTTCACGGAATTATGCTAAAGTTTAAAAATGCTTTGGAACTCTTCCATTGTTCTCACAATTCCTCTGATGTTTAACAATGCTTTGGAACTCTTCCATTGTTCACGGAATTCTGCTGAAGTTTAAAAATGCTTTGGAACTCTTCCATTGTTCTCACAATTCCTCTGATGTTTAAAAATGCTTTGGAACTCTTCTATTGCTCTCGGAAATCCCCCTAAGTTTAAAAATGCTTTGGAAATCTTCCATTTTTCTCGGAATTTTGATGAAGTTTAAAACTGCTTTGGAACTCTTCTATTATTCAAGGAATTCCACTGAAGATTAAAAATGCTTTGGAACTCTTCCAATGTTCTCGGAATTCTGCTGATGTTTAACAATGCTTTGGAATTCTTCCATTGTTCTCGGATTTCCGTTGATGTTTAACAATGCTTTGGAACTCTTCCATTGTTCTCGGAATCCTGCTGAAGTTTAAAAATGCTTTGGAAAACTTCCATTGTTCTCGGAATTCCGCTGATGTTTAACATTGCTTTGGAACTCTTCCATTGTTCAAGGAAGCCGCTGAAGTTTAACAATGCTTTGGAACTCTTCCATTGTTCAAGGAATACCTCTGAGGTTTAACAATGCTTTGGAACTCTTCCATTGTTCTCGGAATTCTGCTGAAGTTTAAAAATGCTTTGGAACTCTTCCATTGTTCTGGGAAATCTGCTGAAGTTTAAAAATGCTTTGGAACTCTTCCATTGTTCTCGATATACTGCTGAAGTTTAAAAATGCTATGGAACTCTTTCGTTGTTCTGGGAATTCTGCTGAAGTTTAAAAATGCTTTGGAACTCTTCCATTGTTCTCGGATTTCCGCTGATGATTAACAATGCTTTGGAACTCTTACATTGTTCTGGGATTCTGCTTAAATTTAACAATGCTTTGGAACTCTTCCATTGTTAAAGGAATTCCTCTGAAGTTTAACAATGCTTTGGAACTCTTTCATTGTTCTCGGAATTCTGCTGAAGTTTAAAAATGCTTTGGAACTCTTCCAGAGTTCTGGGAATTCTGCTGAAGTTTAAAAATGCTTTGGAACTCTTCCATTGTTCTGGGCATTCTGCTGAAGTTTAAAAATGCTTTAGAACTCTTTCGTTGTTCTGGGAATTCGGCTGAAATTTTAAAAATGCTTTGGAACTCTTCCATTGTTCTCAGAATTCCGCTGATATTTATCAATGCTTTGGAACTCTTCCATTGTTAAGGAATTTCACTGAAGTATAAAAATGCTTTGAAACTCTTCCATTGTTTTCGGAATTCCGCTGTAATTTAAAAATGCTTTGGAACTCTTCCATTGTTCTCGGAAATATGCTAAAGTTTAAAAATGCTTTGGAACTCTTCCATTGTTCTCGGAATTCCGCTGATGTTTAACAATGCTTTGGAACACTACCAATGTGCTCGGAATTCTGCTGAAGTTTAAAAATGCTTTGGAACTCTTCCATTGTTCTCGGAATTCCGCTGATGTTTAACAATGCTTTGGAACTCTTCCATTGTTCTGGGAATTCTGCTGAAGTTTAAAAATGCTTTGGAAAACTTTCATTGTTCTTGGAATTCTGCTGATGTTTAACAATGCTTTGGAATTCTTCCATTGTTCTCGGAATTCTGCTGTAGTTTAAAAACGCTTTGTAACTCTTCCATTGTTCTCGGAATTCTGTTGAAGTTAAAAAATGCTTTGGATCTATTCTATTGTTCACGGAATTATGCTAAAGTTTAAAAATGCTTTGGAACTCTTCCATTGTTCTCAGAATTCCTCTGATGTTTAACAATGCTTTGGAACTATTCCATTGTTCACGGAATTCCGCTGAAGTTTAAAAATGCTTTGGAACTCTTCCATTGTTCTCAGAATTCCTCTGATGTTTAACAATGCTTTGGAACTCTTCCATTGTTCACGGAATTCCGCTGAAGTTTAAAAATGCTTTGGAACTCTTCCATTGTTCTCAAAATTCCTCTGATGTTTAAAAATGGTTTGGAACTCTTCTATTGTTCTAGGAAATCCCCCTAAGTTTAAAAATGCTTTGGAAATCTTCCATTGTTCTCAGAATTCCACTGAAGATTAAAAATGCTTTGGAACTCTTCCAATGTTCTCGGAATTCTGCTGAAGTTTAAAAATGCTTTGGAAAACTTCCATTGTTCTTGGAATTCCGCTGATGTTTAACAATGCTTTTTAATTCTTCCATTGTTCACGGAATTCCGCTGAAGTTTAAAAATGCTTTGGAACTCTTCAATTGTTCTCAGAATCCCGCTGATATTTATCAATGCTTTGGAACTCTTCCATTGTTTTTGGAATTCCGCTGATGTTTAACAATGCTTTGGAGCACTTCCATTGTCCTCGGAAATCCGCTGATGTTTAACAATGCTTTGAAACTCTTCCATTGTTCTCGGAATTCTGCTGTAATTTAAAAATACTTTGGAACTCTTCCATTGTTCTCGGAATTCTGCTGAAGTTTAAAAATGCTTTGGAACTCTTCCATTGTTCTGGGAATTCTGCTGAAGTTTAAAAAGGCTTTGGAACTCTTCCATTGTTCTCGATATACTGCTGAAGTTTAAAAATGCTATGGAACTCTTTCGTTGTTCTGGGAATTCTGCTGAAGTTTAAAAATGCTTTGGAACTCTTCCATTGTTCTCGGAATTCCGCTGATGATTAACAATGCTTTGGAACTCTTACATTGTTCTGGGAATTCTGCTGAAGTTTATAAATGCTTTTGAACTCTTCCATTGTTCTGGGAATTCTGCTGAAGTTTAAAAATGCTTTGGAACTCTTTCATTGTTCTCGGAATTCCGCTTAAATTTAACAATGCTTTGGAACTCTTCCATTGTTCAAGGAATTCCTCTGAAGTTTAACAATGCTTTGGAACTCTTCCATTGTTCTCGGAATTCCGCTGATGTTTAACAATGCTTTGGAACACTACCAATGTGCTCGGAATTCTGCTGAAGTTTAAAAATGCTTTGGAACTCTTCCATTGTTCTCGGAATTCCGCTGATGTTTAACAATGCTTTGGAACTCTTCCATTGTTCTGGGAATTCTGCTGAAGTTTAAAAATGCTTTGGAAAACTTTCATTGTTCTTGGAATTCGGCTGATGTTTAACAATGCTTTGGAATTCTTCCATTGTTCTCGGAATTCTGCTGAAGTTTAAAAACGCTTTGTAACTCTTCCATTGTTCTCGGAATTCTGTTGAAGTTAAAAAATGCTTTGGATCTATTCTATTGTTCACGGAATTATGCTAAAGTTTAAAAATGCTTTGGAACTCTTCCATTGTTCTCAGAATTCCTCTGATGTTTAACAATGCTTTGGAACTATTCCATTGTTCACGGAATTCCGCTGAAGTTTAAAAATGCTTTGGAACTCTTCCATTGTTCTCAGAATTCCTCTGATGTTTAACAATGCTTTGGAACTCTTCCATTGTTCACGGAATTCCGCTGAAGTTTAAAAATGCTTTGGAACTCTTCCATTGTTCTCAAAATTCCTCTGATGTTTAAAAATGGTTTTTAACTCTTCTATTGTTCTAGGAAATCCCCCTAAGTTTAAAAATGCTTTGGAAATCTTCCATTGTTCTCAGAATTCCACTGAAGATTAAAAATGCTTTGGAACTCTTCCAATGTTCTCGGAATTCTGCTGAAGTTTAAAAATGCTTTGGAAAACTTCCATTGTTCTTGGAATTCCGCTGATGTTTAACAATGCTTTTTAATTCTTCCATTGTTCACGGAATTCCGCTGAAGTTTAAAAATGCTTTGGAACTCTTCAATTGTTCTCAGAATCCCGCTGATATTTATCAATGCTTTGGAACTCTTCCATTGTTTTTGGAATTCCGCTGATGTTTAACAATGCTTTGGAGCACTTCCATTGTCCTCGGAAATCCGCTGATGTTTAACAATGCTTTGAAACTCTTCCATTGTTCTCGGAATTCTGCTGTAATTTAAAAATACTTTGGAACTCTTCCATTGTTCTCGGAATTCTGCTGAAGTTTAAAAATGCTTTGGAACTCTTCCATTGTTCTGGGAATTCTGCTGAAGTTTAAAAAGGCTTTGGAACTCTTCCATTGTTCTCGATATACTGCTGAAGTTTAAAAATGCTATGGAACTCTTTCGTTGTTCTGGGAATTCTGCTGAAGTTTAAAAATGCTTTGGAACTCTTCCATTGTTCTCGGAATTCCGCTGATGATTAACAATGCTTTGGAACTCTTACATTGTTCTGGGAATTCTGCTGAAGTTTATAAATGCTTTTGAACTCTTCCATTGTTCTGGGAATTCTGCTGAAGTTTAAAAATGCTTTGGAACTCTTTCATTGTTCTCGGAATTCCGCTTAAATTTAACAATGCTTTGGAACTCTTCCATTGTTCAAGGAATTCCTCTGAAGTTTAACAATGCTTTGGAACTCTTCCATTGTTCTCGGAATTCCGCTGATGTTTAACAATGCTTTGGAACACTACCAATGTGCTCGGAATTCTGCTGAAGTTTAAAAATGCTTTGGAACTCTTCCATTGTTCTCGGAATTCCGCTGATGTTTAACAATGCTTTGGAACTCTTCCATTGTTCTGGGAATTCTGCTGAAGTTTAAAAATGCTTTGGAAAACTTTCATTGTTCTTGGAATTCTGCTGATGTTTAACAATGCTTTGGAATTCTTCCATTGTTCTCGGAATTCTGCTGAAGTTTAAAAACGCTTTGTAACTCTTCCATTGTTCTCGGAATTCTGTTGAAGTTAAAAAATGCTTTGGATCTATTCTATTGTTCACGGAATTATGCTAAAGTTTAAAAATGCTTTGGAACTCTTCCATTGTTCTCAGAATTCCTCTGATGTTTAACAATGCTTTGGAACTATTCCATTGTTCACGGAATTCCGCTGAAGTTTAAAAATGCTTTGGAACTCTTCCATTGTTCTCAGAATTCCTCTGATGTTTAACAATGCTTTGGAACTCTTCCATTGTTCACGGAATTCCGCTGAAGTTTAAAAATGCTTTGGAACTCTTCCATTGTTCTCAAAATTCCTCTGATGTTTAAAAATGGTTTTTAACTCTTCTATTGTTCTAGGAAATCCCCCTAAGTTTAAAAATGCTTTGGAAATCTTCCATTGTTCTCAGAATTCCACTGAAGATTAAAAATGCTTTGGAACTCTTCCAATGTTCTCGGAATTCTGCTGAAGTTTAAAAATGCTTTGGAAAACTTCCATTGTTCTTGGAATTCCGCTGATGTTTAACAATGCTTTTTAATTCTTCCATTGTTCACGGAATTCCGCTGAAGTTTAAAAATGCTTTGGAACTCTTCAATTGTTCTCAGAATCCCGCTGATATTTATCAATGCTTTGGAACTCTTCCATTGTTTTTGGAATTCCGCTGATGTTTAACAATGCTTTGGAGCACTTCCATTGTCCTCGGAAATCCGCTGATGTTTAACAATGCTTTGAAACTCTTCCATTGTTCTCGGAATTCTGCTGTAATTTAAAAATACTTTGGAACTCTTCCATTGTTCTCGGAATTCTGCTGAAGTTTAAAAATGCTTTGGAACTCTTCCATTGTTCTGGGAATTCTGCTGAAGTTTAAAAAGGCTTTGGAACTCTTCCATTGTTCTTGATATACTGCTGAAGTTTAAAAATGCTATGGAACTCTTTCGTTGTTCTGGGAATTCTGCTGAAGTTTAAAAATGCTTTGGAACTCTTCCATTGTTCTCAGAATTCCGCTGATGATTAACAATGCTTTGGAACTCTTACATTGTTCTGGGAATGCTGCTGAAGTTTATAAATGCTTTTGAACTCTTCCATTGTTCTGGGAATTCTGCTGAAGTTTAAAAATGCTTTGGAACTCTTTCATTGTTCTCGGAATTCCGCTTAAATTTAACAATGCTTTGGAACTCTTCCATTGTTCAAGGAATTCCTCTGAAGTTTAACAATGCTTTGGAACTCTTTCAATGTTCTCGGAATTCTGCTGAAGTTTAAAAATGCTTTGGAACTCTTCCCTTGTTCTGGGCATTCTGCTGAAGTTTAAAAATGCTTTAGAACTCTTTCGTTGTTCTGGGAATTCTGCTGAAGTTTAAAAATGCTTTGGAACTCTTCCATTGTTCTCAGAATTCCGCTGATATTTATCAATGCTTTGGAACTCTTCCATTGTTCAGGAATTTCACTGAAGTATAAAAATGCTTTGGAACTCTTCCATTGTTTTCGGAATTCCGCTGTAATTTAAAAATGCTTTGGAACTCTTCCATTGTTCTCGGAAATATGCTAAAGTTTAAAAATGCTTTTGAACTCTTCCATTGTTCTCGGAATTCCGCTGATGTTTAACAATGCTTTGGAACACTACCAATGTGCTCGGAATTCTGCTGAAGTTTAAAAATGCTTTGGAACTCTTCCATTGTTCTCGGAATTCCGCTGATGTTTAACAATGCTTTGGAACTCTTCCATTGTTCTGGGAATTCTGCTGAAGTTTAAAAATGCTTTGGAAAACTTTCATTGTTCTTGGAATTCTGCTGATGTTTAACAATGCTTTGGAATTCTTCCATTGTTCTCGGAATTCTGCTGAAGTTTAAAAACGCTTTGTAACTCTTCCATTGTTCTCGGAATTCTGTTGAAGTTAAAAAATGCTTTGGATCTATTCTATTGTTCACGGAATTATGCTAAAGTTTAAAAATGCTTTGGAACTCTTCCATTGTTCTCAGAATTCCTCTGATGTTTAACAATGCTTTGGAACTATTCCATTGTTCACGGAATTCCGCTGAAGTTTAAAAATGCTTTGGAACTCTTCCATTGTTCTCAGAATTCCTCTGATGTTTAACAATGCTTTGGAACTCTTCCATTGTTCACGGAATTCCGCTGAAGTTTAAAAATGCTTTGGAACTCTTCCATTGTTCTCAAAATTCCTCTGATGTTTAAAAATGGTTTGGAACTCTTCTATTGTTCTAGGAAATCCCCCTAAGTTTAAAAATGCTTTGGAAATCTTCCATTGTTCTCAGAATTCCACTGAAGATTAAAAATGCTTTGGAACTCTTCCAATGTTCTCGGAATTCTGCTGAAGTTTAAAAATGCTTTGGAAAACTTCCATTGTTCTTGGAATTCCGCTGATGTTTAACAATGCTTTTTAATTCTTCCATTGTTCACGGAATTCCGCTGAAGTTTAAAAATGCTTTGGAACTCTTCAATTGTTCTCAGAATCCCGCTGATATTTATCAATGCTTTGGAACTCTTCCATTGTTTTTGGAATTCCGCTGATGTTTAACAATGCTTTGGAGCACTTCCATTGTCCTCGGAAATCCGCTGATGTTTAACAATGCTTTGAAACTCTTCCATTGTTCTCGGAATTCTGCTGTAATTTAAAAATACTTTGGAACTCTTCCATTGTTCTCGGAATTCTGCTGAAGTTTAAAAATGCTTTGGAACTCTTCCATTGTTCTGGGAATTCTGCTGAAGTTTAAAAAGGCTTTGGAACTCTTCCATTGTTCTCGATATACTGCTGAAGTTTAAAAATGCTATGGAACTCTTTCGTTGTTCTGGGAATTCTGCTGAAGTTTAAAAATGCTTTGGAACTCTTCCATTGTTCTCGGAATTCCGCTGATGATTAACAATGCTTTGGAACTCTTACATTGTTCTGGGAATTCTGCTGAAGTTTATAAATGCTTTTGAACTCTTCCATTGTTCTGGGAATTCTGCTGAAGTTTAAAAATGCTTTGGAACTCTTTCATTGTTCTCGGAATTCCGCTTAAATTTAACAATGCTTTGGAACTCTTCCATTGTTCAAGGAATTCCTCTGAAGTTTAACAATGCTTTGGAACTCTTCCATTGTTCTCGGAATTCCGCTGATGTTTAACAATGCTTTGGAACACTACCAATGTGCTCGGAATTCTGCTGAAGTTTAAAAATGCTTTGGAACTCTTCCATTGTTCTCGGAATTCCGCTGATGTTTAACAATGCTTTGGAACTCTTCCATTGTTCTGGGAATTCTGCTGAAGTTTAAAAATGCTTTGGAAAACTTTCATTGTTCTTGGAATTCTGCTGATGTTTAACAATGCTTTGGAATTCTTCCATTGTTCTCGGAATTCTGCTGAAGTTTAAAAACGCTTTGTAACTCTTCCATTGTTCTCGGAATTCTGTTGAAGTTAAAAAATGCTTTGGATCTATTCTATTGTTCACGGAATTATGCTAAAGTTTAAAAATGCGTTGGAACTCTTCCATTGTTCTCAGAATTCCTCTGATGTTTAACAATGCTTTGGAACTATTCCATTGTTCACGGAATTCCGCTGAAGTTTAAAAATGCTTTGGAACTCTTCCATTGTTCTCAGAATTCCTCTGATGTTTAACAATGCTTTGGAACTCTTCCATTGTTCACGGAATTCCGCTGAAGTTTAAAAATGCTTTGGAACTCTTCCATTGTTCTCAAAATTCCTCTGATGTTTAAAAATGGTTTGGAACTCTTCTATTGTTCTAGGAAATCCCCCTAAGTTTAAAAATGCTTTGGAAATCTTCCATTGTTCTCAGAATTCCACTGAAGATTAAAAATGCTTTGGAACTCTTCCAATGTTCTCGGAATTCTGCTGAAGTTTAAAAATGCTTTGGAAAACTTCCATTGTTCTTGGAATTCCGCTGATGTTTAACAATGCTTTTTAATTCTTCCATTGTTCACGGAATTCCGCTGAAGTTTAAAAATGCTTTGGAACTCTTCAATTGTTCTCAGAATCCCGCTGATATTTATCAATGCTTTGGAACTCTTCCATTGTTTTTGGAATTCCGCTGATGTTTAACAATGCTTTGGAGCACTTCCATTGTTCTCGGAAATCCGCTGATGTTTAACAATGCTTTGAAACTCTTCCATTGTTCTCGGAATTCTGCTGTAATTTAAAAATACTTTGGAACTCTTCCATTGTTCTCGGAATTCTGCTGAAGTTTAAAAATGCTTTGGAACTCTTCCATTGTTCTGGGAATTCTGCTGAAGTTTAAAAAGGCTTTGCAACTCTTCCATTGTTCTCGATATACTGCTGAAGTTTAAAAATGCTATGGAACTTTTTCGTTGTTCTGGGAATTCTGCTGAAGTTTAAAAATGCTTTGGAACTCTTCCATTGTTCTCGGAATTCCGCTGATGATTAACAATGCTTTGGAACTCTTACATTGTTCTGGGAATTCTGCTGAAGTTTATAAATGCTTTTGAACTCTTCCATTGTTCTGGGAATTCTGCTGAAGTTTAAAAATGCTTTGGAACTCTTTCATTGTTCTCGGAATTCCGCTTAAATTTAACAATGCTTTGGAACTCTTCCATTGTTCAAGGAATTCCTCTGAAGTTTAACAATGCTTTGGAACTCTTCCATTGTTCTCGGAATTCCGCTGATGTTTAACAATGCTTTGGAACACTACCAATGTGCTCGGAATTCTGCTGAAGTTTAAAAATGCTTTGGAACTCTTCCATTGTTCTCGGAATTCCGCTGATGTTTAACAATGCTTTGGAACTCTTCCATTGTTCTGGGAATTCTGCTGAAGTTTAAAAATGCTTTGGAAAACTTTCATTGTTCTTGGAATTCTGCTGATGTTTAACAATGCTTTGGAATTCTTCCATTGTTCTCGGAATTCTGCTGAAGTTTAAAAACGCTTTGTAACTCTTCCATTGTTCTCGGAATTCTGTTGAAGTTAAAAAATGCTTTGGATCTATTCTATTGTTCACGGAATTATGCTAAAGTTTAAAAATGCTTTGGAACTCTTCCATTGTTCTCAGAATTCCTCTGATGTTTAACAATGCTTTGGAACTATTCCATTGTTCACGGAATTCCGCTGAAGTTTAAAAATGCTTTGGAACTCTTCCATTGTTCTCAGAATTCCTCTGATGTTTAACAATGCTTTGGAACTCTTCCATTGTTCACGAAATTCCGCTGAAGTTTAAAAATGCTTTGGAACTCTTCCATTGTTCTCAAAATTCCTCTGATGTTTAAAAATGGTTTTTAACTCTTCTATTGTTCTAGGAAATCCCCCTAAGTTTAAAAATGCTTTGGAAATCTTCCATTGTTCTCAGAATTCCACTGAAGATTAAAAATGCTTTGGAACTCTTCCAATGTTCTCGGAATTCTGCTGAAGTTTAAAAATGCTTTGGAAAACTTCCATTGTTCTTGGAATTCCGCTGATGTTTAACAATGCTTTTTAATTCTTCCATTGTTCACGGAATTCCGCTGAAGTTTAAAAATGCTTTGGAACTCTTCAATTGTTCTCAGAATCCCGCTGATATTTATCAATGCTTTGGAACTCTTCTATTGTTTTTGGAATTCCGCTGATGTTTAACAATGCTTTGGAGCACTTCCATTGTCCTCGGAAATCCGCTGATGTTTAACAATGCTTTGAAACTCTTCCATTGTTCTCGGAATTCTGCTGTAATTTAAAAATGCTTTGGAACTCTTCCATTGTTCTCGGAATTCTGCTGAAGTTTAAAAATGCTTTGGAACTCTTCCATTGTTCTGGGAATTCTGCTGAAGTTTAAAAAGGCTTTGGAACTCTTCCATTGTTCTCGATATACTGCTGAAGTTTAAAAATGCTATGGAACTCTTTCGTTGTTCTGGGAATTCTGCTGAAGTTTAAAAATGCTTTGGAACTCTTCCATTGTTCTCGGAATTCCGCTGATGATTAACAATGCTTTGGAACTCTTACATTGTTCTGGGAATTCTGCTGAAGTTTATAAATGCTTTTGAACTCTTCCATTGTTCTGGGAATTCTGCTGAAGTTTAAAAATGCTTTGGAACTCTTTCATTGTTCTCGGAATTCCGCTTAAATTTAACAATGCTTTGGAACTCTTCCATTGTTCAAGGAATTCCTCTGAAGTTTAACAATGCTTTGGAACTCTTTCAATGTTCTCGGAATTCTGCTGAAGTTTAAAAATGCTTTGGAACTCTTCCCTTGTTCTGGGAATTCTGCTGAAGTTTAAAAATGCTTTGGAACTCTTCCATTGTTCTCAGAATTCCGCTGATATTTATCAATGCTTTGGAACTCTTCCATTGTTCAGGAATTTCACTGAAGTATAAAAATGCTTTGGAACTCTTCCATTGTTCTCGGAAATATGCTAAAGTTTAAAAATGCTTTGGAACTCTTCCATTGTTCTCGGAATTCCGCTGATGTTTAACAATGCTTTGGAACTCTTCCATTGTTCTGGGAATTCTGCTGAAGTTTAAAAATGCTTTGGAAAACTTTCATTGTTCTTGGAATTCTGCTGATGTTTAACAATGCTTTGGAATTCTTCCATTGTTCTCGGAATTCTGCTGAAGTTTAAAAACGCTTTGTAACTCTTCCATTGTTCTCGGAATTCTGTTGAAGTTAAAAAATGCTTTGGATCTATTCTATTGTTCACGGAATTATGCTAAAGTTTAAAAATGCTTTGGAACTCTTCCATTGTTCTCAGAATTCCTCTGATGTTTAACAATGCTTTGGAACTATTCCATTGTTCACGGAATTCCGCTGAAGTTTAAAAATGCTTTGGAACTCTTCCATTGTTCTCAGAATTCCTCTGATGTTTAACAATGCTTTGGAACTCTTCCATTGTTCACGGAATTCCGCTGAAGTTTAAAAATGCTTTGGAACTCTTCCATTGTTCTCAAAATTCCTCTGATGTTTAAAAATGGTTTGGAACTCTTCTATTGTTCTAGGAAATCCCCCTAAGTTTAAAAATGCTTTGGAAATCTTCCATTGTTCTCAGAATTCCACTGAAGATTAAAAATGCTTTGGAACTCTTCCAATGTTCTCGGAATTCTGCTGAAGTTTAAAAATGCTTTGGAAAACTTCCATTGTTCTTGGAATTCCGCTGATGTTTAACAATGCTTTTTAATTCTTCCATTGTTCACGGAATTCCGCTGAAGTTTAAAAATGCTTTGGAACTCTTCAATTGTTCTCAGAATCCCGCTGATATTTATCAATGCTTTGGAACTCTTCCATTGTTTTTGGAATTCCGCTGATGTTTAACAATGCTTTGGAGCACTTCCATTGTCCTCGGAAATCCGCTGATGTTTAACAATGCTTTGAAACTCTTCCATTGTTCTCGGAATTCTGCTGTAATTTAAAAATACTTTGGAACTCTTCCATTGTTCTCGGAATTCTGCTGAAGTTTAAAAATGCTTTGGAACTCTTCCATTGTTCTGGGAATTCTGCTGAAGTTTAAAAAGGCTTTGGAACTCTTCCATTGTTCTCGATATACTGCTGAAGTTTAAAAATGCTATGGAACTCTTTCGTTGTTCTGGGAATTCTGCTGAAGTTTAAAAATGCTTTGGAACTCTTCCATTGTTCTCGGAATTCCGCTGATGATTAACAATGCTTTGGAACTCTTACATTGCTCTGGGAATTCTGCTGAAGTTTATAAATGCTTTTGAACTCTTCCATTGTTCTGGGAATTCTGCTGAAGTTTAAAAATGCTTTGGAACTCTTTCATTGTTCTCGGAATTCCGCTTAAATTTAACAATGCTTTGGAACTCTTCCATTGTTCAAGGAATTCCTCTGAAGTTTAACAATGCTTTGGAACTCTTCCATTGTTCTCGGAATTCCGCTGATGTTTAACAATGCTTTGGAACACTACCAATGTGCTCGGAATTCTGCTGAAGTTTAAAAATGCTTTGGAACTCTTCCATTGTTCTCGGAATTCCGCTGATGTTTAACAATGCTTTGGAACTCTTCCATTGTTCTGGGAATTCTGCTGAAGTTTAAAAATGCTTTGGAAAACTTTCATTGTTCTTGGAATTCTGCTGATGTTTAACAATGCTTTGGAATTCTTCCATTGTTCTCGGAATTCTGCTGAAGTTTAAAAACGCTTTGTAACTCTTCCATTGTTCTCGGAATTCTGTTGAAGTTAAAAAATGCTTTGGATCTATTCTATTGTTCACGGAATTATGCTAAAGTTTAAAAATGCTTTGGAACTCTTCCATTGTTCTCAGAATTCCTCTGATGTTTAACAATGCTTTGGAACTATTCCATTGTTCACGGAATTCCGCTGAAGTTTAAAAATGCTTTGGAACTCTTCCATTGTTCTCAGAATTCCTCTGATGTTTAACAATGCTTTGGAACTCTTCCATTGTTCACGGAATTCCGCTGAAGTTTAAAAATGCTTTGGAACTCTTCCATTGTTCTCAAAATTCCTCTGATGTTTAAAAATGGTTTTTAACTCTTCTATTGTTCTAGGAAATCCCCCTAAGTTTAAAAATGCTTTGGAAATCTTCCATTGTTCTCAGAATTCCACTGAAGATTAAAAATGCTTTGGAACTCTTCCAATGTTCTCGGAATTCTGCTGAAGTTTAAAAATGCTTTGGAAAACTTCCATTGTTCTTGGAATTCCGCTGATGTTTAACAATGCTTTTTAATTCTTCCATTGTTCACGGAATTCCGCTGAAGTTTAAAAATGCTTTGGAACTCTTCAATTGTTCTCAGAATCCCGCTGATATTTATCAATGCTTTGGAACTCTTCCATTGTTTTTGGAATTCCGCTGATGTTTAACAATGCTTTGGAGCACTTCCATTGTCCTCGGAAATCCGCTGATGTTTAACAATGCTTTGAAACTCTTCCATTGTTCTCGGAATTCTGCTGTAATTTAAAAATACTTTGGAACTCTTCCATTGTTCTCGGAATTCTGCTGAAGTTTAAAAATGCTTTGGAACTCTTCCATTGTTCTGGGAATTCTGCTGAAGTTTAAAAAGGCTTTGGAACTCTTCCATTGTTCTCGATATACTGCTGAAGTTTAAAAATGCTATGGAACTCTTTCGTTGTTCTGGGAATTCTGCTGAAGTTTAAAAATGCTTTGGAACTCTTCCATTGTTCTCGGAATTCCGCTGATGATTAACAATGCTTTGGAACTCTTACATTGTTCTGGGAATTCTGCTGAAGTTTATAAATGCTTTTGAACTCTTCCATTGTTCTGGGAATTCTGCTGAAGTTTAAAAATGCTTTGGAACTCTTTCATTGTTCTCGGAATTCCGCTTAAATTTAACAATGCTTTGGAACTCTTCCATTGTTCAAGGAATTCCTCTGAAGTTTAACAATGCTTTGGAACTCTTTCAATGTTCTCGGAATTCTGCTGAAGTTTAAAAATGCTTTGGAACTCTTCCCTTGTTCTGGGAATTCTGCTGAAGTTTAAAAATGCTTTGGAACTCTTCCATTGTTCTGGGCATTCTGCTGAAGTTTAAAAATGCTTTAGAACTCTTTCGTTGTTCTGGGAATTCTGCTGAAGTTTAAAAATGCTTTGGAACTCTTTCATTGTTCTCAGAATTCCGCTGATATTTATCAATGCTTTGGAACTCTTCCATTGTTCAGGAATTTCACTGAAGTATAAAAATGTTTTGGAACTCTTCCATTGTTTTCGGAATTCCGCTGTAATTTAAAAATGCTTTGGAACTCTTCCATTGTTCTCGGAAATATGCTAAAGTTTAAAAATGCTTTGGAACTCTTCCATTGTTCTCGGAATTCCGCTGATGTTTAACAATGCTTTGGAACACTACCAATGTGCTCGGAATTCTGCTGAAGTTTAAAAATGCTTTGGAACTCTTCCATTGTTCTCGGAATTCCGCTGATGTTTAACAATGCTTTGGAACTCTTCCATTGTTCTGGGAATTCTGCTGAAGTTTAAAAATGCTTTGGAAAACTTTCATTGTTCTTGGAATTCTGCTGATGTTTAACAATGCTTTGGAATTCTTCCATTGTTCTCGGAATTCTGCTGAAGTTTAAAAACGCTTTGTAACTCTTCCATTGTTCTCGGAATTCTGTTGAAGTTAAAAAATGCTTTGGATCTATTCTATTGTTCACGGAATTATGCTAAAGTTTAAAAATGCTTTGGAACTCTTCCATTGTTCTCAGAATTCCTCTGATGTTTAACAATGCTTTGGAACTATTCCATTGTTCACGGAATTCCGCTGAAGTTTAAAAATGCTTTGGAACTCTTCCATTGTTCTCAGAATTCCTCTGATGTTTAACAATGCTTTGGAACTCTTCCATTGTTCACGGAATTCCGCTGAAGTTTAAAAATGCTTTGGAACTCTTCCATTGTTCTCAAAATTCCTCTGATGTTTAAAAATGGTTTGGAACTCTTCTATTGTTCTAGGAAATCCCCCTAAGTTTAAAAATGCTTTGGAAATCTTCCATTGTTCTCAGAATTCCACTGAAGATTAAAAATGCTTTGGAACTCTTCCAATGTTCTCGGAATTCTGCTGAAGTTTAAAAATGCTTTGGAAAACTTCCATTGTTCTTGGAATTCCGCTGATGTTTAACAATGCTTTTTAATTCTTCCATTGTTCACGGAATTCCGCTGAAGTTTAAAAATGCTTTGGAACCCTTCAATTGTTCTCAGAATCCCGCTGATATTTATCAATGCTTTGGAACTCTTCCATTGTTTTTGGAATTCCGCTGATGTTTAACAATGCTTTGGAGCACTTCCATTGTCCTCGGAAATCCGCTGATGTTTAACAATGCTTTGAAACTCTTCCATTGTTCTCGGAATTCTGCTGTAATTTAAAAATACTTTGGAACTCTTCCATTGTTCTCGGAATTCTGCTGAAGTTTAAAAATGCTTTGGAACTCTTCCATTGTTCTGGGAATTCTGCTGAAGTTTAAAAAGGCTTTGGAACTCTTCCATTGTTCTCGATATACTGCTGAAGTTTAAAAATGCTATGGAACTCTTTCGTTGTTCTGGGAATTCTGCTGAAGTTTAAAAATGCTTTGGAACTCTTCCATTGTTCTCGGAATTCCGCTGATGATTAACAATGCTTTGGAACTCTTACATTGTTCTGGGAATTCTGCTGAAGTTTATAAATGCTTTTGAACTCTTCCATTGTTCTGGGAATTCTGCTGAAGTTTAAAAATGCTTTGGAACTCTTTCATTGTTCTCGGAATTCCGCTTAAATTTAACAATGCTTTGGAACTCTTCCATTGTTCAAGGAATTCCTCTGAAGTTTAACAATGCTTTGGAACTCTTCCATTGTTCTCGGAATTCCGCTGATGTTTAACAATGCTTTGGAACACTACCAATGTGCTCGGAATTCTGCTGAAGTTTAAAAATGCTTTGGAACTCTTCCATTGTTCTCGGAATTCCGCTGATGTTTAACAATGCTTTGGAACTCTTCCATTGTTCTGGGAATTCTGCTGAAGTTTAACAATGCTTTGGAAAACTTTCATTGTTCTTGGAATTCTGCTGATGTTTATCAATGCTTTGGAATTCTTCCATTGTTCTCGGAATTCTGCTGAAGTTTAAAAACGCTTTGTAACTCTTCCATTGTTCTCGGAATTCTGTTGAAGTTAAAAAATGCTTTGGATCTATTCTATTGTTCACGGAATTATGCTAAAGTTTAAAAATGCTTTGGAACTCTTCCATTGTTCTCAGAATTCCTCTGATGTTTAACAATGCTTTGGAACTATTCCATTGTTCACGGAATTCCGCTGAAGTTTAAAAATGCTTTGGAACTCTTCCATTGTTCTCAGAATTCCTCTGATGTTTAACAATGCTTTGGAACTCTTCCATTGTTCACGGAATTCCGCTGAAGTTTAAAAATGCTTTGGAACTCTTCCATTGTTCTCAAAATTCCTCTGATGTTTAAAAATCGTTTGGAACTCTTCTATTGTTCTAGGAAATCCCCCTAAGTTTAAAAATGCTTTGGAAATCTTCCATTGTTCTCAGAATTCCACTGAAGATTAAAAATGCTTTGGAACTCTTCCAATGTTCTCGGAATTCTGCTGAAGTTTAAAAATGCTTTGGAAAACTTCCATTGTTCTTGGAATTCCGCTGATGTTTAACAATGCTTTTTAATTCTTCCATTGTTCACGGAATTCCGCTGAAGTTTAAAAATGCTTTGGAACTCTTCAATTGTTCTCAGAATCCCGCTGATATTTATCAATGCTTTGGAACTCTTCCATTGTTTTTGGAATTCCGCTGATGTTTAACAATGCTTTGGAGCACTTCCATTGTCCTCGGAAATCCGCTGATGTTTAACAATGCTTTGAAACTCTTCCATTGTTCTCGGAATTCTGCTGTAATTTAAAAATACTTTGGAACTCTTCCATTGTTCTCGGAATTCTGCTGAAGTTTAAAAATGCTTTGGAACTCTTCCATTGTTCTGGGAATTCTGCTGAAGTTTAAAAAGGCTTTGGAACTCTTCCATTGTTCTCGATATACTGCTGAAGTTTAAAAATGCTATGGAACTCTTTCGTTGTTCTGGGAATTCTGCTGAAGTTTAAAAATGCTTTGGAACTCTTCCATTGTTCTCGGAATTCCGCTGATGATTAACAATGCTTTGGAACTCTTACATTGTTCTGGGAATTCTGCTGAAGTTTATACATGCTTTTGAACTCTTCCATTGTTCTGGGAATTCTGCTGAAGTTTAAAAATGCTTTGGAACTCTTTCATTGTTCTCGGAATTCCGCTTAAATTTAACAATGCTTTGGAACTCTTCCATTGTTCAAGGAATTCCTCTGAAGTTTAACAATGCTTTGGAACTCTTTCAATGTTCTCGGAATTCTGCTGAAGTTTAAAAATGCTTTGGAACTCTTCCCTTGTTCTGGGAATTCTGCTGAAGTTTAAAAATGCTTTGGAACTCTTCCATTGTTCTGGGCATTCTGCTGAAGTTTAAAAATGCTTTAGAACTCTTTCGTTGTTCTGGGAATTCTGCTGAAGTTTAAAAATGCTTTGGAACTCTTCCATTGTTCTCAGAATTCCGCTGATATTTATCAATGCTTTGGAACTCTTCCATTGTTCAGGAATTTCACTGAAGTATAAAAATGCTTTGGAACTCTTCCATTGTTTTCGGAATTCCGCTGTAATTTAAAAATGCTTTGGAACTCTTCCATTGTTCTCGGAATTCCGCTGATGTTTAACAATGCTTTGGAACACTACCAATGTGCTCGGAATTCTGCTGAAGTTTAAAAATGCTTTGGAACTCTTCCATTGTTCTCGGAATTCCGCTGATGTTTAACAATGCTTTGGAACTCTTCCATTGTTCTGGGAATTCTGCTGAAGTTTAAAAATGCTTTGGAAAACTTTCATTGTTCTTGGAATTCTGCTGATGTTTAACAATGCTTTGGAATTCTTCCATTGTTCTCGGAATTCTGCTGAAGTTTAAAAATGCTTTGTAACTCTTCCATTGTTCTCGGAATTCTGTTGAAGTTAAAAAATGCTTTGGATCTCTTCTATTGTTCACGGAATTCCGCTGAAGTTTAAAAATGCTTTGGAACTCTTCCATTGTTCTCACAATTCCTCTGATGTTTAAAAATGCTTTGGAACTCTTCTATTGTTCTAGGAAATCCCCCTAAGTTTAAAAATGCTTTGGAAATCTTCTATTGTTCTCGGAATTTCACTGAAGATTAAAAATGCTTTGGAACTCTTCCAATGTTCTCGGAATTCTGCTGAAGTTTAAAAATGCTTTGGAAAACTTCCATTTTTCTTGGAATTCCGCTGATGTTTAACAATGCTTTGGAATTCTTCCATTGTTCACGGAATTCCGCTGAAGTTTAAAAAGGCTTTGGAACTCTTCAATTGTTCTCAGAATCCCGCTGATATTTATCAATGCTTTGGAACTTTTCCATTGTTCAGGAATTTCACTGAAGTATAAAAATGCTTTGGAACTCTTCCATTGTTTTTGGAATTCCGATGATGTTTAACAATGCTTTGGAGCACTTCCATTGTCCTCGGAAATCTGCTGATGTTTAACAATGCTTTGAAACTCTTCCATTGTTCTCGGAATTCTGCTGTAATTTAAAAATACTTTGGAACTCTTCCATTGTTCTCGGAAATCCCCCTAAGTTAAAAAATGCTTTGGAATTCTTCCATTGTTCTCGTAATTCTGCTGTAATTTAGAAATGCTTTGGAACTCTTCCAATGTTCTCGGAATTCTGCTGAAGTTTAAAAATGCTTTGGAACTCTTCCATTGTTCTCGGATTTCCGTTGATGTTTAACAATGCTTTGGAATTCTTCCATTGTTCACGGAATTCCGCTGAAGTTTAAAAATGCTTTGGAACTCTTCCCTTGTTCTCAGAATCCCGCTGATATTTATCAATGCTTTGTAACTCTTCCATTGTTCAGGAATTTCACTGAAGTATAAAAATGCTTTGGAACTCTTCCATTGTTTTCGGAATTCCACTGTAATTTAAAAATGCTTTGGAACTCTTCCATTGTTCTCGGAATTATGCTAAAGTTTAAAAATGCTTTGGAACTCTTCCATTGTTCTCGGAATTCCGCTGATGTTGAACAATGCTTTGGAACACTACCAATGTGCTCGGAATTCTGCTGAAGTTTAAAAATGCTTTGGAACTCTTCCATTGTTCTCGGAATTCCGCTGATGTTTAACAATGCTTTGGAACTCTTCCATTGTTCTGGGAATTCTGCTGAAGTTTAAAAATGCTTTGGAATTCTTCCATTGTTCTCGGAAATCTGCTGAAGTTTAAAAATGCTTTGTAACTCTTCCATTGTTCTCGGAATTCTGTTGAAGTTAAAAAATGCTTTGGAACTCTTCTATTGTTCACGGAATTATGCTAAAGTTTAAAAATGCTTTGGAACTCTTCCATTGTTCTCAGAATTCCTCTGATGTTTAACAATGCTTTGGAACTCTTCCATTGTTCACGGAATTCCGCTGAAGTTTAAAAATGCTTTGGAACTCTTCCATTGTTCTCACATTTCCTCTGATGTTTAACAATGCTTTGGATCTCTTCCATTGTTCACGGAATTCCGCTGAAGTTTAAAAATGCTTTGTAACTCTTCCATTGTTCTCACAATTCCTCTGATGTTTAAAAATGCTTTGGAACTCTTCTATTGTTCTCGGAAATCCCCCTAAGTTAAAAAATGCTTTGGAACTCTCCCATTGTTCTCGTAATTCTGTTGTAATTTAGAAATGCTTTGGAATTCTTCCATTGTTCTCACAATTCCTCTGATGTTTGAAAATGCTTTGGAACTCTTCTATTGTTCTAGGAAATCCCCCTAAGTTTAAAAATGCTTTGGAAATATTCCATTGTTCTCGGAATTTCACTGAAGATTAAAAATGCTTTGGAACTCTTCCAATGTTCTCGGAATTCTGCTGAAGTTTAAAAATGCTTTGGAAAACTTCCATTGTTCTTGGAATTCCGCTGATGTTTAATAATGCTTTGGAATTCTTCCATTGTTCACGGAATTCCGCTGAAGTTTAAAAAGGCTTTGGAACTCTTCAATTGTTCTCAGAATCCCACTGATATTTATCAATGCTTTGGAACTTTTCCATTTTTCAGGAATTTCACTGAAGTATAAAAATGCTTCGGAACTCTTCCATTGTTCTCGGAATTCCGCTGATGTTTAACAATGCTTTGGAACTCTTCCATTGTTCACGGAATTACGCTGAAGTTTAAAAATGCTTTGGAACTCTTCTATTGTTCTCGGAATTCCGCTGATGTTTAACACTACTTTGGAACTCTTCCATTGTTCTCGGAAATACCCCTAAGTTTAAAAATGCTTTGGAACTCTTCCATTGTTCTCGGAAATAAGCTGAAGTTTAACAATGCTTTGGAACTCTTCCATTGTTCTCGGAAATCCACTGAAGTTTAAAATTGCTTTGAAACTCTTTCATTGTTTTCGGAAATCCGCTGATGTTTAACAATGCTTTGGACCTCTTTCATTGTTCACAGAATACACCTGAAGTTTAATAATGCTTTGGTACTATTCCATTGTTCTCGGAAATACGCTGAATTTAAAAAATGCTTTGGAACACTTCCATTGTTCTCAGAATTCTGCTGTAATTTAAAAATGCTTTGGAACTCTTCCATTGTTCTCAGAATTCCGCTGAAGTTTAACAATGCTTTGGAACTCTTCCATTGTTCTTGGAATTCTGCTGAAGTTCAAAAACGCTTTGGAACTCTTCCATTGTTCTCGGATTTCTGCTGAAGTTTAAAAATGCTTTGGAACTCTTCCATTGTTCATAGAGTCATGCTGAAGTTTAAAACTGCTTTGGAACTCTTCCATTGTTCTCAGAATTCCTCTGATGTTTAACAATGCTTTGGAACTCTTCCATTGTTCACGGAATTAGGCTGAAGTTTAAAAATGCTTTGGAACTCTTCTATTGTTCTCGGAATTCCGCTGAAGTTTAACAATGTTTTGGAACTCTTCCATTGTTCTCGGAAATCCACTGAAGTTTAACAATGCTTTGGAACTCTTTCATTGTTCTCGGAATTCTGCTTATGTTTAACAATTCTTTGGAACTCATCCATTGTTCTCGGAATTCCGCTGATGTTTAACAATGCTTTGGAACTCTTCCAATGTTCACGGAATTCCTCTGAAGTTTAAAAATGTTTGGAACTCTTCCATTGTTCCCGGAATTCCGCTGAATTTTAACATTGCTTGGAGCTCATCCATTGTTCTCGTAATTCTGCTGAAGTTTAAAAATGATTCGGAACTCTTATATTGTTCTCAGAATTCCGCTGAAGTTTAAAAATGCTTTGGAACTCTTCCATGGTTCTCGGAATTCTGTTGAAGTTAAAAAATGCTTTGGAACTCTTCTATTGTTCACGGAATTATGCTAAAGTTTAAAAATGCTTTGGAACTCTTCCATTGTTCTTACAATTCCTCTGATGTTTAACAATGCTTTGGAACTCTTCCATTGTTCACGGAATTCTGCTGAAGTTTAAAAATGCTTTGGAACTCTTCCATTGTTCTCACAATTCCTCTGATGTTTAAAAATGCTTTGGAACTCTTCTATTGCTCTCGGAAATCCCCCTAAGTTTAAAAATGCTTTGGAAATCTTCCATTTTTCTCGGAATTTTGATGAAGTTTAAAACTGCTTTGGAACTCTTCTATTATTCAAGGAATTCCACTGAAGATTAAAAATGCTTTGGAACTCTTCCAATGTTCTCGGAATTCTGCTGATGTTTAACAATGCTTTGGAATTCTTCCATTGTTCTCGGATTTCCGTTGATGTTTAACAATGCTTTAGAACTCTTCCATTGTTCTCGGAATCCTGCTGAAGTTTAAAAATGCTTTGGAAAACTTCCATTGTTCTCGGAATTCCGCTGATGTTTAACATTGCTTTGGAACTCTTCCATTGTTCAAGGAAGCCGCTGAAGTTTAACAATGCTTTGGAACTCTTCCATTGTTCAAGGAATACCTCTGAGGTTTAACAATGCTTTGGAACTCTTCCATTGTTCTCGGAATTCTGCTGAAGTTTAAAAATGCTTTGGAACTCTTCCATTGTTCTGGGAAATCTGCTGAAGTTTAAAAATGCTTTGGAACTCTTCCATTGTTCTCGATATACTGCTGAAGTTTAAAAATGCTATGGAACTCTTTCGTTGTTCTGGGAATTCTGCTGAAGTTTAAAAATGCTTTGGAACTCTTCCATTGTTCTCGGAATTCCGCTGATGATTAACAATGCTTTGGAACTCTTACATTGTTCTGGGATTCTGCTTAAATTTAACAATGCTTTGGAACTCTTCCATTGTTCAAGGAATTCCTCTGAAGTTTAACAATGCTTTGGAACTCTTTCATTGTTCTCGGAATTCTGCTGAAGTTTAAAAATGCTTTGGAACTCTTCCAGTGTTCTGGGAATTCTGCTGAAGTTTAGAAATGCTTTGGAACTCTTCCATTGTTCTGGGCATTCTGCTGAAGTTTAAAAATGCTTTAGAACTCTTTCGTTGTTCTGGGAATTCGGCTGAAATTTTAAAAATGCTTTGGAACTCTTCCATTGTTCTCAGAATTCCGCTGATATTTATCAATGCTTTGGAACTCTTCCATTGTTCAGGAATTTCACTGAAGTATAAAAATGCTTTGAAACTCTTCCATTGTTTTCGGAATTCCGCTGTAATTTAAAAATGCTTTGGAACTCTTCCATTGTTCTCGGAAATATGCTAAAGTTTAAAAATGCTTTGGAACTCTTCCATTGTTCTCGGAATTCCGCTGATGTTTAACAATGCTTTGGAACACTACCAATGTGCTCGGAATTCTGCTGAAGTTTAAAAATGCTTTGGAACTCTTCCATTGTTCTCGGAATTCCGCTGATGTTTAACAATGCTTTGGAACTCTTCCATTGTTCTCGGAATTCTGCTGAAGTTTAAAAACGCTTTGTAACTCTTCCATTGTTCTCGGAATTCTGTTGAAGTTAAAAAATGCTTTGGATCTATTCTATTGTTCACGGAATTATGCTAAAGTTTAAAAATGCTTTGGAACTCTTCCATTGTTCTCAGAATTCCTCTGATGTTTAACAATGCTTTGGAACTATTCCATTGTTCACGGAATTCCGCTGAAGTTTAAAAATGCTTTGGAACTCTTCCATTGTTCTCAGAATTCCTCTGATGTTTAACAATGCTTTGGAACTCTTCCATTGTTCACGGAATTCCGCTGAAGTTTAAAAATGCTTTGGAACTCTTCCATTGTTCTCAAAATTCCTCTGATGTTTAAAAATGGTTTGGAACTCTTCTATTGTTCTAGGAAATCCCCCTAAGTTTAAAAATGCTTTGGAAATCTTCCATTGTTCTCAGAATTCCACTGAAGATTAAAAATGCTTTGGAACTCTTCCAATGTTCTCGGAATTCTGCTGAAGTTTAAAAATGCTTTGGAAAACTTCCATTGTTCTTGGAATTCCGCTGATGTTTAACAATGCTTTTTAATTCTTCCATTGTTCACGGAATTCCGCTGAAGTTTAAAAATGCTTTGGAACTCTTCAATTGTTCTCAGAATCCCGCTGATATTTATCAATGCTTTGGAACTCTTCCATTGTTTTTGGAATTCCGCTGATGTTTAACAATGCTTTGGAGCACTTCCATTGTCCTCGGAACTCCGCTGATGTTTAACAATGCTTTGAAACTCTTCCATTGTTCTCGGAATTCTGCTGTAATTTAAAAATACTTTGGAACTCTTCCATTGTTCTCGGAATTCTGCTGAAGTTTAAAAATGCTTTGGAACTCTTCCATTGTTCTGGGAATTCTGCTGAAGTTTAAAAAGGCTTTGGAACTCTTCCATTGTTCTCGATATACTGCTGAAGTTTAAAAATGCTATGGAACTCTTTCGTTGTTCTGGGAATTCTGCTGAAGTTTAAAAATGCTTTGGAACTCTTCCATTGTTCTCGGAATTCCGCTGATGATTAACAATGCTTTGGAACTCTTACATTGTTCTGGGAATTCTGCTGAAGTTTATAAATGCTTTTGAACTCTTCCATTGTTCTGGGAATTCTGCTGAAGTTTAAAAATGCTTTGGAACTCTTTCATTGTTCTCGGAATTCCGCTTAAATTTAACAATGCTTTGGAACTCTTCCATTGTTCAAGGAATTCCTCTGAAGTTTAACAATGCTTTGGAACTCTTTCATTGTTCTCGGAATTCTGCTGAAGTTTAAAAATGCTTTGGAACTCTTCCATTGTTCTGGGAATTCTGCTGAAGTTTAAAAATGCTTTGGAACTCCTCCATTGTTCTGGGCATTCTGCTGAAGTTTAAAAATGCTTTAGAACTCTTTCGTTGTTCTGGGAATTCTGCTGAAGTTTAAAAATGCTTTGGAACTCTTCCATTGGTCTCAGAATTCCGCTGATATTTATCAATGCTTTGGAACTCTTCCATTGTTCAGGAATTTCACTGAAGTATAAAAATGCTTTGGAACTCTTCCATTGTTTTCGGAATTCCGCTGTAATTTAAAAATGCTTTGGAACTCTTCCATTGTTCTCGGAAATATGCTAAAGTTTAAAAATGCTTTGGAACTCTTCCATTGTTCTCGGAATTCCGCTGATGTTTAACAATGCTTTGGAACACTACCAATGTGCTCGGAATTCTGCTGAAGTATAAAAATGCTTTGGAACTCTTCCATTGTTCTCGGATTTCCGCTGATGTTTAACAATGCTTTGGAACTCTTCCATTGTTCTGGGAATTCTGCTGAAGTTTAAAAATGCTTTGGAAAACTTTCATTGTTCTTGGAATTCTGCTGATGTTTAACAATGCTTTGGAATTCTTCCATTGTTCTCGGAATTCTGCTGAAGTTTAAAAATGCTTTGTAACTCTTCCATTGTTCTCGGAATTCTGTTGAAGTTAAAAAATGCTTTGGATCTCTTCTATTGTTCACGGAATTCCGCTGAAGTTTAAAAATGCTTTGGAACTCTTCCATTGTTCTCACAATTCCTCTGATGTTTAAAAATGCTTTGGAACTCTTCTATTGTTCTAGGAAATCCCCCTAAGTTTAAAAATGCTTTGGAAATCTTCTATTGTTCTCGGAATTTCACTGAAGATTAAAAATGCTTTGGAACTCTTCCAATGTTCTCTGAATTCTGCTGAAGTTTAAAAATGCTTTGGAAAACTTCCGTTTTTCTTGGAATTCCGCTGATGTTTAACAATGCTTTGGAATTCTTCCATTGTTCTCGTAATTCTGCTGTAATTTAGAAATGCTTTGGAACTCTTCCAATGTTCTCGGAATTCTGCTGAAGTTTAAAAATGCTTTGGAACTCTTCCATTGTTCTCGGATTTCCGTTGATGTTTAACAATGCTTTGGAATTCTTCCATTGTTCACGGAATTCCGCTGAAGTTTAAAAATGCTTTGGAACTCTTCCCTTGTTCTCAGAATCCCGCTGATGTTTATCAATACTTTGTAACTCTTCCATTGTTCAGGAATTTCACTGAAGTATAAAAATGCTTTGGAACTCTTCCATTGTTTTCGGAATTCCACTGTAATTTAAAAATGCTTTGGAACTCTTCCATTGTTCTCGGAATTATGCTAAAGTTTAAAAATGCTTTGGAACTCTTCCATTGTTCTCGGAATTCCGCTGATGTTGAACAATGCTTTGGAACACTACCAATGTGCTCGGAATTCTGCTGAAGTTTAAAAATGCTTTGGAACTCTTCCATTGTTCTCGGAATTCCGCTGATGTTTAACAATGCTTTGGAACTCTTCCATTGTTCTGGGAATTCTGCTGAAGTTTAAAAATGCTTTGGAATTCTTCCATTGTTCTCGGAATTCTGCTGAAGTTTAAAAATGCTTTGTAACTCTTCCATTGTTCTCGGAATTCTGTTGAAGTTAAAAAATGCTTTGGAACTCTTCTATTGTTCACGGAATTATGCTAAAGTTTAAAAATGCTTTGGAACTCTTCCATTGTTCTCAGAATTCCTCTGATGTTTAACAATGCTTTGGAACTCTTCCATTGTTCACGGAATTCCGCTGAAGTTTAAAAATGCTTTGGAACTCTTCCATTGTTCTCACATTTCCTCTGATGTTTAACAATGCTTTGGATCTCTTCCATTGTTCACGGAATTCCGCTGAAGTTTAAAAATGCTTTGTAACTCTTCCATTGTTCTCACAATTCCTCTGATGTTTAAAAATGCTTTGGAACTCTTCTATTGTTCTCGGAAATCCCCCTAAGTTAAAAAATGCTTTGGAACTCTCCCATTGTTCTCGTAATTCTGCTGTAATTTAGAAATGCTTTGGAACTCTTCCAATGTTCTCGGAATTCTGCTGAAGTTTAAAAATGCTTTGGAACTCTTCCATTGTTCTTGGAATTCTGCTGATGTTTAACAATGCTTTTGAATTCTTCCATTGTTCACGCAATTCCGCTGAAGTTTAAAAATGCTTTGGAACTCTTCCATTGTTCTCAGAATCCCGCTGATATTTATCAATGCTTTTGGAACTTTTCCATTGTTCAGGAATTTCACTGAAGTATAAAAATGCTTTGGAACTCTTCCATTGTTTTTGGAATTCCGCTGATGTTTAACAATGCTTTGGAGCACTTCCATTGTCCTCGGAAATCCGCTGATGTTTAACAATGCTTTGAAACTCTTCAATTGTTCTCGGAATTCTGCTGTAATTTAAAAATACTTTGGAACTCATCAATTGTTCTTGGAAATCCCCCTAAGTTAAAAAATGCTTTGGAACTCTTCCATTGTTCTCGTAATTCCGCTGTAATTTAGAAATGCTTTGGAACTCTTCCATTGTTCTCGGAATTCCGCTGAAGTTTAACAATGCTTTGGAACTCTTCCATTGTTCTCGGAATTCTGCTGAAGTTTAAAAACGCTTTGGAACTCCTCCATTGCTCTCGGAATTCTGCTGAAGTTTAAAAATCCTTTGAAACTCTTCCAGTGTTCACTGTATATGCTGAAGGTTAAAAATTCTTAGGACCTCTTCCATTGTTCTCAGAATTCCTCTGATGTTTAACAATGCTTTGGAACTTCCATTGTTCACGGAATTCTGCTGAAGTTTAACAATGCTTTGGAACGCTTCCATTGTTCTCGGAAATCCGCTGAACTTTAACAATGCTTTGGAACTCTTCCATTGTTCTCGGAATTCTGCTGTAATTTAAAAATACTTTGGAACTCTTCCATTGTTCTCGGAAATCCCCCTAAGTTAAACAATGCTTTGGAATTCTTCCATTGTTCTCGTAATTCTGCTGTAATTTAGAAATGCTTTGGAACTCTTCCAATGTTCTCGGAATTCTGCTGAAGTTTAAAAATGCTTTGGAACTCTTCCATTGTTCTCGGATTTCCGTTGATGTTTAACAATGCTTTGGAATTCTTCCATTGTTCACGGAATTCCGCTGAAGTTTAAAAATGCTTTGGAACTCTTCCCTTGTTCTCAGAATCCCGCTGATGTTTATCAATACTTTGTAACTCTTCCATTGTTCAGGAATTTCACTGAAGTATAAAAATGCTTTGGAACTCTTCCATTGTTTTCGGAATTCCACTGTAATTTAAAAATGCTTTGGAACTCTTCCATTGTTCTCGGAATTATGCTAAAGTTTAAAAATGCTTTGGAACTCTTCCATTGTTCTCGGAATTCCGCTGATGTTGAACAATGCTTTGGAACACTACCAATGTGCTCGGAATTCTGCTGAAGTTTAAAAATGCTTTGGAACTCTTCCATTGTTCTCGGAATTCCGCTGATGTTTAACAATGCTTTGGAACTCTTCCATTGTTCTGGGAATTCTGCTGAAGTTTAAAAATGCTTTGGAATTCTTCCATTGTTCTCGGAATTCTGCTGAAGTTTAAAAATGCTTTGTAACTCTTCCATTGTTCTCGGAATTCTGTTGAAGTTAAAAAATGCTTTGGAACTCTTCTATTGTTCACGGAATTATGCTAAAGTTTAAAAATGCTTTGGAACTCTTCCATTGTTCTCAGAATTCCTCTGATGTTTAACAATGCTTTGGAACTCTTCCATTGTTCACGGAATTCCGCTGAAGTTTAAAAATGCTTTGGAACTCTTCCATTGTTCTCACATTTCCTCTGATGTTTAACAATGCTTTGGATCTCTTCCATTGTTCACGGAATTCCGCTGAAGTTTAAAAATGCTTTGTAACTCTTCCATTGTTCTCACAATTCCTCTGATGTTTAAAAATGCTTTGGAACTCTTCTATTGTTCTCGGAAATCCCCCTAAGTTAAAAAATGCTTTGGAACTCTCCCATTGTTCTCGTAATTCTGCTGTAATTTAGAAATGCTTTGGAACTCTTCCAATGTTCTCGGAATTCTGCTGAAGTTTAAAAATGCTTTGGAACTCTTCCATTGTTCTTGGAATTCTGCTGATGTTTAACAATGCTTTTGAATTCTTCCATTGTTCACGCAATTCCGCTGAAGTTTAAAAATGCTTTGGAACTCTTCCATTGTTCTCAGAATCCCGCTGATATTTATCAATGCTTTTGGAACTTTTCCATTGTTCAGGAATTTCACTGAAGTATAAAAATGCTTTGGAACTCTTCCATTGTTTTTGGAATTCCGCTGATGTTTAACAATGCTTTGGAGCACTTCCATTGTCCTCGGAAATCCGCTGATGTTTAACAATGCTTTGAAACTCTTCAATTGTTCTCGGAATTCTGCTGTAATTTAAAAATACTTTGGAACTCATCAATTGTTCTTGGAAATCCCCCTAAGTTAAAAAATGCTTTGGAACTCTTCCATTGTTCTCGTAATTCCGCTGTAATTTAGAAATGCTTTGGAACTCTTCCATTGTTCTCGGAATTCCGCTGAAGTTTAACAATGCTTTGGAACTCTTCCATTGTTCTCGGAATTCTGCTGAAGTTTAAAAACGCTTTGGAACTCCTCCATTGCTCTCGGAATTCTGCTGAAGTTTAAAAATCCTTTGAAACTCTTCCAGTGTTCACTGTATATGCTGAAGGTTAAAAATTCTTAGGACCTCTTCCATTGTTCTCAGAATTCCTCTGATGTTTAACAATGCTTTGGAACTTCCATTGTTCACGGAATTCTGCTGAAGTTTAACAATGCTTTGGAACGCTTCCATTGTTCTCGGAAATCCGCTGAACTTTAACAATGCTTTGGAACTCTTCCATTGTTCTCGGAATTCTGCTGTAATTTAAAAATACTTTGGAACTCTTCCATTGTTCTCGGAAATCCCCCTAAGTTAAACAATGCTTTGGAATTCTTCCATTGTTCTCGTAATTCTGCTGTAATTTAGAAATGCTTTGGAACTCTTCCAATGTTCTCGGAATTCTGCTGAAGTTTAAAAATGCTTTGGAACTCTTCCATTGTTCTCGGATTTCCGTTGATGTTTAACAATGCTTTGGAATTCTTCCATTGTTCACGGAATTCCGCTGAAGTTTAAAAATGCTTTGGAACTCTTCCCTTGTTCTCAGAATCCCGCTGATGTTTATCAATACTTTGTAACTCTTCCATTGTTCAGGAATTTCACTGAAGTATAAAAATGCTTTGGAACTCTTCCATTGTTTTCGGAATTCCACTGTAATTTAAAAATGCTTTGGAACTCTTCCATTGTTCTCGGAATTATGCTAAAGTTTAAAAATGCTTTGGAACTCTTCCATTGTTCTCGGAATTCCGCTGATGTTGAACAATGCTTTGGAACACTACCAATGTGCTCGGAATTCTGCTGAAGTTTAAAAATGCTTTGGAACTCTTCCATTGTTCTCGGAATTCCGCTGATGTTTAACAATGCTTTGGAACTCTTCCATTGTTCTGGGAATTCTGCTGAAGTTTAAAAATGCTTTGGAATTCTTCCATTGTTCTCGGAATTCTGCTGAAGTTTAAAAATGCTTTGTAGCTCTTCCATTGTTCTCGGAATTCTGTTGAAGTTAAAAAATGCTTTGGAACTCTTCTATTGTTCACGGAATTATGCTAAAGTTTAAAAATGCTTTGGAACTCTTCCATTGTTCTCAGAATTCCTCTGATGTTTAACAATGCTTTGGAACTCTTCCATTGTTCACGGAATTCCGCTGAAGTTTAAAAATGCTTTGGAACTCTTCCATTGTTCTCACATTTCCTCTGATGTTTAACAATGCTTTGGATCTCTTCCATTGTTCACGGAATTCCGCTGAAGTTTAAAAATGCTTTGTAACTCTTCCATTGTTCTCACAATTCCTCTGATGTTTAAAAATGCTTTGGAACTCTTCTATTGTTCTCGGAAATCCCCCTAAGTTAAAAAATGCTTTGGAACTCTCCCATTGTTCTCGTAATTCTGCTGTAATTTAGAAATGCTTTGGAACTCTTCCAATGTTCTCGGAATTCTGCTGAAGTTTAAAAATGCTTTGGAACTCTTCCATTGTTCTTGGAATTCTGCTGATGTTTAACAATGCTTTTGAATTCTTCCATTGTTCACGCAATTCCGCTGAAGTTTAAAAATGCTTTGGAACTCTTCCATTGTTCTCAGAATCCCGCTGATATTTATCAATGCTTTTGGAACTTTTCCATTGTTCAGGAATTTCACTGAAGTATAAAAATGCTTGGAACTCTTCCATTGTTTTTGGAATTCCGCTGATGTTTAACAATGCTTTGGAGCACTTCCATTGTCCTCGGAAATCCGCTGATGTTTAACAATGCTTTGAAACTCTTCAATTGTTCTCGGAATTCTGCTGTAATTTAAAAATACTTTGGAACTCATCAATTGTTCTTGGAAATCCCCCTAAGTTAAAAAATGCTTTGGAACTCTTCCATTGTTCTCGTAATTCCGCTGTAATTTAGAAATGCTTTGGAACTCTTCCATTGTTCTCGGAATTCCGCTGAAGTTTAACAATGCTTTGGAACTCTTCCATTGTTCTCGGAATTCTGCTGAAGTTTAAAAACGCTTTGGAACTCCTCCATTGCTCTCGGAATTCTGCTGAAGTTTAAAAATCCTTTGAAACTCTTCCAGTGTTCACTGTATATGCTGAAGGTTAAAAATTCTTAGGACCTCTTCCATTGTTCTCAGAATTCCTCTGATGTTTAACAATGCTTTGGAACTTCCATTGTTCACGGAATTCTGCTGAAGTTTAACAATGCTTTGGAACGCTTCCATTGTTCTCGGAAATCCGCTGAACTTTAACAATGCTTTGGAACTCTTCCATTGTTCTCGGAAATCCGCTGAAGTTTAACAATGCTTTGGAACTCTTCCATTGTTCTCGGAATTCTACTGATGTTTAACAATGCTTTGGAACACTTCCAATGTTCTTGGAATTCTGCTGAAGTTTAAAAATGTTTTGGAACTCTTCCATTGTTCTCGGAATTCAACTGAAGTTTAAAAACGCTTTGGAACTCTTCCATTGTTCTCGGAATTCGGCTGATGTTTAACAATGCTTTGGAACTCTTCCGTTGTTCACAGAATACCTCTGAAGTTTAATAATGCTTTGGAACTCTTCTAATTTTCTCGGAATTCCGCTGAAGTTGAAAAATGCTTTTGTACTCTTCCATTGTTCTCAGAATTTCGCTGATGTTTAAAAATGCTTTGGAACTCTTGCATTATTCTCGAAATTCCACTGAAGTTTAAAAATGCTTTGGTACTTTTCCATTGTTCTCAGAATTCCGCTGATCTTTAACAATGCTTGGGTACTGTTCCATTTTTCAGGGATTTCTGCTGAAGTTTAAAAATACTTTGGAACTCTTCCATTGTTCTCGGAATTCCACTCAAGTTTAACAATGCTTTGGAATTCTTCCATTGTTCTCGGCATTCCATTGAAGTTCAACAATGCTTTGGAACTAGTCCATTGTTCACGGATATCCTCTGAAGTTTAAAAATGCTTTGGAACTCTTCCATTGTTCTCGGAATTCCACTGATGTTTAACAATGCTTTGGACCTCTTTCATTGTTCTCGCAATTATCCTGAAGTTTAAAAATGATTTGGAACTTGTCCATTGTGCACAGTATTCCGCTGATGTTTAACAATGCTTTGGAACTCTTCTATTGTTCTCGTCGTTCCGTTGATGTTTAGCAATGCTTTGGAACTTTTCTTTTGTTCACGGAATTACGCTGAAGTTTAAAAATGCTTTGGAACTCTTCCATTGTTTTTGGAATACCGCTGAAGTTTAAAAATGCTTTGGAACTCTTCCATTGTTCTCGGAAGTCTGCTGAAGTATAAAAATGCTATGGAACTCTTTTATTGTTCTCAGAATTCCGCTGAAGTTTAAAAATGCTTTGGAACTCTTCCATGGTTCTCGGAATTCTGTTGAAGTTAGAAAATGCTTTGGAACTCTTCTTTTGTTCACGGAATTATGCTAAAGTTTAAAATTGCTTTGGAACTCTTCCATTGTTCTCACAATTCCTCTGATGTTTAACAATGCTTTGGAACTCTTCCATTGTTCACGGAATTTCGCTGAAGTTTAAAAATGCTTTGGAACTCTTCCATTGTTCTTACAATTCCTCTGATGTTTAAAAATGCTTTGGAACTCTTCTATTGTTCTCGTAAATCCCCATAAGTTTAAAAATGCTTTGGAAATCTTCCATTGTTCTCGGAATTCCACTGAAGATTAAAAATGCTTTGGAACTCTTCCAATGTTCGCGGAATTCTGCTGAAGTTTAAAAATGCTTTGGAACTCTTCCATTCTTCTCAGAATTCAAATGAAGTTTAAAACTGCTTTGGAACTCTTCTATTATTCAAGGAATTCCACTGAAGATTAAAAATGCTTTGGAACTCTTCCAATGTTCTCGGAATTCTGCTGATGTCTAACAATGCTTTGGAATTCTTCCATTGTTCTCGGATTTCCGTTGATGTTTAACAATGCTTTGGAACTCTTCCATTGTTCTCGAAATTCTGCTGAAGTTTAAAAATGCTTTGGAAAACTTCCATTGTTCTCGGAATTCCGCTGATGTTTAACATTGCTTTGGAACTGTTCCATTGTTCAAGGAATGCCGCTGAAGTTTAATAATGCTTTGGAACTCTTCCATTGTTCAAGGAATTCCTCTGAAGTTTAACAATGCTTTTGAACTCTTCCATTGTTCTCGGAATTCTGATGGAGTTTAAAAATGCTTTGGAACTCTTCCATTGTTCTGGGAATTCTGCTGAAGTTTAAAAATGCTTTGGAACTCTTCCATTGTTCTCGATATACTGCTGAAGTTTAAAAATGCTATGGAACTCTTTCATTGTTCTGTGAATTCTGCTGAAGTTTAAAAATGCTTTGGAACTCTTCCATTGTTCTCGGAATTCCGCTGATGATTAACAATGCTTTGGAACTCTTACATTGTTCAAGGAATTCCTCTGAAGTTTATCAATGCTTTGGAACTCTTCCATTGTTCTCGGAATTCTGCTGAAGTTTAAAAATGCTTTGGAACTATTCCATTGTACTGGGAATTCTGCTGAAGTTTAAAAATGCTTTGGAACTCTTCCATTGTTCAGGAATTTCACTGAAGTATAAAAATGCTTTGGAACTCTTCCATTGTTTTCGGAATTCCGCTGTAATTTAAAAATGCTTTGGAACTCTTCCATTGTTCTCGGAATTATGCTAAAGTTTAAAAATTCTTTGGAACTCTTCCATTGTTCTCGGAATTCCGCTGATGTTTAACAATGCTTTGGAACACTACTAATGTGCTCGGAATTCTGCTGAAGTTTAAAAATGCTTTGGAACTCTTCCATTGTTCTCGGATTCCGCTGATGTTTAACAATGCTTTGGAACTTTTCCATTGTTCTGGGAATTCTGCTGAAGTTTAAAAATGCTTTGGAAAACTCTCATTGTTCTTGGAATTCTGCTGATGTTTAACAATGCTTTGGAATTCTTCCATTGTTCTCGGAATTCTGCAGAAGTTTAAAACCGCTTTGTAACTCTTCCATTGTTCTCGGAATTCCGCTGATGTTTAACAATGCTTTGGAACACTACCAATGTGCTCGGAATTCTGCTGAAGTTTAAAAATGCTTTGGAACTCTTCCATTGTTCTGGGAATTCTGCTGAAGTTTAAAAATGCTTTGGAAAACTCTCATTGTTCTTGGAATTCTGCTGATGTTTAACAATGCTTTGGAATTCTTCCATTGTTCTCGGAATTCTGCTGAAGTTTAAAACCGCTTTGTAACTCTTCCATTGTTCTCGGAATTCTGTTGAAGTTAAAAAATGCTTTGGAACTCTTCTATTGTTCACGGAATTATGCTAAAGTTTAAAAATGCTTTGGAACTCTTCCATTGTTCTCAGAATTCCTCTGATGTTTAACAATGCTTTGGAACTCTTCCATTGTACACGGAATTCCGCTGAAGTTTAAAAATGCTTTGGCACTCTTCCATTGTTCTCACAATTCCTCTGATGTTTAAAAATGCTTTGGAACTCTTCTATTGTTCTCGGAAATCCCCCTATGTTTAAAAATGCTTTGGAAATCTTCCATTGTTCTCGGAATTCCACTGAAGATTAAAAATGCTTTGGAACTCTTCCAATGTTCTCGGAATTCTGCTGAAGTTTAAAAATGCTTTGGAACTCTTTCATTCTTCTCAGAATTCCGATGAAGTTTAAAACTGCTTTGGAACTCTTCTATTATTCAAGGAATTCCACTGAAGATTAAAAATGCTTTGGAACTCTTCCAATGTTCTCGGAATTCTGCTGATGTTTAACAATGCTTTGGAATTCTTCCATTGTTCTCGGAATTCTGCTGAAGTTTAAAAATGCTTTGGAAAACTTCCATTGTTCTCGGAATTCCGCTGATGTTTAACATTTCTTTGGAACTCTTCCATTGTTCAAGGAATGCCGCTGAAGTTTAACAATGCTTTGGAACTCTTCCATTGTTCAAGGAATTCCTCTGAAGTTTAACAATGATTTGGAACTCTTCCATTGTTCTCGGAATTCTGCTGAAGTTTAACAATGCTTTGGAACTCTTCCATTGCTCTGGGAATTCTTCTGAAGTTTAAAAATGCTTTGGAACTCTTCCATTGTTCTCGATATACTGCTGAAGTTTAAAAATGCTTTGGTACTCTTCCATTGTTCTGGGAATTCTGCTGAAGTTTAAAAATGCTTTGGAACTCTTCCATTGTTCTGGGCATTCTGCTGAAGTTTAAAAATGCTTTAGAACTCTTTCGTTGTTCTGGGAATTCTGCTAAAGTTTAAAAATGCTTTGGAACTCTTCCCTTGTTCTCAGAATTCCGCTGATATTTATCAATGCTTTGGAACTCTTCCATTGTTCAGGAATTTCACTGAAGTATAAAAATGCTTTGGAACTCTTCCATTGTTTTCGGAATTCCGCTGTAATTTAAAAATGCTTTGGAACTCTTCCATTGTTCTCGGAATTATGCTAAAGTTTAAAAATGCTTTGGAACTCTTCCATTGTTCTCAGAATTCCTCTGATGTTTAACAATGCTTTGGCACGCTTCCATTGTTCACGGAATTCCGCTGAAGTTTAAAAATGCTTTGGAACTCTTCCATTGTTGTCACAATTCCTCTGATGTTTAAAAATGCTTTGGAACTCTTCTATTGTTCTCGGAAATCCCCGTAAGTTAAAAAATGCTTTGGAACTCTTCCATTGTTCTCGTAATTCTGCTGTAATTTAGAAATGCTTTGGAACTCTTCCAATGTTCTCGGAATTCTGCTGAAGTTTAAAAATGCTTTGGAACTCTTCCATTGTTCTCGGATTTCCGTTCATGTTTAATAATGCTTTGGAACTCTTCCATTGTTCTCGGAATTATGCTAAAGTTTAAAAATGCTTTGGAACTCTTCCATTGTTCTCGGAATTCCGCTGATGTTTAACAATGCTTTGGAACACTACCAATGTGCTCGGAATTCTGCTGAAGTTTAAAAATGCTTTGGAACTCTTCCATTGTTCTCGGAATTCCGCTGATGTTTAACAATGCTTTGGAACTCTTCCATTGTTCTGAGAATTCTGCTGAAGTTTAAAAATGCTTTGGAAAACTTTCATTGTTCTTGGAATTCTGCTGATGTTTAACAATGCTTTGGAATTCTTCCATTGTTCTCGGAATTCTGCTGAAGTTTAAAAACGCTTTGTAACTCTTCCATTGTTCTCGGAATTCTGTTGAAGTTAAAAAATGCTTTGGAACTCTTCTATTGTTCACGGAATTATGCTAAAGTTTAAAAATGCTTTGGAACTCTTCCATTGTTCTCAGAATTCCTCTGATGTTTAACAATGATTTAGAACTCTTCCATTGTTCACGGAATTCCGCTGAAGTTTAAAAATGCTTTGGAACTCTTCCATTGTTCTCACAATTCCTCTGATGTTTAACAATGCTTTGGAGCTCTTCCATTGTTCACGGAATTCCGCTGAAGTTTAAAAATGCTTTGGAACTCTTCCATTGTTCTCACAATTCCTCTGATGTTTAAAAATGCTTTGGTACTCTTCCATTGTTCTCGGATTTCCGTTGATGTTTAACAATGCTTTGAAACTCTTCCATTGTTCTCGGAATTCTGCTGAAGTTTAAAAATGCTTTGGAAAACTTCCATTGTTCTTGGAATTCTGCTAATCTTTCACAATGCTTTTGAATTCTTCCATTGTTCACGAAATTCCGCTGAAGTTTAAAAATGCTTTGGAACTCTTCCATTGTTCTCAGAATCCCGCTGATATTTATCAATGCTTTGGAACTTTTCCATTGTTCAGGAATTTCACTGAAGTATAAAAATGCTTTGGAACTCTTCCATTGTTTTTGGAATTCCGCTGATGTTTAACAGTGCTTTGGAGCACTTCCATTGTCCTCGGAAATCCGCTGATGTTTAACAATGCTTTGAAACTCTTCAATTGTTCTCGGAATTCTGCTGTAATTTAAAAATACTTTGGAACTCTTCCATTGTTCTTGGAAATCCCCCTAAGTTAAAAAATGCTTTGGAACTCTTCCATTGTTCTCGTAATTCCGCTGTAATTTAGAAATGCTTTGGAACTCTTCCATTGATCTCGGAATTCCACTGAAGTTTAAAAATGCTTAGGAACTCTTCCAATGTTCTCGGAATTCTGCTGAAGTTTAAAAATGCTTTGGAACTCTTCCATTCTTCTCAGAATTCCGATGAAGTTTAACACTGCTTTGGAACTCTTCTATTATTCAAGGAATTCCACTGAAGATTAAAAATGCTTTGGAACTCTTCCAATGTTCTCGGAATTCTGCTGATGTTTAACAATGCTTTGGAATTCTTCCATTGTTCTCGGATTTCCGTTGATGTTTAACAATGCTTTGGAACTCTTCCATTGTTCTCGGAATTCTGCTGAAGTTTAAAAATGCTTTGGAAAACTTCCATTGTTCTCGGAATTCCGCTGATGTTTAACATTGCTTTGGAACTCTTCCATTGTTCAAGGAATGCCGCTGAAGTTTAATAATGCTTTGGAACTCTTCCATTGTTCAAGGAATTCCTCTGAAGTTTAACAATGCTTTTGAACTCTTCCATTGTTCTCGGAATTCTGATGAAGTTTAAAAATGCTTTGGAACTCTTCCATTGTTCTGGTAATTCTGCTGAAGTTTAAAAATGCTTTGGAACTCTTCCATTGTTCTCGATATACTGCTGAAGTTTAAAAATGCTATGGAACTCTTTCATTGTTCTGTGAATTCTGCTGAAGTTTAAAAATGCTTTGGAACTCTTCCATTGTTCTCGGAATTCCGCTGATATTTAACAATGCTTTGGAACTCTTACATTGTTCAAAGAATTCCTCTGAAGTTTATCAATGCTTTGGAACTCTTCCATTGTTCTCGGAATTCTGCTGAAGTTTAAAAATGCTTTGGAACTCTTCCATTGTTCTGGGAATTCTGCTGAAGTTTAAAAATGCTTTGAAACTCTTCCATTGTTCTGGGCATTCTGCTGAAGTTTAAAAATGCTTTAGAAATCTTTCGTTGTTCTGGGAATTCTGCTGAAGTTTAAAAATGCTTTGGAACTCTTCCATTGTTCTCAGAATTCCGCTCATATTTATCAATGCTTTGGAACTCTTCCATTGTTAAGGAATTTCACTGAAGTATAAAAATGCTTTGGAACTCTTCCATTGTTTTCGGAATTCCGCTGTAATTTAAAAATGCTTTGGAACTCTTCCATTGTTCTCGGAATTATGCTAAAGTTTAAAAATGCTTTGGAACTCTTCCATTGTTCTCGTAATTCCGCTGATGTTTAGCAATGCTTTGGAACACTACCAATGTGCTCGGAATTCTGCTGAAGTTTAAAAATGCTTTGGAACTCTTCCATTGTTCTCGGAATTCCGCTGATGTTTAACAATGCTTTGGAACTTTTCCATTGTTCTGGGAATTCTGCTGAAGTTTATAAATGCTTTGGAAAACTCTCATTGTTCTTGGAATTCTGCTGATGTTTAACAATGCTTTGGAATTCTTCCATTGTTCTCGGAATTCTGCTGAAGTTTAAAACCGCTTTGTAACTCTTCCATTGTTCTCGGAATCCGCTGATGTTTAACAATGCTTTGGTACACTACCAATGTGCTCGGAATTCTGCTGAAGTTTAAAAATGCTTTGGAACTCTTCCATTGTTCTCGGAATTCCGCTGATGTTTAACAATGCTTTGGAACTTTTCCATTGTTCTGGGAATTCTGCTGAAGTTTAAAAATGCTTTGGAAAACTCTCATTGTTCTTGGAATTCTGCTGATGTTTAACAATGCTTTGGAATTCTTCCATTGTTCTCGGAATTCTGCTGAAGTTTAAAACCGCTTTGTAACTCTTCCATTGTTCTCGGAATTCTGTTGAAGTTAAAAAATGCTTTGGAACTCTTCTATTGTTCACGGAATTATGCTAAAGTTTAAAAATGCTTTGGAACTCTTCCATTGTTCTCAGAATTCCTCTGATGTTTAACAATGCTTTGGAACTCTTCCATTGTTCACGGAATTCCGCTGAAGTTTAAAAATGCTTTGGACTCTTCCATTGTTCTCACAATTCCTCTGATGTTTAAAAATGCTTTGGAACTCTTCTATTGTTCTCGGAAATCCCCCTAAGTTTAAAAATGCTTTGGAAATCTTACATTGTTCTTGGAATTCCACTGAAGATTAAAAATGCTTTGGAACACTTCCAATGTTCTCGGAATTCTGCTGAAGTTTAAAAATGCTTTGGAACTCTTTCATTCTTCTCAGAATTCCGATGAAGTTTAAAACTGCTTTGGAACTCTTCTATTATTCAAGGAATTCCACTGAAGATTAAAAATGCTTTGGAACTCTTCCAATGTTCTCGGAATTCTGCTGATGTTTAACAATGCTTTGGAATTCTTCCATTGTTCTCGGATTTCCGTTGATGTTTAACAATGCTTTGGAACTCTTCCATTGTTCTCGGAATTCTGCTGAAGTTTAAAAATGCTTTGGAAAACTTCCATTGTTCTCGGAATTCTGCTGATGTTTAACACTGCTTTGGAACTCTTCCATTGTTCAAGGAATGCCGCTGAAGTTTAACAATGCTTTGGAACTCTTCAATTGTTCAAGGAATTCCTCTGAAGTTTAACAATGCTTTGGAACTCTTCCATTGTTCTCGGAATTCTGCTGAAGTTTAAAAATGCTTTGGAACTCTTCCATTGTTCTGGGAATTCTGCTGAAGTTTAAAAATGCTTTGGAACTCTTCCATTGTTCTCGATATACTGCTGAAGTTTAAAAATGCTATGGAACTCTTTCATTGTTCTGGGAATTCTGCTGAAGTTTAAAAATGCTTTGGAACTCTTCCATTGTTCTCGGAATTCCGCTGATGATTAACAATGCTTTGAACTCTTACATTGTTCAAGGAATTCCTCTGAAGTTTATCAATGCTTTGGAACTCTTCCATTGTTCTCGGAATTCTGCTGAAGTTTAAAAATGCTTTGGTACTCTTCCATTGTTCTGGGAATTCTGCTGAAGTTTAAAAATGCTTTGGAACTCTTCCATTGTTCTGGGCATTCTGCTGAAGTTTAAAAATGCTTTAGAACTCTTTCGTTGTTCTGGGAATTCTGCTGAAGTTTAAAAATGCTTTGGAACTCTTCCCTTGTTCTCAGAATTCCGCTGATATTTATCAATGCTTTGGAACTCTTCCATTGTTCAGGAAGTTCACTGAAGTATAAAAATGCTATGGAACTCTTCCATTGTTTTCGGAATTCCGCTGTAATTTAAAAATGCTTTGGAACTCTTCCATTGTTCTCGGAATTATGCTAAAGTTTAAAAATGCTTTGGAACTCTTCCATTGTTCTCAGAACTCCTCTGATGTTTAACAATGCTTTGGAACTCTTCCATTGTTCACGGAATTCCACTGAAGTTTAAAAATGCTTTGGAACTCTTCCATTGTTCTCACAATTCCTCTGATGTTTAAAAATGCTTTGGAACTCTTCTATTGTTCTCGGAAATCCCCCTAAGTTAAAAAATGCTTTGGAACTCTTCCATTGTTCTCGTAATTCTGCTGTAATTTAGAAATGCTTTGGAACTCTTCCAATGTTCTCGGAATTCTGCTGAAGTTTAAAAATGCTTTGGAACTCTTCCATTGTTCTCGGATTTCCGTTCATGTTTAACAATGCTTTGGAACTCTTCCATTGTTCTCGGAATTATGCTAAAGTTTAAAAATGCTTTGGAACTCTTACATTGTTCTCGGAATTCCGCTGATGTTTAACAATGCTTTGGAACACTACCAATGTGCTCGGAATTCTGCTGAAGTTTAAAAATGCTTTGGAACTCTTCCATTGTTCTCGGAATTCCGCTGATGTTTAACAATGCTTTGGAACTCTTCCATTGTTCTGGGAATTCTGCTGAAGTTTAAAAATGCTTTGGAAAACTTTCATTGTTCTTGGAATTCTGCTGATGTTTAACAATGCTTTGGAATTCTTCCATTGTTCTCGGAATTCTGCTGAAGTTTAAAAACGCTTTGTAACTCTTCCATTGTTCTCGGAATTCTGTTGAAGTTAAAAAATGCTTTGGAACTCTTCTATTGTTCACGGAATTATGCTAAAGTTTAAAAATGCTTTGGAACTCTTCCATTGTTCTCAGAATTCCTCTGATGTTTAACAATGCTTTGGAACTCTTCCATTGTTCACGGAATTCCGCTGAAGTTTAAAAATGCTTTGGAACTCTTCCATTGTTCTCACAATTCCTCTGATGTTTAACAATGCTTTGGAACTCTTCCATTGTTCACGGAATTCCGCTGAAGTTTAAAAATGCTTTGGAATTCTTCCATTGTTCTCACAAATCCTCTGATGTTTAAAAATGCTTTGGTACTCTTCCATTGTTCTCGGATTTCCGTTGATGTTTAACAATGCTTTGGAACTCTTCCATTGTTCTTGGAATTCTGCTGAAGTTTAAAAATGCCTTGGAAAACTTCCATTGTTCTTGGAATTCTGCTGATCTTTAACAATGCTTTTGAATTCTTCCATTGTTCACGGAATTCCGCTGAAGTTTAAAAATGCTTTGGAACTTTTCGATTGTTCTCAGAATCCCGCTGATATTTATCAATGCTTTGGAACTTTTCCATTGTTAAGGAATTTCACTGAAGTATAAAAATGCTTTGGAACTCTTCCATTGTTTTTGGAATTCCGCTGATGTTTAACAATGCTTTGGAGCACTTCCATTGTCCTCGGAAATCGGCTGATGTTTAACAATGCTTTGAAACTCTTCAATTGTTCTCGGAATTCTGCTGTAATTTAAAAATACTTTGGAACTCTTCCATTGTTCTTGGAAATCCCCCTAAGTTAAAAAATGCTTTTGAACTCTTCCATTGTTCTCGTAATTCCGCTGTAATTTAGAAATGCTTTGGAACTCTTCCATTGTTCTCAGAATTCCGCTGAAGTTTAACAATGCTTTGGAACTCTTCCATTGTTCTTGGAATTCTGCTGAAGTTTAAAAACGCTTTGGAACTCTTCCATTGCTCTCGGAATTCTGCTGAAGTTTAAAAATCCTTTGAAACTCTTCCAGTGTTCACTGTATATACTGAAGGTTAAAAATTCTTAGGACCTCTTCCATTGTTCTCAGAATTCCTCTGATGTTTAACAATGCTTTGGAACTTCCATTGTTCACGGAATTCCGCTGAAGTTTAACAATGCTATGGAACGCTTCCATTGTTCTCGGAAATCCGCTGAACTTTATCAATGCTTTGGAACTCTTCCATTGTTCTCGGAAATCCGCTGAAGTTTAACAATGCTTTGGAACTCTTCCATTGTTCTCGGAATTCTACTGATGTTTAACAATGCTTTGGAACACTTCCAATGTTCTTGGAATTCTGCTGAAGTTTAAAAATGTTTTGGAACTCTTCCATTGTTCTCGGTATTCAACTGAAGTTTAAAAACGCTTTGGAACTCTTCCATTGTTCTCGGAATTCGGCTGATGTTTAACAATGCTTTGGAACTCTTCCGTTGTTCACAGAATACCTCTGAAGTTTAATAATGCTTTGGAACTCTTTAAATTTTCTCGGAATTCCGCTGAAGTTGAAAAATGCTTTTGTACTCTTCCATTGTTCTCAGAATTTCGCTGATGTTTAAAAATGCTTTGGAACTCTTGCATTATTCTCGGAATTCCACTGAAGTTTAAAAATGCTTTGGTACTTTTCCATTGTTCTCAGAATTCCGCTGATCTTTAACAATGCTTGGGAACTGTTCCATTTTTCAGGGATTTCCGCTGAAGTTTAAAAATACTTTGGAACTCTTCCATTGTTCTCGGAATTCCACTCATGTTTAACAATGCTTTGGAATTCTTCCATTGTTCTCGGAATTGTGCTGAAGTTTAAAAACGCTTTATAACTCTTCCATTGTTCTCGGAATTCTGTTGAAGTTAAAAAATGCTTTGGAACTCTTCTATTGTTCACGGAATTATGCTAAAGTTTAAAAATGCTTTGGAACTCTTCCATTGTTCTCAGAATTCCTCTGATGTTTAACAATGCTTTGGAACTCTTCCATTGTTCACGGAATTCCGCTGAAGTTTAAAAATGCTTTGGAACTCTTCCATTGTTCTCACAATTCCTCTGATGTTTAAAATGCTTTGGAACTCTTCTATTGTTCTCGGAAATCCCCCTAAGTTAAAAAATGCTTTGGAACTCTTCCATTGTTCTCGGAATTATGCTGAAGTTTAAAAATGCTTTGGAACTCTTCCATTGTTCTCGGAATTCTGCTGAAGTATAAAAATGCTTTGGAACTCTTCCATTGTTTTTGGAATTCCGCTGATGTTTAACAATGCTTTGGAGCACTTCCATTGTCCTCGGAAATCCGCTGATGTTTAACAATGCTTTGAAACTCTTCAATTGTTCTCGGAATTCTGCTGTAATTTAAAAATACTTTGGAACTCTTCCATTGTTCTTGGAAATCCCCCTAAGTTAAAAAATGCTTTGGAACTCTTCCATTGTTCTCGTAAATCCGCTGTAATTTAGAAATGTTTTGGAACTCTTCCATTGTTCTCGGAATTCCGCTGAAGTTTAACAATGCTTTGGAACTCTTCCAATGTTCTCGGAATTCTGCTGAAGTTTAAAAACGCTTTGGAACTCTTCCATTGCTCTCGGAATTCTGCTGGAGTTTAAAAATCCTTTGAAACTCTTCCAGTGTTCACTGTATATGCTGAAGGTTAAAAATTCTTAGGACCTCTTCCATTGTTCTCAGAATTCCTCTGATGTTTAACAATGCTTTGGAACTTCCATTGTTCACGGAATTCCGCTGAAGTTTAACAATGCTTTGGAACGCTTCCATTGTTCTCGGAAATCCCCTGAACTTTAACAATGCTTTGGAACTCTTCCATTGTTCTCGGAATTCTACTGATGTTTAACAATGCTTTGGAACACTTCCAATGTTCTTCTAATTCTACTGAAGTTTAAAAATGTTTTGGAACTCTTCCATTGTTCTCGGAATTCAACTGAAGTTTAAAAACGCTTTGGAACTCTTCCATTGTTCTCGGAATTCTGCTGATGTTTAACAATGCTTTGGAACTCTTCCGTTGTTCACAGAATACCTCTAAAGTTTAATAATGCTTTGGAACTCTTCCAATTTTCTCGGAATTCCGCTGAAGTTGAAAAATGCTTTTGTACTCTTCCATTGTTCTCAGAATTTCGCTGATGTTTAAAAATGCTTTGGAACACTTGCATTATTCTCGGAATTCCACTGAAGTTTAAAAATGCTTTGGTACTTTTCCATTGTTCTCGGAATTCCGCTGATCTTTAACAATGCTTGGGAACTGTTCCATTTTTCAGGGATTTCCGCTGAAGTTTAAAAATACTTTGGAACTCTTCCATTGTTCTCGGTATTCCACTCATGTTTAACAATGCTTTGGAACTCTTCCATAGTTCTCGGAATTATGCTAAAGTTTAAAAATGCTTTGGAACTCTTCCATTGTTCTCGGAATTCCGCTGATGTTTAAAAATGCTTTGGAGCTCTTCCATTGTTCTCGGCATTCCATTGAAGTTCAACAATGCTTTGGAACTAGTCCATTGTTCACGGATATCCTCTGAAGTTTAAAAATGCTTTGGAACTCTTCCATTGTTCTCGGAATTCCACTGAAGTTTAACAATGCTTTGGACCTCTTTCATTGTTCTCGCAATTATCCTGAAGTTTAAAAATGATTTGGAACTTGTCCATTGTGCACAGTATTCCGCTGATGTTTAACAATGCTTTGGAACTCTTCCATTGTTCTCGTCGTTCCGTTGATGTTTAGCAATGCTTTGGAACTTTTCTTTTGTTCACGGAATTACGCTGAAGTTTAAAAATGCTTTGGAACTCTTCCATTGTTTTTGGAATACCGCTGAAGTTTAAAAATGCTTTGGAACTCTTCCATTGTTCTCGGAAGTCTGCTGAAGTATAAAAATGCTATGGAACTCTTTTGTTGTTCTCAGAATTCCGCTGAAGTTTAAAAATGCTTTGGAACTCTTCCATAGTTCTCGGAATTCTGTTGAAGTTAAAAAATGCTTTGGAACTCTTCTATTGTTCACGGAATTATGCTAAAGTTTAAAAATGCTTTGGAACTCTTCCATTGTTCTCACAATTCCTCTGATGTTTAACAATGCTTTGGAACTCTTCCATTGTTCACGGAATTTCGCTGAAGTTTAAAAATGCTTCTGAACTCTTCCATTGTTCTCACAATTCCTCTGATGTTTAAAAATGCTTTGGAACTCTTCTATTGTTCTCGTAAATCCCCATAAGTTTAAAAATGCTTTGGAAATCTTCCATTGTTCTCGGAATTCCACTGAAGATTAAAAATGCTTTGGAACTCTTCCAATGTTCTCGGAATTCTGCTGAAGTTTAAAAATGCTTTGGAACTCTTCCATTCTTCTCAGAATTCCGATGAAGTTTAAAACTGCTTTGGAACTCTTCTATTATTCAAGGAATTCCACTGAAGATTAAAAATGCTTTGGAACTCTTCCAATGTTCTCGGAATTCTGCTGATGTTTAACAATGCTTTGGAATTCTTCCATTGTTCTCGGATTTCCGTTGATGTTTAACAATGCTTTGGAACTCTTCCATTGTTCTCGGAATTCTGCTGAAGTTTAAAAATGCTTTGGAAAACTTCCATTGTTCTCGGAATTCCGCTGATGTTTAACATTGCTTTGGAACTCTTCCATTGTTCAAGGAATGCCGCTGAAGTTTAACAATGCTTTGGAACTCTTCCATTGTTCAAGGAATTCCTCTGAAGTTTAACAATGCTTTTGAACTCTTCCATTGTTCTCGGAATTCTGATGAAGTTTAAAAATGCTTTGGAACTCTTCCATTGTTCTGGGAATTCTGCTGAAGTTTAAAAATGCTTTGGAACTCTTCCATTGTTCTCGATATACTGCTGAAGTTTAAAAATGCTATGGAACTCTTTCATTGTTCTGTGAATTCTGCTGAAGTTTAAAAATGCTTTGGAACTCTTCCATTGTTCTCGGAATTCCGCTGATGATTAACAATGCTTTGGAACTCTTACATTGTTCAAGGAATTCCTCTGAAGTTTATCAATGCTTTGGAACTCTTCCATTGTTCTCGGAATTCTGCTGAAGTTTAAAAATGCTTTGGAACTCTTCCATTGTTCTGGGAATTCTGCTGAAGTTTAAAAATGCTTTGGAACTCTTCCATTGTTCTGGGCATTCTGCTGAAGTTTAAAAATGCTTTAGAAATCTTTCGTTGTTCTGGGAATTCTTCTGAAGTTTAAAAATGCTTTGGAACTCTTCCATTGTTCTCAGAATTCCGCTGATATTTATCAATGCTTTGGAACTCTTCCATTGTTCAGGAATTTCACTGAAGTATAAAAATGCTTTGGAACTCTTCCATTGTTTTCGGAATTCCGCTGTAATTTAAAAATGCTTTGGAACTCTTCCATTGTTCTCGGAATTATGCTAAAGTTTAAAAATGCTTTGGAACTCTTCCATTGTTCGCGGAATTCCGCTGATGTTTAACAATGCTTTGGAACACTACCAATGTGCTCGGAATTCTGCTGAAGTTTAAAAATGCTTTGGAACTCTTCCATTGTTCTCCGAATTCCGCTGATGTTTAACAATGCTTTGGAACTTTTCCATTGTTCTGGGAATTCTGCTGAAGTTTAAAAATGCTTTGGAAAACTCTCATTGTTCTTGGAATTCTGCTGATGTTTAACAATGCTTTGGAATTCTTGCATTGTTCTCGGAATTCTGCTGAAGTTTAAAACCGCTTTGTAACTCTTCCATTGTTCTCGGAATTCTGTTGAAGTTAAAAAATGCTTTGGAACTCTTCTATTGTTCACGGAATTATGCTAAAGTTTAAAAATGCTTTGGAACTCTTCCATTGTTCTCAGAATTCCTCTGATGTTTAACAATGCTTTGGAACTCTTCCATTGTTCACGGAATTCCGCTGAAGTTTATAAATGCTTTGGAACTCTTCCATTCTTCTCACAATTCCTCTGATGTTTAAAATGCTTTGGAACTCTTCTATTGTTCTCGGAAATCCCCCTAAGTTAAAAAATGCTTTGGAACTCTTCCATTGTTCTCGTAATTCTGCTGTAATTTCGAAATGCTTTGGAAATCTTCCAATGTTCTCGGAATTCTGCTGAAGTTTAAAAATGCTTTGGAACTCTTCCATTGTTCTCGGATTTCCGTTGATGTTTAACAATGCTTTGGAACTCTTCCATTGTTCTCGGAATTCTACTGATGTTTAACAATGCTTTGGAACACTTCCAATGTTCTTGGAATTCTGCTGAAGTTTAAAAATGTTTTGGAACTCTTCCATTGTTCTCGGTATTCAACTGAAGTTTAAAAACGCTTTGGAACTCTTCCATTGTTCTCGGAATTCGGCTGATGTTTAACAATGCTTTGGAACTCTTCCGTTGTTCACAGAATACCTCTGAAGTTTAATAATGCTTTGGAACTCTTTCAATTTTCTCGGAATTCCGCTGAAGTTGAAAAATGCTTTTGTACTCTTCCATTGTTCTCAGAATTTCGCTGATGTTTAAAAATGCTTTGGAACTCTTGCATTATTCTCGGAATTCCACTGAAGTTTAAAAATGCTTTGGTACTTTTCCATTGTTCTCAGAATTCCGCTGATCTTTAACAATGCTTGGGAACTGTTCCATTTTTCAGGGATTTCCGCTGAAGTTTAAAATACTTTGGAACTCTTCCATTGTTCTCGGAATTCCACTCATGTTTAACAATGCTTTGGAATTCTTCCATTGTTCTCGGAATTGTGCTGAAGTTTAAAAACGCTTTATAACTCTTCCATTGTTCTCGGAATTCTGTTGAAGTTAAAAAATGCTTTGGAACTCTTCTATTGTTCACGGAATTATGCTAAAGTTTAAAAATGCTTTGGAACTCTTCCATTGTTCTCAGAATTCCTCTGATGTTTAACAATGCTTTGGAACTCTTCCATTGTTCACGGAATTCCGCTGAAGTTTAAAAATGCTTTGGAACTCTTCCATTGTTCTCACAATTCCTCTGATGTTTAAAATGCTTTGGAACTCTTCTATTGTTCTCGGAAATCCCCCTAAGTTAAAAAATGCTTTGGAACTCTTCCATTGTTCTCGTAATTCTGCTGTAATTTAGAAATGCTTTGGAAATCTTCCAATGTTCTCGGAATTCTGCTGAAGTTTAAAAATGCTTTGGAACTCTTCCATTGTTCTCACAATTCCTCTGATGTTTAAAAATGCTTTGGAACTCTTCTATTGTTCTCGTAAATCCCCATAAGTTTAAAAATGCTTTGGAAATCTTCCATTGTTCTCGGAATTCCACTGAAGATTAAAAATGCTTTGGAACTCTTCCAATGTTCTCGGAATTCTGCTGAAGTTTAAAAATGCTTTGGAACTCTTCCATTCTTCTCAGAATTCCGATGAAGTTTAAAACTGCTTTGGAACTCTTCTATTATTCAAGGAATTCCACTGAAGATTAAAAATGCTTTGGAACTCTTCCAATGTTCTCGGAATTCTGCTGATGTTTAACAATGCTTTGGAATTCTTCCATTGTTCTCGGATTTCCGTTGATGTTTAACAATGCTTTGGAACTCTTCCATTGTTCTCGGAATTCTGCTGAAGTTTAAAAATGCTTTGGAAAACTTCCATTGTTCTCGGAATTCCGCTGATGTTTAACATTGCTTTGGAACTCTTCCATTGTTCAAGGAATGCCGCTGAAGTTTAACAATGCTTTGGAACTCTTCCATTGTTCAAGGAATTCCTCTGAAGTTTAACAATGCTTTTGAACTCTTCCATTGTTCTCGGAATTCTGATGAAGTTTAAAAATGCTTTGGAACTCTTCCATTGTTCTGGGAATTCTGCTGAAGTTTAAAAATGCTTTGGAACTCTTCCATTGTTCTCGATATACTGCTGAAGTTTAAAAATGCTATGGAACTCTTTCATTGTTCTGTGAATTCTGCTGAAGTTTAAAAATGCTTTGGAACTCTTCCATTGTTCTCGGAATTCCGCTGATGATTAACAATGCTTTGGAACTCTTACATTGTTCAAGGAATTCCTCTGAAGTTTATCAATGCTTTGGAACTCTTCCATTGTTCTCGGAATTCTGCTGAAGTTTAAAAATGCTTTGGAACTCTTCCATTGTTCTGGGAATTCTGCTGAAGTTTAAAAATGCTTTGGAACTCTTCCATTGTTCTGGGCATTCTGCTGAAGTTTAAAAATGCTTTAGAAATCTTTCGTTGTTCTGGGAATTCTGCTGAAGTTTAAAAATGCTTTGGAACTCTTCCATTGTTCTCAGAATTCCGCTGATATTTATCAATGCTTTGGAACTCTTCCATTGTTCAGGAATTTCACTGAAGTATAAAAATGCTTTGGAACTCTTCCATTGTTTTCGGAATTCCGCTGTAATTTAAAAATGCTTTGGAACTCTTCCATTGTTCTCGGAATTATGCTAAAGTTTAAAAATGCTTTGGAACTCTTCCATTGTTCTCGGAATTCCGCTGATGTTTAACAATGCTTTGGAACACTACCAATGTGCTCGGAATTCTGCTGAAGTTTAAAAATGCTTTGGAACTCTTCCATTGTTCTCCGAATTCCGCTGATGTTTAACAATGCTTTGGAACTTTTCCATTGTTCTGGGAATTCTGCTGAAGTTTAAAAATGCTTTGGAAAACTCTCATTGTTCTTGGAATTCTGCTGATGTTTAACAATGCTTTGGAATTCTTCCATTGTTCTCGGAATTCTGCTGAAGTTTAAAACCGCTTTGTAACTCTTCCATTGTTCTCGGAATTCTGTTGAAGTTAAAAAATGCTTTGGAACTCTTCTATTGTTCACGGAATTATGCTAAAGTTTAAAAATGCTTTGGAACTCTTCCATTGTTCTCAGAATTCCTCTGATGTTTAACAATGCTTTGGAACTCTTCCATTGTTCACGGAATTCCGCTGAAGTTTATAAATGCTTTGGAACTCTTCCATTGTTCTCACAATTCCTCTGATGTTTAAAATGCTTTGGAACTCTTCTATTGTTCTCGGAAATCCCCCTAAGTTAAAAAATGCTTTGGAACTCTTCCATTGTTCTCGTAATTCTGCTGTAATTTCGAAATGCTTTGGAAATCTTCCAATGTTCTCGGAATTCTGCTGAAGTTTAAAAATGCTTTGGAACTCTTCCATTGTTCTCGGATTTCCGTTGATGTTTAACAATGCTTTGGAACTCTTCCATTGTTCTCGGAATTCTACTGATGTTTAACAATGCTTTGGAACACTTCCAATGTTCTTGGAATTCTGCTGAAGTTTAAAAATGTTTTGGAACTCTTCCATTGTTCTCGGTATTCAACTGAAGTTTAAAAGCGCTTTGGAACTCTTCCATTGTTCTCGGAATTCGGCTGATGTTTAACAATGCTTTGGAACTCTTCCGTTGTTCACAGAATACCTCTGAAGTTTAATAATGCTTTGGAACTCTTTCAATTTTCTCGGAATTCCGCTGAAGTTGAAAAATGCTTTTGTACTCTTCCATTGTTCTCAGAATTTCGCTGATGTTTAAAAATGCTTTGGAACTCTTGCATTATTCTCGGAATTCCACTGAAGTTTAAAAATGCTTTGGTACTTTTCCATTGTTCTCAGAATTCCGCTGATCTTTAACAATGCTTGGGAACTGTTCCATTTTTCAGGGATTTCCGCTGAAGTTTAAAATACTTTGGAACTCTTCCATTGTTCTCGGAATTCCACTCATGTTTAACAATGCTTTGGAATTCTTCCATTGTTCTCGGAATTGTGCTGAAGTTTAAAAACGCTTTATAACTCTTCCATTGTTCTCGGAATTCTGTTGAAGTTAAAAAATGCTTTGGAACTCTTCTATTGTTCACGGAATTATGCTAAAGTTTAAAAATGCTTTGGAACTCTTCCATTGTTCTCAGAATTCCTCTGATGTTTAACAATGCTTTGGAACTCTTCCATTGTTCACGGAATTCCGCTGAAGTTTAAAAATGCTTTGGAACTCTTCCATTGTTCTCACAATTCCTCTGATGTTTAAAATGCTTTGGAACTCTTCTATTGTTCTCGGAAATCCCCCTAAGTTAAAAAATGCTTTGGAACTCTTCCATTGTTCTCGTAATTCTGCTGTAATTTAGAAATGCTTTGGAAATCTTCCAATGTTCTCGGAATTCTGCTGAAGTTTAAAAATGCTTTGGAACTCTTCCATTGTTCTCGGATTTCCGTTGATGTTTAACAATGCTTTGGAACTCTTCCATTGTTCTCGGAATTCTGCTGAAGTTTAAAAATGCTTTGGAAAACTTCCATTGTTCTTGGAATTCTGCTGATGTTTAACAATGGTTTTGAATTCTTCCATTGTTCACGGAATTCCGCTGAAGTTTAAAAATGCTTTGGAAATCTTCCATTGTTCTCAGAATCCCGCTGATATTTATCAATGCTTTGGAACTTTTCCATTGTTCAGGAATTTCACTGAAGTATAAAAATGCTTTGGAACTTTTCCATTGTTTTTGGAATTCCGCTGATGTTTAACAATGCTTTGGAGCACTTCCATTGTCCTCGGAAATCCGCTGATGTTTAACAATGCTTTGAAACTCTTCAATTGTTCTCGGAATTCTGCTGTAATTTAAAAATACTTTGGAACTCTTCCATTGTTCTTGGAAATCCCCCTAAGTTAAAAAATGCTTTGGAACTCTTCCATTGTTCTCGTAAATCCGCTGTAATTTAGAAATGCTTTGGAACTCTTCCATTGTTCTCGGAATTCCGCTGAAGTTTAACAATGCTTTGGAACTCTTCCAATGTTCTCGGAATTCTGCTGAAGTTTAAAAACGCTTTGGAACTCTTCCATTGCTCTCGGAATTCTGCTGGAGTTTAAAAATCCTTTGAAACTCTTCCAGTGTTCACTGTATATGCTGAAGGTTAAAAATTCTTAGGACCTCTTCCATTGTTCTCAGAATTCCTCTGATGTTTAACAATGCTTTGGAACTTCCATTGTTCACGGAATTCCGCTGAAGTTTAACAATGCTTTGGAACGCTTCCATTGTTCTCGGAAATCCCCTGAACTTTAACAATGCTTTGGAACTCTTCCATTGTTCTCGGAATTCTACTGATGTTTAACAATGCTTTGGAACACTTCCAATGTTCTTGGAATTCTACTGAAGTTTAAAAATGTTTTGGAACTCTTCCATTGTTCTCGGAATTCAACTGAAGTTTAAAAACGCTTTGGAACTCTTCCATTGTTCTCGGAATTCTGCTGATGTTTAACAATGCTTTGGAACTCTTCCGTTGTTCACAGAATACCTATAAAGTTTAATAATGCTTTGGAACTCTTCCAATTTTCTCGGAATTCCGCTGAAGTTGAAAAATGCTTTTGTACTCTTCCATTGTTCTCAGAATTTCGCTGATGTTTAAAAATGCTTTGGAACACTTGCATTATTCTCGGAATTCCACTGAAGTTTAAAAATGCTTTGGTACTTTTCCATTGTTCTCGGAATTCCGCTGATCTTTAACAATGCTTGGGAACTGTTCCATTTTTCAGGGATTTCCGCTGAAGTTTAAAAATACTTTGGAACTCTTCCATTGTTCTCGGTATTCCACTCATGTTTAACAATGCTTTGGAACTCTTCCATAGTTCTCGGAATTATGCTAAAGTTTAAAAATGCTTTGGAACTCTTCCATTGTTCTCGGAATTCCGCTGATGTTTAAAAATGCTTTGGAGCTCTTCCATTGTTCTCGGCATTCCATTGAAGTTCAACAATGCTTTGGAACTAGTCCATTGTTCACGGATATCCTCTGAAGTTTAAAAATGCTTTGGAACTCTTCCATTGTTCTCGGAATTCCACTGAAGTTTAACAATGCTTTGGACCTCTTTCATTGTTCTCGCAATTATCCTGAAGTTTAAAAATGATTTGGAACTTGTCCATTGTGCACAGTATTCCGCTGATGTTTAACAATGCTTTGGAACTCTTCCATTGTTCTCGTCGTTCCGTTGATGTTTAGCAATGCTTTTTAACTTTTCTTTTGTTCACGGAATTACGCTGAAGGTTAAAAATGCTTTGGAACTCTTCCATTGTTTTTGGAATACCGCTGAAGTTTAAAAATGCTTTGGAACTCTTCCATTGTTCTCGGAAGTCTGCTGAAGTATAAAAATGCTATGGAACTCTTTTATTGTTCTCAGAATTCCGCTGAAGTTTAAAAATGCTTTGGAACTCTTCCATGGTTCTCGGAATTCTGTTGAAGTTAAAAAATGCTTTGGAACTCTTCTATTGTTCACGGAATTATGCTAAAGTTTAAAAATGCTTTGGAACTCTTCCATTGTTCTCACAATTCCTCTGATGTTTAACAATGCTTTGGAACTCTTCCATTGTTCACGGAATTTCGCTGAAGTTTAAAAATGCTTTGGAACTCTTCCATTGTTCTCACAATTCCTCTGATGTTTAAAAATGCTTTGGAACTCTTCTATTGTTCTCGTAAATCCCCATAAGTTTAAAAATGCTTTGGAAATCTTCCATTGTTCTCGGAATTCCACTGAAGATTAAAAATGCTTTGGAACTCTTCCAATGTTCTCGGAATTCTGCTGAAGTTTAAAAATGCTTTGGAACTCTTCCATTCTTCTCAGAATTCCGATGAAGTTTAAAACTGCTTTGGAACTCTTCTATTATTCAAGGAATTCCACTGAAGATTAAAAATGCTTTGGAACTCTTCCAATGTTCTCGGAATTCTGCTGATGTTTAACAATGCTTTGGAATTCTTCCATTGTTCTCGGATTTCCGTTGATGTTTAACAATGCTTTGGAACTCTTCCATTGTTCTCGGCATTCTGCTGAAGTTTAAAAATGCTTTGGAAAACTTCCATTGTTCTCGGAATTCCGCTGATGTTTAACATTGCTTTGGAACTCTTCCATTGTTCAAGGAATGCCGCTGAAGTTTAACAATGCTTTGGAACTCTTCCATTGTTCAAGGAATTCCTCTGAAGTTTAACAATGCTTTTGAACTCTTCCATTGTTCTCGGAATTCTGATGAAGTTTAAAAATGCTTTGGAACTCTTCCATTGTTCTGGGAATTCTGCTGAAGTTTAAAAATGCTTTGGATTTCTTCCATTGTTCTCGATATACTGCTGAAGTTTAAAAATGCTATGGAACTCTTTCATTGTTCTGTGAATTCTGCTGAAGTTTAAAAATGCTTTGGAACTCTTCCATTGTTCTCACAATTCCTCTGATGTTTAAAATGCTTTGGAACTCTTCTATTGTTCTCGGAATTCCGCTGATGATTAACAATGCTTTGGAACTCTTACATTGTTCAAGGAATTCCTCTGAAGTTTATCAATGCTTTGGAACTCTTCCATTGTTCTCGGAATTCTGCTGAAGTTTAAAAATGCTTTGGAACTCTTCCATTGTTCTGGGAATTCTGCTGAAGTTTAAAAATGCTTTGGAACTCTTCCATTGTTCTGGGCATTCTGCTGAAGTTTAAAAATGCTTTAGAAATCTTTCGTTGTTCTGGGAATTCTGCTGAAGTTTAAAAATGCTTTGGAACTCTTTCATTCTTCTCAGAATTCCGATGAAGTTTAAAACTGCTTTGGAACTCTTCTATTATTCAAGGAATTCCACTGAAGATTAAAAATGCTTTGGAACTCTTCCAATGTTCTCGGAATTCTGCTGAAGTTTAAAAATGCTTTGGAAAACTTCCATTGTTCTCGGAATTCCGCTTATGTTTAACATTGCTTTGGAACTCTTCCATTGTTCAAGGAATGCCGCTGAAGTTTAACAATGCTTTGGAACTCTTCCATTGTTCAAGGAATTCCTCTGAAGTTTAACAATGCTTTGGAACTCTTCCATTGTTCTCAGAATTCTACTGAAGTTTAACAATGCTTTGGAACTCTTCCATTGTTCTGGGAATTCTGCTGAAGTTTAAAAATGCTTTGGAACTCTTCCATTGTTCTCGATATACTGCTGAAGTTTAAAAATGCTATGGAACTCTTTCATTGTTCTGGGAATTCTGCTGAAGTTTAAAAATGTTTTGGAACTCTTCCATTGTTCTCGGAATTCCGCTGATGATTAACAATGCTTTGGAACTCTTACATTGTTCAAGGAATTCCTCTGAAGTTTATCAATGCTTTGGAACTCTTCCATTGTTCTCGGAATTCTGCTGAAGTTTAAAAATGCTTTGGTACTCTTCCATTGTTCTGGGAATTCTGCTGAAGTTTAAAAATGCTTTGGAACTCTTCCATTGTTCTGGGATTTCTGCTGAAGTTTAAAAATGCTTTAGAACTCTTTCATTGTTCTGGGAATTCTGCTGAAGTTTAAAAATGCTTTGGAACTCTTCCCTTGTTCTCAGAATTCCGCTGATATTTATCAATGCTTTGGAACTCTTCCATTGTTCAGGAATTTCACTGAAGTATAAAAATGCTATGGAACTCTTCCATTGTTTTCGGAATTCCGCTGTAATTTAAAAATGCTTTGGAACTCTTCCATTGTTCTCGGAATTATGCTAAAGTTTAAAAATGCTCTGGAACTCTTCCATTGTTCTCGGAATTCCGCTGATGTTTAACAATGCTTTGGAACACTAGCAATGTGCTCGGAATTCTGCTGAAGTTTAAAAATGCTTTGGAACTCTTCCATTGTTCTCAGAATTCCGCTGATGTTTAACAATGGTTTGGAACTTTTCCATTGTTCTGGGAATTCTGCTGAAGTTTAAAAATGCTTTGGAAAACTTTCATTGTTCTTGGAATTCTGCTGATGTTTAACAATGCTTTGGAACACTACCAATGTGCTTGGAATTCTGCTGAAGTTTAAAAATGCTTTGGAACTCTTCCATTGTTCTCAGAATTCCGCTGATGTTTAACAATGGTTTGGAACTTTTCCATTGTTCTGGGAATTCTGCTGAAGTTTAAAAATGCTTTGGAAAACTTTCATTGTTCTTGGAATTCTGCTGATGTTTAACAATGCTTTGGAATTCTTCCATTGTTCTCGGAATTCTGCTGAAGTTTAAAACCGCTTTGTAACTCTTCCATTGTTCTCGGAATTTTGTTGAAGTTAAAAAATGCTTTGGAACTCTTCTATTGTTCACGGAATTATGCTAAAGTTTAAAAATGCTTTGGAACTCTTCCATTGTTCTCAGAATTCCTCTGATGTTTAACAATGCTTCGGAACTCTTCCATTGTTCACGGAATTCCGCTGAAGTTTAAAAATGCTTTGGAACTCTTCCATTGTTCTCACAATTCCTCTGATGTTTAAAAATGCTTTGGAACTCTTCTATTGTTCTCGGAAATCCCCCTAAGTTTAAAAATGCTTTGGAAATCTTCCATTGTTCTCGGAATTCCACTGAAGATTAAAAATGCTTTGGAACTCTTCCAATGTTCTCGGAATTCTGCTGAAGTTTAAAAATGCTTTGGAACTCTTTCATTCTTCTCAGAATTCCGTTGAAGTTTAAAACTGCTTTGGAACTCTTCTATTATTCAAGGAATTCCACTGAAGATTAAAAATGCTTTGGAACTCTTCCATTGTTCTGGGCATTCTGCTGAAGTTTAAAAATGCTTTAGAAATCTTTCGTTGTTCTGGGAATTCTGCTGAAGTTTAAAAATGCTTTGGAACTCTTCCATTGTTCTCAGAATTCCGCTGATATTTATCAATGCTTTGGAACTCTTCCATTGTTCAGGAATTTCACTGAAGTATAAAAATGCTTTGGAACTCTTCCATTGTTTTTGGAATTCCGCTGTAATTTAAAAATGCTTTGGAACTCTTCCATTGTTCTCGGAATTATGCTAAAGTTTAAAAATGCTTTGGAACTCTTCCATTGTTCTCGGAATTCCGCTGATGTTTAACAATGCTTTGGAACACTACCAATGTGCTCGGAATTCTGCTGAAGTTTAAAAATGCTTTGGAACTCTTCCATTGTTCTCGGAATTCCGCTGATGTTTAACAATGCTTTGGAACTTTTCCATTGTTCTGGGAATTCTGCTGAAGTTTAAAAATGCTTTGGAAAACTCTCATTGTTCTTGGAATTCTGCTGATGTTTAACAATGCTTTGGAATTCTTCCATTGTTCTCGGAATTCTGCTGAAGTTTAAAACCGCTTAGTAACTCTTCCATTGTTCTCGGAATTCCGCTGATGTTTAACAATGCTTTGGAACACTACCAATGTGCTCGGAATTCTACTGAAGTTTAAAAATGCTTTGGAACTCTTCCATTGTTCTCGGAATTCCGCTGATGTTTAACAATGCTTTGGAACTTTTCCATTGTTCTGGGAATTCTGCTGAAGTTTAAAAATGCTTTGGAAAACTCTCATTGTTCTTGGAATTCTGCTGATGTTTAACAATGCTTTGGAATTCTTCCATTGTTCTCGGAATTCTGCTGAAGTTTAAAACCGCTTTGTAACTCTTCCATTGTTCTCGGAATTCTGTTGAAGTTAAAAAATGCTTTGGAACTCTTCTATTGTTCACGGAATTATGCAAAAGTTTAAAAATGCTTTGGAACTCTTCCATTGTTCTCAGAATTCCTCTGATGTTTAACAATGCTTTGGAACTCTTCCATTGTTCAAGGAATGCCGCTGAAGTTTAACAATGCTTTGGAACTCTTCCATTGTTCAAGGAATTCCTCTGAAGTTTAACAATGCTTTTGAACTCTTCCATTGTTCTCGGAATTCTGATGAAGTTTAAAAATGCTTTGGAACTCTTCCATTGTTCTGGGAATTCTGCTGAAGTTTAAAAATGCTTTGGAACTCTTCCATTGTTCTCGATATACTGCTGAAGTTTAAAAATGCTATGGAACTCTTTCATTGTTCTGTGAATTCTGCTGAAGTTTAAAAATGCTTTGGAACTCTTCCATTGTTCTCACAATTCCTCTGATGTTTAAAATGCTTTGGAACTCTTCTATTGTTCTCGGAATTCCGCTGATGATTAACAATGCTTTGGAACTCTTACATTGTTCAAGGAATTCCTCTGAAGTTTATCAATGCTTTGGAACTCTTCCATTGTTCTCGGAATTCTGCTGAAGTTTAAAAATGCTTTGGAACTCTTCCATTGTTCTGGGAATTCTGCTGAAGTTTAAAAATGCTTTGGAACTCTTCCATTGTTCTGGGCATTCTGCTGAAGTTTAAAAATGCTTTAGAAATCTTTCGTTGTTCTGGGAATTCTGCTGAAGTTTAAAAATGCTTTGGAACTCTTTCATTCTTCTCAGAATTCCGATGAAGTTTAAAACTGCTTTGGAACTCTTCTATTATTCAAGGAATTCCACTGAAGATTAAAAATGCTTTGGAACTCTTCCAATGTTCTCGGAATTCTGCTGAAGTTTAAAAATGCTTTGGAAAACTTCCATTGTTCTCGGAATTCCGCTTATGTTTAACATTGCTTTGGAACTCTTCCATTGTTCAAGGAATGCCGCTGAAGTTTAACAATGCTTTGGAACTCTTCCATTGTTCAAGGAATTCCTCTGAAGTTTAACAATGCTTTGGAACTCTTCCATTGTTCTCAGAATTCTACTGAAGTTTAACAATGCTTTGGAACTCTTCCATTGTTCTGGGAATTCTGCTGAAGTTTAAAAATGCTTTGGAACTCTTCCATTGTTCTCGATATACTGCTGAAGTTTAAAAATGCTATGGAACTCTTTCATTGTTCTGGGAATTCTGCTGAAGTTTAAAAATGTTTTGGAACTCTTCCATTGTTCTCGGAATTCCGCTGATGATTAACAATGCTTTGGAACTCTTACATTGTTCAAGGAATTCCTCTGAAGTTTATCAATGCTTTGGAACTCTTCCATTGTTCTCGGAATTCTGCTGAAGTTTAAAAATGCTTTGGTACTCTTCCATTGTTCTGGGAATTCTGCTGAAGTTTAAAAATGCTTTGGAACTCTTCCATTGTTCTGGGATTTCTGCTGAAGTTTAAAAATGCTTTAGAACTCTTTCATTGTTCTGGGAATTCTGCTGAAGTTTAAAAATGCTTTGGAACTCTTCCCTTGTTCTCAGAATTCCGCTGATATTTATCAATGCTTTGGAACTCTTCCATTGTTCAGGAATTTCACTGAAGTATAAAAATGCTATGGAACTCTTCCATTGTTTTCGGAATTCCGCTGTAATTTAAAAATGCTTTGGAACTCTTCCATTGTTCTCGGAATTATGCTAAAGTTTAAAAATGCTCTGGAACTCTTCCATTGTTCTCGGAATTCCGCTGATGTTTAACAATGCTTTGGAACACTAGCAATGTGCTCGGAATTCTGCTGAAGTTTAAAAATGCTTTGGAACTCTTCCATTGTTCTCAGAATTCCGCTGATGTTTAACAATGGTTTGGAACTTTTCCATTGTTCTGGGAATTCTGCTGAAGTTTAAAAATGCTTTGGAAAACTTTCATTGTTCTTGGAATTCTGCTGATGTTTAACAATGCTTTGGAACACTACCAATGTGCTTGGAATTCTGCTGAAGTTTAAAAATGCTTTGGAACTCTTCCATTGTTCTCAGAATTCCGCTGATGTTTAACAATGGTTTGGAACTTTTCCATTGTTCTGGGAATTCTGCTGAAGTTTAAAAATGCTTTGGAAAACTTTCATTGTTCTTGGAATTCTGCTGATGTTTAACAATGCTTTGGAATTCTTCCATTGTTCTCGGAATTCTGCTGAAGTTTAAAACCGCTTTGTAACTCTTCCATTGTTCTCGGAATTTTGTTGAAGTTAAAAAATGCTTTGGAACTCTTCTATTGTTCACGGAATTATGCTAAAGTTTAAAAATGCTTTGGAACTCCTCCATTGTTCTCAGAATTCCTCTGTTGTTTAACAATGCTTCGGAACTCTTCCATTGTTCACGGAATTCCGCTGAAGTTTAAAAATGCTTTGGAACTCTTCCATTGTTCTCACAATTCCTCTGATGTTTAAAAATGCTTTGGAACTCTTCTATTGTTCTCGGAAATCCCCCTAAGTTTAAAAATGCTTTGGAAATCTTCCATTGTTCTCGGAATTCCACTGAAGATTAAAAATGCTTTGGAACTCTTCCAATGTTCTCGGAATTCTGCTGAAGTTTAAAAATGCTTTGGAACTCTTTCATTGTTCTGGGAATTCTGCTGAAGTTTAAAAATGCTTTGGAACTCTTCCATTGTTCTCAGAATTCCACTGATATTTATCAATGCTTTGGAACTCTTCCATTGTTCAGGAATTTCACTGAAGTATAAAAATGCTTTGGAACTCTTCCATTGTTTTTGGAATTCCGCTGTAATTTAAAAATGCTTTGGAACTCTTCCATTGTTCTCGGAATTATGCTAAAGTTTAAAAATGCTTTGGAACTCTTCCATTGTTCTCGGAATTCCGCTGATATTTAACAATGCTTTGGAACACTACCAATGTGCTCGGAATTCTGCTGAAGTTTAAAAATGCTTTGGAACTCTTCCATTGTTCTCGGAATTCCGCTGATGTTTAACAATGCTTTGGAACTTTTCCATTGTTCTGGGAATTCTGCTGAAGTTTAAAAATGCTTTGGAAAACTCTCATTGTTCTTGGAATTCTGCTGATGTTTAACAATGCTTTGGAATTCTTCCATTGTTCTCGGAATTCTGCTGAAGTTTAAAACCGCTTAGTAACTCTTCCATTGTTCTCGGAATTCCGCTGATGTTTAACAATGCTTTGGAACACTACCAATGTGCTCGGAATTCTACTGAAGTTTAAAAATGCTTTGGAACTCTTCCATTGTTCTCGGAATTCCGCTGATGTTTAACAATGCTTTGGAACTTTTCCATTGTTCTGGGAATTCTGCTGAAGTTTAAAAATGCTTTGGAAAACTCTCATTGTTCTTGGAATTCTGCTGATGTTTAACAATGCTTTGGAATTCTTCCATTGTTCTCGGAATTCTGCTGAAGTTTAAAACCGCTTTGTAACTCTTCCATTGTTCTCGGAATTCTGTTGAAGTTAAAAAATGCTTTGGAACTCTTCTATTGTTCACGGAATTATGCAAAAGTTTAAAAATGCTTTGGAACTCTTCCATTGTTCTCAGAATTCCTCTGATGTTTAACAATGCTTTGGAACTCTTCCATTGTTCACGGAATTCCGCTGAAGTTTAAAAATGCTTTGGAACTCTTCCATTGTTCTCACAATTCCTCTGATGTTTAAAAATGCTTTGGAACTCTTCTATTGTTCTCGGAAATCCTTATAAGTTTAAAAATGCTTTGGAAATCTTCCATTTTTCTCGGAATTCCACTGAAGATTAAAAATGCTTTGGAACTCTTCCAATGTTCTCGGAATTCTGCTGAAGTTTAAAAATGCTTTGGAACTCTTTAATTCTTCTCAGAATTCCGATGAAGTTTAAAACTGCTTTGGAACTCTTCTATTATTCAAGGAATTCCACTGAAGATTAAAAATGCTTTGAAACTCTTCCAATGTTCTCGGAATTCTGCTGATGTTTAACAATGCTTTGGAATTCTTCCATTGTTCTCGGATTTCCGTTGATGTTTAACAATGCTTTGGAACTCTTCCATTGTTCTCGGAATTCTGCTGAAGTTTAAAAATGCTTTGGAAAACTTCCATTGTTCTCGGAATTCCGCTTATGTTTAACATTGCTTTGGAACTCTTCCATTGTTCAAGGAATGCCGCTGAAGTTTAACAATGCTTTGGAACTCTTCCATTGTTCAAGGAATTCCTCTGAAGTTTAACAATGCTTTGGAACTCTTCCATTGTTCTCAGAATTCTACTGAAGTTTAACAATGCTTTGGAACTCTTCCATTGTTCTGGGAATTCTGCTGAAGTTTAAAAATGCTTTGGAACTCTTCCATTGTTCTCGATATACTGCTGAAGTTTAAAAATGCTTTGGAACTCTTTCATTGTTCTGGGAATTCTGCTGAAGTTTAAAAATGCTTTGGAACTCTTCCATTGTTCTCGGAATTCCGCTGATGATTAACAATGCTTTGGAACTCTTACATTGTTCAAGGAATTCCTCTGAAGTTTAACAATGCTTTGGAACTCTTCCATTGTTCTCGGAATTCTGCTGAACTTTAAAAATGCTTTGGTACTCTTCCATTGTTCTGGGAATTCTGCTGAAGTTTAAAAATGCTTTAGAACTCTTTCATTGTTCTGGGAATTCTGCTGAAGTTTAAAAATGCTTTAGAACTCTTTCATTGTTCTGGGAATTCTGCTGAAGTTTAAAAATGCTTTGGAACTCTTCCCTTGTTCTCAGAATTCCGCTGATATTTATCAATGCTTTGGAACTCTTCCATTGTTCAGGAATTTCACTGATGTATAAAAATGCTATGGAACTCTTCCATTGTTTTCGGAATTCCGCTGTAATTTAAAAATGCTTTGGAACTCTTCCATTGTTCTCGGAATTATGCTAAAGTTTAAAAATGCTCTGGAACTCTTCCATTGTTCTCGGAATTCCGCTGATGTTTAACAATGCTTTGGAACACTACCAATGTGCTCGGAATTCTGCTGAAGTTTAAAAATGCTTTGGAACTCTTCCATTGTTCTCAGAATTCCGCTGATGTTTAACAATGGTTTGGAACTTTTCCATTGTTCTGGGAATTCTGCTGAAGTTTAAAAATGCTTTGGAAAACTTTCATTGTTCTTGGAATTCTGCTGATGTTTAACAATGCTTTGGAACACTACCAATGTGCTTGGAATTCTGCTGAAGTTTAAAAATGCTTTGGAACTCTTCCATTGTTCTCAGAATTCCGCTGATGTTTAACAATGGTTTGGAACTTTTCCATTGTTCTGGGAATTCTGCTGAAGTTTAAAAATACTTTGGAAAACTTTCATTGTTCTTGGAATTCTGCTGATGTTTAACAATGCTTTGGAATTCTTCCATTGTTCTCGGAATTCTGCTGAAGTTTAAAAACGCTTTGTAACTCTTCCATTGTTCTCGGAATTCTGTTGAAGTTAAAAAATGCTTTGGAACTCTTCTATTGTTCACGGAATTATGCTAAAGTTTAAAAATGCTTTGGAACTCTTCCATTGTTCTCAGAATTCCTCTGATGTTTAACAATGCTTTGGAACTCTTCCATTGTTCATGGAATTCCACTGAAGTTTAAAAAAACTTTGGAACTCTTCCATTGTTCTCACAATTCCTCTGATGTTTAACAATGCTTTGGAACTCTTCCATTGTTCACGGAATTCCGCTGAAGTTTAAAAATGCTTTGGAACTCTTCCATTGTTCTCACAATTCCTCTGATGTTTAAAAATGCCTTGGAACTCTTCTATTGTTCTCGGAAATCCCCCTAAGTTTAAAAATGCTTTAGAAATCTTCCATTGTTCTCGGAATTCCACTGAAGATTAAAAATGCTTTGGAACTCTTCCAATGTTCTCGGAATTCTGCCGAAGTTTAAAAATGCTTTGGAACTCTTCCATTGTTCTCGGATTTCCATTGATGTTTAACAATGCTTTGGAACTCTTCCATTGTTCTCGGAATTCTGCTGAAGTTTAAAAATGCTTTGGAAAACTTCCATTGTTCTTGGAATTCCGCTGATGTTTAACAATGCTTTGGAATTCTTCCATTGTTCACGGAATTCTGCTGAAGTTTAAAAATGCTTTGGAACTCTTCCATTGTTCTCAGAATCCCGCTGATATTTATCAATGCTTTGGAACTTTTCCATTGTTCAGGAATTTCACTGAAGTATAAAAATGCTTTGGAACTCTTCCATTGTTTTTGGAATTCCGCTGATGTTTAACAATGCTTTGGAGCACTTCCATTGTCCTCGGAAATCCGCTGATGTTTAACAATGCTTTGAAACTCTTCCATTGTTCTCGGAATTCTGCTGTAATTTAAAAATACTTTGGAACTCTTCCATTGTTCTCGGAAATCCCCCTAAGTTAAAAAATGCTTTGGAACTCTTTCATTGTTCTCGTAATTCTGCTGTAATTTAGAAATGCTTTGGAACTCTTCTATTGTTCTCGGAAATCGCCCTAAGTTTAAAAATGCTTTAGAAATCTTCCATTGTTCTCGGAATTCCACTGAAGATTAAAAATGCTTTGGAACTCTTCCAATGTTCTCGGAATTCTGCTGAAGTTTAAAAATGCTTTGGAACTCTTCCATTGTTCTCGGATTTCCGTTGATGTTTAAAAATGCTTTGGAACTCTTCCATGGTTCTCGGAATTCTGCTGAAGTTTAAAAATGCTTTGGAAAACTTCCATTGTTCTTAGAATTCCGCTGATGTTTAACAATGCTTTGGAATTCTTCCATTGTTCATGGAATTCCGCTGAAGTTTAAAAATGCTTTGGAACTCTTCCATTGTTCTCAGAATCCCGCTGATATTTATCAATGCTTTGGAACTTTTCCATTGTTCAGGAATTTCACTGTAGTATAAAAATGCTTTGGAACTCTTCCATTGTTTTTGGAATTCCGCTGATGTTTAACAATGCTTTGGAGCACTTCCATTGTCCTCGGAAATCCGCTGATGTTTAACAATGCTTTGAAACTATTCAATTGTACTCGGAATTCTGCTGAAGTTTAAAAACGCTTTGGAACTCTTCCATTGTTCTCGGAATTCTGCTGAAGTTTAACAATGCTTTGGAACTCTTCCATTGTTCTCGGAATTCTGCTGAAGTTTAAAAACGCTTTGGAACTCTTCCATTGTTCTCGGAATTCTGCTGAAGTTTAAAAATGCTTTGGAAACTCTTCCATTGTTCACTGTATATGCTGAAGATTAAAAATGCTTTGGAACTCTTCCATTGTTCTGGGCATTCTGCTGAAGTTTAAAAATGCTTTAGAAATCTTTCGTTGTTCTGGGAATTCTGCTGAAGTTTAAAAATGCTTTGGAACTCTTCCATTGTTCTCAGAATTCCGCTGATATTTATCAATGCTTTGGAACTCTTCCATTGTTCAGGAATTTCACTGAAGTATAAAAATGCTTTGGAACTCTTCCATTGTTTTCGGAATTCCGCTGTAATTTAAAAATGCTTTGGAACTCTTCCATTGTTCTCGGAATTATGCTAAAGTTTAAAAATGCTTTGGAACTCTTCCATTGTTCTTGGAATTCCGCTGATGTTTAACAATGCTTTGGAACACTACCAATGTGCTCGGAATTCTGCTGAAGTTTAAAAATGCTTTGGAACTCTTCCATTGTTCTCGGAATTCCGCTGATGTTTAACAATGCTTTGGAACTTTTCCATTGTTCTGGGAATTCTGCTGAAGTTTAAAAATGCTTTGGAAAACTCTCATTGTTCTTGGAATTCTGCTGATGTTTAACAATGCTTTGGAATTCTTCCATTGTTCTCGGAATTCTGCTGAAGTTTAAAACCGCTTAGTAACTCTTCCATTGTTCTCGGAATTCCTCTGATGTTTAACAATGCTTTGGAACACTACCAATGTGCTCGGAATTCTGCTGAAGTTTAAAAATGCTTTGGAACTCTTCCATTGTTCTCGGAATTCCGCTGATGTTTAACAATGCTTTGGAACTTTTCCATTGTTCTGGGAATTCTGCTGAAGTTTAAAAATGCTTTGGAAAACTCTCATTGTTCTTGGAATTCTGCTGATGTTTAACAATGCTTTGGAATTCTTCCATTGTTCTCGGAATTCTGCTGAAGTTTAAAACCGCTTTGTAACTCTTCCATTGTTTTCGGAATTCCGCTGTAATTTAAAAATGCTTTGGAACTCTTCCATTGTTCTCGGAATTATGCTAAAGTTTAAAAATGCTCTGGAACTCTTCCATTGTTCTCGGAATTCCGCTGATGTTTAACAATGCTTTGGAACACTAGCAATGTGCTCGGAATTCTGCTGAAGTTTAAAAATGCTTTGGAACTCTTCCATTGTTCTCAGAATTCCGCTGATGTTTAACAATGGTTTGGAACTTTTCCATTGTTCTGGGAATTCTGCTGAAGTTTAAAAATGCTTTGGAAAACTTTCATTGTTCTTGGAATTCTGCTGATGTTTAACAATGCTTTGGAACACTACCAATGTGCTTGGAATTCTGCTGAAGTTTAAAAATGCTTTGGAACTCTTCCATTGTTCTCAGAATTCCGCTGATGTTTAACAATGCTTTGGAACTTTTCCATTGTTCTGGGAATTCTGCTGAAGTTTAAAAATGCTTTGGAAAACTTTCATTGTTCTTGGAATTCTGCTGATGTTTAACAATGCTTTGGAATTCTTCCATTGTTCTCGGAATTCTGCTGAAGTTTAAAACCGCTTTGTAACTCTTCCATTGTTCTCGGAATTTTGTTGAAGTTAAAAAATGCTTTGGAACTCTTCTATTGTTCACGGAATTATGCTAAAGTTTAAAAATGCTTTGGAACTCTTCCATTGTTCTCAGAATTCCTCTGATGTTTAACAATGCTTCGGAACTCTTCCATTGTTCACGGAATTCCGCTGAAGTTTAAAAATGCTTTGGAACTCTTCCATTGTTCTCACAATTCCTCTGATGTTTAAAAATGCTTTGGAACTCTTCTATTGTTCTCGGAAATCCCCCTAAGTTTAAAAATGCTTTGGAAATCTTCCATTGTTCTCGGAATTCCACTGAAGATTAAAAATGCTTTGGAACTCTTCCAATGTTCTCGGAATTCTGCTGAAGTTTAAAAATGCTTTGGAACTCTTTCATTCTTCTCAGAATTCCGTTGAAGTTTAAAACTGCTTTGGAACTCTTCTATTATTCAAGGAATTCCACTGAAGATTAAAAATGCTTTGGAACTCTTCCATTGTTCTGGGCATTCTGCTGAAGTTTAAAAATGCTTTAGAAATCTTTCGTTGTTCTGGGAATTCTGCTGAAGTTTAAAAATGCTTTGGAACTCTTCCATTGTTCTCAGAATTCCGCTGATATTTATCAATGCTTTGGAACTCTTCCATTGTTCAGGAATTTCACTGAAGTATAAAAATGCTTTGGAACTCTTCCATTGTTTTTGGAATTCCGCTGTAATTTAAAAATGCTTTGGAACTCTTCCATTGTTCTCGGAATTATGCTAAAGTTTAAAAATGCTTTGGAACTCTTCCATTGTTCTCGGAATTCCGCTGATGTTTAACAATGCTTTGGAACACTACCAATGTGCTCGGAATTCTGCTGAAGTTTAAAAATGCTTTGGAACTCTTCCATTGTTCTCGGAATTCCGCTGATGTTTAACAATGCTTTGGAACTTTTCCATTGTTCTGGGAATTCTGCTGAAGTTTAAAAATGCTTTGGAAAACTCTCATTGTTCTTGGAATTCTGCTGATGTTTAACAATGCTTTGGAATTCTTCCATTGTTCTCGGAATTCTGCTGAAGTTTAAAACCGCTTAGTAACTCTTCCATTGTTCTCGGAATTCCGCTGATGTTTAACAATGCTTTGGAACACTACCAATGTGCTCGGAATTCTACTGAAGTTTAAAAATGCTTTGGAACTCTTCCATTGTTCTCGGAATTCCGCTGATGTTTAACAATGCTTTGGAACTTTTCCATTGTTCTGGGAATTCTGCTGAAGTTTAAAAATGCTTTGGAAAACTCTCATTGTTCTTGGAATTCTGCTGATGTTTAACAATGCTTTGGAATTCTTCCATTGTTCTCGGAATTCTGCTGAAGTTTAAAACCGCTTTGTAACTCTTCCATTGTTCTCGGAATTCTGTTGAAGTTAAAAAATGCTTTGGAACTCTTCTATTGTTCACGGAATTATGCAAAAGTTTAAAAATGCTTTGGAACTCTTCCATTGTTCTCAGAATTCCTCTGATGTTTAACAATGCTTTGGAACTCTTCCATTGTTCACGGAATTCCGCTGAAGTTTAAAAATGCTTTGGAACTCTTCCATTGTTCTCACAATTCCTCTGATGTTTAAAAATGCTTTGGAACTCTTCTATTGTTCTCGGAAATCCTTATAAGTTTAAAAATGCTTTGGAAATCTTCCATTTTTCTCGGAATTCCCCTGAAGATTAAAAATGCTTTGGAACTCTTCCAATGTTCTCGGAATTCTGCTGAAGTTTAAAAATGCTTTGGAACTCTTTAATTCTTCTCAGAATTCCGATGAAGTTTAAAACTGCTTTGGAACTCTTCTATTATTCAAGGAATTCCACTGAAGATTAAAAATGCTTTGAAACTCTTCCAATGTTCTCGGAATTCTGCTGATGTTTAACAATGCTTTGGAATTCTTCCATTGTTCTCGGATTTCCGTTGATGTTTAACAATGCTTTGGAACTCTTCCATTGTTCTCGGAATTCTGCTGAAGTTTAAAAATGCTTTGGAAAACTTCCATTGTTCTCGGAATTCCGCTTATGTTTAACATTGCTTTGGAACTCTTCCATTGTTCAAGGAATGCCGCTGAAGTTTAACAATGCTTTGGAACTCTTCCATTGTTCAAGGAATTCCTCTGAAGTTTAACAATGCTTTGGAACTCTTCCATTGTTCTCAGAATTCTACTGAAGTTTAACAATGCTTTGGAACTCTTCCATTGTTCTGGGAATTCTGCTGAAGTTTAAAAATGCTTTGGAACTCTTCCATTGTTCTCGATATACTGCTGAAGTTTAAAAATGCTTTGGAACTCTTTCATTGTTCTGGGAATTCTGCTGAAGTTTAAAAATGCTTTGGAACTCTTCCATTGTTCTCGGAATTCCGCTGATGATTAACAATGCTTTGGAACTCTTACATTGTTCAAGGAATTCCTCTGAAGTTTATCAATGCTTTGGAACTCTTCCATTGTTCTCGGAATTCTGCTGAACTTTAAAAATGCTTTGGTACTCTTCCATTGTTCTGGGAATTCTGCTGAAGTTTAAAAATGCTTTAGAACTCTTTCATTGTTCTGGGAATTCTGCTGAAGTTTAAAAATGCTTTAGAACTCTTTCATTGTTCTGGGAATTCTGCTGAAGTTTAAAAATGCTTTGGAACTCTTCCCTTGTTCTCAGAATTCCGCTGATATTTATCAATGCTTTGGAACTCTTCCATTGTTCAGGAATTTCACTGATGTATAAAAATGCTATGGAACTCTTCCATTGTTTTCGGAATTCCGCTGTAATTTAAAAATGCTTTGGAACTCTTCCATTGTTCTCGGAATTATGCTAAAGTTTAAAAATGCTCTGGAACTCTTCCATTGTTCTCGGAATTCCGCTGATGTTTAACAATGCTTTGGAACACTACCAATGTGCTCGGAATTCTGCTGAAGTTTAAAAATGCTTTGGAACTCTTCCATTGTTCTCAGAATTCCGCTGATGTTTAACAATGGTTTGGAACTTTTCCATTGTTCTGGGAATTCTGCTGAAGTTTAAAAATGCTTTGGAAAACTTTCATTGTTCTTGGAATTCTGCTGATGTTTAACAATGCTTTGGAACACTACCAATGTGCTTGGAATTCTGCTGAAGTTTAAAAATGCTTTGGAACTCTTCCATTGTTCTCAGAATTCCGCTGATGTTTAACAATGGTTTGGAACTTTTCCATTGTTCTGGGAATTCTGCTGAAGTTTAAAAATACTTTGGAAAACTTTCATTGTTCTTGGAATTCTGCTGATGTTTAACAATGCTTTGGAATTCTTCCATTGTTCTCGGAATTCTGCTGAAGTTTAAAAACGCTTTGTAACTCTTCCATTGTTCTCGGAATTCTGTTGAAGTTAAAAAATGCTTTGGAACTCTTCTATTGTTCACGGAATTATGCTAAAGTTTAAAAATGCTTTGGAACTCTTCCATTGTTCTCAGAATTCCTCTGATGTTTAACAATGCTTTGGAACTCTTCCATTGTTCATGGAATTCCACTGAAGTTTAAAAAAACTTTGGAACTCTTCCATTGTTCTCACAATTCCTCTGATGTTTAACAATGCTTTGGAACTCTTCCATTGTTCACGGAATTCCGCTGAAGTTTAAAAATGCTTTGGAACTCTTCCATTGTTCTCACAATTCCTCTGATGTTTAAAAATGCCTTGGAACTCTTCTATTGTTCTCGGAAATCCCCCTAAGTTTAAAAATGCTTTAGAAATCTTCCATTGTTCTCGGAATTCCACTGAAGATTAAAAATGCTTTGGAACTCTTCCAATGTTCTCGGAATTCTGCCGAAGTTTAAAAATGCTTTGGAACTCTTCCATTGTTCTCGGATTTCCATTGATGTTTAACAATGCTTTGGAACTCTTCCATTGTTCTCGGAATTCTGCTGAAGTTTAAAAATGCTTTGGAAAACTTCCATTGTTCTTGGAATTCCGCTGATGTTTAACAATGCTTTGGAATTCTTCCATTGTTCACGGAATTCTGCTGAAGTTTAAAAATGCTTTGGAACTCTTCCATTGTTCTCAGAATCCCGCTGATATTTATCAATGCTTTGGAACTTTTCCATTGTTCAGGAATTTCACTGAAGTATAAAAATGCTTTGGAACTCTTCCATTGTTTTTGGAATTCCGCTGATGTTTAACAATGCTTTGGAGCACTTCCATTGTCCTCGGAAATCCGCTGATGTTTAACAATGCTTTGAAACTCTTCCATTGTTCTCGGAATTCTGCTGTAATTTAAAAATACTTTGGAACTCTTCCATTGTTCTCGGAAATCCCCCTAAGTTAAAAAATGCTTTGGAACTCTTTCATTGTTCTCGTAATTCTGCTGTAATTTAGAAATGCTTTGGAACTCTTCTATTGTTCTCGGAAATCGCCCTAAGTTTAAAAATGCTTTAGAAATCTTCCATTGTTCTCGGAATTCCACTGAAGATTAAAAATGCTTTGGAACTCTTCCAATGTTCTCGGAATTCTGCTGAAGTTTAAAAATGCTTTGGAACTCTTCCATTGTTCTCGGATTTCCGTTGATGTTTAAAAATGCTTTGGAACTCTTCCATGGTTCTCGGAATTCTGCTGAAGTTTAAAAATGCTTTGGAAAACTTCCATTGTTCTTAGAATTCCGCTGATGTTTAACAATGCTTTGGAATTCTTCCATTGTTCATGGAATTCCGCTGAAGTTTAAAAATGCTTTGGAACTCTTCCATTGTTCTCAGAATCCCGCTGATATTTATCAATGCTTTGGAACTTTTCCATTGTTCAGGAATTTCACTGTAGTATAAAAATGCTTTGGAACTCTTCCATTGTTTTTGGAATTCCGCTGATGTTTAACAATGCTTTGGAGCACTTCCATTGTCCTCGGAAATCCGCTGATGTTTAACAATGCTTTGAAACTATTCAATTGTACTCGGAATTCTGCTGAAGTTTAAAAACGCTTTGGAACTCTTCCATTGTTCTCGGAATTCTGCTGAAGTTTAACAATGCTTTGGAACTCTTCCATTGTTCTCGGAATTCTGCTGAAGTTTAAAAACGCTTTGGAACTCTTCCATTGTTCTCGGAATTCTGCTGAAGTTTAAAAATGCTTTGGAAACTCTTCCATTGTTCACTGTATATGCTGAAGATTAAAAATGCTTTGGAACTCTTCCATTGTTCTCGGAATTCCGCTGATGTTTAACAATGCTTTGGAACACTACCAATGTGCTCGGAATTCTGCTGAAGTTTAAAAATGCTTTGGAACTCTTCCATTGTTCTCGGAATTCCGCTGATGTTTAACAATGCTTTGGAACTTTTCCATTGTTCTGGGAATTCTGCTGAAGTTTAAAAATGCTTTGGAAAACTCTCATTGTTCTTGGAATTCTGCTGATGTTTAACAATGCTTTGGAATTCTTCCATTGTTCTCGGAATTCTGCTGAAGTTTAAAACCGCTTAGTAACTCTTCCATTGTTCTCGGAATTCCTCTGATGTTTAACAATGCTTTGGAACACTACCAATGTGCTCGGAATTCTGCTGAAGTTTAAAAATGCTTTGGAACTCTTCCATTGTTCTCGGAATTCCGCTGATGTTTAACAATGCTTTGGAACTTTTCCATTGTTCTGGGAATTCTGCTGAAGTTTAAAAATGCTTTGGAAAACTCTCATTGTTCTTGGAATTCTGCTGATGTTTAACAATGCTTTGGAATTCTTCCATTGTTCTCGGAATTCTGCTGAAGTTTAAAACCGCTTTGTAACTCTTCCATTGTTCTCGGAATTCTGTTGAAGTTAAAAAATGCTTTGGAACTCTTCTATTGTTCACGGAATTATGCAAAAGTTTAAAAATGCTTTGGAACTCTTCCATTGTTCTCAGAATTCCTCTGATGTTTAACAATGCTTTGGAACTCTTCCATTGTTCACGGAATTCCGCTGAAGTTTAAAAATGCTTTGGAACTCTTCCATTGTTCTCACAATTCCTCTGATGTTTAAAAATGCTTTGGAACTCTTCTATTGTTCTCGGAAATCCCCCTAAGTTTAAAAATGCTTTGGAAATCTTCCATTGTTCTCGGAATTCCACTGAAGATTAAAAATGCTTTGGAACACTTCCAATGTTCTCGGAATTCTGCTGAAGTTTAAAAATGCTTTGGAACTCTTTCATTCTTCTCAGAATTCCGATGAAGTTTAAAACTGCTTTGGAACTCTTCTATTATTCAAGGAATTCCACTGAAGATTAAAAATGCTTTGGAACTCTTCCAATGTTCTCGGAATTCTGCTGATGTTTAACAATGCTTTGGAATTCTTCCATTGTTCTCGCATTTCCGTTGATGTTTAACAATGCTTTGGAACTCTTCCATTGTTCTCGGAATTTTGCTGAAGTTTAAAAATGCTTTGGAAAACTTCCATTGTTCTCGGAATTCCGCTTATGTTTAACATTGCTTTGGAACTCTTCCATTGTTCAAGGAATGCCGCTGAAGTTTAACAATGCTTTGGAACTCTTCCATTGTTCAAGGAATTAATCTGAAGTTTAACAATGCTTTGGAACTCTTCCATTGTTCTCAGAATTCTGCTGAAGTTTAACAATGCTTTGGAACTCTTCCATTGTTCTGGGAATTCTGCTGAAGTTTAAAAATGCTTTGGAACTCTTCCATTGTTCTCGATATACTGCTGAAGTTTAAAAATGCTATGGATCTCTTTCATTGTTCTGGGAATTCTGCTGAAGTTTAAAAATGCTTTGGAACTCTTCCATTGTTCTTGGAATTCCGCTGATGATTAACAATGCTTTGGAACTCTTACATTGTTCAAGGAATTCCTCTGAAGTTTATCAATGCTTTGGAACTCTTCCATTGTTCTTGGAATTCTGCTGAAGTATAAAAATGCTATGGAACTCTTCCATTGTTTTCGGAATTCCGCTGTAATTTAAAAATGCTTTGGAACTCTTCCATTGTTCTCGGAATTATGCTAAAGTTTAAAAATGCTTTGGAACTCTTCCATTGTTCTCGGAATTCCGCTGATGTTTAACAATGCTTTGGAACACTACCAATGTGCTCGGAATTCTGCTGAAGTTTAAAAATGCTTTGGAACTCTTCCATTGTTCTCATAATTCCGCTGATGTTTAACAATGGTTTGGAACTTTTCCATTGTTCTGGGAATTCTGCTGAAGTTTAAAAATGCTTTGGAAAACTTTCATTGTTCTTGGAATTCTGCTGATGTTTAACAATGCTTTGGAACAATACCAATGTGCTTGGAATTCTGCTGAAGTTTAAAAATGCTTTGGAACTCTTCCATTGTTCTCAGAATTCCGCTGATGTTTAACAATGGTTTGGAACTTTTCCATTGTTCTGGGAATTCTGCTGAAGTTTAAAAATGCTTTGGAAAACTTTCATTGTTCTTGGAATTCTGCTGATGTTTAACAATGCTTTGGAATTCTTCCATTGTTCTCGGAATTCTGCTGAAGTTTAAAAACGCTTTGGAACTCTTCCATGGTTCTCGGAAATCTGTTGAAGTTAAAAAATGCTTTGGAACTCTTCTATTGTTCACGGACTTATGCTAAAGTTAAAAAATGCTTTGGAACTCTTCCATTGTTCTCACAATTCCTCTGATGTTTAACAATGCTTTGGAACTCTTTCATTGTTCACGGAATTCCGCTGAAGTTTAAAAATGCTTTGGAACTCTTCCATTGTTCACTGTATATGCTGAAGTTTAAAAATGCTTTGCAACTCTTCTATTGTTCTCGGAATTCCGCTGATGTTTTAACATTTCTTTGGAACTCTTCCATTGTTCTTGGAATTCTACTGATGTTTAACAATGCTTTGGAACACTTCCAATGTTCTTGGAATTCTGCTGAAGTTTAAAAATGCTTTGGAACTCTTCCATTGTTCTCAGAATTCCTCTGATGTTTAACAATGCTTTGGAACTTCCATTGTTCACGGAATTCCGCTGAAGTTTTAAAAATACTTTGCAACTCTTCTATTGTTCTCGGAATTCTGCTGATGTTTTAACAATACTTTGGAACTCTTCCATTGTTCTCGGAAAGCCCCCTAAGTTTAAAAATGTTTTGGAACGCTTCCATTGTTCTCGGAAATCCGCTGAAGTTTAACAATGCTTTGGAACTCTTCCATTGTTCTCGGAATTCTACTGATGTTTAACAATGCTTTGGAACACTTCCAATGTTCTTGGAATTCTGCTGAAGTTTAAAAATGTTTTGGAACTCTTCCATTGTTTCGGAATTCCGCTAATTTTTAACAATGCTTTGAAACTCTTCCATTTTTCAGGGAATTACGCTGAAGTTTAAAAATGCTTTGGAACTCTTCCATTTTTCTTGGAATTCAACTGAAGTTTAAAAACGCTTTGGAACTCTTCCATTGTTCTCGGAATTCTGCTGATGTTTAACAATGCTTTGGAACTCTTCCGTTGTTCACAGAATACCTCTGAAGTTTAATAATGCTTTGGAACTCTTCCAATTTTTCGCAATTCCGCTGAAGTTGAAAAAATGCTTTTGTACTCTTCCATTGTTCTCAGAATTTTGCTGAAGTTTAAAAATGCTTTGGTACTTTTCCATTGTTCTCGGAATTCTGCAGAAGTTTTAAAAATGCTTTGGAACTCTTCCATTGTTCTCGGAATTTCGCTGATCTTTAACAATGCTTGGGAACTGTTCCATTATTCAGGGATTTCCGCTGAAGTTTAAAAATCCTTTGGAACTCTTCCATTGTTCTTGGAATTCCACTCATGTTTAACAATGCTTTGGAACTCTTCTATAGTTCTCAGAATTATGCTAAAGTTTAAAAATGCTTTGGAACTCTTCCATTGTTCTCGGAATTCCGCTGATGTTTAACAATGCTTTGGAACTCTTCCATTGATCTCGGCATTCCGTTGAAGTTCAACAATGCTTTGGAACTAGACCATTGTTCACGGATATCCTCTGAAGTTTAAAAATGCTTTGGAACTCTTCCATTTTTCTCGGAATTCCACTGATGTTTAACAAAGCTTTGGAGCTCTTTCATTGTTCTCGGAATTATCCTGAAGTTTAAAAATGCTTTGGAACTTGTCCATTGTGCTCGGTTTTCCGCTGATGTTTAACAATGCTTTGGAACTCTTCCATTGTTCTCGTCGTTACGTTGATGTTTAGCAATGCTTTGGAACTTTTCTTTTGTTCACGGAATTATGCTGAAGTATAAAAATGCTTTGGAACTCTTCCATTGTTTTTGGAATTCCGCTGATGTTTAACAATGCTTTGGAGCACTTCCATTGTCCTCGGAAATCTGCTGATGTTTAACAATGCTTTGAAACTCTTCCATTGTTCTCGGAATTCTGCTGTAATTTAAAAATACTTTGGAACTCTTCCATTGTTCTCGGAAATCCCCCTAAGTTAAAAAATGCTTTGGAACTCTTCCATTGTTCTCGTAATTCCGCTGTAATTTAGAAATGCTTTGGAACTCTTCCATTGTTCTCGGAATTCTGCTGAAGTTTAAAAACGCTTTGGAACTCTTCCATTGTTCTCGGAATTCTGCTGAAGTTTAAAAATGCTATGGAACTCTTTTATTGTTCTCAGAATTCCGCTGAAGTTTAAAAATGCTTTGGAACTCTTCCATGGTTCTCGGAAATCTGTTGAAGTTAAAAAATGCTTTGGAACTCTTCTATTGTTCACGGACTTATGCTAAAGTTTAAAAATGCTTTGGAACTCTTACATTGTTCTCACAATTCCTCTGATGTTTAACAATGCTTTGGAACTCTTCCATTGTTCACGGAATTCCGCTGAAGTTTAAAAATGCTTTGGAACTCTTCCATTGTTCTCACAATTCCTCTGATGTTTAAAATGCTTTGGAACTCTTCCATGGTTCTCGGAAATCTGTTGAAGTTTAAAAATGCTTTGGAAATCTTCCATTGTTCTCGGAATTCCACTGAAGATTAAAAATGCTTTGGAACTCTTCCAATGTTCTCGGAATTCTGCTGAAGTTTAAAAATGCTTTGGAACTCTTCCATTGTTCTCGGATTTCCGTTGATGTTTAACAATGCTTTGGAACTCTTCCATTGTTCTCGGAATTCTGCTGAAGTTTAAAAATGCTTTGGAAAACTTCCATTGTTCTTAGAATTCCGCTGATGTTTAACAATGCTTTGGAATTTTTCCATTGTTCACGGAATTCCGCTGAAGTTTAAAAATGCTTTGGAACTCTTCCATTGTTCTCAGAATTTCGCTGATATTTATCAATACTTTGGAACTTTTCCATTGTTCAGGAATTTCACTGAAGTATAAAAATGCTTTGGAACTCTTCCATTGTTTTTGGAATTCCGCTGATGTTTAACAATGCTTCGGAGCACTTCCATTGTCCTCGGAAATCCGCTGATGTTTAACAATGCTTTGAAACTCTTCCATTGTTCTCGGAATTCTGCTGTATTTTAAAAATACTTTGGAACTCTTCCATTGTTCTCGGAAATCCCCCTAATTTAAAAAATGCTTTGGAACTCTTCCATTGTTCTCGGAATTCTGCTGAAGTTTAAAAATGCTTTGGAAACTCTTCCATTGTTCACTGTATATGCTGAAGTTTAAAAATGCTTTGCAACTCTTCTATTGTTCTCGGAATTCCGCTGATGTTTTAACAATGCTTTGGAACTCTTCCATTGTTCTCGGAATTCTATTGATGTTTAACAATGTTTTGGAACACTTCCAATGTTCTTGGAATTCTGCTGAAGTTTAAAAATGCTTTGGAACTCTTCCATTGTTCTCAGAATTCCTCTGATGTTTAACAATGCTTTGGAACTTCCATTGTTCACGGAATTCCGCTGAAGTTTTAAAAATACTTTGCAACTCTTCTATTGTTCTCGGAATTCTGCTGATGTTTTAACAATACTTTGGAACTCTTCCATTGTTCTCGGAAAGCCCCCTAAGTTTAAAAATGTTTTGGAACGCTTCCATTGTTCTCGGAAATCCGCTGAAGTTTAACAATGCTTTGGAACTCTTCCATTGTTCTCGGAATTCTACTGATGTTTAACAATGCTTTGGAACACTTCCAATGTTCATGGAATTCTGCTGAAGTTTAAAAATGTTTTTAAACTCTTCCATTGTTCTCGGAATTCCGCTAATTTTTAACAATGCTTTGAAACTCTTCCATTTTTCAGGGAATTACGCTGAAGTTTAAAAATGCTTTGGAACTCTTCCATTTTTCTTGGAATTCAACTGAAGTTTAAAAACGCCTTGGAACTCTTCCATTGTTCTCGGAATTCTGCTGATGTTTAACAATGCTTTGGAACTCTTCCGTTGTTCACAGAATACTTCTGAAGTTTAATAATGCTTTGGAACTCTTCCAATTTTCTCGGAATTCCGCTGAAGTTGAAAAAATGCTTTTGTACTCTTCCATTGTTCTCAGAATTTTGCTGAAGTTTAAAAATGCTTTGGAACTCTTGCATTATTCTCGGAATTCCACTGAAGTTTAAAAATGCTTTGGTACTTTTCCATTGTTCTCGGAATTCAGAAGTTTTAAAAATGCTTTGGAACTCTTCCATTGTTCTCGGAATTTCGCTGATCTTTAACAATGCTTGGGAACTGTTCCATTATTCAGGGATTTCCGCTTAAGTTTAAAAATCCTTTGGAACTCTTCCATTGTTCTTGGAATTCCACTCATGTTTAACAATGCTTTGGAACTCTTCCATAGTTCTCGGAATTATGCTAAAGTTTAAAAATGCTTTGGAACTCTTCCATTGTTCTCGGAATTCCGCTGATGTTTAACAATGCTTTGGAACTCTTCCATTGTTCTCGGCATTCCGTTGAAGTTCAACAATGCATTGGAACTAGACCAATGTTCACGGATATCCTCTGAAGTTTAAAAATGCTTTGGAACTCTTCCATTTTTCTCAGAATTCCATTGATGTTTAACAAAGCTTTGGAGCTATTTCATTGTTCTCGGAATTATCCTGAAGTTTAAAAATGCTTTGGAACTTGTCCATTGTGCTCGGTTTTCCGCTGATGTTTAACAATGCTTTGGAACTCTTCCATTGTTCTCGTCGTTCCGTTGATGTTTAGCAATGCTTTGGAACTTTTCTTTTGTTCACGGAATTATGCTAAAGTTTAAAAATGCTTTGGAACTCTTTCATTGTTTTTGGAATACCGCTGAAGTTTAAAAGTGCTTTGGAACTCTTCCATTGTTCTCGGAATTCTGCTGTAATTTAAAAATACTTTGGAACTCTTCCATTGTTCTCGGAAATCCCCCTAAGTTAAAAAATGCTTTGGAACTCTTCCATTGTTCTCGTAATTCCGCTGTAATTTAGAAATGCTTTGGAACTCTTCCATTGTTCTCGGAATTCTGCTGAAGTTTAAAAACGCTTTGGAACTCTTCCATTGTTCTCGGAATTCTGCTGAAGTTTAAAAATTCTATGGAACTCTTTTATTGTTCTCAGAATTCCGCTGAAGTTTAAAAATGCTTTGGAACTCTTCCATTGTTCTCACAATTCCTCTGATGTTTAACAATGCTTTGGAACTCTTCCATTGTTCACGGAATTCCGCTGAAGTTTAAAAATGCTTTGGAACTCTTCCATTGTTCTCACAATTCCTCTGATGTTTAAAAATGCTTTGGAACTTTTCTATTGTTCTCGGAAATCCCCCTAAGTTTAAAAATGCTTTGGAAATCTTCCATTGTTCTCGGAATTCCACTGAAGATTAAAAATGCTTTGGAACTCTTCAAATGTTCTCGGAATTCTGCTGAAGTTTAAAAATGCTTTGGAACTCTTCCATTGTTCTCGGATTTCCGTTGATGTTTAACAATGCTTTGGAACTCTTCCATTGTTCTCGGAATACTGCTGAAGTTTAAAAATGCTTTGGAAAACTTCCATTGTTCTTAGAATTCCGCTGATGTTTAACAATGCTTTGGAATTTTTCCATTGTTCATGGAATTCCGCTGAAGTTTAAAAATGCTTTGGAACTCTTCCATTGTTCTCAGAATTTCGCTGATATTTATCAATACTTTGGAACTTTTCCATTGTTCAGGAATTTCACTGAAGTATAAAAATGCTTTGGAACTCTTCCATTGTTTTTGGAATTCCGCTGATGTTTAACAATGCTTCGGAGCACTTCCATTGTCCTCGGAAATCCGCTGATGTTTAACAATGCTTTGAAACTCTTCCATTGTTCTCGGAATTCTGCTGTATTTTAAAAATACTTTGGAACTCTTCCATTGTTCTCGGAAATCCCCCTAAGTTAAAAAATGCTTTGGAACTCTTCCATTGTTCTCGGAATTCTGCTGAAGTTTAAAAATGCTTTGGAAACTCTTCCATTGTTCACTGTATATGCTGAAGTTTAAAAATGCTTTGCAACTCTTCTATTGTTCTCGGAATTCCGCTGATGTTTTAACAATGCTTTGGAACTCTTCCATTGTTCTCGGAATTCTATTGATGTTTAACAATGTTTTGGAACACTTCCAATGTTCTTGGAATTCTGCTGAAGTTTAAAAATGCTTTGGAACTCTTCCCTTGTTCTCAGAATTCCTCTGATGTTTAACAATGCTTTGGAACTTCCATTGTTCACGGAATTCCGCTGAAGTTTTAAAAATACTTTGCAACTCTTCTATTGTTCTCGGAATTCTGCTGATGTTTTAACAATACTTTGGAACTCTTCCATTGTTCTCGGAAAGCCCCCTAAGTTTAAAAATGTTTTGGAACGCTTCCATTGTTCTCGGAAATCCGCTGAAGTTTAACAATGCTTTGGAACTCTTCCATTGTTCTCGGAATTCTACTGATGTTTAACAATGCTTTGGAACACTTCCAATGTTCTTGGAATTCTGCTGAAGTTTAAAAATGTTTTGGAACTCTTCTATTGTTCTCGGAATTCCGCTAATTTTTAACAATGCTTTGAAACTCTTCCATTTTTCAGGGAATTACGCTGAAGTTTAAAAATGAATTGGAACTCTTCCATTTTTCTTGGAATTCAACTGAAGTTTAAAAACGCTTTGGAACTCTTCCATTGTTCTCGGAATTCTCCTGATGTTTAACAATGCTTTGGAACTCTTCCGTTGTTCACAGAATACCTCTGAAGTTTAATAATGCTTTGGAACTCTTCCAACTTTCTCGGAATTCCGCTGAAGTTGAAAAAATGCTTTTGTACTCTTCCATTGTTCTCAGAATTTTGCTGAAGTTTAAAAATGCTTTGGAACTCTTGCATTATTCTCGGAATTCCCCTGAAGTTTAAAAATGCTTTGGTACTTTTCCATTGTTCTCGGAATTCTGCAGAAGTTTTAAAAATGCTTTGGAACTCTTCCATTGTTCTCGGAATTTCGCTGATCTTTAACAATGCTTGGGAACTGTTCCATTATTCAGGGATTTCCGCTGAAGTTTAAAAATCCTTTGGAACTCTTCCATTGTTCTTGGAATTCCACTCATGTTTAACAATGCTTTGGAACTCTTCCATAGTTCTCGGAATTATGCTAAAGTTTAAAAATGCTTTGGAACTCTTCCATTGTTCTCGGAATTCCGCTGATGTTTAACAATGCTTTGGAACTCTTCCATTGTTCTAGGCATTCCGTTGAAGTTCAACAATGCTTTTGAACTAGACCATTGTTCACGGATATCCTCTGAAGTTTAAAAATGCTTTGGAACTCTTCCATTTTTCTCGAAATTCCACTGATGTTTAACAAAGCTTTGGAGCTCTTTCATTGTTCTCGGAATTATCCTGAAGTTTAAAAATGCTTTGGAACTTGTCCATTGTGCTCGGTTTTCCGCTGATGTTTAACAATGCTTTGGAACTCTTCCATTGTTCTCGTCATTCCGTTGATGTTTAGCAATGCTTTGGAACTTTTCTTTTGTTCACGGAATTATGCTGAAGTTTAAAAATGCTTTGGAACTCTTCCATTGTTTTTGGAATACCGCTGAAGTTTAAAAGTGCTTTGGAACTCTTCCATTGTTCTCGGAATTCTGCTGAAGTTTAAAAATGCTATGGAACTCTTTTATTGTTCTCAGAATTCCGCTGAAGTTTAAAAATGCTTTGGAACTCTTCCATTGTTCTCAGAATCCCGCTGATATTTATCAATGCTTTGGAACTGTTCCATTGTTCAGGAATTTCACTGAAGTATAAAAATGCTTTGGAACTCTTCCATTGTTTTTGGAATTCCGCTGATGTTTAACAATGCTTTGGAGCACTTCCATTGTCCTCGGAAATCCGCTGATGTTTAACAATGCTTTGAAACTCTTCCATTGTTCTCGGAATTCTGCTGTAATTTAAAAATACTTTGGAACTCTTCCATTGTTCTCGGAAATCCCCCTAAGTTAAAAAATGCTTTGGAACTCTTCCATTGTTCTCGTAATTCCGCTGTAATTTAGAAATGCTTTGGAACTCTTCCATTGTCCCTCGGAATTCTGCTGAAGTTTAAAAATGCTTTGGAACTCTTCCATTGTTCTCGGAATTCTGCTGAAGCTTAAAAATGCTATGGAACTCTTTTATTGTTCTCAGAATTCCGCTGAAGTTTAAAAATGCTTTGGAACTCTTCCATGGTTCTCGGAAATCTGTTGAAGTTAAAAAATGCTTTGGAACTCTTCTATTGTTCACGGACTTATGCTAAAGTTTAAAAATGCTTTGGAACTCTTCCATTGTTTTTGGAATTCCGCTGATGTTTAACAATGCTTCGGAGCACTTCCATTGTCCTCGGAAATCCGCTGATGTTTAACAATGCTTTGAAACTCTTCCATTGTTCTCGGAATTCTGCTGTATTATAAAAAATACTTTGGAACTCTTCCATTGTTCTCGGAAATCCCCCTAAGTTAAAAAATGCTTTGGAACTCTTCCATTGTTCTCGGAATTCTGCTGAAGTTTAAAAATGCTTTGGAAACTCTTCCATTGTTCACTGTATATGCTGAAGTTTAAAAATGCTTTGCAACTCTTCTATTGTTCTCGGAATTCCACTGATGTTTTAACATTGCTTTGGAACTCTTCCATTGTTCTCGTACTTCTACTGATGTTTAACAATGCTTTGGAACACTTCCAATGTTCTTGGAATTCTGCTGAAGTTTTAAAAATACTTTGCAACTCTTCTATTGTTCTCGGAATTCTGCTGATGTTTTAACAAAACTTTGGAACTCTTCCATTGTTCTCGGAAAGCCCCCTAAGTTTAAAAATGTTTTGGAACGCTTCCATTGTTCTCGGAAATCCGCTGAAGTTTAACAATGCTTTGGAACTCTTCCATTGTTCTCGGAATTCTACTGATGTTTAACAATGCTTTGGAACACTTCCAATGTTCTTGGAATTCTGCTGAAGTTTAAAAATGTTTTGGAACTCTTCCATTGTTCTCGGAATTCCGCTAATTTTTAACAATGCTTTGAAACTCTTCCATTTTTCAGGGAATTACGCTGAAGTTTAAAAATGCTTTGGAACTCTTCCATTTTTCTTGGAATTCAACTGAAGTTTAAAAACGCTTTGGAACTCTTCCATTGTTCTCGGAATTCTGCTGATGTTTTACAATGCTTTGGAACTCTTCCGTTGTTCACAGAATACCTTTGAAGTTTAATAATGCTTTGGAACTCTTCCAATTTTCTCGGAATTCCGCTGAAGTTGAAAAAATGCTTTTGTACTCTTCCATTGTTCTCAGAATTTTGCTGAAGTTTAAAAATGCTTTGGAACTCTTGCATTATTCTCGGAATTCCACTGAAGTTTAAAAATGCTTTGGTACTTTTCCATTGTTCTCGGAATTCTGCAGAGGTTTTAAAAATGCTTTGGAACTCTTCCATTGTTCTCTGAATTTCGCTGATCTTTAACAATGCTTGGGAACTGTTCCATTATTCAGGGATTTCCGCTGAAGTTTAAAAATCCTTTGGAACTCTTCCATTGTTCTTGGAATTCCACTCATGTTTAACAATGCTTTGGAACTCTTCCATAGTTCTCGGAATTATGCTAAAGTTTAAAAATGCTTTGGAACTCTTCCATTGTTCTCGGAATTCCGCTGATGTTTAACAATGCTTTGGAACTCTTCCATTGTTCTAGGCATTCCGTTGAAGTTCAACAATGCTTTTGAACTAGACCATTGTTCACGGATATCCTCTGAAGTTTAAAAATGCTTTGGAACTCTTCCATTTTTCTCGAAATTCCACTGATGTTTAACAAAGCTTTGGAGCTCTTTCATTGTTCTCGGAATTATCCTGAAGTTTAAAAATGCTTTGGAACTTGTCCATTGTGCTCGGTTTTCCGCTGATGTTTAACAATGCTTTGGAACTCTTCCATTGTTCTCGTCATTCCGTTGATGTTTAGCAATGCTTTGGAACTTTTCTTTTGTTCACGGAATTATGCTGAAGTTTAAAAATGCTTTGGAACTCTTCCATTGTTTTTGGAATACCGCTGAAGTTTAAAAGTGCTTTGGAACTCTTCCATTGTTCTCGGAATTCTGCTGAAGTTTAAAAATGCTATGGAACTCTTTTATTGTTCTCAGAATTCCGCTGAAGTTTAAAAATGCTTTGGAACTCTTCCATTGTTCTCAGAATCCCGCTGATATTTATCAATGCTTTGGAACTGTTCCATTGTTCAGGAATTTCACTGAAGTATAAAAATGCTTTGGAACTCTTCCATTGTTTTTGGAATTCCGCTGATGTTTAACAATGCTTTGGAGCACTTCCATTGTCCTCGGAAATCCGCTGATGTTTAACAATGCTTTGAAACTCTTCCATTGTTCTCGGAATTCTGCTGTAATTTAAAAATACTTTGGAACTCTTCCATTGTTCTCGGAAATCCCCCTAAGTTAAAAAATGCTTTGGAACTCTTCCATTGTTCTCGTAATTCCGCTGTAATTTAGAAATGCTTTGGAACTCTTCCATTGTCCCTCGGAATTCTGCTGAAGTTTAAAAACGCTTTGGAACTCTTCCATTGTTCTCGGAATTCTGCTGAAGCTTAAAAATGCTATGGAACTCTTTTATTGTTCTCAGAATCCGCTGAAGTTTAAAAATGCTTTGGAACTCTTCCATGGTTCTCGGAAATCTGTTGAAGTTAAAAAATGCTTTGGAACTCTTCTATTGTTCACGGACTTATGCTAAAGTTTAAAAATGCTTTGGAACTCTTCCATTGTTCTCACAATTCCTCTGATGTTTAACAATGCTTTGGAACTCTTCCATTGTTCACGGAATTCCGCTGAAGTTTAAAAATGCTTTGGAACTCTTCCATTATTCTCACAATTAATCTGATGTTTAAAAATGCTTTGGAACTCTTCCATTGTTCTCGGAATTCCGCTGGTGTTTAAAAATGCAATGGAACTCTTCCATTGTTCTCGGCATTCCGTTGAAGTTCAACAATGCTTTGGAACTAGACCATTGTTAACGAATATCCTCTGAAGTTTAAAAATGCTTTGGAACTCTTCCATTTTTCTCGGAATTCCACTGATATTTAACAAAGCTTTGGAGCTCTTTCATTGTTCTCGGAATTATCCTGAAGTTTAAAAATGCTTTGAAACTTGTCCATTGTGCTCGGTTTTCCGCTGATGTTTAACAATGCTTTGGAACTCTTCCATTGTTCTCGTCGTTCCGTTGATGTTTAGCAATGCTTTGGAACTTTTCTTTTGTTCACGGAATTATGCTGAAGTTTAAAAATGCTTTGGAACTCTTCAATTGTTTTTGGAATACCGCTGAAGTTTAAAAGTGCTTTGGAACTCTTCCATTGTTCTCGGAATTCTGCTGAAGTTTAAAAATGCTATGGAACTCTTTTATTGTTCTCAGAATTCCGCTGAAGTTTAAAAATGCTTTGGAACTCTTCCATTGTTCTCAGAATTCTGTTGAAGTTAAAAAATGCTTTCGAACTCTTCTATTGTTCAAGGAAATATGCTAAAGTTTAAAAATGCTTTGGAACTCTTCCATGGTTCTCAGAATTCCTCTGATGTTTAACAATGCTTTGGAACTCTTTCATTGTTCACGGAATTCCGCTGAAGTTTAAAAATGCTTTGGAACTCTTCCATTGTTCTCACAATTCCTCTGATGTTTAACAATGCTTTGGAACTCTTCCATTGTACAGGGAATTCCGCTGAAGTTTAAAAATACTTTGGAACTCTTCCATTGTTCTCACAATTCCTCTGATGGTTAAAAATGCTTTGGAACTCTTCTATTGTTCTCGGAAATCCCCCTAAGTTTAAAAATGCTTTGGAACTCTTCCATTCTTCTCAGAATTCCGATGAAGTTTAAAACTGCTTTGGAACTCTTCTATTATTCTCGGAATTCCACTGAAGATTAAAAATGCTTTGGAACTCTTCCAATATTCTCGGAATTCTGCTGAAGTTTAAAAATGCTTTGGAACTCTTCCGTTGTTCACAGAATACCTCTGAAGTTTAATAATGCTTTGGAACTTTTCCAATTTTCTCGGAATTCCGCTGAAGTTGAAAAAATGCTTTTGTACTCTTCCATTGTTCTCAGAATTTCGCTGAAGTTTAAAAATGCTTTGGAACTCTTGCATTATTCTCGGAATTCCACTGAAGTTTAAAATTGCTTTGGTACATTTCCATTGTTCTCGGAATTCTGCAGAAGTTTTAAAAATGCTTTGGAACTCTTCCATTGTTCTCGAAATTCCACTCATGTTTAACAATGCTTTGGAACTCTTCCATAGTTCTCGAAATTATGCTAAAGTTTAAAAATGCTTTGGAACTCTTCCATTGTTCTCGGAATTCCGCTGATGTTTAACAATGCTTTGGAACTCTTCCATTGTTTTCGGCATTCCGTTGATGTTTAGCAATGCTTTGGAACTTTTCTTTTGTTCACGGAATTACGCTGAAGTTTAAAAATGCTTTGGAACTCTTCCATTGTTTTTGGAATACCGCTGAAGTTTAAAAGTGCTTTGGAACTCTTCCATTGTTCTCGGAATTCTGCTGAAGTTTAAAAATGCTATGGAACTCTTTTATTGTTCTCAGAATTCCGCTGAAGTTTAAAAATGCTTTGGAACTCTTCCATTGTTCTCGGAATTCTGTTGAAGTTAAAAAATGCTTTGGAACTCCTCTATTGTTCACGGAATTATGCTAAAGTTTAAAAATGCTTTGGAACTCTTCCATTGTTCTCAGAATTCCTCTGATGTTTAACAAAGCTTTGGAACTCTTTCATTGTTCACGGAATTCTGCTGAAGTTTAAAAATGCTTTGGAACTCTTCCATTGTTCTCACAATTCCTCTGATGTTTAACAATGCTTTGGAACTCTTCCATTGTTCATGGAATTCCGCTGAAGTTTAAAAATACTTTGGAACTCTTCCATTGTTCTCACAATTCCTCTGATGTTTAAAAATGCTTTGGAACTCTTCTATTGTTCTCGGAAATCCTCCTAAGTTTAAAAATGCTTTGGAACTCTTCCATTCTTCTCAGAATTCCGATGAAGTTTAAAACTGCTTTGGAACTCTTCTATTATTCTAGGAATTCCACTGAAGATTAAAAATGCTTTGGAACTCTTCCAATATTCTTGGAATTCTGCTGAAGTTTAAAAATGCTTTGGAACTCTTCCTTTGTTCACAGAATACCTCTGAAGTTTAATAATGCTTTGGAACTCTTCCAATTTTCTCGGAATTCTGCTGAAGTTGAAAAAATGCTTTTGTACTCTTCCATTGTTCTCAGAACTTCGCTGAAGTTTAAAAATGCTTTGGAACTCTTGCATTATTCTCGGAATTCCACTGAAGTTTAAAAATGCTTTGGTAATTTTCAATTGTTCTCGGAATTCTGCAGAAGTTTTAAAAATGCTTTGGAACTCTTCCATTGTTCTCGGAATTCCACTCATGTTTAACAATGCTTTGCAACTCTTCCATAGTTCTCGGAATAATGCTAAAGTTTAAAAATGCTTTGGAACTCTTCCATTGTTCTCGGAATTCCGATGATGTTTAACAATGCTTTGGAACTCTTCCATTGTTCTCGGCATTCCGTTGAAGTTCAACAATGCTTTGGAACTAGACCATTGTTCACGGATATCCTCTGAAGTTTAAAAATGCTTTGGAACTCTTCCATTGTTCTCGGAATTCCACTGATGTTTAACAATGCTTTGGAGCCCTTTCATTGTTCTCGGAATTATCCTGAAGTTTAAAAATGCTTTGGAACTTGTCCATTGTGCTCGGTTTTCCGCTGATGTTTAACAATGCTTTGGAACTCTTCCATTGTTCTCTTCATTCCGTTGATGTTTAGCAATGCTTTGGAAATTTTCATTTGTTCACGGAATTACGCTGAAGTTTAAAAATGCTTTGGAACTCTTCCATTGTTTTTGGAATACCGCTGAAGTTTAAAAGTGCTTTGGAACTCTTCCATTGTTCTCGGAATTCTGCTGAAGTTTAAAACTGCTATGGAACTCTTTTATTTTTCTCAGAATTCCGCTGAAGTTTAAAAATGCTTTGGAACTCTTCCATTGTTCTCGGAATTCTGTTGAGGTTTAAAAATGCTTTGGAACTCTTCTATTGTTCACGGAATTATGCTAAAGTTTAAAAATGCTTTGGAACTCTTCCATTGTTCTCAGAATTTTTCTGATGTTTAACAATGCTTTTTAACTTTTTCATTGTTCACGGAATTCCGCTGAAGTTTAAAAATGCTTTGGAACTCTTCCATTGTTCTCACAATTCCTCTGATGTTTAACAATGCTTTGGAACTCTTCCATTGTTCACGGAATTCCGCTGAAGTTTAAAAATGCTTTGGAACTCTTCCATTATTCTCACAATTCCTCTGATGTTTAAAAATGCTTTGGAAATCTTCTATTGTTCTTGGAAATCCCCCTAAGTTTAAAAATGCTTTGGAACTCTTCCATTCTTCTCAGAATTCGGATGAAGTTTAAAACTGCTTTGGAACTCTTACATTGTTCTCGGATTTCCGTTGATGTTTAACAATGCTTTGGAACTCTTCCATTGTTCTCGGAATTCTGCTGAAGTTTAAAAATGCTTTGGAAAACTTCCATTGTTCTTGGTATTCCGCTGATGTTTAACAATGCTTTGGAACTCTTCCATTGTTCTCGGCATTCCGTTGAAGTTCAACAATGCTTTGGAACTAGACCATTGTTCACGGATATCCTCTGAAGTTTAAAAATGCTTTGGAACTCTTCCATTGTTCTCGGAATTCCACTGATGTTTAACAATCCTTTGGAGCCCTTTCATTGTTCTCGGAATTATCCTGAAGTTTAAAAATGCTTTGGAACTTGTCCATTGTGCTCGGTTTTCCGCTGATGTTTAACAATGCTTTGGAACTCTTCCATTGTTCTCGTCATTCCGTTGATGTTTAGCAATGCTTTGGAAATTTTCATTTGTTCACGGAATTCCGCTGTAATTTAAAAATGCTTTGGAACTCTTCCATTGTTCTCGGAATTATGCTAAAGTTTAAAAATGCTTTGGAACTCTTCCATTGTTCTCACAATTCCTCTGATGTTTAACAATGCTTTGGAACTCTTCCATTGTTCACGGAATTCCGCTGAAGTTTAAAAATGCTTTGGAACTCTTCCATTATTCTCACAATTCCTCTGATGTTTAAAAATGCTTTGGAAATCTTCTATTGTTCTTGGAAATCCCCCTAAGTTTAAAAATGCTTTGGAACTCTTCCATTCTTCTCAGAATTCGGATGAAGTTTAAAACTGCTTTGGAACTCTTACATTGTTCTCGGATTTCCGTTGATGTTTAACAATGCTTTGGAACTCTTCCATTGTTCTCGGAATTCTGCTGAAGTTTAAAAATGCTTTGGAAAACTTCCATTGTTCTTGGTATTCCACTGATGTTTAATAATGCTTTGGAATTCTTCCATTGTTCACGGAATTCCGCTGAAGTTTAAAAATGCTGTGGAACTCTTCCATTGTTCTCAGAATTCCGCTGAAGTTTATCAATGCTTTGGAACTCTTCCATTGTTCAGGAATTTCACTGAAGTATAAAAATGCTTTGGAACTCTTCCATTGTTTTCAGAATTCCGCTGTAATTTAAAAATGCTTTGGAACTCTTCCATTGTTCTCGGAATTCCGCTGATGTTTAACAATGCTTTGGAACTCTTCCATTGTTCTCGGAATTCTGCTGAAGTTTAAAAATGCTTTGGAAAACTTTCAGTGTTCTTGGAAATCTGCTGATGTTTAACAATGCTTTGGAATTCTTCCATTGTTCTCGGAATTCTGCTGAAGTTTAAAAACGCTTTGTCACTCTTCCATTGTTCTTGGAATTCTGTTGAAGTTATAAAATGCTTTGGAAATCTTCTATTGTTCACGGAATTATGCTAAAGTTTAAAAATGCTTTGGAACTCTTCCATTGTTCTCTGAATTCCTCTGATGTTTAACAATGCTTTGGAACTCTTCCATTGTTCACGGAATTCCGCTGAAGTTTAAAAATGCTTTGGAACTCTTCCATTGTTCTCACAATTCCTCTGATGTTTAACAATGCTTTGGAACTCTTCCATTGTTCACGGAATTCTGCTGAAGTTTAAAAATGCTTTGGAACTCTTCCATTGTTCTCACAATTCCTCTGATGTTTAAAAATGCTTTTGAACTCTTCTATTGTTCTCGGAAATCCCCCTAAGTTTAAAAATGCTTTGGAAATATTCCATTGTTCTCGGAAATCCACTGAAGATTAAAAATGCTTTGGAACTCTTCCAATGTTCTCGGAATTCTGCTGACGTTTAAAAATGATTTGGAAAACTTCCATTGTTCTTGGAATTCCGCTGATGTTTAACAATGCTTTGGAATTCTTCCATTGTTCACGGAATTCCGCTGAAGTTTAAAAATGCTTTTGAACTCTTCCATTGCTCTCAGAATCCCACTGATATTTATGAATGCTTTGGAACTTTTCCATTGTTCAGGAATTTCACTGAAGTATAAAAATGCTTTGGAACTCTTCCATTGTTTTTGGAATTCCGCTGATGTTTAACAATGCTTTGGAGCACTTCCATTGTCCTCGGAAATCCGCTGATGTTTAACAATGCTTTGAAACTATTCCATTGTTCTCGGAATTCTGCTGTAATTTAAAAATTCTTTGGAACTCTTCCATTGTTCTCGGAAATCCCCCTAAGTTAAAAAATGCTTTGGAACTCTTCCATTGTTCTCGTAATTCTGCTGTAATTTAGAAATGCTTTGGAACTCTTCCATTGTTCTCAGAATTCTGTTGAAGTTTAAAAATGCTTTGGAACTCTTCTATTGTTCACGGAATTATGCTAAAGTTTAAAAATGCTTTGGAACTCTTCCATTGTTCACGGAATTCCGCTGAAGTTTAAAAATGCTTTGGAACTCTTCCATTGTTCTCACAATTCCTCTGATGTTTAAAAATGCTTTGGAACTCCTCCATTGTTCTCACAATTCCTCTGATGTTTAAAAATGCTTTGGAACTCTTCTATTATTCTCGGAATTCCACTGAAGATTAAAAATGCTTTGGAACTCCTCCAATGTTCTCGGAATTCTGCTGAAGTTTAAAAATGCTTTGGAACTCTTCCATTGTTCTTAGAATTACGATGAAGTTTAAAACTGCTTTGGAACTCTTCTATTATTCTCGGAATTCCACTGAAGATTAAAAATGCTTTGGAACTCTTCCAATGTTCTCGGAATTCTGCTGAAGTTTAAAAATGCTTTGGAACTCTTCCAATGTTCTCGGATTTCCGTTGATGTTTAACAATGCTTTGGAACTCTTCCATTGTTCTCACAATTCCTCTGATGTTTAAAAATGCTTTGGAACTCTTCTATTGTTCTTGGAAATCACCCTAAGTTTAAAAATGCTTTGGAAATCTTCCATTGTTCTCGGAATTCCATTGAAGATTAAAAATGCTTTGGAACTCTTCCAATGTTCTCGGAATTCTGCTGAAGTTTAAAAATGATTTGGAACTCTTCTATTGTTCTCGGATTTCCGTTGATGTTTAAAAATGCTTTGGAACTCTTCCATTGTTCTCGGAATTCTGCTGAAGTTTAAAAATGCTTTGGAAAACTTCCATTGTTCTTGGAATTCCGCTGATGTTTAACAATGCTTTGGAATTCTTCCATTGTTCACGGAATTCCACTGAAGTTTTAAAATGCTTTGGAACTCTTCCATTGTTATCAGAATCCCGCTGATATTTATCAATGCTTTGGAACTTTTCCATTGTTCAGGAATTTCACTGAAGTATAAAAATGCTTTGGAACTCTTCCATTGTTTTTGGAATTCCGCTGATGTTTAACAATGTTTTGGAGCACTTCCATTGTCCTCGGAAATCCGCTGATGTTTAACAATGCTTTGAAACTCTTCCATTGTTCTCGGAATTCTGCTGTAATTTAAAAATACTTTGGAACTCTTCCATTGTTCTCGGAATTCTGCTGTAATTTAGAAATGCTTTGTAACTCTTCCATTGTTCTCGGAATTCTGTTGAAGTTAAAAAATGCTTTGGAACTCTTCTATTGTTCACGGAATTATGCTAAAGTTTAAGAATGCTTTGGAACTCTTCCATTGTTCTCAGAATTCCTCTGATGTTTAACAATGCTTTGGAACTCTTCCATTGTTCACGGAACTCCGCTGAAGTTTAAAAATGCATTGGAACTCTTCCATTGTTCTCACAATTCCTCTGATGTTTAAAAATGCTTTGGAACTCCTCCATTGTTCTCACAATTCCTCTGATGTTTAAAAAAGGTTTGGAACTCTTCTATTATTCTCGGAATTCCACTGCAGATTAAAAATGCTTTGGAACTCTTCCAATGGTCTCGGAATTCTGCTGAAGTTTAAAAATGCTTTGGAACTCTTCCAATGTTCTCAGAATTGCGATGAAGTTTAAAACTGCTTTGGAACTCTTCTATTATTCTCGGAATTCCACTGAAGATTAAAAATGCTTTGGAACTCTTCCAATGTTCTCGGAATTTTACTGAAGTTTAAAAATGCTTTGGAACTCCTCCATTGTTCTCGGATTTCCGTTGATGTTTAACAATGCTTTGGAACTCTTCCATTGTTCTAGGAATTCTGATGAAGTTTAAAAATGCTTTGGAAAACTTCCATTGTTCTTGGAATTCCGCTGATGTTTAAAAATGCTTTGGAATTCTTCCATTGTTCACGGAATTCCGCTGAAGTTTAAAAATGCTTTGGAACTCTTCCATTGTTCTCAGAATTCCGCTGATATTTATCAATGCTTTGGAACTTTTCCATTGTTCAGGAATTTCTCTGAAGTATAAAAATGCTTTGGAACTCTTCCATTATTTTCGGAATTCAGCTGATGTTTAACAATTCTTTGGAACACTTCCATTGTTCTCGGAAATCCACTGATGTTTAACAATGCTTTGGAACTCTTCCATTGTTCTCAGAATTCTGCTGTAATTTAAAAATGCTTTGGAACTCTTCCATTGTTCTCGGAATTATGCTAAAGCTTAAAAATGCTTTGGAACTCTTCCATTGTTCTCAGAATTCCGCTGATGTTTAACAATGCTTTGGAACTCTTCCATTGTTCTCGGCATTCCGTTGAAGTTCAACAATGCTTTGGAACTTGTCCATTGTTCACGGATATCCTCTGAAGTTTAAAAATGCTTTGGAACTCTTCCATTGTTCTCGGTATTCCACTAATGTTTAACAATGCTTTGGAGCTCTTTCATTGTTCTCGGAATTATGCTGAAGTTTAAAAATGCTTTGGAACTTGTCCATTGTTCTCGGTATTCCGCTGATGTTTAACAATGCTTTGGAACTCTTCCATTGTTCTGATCACTCCATTGATGTTTAGCAATGCTTTGGAACTTTTCTTTTGTTCACAGAATTCCAATGAAGTTTAAAAATGCTTTGGAACTCTTCCATTGTTTTTGGAATACCGCTGAAGTTTAAAAATGCTTTGGAACTCTTCCATTGTTGTCAAAATTCCGATGAAGTTTAAAACTGCTTTGGAACTATTCTATTATTCTCGGAATTCCGCTGAAGATAAAAAATGCTTTGGAACTCTTCCAATGTTCTCGGAATTCTGCTGAAGTTTAAAAATGCTTTGGAACTCTTCCATTGTTCTCAGAATTCCGCTGATGTTTAACAATGCTTTGGAATTCTTGCATTGTTCTCGGAATTCCGCTGAAGTTTAAAAATGCTTTGGAGCTCTTCCATTGTTCTCAGAATTCCGCTCATATTTATCAATGCATTGGAACTCTTCCATTGTTCAGGAAATTCACTGAAGTATAACAATGCTTTGGAACTCTTCCATTGTTCTCGGAGTTCCGCTGTAATTTAAAAATACTTTGGAACTCTTCCATTGTTCTCGGAATTCCGCTGAACTTTAACAATACTTTGTAACTTTTCCATTGTTCTCGGAATTCTGCTGAAGTTTAAAAACGCTTTGGAACTCTTCCATTGTTCTCGGAATTCTGCTGAAGTTTAAAAATGCTTTGGAACTCTTCCATTGTTCTCAGAATTCTGCTGAAGTTTAAAAATGCTTTGGAACTCTTCCATTGTTCTCAGAATTCCTCTGTTGTTTAACAATGCTTTGGAACTCTTCCATTGTTCACTGAATTCCGCTGAAGTTTAAAAATGCTTTGCAACTCTTCTATTGTTCTCAGATTTCCGCTGATGTTTAACAATACTTTGGAACTCTTCTTTTGTTCTCGGAATTCCGCTGATGTTTTATCAATACTTTGGAACTCTTCCTTTGTTCTCGGAAATCCCCCTAAGTTTAAAAATGCTTTGGAACTCTTCCATTGTTCTCCGAAATCCGCTGAACTTTAACAACGCTTTGGAACTCTTCCATTGTTCTCGGAAATCCGCTGAAGTTTAACAATTCTTTGGAACTCTTCAATTGTTCTGTGAATTCTACTGATGTTTAACAATGCTTTGGAACACTTCCAATGTTCTTGGAATTCTGCTGAAGTTTAAAAATGCTTTGGAACTCTTCCATTGTTCTCGGAATTCCGCTAATTTTTAACAATGCTTTGAAACTCTTCCATTTTTCAGGGAATTACGCTGAAGTTTATAAATGTTTTGGAACTCTTCCAATGTTCACGGTAAACCGCTGAAATTTAAAAATGCTTTGGAACTCTTCCATTGTTCTCGGAATTATGCTGAAGTTTAAAAATGCTTTGGAACACTTCCATTGTTCTCAGAATTCCTCTGATGTTTAACAATACTTTGGAACTCTTCCATTGTTCTCAGAATTCCCCCTAATTTTCAAAATGCTTTGGAACTCTTCCATTGTTCTCGGAATTCTGCTGATGTTTAACAATGCTTTCGAACTCTTCCAATTTTCTCGGAATTCCGCTGAAGTTGAAAAATGCTTTTGTACTCTTCCATTGTTCTCAGAATTTCGCTGAAGTTTAAAAATGCTTTGGAACTCTTGCATTATTCTCGGAATTCCACTGAAGTTTAAAAATGCTTTGGTACTTTTCCACTGTTCTCGGTATTCTGCAGAAGTTTTAAAAATGCTTTGGAACTCGTCCATTGTTCTCTGAATTCCGCTGATCTTTAACAATGTTTGGGAACTGTTCCATTTTTCAGGGATTTCCGCTGAAGCTTAAAAATCCTTTGGAACTCTTCCATTGTTCTCGGAATTCTGCTGAAGTTTAAAAATGCTTTGGAAAACTTCCATTGTTCTTGGAATTCCACTGATGTTTAACAATGCTTTGGAATTCTTCCATTGTTCACGGAATTCCGCTGAAGTTTAAAAATGTTTTGGAACTCTTCCATTGTTCTCAGAATTCCGCTGATATTTATCAATGCTTTGCAACTCTTCCGTAGTTCACGGAATTTCGCTGAAGTATAAAAATGCTTTGGAACTCTTCCATTGTTCGCAGAATTCTGATGAAGTTTAAAACTGCTTTGGAACTCTTCCATTGTTCTCGGAATTCTGCTGATGTTTAACAATGCTTTGGAACTCTTCCATTGTTCACAGAATACCTCTGAAGTTTAATAATGCTTTGGAACTCTTCCAATTTTCTCAGAATTTCGCTGAAGTTTAAAAATGCTTTGGAACTCTTCTATTATTCTCGGAATTCCACTGAAGATTAAAATTGCTTTAGAACTCTTCCAATATTCTCGGAATTCTGCAGAAGTTTAAAAATGCTTTGGAACTCTTCCATTTTTCTCGGAATTCCGCTGATGTTTAACAATGCTTTGGAACTATTCCATTGTTCTCGGAATTTCTCTGAAGTTTAACAATGCTTTGGAACTCTTCCATTGTTTTCAGAATTCTCCTGAAGTATAAAAACGCTTTGGAACTCTTCCATTGCTCTCGGAATTCTGCTGAAGTTTAAAAATGCTTTGGAACTCTTCCATTGTTCACAGAATTATGCTGAAGTTTAAAAATGCTTTGGAACTCTTCCATTGTTCTCAGAATTTCTCTGAAGTTTAACAATGCTTTGTAACTCTTCCATTGTTCACAGAATTCTGCTGGAGTTTAAAAATGCTTTGCAACGCTTCTATTGTTCTCGGAATTCCGCTGATGTTTAACAATACTTTGGAACTCTTCCATTGTTCTCGGAAATCCCCTTAAGTTAAAAAATGCTTTGGAACTCTTCCATTATTCTCGGAATTCTGCTGAAGTTTAAAAATGCTTTGGAAACTCTTCTATTGTTCAATGTATATGCTGAAGTTTAAAAATGCTTTGGAACTCTTCCATTGTACTCAGAATTCCTCTGATGTTTAACAATGCTTTGGAACTCTTCCATTGTTCACGGAATTCCATTGAATTGTAAAAATGCTTTGGAACACTTCCATTGTTCTCGGAATTCCGCTGACGTTTAACAATGCTTTGGAACTCTTCCATTGTTCTCGGAATTCTGCTGGAGTTTAAAAATGTTTTGGAAAACTTTCATTGCTCTTGGAATTCTGCTGATGTTTAACAATGCTTTGCAATTCTTCCATTGTTCACGGAATTCCGCTGAAGTTTAAAATTGCGTTGGAACTCTTCCATTGTTCTCAGATTTCCGCTGATATGTATCAATGCTTTGGAACTCTTCCATTGTTCACGGAATTTTGCTGAAGTATAAAGGGCTTTGGAACTCTTCCAATGTTTTCGGAATTCCGCTGACATTTAACAATGCTTTGGAGCTCTTCCATTGTTCTCGGAATTCTGCTGAAGTTTAAAAACGCTTTGTAACTCTTCCATTGTTCTCGGAATTCTGTTGAAGTTAAAAAATGCTTTGGAACTCTTCTATTGTTCACGGAATTATGCTAAAGTTTAAAAATGCTTTGGAACTCTTCCATTGTTCTCAGAATTCCTCTGATGTTTAACAATGCTTTGGAACTCTTCCATTGTTCTGGGAATTCCGCTGAAGTTTAAAAATGCTTTGGAACTCTTCTATTATTCTCGGAATTCCACTGAAGATTAAAAATGCTTTGGAACTCTTATATTGTTCTTACAATTCCTCTGATGTTTAAAAATGGTTTGGAACTCTTCCATTGTTCAGGAATTTCACTGAAGTATAAAAATGCTTTGGAACTCTTCCATTGTTTTCGGAATTCCGCTGATGTTTAACAATGCTTTGGAACACTTCCATTGTTCTCGGAAATCCGCTGATGTTTAAAAATGCTTTGGAACTCTTCCATTGTTCTCGGAATTCCGCTGATCTTTAACAATGCTTGGGAACTGTTCCATTTTTCAGGGATTTCCGCTGAAGTATAAAAATCCTTTGGAACTCTTCCCTTGTTCTCGGAATTCTGCTCATGTTTAACAATGATTTGTAACTCTTCCAATGTTCTCGGAATTCTGCTGAAGTTTAAAAATGCTTTGGAACTCTTCCATTGTTCTCGGAATTCTGCTGAAGTTTAAAAATGCTTTGGAAATCTTCCATTGTTCACGGAATTATGCTGAAGTTTAAAAATGATTTGGAACTCTTCCATTGTTCTCAGAATTCGTCAGATGTTTAACAATGCTTTGGAACTCTTCCATTGTTCACGGAATTCCACTGAAGTTTAAAAATGCTTTGTAACTCTTCTATTGTTCTCGGAATTCCGCTGATGTTTAACAATACTTTGGAACTCTTCCATTGTTCTCGGAAATCCCCCTAAGTTAAAAAATGCTTTGGAACTCTTCCACTGTTCTCGGAATTCTGCTGTAATTTAAAAATGCTTTGGAAATCTTCCATTGTTCTCGGAATTCCACTGAAGTTTAACAATGCTTTGGAACTCTTCCAATGTTCTCGGAATTCTGCTGAAGTTTAAAAACTCTTGGAACTCTTCCATTGTTCTCGAAATTCCACTCATGTTTAACAATGCTTTGGAACTCTTCCATTGTTCTCAGAATTCCTCTGATGTTTAACAATGCTTTGGAACTTTTCCATTGTTCACGGAATTCCGCTGAAGTTTAAAAATGCTTTGCAACTCTTCTATTGTTCTCAGAATTCCGCTGATGTTTAACAATACTTTGGAACTCTTCCATTGTTCTCGGAAATCCCCCTAAGTTAAAAAATGCTTTGGAACTCTTCCATTGTTCTCGGAATTCTGCTGTAATTTAAAAATGCTTTGGAAATCTTCCTTTGTTCTCGGAATTCCGCTGAAGTTTAACAATGCTTTGGAACTCTTCCAATGTTCTCGGAATTCTGCTGAAGTTTAAAAACGCTTTGGAACTGTTCCATTGTTCTCGGTATTCTGCTAAAGTTTAAAAATGCTTTGGAAACTCTTCCATTGTTCACTGTATATGCTGAAGTTTAAAAATGCTTTGGAACTCTTCCATTGTTCTCAGAATTCCTCTGATGTTTAACAATGCTTTGGAACTCTTCCATTGTTCACGGAATTCCGCTGAAGTTTAAAAATGCTTTGCAACTCTTATATTGTCCTCGGAATTCCGCTGATCTTTAAACAATACTTTGGAACTCTTCCATTGTTCTCGGAAATCCGCTGAACTTTAACAATGCTTTGGAACTCTTTTATTGTTCTCGGAAATCCGCTGAGGTTTAACAATGCTTTGGAACTCTTCCATTGTTCTCGGAATTCTACTGATGTTTAACAATGCTTTGGAACTCTTCCAATGTTCTTGGAATTCTGCTGAAGTTTAAAAATGCTTTGGAACTCTTCCATTGTTCTCGGAATTCCGCTGATTTTTAACAATGCTTTGAAACTCTTCCATTTTTCAGGGTATTCCGCTGAAGTTGAAAAATGTTTTTAAACTCTTCCAATGTTCACGGAAAACCGCTGAAATTTAAAAATGCTTTGGAACTCTATCATTGTTCTCGGAATTATGCTGAAGTTTAAAAATGCTTTGGAACTCTTCCATTGTTCTCAGAATTCCTCTGATGTTTAACAATACTTTGGAACTCTTCCATTGTTCTCGGAATTCCCCCAAAGTTTAAAAATGCTTTGGAACTCTTCCATTGTTCTCGAAAATCCACTGAAGTTTAACAATGCTTTGGAACTCTTCCATTGTTTACTGAAGACCGCTGAAGTTTAAAAATGCTTTGGAACTCTTCCATTGTTCTTGGAATTCTACTGAAGTTTAAAAACGTTTTGGTACTCTTCCATTGTTCTCGGAATTCTGCTGATGTTTAACAATGCTTTGGAACTCTTCTGTTGTTCACAGAATACCTCTGAAGTTTAATAATGCTTTGGAACTCTTCCAATTTTCTCGGAATTCCGCTGAAGTTGAAAAATGCTTTTGTACTCTTCCATTGTTCTCAGAATTTCGCTGAAGTTTAAAAATGCTTTGGAACTCTTGCATTATTCTCGGAATTCCACTGAAGTTTAAAAATGCTTTGGAACTTTTCCATTGTTCTCGGAATTCTGCAGAAGTTTTAAAAATGCTTTGGAACTCTTCCATTGTTCACGGAAGTATGCTAAAGTTTAAAAATGATTTGGAACTCTTCCATTGTTCTCAGAATTCGTCTGATGTTTAACAATGCTTTGGAACTCTTCCATTGTTTTTGGAATACCGCTGAAGTTTAAAAATGCTTTGGAATTCTTCCATTGTTCTCAGAATTCCGCTGAAGTTTAAAAATGCTTTGGAACTCTTCCATTGTTCTCATAATTCAGCTGAAGTTTAAAAATGCTTTGGAACTTTTCCATTGTTCTCGGAATTCCGCTGATGTTTTACAATGCTTTGGAACTCTTCCATTGTTCTTGGAATTATACTAAAGTTTAAAAATGTTTTGGAACTCTTCCATTGTTCTCGGAATTCAGCTCATGTTTTACAATGCTTTGGAACTCTTCCATTGTTCTTGGAATTATACTAAAGTTTAAAAATGTTTTGGAACTCTTCCATTGTTCTCGGAATTCCGCTGATGTTTAACAATGCTTTGGAACTCTTCCATTGTTCTCGGCATTCTGTTAAAGTTCAACAATGCTTTGAAACTTGTCCATTATTCACGGATATCCTCTGAAGTTTAAAAATGCTTTGGAACTCTTCTATTCTTCTCGGAATTCTGCTGAAGTTTAAAAATGCTTTGGAACTTGTCCATTTTTCTCGGTATTCCGCTAATGTTTAACAATGCTTTGGAACTCTTCCATTGTTCTCGTCATTCCGTTGATGTTTAACAATGCTTTGGAACTTTTATTTTGTTCACGGAATACCGCTGAAGTTTAAAAATGCTTTGGAACTCTTCCATTGTTTTTGGAATACTGCTGAAGTTTAAAAATGCTTTGGAACTATTCCATTGTTCTCAGAATTCTGCTGAAGTTTAAAAATGCTTTGGAACTCTTTTATTGTTCTCAGAATTCCGCTGAAGTTTAAAAATTCTTTGGAACTCTTCCATTGTTCTCAGAATTCCGCTGATATTTATCAATGCTTTGCAACTATTCCATAGTTCACGGAATTTCGCTGAAGTATAAAAATGCTTTGGAACTCTTCTATTGTTCTCGGAAATCCCCCTAAGTTTAAAAATGCTTTGGAACTCTTCCATTGTTCTCAGAATTCCGATGAAGTTTAAAACTGCTTTGGAACTCTTCTATTATTCGCGGAATTCCACTGAAGATTAAAAATGCTTTGGAACTCTTCCAATGTTCTCGGGATTCTGCTGAAGTTTAAAAATGATTTGGAACTCTTCCATTGTTCTCGGAATTCCGCTGATGTTTAACAATGCTTTGGAACTCTTCCATTGTTCTCCGAATACTGCTGAAGTTTAAAAATGCTTTGGAAAACTTCCATTGTACTTGGAATTCCGCTGATGTTTAACAATGCTTTGGAATTCTTTCATTGTTCACGGAATTCCGCTGAAGTTTAAAAATGCTTTGGAACTCTTCCATTGTTCTCAGAATTCCGCTGATATTTATCAATGCTTTGGAAATTTTCCATGGTTCAGGAATTTCACTGAAGTATAAAAATGCTTTGGAACTCTTCTATTGTTTTCGGAATTCCGCTGATGTTTAACAAAGCTTTGGAACACTTGCATTGTTCTTGGAAATCCGCTGATGTTTAACAATGCTTTGAAACTCTTCCATTGTTCTCGTAACTCCGCTGTAATTTAAAAATGCTTTGGAACTCTTCCATTGTTCTCTTAATTCCACTGAAGTTTAACAATGCTTTGTAACTCTTCCAATGTTCTCGGAATTCTGCTGAAGTTTAAAAATGCTTTGTAAATCTTCCTTTGTTCACGGAATTATGCTGAAGTTTAAAAATGATTTGGAACTCTTCCATTGTTCTCAGAATTCCTCTGATGTTTAACAATGCTTTGGAACTCTTCCATTGTTTACGGAATTCCGCTGAAGTTTAAAAATGCTTTGCAACTCTTCTATTGTTCTCGGAATTCCGCTGATGTTTAACAATACTTTGGAACTCTTCCATTGTTCTCCGAAATCCCCCTAAGTTAAAAAATACTTTGGAACTCTTCCATTGTTCTCGGAATTCTGCTGTAATTTAAAAATGCTTTGGAAATCTTCCATTGTTCTCGGAATTCTGCTAAAGTTTAAAAATGCTTTGGAAACTCTTCCATTGTTCACTGTATATGCTGAAGTTTAAAAATGCTTTGGAACTCTTCCATTGTTCTCCGAAATCCCCCTAAGTTAAAAAATACTTTGGAACTCTTCCATTGTTCTCGGAATTCTGCTGAAGTTTAAAAACGCTTTGGAACTCTTCCATTGTTCTCGGAATTCTGCTAAACTTTAAAAATGCTTTGGAAACTCTTCCATTGTTCACTGTATATGCTGAAGTTTAAAAATGCTTTGGAACTCTTCCATTGTTCTCAGAATTCCTGTGATGTTTAACAATGCTTTGGAACTCTTCCATTGTTCACGGAATTCCGCTGAAGTTTAAAAATGCTTTGCAACTCTTATATTGTTCTCGGAATTCCGCTGATCTTTTAACAATACTTTGGAACTCTTCCATTGTTCTCCGAAATCAACCTAAGTTTAAAAATGCTTTGGAACTCTTCCATTGTTGTCGGGAATCCGCTGAACTTTAACAATGCTTTGGAAATCTTCCATTGTTCTTGGAATTCTACTGATGTTTAACAATGCTTTGGAGCTCTTCCAATGTTCTTGGAATTCTGCTGAAGTTTAAAAATGCTTTGGAACTCTTCCATTGTTCTCGGAATTCCGCAGATTTTTAACAATGCTTTGAAACTCTTCCAATGTTCACGGAAAACCGCTGAAATTTAAAAATGCTTTGGAACTCTATCATTGTTCTCGGAATTATGCTGAAGTTTAAAAATGCTTTGGAACTCTTTCATTGTTCTCAGAATTCCTCTGATGTTTAACAATACTTTGGAACTCTTCCATTGTTCTCGGAATTCCCCCTAAGTTTAAAAATGCTTTGGAACTCTTCAATTGTTCTCGGAAATCCGCTGAAGTTTAACAATGCTTTGGAACTCTTTCATTGTTTACGGAATACCACTGAAGTTTAAAAATGCTTTGGAACTCTTCCATTGTTCTTGGAATTCTACTGAAGTTTAAAAACATTTGGTACTCTTCCATTGTTCTCGGAATTCTGCTGATGTTTAACAATGCTTTGGAGCTCTTCAGTTGTTCATAGAATACCTCTGAAGTTTAATAATACTTTGGAACTCTTCCAATTTTCTCGGAATTCCACTGAAGTTGAAAAAAGCTTTTGTACTCTTCCATTGTTCTCAGTATTTTGTTGAAGTTTAAAAAAGCTTTGGAACTCTTGCATTATTCTCGGAATTCCACTGAAGTTTAAAAATGCTTTGGAACTTTTCCATTTTTCTCGGAATTCTGCAGAAGTTTTAAAAATGCTTTGGATCTCTTCCATTGTTCTCGGAATTCCACTGGTCTTTAACAATGCTTGGGAACTGTTCCATTTTTCCGGGATTTCCGCTGAAGTTTAAAAATTCTTTGGAACTCTTCCATTGTTCTCGGAATTCCGCTCATGTTTAACAATGCTTTGGAACTCTTCCATTGTTCTCGGAATTATACTAAAGTTTAAAAATGTTTTGTTACTCTTCCTTTGTTCTCGGAATTCCGCTGATGTTTAACAATGCTTTGGAACTCTTCCATTGTTCTCGGAATTCTGATGAAGTTTAAAAATGCTTTGGAACTCTTTTATTGTTCTCAGAATTCCGCTGAAGTTTAAAAATGCTTTGGAACTCTTCCATTGTTCACGGAATTATGCTGAAGTTTAAAAAGGCTTTGGAACTCTTCCATTATTCTCAGAATTCCTCTGATGTTTATCAATGCTTTGGATCTCTTCCATTGTTCACGGAAATCCCCCTAAGTTTAAAAATGCTTTGGAACTCTTCCATTGTTCTCGGAAATCCGCTGAACTTTAACAATGCTTTGGAAATCTTCCATTGTTCTCGGAAATCCGCGGAAGTGTAACAATGCTTTGGAACTCTGCCATTGTTTTCGCAATTCTACTGATGTTTAACAGTACTTTGGAACTCTTCCATTGTTCTCGGAATTCCCCCTAAGTTTAAAAATGCTTTGGAAATCTTCCATTGTTCTCGGAAATCCGCTGAAGTTTAACAATGCTTTGGAACTCTTCCATTGTTCTCGGAAATGCGCTGAAGTTTAAAAATGCTTTGGAACTCTTCCATTGTTCTTGGAATTCTATTGAAGTTTAAAAACACTTTGGACTCTTCCATTGTTCTCGGTATTCTGCTGATGTTTAACAATGCTTTGGAACTCTTCCGTTGTTCACAGAATACCTCTGAAGTTTAAAAATGCTTTGGAACTCTTGCATTATTCTCGGAATTCCAATGAAGTTTAAAAATGCTTTGGAACTCTTCCATTGTTCTTGGAATTCTGCTGATCTTTAACAATGCTTGGGAACTGTTTCATTTTTCAGGGATTTCCGCTGAAGTTTAAAATTGCTTTGGAACACTTCCATTGTTCTCGGAATTCTACTCATGTTTAACAATGCTTTGGAACTCTTCCATTGTTCTCGGAATTATGCTAAAGTTTAAAAACGCTTTGGAACTCTTCCATTGTTCTCGGAATTCCGCTGGTGTCTAACAATGCTTTGGAACTCTTCCATTGTTCTCGAAATTCCGTTGAAGTTCAACAATGCTTTGGAACTTGTCCATTGTTCACGGATATCCTCTGAAGTTTAAAAATGCTTTGGAACTCTTCCATTGTTCTCGGAATTCCACTGATGTTTAAAAATGCTTTGGAGCTCTTTCATTGTTCTCGAAATTATGCTTTAGGTTAAAAATGCTTTAGAACTTGTCCATTGATCTCGGTATTCCGCTGATGTTTAACAATGCTTTGGAACTCTTCCATTGTTCTCGTCATTGCGTTGATGTTTAACAATGCTTTGGAACTTTTCTTTTGTTCACGCAATTCCGCTGAAGTTTAAAAATGCTTTAGAACTCTTCCATTGTTTGTGGAATACCGCTGAAGTTTAAATATGCTTTGGACCTCTTCCATTGTTCTCGGAATTCTGCTGAAGTTTAAAAATGCTTTGGAACTCTTTTATTGTTCTCAGAATTCCGCTGAAGATTAAAAATGCTTTGGAACTCTTCCATTGTTCTCATAATTCCGCTGAAGTTTAAAAATGCTTTGGAACACTTCCATTGTTCTCGGAATTCCGCTGATGTTTAACAATGCTTTGGCACTCTTCCATTGTTCTCGGAATTCCGATGATGTTTAACAATGCTTTGGAATTCTTCCATTGTTCACGGAATTCTGCTGAACTTTAAAAATGCTTTGGAACTCTTCCATTGTTCTCAGAATTCCGCTGATATTTATCAATGCTTTGGAACGCTTCCATAGTTCACGGAATTTCACTGAAGTATAAAAATGCTTTGGAACTCTTCCATTGTTTTCAGCATTCCACTGATGTTTAACAATGCTTTGGAACTCTTCCATTGTTCCCCGAAATCCGCTGATGTTTAACAATGCTTTGGAACTCTTCCAATGTTTTCGGAATTCCGCTGTAATTTAAAAATGCTTTGGAGCTCTTCCATTGTTCTCGGAATTCTGCTGAATGTTAAAAACGCTTTGGAACTCTTTTATTGTTCTCAGAATTCCGCTGAAGTTTAAAAATGCTTTGGAACTCTTCCATTGTTCTCATAATTCCGCTGAAGTTTAAAAATGCTTTGGAACACTTCCATTGTTCTCGGAATTCCGCTGATGTTTAACAATGCTTTGGCACTCTTCCATTGTTCTCGGAATTCCGATGATGTTTAACAATGCTTTGGAATTCTTCCATTGTTCACGGAATTTCACTGAAGTATAAAAATGCTTTGGAACTCTTCCATTGTTCACGGAATCATGCTAAAGTTTAAAAATGATTTTGAACTCTTCCATTGTTCTCAGAATATATCTGATGTTTATCAATGCTTTTGAACTCTTCCATTGTTCAGGGAATTCCGCTGAAGTTTAAAAATGCTTTGGAACTCTTCCATTGATTTCGGAATTCTGCTGACGTTTAACTATGCTCTGGAACTCTTCCATTGTTCTCGGAAATCCGCTGATATTTAACAATGCTTTGGAACTCTTCCATTGTTCTCAGAATTCCGCTGTAATTTAAAAATGCTTTGGAACTCTTCCATTGTTCTAGGAATTCCGCTGAAGTTTAACAATGCTTTGGAACTCTTCCATTGTTCTCGAAATTCTGCTGAAGTTTAAAAATGCTTTGGAACTCTTCCATTGTTCATGGAATCATGCTGAAGTTTAAAACTGCTGTGGAAATCTTCCATTGTTCTCAGAATTCTTCTGATGTTTAACAATACTTTGGAACTCTTCCATTGTTCTCAGAATTCCTTCTAAGTTTAAAAATGCTTTAGATCTCTTCCATTGTTCTCAGAAATCCGCTGAAGATTAAAAAATCTTTGGAACTCTTCCATTGTTCTCGGAACTCCGCTGATGTTTAACAATGCTTTGGAACTCTTCTATTGTTCTCGGAATTCTGCTGAAGTTTAAAAGTGCTTTGAAAATGTTCCATTGTTCTCGGAATAGCGCTGAAATTTAAAAATGCTTTGGAACACTTCCATTGTTCTCGCAATTCCGCTGAAGTTTAACAAAGCTTTTTAACTCTTCCATTGTTATCGGAATTCTGCTAAAGTTTTAAAACGCTTTGGAACTCTTCCATTGTTCAAGGAATTCGGCTGACGTTTAACAATGTTTTGGAACTCTTCCATTGTTCACGGAATACTTCTGAAGTTTAATAATGCTTTGGAACTCTTCCATTTTTCTCGGAATTCTGCTGAAGTTTAAAAATGCTTTGGAACTCTTCAGTTTTTGTCGGAATTCTGCTGAAGTTTAAAAATGCTTTGAAACTCTTCCATTGTTCTCGGAATTCCGCTGATGTTTAAAAATGCTTTGGAACTCTTCCATTGTTCTCTGAATTCCGCTGTATTTTAACAATGCTTTGAAACTCTTCCATTGTTCTCGGAATTCTGCTGATGTTTAACAAAGCTTTGGAACTCTTCCATTGTTCTCGGAATTCTGCTGAAGTTTAAAAATGCTTTTGAAAACTTCCATTGTTCTTGGAATTCTGCTGATGTTTAACAATGCTTTGGAATACGTCCATTGTTCTCGGAATTCTGCTGAAGTTTAAAAATCCTTTTGAAAACTTCCATTGTTCTTGGAATTCCGCTGATGTTTAACAATGCTTTGGAACTCTTCCAATGTTCTCGGAATTCTGCTGAAGTTTAAAAACGCTTTGGAACTCTTCCATTGTTCTCGGAATTCAGCTCATGTTTTACAATGCTTTGGAACTCTTCCATTGTTCTTGGAATTATACTAAAGTTTAAAAATGTTTTGGAACTCTTCCATTGTTCTCGGAATTCCGCTGATGTTTAACAATGCTTTGGAACTCTTCCATTGTTCTCGGCATTCTGTTAAAGTTCAACAATGCTTTGAAACTTGTCCATTATTCACGGATATCCTCTGAAGTTTAAAAATGCTTTGGAACTCTTCTATTCTTCTCGGAATTCTGCTGAAGTTTAAAAATGCTTTGGAACTTGTCCATTTTTCTCGGTATTCCGCTAATGTTTAACAATGCTTTGGAACTCTTCCATTGTTCTCGTCATTCCGTTGATGTTTAACAATGCTTTGGAACTTTTATTTTGTTCACGGAATACCGCTGAAGTTTAAAAATGCTTTGGAACTCTTCCATTGTTTTTGGAATACTGCTGAAGTTTAAAAATGCTTTGGAACTATTCCATTGTTCTCAGAATTCTGCTGAAGTTTAAAAATGCTTTGGAACTCTTTTATTGTTCTCAGAATTCCGCTGAAGTTTAAAAATTCTTTGGAACTCTTCCATTGTTCTCAGAATTCCGCTGATATTTATCAATGCTTTGCAACTATTCCATAGTTCACGGAATTTCGCTGAAGTATAAAAATGCTTTGGAACTCTTCTATTGTTCTCGGAAATCCCCCTAAGTTTAAAAATGCTTTGGAACTCTTCCATTGTTCTCAGAATTCCGATGAAGTTTAAAACTGCTTTGGAACTCTTCTATTATTCGCGGAATTCCACTGAAGATTAAAAATGCTTTGGAACTCTTCCAATGTTCTCGGGATTCTGCTGAAGTTTAAAAATGATTTGGAACTCTTCCATTGTTCTCGGAATTCCGCTGATGTTTAACAATGCTTTGGAACTCTTCCATTGTTCTCCGAATACTGCTGAAGTTTAAAAATGCTTTGGAAAACTTCCATTGTACTTGGAATTCCGCTGATGTTTAACAATGCTTTGGAATTCTTTCATTGTTCACGGAATTCCGCTGAAGTTTAAAAATGCTTTGGAACTCTTCCATTGTTCTCAGAATTCCGCTGATATTTATCAATGCTTTGGAAATTTTCCATGGTTCAGGAATTTCACTGAAGTATAAAAATGCTTTGGAACTCTTCTATTGTTTTCGGAATTCCGCTGATGTTTAACAAAGCTTTGGAACACTTGCATTGTTCTTGGAAATCCGCTGATGTTTAACAATGCTTTGAAACTCTTCCATTGTTCTCGTAACTCCGCTGTAATTTAAAAATGCTTTGGAACTCTTCCATTGTTCTCTTAATTCCACTGAAGTTTAACAATGCTTTGTAACTCTTCCAATGTTCTCGGAATTCTGCTGAAGTTTAAAAATGCTTTGTAAATCTTCCTTTGTTCACGGAATTATGCTGAAGTTTAAAAATGATTTGGAACTCTTCCATTGTTCTCAGAATTCCTCTGATGTTTAACAATGCTTTGGAACTCTTCCATTGTTTACGGAATTCCGCTGAAGTTTAAAAATGCTTTGCAACTCTTCTATTGTTCTCGGAATTCCGCTGATGTTTAACAATACTTTGGAACTCTTCCATTGTTCTCCGAAATCCCCCTAAGTTAAAAAATACTTTGGAACTCTTCCATTGTTCTCGGAATTCTGCTGTAATTTAAAAATGCTTTGGAAATCTTCCATTGTTCTCGGAATTCTGCTAAAGTTTAAAAATGCTTTGCAAACTCTTCCATTGTTCACTGTATATGCTGAAGTTTAAAAATGCTTTGGAACTCTTCCATTGTTCTCCGAAATCCCCCTAAGTTAAAAAATACTTTGGAACTCTTCCATTGTTCTCGGAATTCTGCTGAAGTTTAAAAACGCTTTGGAACTCTTCCATTGTTCTCGGAATTCTGCTAAACTTTAAAAATGCTTTGGAAACTCTTCCATTGTTCACTGTATATGCTGAAGTTTAAAAATGCTTTGGAACTCTTCCATTGTTCTCAGAATTCCTGTGATGTTTAACAATGCTTTGGAACTCTTCCATTGTTCACGGAATTCCGCTGAAGTTTAAAAATGCTTTGCAACTCTTATATTGTTCTCGGAATTCCGCTGATCTTTTAACAATACTTTGGAACTCTTCCATTGTTCTCCGAAATCAACCTAAGTTTAAAAATGCTTTGGAACTCTTCCATTGTTGTCGGGAATCCGCTGAACTTTAACAATGCTTTGGAAATCTTCCATTGTTCTTGGAATTCTACTGATGTTTAACAATGCTTTGGAGCTCTTCCAATGTTCTTGGAATTCTGCTGAAGTTTAAAAATGCTTTGGAACTCTTCCATTGTTCTCGGAATTCCGCAGATTTTTAACAATGCTTTGAAACTCTTCCAATGTTCACGGAAAACCGCTGAAATTTAAAAATGCTTTGGAACTCTATCATTGTTCTCGGAATTATGCTGAAGTTTAAAAATGCTTTGGAACTCTTTCATTGTTCTCAGAATTCCTCTGATGTTTAACAATACTTTGGAACTCTTCCATTGTTCTCGGAATTCCCCCTAAGTTTAAAAATGCTTTGGAACTCTTCAATTGTTCTCGGAAATCCGCTGAAGTTTAACAATGCTTTGGAACTCTTTCATTGTTTACGGAATACCACTGAAGTTTAAAAATGCTTTGGAACTCTTCCATTGTTCTTGGAATTCTACTGAAGTTTAAAAACATTTGGTACTCTTCCATTGTTCTCGGAATTCTGCTGATGTTTAACAATGCTTTGGAGCTCTTCAGTTGTTCATAGAATACCTCTGAAGTTTAATAATACTTTGGAACTCTTCCAATTTTCTCGGAATTCCACTGAAGTTGAAAAAAGCTTTTGTACTCTTCCATTGTTCTCAGTATTTTGTTGAAGTTTAAAAAAGCTTTGGAACTCTTGCATTATTCTCGGAATTCCACTGAAGTTTAAAAATGCTTTGGAACTTTTCCATTTTTCTCGGAATTCTGCAGAAGTTTTAAAAATGCTTTGGATCTCTTCCATTGTTCTCGGAATTCCGCTGGTCTTTAACAATGCTTGGGAACTGTTCCATTTTTCCGGGATTTCCGCTGAAGTTTAAAAATTCTTTGGAACTCTTCCATTGTTCTCGGAATTCCGCTCATGTTTAACAATGCTTTGGAACTCTTCCATTGTTCTCGGAATTATACTAAAGTTTAAAAATGTTTTGTTACTCTTCCTTTGTTCTCGGAATTCCGCTGATGTTTAACAATGCTTTGGAACTCTTCCATTGTTCTCGGAATTCTGATGAAGTTTAAAAATGCTTTGGAACTCTTTTATTGTTCTCAGAATTCCGCTGAAGTTTAAAAATGCTTTGGAACTCTTCCATTGTTCTCATAATTCAGCTGAAGATTAAAAATGCTTTGGAACTTTTCCATTGTTCTCGGAATTCCGCTGATGTTTAACAATGCTTTGGAACTCTTCCATTGTTCTTGGAATTCCGCTGATGTTTAACAAAGCTTTGGAACTCTTCCATTGTTCTCGGAATTCTGCTGAAGTTTAAAAATGCTTTGGAAAACTTCCATTGTTCTTTGAATTCCGCTGATGTTTAACAATGCTTTGGAACTCTTCCATTGTTCTCAGAATTCCGCTGATATTTAACAATGCTTTGCAACTATTCCATAGTTCACGGAATTTCGCTGAAGTATAAAAATGCTTTGGAACTCTTCCATTGTTCTCAGAATTCCAATGAAGTTTAAAACTGCTTTGGAACACTTCTATTATTCTCGGAATTCAACTGAAGATTAAAAATGCTTTGGAACTCTTCCAATGTTCTCGGAATTCTGCTGAAGTTTAAAAATGCTTTGTAACTCTTCCATTGTTCTCGGAATTCCGCTGATGTTTAACAATGATTTGGAACTCTTCCATTGTTCTCAGAATTCTGCTGAAGTTTAAAAATGCTTTGGAAAACTTCCATTTTTCTTGGAATTCCGCTGATGTTTAACAATGCTTTGGAATTCTTCCATTGTTCACGGACTTCCGCTGAAGTTTAAAAATGCTTTGGAACTCTTCCATTGTTCTCAGAATTCCACTGATATTTATCAATGCTTTGGAACGCTTCCATTTTTCAGGAATTTCACTGAAGTACAAAAATGCTTTGGAACTCTTCCATTGTTTTCGGAATTCCGCTGATGTTTAACAATGCTTTGGAACACTTCCATTGTTCTCGGAAATCCGCTGATGTTTAACAATGCTTTGGAACTCTTCCATTGTTCTCGGTATTCCGCTGTAATTTAAAAATTATTTGGAACTCTTCCATTGTTCTCTGAATTCCGCTGAAGTTTAACAATGCTTTGTAACTCTTCCATTATTCTCGGAATTCTTGTAAAGTTTAAAAACGCTTTGGAACTCTTGCATTGTTCTCGGAATTCTGCTGAAGTTTAAAAATGCTTTGGAACTCTTCCATTGTTCACGGAATTATGCTGAAGTTTAAAAAGGCTTTGGAACTCTTCCATTATTCTCAGAATTCCTCTGATGTTTATCAATGCTTTGGATCTCTTCCATTGTTCACGGAAATCCCCCTAAGTTTAAAAATGCTTTGGAACTCTTCCATTGTTCTCGGAAATCCGCTGAACTTTAACAATGCTTTGGAAATCTTCCATTGTTCTCGGAAATCCGCGGAAGTGTAACAATGCTTTGGAACTCTGCCATTGTTTCGCAATTCTACTGATGTTTAACAGTACTTTGGAACTCTTCCATTGTTCTCGGAATTCCCCCTAAGTTTAAAAATGCTTTGGAAATCTTCCATTGTTCTCGGAAATCCGCTGAAGTTTAACAATGCTTTGGAACTCTTCCATTGTTCTCGGAAATGCGCTGAAGTTTAAAAATGCTTTGGAACTCTTCCATTGTTCTTGGAATTCTATTGAAGTTTAAAAACACTTTGGACTCTTCCATTGTTCTCGGTATTCTGCTGATGTTTAACAATGCTTTGGAACTCTTCCGTTGTTCACAGAATACCTCTGAAGTTTAAAAATGCTTTGGAACTCTTGCATTATTCTCGGAATTCCAATGAAGTTTAAAAATGCTTTGGAACTCTTCCATTGTTCTTGGAATTCTGCTGATCTTTAACAATGCTTGGGAACTGTTTCATTTTTCAGGGATTTCCGCTGAAGTTTAAAATTGCTTTGGAACACTTCCATTGTTCTCGGAATTCTACTCATGTTTAACAATGCTTTGGAACTCTTCCATTGTTCTCGGAATTATGCTAAAGTTTAAAAACGCTTTGGAACTCTTCCATTGTTCTCGGAATTCCGCTGGTGTCTAACAATGCTTTGGAACTCTTCCATTGTTCTCGAAATTCCGTTGAAGTTCAACAATGCTTTGGAACTTGTCCATTGTTCACGGATATCCTCTGAAGTTTAAAAATGCTTTGGAACTCTTCCATTGTTCTCGGAATTCCACTGATGTTTAAAAATGCTTTGGAGCTCTTTCATTGTTCTCGAAATTATGCTTTAGGTTAAAAATGCTTTAGAACTTGTCCATTGATCTCGGTATTCCGCTGATGTTTAACAATGCTTTGGAACTCTTCCATTGTTCTCGTCATTGCGTTGATGTTTAACAATGCTTTGGAACTTTTCTTTTGTTCACGCAATTCCGCTGAAGTTTAAAAATGCTTTAGAACTCTTCCATTGTTTGTGGAATACCGCTGAAGTTTAAATATGCTTTGGACCTCTTCCATTGTTCTCGGAATTCTGCTGAAGTTTAAAAATGCTTTGGAACTCTTTTATTGTTCTCAGAATTCCGCTGAAGATTAAAAATGCTTTGGAACTCTTCCATTGTTCTCATAATTCCGCTGAAGTTTAAAAATGCTTTGGAACACTTCCATTGTTCTCGGAATTCCGCTGATGTTTAACAATGCTTTGGCACTCTTCCATTGTTCTCGGAATTCCGATGATGTTTAACAATGCTTTGGAATTCTTCCATTGTTCACGGAATTCTGCTGAACTTTAAAAATGCTTTGGAACTCTTCCATTGTTCTCAGAATTCCGCTGATATTTATCAATGCTTTGGAACGCTTCCATAGTTCACGGAATTTCACTGAAGTATAAAAATGCTTTGGAACTCTTCCATTGTTTTCAGCATTCCACTGATGTTTAACAATGCTTTGGAACTCTTCCATTGTTCCCCGAAATCCGCTGATGTTTAACAATGCTTTGGAACTCTTCCAATGTTTTCGGAATTCCGCTGTAATTTAAAAATGCTTTGGAGCTCTTCCATTGTTCTCGGAATTCTGCTGAATGTTAAAAACGCTTTGGAACTCTTTTATTGTTCTCAGAATTCCGCTGAAGTTTAAAAATGCTTTGGAACTCTTCCATTGTTCTCATAATTCCGCTGAAGTTTAAAAATGCTTTGGAACACTTCCATTGTTCTCGGAATTCCGCTGATGTTTAACAATGCTTTGGCACTCTTCCATTGTTCTCGGAATTCCGATGATGTTTAACAATGCTTTGGAATTCTTCCATTGTTCACGGAATTCTGCTGAACTTTAAAAATGCTTTGGAACTCTTCCATTGTTCTCAGAATTCCGCTGATATTTATCAATGCTTTGGAACGCTTCCATAGTTCACGGAATTTCACTGAAGTATAAAAATGCTTTGGAACTCTTCCATTGTTTTCAGCATTCCACTGATGTTTAACAATGCTTTGGAACTCTTCCATTGTTCCCCGAAATCCGCTGATGTTTCACAATGCTTTGGAACTCTTCCAATGTTTTCGGAATTCCGCTGTAATTTAAAAATGCTTTGGAGCTCTTCCATTGTTCTCGGAATTCTGCTGAATGTTAAAAACGCTTTGGAACTCTTCCATTGTTCTCGGAATTCTGCTGAAGTTTAAAAATGCTTTGGAACTCTTCCATTGTTCACGGAATCATGCTAAAGTTTAAAAATGATTTTGAACTCTTCCATTGTTCTCAGAATACCTCTGATGTTTATCAATGCTTTTGAACTCTTCCATTGTTCAGGGAATTCCGCTGAAGTTTAAAAATGCTTTGGAACTCTTCCATTGATTTCGGAATTCTGCTGACGTTTAACTATGCTCTGGAACTCTTCCATTGTTCTCGGAAATCCGCTGATATTTAACAATGCTTTGGAACTCTTCCATTGTTCTCAGAATTCCGCTGTAATTTAAAAATGCTTTGGAACTCTTCCATTGTTCTAGGAATTCCGCTGAAGTTTAACAATGCTTTGGAACTCTTCCATTGTTCTCGAAATTCTGCTGAAGTTTAAAAATGCTTTGGAACTCTTCCATTGTTCATGGAATCATGCTGAAGTTTAAAACTGCTGTGGAAATCTTCCATTGTTCTCAGAATTCTTCTGATGTTTAACAATACTTTGGAACTCTTCCATTGTTCTCAGAATTCCTTCTAAGTTTAAAAATGCTTTAGATCTCTTCCATTGTTCTCAGAAATCCGCTGAAGATTAAAAAATCTTTGGAACTCTTCCATTGTTCTCGGAACTCCGCTGATGTTTAACAATGCTTTGGAACTCTTCTATTGTTCTCGGAATTCTGCTGAAGTTTAAAAGTGCTTTGAAAATGTTCCATTGTTCTCGGAATAGCGCTGAAATTTAAAAATGCTTTGGAACACTTCCATTGTTCTCGCAATTCCGCTGAAGTTTAACAAAGCTTTTTAACTCTTCCATTGTTATCGGAATTCTGCTAAAGTTTTAAAACGCTTTGGAACTCTTCCATTGTTCAAGGAATTCGGCTGACGTTTAACAATGTTTTGGAACTCTTCCATTGTTCACGGAATACTTCTGAAGTTTAATAATGCTTTGGAACTCTTCCATTTTTCTCGGAATTCTGCTGAAGTTTAAAAATGCTTTGGAACTCTTCAGTTTTTGTCGGAATTCTGCTGAAGTTTAAAAATGCTTTGAAACTCTTCCATTGTTCTCGGAATTCCGCTGATGTTTAAAAATGCTTTGGAACTCTTCCATTGTTCTCTGAATTCCGCTGTATTTTAAAAATGCTTTGGAACTCTTCCATTGTTCTCGGAATTCCGCTGAAGTTTAACAATGCTTTGTAACTCTTCCATTGTTCTCGGAATTCTGCTAAAGTTTAAAAAGGCTTTGGAACTCTTCCATTTTTCTCTGAATTCTGCTGAAGTTTAAAAATGCTTTGGAACTCTTCCATTGTTCACGGAATTATGCTGATGTTTAAAAATGCTTTGGAACTCTTCCATTGTTCTCAGAATTCCTCTGATGTTTAACAATGCTTTGGAACTCTTTCATTGTTCACGGAATTCCGCTGAAGTTTAAAAATGCTTTGCAACTCTTCTATTGTTCTCTGAATTCCGCTGATGTTTAAGAATAATTTGGAACTCTTCCATTGTTCACGGAAATCCCCCTAAGTTAAAAAATGCTTTGGAACTCTTCTATTGTTCTCTGAATTCGCTGTAATCTAAAAATGCTTTGGAACTCTTCCATTGTTCTCGGAATTCGGCTGAATTTTAACAATGCTTTGGAACTCTTCCATTTTACTCGGAATTCTGCTGAAGTTTAAAAACACTTTGGAACTCTTCCGTTGTTCTCGGAATTCTGCTGAAATTTAAAAATGCTTTGGAACTCTTCCAATGTTCTCAGAATTCCTCTGATGTTTAACAATGCTTTGTAACTCTTCCATTTTTCACGGAATTCTGCTGAAGTTTAAAAATGCTTTGCAACTCTTCTATTGTTCTCAGAAATCCGCTGAACTTTAACAATGCTTTGCAAATCTTCCATTGTTCTCGGAAATCCGCTGAAGTGTAACAATGCTTTGCAACTCTTCCATTGTTCTTGGAATTCTACTGATGTTTAACAATGCTCTGGAACTCTTCCATTATTCTCGGAATTCCGCTGATTTTTAACAATGCTTTGAAACTCTTGCATTTTTCAGGGAATTCCGCTGAAGTTTAAAAATGTTTTGGAACTCTTCCAATGTTCACGGAAAACCGCTGATATGTAAAAATGCTTTGGAACACTTCCATTGTTCTCAGAATTCCTCTGATGTTTAACAATACTTTGGAACTCTTCAATTGTTCTCGGAATTCCCCCTAAGTTTAAAAATGCTTTGGAAATCTACCATTGTTCTTGGAAATAAACTGATGTTTAACAATGCTTTGGAACTCTTCCATTGTTCACAGAATACCTTTGAAGTTTAATAATGCTTAGGAACTCTTCCAATTTTCTCGGAATTCCACTGAGGTTGAAAAATGCTTTTGTACTCTTTCATTGTTCTCAGAATTTCGCTGAAGTTTAAAAATGCTTTGGAACTTGTCCATTGTTCTCGGTATTCCGCTGATGTTTAACAATGCTTTGGAACTCTTCCATTGTTCTCGTCATTCCGTTGATGTTTAACAATGCTTTGGAACTCTTCCATTGTTCTCGTCATTCCGTTGATGTTTAACAATGCTTTGGAACTCTTACATTGTTCTCGGAATTCCACTGATGTTTAACAATGCTTTGGAGCTCTTTCATTGTTCTCAGAATTATGCTGAAGTTTAAAAATGCTTTGGAACTTGTCCATTGTTCTCGGTATTCCGCTGATGTTTAACAATGCTTTGGAACTCTTCCATTGTTCATGGAATCATGCTGAAGTTTAAAACTGCTGTGGAAATCTTCCATTGTTCTCAGAATTCTTCTGATGTTTAACAATGCTTTGGAACTCTTCCATTGTTCATGGAATTAGGCTGAAGTTTAAAAATGCTTTGGAACTCTTCTATTGTTCTCGGAATTCCGCTGATGTTTAACAATTCTTTGGAACTCTTCCATTGTTCTCGGAAATACCCCTAAGTTTAAAAATGCTTTGGAACTCTTCCATTGTTCACGGAAATCCACTGAAGTTTTACAATGCTTTGGAATTCTTCCATTTTTCTCGGAAATCCGCTGAAGTTTAACAATGCTTAGGAACTCTTCCATTGTTTTCGGAATACTCCTGAAGTTTAAAAATGCTTTGGAACTCTTTCATTGTTCTCGGAAATCCGCTGATGTTTAACAATGCTTTGGAACTCTTTCATTGTTCACAGAATACAGCTGAAGTTAATAATGCTTTGGTACTATTTCATTGTTCTCGGAAATCCGCTGAAGTTAAAAAATACTTTGGAACACTTCCATTGTTCTCAGAATTCCTCAGAAGTTTAAAACTGCTTTGGAACTCTTCCATTATTCTTTGAATTCCTCAGAAGTTAAAAAATGCTTTGGAACTCTTCCAATGTTCTTGAAATTCTGCTGAAGCTTAAAAATGCTTTGTAACTCTTCCATTGTTCTCGGAATTCCGCTGATGTTTAACAATGCTTTGGAACTCTTCCATTTTTCAGGGAATTCCGCTGAAGTTTAAAAATGTTTTGGAACTCTTCCATTGTTCTCAGAATTCCACTGATGTTTAACAATGCTTTGGAACTCTTCCATTGTTCTCGGAATTCTGCTGATGTTTAACAACGCTTTGGAACTCTTCCATTGTTCTCGGCATTCCGTTGATGTTTAACAATGCTTTGGAACTTTTCCATTGCTCACGGAATTCTGCTTATGTTTAACAATTCTTTGGAAGTCATCCATTGTTCTCGGAATTCCGCTGATGTTTAACATTGCTTTGGAACTCTTCCATTGTTCACGGCATTCCATTGATGTTTAACAATGCTTTGGAACTCTTCCATTGTTCTCGGAATTCTGCTTATGTTTAACAATGATTTGGAAGTCATCCATTGTTCTCGGAATTCCGCTGATGTTTAACATTGCTTTGGAACTCTTCCATTGTTCACGGAATTCCTCTGAAGTTTAAAAATGCTTTGGAACTCTTCCATTGTTCCCGTAATTCCGCTGAAGTTTAACATTGCTTTGGAGCTCTTCCATTGTTCTCATAATTCTGCTGAAGTTTAAAAATGATTCGGAACTCTTCTATTGTTCTCAGAATTCCGCTGAAGTTTAAAAATGCTTTGGAACTCTTCCATTGTTCTCGGAATTAAGCTGAAGTTTAAAAACACTTTGAAACTCTTCTATTATTGTCGGAATAACGCTGAAGTTTAAAACTGCTTTGGAACTCTTCCAATGTTCTCGCAATTCTGCTGTAGTTTAAAAATGCTTTGGAACTCTTCCATTGTTCTCGGAATTCTGCTGATAATTAAAAATGCATTGGAACTCTTCCATTCTTCACGGAACTTCGCTAAAGTTTAAAAATGCTTTGGAACTCTTCCATTGTTCTCGGAATTCCACTGTAATTTAAAAATTCTTTGGAACTCTTCCATTGTTCTTGGAATTCTACTGAAGTTTAATAATGTTTGGAACTCTTCCATTGTTCTGGGAATTCTGCAGAGGTTTAAAAACGCATTGGAACTTTTCCATTATTCTCGGAATTCTGCTGAAGTTTAAAAATGCTTTGGAACTCTTCCATTGTTCTCGGAATTATGCTGAAGTTTAAAAATGCTTTGGAACTCTTCTATTGTTCTCGGAATTCCGCTGATGTTTAACAATACTTTGGAACTCTTCCATTGTTCTCAGAATTCCTTCTAAGTTTAAAAATGCTTTAGATCTCTTCCATTGTTCTCAGAAATCCGCTGAAGATTAAAAAATCTTTGGAACTCTTCCATTGTTCTCGGAATTCCGCTGATGTTTAACAATGCTTTGGAACTCTTCTATTGTTCTCGGAATTCTGCTGAAGTTTAAAAGTGCTTTGAAAATGTTCCATTGTTCTCGGAATAGCGCTGAAATTTAAAAATGCTTTGGAACTCTTCCATTGTTCTCGCAATTCCGCTGAAGTTTAACAAAGCTTTTTAACTCTTCCATTGTTATCGGAATTCTGCTAAAGTTTTAAAACGCTTTGGAACTCTTCCATCGTTCAAGGAATTCGGCTGACGTTAAACAATGTTTTGGAACTCTTCCATTGTTCACGGAATACTTCTGAAGTTTAATAATGCTTTGGAACTCTTCCATTGTTCTCGGAATTCTGCTGAAGTTTAAAAATGCTTTGGAACTCTTCAGTTTTTGTCGGAATTCTGCTGAAGTTTAAAAATGCTTTGAAACTCTTCCATTGTTCTCGGAATTCCGCTGATGTTTAAAAATGCTTTGGAACTCTTCCATTGTTCTCTGAATTCCGCTGTATTTTAAAAATGCTTTGGAACGCTTCCATAGTTCACGGAATTTCACTGAAGTATAAAAATGCTTTGGAACTCTTCCATTGTTTTCAGCATTCCACTGATGTTTAACAATGCTTTGGAACTCTTCCATTGTTCCCCGAAATCCGCTGATGTTTCACAATGCTTTGGAACTCTTCCAATGTTTTCGGAATTCCGCTGTAATTTAAAAATGCTTTGGAGCTCTTCCTTTGTTCTCGGAATTCTGCTGAATGTTAAAAACGCTTTGGAACTCTTCCATTGTTCTCGGAATTCTGCTGAAGTTTAAAAATGCTTTGGAACTCTTCCATTGTTCACGGAATCATGCTAAAGTTTAAAAATGATTTTGAACTCTTCCATTGTTCTCAGAATACCTCTGATGTTTATCAATGCTTTTGAACTCTTCCATTGTTCAGGGAATTCCGCTGAAGTTTAAAAATGCTTTGGAACTCTTCCATTGATTTCGGAATTCTGCTGACGTTTAACTATGCTCTGGAACTCTTCCATTGTTCTCGGAAATCCGCTGATATTTAACAATGCTTTGGAACTCTTCCATTGTTCTCAGAATTCCGCTGTAATTTAAAAATGCTTTGGAACTCTTCCATTGTTCTAGGAATTCCGCTGAAGTTTAACAATGCTTTGGAACTCTTCCATTGTTCTCGAAATTCTGCTGAAGTTTAAAAATGCTTTGGAACTCTTCCATTGTTCATGGAATCATGCTGAAGTTTAAAACTGCTGTGGAAATCTTCCATTGTTCTCAGAATTCTTCTGATGTTTAACAATACTTTGGAACTCTTCCATTGTTCTCAGAATTCCTTCTAAGTTTAAAAATGCTTTAGATCTCTTCCATTGTTCTCAGAAATCCGCTGAAGATTAAAAAATCTTTGGAACTCTTCCATTGTTCTCGGAACTCCGCTGATGTTTAACAATGCTTTGGAACTCTTCTATTGTTCTCGGAATTCTGCTGAAGTTTAAAAGTGCTTTGAAAATGTTCCATTGTTCTCGGAATAGCGCTGAAATTTAAAAATGCTTTGGAACACTTCCATTGTTCTCGCAATTCCGCTGAAGTTTAACAAAGCTTTTTAACTCTTCCATTGTTATCGGAATTCTGCTAAAGTTTTAAAACGCTTTGGAACTCTTCCATTGTTCAAGGAATTCGGCTGACGTTTAACAATGTTTTGGAACTCTTCCATTGTTCACGGAATACTTCTGAAGTTTAATAATGCTTTGGAACTCTTCCATTTTTCTCGGAATTCTGCTGAAGTTTAAAAATGCTTTGGAACTCTTCAGTTTTTGTCGGAATTCTGCTGAAGTTTAAAAATGCTTTGAAACTCTTCCATTGTTCTCGGAATTCCGCTGATGTTTAAAAATGCTTTGGAACTCTTCCATTGTTCTCTGAATTCCGCTGTATTTTAAAAATGCTTTGGATCTCTTCCATTGTTCTCGGAATTCCGCTGAAGTTTAACAATGCTTTGTAACTCTTCCATTGTTCTCGGAATTCTGCTAAAGTTTAAAAAGGCTTTGGAACTCTTCCATTTTTCTCTGAATTCTGCTGAAGTTTAAAAATGCTTTGGAACTCTTCCATTGTTCACGGAATTATGCTGACGTTTAAAAATGCTTTGGAACTCTTCCATTGTTCTCAGAATTCCTCTGATGTTTAACAATGCTTTGGAACTCTTTCATTGTTCACGGAATTCCGCTGAAGTTTAAAAATGCTTTGCAACTCTTCTATTGTTCTCTGAATTCCGCTGATGTTTAAGAATAATTTGGAACTCTTCCATTGTTCACGGAAATCCCCCTAAGTTAAAAAATGCTTTGGAACTCTTCTATTGTTCTCTGAATTCGCTGTAATCTAAAAATGCTTTGGAACTCTTCCATTGTTCTCGGAATTCGGCTGAATTTTAACAATGCTTTGGAACTCTTCCATTTTACTCGGAATTCTGCTGAAGTTTAAAAACACTTTGGAACTCTTCCGTTGTTCTCGGAATTCTGCTGAAATTTAAAAATGCTTTGGAACTCTTCCAATGTTCTCAGAATTCCTCTGATGTTTAACAATGCTTTGTAACTCTTCCATTTTTCACGGAATTCTGCTGAAGTTTAAAAATGCTTTGCAACTCTTCTATTGTTCTCAGAAATCCGCTGAACTTTAACAATGCTTTGCAAATCTTCCATTGTTCTCGGAAATCCGCTGAAGTGTAACAATGCTTTGCAACTCTTCCATTGTTCTTGGAATTCTACTGATGTTTAACAATGCTCTGGAACTCTTCCATTATTCTCGGAATTCCGCTGATTTTTAACAATGCTTTGAAACTCTTGCATTTTTCAGGGAATTCCGCTGAAGTTTAAAAATGTTTTGGAACTCTTCCAATGTTCACGGAAAACCGCTGATATGTAAAAATGCTTTGGAACACTTCCATTGTTCTCAGAATTCCTCTGATGTTTAACAATACTTTGGAACTCTTCAATTGTTCTCGGAATTCCCCCTAAGTTTAAAAATGCTTTGGAAATCTACCATTGTTCTTGGAAATAAACTGATGTTTAACAATGCTTTGGAACTCTTCCATTGTTCACAGAATACCTTTGAAGTTTAATAATGCTTAGGAACTCTTCCAATTTTCTCGGAATTCCACTGAGGTTGAAAAATGCTTTTGTACTCTTTCATTGTTCTCAGAATTTCGCTGAAGTTTAAAAATGCTTTGGAACTTGTCCATTGTTCTCGGTATTCCGCTGATGTTTAACAATGCTTTGGAACTCTTCCATTGTTCATGGAATCATGCTGAAGTTTAAAACTGCTGTGGAAATCTTCCATTGTTCTCAGAATTCTTCTGATGTTTAACAATGCTTTGGAACTCTTCCATTGTTCATGGAATTAGGCTGAAGTTTAAAAATGCTTTGGAACTCTTCTATTGTTCTCGGAATTCCGCTGATGTTTAACAATTCTTTGGAACTCTTCCATTGTTCTCGTCATTCCGTTGATGTTTAACAATGCTTTGGAACTCTTCCATTGTTCTCGTCATTCCGTTGATGTTTAACAATGCTTTGGAACTCTTACATTGTTCTCGGAATTCCACTGATGTTTAACAATGCTTTGGAGCTCTTTCATTGTTCTCAGAATTATGCTGAAGTTTAAAAATGCTTTGGAACTTGTCCATTGTTCTAGGTATTCCGCTGATGTTTAACAATGCTTTGGAACTCTTCCATTGTTCATGGAATCATGCTGAAGTTTAAAACTGCTGTGGAAATCTTCCATTGTTCTCAGAATTCTTCTGATGTTTAACAATGCTTTGGAACTCTTCCATTGTTCATGGAATTAGGCTGAAGTTTAAAAATGCTTTGGAACTCTTCTATTGTTCTCGGAATTCCGCTGATGTTTAACAATTCTTTGGAACTCTTCCATTGTTCTCGTCATTCCGTTGATGTTTAACAATGCTTTGGAACTCTTCCATTGTTCTCGTCATTCCGTTGATGTTTAACAATGCTTTGGAACTCTTACATTGTTCTCGGAATTCCACTGATGTTTAACAATGCTTTGGAGCTCTTTCATTGTTCTCAGAATTATGCTGAAGTTTAAAAATGCTTTGGAACTTGTCCATTGTTCTAGGTATTCCGCTGATGTTTAACAATGCTTTGGAACTCTTCCATTGTTCATGGAATCATGCTGAAGTTTAAAACTGCTGTGGAAATCTTCCATTGTTCTCAGAATTCTTCTGATGTTTAACAATGCTTTGGAACTCTTCCATTGTTCTCGGAAATACCCCTAAGTTTAAAAATGCTTTGGAACTCTTCCATTGTTCACGGAAATCCACTGAAGTTTTACAATGCTTTGGAATTCTTCCATTTTTCTCGGAAATCCGCTGAAGTTTAACAATGCTTAGGAACTCTTCCATTGTTTTCGGAATACTCCTGAAGTTTAAAAATGCTTTGGAACTCTTTCATTGTTCTCGGAAATCCGCTGATGTTTAACAATGCTTTGGAACTCTTTCATTGTTCACAGAATACAGCTGAAGTTAATAATGCTTTGGTACTATTTCATTGTTCTCGGAAATCCGCTGAAGTTAAAAAATGCTTTGGAACACTTCCATTGTTCTCAGAATTCCTCAGAAGTTTAAAACTGCTTTGGAACTCTTCCATTATTCTTTGAATTCCTCAGAAGTTAAAAAATGCTTTGGAACTCTTCCAATGTTCTTGAAATTCTGCTGAAGCTTAAAAATGCTTTGTAACTCTTCCATTGTTCTCGGAATTCCGCTGATGTTTAACAATGCTTTGGAACTCTTCCATTTTTCAGGGAATTCCGCTGAAGTTTAAAAATGTTTTGGAACTCTTCCATTGTTCTCAGAATTCCACTGATGTTTAACAATGCTTTGGAACTCTTCCATTGTTCTCGGAATTCTGCTGATGTTTAACAACGCTTTGGAACTCTTCCATTGTTCTCGGCATTCCGTTGATGTTTAACAATGCTTTGGAACTTTTCCATTGCTCACGGAATTCTGCTTATGTTTAACAATTCTTTGGAAGTCATCCATTGTTCTCGGAATTCCGCTGATGTTTAACATTGCTTTGGAACTCTTCCATTGTTCACGGCATTCCATTGATGTTTAACAATGCTTTGGAACTCTTCCATTGCTCTCGGAATTCTGCTTATGTTTAACAATGATTTGGAAGTCATCCATTGTTCTCGGAATTCCGCTGATGTTTAACATTGCTTTGGAACTCTTCCATTGTTCACGGAATTCCTCTGAAGTTTAAAAATGCTTTGGAACTCTTCCATTGTTCCCGTAATTCCGCTGAAGTTTAACATTGCTTTGGAGCTCTTCCATTGTTCTCATAATTCTGCTGAAGTTTAAAAATGATTCGGAACTCTTCTATTTTTCTCAGAATTCCGCTGAAGTTTAAAAATGCTTTGGAACTCTTCCATTGTTCTCGGAATTAAGCTGAAGTTTAAAAACACGTTGAAACTCTTCTATTATTGTCGGAATAACGCTGAAGTTTAAAACTGCTTTGGAACTCTTCCAATGTTCTCGCAATTCTGCTGTAGTTTAAAAATGCTTTGGAACTCTTCCATTGTTCTCGGAATTCCGCTGATAATTAAAAATGCATTGGAACTCTTCCATTCTTCACGGAACTTCGCTAAAGTTTAAAAATGCTTTGGAACTCTTCCATTGTTCTCGGAATTCCACTGTAATTTAAAAATTCTTTGGAACTCTTCCATTGTTCTTGGAATTCTACTGAAGTTTAATAATGTTTGGAACTCTTCCATTGTTCTGGGAATTCTGCAGAGGTTTAAAAACGCATTGGAACTTTTCCATTATTCTCGGAATTCTGCTGAAGTTTAAAAATGCTTTGGAACTCTTCCATTGTTCTCGGAATTATGCTGAAGTTTAAAAATGCTTTGGAACTCTTCTATTGTTCTCGGAATTCCGCTGATGTTTAACAATACTTTGGAACTCTTCCATTGTTCTCAGAATTCCTTCTAAGTTTAAAAATGCTTTAGATCTCTTCCATTGTTCTCAGAAATCCGCTGAAGATTAAAAAATCTTTGGAACTCTTCCATTGTTCTCGGAATTCCGCTGATGTTTAACAATGCTTTGGAACTCTTCTATTGTTCTCGGAATTCTGCTGAAGTTTAAAAGTGCTTTGAAAATGTTCCATTGTTCTCGGAATAGCGCTGAAATTTAAAAATGCTTTGGAACTCTTCCATTGTTCTCGCAATTCCGCTGAAGTTTAACAAAGCTTTTTAACTCTTCCATTGTTATCGGAATTCTGCTAAAGTTTTAAAACGCTTTGGAACTCTTCCATCGTTCAAGGAATTCGGCTGACGTTAAACAATGTTTTGGAACTCTTCCATTGTTCACGGAATACTTCTGAAGTTTAATAATGCTTTGGAACTCTTCCATTGTTCTCGGAATTCTGCTGAAGTTTAAAAATGCTTTGGAACTCTTCAGTTTTTGTCGGAATTCTGCTGAAGTTTAAAAATGCTTTGAAACTCTTCCATTGTTCTCGGAATTCCGCTGATGTTTAAAAATGCTTTGGAACTCTTCCATTGTTCTCTGAATTCCGCTGTATTTTAAAAATGCTTTGGAACTCTTCCATTGTTCTCGGAATTCCGCTGAAGTTTAACAATGCTTTGTAACTCTTCCATTGTTCTCGGAATTCTGCTAAAGTTTAAAAAGGCTTTGGAACTCTTCCATTTTTCTCTGAATTCTGCTGAAGTTTAAAAATGCTTTGGAACTCTTCCATTGTTCACGGAATTATGCTGAAGTTTAAAAATGCTTTGGAACTCTTCCATTGTTCTCAGAATTCCTCTGATGTTTAACAATGCTTTGGAACTCTTTCATTGTTCACGGAATTCCGCTGAAGTTTAAAAATGCTTTGCAACTCTTCTATTGTTCTCTGAATTCCGCTGATGTTTAACAATAATTTGGAACTCTTCCATTGTTCACGGAAATCCCCCTAAGTTAAAAAATGCTTTGGAACTCTTCTATTGTTCTCTGAATTCGCTGTAATCTAAAAATGCTTTGGAACTCTTCCATTGTTCTCGGAATTCGGCTGAATTTTAACAATGCTTTGGAACTCTTCCATTTTACTCGGAATTCTGCTGAAGTTTAAAATCACTTTGGAACTCTTCCGTTGTTCTCGGAATTCTGCTGAAATTTAAAAATGCTTTGGAACTCTTCCAATGTTCTCAGAATTCCTCTGATGTTTAACAATGCTTTGTAACTCTTCCATTGTTCACGGAATTCCGCTGAAGTTTAAAAATGCTTTGCAACTCTTCTATTGTTCTCAGAAATCCGCTGAACTTTAACAATGCTTTGCAAATCTTCCATTGTTCTCGGAAATCCGCTGAAGTGTAACAATGCTTTGCAACTCTTCCATTGTTCTTGGAATTCTACTGATGTTTAACAATGCTTTGGAACTCTTCCATTATTCTCGGAATTCCGCTGATTTTTAACAATGCTTTGAAACTCTTGCATTTTTCAGGGAATTCCGCTGAAGTTTAAAAATGTTTTGGAACTCTTCCAATGTTCACGGAAAACCGCTGAAATGTAAAAATGCTTTGGAACACTTCCATTGTTCTCAGAATTCCTCTGATGTTTAACAATACTTTGGAACTCTTCAATTTTTCTCGGAATTCCCCCTAAGTTTAAAAATGCTTTGGAACTCTACCATTGTTCTCGGAAATAAACTGATGTTTAACAATGCTTTGGAACTCTTCCATTGTTCACAGAATAACCTTTGAAGTTTAATAATGCTTAGGAACTCTTCCAATTTTCTCGGAATTCCACTGAAGTTGAAAAATGCTTTTGTATTCTTTCATTGTTCTCAGAATTTCGCTGAAGTTTAAAAATGCTTTGGAACTTGTCCATTGTTCTCGGTATTCCGCTGATGTTTAACAATGCTTTGGAACTCTTCCATTGTTCTCGTCATTCCGTTGATGTTTAACAATGCTTTGGAACTCTTCCATTGTTCTCGTCATTCCGTTGATGTTTAACAATGCTTTGGAACTTTTCCATTGCTCACGGAATTCTGCTTATGTTTAACAATTCTTTGGAAGTCATCCATTGTTCTCGGAATTCCGCTGATGTTTAACATTGCTTTGGAACTCTTCCATTGTTCACGGCATTCCATTGATGTTTAACAATGCTTTGGAACTCTTCCATTGTTCTCGGAATTCTGCTTATGTTTAACAATGATTTGGAAGTCATCCATTGTTCTCGGAATTCCGCTGATGTTTAACATTGCTTTGGAACTCTTCCATTGTTCACGGAATTCCTCTGAAGTTTAAAAATGCTTTGGAACTCTTCCATTGTTCCCGTAATTCCGCTGAAGTTTAACATTGCTTTGGAGCTCTTCCATTGTTCTCATAATTCTGCTGAAGTTTAAAAATGATTCGGAACTCTTCTATTGTTCTCAGAATTCCGCTGAAGTTTAAAAATGCTTTGGAACTCTTCCATTGTTCTCGGAATTAAGCTGAAGTTTAAAAACACTTTGAAACTCTTCTATTATTGTCGGAATAACGCTGAAGTTTAAAACTGCTTTGGAACTCTTCCAATGTTCTCGCAATTCTGCTGTAGTTTAAAAATGCTTTGGAACTCTTCCATTGTTCTCGGAATTCCGCAGATAATTAAAAATGCATTGGAACTCTTCCATTCTTCACGGAACTTCGCTAAAGTTTAAAAATGCTTTGGAACTCTTCCATTGTTCTCGGAATTCCACTGTAATTTAAAAATTCTTTGGAACTCTTCCATTGTTCTTGGAATTCTACTGAAGTTTAATAATGTTTGGAACTCTTCCATTGTTCTGGGAATTCTGCAGAGGTTTAAAAACGCATTGGAACTTTTCCATTATTCTCGGAATTCTGCTGAAGTTTAAAAATGCTTTGGAACTCTTCCATTGTTCTCGGAATTATGCTGAAGTTTAAAAATGCTTTGGAACTCTTCTATTGTTCTCGGAATTCCGCTGATGTTTAACAATACTTTGGAACTCTTCCATTGTTCTCAGAATTCCTTCTAAGTTTAAAAATGCTTTAGATCTCTTCCATTGTTCTCAGAAATCCGCTGAAGATTAAAAAATCTTTGGAACTCTTCCATTGTTCTCGGAATTCCGCTGATGTTTAACAATGCTTTGGAACTCTTCTATTGTTCTCGGAATTCTGCTGAAGTTTAAAAGTGCTTTGAAAATGTTCCATTGTTCTCGGAATAGCGCTGAAATTTAAAAATGCTTTGGAACTCTTCCATTGTTCTCGCAATTCCGCTGAAGTTTAACAAAGCTTTTTAACTCTTCCATTGTTATCGGAATTCTGCTAAAGTTTTAAAACGCTTTGGAACTCTTCCATCGTTCAAGGAATTCGGCTGACGTTAAACAATGTTTTGGAACTCTTCCATTGTTCACGGAATACTTCTGAAGTTTAATAATGCTTTGGAACTCTTCCATTGTTCTCGGAATTCTGCTGAAGTTTAAAAATGCTTTGGAACTCTTCAGTTTTTGTCGGAATTCTGCTGAAGTTTAAAAATGCTTTGAAACTCTTCCATTGTTCTCGGAATTCCGCTGATGTTTAAAAATGCTTTGGAACTCTTCCATTGTTCTCTGAATTCCGCTGTATTTTAAAAATGCTTTGGAACTCTTCCATTGTTCTCGGAATTCCGCTGAAGTTTAACAATGCTTTGTAACTCTTCCATTGTTCTCGGAATTCTGCTAAAGTTTAAAAAGGCTTTGGAACTCTTCCATTTTTCTCTGAATTCTGCTGAAGTTTAAAAATGCTTTGGAACTCTTCCATTGTTCACGGAATTATGCTGAAGTTTAAAAATGCTTTGGAACTCTTCCATTGTTCTCAGAATTCCTCTGATGTTTAACAATGCTTTGGAACTCTTTCATTGTTCACGGAATTCCGCTGAAGTTTAAAAATGCTTTGCAACTCTTCTATTGTTCTCTGAATTCCGCTGATGTTTAACAATAATTTGGAACTCTTCCATTGTTCACGGAAATCCCCCTAAGTTAAAAAATGCTTTGGAACTCTTCTATTGTTCTCTGAATTCGCTGTAATCTAAAAATGCTTTGGAACTCTTCCATTGTTCTCGGAATTCGGCTGAATTTTAACAATGCTTTGGAACTCTTCCATTTTACTCGGAATTCTGCTGAAGTTTAAAATCACTTTGGAACTCTTCCGTTGTTCTCGGAATTCTGCTGAAATTTAAAAATGCTTTGGAACTCTTCCAATGTTCTCAGAATTCCTCTGATGTTTAACAATGCTTTGTAACTCTTCCATTGTTCACGGAATTCCGCTGAAGTTTAAAAATGCTTTGCAACTCTTCTATTGTTCTCAGAAATCCGCTGAACTTTAACAATGCTTTGCAAATCTTCCATTGTTCTCGGAAATCCGCTGAAGTGTAACAATGCTTTGCAACTCTTCCATTGTTCTTGGAATTCTACTGATGTTTAACAATGCTTTGGAACTCTTCCATTATTCTCGGAATTCCGCTGATTTTTAACAATGCTTTGAAACTCTTGCATTTTTCAGGGAATTCCGCTGAAGTTTAAAAATGTTTTGGAACTCTTCCAATGTTCACGGAAAACCGCTGAAATGTAAAAATGCTTTGGAACACTTCCATTGTTCTCAGAATTCCTCTGATGTTTAACAATACTTTGGAACTCTTCAATTTTTCTCGGAATTCCCCCTAAGTTTAAAAATGCTTTGGAACTCTACCATTGTTCTCGGAAATAAACTGATGTTTAACAATGCTTTGGAACTCTTCCATTGTTCACAGAATACCTTTGAAGTTTAATAATGCTTAGGAACTCTTCCAATTTTCTCGGAATTCCACTGAAGTTGAAAAATGCTTTTGTATTCTTTCATTGTTCTCAGAATTTCGCTGAAGTTTAAAAATGCTTTGGAACTTGTCCATTGTTCTCGGTATTCCGCTGATGTTTAACAATGCTTTGGAACTCTTCCATTGTTCTCGTCATTCCGTTGATGTTTAACAATGCTTTGGAACTCTTCCATTGTTCTCGTCATTCCGTTGATGTTTAACAATGCTTTGGAACTCTTCCATTGTTCTCGGAATTCCACTGATCTTTAGCAATGCTTTGGAGCTCTTTCATTGTTCTCAGAATTATGCTGAAGTTTAAAAATGCTTTGGAACTTGTCCATTGTTCTCGGTATTCCGCTGATGTTTAACAATGCTTTGGAACTCTTCCATTGTTCATGGAATCATGCTGAAGTTTAAAACTGCTGTGGAAATCTTCCATTGTTCTCAGAATTCTTCTGATGTTTAACAATGCTTTGGAACTCTTCCATTGTTCATGGAATTAGGCTGAAGTTTAAAAATGCTTTGGAACTCTTCTATTGTTCTCGGAATTCCGCTGATGTTTAACAATTCTTTGGAACTCTTCCATTGTTCTCGGAAATACCCCTAAGTTTAAAAATGCTTTGGAACTCTTCCATTGTTCACGGAAATAAACTGAAGTTTTACAATGCTTTGGAATTCTTCCATTTTTCTCGGAAATCCGCTGAAGTTTAACAATGCTTAGGAACTCTTCCATTGTTTTCGGAATACTCCTGAAGTTTAAAAATGCTTTGGAACTCTTTCATTGTTCTCGGAAATCCGCTGATGTTTAACAATGCTTTGGAACTCTTTCATTGTTCACAGAATACAGCTGAAGTTAATAATGCTTTGGTACTATTTCATTGTTCTCGGAAATCCGCTGAAGTTAAAAAATGCTTTGGAACACTTCCATTGTTCTCAGAATTCTGATGAAGTTTAAAACTGCTTTGGAACTCTTCCATTATTCTTTGAATTCCACAGAAGTTAAAAAATGCTTTGGAACTCTTCCAATGTTCTTGAAATTCTGCTGAAGCTTAAAAATGCTTTGTAACTCTTCCATTGTTCTCGGAATTCCGCTGATGTTTAACAATGCTTTGGAACTCTTCCATTGTTCTCGTCATTCCGTTGATGTTTAACAATGCTTTGGAACTTTTCCATTGCTCACGGAATTCTGCTTATGTTTAACAATTCTTTGGAAGTCATCCATTGTTCTCGGAATTCCGCTGATGTTTAACATTGCTTTGGAACTCTTCCATTGTTCACGGCATTCCATTGATGTTTAACAATGCTTTGGAACTCTTCCATTGTTCTCGGAATTCTGCTTATGTTTAACAATGATTTGGAAGTCATCCATTGTTCTCGGAATTCCGCTGATGTTTAACATTGCTTTGGAACTCTTCCATTGTTCACGGAATTCCTCTGAAGTTTAAAAATGCTTTGGAACTCTTCCATTGTTCCCGTAATTCCGCTGAAGTTTAACATTGCTTTGGAGCTCTTCCATTGTTCTCATAATTCTGCTGAAGTTTAAAAATGATTCGGAACTCTTCTATTGTTCTCAGAATTCCGCTGAAGTTTAAAAATGCTTTGGAACTCTTCCATTGTTCTCGGAATTAAGCTGAAGTTTAAAAACACTTTGAAACTCTTCTATTATTGTCGGAATAACGCTGAAGTTTAAAACTGCTTTGGAACTCTTCCAATGTTCTCGCAATTCTGCTGTAGTTTAAAAATGCTTTGGAACTCTTCCATTGTTCTCGGAATTCCGCTGATAATTAAAAATGCATTGGAACTCTTCCATTCTTCACGGAACTTCGCTAAAGTTTAAAAATGCTTTGGAACTCTTCCATTGTTCTCGGAATTCCACTGTAATTTAAAAATTCTTTGGAACTCTTCCATTGTTCTTGGAATTCTACTGAAGTTTAATAATGTTTGGAACTCTTCCATTGTTCTGGGAATTCTGCAGAGGTTTAAAAACGCATTGGAACTTTTCCATTATTCTCGGAATTCTGCTGAAGTTTAAAAATGCTTTGGAACTCTTCCATTGTTCTCGGAATTATGCTGAAGTTTAAAAATGCTTTGGAACTCTTCTATTGTTCTCGGAATTCCGCTGATGTTTAACAATACTTTGGAACTCTTCCATTGTTCTCAGAATTCCTTCTAAGTTTAAAAATGCTTTAGATCTCTTCCATTGTTCTCAGAAATCCGCTGAAGATTAAAAAATCTTTGGAACTCTTCCATTGTTCTCGGAATTCCGCTGATGTTTAACAATGCTTTGGAACTCTTCTATTGTTCTCGGAATTCTGCTGAAGTTTAAAAGTGCTTTGAAAATGTTCCATTGTTCTCGGAATAGCGCTGAAATTTAAAAATGCTTTGGAACTCTTCCATTGTTCTCGCAATTCCGCTGAAGTTTAACAAAGCTTTTTAACTCTTCCATTGTTATCGGAATTCTGCTAAAGTTTTAAAACGCTTTGGAACTCTTCCATCGTTCAAGGAATTCGGCTGACGTTAAACAATGTTTTGGAACTCTTCCATTGTTCACGGAATACTTCTGAAGTTTAATAATGCTTTGGAACTCTTCCATTGTTCTCGGAATTCTGCTGAAGTTTAAAAATGCTTTGGAACTCTTCAGTTTTTGTCGGAATTCTGCTGAAGTTTAAAAATGCTTTGAAACTCTTCCATTGTTCTCGGAATTCCGCTGATGTTTAAAAATGCTTTGGAACTCTTCCATTGTTCTCTGAATTCCGCTGTATTTTAAAAATGCTTTGGAACTCTTCCATTGTTCTCGGAATTCCGCTGAAGTTTAACAATGCTTTGTAACTCTTCCATTGTTCTCGGAATTCTGCTAAAGTTTAAAAAGGCTTTGGAACTCTTCCATTTTTCTCTGAATTCTGCTGAAGTTTAAAAATGCTTTGGAACTCTTCCATTGTTCACGGAATTATGCTGAAGTTTAAAAATGCTTTGGAACTCTTCCATTGTTCTCAGAATTCCTCTGATGTTTAACAATGCTTTGGAACTCTTTCATTGTTCACGGAATTCCGCTGAAGTTTAAAAATGCTTTGCAACTCTTCTATTGTTCTCTGAATTCCGCTGATGTTTAACAATAATTTGGAACTCTTCCATTGTTCACGGAAATCCCCCTAAGTTAAAAAATGCTTTGGAACTCTTCTATTGTTCTCTGAATTCGCTGTAATCTAAAAATGCTTTGGAACTCTTCCATTGTTCTCGGAATTCGGCTGAATTTTAACAATGCTTTGGAACTCTTCCATTTTACTCGGAATTCTGCTGAAGTTTAAAATCACTTTGGAACTCTTCCGTTGTTCTCGGAATTCTGCTGAAATTTAAAAATGCTTTGGAACTCTTCCAATGTTCTCAGAATTCCTCTGATGTTTAACAATGCTTTGTAACTCTTCCATTGTTCACGGAATTCCGCTGAAGTTTAAAAATGCTTTGCAACTCTTCTATTGTTCTCAGAAATCCGCTGAACTTTAACAATGCTTTGCAAATCTTCCATTGTTCTCGGAAATCCGCTGAAGTGTAACAATGCTTTGCAACTCTTCCATTGTTCTTGGAATTCTACTGATGTTTAACAATGCTTTGGAACTCTTCCATTATTCTCGGAATTCCGCTGATTTTTAACAATGCTTTGAAACTCTTGCATTTTTCAGGGAATTCCGCTGAAGTTTAAAAATGTTTTGGAACTCTTCCAATGTTCACGGAAAACCGCTGAAATGTAAAAATGCTTTGGAACACTTCCATTGTTCTCAGAATTCCTCTGATGTTTAACAATACTTTGGAACTCTTCAATTTTTCTCGGAATTCCCCCTAAGTTTAAAAATGCTTTGGAACTCTACCATTGTTCTCGGAAATAAACTGATGTTTAACAATGCTTTGGAACTCTTCCATTGTTCACAGAATACCTTTGAAGTTTAATAATGCTTAGGAACTCTTCCAATTTTCTCGGAATTCCACTGAAGTTGAAAAATGCTTTTGTATTCTTTCATTGTTCTCAGAATTTCGCTGATGTTTAAAAATGCTTTGGAACTTGTCCATTGTTCTCGGTATTCCGCTGATGTTTAACAATGCTTTGGAACTCTTCCATTGTTCTCGTCATTCCGTTGATGTTTAACAATGCTTTGGAACTCTTCCATTGTTCTCGTCATTCCGTTGATGTTTAACAATGCTTTGGAACTCTTCCATTGTTCTCGGAATTCCACTGATGTTTAGCAATGCTTTGGAGCTCTTTCATTGTTCTCAGAATTATGCTGAAGTTTAAAAATGCTTTGGAACTTGTCCATTGTTCTCGGTATTCCGCTGATGTTTAACAATGCTTTGGAACTCTTCCATTGTTCATGGAATCATGCTGAAGTTTAAAACTGCTGTGGAAATCTTCCATTGTTCTCAGAATTCTTCTGATGTTTAACAATGCTTTGGAACTCTTCCATTGTTCATGGAATTAGGCTGAAGTTTAAAAATGCTTTGGAACTCTTCTATTGTTCTCGGAATTCCGCTGATGTTTAACAATTCTTTGGAACTCTTCCATTGTTCTCGGAAATACCCCTAAGTTTAAAAATGCTTTGGAACTCTTCCATTGTTCACGGAAATAAACTGAAGTTTTACAATGCTTTGGAATTCTTCCATTTTTCTCGGAAATCCGCTGAAGTTTAACAATGCTTAGGAACTCTTCCATTGTTTTCGGAATACTCCTGAAGTTTAAAAATGCTTTGGAACTCTTTCATTGTTCTCGGAAATCCGCTGATGTTTAACAATGCTTTGGAACTCTTTCATTGTTCACAGAATACAGCTGAAGTTAATAATGCTTTGGTACTATTTCATTGTTCTCGGAAATCCGCTGAAGTTAAAAAATGCTTTGGAACACTTCCATTGTTCTCAGAATTCTGATGAAGTTTAAAACTGCTTTGGAACTCTTCCATTATTCTTTGAATTCCACAGAAGTTAAAAAATGCTTTGGAACTCTTCCAATGTTCTTGAAATTCTGCTGAAGCTTAAAAATGCTTTGTAACTCTTCCATTGTTCTCGGAATTCCGCTGATGTTTAACAATGCTTTGGAACTCTTCCATTTTTCAGGGAATTCCGCTGAAGTTTAAAAATGTTTTGGAACTCTTCCATTGTTTTCAGCATTCCACTGATGTTTAACAATGCTTTGGAACTCTTCCATAGTTCACGGAATTTCACTGAAGTATAAAAATGCTTTGGAACTCTTCCATTGTTTTCAGCATTCCACTGATGTTTAACAATGCTTTGGAACTCTTCCATTGTTCCCCGAAATCCGCTGATGTTTAACAATGCTTTGGAACTCTTCCAATGTTTTCGGAATTCCGCTGTAATTTAAAAATGCTTTGGAGCTCTTCCATTGTTCTCGGAATTCTGCTGAATGTTAAAAACGCTTTGGAACTCTTTTATTGTTCTCAGAATTCCGCTGAAGTTAAAAAATGCTTTGGAACTCTTCCATTGTTCTCATAATTCCGCTGAAGTTTAAAAATGCTTTGGAACACTTCCATTGTTCTCGGAATTCCGCTGATGTTTAACAATGCTTTGGCACTCTTCCATTGTTCTCGGTATTCCGATGATGTTTAACAATGCTTTGGAATTCTTCCATTGTTCACGGAATTCTGCTGAACTTTAAAAATGCTTTGGAACTCTTCCATTGTTCTCAGAATTCCGCTGATATTTATCAATGCTTTGGAACGCTTCCATAGTTCACGGAATTTCACTGAAGTATAAAAATGCTTTGGAACTCTTCCATTGTTTTCAGCATTCCACTGATGTTTAACAATGCTTTGGAACTCTTACATTGTTCCCCGAAATCCGCTGATGTTTCACAATGCTTTGGAACTCTTCCAATGTTTTCGGAATTCCGCTGTAATTTAAAAATGCTTTGGAGCTCTTCCATTGTTCTCGGAATTCTGCTGAATGTTAAAAACGCTTTGGAACTCTTCCATTGTTCTCGGAATTCTGCTGAAGTTTAAAAATGCTTTGGAACTCTTCCATTGTTCACGGAATCATGCTAAAGTTTAAAAATGATTTTGAACTCTTCCATTGTTCTCAGAATACCTCTGATGTTTATCAATGCTTTTGAACTCTTCCATTGTTCAGGGAATTCCGCTGAAGTTTAAAAATGCTTTGGAACTCTTCCATTGATTTCGGAATTCCGCTGACGTTTAACTATGCTCTGGAACTCTTCCATTGTTCTCGGAAATCCGCTGATATTTAACAATGCTTTGGAACTCTTCCATTGTTCTCAGAATTCCGCTGTAATTTAAAAATGCTTTGGAACTCTTCCATTGTTCTAGGAATTCCGCTGAAGTTTAACAATGCTTTGGAACTCTTCCATTGTTCTCGAAATTCTGCTGAAGTTTAAAAATGCTTTGGAACTCTTCCATTGTTCATGGAATCATGCTGAAGTTTAAAACTGCTGTGGAAATCTTCCATTGTTCTCAGAATTCTTCTGATGTTTAACAATACTTTGGAACTCTTCCATTGTTCTCAGAATTCCTTCTAAGTTTAAAAATGCTTTAGATCTCTTCCATTGTTCTCAGAAATCCGCTGAAGATTAAAAAATCTTTGGAACTCTTCCATTGTTCTCGGAACTCCGCTGATGTTTAACAATGCTTTGGAACTCTTCTATTGTTCTCGGAATTCTGCTGAAGTTTAATAGTGCTTTGAAAATGTTCCATTGTTCTCGGAATAGCGCTGAAATTTAAAAATGCTTTGGAACACTTCCATTGTTCTCGCAATTCCGCTGAAGTTTAACAAAGCTTTTTAACTCTTCCATTGTTATCGGAATTCTGCTAAAGTTTTAAAACGCTTTGGAACTCTTCCATTGTTCAAGGAATTCGGCTGACGTTTAACAATGTTTTGGAACTCTTCCATTGTTCACGGAATACTTCTGAAGTTTAATAATGCTTTGGAACTTTTCCATTGTTCTCGGAATTCTGCTGAAGTTTAAAAATGCTTTGGAACTCTTCAGTTTTTGTCGGAATTCTGCTGAAGTTTAAAAATGCTTTGAAACTCTTCCATTGTTCTCGGAATTCCTCTGATGTTTAAAAATGCTGTGGAACTCTTCCATTGTTCTCTGAATTCCGCTGTATTTTAAAAATGCTTTGGAACTCTTCCATTGTTCTCGGAATTCCGCTGAAGTTTAACAATGCTTTGTAACTCTTCCATTGTTCTCGGAATTCTGCTAAAGTTTAAAAAGGCTTTGGAACTCTTCCATTTTTCTCTGAATTCTGCTGAAGTTTAAAAATGCTTTGGAACTCTTCCATTGTTCACGGAATTATGCTGACGTTTAAAAATGCTTTGGAACTCTTCCATTGTTCTCAGAATTCCTCTGATGTTTAACAATGCTTTGGAACTCTTTCATTGTTCACGGAATTCCGCTGAAGTTTAAAAATGCTTTGCAACTCTTCTATTGTTCTCTGAATTCCGCTGATGTTTAACAATAATTTGGATCTCTTCCATTGTTCACGGAAATCCCCCTACGTTAAAAAATGCTTTGGAACTCTTCTATTGTTCTCTGAATTCGCTGTAATCTAAAAATGCTTTGAAACTCTTCCATTGTTCTCGGAATTCGGCTGAATTTTAACAATGCTTTGGAACTCTTCCATTTTACTCGGAATTCTGCTGAAGTTTAAAAACACTTTGGAACTCTTCCGTTGTTCTCGGAATTCTGCTGAAATTTAAAAATGCTTTGGAACTCTTCCAATGTTCTCAGAATTCCTCTGATGTTTAACAATGCTTTGTAACTCTTCCATTGTTCACGGAATTCCGCTGAAGTTTAAAAATGCTTTGCAACTCTTCTATTGTTCTCAGAAATCCGCTGAACTTTAACAATGCTTTGCAAATCTTCCATTGTTCTCAGAAATCCGCTGAAGTGTAACAATGCTTTGCAACTCTTCCATTGTTCTTGGAATTCTACTGATGTTTAACAATGCTTTGGAACTCTTCCATTATTCTCGGAATTCCGCTGATTTTTAACAATGCTTTGAAACTCTTGCATTTTTCAGGGAATTCCGCTGAAGTTTAAAAATGTTTTGGAACTCTTCCAATGTTCACGGAAAACCGCTGATATGTAAAAATGCTTTGGAACACTTCCATTGTTCTCAGAATTCCTCTGATGTTTAACAATACTTTGGAACTCTTCAATTGTTCTCGGAATTCCCCCTAAGTTTAAAAATGTTTTGGAACTCTACCATTGTTCTCGGAAATAAACTGATGTTTAACAATGCTTTGGAACTCTTCCATTGTTCACAGAATACCTTTGAAGTTTAATAATGCTTAGGAACTCTTCCAATTTTCTCGGAATTCCACTGAAGTTGAAAAATGCTTTTGTACTCTTTCATTGTTCTCAGAATTTCGCTGAAGTTTAAAAATGCTTTGGAACTTGTCCATTGTTCTCGGTATTCCGCTGATGTTTAACAATGCTTTGGAACTCTTCCATTGTTCTCGTCATTCCGTTGATGTTTAACAATGCTTTGGAACTCTTCCATTGTTCTCGTCATTCCGTTGATGTTTAACAATGCTTTGGAACTCTTCCATTGTTCTCGGAATTCCACTGATGTTTAACAATGCTTTGGAGCTCTTTCATTGTTCTCAGAATTATGCTGAAGTTTAAAAATGCTTTGGAACTTGTCCATTGTTCTCGGTATTCCGCTGATGTTTAACAATGCTTTGGAACTCTTCCATTGTTCATGGAATCATGCTGAAGTTTAAAACTGCTGTGGAAATCTTCCATTGTTCTCAGAATTCTTCTGATGTTTAACAATGCTTTGGAACTCTTCCATTGTTCATGGAATTAGGCTGAAGTTTAAAAATGCTTTGGAACTCTTCTATTGTTCTCGGAATTCCGCTGATGTTTAACAATTCTTTGGAACTCTTCCATTGTTCTCGGAAATACCCCTAAGTTTAAAAATGCTTTGGAACTCTTCCATTGTTCACGGAAATCCACTGAAGTTTTACAATGCTTTGGAATTCTTCCATTTTTCTCGGAAATCCGCTGAAGTTTAACAATGCTTAGGAACTCTTCCATTGTTTTCGGAATACTCCTGAAGTTTAAAAATGCTTTGGAACTCTTTCATTGTTCTCGGAAATCCGCTGATGTTTAACAATGCTTTGGAACTCTTTCATTGTTCACAGAATACAGCTGAAGTTAATAATGCTTTGGTACTATTTCATTGTTCTCGGAAATCCGCTGAAGTTAAAAAATGCTTTGGAACACTTCCATTGTTCTCAGAATTCTGATGAAGTTTAAAACTGCTTTGGAACTCTTCCATTATTCTTTGAATTCCACAGAAGTTAAAAAATGCTTTGGAACTCTTCCAATGTTCTTGAAATTCTGCTGAAGCTTAAAAATGCTTTGTAACTCTTCCATTGTTCTCGGAATTCCGCTGATGTTTAACAATGCTTTGGAACTCTTCCATTTTTCAGGGAATTCCGCTGAAGTTTAAAAATGTTTTGGAACTCTTCCATTGTTCTCAGAATTCCACTGATGTTTAACAATGCTTTGGAACTCTTCCATTGTTCTCGGAATTCTGCTGATGTTTAACAACGCTTTGGAACTCTTCCATTGTTCTCGGCATTCCGTTGATGTTTAACAATGCTTTGGAACTTTTCCATTGCTCACGGAATTCTGCTTATGTTTAACAATTCTTTGGAAGTCATCCATTGTTCTCGGAATTCCGCTGATGTTTAACATTGCTTTGGAACTCTTCCATTGTTCACGGCATTCCATTGATGTTTAACAATGCTTTGGAACTCTTCCATTGTTCTCGGAATTCTGCTTATGTTTAACAACGATTTGGAAGTCATCCATTGTTCTCGGAATTCCGCTGATGTTTAACATTGCTTTGGAACTCTTCCATTGTTCACGGAATTCCTCTGAAGTTTAAAAATGCTTTGGAACTCTTCCATTGTTCCCGTAATTCCGCTGAAGTTTAACATTGCTTTGGAGCTCTTCCATTGTTCTCATAATTCTGCTGAAGTTTAAAAATGATTCGGAACTCTTCTATTGTTCTCAGAATTCCGCTGAAGTTTAAAAATGCTTTGGAACTCTTCCATTGTTCTCGGAATTAAGCTGAAGTTTAAAAACACTTTGAAACTCTTCTATTATTGTCGGAATAACGCTGAAGTTTAAAACTGCTTTGGAACACTTCCAATGTTCTCGCAATTCTGCTGTAGTTTAAAAATGCTTTGGAACTCTTCCATTGTTCTCGGAATTCCGCTGATAATTAAAAATGCATTGGAACTCTTCCATTCTTCACGGAACTTCGCTAAAGTTTAAAAATGCTTTGGAACTCTTCCATTGTTCTCGGAATTCCACTGTAATTTAAAAATTCTTTGGAACTCTTCCATTGTTCTTGGAATTCTACTGAAGTTTAATAATGTTTGGAACTCTTCCATTGTTATGGGAATTCTGCAGAGGTTTAAAAACGCATTGGAACTTTTCCATTATTCTCGGAATTCTGCTGAAGTTTAAAAATGCTTTGGAACTCTTCCATTGTTCTCGGAATTATGCTGAAGTTTAAAAATGCTTTGGAACTCTTCTATTGTTCTCGGAATTCCGCTGATGTTTAACAATACTTTGGAACTCTTCCATTGTTCTCAGAATTCCTTCTAAGTTTAAAAATGCTTTAGATCTCTTCCATTGTTCTCAGAAATCCGCTGAAGATTAAAAAATCTTTGGAACTCTTCCATTGTTCTCGGAACTCCGCTGATGTTTAACAATGCTTTGGAACTCTTCTATTGTTCTCGGAATTCTGCTGAAGTTTAAAAGTGCTTTGAAAATGTTCCATTGTTCTCGGAATAGCGCTGAAATTTAAAAATGCTTTGGAACTCTTCCATTGTTCTCGCAATTCCGCTGAAGTTTAACAAAGCTTTTTAACTCTTCCATTGTTATCGGAATTCTGCTAAAGTTTTAAAACGCTTTGGAACTCTTCCATTGTTCAAGGAATTCGGCTGACGTTAAACAATGTTTTGGAACTCTTCCATTGTTCACGGAATACTTCTGAAGTTTAATAATGCTTTGGAACTCTTCCATTGTTCTCGGAATTCTGCTGAAGTTTAAAAATGTTTTGGAACTCTTCAGTTTTTGTCGGAATTCTGCTGAAGTTTAAAAATGCTTTGAAACTCTTCCATTGTTCTCGGAATTCCGCTGATGTTTAAAAATGCTTTGGAACTCTTCCATTGTTCTCTGAATTCCGCTGTATTTTAAAAATGCTTTGGAACTCTTCCATTGTTCTCGGAATTCCGCTGAAGTTTAACAATGCTTTGTAACTCTTCCATTGTTCTCGGAATTCTGCTAAAGTTTAAAAAGGCTTTGGAACTCTTCCATTTTTCTCTGAATTCTGCTGAAGTTTAAAAATGCTTTGGAACTCTTCCATTGTTCACGGAATTATGCTGAAGTTTAAAAATGCTTTGGAACTCTTCCATTGTTCTCAGAATTCCTCTGATATTTAACAATGCTTTGGAACTCTTTCATTGTTCACGGAATTCCGCTGAAGTTTAAAAATGCTTTGCAACTCTTCTATTGTTCTCTGAATTCCGCTGATGTTTAACAATAATTTGGAACTCTTCCATTGTTCACGGAAATCCCCCTAAGTTAAAAAATGCTTTGGAACTCTTCTATTGTTCTCTGAATTCGCTGTAATCTAAAAATGCTTTGGAACTCTTCCATTGTTCTCGGAATTCGGCTGAATTTTAACAATGCTTTGGAACTCTTCCATTTTACTCGGAATTCTGCTGAAGTTTAAAAACACTTTGGAACTCTTCCGTTGTTCTCGGAATTCTGCTGAAATTTAAAAATGCTTTGGAACTCTTCCAATGTTCTCAGAATTCCTCTGATGTTTAACAATGCTTTGTAACTCTTCCATTGTTCACGGAATTCCGCTGAAGTTTAAAAATGCTTTGCAACTCTTCTATTGTTCTCAGAAATCCGCTGAACTTTAACAATGCTTTGCAAATCTTCCATTGTTCTCGGAAATCCGCTGAAGTGTAACAATGCTTTGCAACTCTTCCATTGTTCTTGGAATTCTACTGATGTTTAACAATGCTTTGGAACTCTTCCATTATTCTCGGAATTCCGCTGATTTTTAACAATGCTTTGAAACTCTTGCATTTTTCAGGGAATTCCGCTGAAGTTTAAAAATGTTTTGGAACTCTTCCAATGTTCACGGAAAACCGCTGAAATGTAAAAATGCTTTGGAACACTTCCATTGTTCTCAGAATTCCTCTGATGTTTAACAATACTTTGGAACTCTTCAATTGTTCTCGGAATTCCCCCTAAGTTTAAAAATGCTTTGGAACTCTACCATTGTTCTCGGAAATAAACTGATGTTTAACAATGCTTTGGAACTCTTCCATTGTTCACAGAATACCTTTGAAGTTTAATAATGCTTAGGAACTCTTCCAATTTTCTCGGAATTCCACTGAAGTTGAAAAATGCTTTTGTACTCTTTCATTGTTCTCAGAATTTCGCTGAAGTTTAAAAATGCTTTGGAACTTGTCCATTGTTCTCGGTATTCCGCTGATGTTTAACAATGCTTTGGAACTCTTCCATTGTTCTCGTCATTCCGTTGATGTTTAACAATGCTTTGGAACTCTTCCATTGTTCTCGTCATTCCGTTGATGTTTAACAATGCTTTGGAACTCTTCCATTGTTCTCGGAATTCCACTGATGTTTAACAATGCTTTGGAGCTCTTTCATTGTTCTCAGAATTATGCTGAAGTTTAAAAATGCTTTGGAACTTGTCCATTGTTCTCGGTATTCCGCTGATGTTTAACAATGCTTTGGAACTCTTCCATTGTTCATGGAATCATGCTGAAGTTTAAAACTGCTGTGGAAATCTTCCATTGTTCTCAGAATTCTTCTGATGTTTAACTATGCTTTGGATCTCTTCCATTGTTCATGGAATTAGGCTGAAGTGTAAAAATGCTTTGGAACTCTTCTATTGTTCTCGGAATTCCGCTGATGTTTAACAATTCTTTGGAACTCTTCCATTGTTCTCGGAAATACCCCTAAGTTTAAAAATGCTTTGGAACTCTTCCATTGTTCACGGAAATCCACTGAAGTTTTACAATGCTTTGGAATTCTTCCATTTTTCTCAGAAATCCGCTGAAGTTTAACAATGCTTAGGAACTCTTCCATTGTTTTCGGAATACTCCTGAAGTTTAAAAATGCTTTGGAACTCTTTCATTGTTCTCGGAAATCCGCTGATGTTTAACAATGCTTTGGAACTCTTTCATTGTTCACAGAATACAGCTGAAGTTAATAATGCTTTGGTACTATTTCATTGTTCTCGGAAATCCGCTGAAGTTAAAAAATGCTTTGGAACACTTCCATTGTTCTCAGAATTCTGATGAAGTTTAAAACTGCTTTGGAACTCTTCCATTATTCTTTGAATTCCACAGAAGTTAAAAAATGCTTTGGAACTCTTCCAATGTTCTTGAAATTCTGCTGAAGCTTAAAAATGCTTTGTAACTCTTCCATTGTTCTCGGAATTCCGCTGATGTTTAACAATGCTTTGGAACTCTTCCATTTTTCAGGGAATTCCGCTGAAGTTTAAAAATGTTTTGGAACTCTTCCATTGTTCTCAGAATTCCACTGATGTTTAACAATGCTTTGGAACTCTTCCATTGTTCTCGGAATTCTGCTGATGTTTAACAACGCTTTGGAACTCTTCCATTGTTCTCGGCATTCCGTTGATGTTTAACAATGCTTTGGAACTTTTCCATTGCTCACGGAATTCTGCTTATGTTTAACAATTCTTTGGAAGTCATCCATTGTTCTCGGAATTCTGCTGATGTTTAACATTGCTTTGGAACTCTTCCATTGTTCACGGCATTCCATTGATGTTTAACAATGCTTTGGAACTCTTCCATTGTTCTCGGAATTCTGCTTATGTTTAACAATGATTTGGAAGTCATCCATTGTTCTCGGAATTCCGCTGATGTTTAACATTGCTTTGGAACTCTTCCATTGTTCACGGAATTCCTCTGAAGTTTAAAAATGCTTTGGAACTCTTCCATTGTTCCCGTAATTCCGCTGAAGTTTAACATTGCTTTGGAGCTCTTCCATTGTTCTCATAATTCTGCTGAAGTTTAAAAATGATTCGGAACTCTTCTATTGTTCTCAGAATTCCGCTGAAGTTTAAAAATGCTTTGGAACTCTTCCATTGTTCTCGGAATTAAGCTGAAGTTTAAAAACACTTTGAAACTCTTCTATTATTGTCGGAATAACGCTGAAGTTTAAAACTGCTTTGGAACTCTTCCAATGTTCTCGCAATTCTGCTGTAGTTTAAAAATGCTTTGGAACTCTTCCATTGTTCTCGGAATTCCGCTGATAATTAAAAATGCATTGGAACTCTTCCATTCTTCACGGAACTTTGCTAAAGTTTAAAAATGCTTTGGAACTCTTCCATTGTTCTCGGAATTCCACTGTAATTTAAAAATTCTTTGGAACTCTTCCATTGTTCTTGGAATTCTACTGAAGTTTAATAATGTTTGGAACTCTTCCATTGTTATGGGAATTCTGCAGAGGTTTAAAAACGCATTGGAACTTTTCCATTATTCTCGGAATTCTGCTGAAGTTTAAAAATGCTTTGGAACTCTTCCATTGTTCTCGGAATTATGCTGAAGTTTAAAAATGCTTTGGAACTCTTCTATTGTTCTCGGAATTCCGCTGATGTTTAACAATACTTTGGAACTCTTCCATTGTTCTCAGAATTCCTTCTAAGTTTAAAAATGCTTCAGATCTCTTCCATTGTTCTCAGAAATCCGCTGAAGATTAAAAAATCTTTGGAACTCTTCCATTGTTCTCGGAACTCCGCTGATGTTTAACAATGCTTTGGAACTCTTCTATTGTTCTCGGAATTCTGCTGAAGTTTAAAAGTGCTTTGAAAATGTTCCATTGTTCTCGGAATAGCGCTGAAATTTAAAAATGCTTTGGAACTCTTCCATTGTTCTCGCAATTCCGCTGAAGTTTAACAAAGCTTTTTAACTCTTCCATTGTTATCGGAATTCTGCTAAAGTTTTAAAACGCTTTGGAACTCTTCCATTGTTCAAGGAATTCGGCTGACGTTAAACAATGTTTTGGAACTCTTCCATTGTTCACGGAATACTTCTGAAGTTTAATAATGCTTTGGAACTCTTCCATTGTTCTCGGAATTCTGCTGAAGTTTAAAAATGCATTGGAACTCTTCAGTTTTTGTCGGAATTCTGCTGAAGTTTAAAAATGCTTTGAAACTCTTCCATTGTTCTCGGAATTCCGCTGATGTTTAAAAATGCTTTGGAACTCTTCCATTGTTCTCTGAATTCCGCTGTATTTTAAAAATGCTTTGGAACTCTTCCATTGTTCTCGGAATTCCGCTGAAGTTTAACAATGCTTTGTAACTCTTCCATTGTTCTCGGAATTCTGCTAAAGTTTAAAAAGGCTTTGTAACTCTTCCATTTTTCTCTGAATTCTGCTGAAGTTAAAAAATGCTTTGGAACTCTTCCAATGTTCTTGAAATTCTGCTGAAGCTTAAAAATGCTTTGTAACTCTTCCATTGTTCTCGGAATTCCGCTGATGTTTATCAATGCTTTGGAACTCTTCCATTTTTCAGGGAATTCCGCTGAAGTTTAAAAATGTTTTGGAACTCTTCCATTGTTCTCAGAATTCCACTGATGTTTAACAATGCTTTGGAACTCTTCCATTGTTCTCGGAATTCTGCTGATGTTTAACAACGCTTTGGAACTCTTCCATTGTTCTCGGCATTCCGTTGATGTTTAACAATGCTTTGGAACTTTTCCATTGCTCACGGAATTCTGCTTATGTTTAACAATTCTTTGGAAGTCATCCATTGTTCTCGGAATTCCGCTGATGTTTAACATTGCTTTGGAACTCTTCCATTGTTCACGGCATTCCATTGATGTTTAACAATGCTTTGGAACTCTTCCATTGTTCTCGGAATTCTGCTTATGTTTAACAATGATTTGGAAGTCATCCATTGTTCTCGGAATTCCGCTGATGTTTAACATTGCTTTGGAACTCTTCCATTGTTCACGGAATTCCTCTGAAGTTTAAAAATGCTTTGGAACTCTTCCATTGTTCCCGTAATTCCGCTGAAGTTTAACATTGCTTTGGAGCTCTTCCATTGTTCTCATAATTCTGCTGAAGTTTAAAAATGATTCGGAACTCTTCTATTGTTCTCAGAATTCCGCTGAAGTTTAAAAATGCTTTGGAACTCTTCCATTGTTCTCGGAATTAAGCTGAAGTTTAAAAACACTTTTAAACTCTTCTATTATTGTCGGAATAACGCTGAAGTTTAAAACTGCTTTGGAATTCTTCCAATGTTCTCGCAATTCTGCTGTAGTTTAAAAATGCTTTGGAACTCTTCCATTGTTCTCGGAATTCCGCTGATAATTAAAAATGCATTGGAACTCTTCCATTCTTCACGGAACTTCGCTAAAGTTTAAAAATGCTTTGGAACTCTTCCATTGTTCTCGGAATTCCACTGTAATTTAAAAATTCTTTGGAACTCTTCCATTGTTCTTGGAATTCTACTGAAGTTTAATAATGTTTGGAACTCTTCCATTGTTATGGGAATTCTGCAGAGGTTTAAAAACGCATTGGAACTTTTCCATTATTCTCGGAATTCTGCTGAAGTTTAAAAATGCTTTGGAACTCTTCCATTGTTCTCGGAATTATGCTGAAGTTTAAAAATGCTTTGGAACTCTTCTATTGTTCTCGGAATTCCGCTGATGTTTAACAATACTTTGTAACTCTTCCATTCTTCTCAGAATTCCTTCTAAGTTTAAAAATGCTTTAGATCTCTTCCATTGTTCTCAGAAATCCGCTGAAGATTAAAAAATCTTTGGAACTCTTCCATTGTTCTCGGAACTCCGCTGATGTTTAACAATGCTTTGGAACTCTTCTATTGTTCTCGGAATTCTGCTGAAGTTTAAAAGTGCTTTGAAAATATTCCATTGTTCTCGGTATAGCGCTGAAATTTAAAAATGCTTTGGAACTCTTCCATTGTTCTCGCAATTCCGCTGAAGTTTAACAAAGCTTTTTAACTCTTCCATTGTTATCGGAATTCTGCTAAAGTTTTAAAACGCTTTGGAACTCTTCCATTGTTCAAGGAATTCGGCTGACGTTAAACAATGTTTTGGAACTCTTCCATTGTTCACGGAATACTTCTGAAGTTTAATAATGCTTTGGAACTCTTCCATTGTTCTCGGAATTCTGCTGAAGTTTAAAAATGCTTTGGAACTCTTCAGTTTTTGTCGGAATTCTGCTGAAGTTTAAAAATGCTTTGAAACTCTTCCATTGTTCTATGAATTCCGCTGTATTTTAAAAATGCTTTGGAACTCTTCCATTGTTCTCGGAATTCCGCTGAAGTTTAACAATGCTTTGTAACTCATCCATTGTTCTCGGAATTCTGCTAAAGTTTAAAAAGGCTTTGGAACTCTTCCATTTTTCTCTGAATTCTGCTGAAGTTTAAAAATGCTTTGGAACTCTTCCATTGTTCACGGAATTATGCTGAAGTTTAAAAATGCTTTGGAACTCTTCCATTGTTCTCAGAATTCCTCTGATGTTTAACAATGCTTTGGAACTCTTTCATTGTTCACGGAATTCCGCTGAAGTTTAAAAATGCTTTGCAACTCTTCTATTGTTCTCTGAATTCCGCTGATGTTTAACAATAATTTGGAACTCTTCCATTGTTCACGGAAATCCCCCTAAGTTAAAAAATGCTTTGGAACTCTTCTATTGTTCTCTGAATTCGCTGTAATCTAAAAATGCTTTGGAACTCTTCCATTGTTCTCGGAATTCGGCTGAATTTTAACAATGCTTTGGAACTCTTCCATTTTACTCGGAATTCTGCTGAAGTTTAAAAACACTTTGGAACTCTTCCATTTTACTCGGAATTCTGCTGAAATTTAAAAATGCTTTGGAACTCTTCCAATGTTCTCAGAATTCCTCTGATGTTTAACAATGCTTTGTAACTCTTCCATTGTTCACGGAATTCCGCTGAAGTTTAAAAATGCTTTGCAACTCTTCTATTGTTCTCAGAAATCCGCTGAACTTTAACAATGCTTTGCAAATCTTCCATTGTTCTCGGAAATCCGCTGAAGTGTAACAATGCTTTGCAACTCTTCCATTGTTCTTGGAATTCTACTGATGTTTAACAATGCTTTGGAACTCTTCCATTATTCTCGGAATTCCGCTGATTTTTAACAATGCTTTGAAACTCTTGCATTTTTCAGGGAATTCCGCTGAAGTTTAAAAATGTTTTGGAACTCTTCCAATGTTCACGGAAAACCGCTGAAATGTAAAAATGCTTTGGAACACTTCCATTGTTCTCAGAATTCCTCTGATGTTTAACAATACTTTGAAACTCTTCAATTGTTCTCGGAATTCCCCCTAAGTTTAAAAATGCTTTGGAACTCTACCATTGTTCTCGGAAATAAACTGATGTTTAACAATGCTTTGGAACTCTTCCATTGTTCACAGAATACCTTTGAAGTTTAATAATGCTTAGGAACTCTTCCAATTTTCTCGGAATTCCACTGAAGTTGAAAAATGCTTTTGTACTCTTTCATTGTTCTCAGAATTTCGCTGAAGTTTAAAAATGCTTTGGAACTTGTCCATTGTTCTCGGTATTCCGCTGATGTTTAACAATGCTTTGGAACTCTTCCATTGTTCTCGTCATTCCGTTGATGTTTAACAATGCTTTGGAACTCTTCCATTGTTCTCGTCATTCCGTTGATGTTTAACAATGCTTTGGAACTCTTCCATTGTTCTCGGAATTCCACTGATGTTTAACAATGCTTTGGAGCTCTTTCATTGTTCTCAGAATTATGCTGAAGTTTAAAAATGCTTTGGAACTTGTCCATTGTTCTCGGTATTCCGCTGATGTTTAACAATGCTTTGGAACTCTTCCATTGTTCTTGTCATTCCATTGATGTTTAACAATGCTTTGGAACTTTTCTTTTGTTCGCGGAATTCCGTTGAAGTTTAAAAATGCTTTGGAACTCTTCCATTGTTTTTTGAATACCGCTGAAGTTTAAAAATGCTTTGGACCTCTTCCATTGTTCTCGGAATTCTGCTGAAGTTTAAAATTGCTTTGGAACTCTTTTATTGTTCTCAGAATTCTGCTGAAGTTTAAAAATGATTTGGAACTCTTCCATTCTTCTCATAATTCCGCTGAAGTTTAAAAATGCTTTGGACCTCTTCCATTGTTCTCGGAATTCTGCTGAAGTTTAAAATTGCTTTGGAACTCTTTTATTGTTCTCAGAATTCTGCTGAAGTTTAAAAATGATTTGGAACTCTTCCATTCTTCTCATAATTCCGCTGAAGTTTAAAAATGCTTTGGAACTCTTCCATTGTTCTCGGAACTCCGCTGATGTTTAACAAAGCTTTGGAACTCTTCCATTGTTCTCGGAATTCTGCTGAAGTTTAAAATTGTTTTGGAAAACTTCCATTGTTCTTGGAATTCCGCTGATGTTTAGCAATGCTTTGGAATTCTTCCATTGTTCATGGAATTTCGCTGAAGTTTAAAAATGCTTTGGAACTCTACCAATGTTCTCAGAATTCCGCTGATATTTATCAATGCTTTGCAACTCTACCAATGTTCTCAGAATTCCGCTGATATTTATCAATGCTTTGCAACTCTTGCATAGTTCATGGAACTTCGCTGAAGTATAAAAATGCTTTGGAACTCTTCCATTGTTTAAGGAATTCCGCAGAAGTTTAAAAATGCTTTGCAACTCTTCCATTGTTTTTGGAATACTGCTGAAGTTTAAAAATGCTTTGGAACTCTTGCATTGTTCTCATAATTCCGCTGAAGTTTAAAAATGCTTTGGAACTCTTCTATTGATCTCGGAATTCCGCTGATGTTTAACATTGCTTTAGAACTCTTCCATTGTTCTCGTAATTCCGCTGATGTTTAACAAAGCTTTGGAACTCTTCCTTTGTTCTCGGAATTCTGCTGAAGTTTAAAAATGCTTTGGAAAACTTCCATTGTTCTTGGAATTCCGCTGATGTTTAACAATGCTTTGGAATTCTTCCATTGCTCACGGAATTCCGCTGAACTTTAAAAATGCTTTGGAACTCTTCCATTGTTCTCAGAATTCCACTGATATTTATCAATGCTTTGGAACTCTTCCATAGTTCACGGAATTTCGCTGAAGTATAAAAATGCTTTGGAACTCTTCCATTGTTTTCGGTATTCCGCTGATGTTTAACAATGCTTTGGAACACTTCCATTGTTCTCGGAAATCTGCTGATGTTTAACAATGCTTTGGAACTATTCCATTGTTCTCGGAATTCCGCTGTAATTTAAAAATGCTTTGGAGCTCTTCCAATGTTCTCGGAATTCCGCTGAAGTTTAACAATGCTTTGGAGCTCTTCCATTGTTCTCGGAAATCTGCTGAAGGTTAAAAAGGCTTTGGAACTCTTCCATTGTTCTCGGAATTCTGCTGAAGTTTAAAAATGCTTTGGAACTCTTCCATTGTTCACGGAATCATGCTAAAGTTTAAATATGATTTGGAACTCTTCCCTTGTTCTCAGAACTCCGCTGAAGTTTAAAAATGCTTTGGAACTCTTCCATTGTTCTCGTAATTAAGCTGAAGTTTAAAAACACTTTGAAACTCTTCTATTATTGTCGGAATAACGCTGAAGTTTAAAACTGCTTTGGAACTCTTCCATTGTTCTCGCAATTCTGCTGTAGTTTAAAAATGCTTTGGAACTCTTCCATTGTTCTCGGAATTCCGCTGATAATTAAAAATGCATTGGAACTCTTCCATTCTTCACGGAACTCCGCTGAAGTTTAAAAATGCTTTGGAACTCTTCCATTTTTCTCGGAATTTCACTGTAATTTAAAAATTCTTTGGAACTCTTCCATTGTTCTTGGAATTCTACTGAAGTTTAATAATGTTTGGAACTCTTCCATTGTTCTGGGAATTCTGCAGAGGTTTAAAAACGCATTGGAACTTTTCCATTGTTCTCGGAATTCGGCTGAAGTTTAAAAATGCTTTGGAACTCTTCCATTGTTCTTGGAATTATGCTGAAGTTTAAAAATGCTTTGGAACTCTTCTATTGTTCTCGGAATTCCGCTGATGTTTAACAATACTTTGGAACTCTTCCATTGTTCTCAGAATTTCCCCTAAGTTTAAAAATGCTTTGGAACTCTTGCATTGTTCTCGGAATTCCGCTGAAGTTAACAATGCTTTGTAACTCTTCCATTGTTCTCGGAATTCTGCTAAAGTTTAAAAACGCTTTGGAACTCTTCCATTTTTCTCTGAATTCTGCTGAAGTTTAAAAATGCTTTGGAACTCTTCCATTGTTCACGGAATTATGCTGAAGTTTAAAAATGCTTTGGAACTCTTCCATTGTTCTCAGAATTCCTCTGATGTTTAACAATGCTTTGGAACTTTTTCATTGTTCACGGAATTCCGCTGAAGTTTAAAAATGCTTTGCAACTCTTCTATTGTTCTCTGAATTCCGCTGATGTTTAACAATAATTTGGAACTCTTCCATTGTTCACGGAAATCCCGCTAAGTTAAAAAATGCTTTGGAACTCTTCTATTGTTCTCGGAATTCCGCTGTAATCTATAAATGCTTTGGAACTCTTGCATTGTTCTCGGAATTCGGCTGAAGTTTAACAATGCTTTGGAACTCTTCCATTTTACTCGGAATTCTGCTGAAGTTTAAAAACACTTTGGAACTCTTCCGTTGTTCTCGGAATTCTGCTGAAGTTTAAAAATGCTTTGGAACTCTTCCAATGTTCTCAGAATTCCTCTGATGTTTAACAATGCTTTGTAACTCTTCCATTGTTCACGGAATTACGCTGAAGTTTAAAAATGCTTTGCAACTCTTCCATTATTCTCGGAATTCCGCTGATTTTTAACAATGCTTTGAAACTCTTGCATTTTTCAGGGAATTCCGCTGAAGTTTAAAAATGTTTTGAAACTCTTCCAATGTTCACGAAAAACCGCTGAAATTTAAAAATGCTTTGGAACTCTTCCATTGTTCTCAGAATTCCTCTGATGTTTAACAAAACTTTGGAACTCTTCAATTGTTCTCGGAATTCCCCCTAAGTTTAAAAATGCTTTGGAAATCTACCATTGTTCTCGGAAATCCACTGATGTTTAACAATGCTTTGGAACTCTTCCATTGTTCACAGAATACCTTTGAAGTTTAATAATGCTTTGGAACTCTTCCAATTTTCTCGGAATTCACTGAAGTTGAAAAATGGTTTTGTACTCTTTCATTGTTCTCAGAATTTCGCTGAAGTTTAAAAATGCTTTGGAACTTGTCCATTGTTCTCGGTATTCCGCTGATGTTTAACAATGCTTTGGAACTCTTCCATTGTTCTCTTCATTCCGTTGATGTTTAACCATGCTTTGGAACTCTTCCATTGTTCTCGGAATTCCACTGATGTTTAACAATGCTTTGGAGCTCTTTCATTGTTCTCAGAATTATGCTGAAGTTTAAAAATGCTTTGGAACTTGTCCATTGTTCTCGGTATTCCGCTGATGTTTAACAATGCTTTGGAACTCTTCCATTGTTCTTGTCATTCCGTTGATGTTTAACAATGCTTTGGAACTTTTCTTTTGTTCGCGGAATTCCGCTGAAGTTTAAAAATGCTTTGGACCTCTTCCATTGTTCTCGGAATTCTGCTGAAGTTTAAAATTGATTTGGAACTCTTTTATTGTTCTCAGAATTCTGCTGAAGTTTAAAAATGCTTTGGAACTCTTCCATTGTTCTCATAATTCCGCTGAAGTTTAAAAATGCTTTGGAACTCTTCCATTGTTCTCGGAATTCCTCTGATGTTTAACAATGCTTTGGAACTCTTTCATTGTTCACGGAACTCCGCTGATGTTTAACAAAGCTTTGGAACTCTTCCATTGTTCTCGGAATTCTGCTGAAGTTTAAAATTGTTTTGGAAATCTTCCATTGTTCTTGGAATTCCGCTGATGTTTAGCAATGCTTTGGAATTCTTCCATTGTTCATGGAATTCCGCTGAAGTTTAAAAATGCTTTGGATTTCTACCAATGTTCTCAGAATTCCGCTGATATTTATCAATGCTTTGCAACTCTTGCATAGTTCACGGAACTTCGCTGAAGTTTAAAAATGCTTTGCAACTCTTCCATTGTTTTTGGAATACTGCTGAAGTTTAAAAATGCTTTGGAACTCTTCCATTGTTCTCATAATTCCGCTGAAGTTTAAAAATGCTTTGGAACTCTTCTATTGATCTCGGAATTCCGCTGATGTTTAACAATGCTTTGGAACTCTTCCATTGTTCTCGGAATTCCGCTGATGTTTAACAAAGTTTTGGAACTCTTCCATTGTTCTCGGAATTCTGCTGAAGTTTAAAGATGCTTTGGAAAACTTCCATTGTTCTTGGAATTCCGCTGATGTTTAACAATGCTTTGGAATTCTTCCATTGCTCACGGAATACCGCTGAACTTTAAAAATGCTTTGGAACTCTTCCATTGTTCTCAGAATTCCACTGATATTTATCAATGCTTTGGAACTCTTCCATAGTTCACGGAATTTCGCTGAAGTTTAAAAATGCTTTGGAACTCTTCCATTGTTTTCGGTATTCCGCTGATGTTTAACAATGCTTTGGAACACTTCCATTGTTCTCGGAAATCTGCTGATGTTTAACAATGCTTTGGAACTCTTCCATTTTACTCGGAATTCTGCTGAAGTTTAAAAACACTTTGGAACTCTTCCGTTGTTCTCGGAATTCTGCTGAAATTTAAAAATGCTTTGGAACTCTTCCAATGTTCTCAGAATTCCTCTGATGTTTAACAATGCTTTGTAACTCTTCCATTGTTCACGGAATTCCGCTGAAGTTTAAAAATGCTTTGCAACTCTTCTATTGTTCTCAGAAATCCGCTGAACTTTAACAATGCTTTGCAAATCTTCCATTGTTCTCGGAAATCCGCTGAAGTGTAACAATGCTTTGCAACTCTTCCATTGTTCTTGGAATTCTACTGATGTTTAACAATGCTTTGGAACTCTTCCATTATTCTCGGAATTCCGCTGATTTTTAACAATGCTTTGAAACTCTTGCATTTTTCAGGGAATTCCGCTGAAGTTTAAAAATGTTTTGGAACTCTTCCAATGTTCACAGAAAACCGCTGAAATGTAAAAATGCTTTGGAACACTTCCATTGTTCTCAGAATTCCTCTAATGTTTAACAATACTTTGGAACTCTTCAATTGTTCTCGGAATTCCCCCTAAGTTTAAAAATGCTTTGGAACTCTACCATTGTTCTCGGAAATAAACTGATGTTTAACAATGCTTTGGAACTCTTCCATTGTTCACAGAATACCTTTGAAGTTTAATAATGCTTAGGAACTCTTCCAATTTTCTCGGAATTCCACTGAAGTTGAAAAATGCTTTTGTACTCTTTCATTGTTCTCAGAATTTCGCTGAAGTTTAAAAATGCTTTGGAACTTGTCCATTGTTCTCGGTATTCCGCTGATGTTTATCAATGCTTTGGAACTCTTCCATTGTTCTCGTCATTCCGTTGATGTTTAACAATGCTTTGGAACTCTTCCATTGTTCTCGTCATTCCGTTGATGTTTAACAATGCTTTGGAACTCTTCCATTGTTCTCGGAATTCCACTGATGTTTAACAATGCTTTGGAGCTCTTTCATTGTTCTCAGAATTATGCTGAAGTGTAAAAATGCTTTGGAACTTGTCCATTGTTCTCGGTATTCCGCTGATGTTTAACAATGCTTTGGAACTCTTCCATTGTTCTTGTCATTCCATTGATGTTTAACAATGCTTTGGAACTTTTCTTTTGTTCGCGGAATTCCGTTGAAGTTTAAAAATGCTTTGGAACTCTTCCATTGTTTTTTGAATACCGCTGAAGTTTAAAAATGCTTTGGACCTCTTCCATTGTTCTCGGAATTCTGCTGAAGTTTAAAATTGCTTTGGAACTCTTTTATTGTTCTCAGAATTCTGCTGAAGTTTAAAAATGATTTGGAACTCTTCCATTCTTCTCATAATTCCGCTGAAGTTTAAAAATGCTTTGGACCTCTTCCATTGTTCTCGGAATTCTGCTGAAGTTTAAAATTGCTTTGGAACTCTTTTATTGTTCTCAGAATTCTGCTGAAGTTTAAAAATGATTTGGAACTCTTCCATTCTTCTCATAATTCCGCTGAAGTTTAAAAATGCTTTGGAACTCTTCCATTGTTCTCGGAACTCCGCTGATGTTTAACAAAGCTTTGGAACTCTTCCATTGTTCTCGGAATTCTGCTGAAGTTTAAAATTGTTTTGGAAAACTTCCATTGTTCTTGGAATTCCGCTGATGTTTAGCAATGCTTTGGAATTCTTCCATTGTTCATGGAATTTCGCTGAAGTTTAAAAATGCTTTGGAACTCTACCAATGTTCTCAGAATTCCGCTGATATTTATCAATGCTTTGCAACTCTACCAATGTTCTCAGAATTCCGCTGATATTTATCAATGCTTTGCAACTCTTGCATAGTTCATGGAACTTCGCTGAAGTATAAAAATGCTTTGGAACTCTTCCATTGTTTAAGGAATTCCGCAGAAGTTTAAAAATGCTTTGCAACTCTTCCATTGTTTTTGGAATACTGCTGAAGTTTAAAAATGCTTTGGAACTCTTGCATTGTTCTCATAATTCCGCTGAAGTTTAAAAATGCTTTGGAACTCTTCTATTGATCTCGGAATTCCGCTGATGTTTAACATTGCTTTAGAACTCTTCCATTGTTCTCGTAATTCCGCTGATGTTTAACAAAGCTTTGGAACTCTTCCTTTGTTCTCGGAATTCTGCTGAAGTTTAAAAATGCTTTGGAAAACTTCCATTGTTCTTGGAATTCCGCTGATGTTTAACAATGCTTTGGAATTCTTCCATTGCTCACGGAATTCCGCTGAACTTTAAAAATGCTTTGGAACTCTTCCATTGTTCTCAGAATTCCACTGATATTTATCAATGCTTTGGAACTCTTCCATAGTTCACGGAATTTCGCTGAAGTATAAAAATGCTTTGGAACTCTTCCATTGTTTTCGGTATTCCGCTGATGTTTAACAATGCTTTGGAACACTTCCATTGTTCTCGGAAATCTGCTGATGTTTAACAATGCTTTGGAACTATTCCATTGTTCTCGGAATTCCGCTGTAATTTAAAAATGCTTTGGAGCTCTTCCAATGTTCTCGGAATTCCGCTGAAGTTTAACAATGCTTTGGAGCTCTTCCATTGTTCTCGGAAATCTGCTGAAGGTTAAAAAGGCTTTGGAACTCTTCCATTGTTCTCGGAATTCTGCTGAAGTTTAAAAATGCTTTGGAACTCTTCCATTGTTCACGGAATCATGCTAAAGTTTAAATATGATTTGGAACTCTTCCCTTGTTCTCAGAACTCCGCTGAAGTTTAAAAATGCTTTGGAACTCTTCCATTGTTCTCGTAATTAAGCTGAAGTTTAAAAACACTTTGAAACTCTTCTATTATTGTCGGAATAACGCTGAAGTTTAAAACTGCTTTGGAACTCTTCCATTGTTCTCGCAATTCTGCTGTAGTTTAAAAATGCTTTGGAACTCTTCCATTGTTCTCGGAATTCCGCTGATAATTAAAAATGCATTGGAACTCTTCCATTCTTCACGGAACTCCGCTGAAGTTTAAAAATGCTTTGGAACTCTTCCATTTTTCTCGGAATTTCACTGTAATTTAAAAATTCTTTGGAACTCTTCCATTGTTCTTGGAATTCTACTGAAGTTTAATAATGTTTGGAACTCTTCCATTGTTCTGGGAATTCTGCAGAGGTTTAAAAACGCATTGGAACTTTTCCATTGTTCTCGGAATTCGGCTGAAGTTTAAAAATGCTTTGGAACTCTTCCATTGTTCTTGGAATTATGCTGAAGTTTAAAAATGCTTTGGAACTCTTCTATTGTTCTCGGAATTCCGCTGATGTTTAACAATACTTTGGAACTCTTCCATTGTTCTCAGAATTTCCCCTAAGTTTAAAAATGCTTTGGAACTCTTGCATTGTTCTCGGAATTCCGCTGAAGTTAACAATGCTTTGTAACTCTTCCATTGTTCTCGGAATTCTGCTAAAGTTTAAAAACGCTTTGGAACTCTTCCATTTTTCTCTGAATTCTGCTGAAGTTTAAAAATGCTTTGGAACTCTTCCATTGTTCACGGAATTATGCTGAAGTTTAAAAATGCTTTGGAACTCTTCCATTGTTCTCAGAATTCCTCTGATGTTTAACAATGCTTTGGAACTTTTTCATTGTTCACGGAATTCCGCTGAAGTTTAAAAATGCTTTGCAACTCTTCTATTGTTCTCTGAATTCCGCTGATGTTTAACAATAATTTGGAACTCTTCCATTGTTCACGGAAATCCCGCTAAGTTAAAAAATGCTTTGGAACTCTTCTATTGTTCTCGGAATTCCGCTGTAATCTATAAATGCTTTGGAACTCTTGCATTGTTCTCGGAATTCGGCTGAAGTTTAACAATGCTTTGGAACTCTTCCATTTTACTCGGAATTCTGCTGAAGTTTAAAAACACTTTGGAACTCTTCCGTTGTTCTCGGAATTCTGCTGAAGTTTAAAAATGCTTTGGAACTCTTCCAATGTTCTCAGAATTCCTCTGATGTTTAACAATGCTTTGTAACTCTTCCATTGTTCACGGAATTACGCTGAAGTTTAAAAATGCTTTGCAACTCTTCCATTATTCTCGGAATTCCGCTGATTTTTAACAATGCTTTGAAACTCTTGCATTTTTCAGGGAATTCCGCTGAAGTTTAAAAATGTTTTGAAACTCTTCCAATGTTCACGAAAAACCGCTGAAATTTAAAAATGCTTTGGAACTCTTCCATTGTTCTCAGAATTCCTCTGATGTTTAACAAAACTTTGGAACTCTTCAATTGTTCTCGGAATTCCCCCTAAGTTTAAAAATGCTTTGGAAATCTACCATTGTTCTCGGAAATCCACTGATGTTTAACAATGCTTTGGAACTCTTCCATTGTTCACAGAATACCTTTGAAGTTTAATAATGCTTTGGAACTCTTCCAATTTTCTCGGAATTCACTGAAGTTGAAAAATGGTTTTGTACTCTTTCATTGTTCTCAGAATTTCGCTGAAGTTTAAAAATGCTTTGGAACTTGTCCATTGTTCTCGGTATTCCGCTGATGTTTAACAATGCTTTGGAACTCTTCCATTGTTCTCTTCATTCCGTTGATGTTTAACCATGCTTTGGAACTCTTCCATTGTTCTCGGAATTCCACTGATGTTTAACAATGCTTTGGAGCTCTTTCATTGTTCTCAGAATTATGCTGAAGTTTAAAAATGCTTTGGAACTTGTCCATTGTTCTCGGTATTCCGCTGATGTTTAACAATGCTTTGGAACTCTTCCATTGTTCTTGTCATTCCGTTGATGTTTAACAATGCTTTGGAACTTTTCTTTTGTTCGCGGAATTCCGCTGAAGTTTAAAAATGCTTTGGACCTCTTCCATTGTTCTCGGAATTCTGCTGAAGTTTAAAATTGATTTGGAACTCTTTTATTGTTCTCAGAATTCTGCTGAAGTTTAAAAATGCTTTGGAACTCTTCCATTGTTCTCATAATTCCGCTGAAGTTTAAAAATGCTTTGGAACTCTTCCATTGTTCTCGGAATTCCTCTGATGTTTAACAATGCTTTGGAACTCTTTCATTGTTCACGGAACTCCGCTGATGTTTAACAAAGCTTTGGAACTCTTCCATTGTTCTCGGAATTCTGCTGAAGTTTAAAATTGTTTTGGAAATCTTCCATTGTTCTTGGAATTCCGCTGATGTTTAGCAATGCTTTGGAATTCTTCCATTGTTCATGGAATTCCGCTGAAGTTTAAAAATGCTTTGGATTTCTACCAATGTTCTCAGAATTCCGCTGATATTTATCAATGCTTTGCAACTCTTGCATAGTTCACGGAACTTCGCTGAAGTTTAAAAATGCTTTGCAACTCTTCCATTGTTTTTGGAATACTGCTGAAGTTTAAAAATGCTTTGGAACTCTTCCATTGTTCTCATAATTCCGCTGAAGTTTAAAAATGCTTTGGAACTCTTCTATTGATCTCGGAATTCCGCTGATGTTTAACAATGCTTTGGAACTCTTCCATTGTTCTCGGAATTCCGCTGATGTTTAACAAAGTTTTGGAACTCTTCCATTGTTCTCGGAATTCTGCTGAAGTTTAAAGATGCTTTGGAAAACTTCCATTGTTCTTGGAATTCCGCTGATGTTTAACAATGCTTTGGAATTCTTCCATTGCTCACGGAATACCGCTGAACTTTAAAAATGCTTTGGAACTCTTCCATTGTTCTCAGAATTCCACTGATATTTATCAATGCTTTGGAACTCTTCCATAGTTCACGGAATTTCGCTGAAGTTTAAAAATGCTTTGGAACTCTTCCATTGTTTTCGGTATTCCGCTGATGTTTAACAATGCTTTGGAACACTTCCATTGTTCTCGGAAATCTGCTGATGTTTAACAATGCTTTGGAACTCTTCCATTTTACTCGGAATTCTGCTGAAGTTTAAAAACACTTTGGAACTCTTCCGTTGTTCTCGGAATTCTGCTGAAATTTAAAAATGCTTTGGAACTCTTCCAATGTTCTCAGAATTCCTCTGATGTTTAACAATGCTTTGTAACTCTTCCATTGTTCACGGAATTCCGCTGAAGTTTAAAAATGCTTTGCAACTCTTCTATTGTTCTCAGAAATCCGCTGAACTTTAACAATGCTTTGCAAATCTTCCATTGTTCTCGGAAATCCGCTGAAGTGTAACAATGCTTTGCAACTCTTCCATTGTTCTTGGAATTCTACTGATGTTTAACAATGCTTTGGAACTCTTCCATTATTCTCGGAATTCCGCTGATTTTTAACAATGCTTTGAAACTCTTGCATTTTTCAGGGAATTCCGCTGAAGTTTAAAAATGTTTTGGAACTCTTCCAATGTTCACAGAAAACCGCTGAAATGTAAAAATGCTTTGGAACACTTCCATTGTTCTCAGAATTCCTCTAATGTTTAACAATACTTTGGAACTCTTCAATTGTTCTCGGAATTCCCCCTAAGTTTAAAAATGCTTTGGAACTCTACCATTGTTCTCGGAAATAAACTGATGTTTAACAATGCTTTGGAACTCTTCCATTGTTCACAGAATACCTTTGAAGTTTAATAATGCTTAGGAACTCTTCCAATTTTCTCGGAATTCCACTGAAGTTGAAAAATGCTTTTGTACTCTTTCATTGTTCTCAGAATTTCGCTGAAGTTTAAAAATGCTTTGGAACTTGTCCATTGTTCTCGGTATTCCGCTGATGTTTATCAATGCTTTGGAACTCTTCCATTGTTCTCGTCATTCCGTTGATGTTTAACAATGCTTTGGAACTCTTCCATTGTTCTCGTCATTCCGTTGATGTTTAACAATGCTTTGGAACTCTTCCATTGTTCTCGGAATTCCACTGATGTTTAACAATGCTTTGGAGCTCTTTCATTGTTCTCAGAATTATGCTGAAGTGTAAAAATGCTTTGGAACTTGTCCATTGTTCTCGGTATTCCGCTGATGTTTAACAATGCTTTGGAACTCTTCCATTGTTCTTGTCATTCCATTGATGTTTAACAATGCTTTGGAACTTTTCTTTTGTTCGCGGAATTCCGTTGAAGTTTAAAAATGCTTTGGAACTCTTCCATTGTTTTTTGAATACCGCTGAAGTTTAAAAATGCTTTGGACCTCTTCCATTGTTCTCGGAATTCTGCTGAAGTTTAAAATTGCTTTGGAACTCTTTTATTGTTCTCAGAATTCTGCTGAAGTTTAAAAATGATTTGGAACTCTTCCATTCTTCTCATAATTCCGCTGAAGTTTAAAAATGCTTTGGACCTCTTCCATTGTTCTCGGAATTCTGCTGAAGTTTAAAATTGCTTTGGAACTCTTTTATTGTTCTCAGAATTCTGCTGAAGTTTAAAAATGATTTGGAACTCTTCCATTCTTCTCATAATTCCGCTGAAGTTTAAAAATGCTTTGGAACTCTTCCATTGTTCTCGGAACTCCGCTGATGTTTAACAAAGCTTTGGAACTCTTCCATTGTTCTCGGAATTCTGCTGAAGTTTAAAATTGTTTTGGAAAACTTCCATTGTTCTTTTAATTCCGCTGATGTTTAGCAATGCTTTGGAATTCTTCCATTGTTCATGGAATTTCGCTGAAGTTTAAAAATGCTTTGGAACTCTACCAATGTTCTCAGAATTCCGCTGATATTTATCAATGCTTTGCAACTCTACCAATGTTCTCAGAATTCCGCTGATATTTATCAATGCTTTGCAACTCTTGCATAGTTCATGGAACTTCGCTGAAGTATAAAAATGCTTTGGAACTCTTCCATTGTTTAAGGAATTCCGCAGAAGTTTAAAAATGCTTTGCAACTCTTCCATTGTTTTTGGAATACTGCTGAAGTTTAAAAATGCTTTGGAACTCTTGCATTGTTCTCATAATTCCGCTGAAGTTTAAAAATGCTTTGGAACTCTTCTATTGATCTCGGAATTCTGCTGATGTTTAACATTGCTTTAGAACTCTTCCATTGTTCTCGTAATTCCGCTGATGTTTAACAAAGCTTTGGAACTCTTCCTTTGTTCTCGGAATTCTGCTGAAGTTTAAAAATGCTTTGGAAAACTTCCATTGTTCTTGGAATTCCGCTGATGTTTAACAATGCTTTGGAATTCTTCCATTGCTCACGGAATTCCGCTGAACTTTAAAAATGCTTTGGAACTCTTCCATTGTTCTCAGAATTCCACTGATATTTATCAATGCTTTGGAACTCTTCCATAGTTCACGGAATTTCGCTGAAGTATAAAAATGCTTTGGAACTCTTCCATTGTTTTCGGTATTCCGCTGATGTTTAACAATGCTTTGGAACACTTCCATTGTTCTCGGAAATCTGCTGATGTTTAACAATGCTTTGGAACTATTCCATTGTTCTCGGAATTCCGCTGTAATTTAAAAATGCTTTGGAACTCTTCCAATGTTCTCGGAATTCCGCTGAAGTTTAACAATGCTTTGGAGCTCTTCCATTGTTCTCGGAAATCTGCTGAAGGTTAAAAAGGCTTTGGAACTCTTCCATTGTTCTCGGAATTCTGCTGAAGTTTAAAAATGCTTTGGAACTCTTCCATTGTTCACGGAATCATGCTAAAGTTTAAATATGATTTGGAACTCTTCCATTGTTCTCAGAATTCCGCTGAAGTTTAAAAATGCTTTGGAACTCTTCCATTGTTCTCGTAATTAAGCTGAAGTTTAAAAACACTTTGAAACTCTTCTATTATTGTCGGAATAACGCTGAAGTTTAAAACTGCTTTGGAACTCTTCCATTGTTCTCGCAATTCTGCTGTAGTTTAAAAATGCTTTGGAACTCTTCCATTGTTCTCGGAATTCCGCTGATAATTAAAAATGCATTGGAACTCTTCCATTCTTCACGGAACTCCGCTGAAGTTTAAAAATGCTTTGGAACTCTTCCATTTTTCTCGGAATTTCACTGTAATTTAAAAATTCTTTGGAACTCTTCCATTGTTCTTGGAATTCTACTGAAGTTTAATAATGTTTGGAACTCTTCCATTGTTCTGGGAATTCTGCAGAGGTTTAAAAACGCATTGGAACTTTTCCATTGTTCTCGGAATTCTGCTGAAGTTTAAAAATGCTTTGGAACTCTTCCATTGTTCTCGGAATTATGCTGAAGTTTAAAAATGCTTTGGAACTCTTCTATTGTTCTCGGAATTCCGCTGATGTTTAACAATACTTTGGAACTCTTCCATTGTTCTCAGAATTTCCACTAAGTTTAAAAATGCTTTGGAACTCTTGCATTGTTCTCGGAATTCCGCTGAAGTTAACAATGCTTTGTAACTCTTCCATTGTTCTCGGAATTCTGCTAAAGTTTAAAAACGCTTTGGAACTCTTCCATTTTTCTCTGAATTCTGCTGAAGTTTAAAAATGCTTTGGAACTCTTCCATTGTTCACGGAATTATGCTGAAGTTTAAAAATGCTTTGGAACTCTTCCATTGTTCTCAGAATTCCTCTGATGTTTAACAATGCTTTGGAACTCTTTAATTGTTCACGGAATTCCGCTGAAGTTTAAAAATGCTTTGCAACTCTTCTATTGTTCTCTGAATTCCGCTGATGTTTAACAATAATTTGGAACTCTTCCATTGTTCACGGAAATCCCGCTAAGTTAAAAAATGCTTTGGAACTCTTCTATTGTTCTCGGAATTCCGCTGTAATCTATAAATGCTTTGGAACTCTTCCATTGTTCTCGGCATTCGGCTGAAGTTTAACAATGCTTTGGAACTCTTCCATTTTACTCGGAATTCTGCTGAAGTTTAAAAACACTTTGGAACTCTTCCGTTGTTCTCGGAATTCTGCTGAAGTTTAAAAATGCTTTGGAACTCTTCCAATGTTCTCAGAATTCCTCTGATGTTTAACTATGCTTTGTAACTCTTCCATTGTTCACGGAATTACGCTGAAGTTTAAAAATGCTTTGCAACTCTTCCATTATTCTCGGAATTCCGCTGATTTTTAACAATGCTTTGAAACTCTTGCATTTTTCAGGGAATTCCGCTGAAGTTTAAAAATGTTTTGAAACTCTTCCAATGTTCACGAAAAACCGCTGAAATTTAAAAATGCTTTGGAACTCTTCCATTGTTCTCAGAATTCCTCTGATGTTTAAAAAAACTTTGGAACTCTTCAATTGTTCTCGGAATTCCCCCTAAGTTTAAAAATGCTTTGGAAATCTACCATTGTTCTCGGAAATCCACTGATGTTTAACAATGCTTTGGAACTCTTCCATTGTTCACAGAATACCTTTGAAGTTTAATAATGCTTTGGAACTCTTCCAATTTTCTCGGAATTCACTGAAGTTGAAAAATGGTTTTGTACTCTTTCATTGTTCTCAGAATTTCGCTGAAGTTTAAAAATGCTTTGGAACTTGTCCATTGTTCTCGGTATTCCGCTGATGTTTAACAATGCTTTGGAACTCTTCCATTGTTCTCTTCATTCCGTTGATGTTTAACAATGCTTTGGAACTCTTCCATTGTTCTCGTCATTCCGTTGATGTTTAACCATGCTTTGGAACTCTTCCATTGTTCTCGGAATTCCACTGATGTTTAACAATGCTTTGGAGCTCTTTCATTGTTCTCAGAATTATGCTGAAGTTTAAAAATGCTTTGGAACTTGTCCATTGTTCTCGGTATTCCGCTGATGTTTAACAATGCTTTGGAACTCTTCCATTGTTCTTGTCATTCCGTTGATGTTTAACAATGCTTTGGAACTTTTCTTTTGTTCGCGGAATTCCGCTGAAGTTTAAAAATGCTTTGGACCTCTTCCATTGTTCTCGGAATTCTGCTGAAGTTTAAAATTGATTTGGAACTCTTTTATTGTTCTCAGAATTCTGCTGAAGTTTAAAAATGCTTTGGAACTCTTCCATTGTTCTCATAATTCCGCTGAAGTTTAAAAATGCTTTGGAACTCTTCCATTGTTCTCGGAATTCCTCTGATGTTTAACAATGCTTTGGAACTCTTCCATTGTTCACGGAACTCCGCTGATGTTTAACAAAGCTTTGGAACTCTTCCATTGTTCTCGGAATTCTGCTGAAGTTTAAAATTGTTTTGGAAAACTTCCATTGTTCTTGGAATTCCGCTGATGTTTAGCAATGCTTTGGAATTCTTCCATTGTTCATGGAATTCCGCTGAAGTTTAAAAATGCTTTGGATTTCTACCAATGTTCTCAGAATTCCGCTGATATTTATCAATGCTTTGCAACTCTTGCATAGTTCACGGAACTTCGCTGAAGTTTAAAAATGCTTTGCAACTCTTCCATTGTTTTTGGAATACTGCTGAAGTTTAAAAATGCTTTGGAACTCTTCCATTGTTCTCATAATTCCGCTGAAGTTTAAAAATGCTTTGGAACTCTTCTATTGATCTCGGAATTCCGCTGATGTTTAACAATGCTTTGGAACTCTTCCATTGTTCTCGGAATTCCGCTGATGTTTAACAAAGTTTTGGAACTCTTCCATTGTTCTCGGAATTCTGCTGAAGTTTAAAGATGCTTTGGAAAACTTCCATTGTTCTTGGAATTCCGCTGATGTTTAACAATGCTTTGGAATTCTTCCATTGCTCACGGAATACCGCTGAACTTTAAAAATGCTTTGGAACTCTTCCATTGTTCTCAGAATTCCGCTGATATTTATCAATGCTTTGGAACTCTTCCATAGTTCACGGAATTTCGCTGAAGTTTAAAAATGCTTTGGAACTCTTCCATTGTTTTCGGTATTCCGCTGATGTTTAACAATGCTTTGGAACACTTCCATTGTTCTCGGAAATCTGCTGATGTTTAACAATGCTTTGGAACTCTTCCATTTTACTCGGAATTCTGCTGAAGTTTAAAAACACTTTGGAACTCTTCCGTTGTTCTCGGAATTCTGCTGAAATTTAAAAATGCTTTGGAACTCTTCCAATGTTCTCAGAATTCCTCTGATGTTTAACAATGCTTTGTAACTCTTCCATTGTTCACGGAATTCCGCTGAAGTTTAAAAATGCTTTGCAACTCTTCTATTGTTCTCAGAAATCCGCTGAACTTTAACAATGCTTTGCAAATCTTCCATTGTTCTCGGAAATCCGCTGAAGTGTAACAATGCTTTGCAACTCTTCCATTGTTCTTGGAATTCTACTGATGTTTAACAATGCTTTGGAACTCTTCCATTATTCTCGGAATTCCGCTGATTTTTAACAATGCTTTGAAACTCTTGCATTTTTCAGGGAATTCCGCTGAAGTTTAAAAATGTTTTGGAACTCTTCCAATGTTCACGGAAAACCGCTGAAATGTAAAAATGCTTTGGAACACTTCCATTGTTCTCAGAATTCCTCTGATGTTTAACAATACTTTGGAACTCTTCAATTGTTCTCGGAATTCCCCCTAAGTTTAAAAATGCTTTGGAAGTCTACCATTGTTCTCGGAAATAAACTGATGTTTAACAATGCTTTGGAACTCTTCCATTGTTCACAGAATACCTTTGAAGTTTAATAATGCTTAGGAACTCTTCCAATTTTCTCGGAATTCCACTGAAGTTGAAAAATGCTTTTGTACTCTTTCATTGTTCTCAGAATTTCGCTGAAGTTTAAAAATGCTTTGGAACTTGTCCATTGTTCTCGGTATTCCGCTGATGTTTAACAATGCTTTGGAACTCTTCCATTGTTCTCGTCATTCCGTTGATGTTTAACAATGCTTTGGAACTCTTCCATTGTTCTCGTCATTCCGTTGATGTTTAACAATGCTTTGGAACTCTTCCATTGTTCTCGGAATTCCACTGATGTTTAACAATGCTTTGGAACTCTTCCATTGTTCTTGTCATTACATTGATGTTTAACAATGCTTTGGAACTTTTCTTTTGTTCGCGGAATTCCGTTGAAGTTTAAAAATGCTTTGGAACTCTTCCATTGTTTTTTGAATACCGCTGAAGTTTAAAAATGCTTTGGACCTCTTCCATTGTTCTCGGAATTCTGCTGAAGTTTAAAATTGCTTTGGAACTCTTTTATTGTTCTCAGAATTCTGCTGAAGTTTAAAAATGATTTGGAACTCTTCCATTCTTCTCATAATTCCGCTGAAGTTTAAAAATGCTTTGGACCTCTTCCATTGTTCTCGGAATTCTGCTGAAGTTTAAAATTGCTTTGGAACTCTTTTATTGTTCTCAGAATTCTGCTGAAGTTTAAAAATGATTTGGAACTCTTCCATTCTTCTCATAATTCCGCTGAAGTTTAAAAATGTTTTGGAACTCTTCCATTGTTCTCGGAACTCCGCTGATGTTTAACAAAGCTTTGGAACTCTTCCATTGTTCTCGGAATTCTGCTGAAGTTTAAAATTGTTTTGGAAAACTTCCATTGTTCTTGGAATTCCGCTGATGTTTAGCAATGCTTTGGAATTCTTCCATTGTTCATGGAATTTCGCTGAAGTTTAAAAATGCTTTGGAACTCTACCAATGTTCTCAGAATTCCGCTGATATTTATCAATGCTTTGCAACTCTACCAATGTTCTCAGAATTCCGCTGATATTTATCAATGCTTTGCAACTCTTGCATAGTTCATGGAACTTCGCTGAAGTATAAAAATGCTTTGGAACTCTTCCATTGTTTAAGGAATTCCGCAGAAGTTTAAAAATGCTTTGCAACTCTTCCATTGTTTTTGGAATACTGCTGAAGTTTAAAAATGCTTTGGAACTCTTGCATTGTTCTCATAATTCCGCTGAAGTTTAAAAATGCTTTGGAACTCTTCTATTGATCTCGGAATTCCGCTGATGTTTAACATTGCTTTAGAACTCTTCCATTGTTCTCGTAATTCCGCTGATGTTTAACAAAGCTTTGGAACTCTTCCTTTGTTCTCGGAATTCTGCTGAAGTTTAAAAATGCTTTGGAAAACTTCCATTGTTCTTGGAATTCCGCTGATGTTTAACAATGCTTTGGAATTCTTCCATTGCTCACGGAATTCCGCTGAACTTTAAAAATGCTTTGGAACTCTTCCATTGTTCTCAGAATTCCACTGATATTTATCAATGCTTTGGAACTCTTCCATAGTTCACGGAATTTCGCTGAAGTATAAAAATGCTTTGGAACTCTACCATTGTTTTCGGTATTCCACTGATGTTTAACAATGCTTTGGAACACTTCCATTGTTCTCGGAAATCTGCTGATGTTTAACAATGCTTTGGAACTATTCCATTGTTCTCGGAATTCCGCTGTAATTTAAAAATGCTTTGGAACTCTTCCAATGTTCTCGGAATTCCGCTGAAGTTTAACAATGCTTTGGAGCTCTTCCATTGTTCTCGGAAATCTGCTGAAGGTTAAAAAGGCTTTGGAACTCTTCCATTGTTCTCGGAATTCTGCTGAAGTTTAAAAATGCTTTGGAACTCTTCCATTGTTCACGGAATCATGCTAAAGTTTAAATATGATTTGGAACTCTTCCATTGTTCTCAGAATTCCGCTGAAGTTTAAAAATGCTTTGGAACTCTTCCATTGTTCTCGTAATTAAGCTGAAGTTTAAAAACACTTTGAAACTCTTCTATTATTGTCGGAATAACGCTGAAGTTTAAAACTGCTTTGGAACTCTTCCATTGTTCTCGCAATTCTGCTGTAGTTTAAAAATGCTTTGGAACTCTTCCATTGTTCTCGGAATTCCGCTGATAATTAAAAATGCATTGGAACTCTTCCATTCTTCACGGAACTCCGCTGAAGTTTAAAAATGCTTTGGAACTCTTCCATTTTTCTCGGAATTTCACTGTAATTTAAAAATTCTTTGGAACTCTTCCATTGTTCTTGGAATTCTACTGAAGTTTAATAATGTTTGGAACTCTTCCATTGTTCTGGGAATTCTGCAGAGGTTTAAAAACGCATTGGAACTTTTCCATTGTTCTCGGAATTCTGCTGAAGTTTAAAAATGCTTTGGAACTCTTCCATTGTTCTCGGAATTATGCTGAAGTTTAAAAATGCTTTGGAACTCTTCTATTGTTCTCGGAATTCCGCTGATGTTTAACAATACTTTGGAACTCTTCCATTGTTCTCAGAATTTCCCCTAAGTTTAAAAATGCTTTGGAACTCTTGCATTGTTCTCGGAATTCCGCTGAAGTTAACAATGCTTTGTAACTCTTCCATTGTTCTCGGAATTCTGCTAAAGTTTAAAAAAGGTTTGGAACTCTTCCATTTTTCTCTGAATTCTGCTGAAGTTTAAAAATGCTTTGGAACTCTTCCATTGTTCACGGAATTATGCTGAAGTTTAAAAATGATTTGGAACTCTTCCATTGTTCTCAGAATTCCTCTGATGTTTAACAATGCTTTGGAACTCTTTCATTGTTCACGGAATTCCGCTGAAGTTTAAAAATGCTTTGCAACTCTTCTATTGTTCTCTGAATTCCGCTGATGTTTAACAATAATTTGGAACTCTTCCATTGTTCACGGAAATCCCGCTAAGTTAAAAAATGCTTTGGAACTCTTCTATTGTTCTCGGAATTCCGCTGTAATCTATAAATGCTTTGGAACTCTTCCATTGTTCTCGGAATTCGGCTGAAGTTTAACAATGCTTTGGAACTCTTCCATTTTACTCGGAATTCTGCTGAAGTTTAAAAACACTTTGGAACTCTTCCGTTGTTCTCGGAATTCTGCTGAAGTTTAAAAATGCTTTGGAACTCTTCCAATGTTCTCAGAATTCCTCTGATGTTTAACAATGCTTTGTAACTCTTCCATTGTTCACGGAATTACGCTGAAGTTTAAAAATGCTTTGCAACTCTTGCATTTTTCAGGGAATTCCGCTGAAGTTTAAAAATGATTTGAAACTCTTCCAATGTTCACGAAAAACCGCTGAAATTTTTAACAATGCTTTGAAACTCTTGCATTTTTCAAGGAATTCCGCTGAAGTTTAAAAATGTTTTGAAACTCTTCCAATGTTCACGAAAAACCGCTGAAATTTAAAAATGCTTTGGAACTCTTCCATTGTTCTCAGAATTCCTCTGATGTTTAACAAAACTTTGGAACTCTTCAATTGTTCTCGGAATTCCCCCTAAGTTTAAAAATGCTTTGGAAATCTACCATTGTTCTCGGAAATCCACTGATGTTTAACAATGCTTTGGAACTCTTCCATTGTTCACAGAATACCTTTGAAGTTTAATAATGCTTTGGAACTCTTCCAATTTTCTCGGAATTCACTGAAGTTGAAAAATGGTTTTGTACTCTTTCATTGTTCTCAGAATTTCGCTGAAGTTTAAAAATGCTTTGGAACTTGTCCATTGTTCTCGGTATTCCGCTGATGTTTAACAATGCTTTGGAACTCTTCCATTGTTCTCTTCATTCCGTTGATGTTTAACAATGCTTTGGAACTCTTCCATTGTTCTCGTCATTCCGTTGATGTTTAACCATGCTTTGGAACTCTTCCATTGTTCTCGGAATTCCACTGATGTTTAACAATGCTTTGGAGCTCTTTCATTGTTCTCAGAATTATGCTGAAGTTTAAAAATGCTTTGGAACTTGTCCATTGTTCTCGGTATTCCGCTGATGTTTAACAATGCTTTGGAACTCTTCCATTGTTCTTGTCATTCCGTTGATGTTTAACAATGCTTTGGAACTTTTCTTTTGTTCGCGGAATTCCGCTGAAGTTTAAAAATGCTTTGGACCTCTTCCATTGTTCTCGGAATTCTGCTGAAGTTTAAAATTGATTTGGAACTCTTTTATTGTTCTCAGAATTCTGCTGAAGTTTAAAAATGCTTTGGAACTCTTCCATTGTTCTCATAATTCCGCTGAAGTTTAAAAATGCTTTGGAACTCTTCCATTGTTCTCGGAATTCCTCTGATGTTTAACAATGCTTTGGAACTCTTCCATTGTTCACGGAACTCCGCTGATGTTTAACAAAGCTTTGGAACTCTTCCATTGTTCTCGGAATTCTGCTGAAGTTTAAAATTGTTTTGGAAAACTTCCATTGTTCTTGGAATTCCGCTGATGTTTAGCAATGCTTTGGAATTCTTCCATTGTTCATGGAATTCCGCTGAAGTTTAAAAATGCTTTGGATTTCTACCAATGTTCTCAGAATTCCGCTGATATTTATCAATGCTTTGCAACTCTTGCATAGTTCACGGAACTTCGCTGAAGTTTAAAAATGCTTTGCAACTCTTCCATTGTTTTTGGAATACTGCTGAAGTTTAAAAATGCTTTGGAACTCTTCCATTGTTCTCATAATTCCGCTGAAGTTTAAAAATGCTTTGGAACTCTTCTATTGATCTCGGAATTCCGCTGATGTTTAACAATGCTTTGGAACTCTTCCATTGTTCTCGGAATTCCGCTGATGTTTAACAAAGTTTTGGAACTCTTCCATTGTTCTCGGAATTCTGCTGAAGTTTAAAGATGCTTTGGAAAACTTCCATTGTTCTTGGAATTCCGCTGATGTTTAACAATGCTTTGGAATTCTTCCATTGCTCACGGAATACCGCTGAACTTTAAAAATGCTTTGGAACTCTTCCATTGTTCTCAGAATTCCGCTGATATTTATCAATGCTTTGGAACTCTTCCATAGTTCACGGAATTTCGCTGAAGTTTAAAAATGCTTTGGAACTCTTCCATTGTTTTCGGTATTCCGCTGATGTTTAACAATGCTTTGGAACACTTCCATTGTTCTCGGAAATCTGCTGATGTTTAACAATGCTTTGGAACTCTTCCATTGTTCTCGGAATTCCGCTGTAATTTAAAAATGCTTTGGAACTCTTCCAATGTTCTCGGAATTCCGCTGAAGTTTAACAATGCTTTGGAGCTCTTCCATTGTTCTCGGAATTCTGCTGAAGGTTAAAAATGCTTTGGAACTCTTCCATTGTTCTCGGAATTCTGCTAAAGTTTAAAAATGCTTTGGAACTCCTCCATTGTTCACGGAATCATGCTAAAGTTTAAAAATGATTTGGAACTCTTCCATTGTTCTCAGAATTCCTCTGATGTTTAACAATGTTTTTGAACTCTTCCATTGTTCTCGGAAATCCGCTGATGTTTATCAATGCTTTGGAACTCTTCCATTGTTCTCGGAATTCCGCTGTAATTTAAAAATGCTTTGGAACTCTTCCATTGTTCTAGGAATTCCGCTGAAGTTTAACAATGCTTTGGAACTCTTACTTTGTTCTCGGAATTCTGCTGAAGTTCGAAAATGCATTGGAACTCTTCCATTGTTCTTGGAATTCAGCTGAAGGTTAAAAATGCTTTGGAACTCTTCCATTGTTCTTGGAATCATGTTGAAGTTTAAAACTGCTTTGGAAATCTTCCATTGTTCTCAGAATTCCTCTGATGTTTAACAATGCTTTGGAACTCTTCCATTGTTCACGGAAGTAGACTGAAGTTTAAAAATGCTTTGGAACTCTTCTATTGTTCTCGGAATTCCGCTGATGTTTAACAATTCTTTAAAACTCTTCCATTGTTCTCGGAAATACCCCTAAGTTTAAAAATGCTTTGGAACTCTTCCATTGTTCTTGGACATCCGCTGAAGTTTAACAATGCTTTGGAACTCTTCCATTGTTCTCGGAAATCCGCTGAATTTTAACAATTCTTTGGAACTCTTCCATTGTTCTCGGAAATACCCCTAAGTTTAAAAATGCTTTGGAACTCTTCCATTGTTCTCGGAAATCCGCTGATGTTTAACAATGCTTTGGAACTCTTTCATTGTTCACAGAATACAGCGAAATTTAATAATGCTTTGGTACTATTCCATTGTTCTCGGAAATCCACTGAAGTTAAAAAATACTTTGGAACACTTCCATTGTTCTCAGAAATCCGATGAAGTTTAAAACTGATTTGGAACTCTTCCATTATTCTTTGATTTCCACTGAAGTTAAAAAATGATTTGGAACTCTTCCAATGTTCTCAAAATTCTATTGAAGCTTAAAAATGCTTTGGAACTCTTCCATTGTTCTCAGAATTATGCTTAAGTTTAAAAACGCTTTGGAACTCTTCCATTGTTCTCTTAATTCTGCTGATGTTAAACAATGCTTTGGAACTCTTCCATTGTTCTCAGGATTCCGTTGATGTTTAACAATTCTTTGGAACTTTTCCATTGCTCACGGAATTCCGCTGAAGTTTAAAAATGCTTTGGAACTTTTCCATTGTTCTCGGAATTCTGCTGATGTTTAACAATTCTTTGGAACTCTTCCATTGTTCTCGGCATTACATTGATGTTTAACAATGCTTTGGAACTTTTCCATTGTTCACAGAATTCTGCTGAAGTTTAAAAAAGTTTTGGAACTCTTCCATTGTTCTCGGAATTCTGCTTATGTTTAACAATGCTTTGGAACTCATCCATTGTTCTCGGAATTCCGCTGATGTTCAACAATGCTTTGGAACTCTTCCATTGTTCACGGAGTTCCTCTGAAGTTTAAAAATGCTTTGGAACTCTTCCATTGTTCCCGGAATTCCGCTGAAGTTTAACATTGCTTTGGAGCTCTTCCATTGTTCTCGTAATTCTGCTGAAGTTTAAAAATGATTCGGAACTCTTCTATTGCTCTCCGAATTCCGCTGAAGTTTAAAAATGCTTTGGAACTCTTCCATTGTTCTCGGAATTAAGCTGAAGTTTAAAAACACTTTGAAACTCTTTCATTATTCTCGGAATAACGCTGAAGTTTAAAAATGCTTTGGAACTCTTCCATTGTTCTCGCAATTCTGCTGTAGTTTAAAAATGCTTTGGAACCCTTCCATTGTTCTCGGAATTCCGCTGAAGTTTAAAAATGCTTTGGAACTCTTCTATTGTTCTTGGAATTCCGCTTATGTTTAACAATACTTTGAAACTCTTCTATTGTTCTCGGAATTCCCCCTAAGTTTAAAAATGCTTTGGAACTCTTCCATTGTTCTCGGAATTCTGCTGATGTTTAACAATGCTTTGGAACTCTTCCATTGTTCTCGGATTTCTGCTGAAGTTTAAAAGTGCTTTCGAAATGTTCCATTGTTCTCGGAATACCGGTGAAATTTAAAAATGCTTTGGAACTATTTCATTGTTCTCAGAATACTACTGAAGTTTAAAAATGCTTTAGAACTCTTACATTGTTCAAGGAATTCCGCTGATGCTTAAAAATGCTTTGGAACTCTTCCATTGCTTTTGGAATACCGCTGACGTTTAACAATGCTTTGGACCTCTTCCATTGTTCTCATAATTCCGCTGAAGTTTAAAAATGCTTTGGAACTCTTCTATTGTTCTCGGAATTCCGCTGATGTTTAACAAAGCTTTGGAACTCTTCAATTGTTCTCGGAATTCTGCTGAAGTTTAAAAATGCTTTGAAAAACTTCCATTGTTCTTGAATTCCGCTGATGTTTAACAATGCTTTGGAATTCCTCCATTGTTCACGGAATTCCGCTGAAGTTTAAAAATGCTTTGGAACTCTTCCATTGTTCTCAGAATTCCGCTCATACTTATCAATGCTTTGGAACTCTTCCATAGTTCACGGAATTTCGCCGAAGTATAAAAATGCTTTTAAGTCTTCCATTGTTTTCGGTATTCCGATGATGTTTAACAATGCTTTGGAACTCTTCAATTGTTCTCAGAATTCCGCTGACGTTTAAAACTGCTTTGGAACTCTTCCATTATTCTCGGAATTCCACTGAATGTTAAAAATGCTTTGGAACACTTCCAATGTTCTCGAAATTCTGCTGAAGTTTAAAAATGCTTTGGAACTCTTCCATTGTTCTCGGAATTCCGCTGAAGTTTAAAAATGCTTTGGATCTCTTCCATTGTTCATGGAATCATGCTGAAGTTCAAAAACGCTTTGTAACTCTTCCCTTGTTCTCGGATTTCTGCTGAAGTTTAAAAATGCTTTGGAACTCTTCAATTGTTCTCGGATTTCTGCTGAAGTTCAAAAATGCTTTGGAACTCTTCCATTGTTCATGGAATCATGCTGAAGTTTAAAACTGCTTTGGAACTCTTCCATTGTTCTCAGAATTCCTCTGATGTTTAACAATGCTTTGGAACTCTTCCATTGTTCACGGAATTAGGCTGAAGTTTAAAAATGCTTTGGAACTCTTCTATTGTTCTCAGAATTCCGCTGATGTTTAACAATTCTTTGGAACTCTTCCATTGTTCTTGGAAATACCCCTAAGTTTAAAAATGCTTTGTAACTCTTCCATTGTTCTCGGAAATCCGCTGAAGTTTAATAATGCTTTGGAACTCTTCCATTGTTCTCGGAAATCCGCTGATGTTTAACAATGCTTTGGAACTCTTTCATTGTTCACAGAATACAGCTGAAGTTTAGTAATGCTTTGGTACTATTCCATTGTTCTCGGAAATACGCTGAAGTTAAAAAATGCTTTGGAACTCTTCCATTGTTCTCGGAATTATGCTGAAGTTTAAAAATGCTTTGGAACTCTTCTATTGTTCTCGGAATTCCGCTGATGTTTAACAATACTTTGGAACTCTTCCATTGTTCTCAGAATTTCCCCTAAGTTTAAAAATGCTTTGGAACTCTTGCATTGTTCTCGGAATTCCGCTGAAGTTAACAATGCTTTGTAACTCTTCCATTGTTCTCGGAATTCTGCTAAAGTTTAAAAAAGGTTTGGAACTCTTCCATTTTTCTCTGAATTCTGCTGAAGTTTAAAAATGCTTTGGAACTCTTCCATTGTTCACGGAATTATGCTGAAGTTTAAAAATGATTTGGAACTCTTCCATTGTTCTCAGAATTCCTCTGATGTTTAACAATGCTTTGGAACTCTTTCATTGTTCACGGAATTCCGCTGAAGTTTAAAAATGCTTTGCAACTCTTCTATTGTTCTCTGAATTCCGCTGATGTTTAACAATAATTTGGAACTCTTCCATTGTTCACGGAAATCCCGCTAAGTTAAAAAATGCTTTGGAACTCTTCTATTGTTCTCGGAATTCCGCTGTAATCTATAAATGCTTTGGAACTCTTCCATTGTTCTCGGAATTCGGCTGAAGTTTAACAATGCTTTGGAACTCTTCCATTTTACTCGGAATTCTGCTGAAGTTTAAAAACACTTTGGAACTCTTCCGTTGTTCTCGGAATTCTGCTGAAGTTTAAAAATGCTTTGGAACTCTTCCAATGTTCTCAGAATTCCTCTGATGTTTAACAATGCTTTGTAACTCTTCCATTGTTCACGGAATTACGCTGAAGTTTAAAAATGCTTTGCAACTCTTGCATTTTTCAGGGAATTCCGCTGAAGTTTAAAAATGATTTGAAACTCTTCCAATGTTCACGAAAAACCGCTGAAATTTTTAACAATGCTTTGAAACTCTTGCATTTTTCAAGGAATTCCGCTGAAGTTTAAAAATGTTTTGAAACTCTTCCAATGTTCACGAAAAACCGCTGAAATTTAAAAATGCTTTGGAACTCTTCCATTGTTCTCAGAATTCCTCTGATGTTTAACAAAACTTTGGAACTCTTCAATTGTTCTCGGAATTCCCCCTAAGTTTAAAAATGCTTTGGAAATCTACCATTGTTCTCGGAAATCCACTGATGTTTAACAATGCTTTGGAACTCTTCCATTGTTCACAGAATACCTTTGAAGTTTAATAATGCTTTGGAACTCTTCCAATTTTCTCGGAAATCACTGAAGTTGAAAAATGGTTTTGTACTCTTTCATTGTTCTCAGAATTTCGCTGAAGTTTAAAAATGCTTTGGAACTTGTCCATTGTTCTCGGTATTCCGCTGATGTTTAACAATGCTTTGGAACTCTTCCATTGTTCTCTTCATTCCGTTGATGTTTAACAATGCTTTGGAACTCTTCCATTGTTCTCGTCATTCCGTTGATGTTTAACCATGCTTTGGAACTCTTCCATTGTTCTCGGAATTCCACTGATGTTTAACAATGCTTTGGAGCTCTTTCATTGTTCTCAGAATTATGCTGAAGTTTAAAAATGCTTTGGAACTTGTCCATTGTTCTCGGTATTCCGCTGATGTTTAACAATGCTTTGGAACTCTTCCATTGTTCTTGTCATTCCGTTGATGTTTAACAATGCTTTGGAACTTTTCTTTTGTTCGCGGAATTCCGCTGAAGTTTAAAAATGCTTTGGACCTCTTCCATTGTTCTCGGAATTCTGCTGAAGTTTAAAATTGATTTGGAACTCTTTTATTGTTCTCAGAATTCTGCTGAAGTTTAAAAATGCTTTGGAACTCTTCCATTGTTCTCATAATTCCGCTGAAGTTTAAAAATGCTTTGGAACTCTTCCATTGTTCTCGGAATTCCTCTGATGTTTAACAATGCTTTGGAACTCTTCCATTGTTCACGGAACTCCGCTGATGTTTAACAAAGCTTTGGAACTCTTCCATTGTTCTCGGAATTCTGCTGAAGTTTAAAATTGTTTTGGAAAACTTCAATTGTTCTTGGAATTCCGCTGATGTTTAGCAATGCTTTGGAATTCTTCCATTGTTCATGGAATTCCGCTGAAGTTTAAAAATGCTTTGGATTTCTACCAATGTTCTCAGAATTCCGCTGATATTTATCAATGCTTTGCAACTCTTGCATAGTTCACGGAACTTCGCTGAAGTTTAAAAATGCTTTGCAACTCTTCCATTGTTTTTGGAATACTGCTGAAGTTTAAAAATGCTTTGGAACTCTTCCATTGTTCTCATAATTCCGCTGAAGTTTAAAAATGCTTTGGAACTCTTCTATTGATCTCGGAATTCCGCTGATGTTTAACAATGCTTTGGAACTCTTCCATTGTTCTCGGAATTCCGCTGATGTTTAACAAAGTTTTGGAACTCTTCCATTGTTCTCGGAATTCTGCTGAAGTTTAAAGATGCTTTGGAAAACTTCCATTGTTCTTGGAATTCCGCTGATGTTTAACAATGCTTTGGAATTCTTCCATTGCTCACGGAATACCGCTGAACTTTAAAAATGCTTTGGAACTCTTCCATTGTTCTCAGAATTCCGCTGATATTTATCAATGCTTTGGAACTCTTCCATAGTTCACGGAATTTCGCTGAAGTTTAAAAATGCTTTGGAACTCTTCCATTGTTTTCGGTATTCCGCTGATGTTTAACAATGCTTTGGAACACTTCCATTGTTCTCGGAAATCTGCTGATGTTTAACAATGCTTTGGAACTCTTCCATTGTTCTCGGAATTCCGCTGTAATTTAAAAATGCTTTGGAACTCTTCCAATGTTCTCGGAATTCCGCTGAAGTTTAACAATGCTTTGGAGCTCTTCCATTGTTCTCGGAATTCTGCTGAAGGTTAAAAATGCTTTGGAACTCTTCCATTGTTCTCGGAATTCTGCTAAAGTTTAAAAATGCTTTGGAACTCCTCCATTGTTCACGGAATCATGCTAAAGTTTAAAAATGATTTGGAACTCTTCCATTGTTCTCAGAATTCCTCTGATGTTTAACAATGTTTTTGAACTCTTCCATTGTTCTCGGAAATCCGCTGATGTTTATCAATGCTTTGGAACTCTTCCATTGTTCTCGGAATTCCGCTGTAATTTAAAAATGCTTTGGAACTCTTCCATTGTTCTAGGAATTCCGCTGAAGTTTAACAATGCTTTGGAACTCTTACTTTGTTCTCGGAATTCTGCTGAAGTTCGAAAATGCATTGGAACTCTTCCATTGTTCTTGGAATTCAGCTGAAGGTTAAAAATGCTTTGGAACTCTTCCATTGTTCTTGGAATCATGTTGAAGTTTAAAACTGCTTTGGAAATCTTCCATTGTTCTCAGAATTCCTCTGATGTTTAACAATGCTTTGGAACTCTTCCATTGTTCACGGAAGTAGACTGAAGTTTAAAAATGCTTTGGAACTCTTCTATTGTTCTCGGAATTCCGCTGATGTTTAACAATTCTTTAAAACTCTTCCATTGTTCTCGGAAATACCCCTAAGTTTAAAAATGCTTTGGAACTCTTCCATTGTTCTTGGACATCCGCTGAAGTTTAACAATGCTTTGGAACTCTTCCATTGTTCTCGGAAATCCGCTGAATTTTAACAATTCTTTGGAACTCTTCCATTGTTCTCGGAAATACCCCTAAGTTTAAAAATGCTTTGGAACTCTTCCATTGTTCTCGGAAATCCGCTGATGTTTAACAATGCTTTGGAACTCTTTCATTGTTCACAGAATACAGCGAAATTTAATAATGCTTTGGTACTATTCCATTGTTCTCGGAAATCCACTGAAGTTAAAAAATACTTTGGAACACTTCCATTGTTCTCAGAAATCCGATGAAGTTTAAAACTGATTTGGAACTCTTCCATTATTCTTTGATTTCCACTGAAGTTAAAAAATGATTTGGAACTCTTCCAATGTTCTCAAAATTCTATTGAAGCTTAAAAATGCTTTGGAACTCTTCCATTGTTCTCAGAATTATGCTTAAGTTTAAAAACGCTTTGGAACTCTTCCATTGTTCTCTTAATTCTGCTGATGTTAAACAATGCTTTGGAACTCTTCCATTGTTCTCAGGATTCCGTTGATGTTTAACAATTCTTTGGAACTTTTCCATTGCTCACGGAATTCCGCTGAAGTTTAAAAATGCTTTGGAACTTTTCCATTGTTCTCGGAATTCTGCTGATGTTTAACAATTCTTTGGAACTCTTCCATTGTTCTCGGCATTACATTGATGTTTAACAATGCTTTGGAACTTTTCCATTGTTCACAGAATTCTGCTGAAGTTTAAAAAAGTTTTGGAACTCTTCCATTGTTCTCGGAATTCTGCTTATGTTTAACAATGCTTTGGAACTCATCCATTGTTCTCGGAATTCCGCTGATGTTCAACAATGCTTTGGAACTCTTCCATTGTTCACGGAGTTCCTCTGAAGTTTAAAAATGCTTTGGAACTCTTCCATTGTTCCCGGAATTCCGCTGAAGTTTAACATTGCTTTGGAGCTCTTCCATTGTTCTCGTAATTCTGCTGAAGTTTAAAAATGATTCGGAACTCTTCTATTGCTCTCCGAATTCCGCTGAAGTTTAAAAATGCTTTGGAACTCTTCCATTGTTCTCGGAATTAAGCTGAAGTTTAAAAACACTTTGAAACTCTTTCATTATTCTCGGAATAACGCTGAAGTTTAAAAATGCTTTGGAACTCTTCCATTGTTCTCGCAATTCTGCTGTAGTTTAAAAATGCTTTGGAACCCTTCCATTGTTCTCGGAATTCCGCTGAAGTTTAAAAATGCTTTGGAACTCTTCTATTGTTCTTGGAATTCCGCTTATGTTTAACAATACTTTGAAACTCTTCTATTGTTCTCGGAATTCCCCCTAAGTTTAAAAATGCTTTGGAACTCTTCCATTGTTCTCGGAATTCTGCTGATGTTTAACAATGCTTTGGAACTCTTCCATTGTTCTCGGATTTCTGCTGAAGTTTAAAAGTGCTTTCGAAATGTTCCATTGTTCTCGGAATACCGGTGAAATTTAAAAATGCTTTGGAACTATTTCATTGTTCTCAGAATACTACTGAAGTTTAAAAATGCTTTAGAACTCTTACATTGTTCAAGGAATTCCGCTGATGCTTAAAAATGCTTTGGAACTCTTCCATTGCTTTTGGAATACCGCTGACGTTTAACAATGCTTTGGACCTCTTCCATTGTTCTCATAATTCCGCTGAAGTTTAAAAATGCTTTGGAACTCTTCTATTGTTCTCGGAATTCCGCTGATGTTTAACAAAGCTTTGGAACTCTTCAATTGTTCTCGGAATTCTGCTGAAGTTTAAAAATGCTTTGAAAAACTTCCATTGTTCTTGAATTCCGCTGATGTTTAACAATGCTTTGGAATTCCTCCATTGTTCACGGAATTCCGCTGAAGTTTAAAAATGCTTTGGAACTCTTCCATTGTTCTCAGAATTCCGCTCATACTTATCAATGCTTTGGAACTCTTCCATAGTTCACGGAATTTCGCCGAAGTATAAAAATGCTTTTAAGTCTTCCATTGTTTTCGGTATTCCGATGATGTTTAACAATGCTTTGGAACTCTTCAATTGTTCTCAGAATTCCGCTGACGTTTAAAACTGCTTTGGAACTCTTCCATTATTCTCGGAATTCCACTGAATGTTAAAAATGCTTTGGAACACTTCCAATGTTCTCGAAATTCTGCTGAAGTTTAAAAATGCTTTGGAACTCTTCCATTGTTCTCGGAATTCCGCTGAAGTTTAAAAATGCTTTGGATCTCTTCCATTGTTCATGGAATCATGCTGAAGTTCAAAAACGCTTTGTAACTCTTCCCTTGTTCTCGGATTTCTGCTGAAGTTTAAAAATGCTTTGGAACTCTTCAATTGTTCTCGGATTTCTGCTGAAGTTCAAAAATGCTTTGGAACTCTTCCATTGTTCATGGAATCATGCTGAAGTTTAAAACTGCTTTGGAACTCTTCCATTGTTCTCAGAATTCCTCTGATGTTTAACAATGCTTTGGAACTCTTCCATTGTTCACGGAATTAGGCTGAAGTTTAAAAATGCTTTGGAACTCTTCTATTGTTCTCAGAATTCCGCTGATGTTTAACAATTCTTTGGAACTCTTCCATTGTTCTTGGAAATACCCCTAAGTTTAAAAATGCTTTGTAACTCTTCCATTGTTCTCGGAAATCCGCTGAAGTTTAATAATGCTTTGGAACTCTTCCATTGTTCTCGGAAATCCGCTGATGTTTAACAATGCTTTGGAACTCTTTCATTGTTCACAGAATACAGCTGAAGTTTAGTAATGCTTTGGTACTATTCCATTGTTCTCGGAAATACGCTGAAGTTAAAAAATGCTTTGGAACACGTCCATTGTTCTCAGAATTCCGATGAAGTTTAAAACTGCTTTGGAACTCTTCCATTATTCTCGGAATTCCATTGAAGTTAAAAAATGCTTTGGAACTCTTCCATTGTTCTCGGAATTCCACTGATGTTTACCAATGTTTTGGAACTCTTCCATTTTTCAGGGAATTCCGCTGAAGTTTAAAAATGTTTTAGTACTCTTCCATTGTTCTCAGAATTCCGCTGTAATTTAAAAATGCTTTGGAACTCTTCCATTGTTCTAGGAATTCCGCTGAAGTTTAACAATGCTTTGGAACTCTTACTTTGTTCTCGGAATTCTGCTGAAGTTCGAAAATGCATTGGAACTCTTCCATTGTTCTTGGAATTCAGCTGAAGGTTAAAAATGCTTTGGAACTCTTCCATTGTTCTTGGAATCATGTTGAAGTTTAAAACTGCTTTGGAAATCTTCCATTGTTCTCAGAATTCCTCTGATGTTTAACAATGCTTTGGAACTCTTCCATTGTTCACGGAAGTAGACTGAAGTTTAAAAATGCTTTGGAACTCTTCTATTGTTCTCGGAATTCCGCTGATGTTTAACAATTCTTTAAAACTCTTCCATTGTTCTCGGAAATACCCCTAAGTTTAAAAATGCTTTGGAACTCTTCCATTGTTCTTGGACATCCGCTGAAGTTTAACAATGCTTTGGAACTCTTCCATTGTTCTCGGAAATCCGCTGAATTTTAACAATTCTTTGGAACTCTTCCATTGTTCTCGGAAATACCCCTAAGTTTAAAAATGCTTTGGAACTCTTCCATTGTTCTCGGAAATCCGCTGATGTTTAACAATGCTTTGGAACTCTTTCATTGTTCACAGAATACAGCGAAATTTAATAATGCTTTGGTACTATTCCATTGTTCTCGGAAATCCACTGAAGTTAAAAAATACTTTGGAACACTTCCATTGTTCTCAGAAATCCGATGAAGTTTAAAACTGATTTGGAACTCTTCCATTATTCTTTGATTTCCACTGAAGTTAAAAAATGATTTGGAACTCTTCCAATGTTCTCAAAATTCTATTGAAGCTTAAAAATGCTTTGGAACTCTTCCATTGTTCTCAGAATTATGCTTAAGTTTAAAAACGCTTTGGAACTCTTCCATTGTTCTCTTAATTCTGCTGATGTTAAACAATGCTTTGGAACTCTTCCATTGTTCTCAGGATTCCGTTGATGTTTAACAATTCTTTGGAACTTTTCCATTGCTCACGGAATTCCGCTGAAGTTTAAAAATGCTTTGGAACTTTTCCATTGTTCTCGGAATTCTGCTGATGTTTAACAATTCTTTGGAACTCTTCCATTGTTCTCGGCATTACATTGATGTTTAACAATGCTTTGGAACTTTTCCATTGTTCACAGAATTCTGCTGAAGTTTAAAAAAGTTTTGGAACTCTTCCATTGTTCTCGGAATTCTGCTTATGTTTAACAATGCTTTGGAACTCATCCATTGTTCTCGGAATTCCGCTGATGTTCAACAATGCTTTGGAACTCTTCCATTGTTCACGGAGTTCCTCTGAAGTTTAAAAATGCTTTGGAACTCTTCCATTGTTCCCGGAATTCCGCTGAAGTTTAACATTGCTTTGGAGCTCTTCCATTGTTCTCGTAATTCTGCTGAAGTTTAAAAATGATTCGGAACTCTTCTATTGCTCTCCGAATTCCGCTGAAGTTTAAAAATGCTTTGGAACTCTTCCATTGTTCTCGGAATTAAGCTGAAGTTTAAAAACACTTTGAAACTCTTTCATTATTCTCGGAATAACGCTGAAGTTTAAAAATGCTTTGGAACTCTTCCATTGTTCTCGCAATTCTGCTGTAGTTTAAAAATGCTTTGGAACCCTTCCATTGTTCTCGGAATTCCGCTGAAGTTTAAAAATGCTTTGGAACTCTTCTATTGTTCTTGGAATTCCGCTTATGTTTAACAATACTTTGAAACTCTTCTATTGTTCTCGGAATTCCCCCTAAGTTTAAAAATGCTTTGGAACTCTTCCATTGTTCTCGGAATTCTGCTGATGTTTAACAATGCTTTGGAACTCTTCCATTGTTCTCGGATTTCTGCTGAAGTTTAAAAGTGCTTTCGAAATGTTCCATTGTTCTCGGAATACCGGTGAAATTTAAAAATGCTTTGGAACTATTTCATTGTTCTCAGAATACTACTGAAGTTTAAAAATGCTTTAGAACTCTTACATTGTTCAAGGAATTCCGCTGATGCTTAAAAATGCTTTGGAACTCTTCCATTGCTTTTGGAATACCGCTGACGTTTAACAATGCTTTGGACCTCTTCCATTGTTCTCATAATTCCGCTGAAGTTTAAAAATGCTTTGGAACTCTTCTATTGTTCTCGGAATTCCGCTGATGTTTAACAAAGCTTTGGAACTCTTCAATTGTTCTCGGAATTCTGCTGAAGTTTAAAAATGCTTTGAAAAACTTCCATTGTTCTTGAATTCCGCTGATGTTTAACAATGCTTTGGAATTCCTCCATTGTTCACGGAATTCCGCTGAAGTTTAAAAATGCTTTGGAACTCTTCCATTGTTCTCAGAATTCCGCTCATACTTATCAATGCTTTGGAACTCTTCCATAGTTCACGGAATTTCGCCGAAGTATAAAAATGCTTTTAAGTCTTCCATTGTTTTCGGTATTCCGATGATGTTTAACAATGCTTTGGAACTCTTCAATTGTTCTCAGAATTCCGCTGACGTTTAAAACTGCTTTGGAACTCTTCCATTATTCTCGGAATTCCACTGAATGTTAAAAATGCTTTGGAACACTTCCAATGTTCTCGAAATTCTGCTGAAGTTTAAAAATGCTTTGGAACTCTTCCATTGTTCTCGGAATTCCGCTGAAGTTTAAAAATGCTTTGGATCTCTTCCATTGTTCATGGAATCATGCTGAAGTTCAAAAACGCTTTGTAACTCTTCCCTTGTTCTCGGATTTCTGCTGAAGTTTAAAAATGCTTTGGAACTCTTCAATTGTTCTCGGATTTCTGCTGAAGTTCAAAAATGCTTTGGAACTCTTCCATTGTTCATGGAATCATGCTGAAGTTTAAAACTGCTTTGGAACTCTTCCATTGTTCTCAGAATTCCTCTGATGTTTAACAATGCTTTGGAACTCTTCCATTGTTCACGGAATTAGGCTGAAGTTTAAAAATGCTTTGGAACTCTTCTATTGTTCTCAGAATTCCGCTGATGTTTAACAATTCTTTGGAACTCTTCCATTGTTCTTGGAAATACCCCTAAGTTTAAAAATGCTTTGTAACTCTTCCATTGTTCTCGGAAATCCGCTGAAGTTTAATAATGCTTTGGAACTCTTCCATTGTTCTCGGAAATCCGCTGATGTTTAACAATGCTTTGGAACTCTTTCATTGTTCACAGAATACAGCTGAAGTTTAGTAATGCTTTGGTACTATTCCATTGTTCTCGGAAATACGCTGAAGTTAAAAAATGCTTTGGAACACGTCCATTGTTCTCAGAATTCCGATGAAGTTTAAAACTGCTTTGGAACTCTTCCATTATTCTCGGAATTCCATTGAAGTTAAAAAATGCTTTGGAACTCTTCCATTGTTCTCGGAATTCCACTGATGTTTACCAATGTTTTGGAACTCTTCCATTTTTCAGGGAATTCCGCTGAAGTTTAAAAATGTTTTAGTACTCTTCCATTGTTCTCAGAATTCCGCTGATGTTTAACAATACTTTGGAACTCTTCCATTGTTCTCAGATTTATGCTTAAGTTTTAAAATGCTTTGGAACTCTTCCATTGTTCTCGGAATTCCGCTGATGTTTAACAACACTTTGGAACTCTTCCATTGTTCTCGGAAATCCACTAAAGTTTAACAATGCTTTGGAACTCTTTCATTGTTCACAGAATACAGCTGAAATTTAATAATGCTTTGGTACTATTCCATTGTTCTCGGTAATCCGCTGAAGTTAAAAAATGCTTTGGAACACTTCCATTGTTCTCAGAATTCCGATGAAGTTTAAAACTGATTTGGAACTCTTCCATTATTCTTTGATTTCCACTGAAGTTAAAAAATGATTTGGAACTCTTCCAATGTTCTCAAAATTCTATTGAAGCTTAAAAATGCTTTGGAACTCTTCCATTGTTCTCAGAATTATGCTTAAGTTTAAAAACGCTTTGGAACTCTTCCATTGTTCTCTTAATTCTGCTGATGTTAAACAATGCTTTGGAACTCTTCCATTGTTCTCAGGATTCCGTTGATGTTTAACAATTCTTTGGAACTTTTCCATTGCTCACGGAATTCCGCTGAAGTTTAAAAATGCTTTGGAACTTTTCCATTGTTCTCGGAATTCTGCTGATGTTTAACAATTCTTTGGAACTCTTCCATTGTTCTCGGCATTACATTGATGTTTAACAATGCTTTGGAACTTTTCCATTGTTCACAGAATTCTGCTGAAGTTTAAAAAAGTTTTGGAACTCTTCCATTGTTCTCGGAATTCTGCTTATGTTTAACAATGCTTTGGAACTCATCCATTGTTCTCGGAATTCCGCTGATGTTCAACAATGCTTTGGAACTCTTCCATTGTTCACGGAGTTCCTCTGAAGTTTAAAAATGCTTTGGAACTCTTCCATTGTTCCCGGAATTCCGCTGAAGTTTAACATTGCTTTGGAGCTCTTCCATTGTTCTCGTAATTCTGCTGAAGTTTAAAAATGATTCGGAACTCTTCTATTGCTCTCCGAATTCCGCTGAAGTTTAAAAATGCTTTGGAACTCTTCCATTGTTCTCGGAATTAAGCTGAAGTTTAAAAACACTTTGAAACTCTTTCATTATTCTCGGAATAACGCTGAAGTTTAAAAATGCTTTGGAACTCTTCCATTGTTCTCGCAATTCTGCTGTAGTTTAAAAATGCTTTGGAACCCTTCCATTGTTCTCGGAATTCCGCTGAAGTTTAAAAATGCTTTGGAACTCTTCTATTGTTCTTGGAATTCCGCTTATGTTTAACAATACTTTGAAACTCTTCTATTGTTCTCGGAATTCCCCCTAAGTTTAAAAATGCTTTGGAACTCTTCCATTGTTCTCGGAATTCTGCTGATGTTTAACAATGCTTTGGAACTCTTCCATTGTTCTCGGATTTCTGCTGAAGTTTAAAAGTGCTTTCGAAATGTTCCATTGTTCTCGGAATACCGGTGAAATTTAAAAATGCTTTGGAACTATTTCATTGTTCTCAGAATACTACTGAAGTTTAAAAATGCTTTAGAACTCTTACATTGTTCAAGGAATTCCGCTGATGCTTAAAAATGCTTTGGAACTCTTCCATTGCTTTTGGAATACCGCTGACGTTTAACAATGCTTTGGACCTCTTCCATTGTTCTCATAATTCCGCTGAAGTTTAAAAATGCTTTGGAACTCTTCTATTGTTCTCGGAATTCCGCTGATGTTTAACAAAGCTTTGGAACTCTTCAATTGTTCTCGGAATTCTGCTGAAGTTTAAAAATGCTTTGAAAAACTTCCATTGTTCTTGAATTCCGCTGATGTTTAACAATGCTTTGGAATTCCTCCATTGTTCACGGAATTCCGCTGAAGTTTAAAAATGCTTTGGAACTCTTCCATTGTTCTCAGAATTCCGCTCATACTTATCAATGCTTTGGAACTCTTCCATAGTTCACGGAATTTCGCCGAAGTATAAAAATGCTTTTAAGTCTTCCATTGTTTTCGGTATTCCGATGATGTTTAACAATGCTTTGGAACTCTTCAATTGTTCTCAGAATTCCGCTGACGTTTAAAACTGCTTTGGAACTCTTCCATTATTCTCGGAATTCCACTGAATGTTAAAAATGCTTTGGAACACTTCCAATGTTCTCGAAATTCTGCTGAAGTTTAAAAATGCTTTGGAACTCTTCCATTGTTCTCGGAATTCCGCTGAAGTTTAAAAATGCTTTGGATCTCTTCCATTGTTCATGGAATCATGCTGAAGTTCAAAAACGCTTTGTAACTCTTCCCTTGTTCTCGGATTTCTGCTGAAGTTTAAAAATGCTTTGGAACTCTTCAATTGTTCTCGGATTTCTGCTGAAGTTCAAAAATGCTTTGGAACTCTTCCATTGTTCATGGAATCATGCTGAAGTTTAAAACTGCTTTGGAACTCTTCCATTGTTCTCAGAATTCCTCTGATGTTTAACAATGCTTTGGAACTCTTCCATTGTTCACGGAATTAGGCTGAAGTTTAAAAATGCTTTGGAACTCTTCTATTGTTCTCAGAATTCCGCTGATGTTTAACAATTCTTTGGAACTCTTCCATTGTTCTTGGAAATACCCCTAAGTTTAAAAATGCTTTGTAACTCTTCCATTGTTCTCGGAAATCCGCTGAAGTTTAATAATGCTTTGGAACTCTTCCATTGTTCTCGGAAATCCGCTGATGTTTAACAATGCTTTGGAACTCTTTCATTGTTCACAGAATACAGCTGAAGTTTAGTAATGCTTTGGTACTATTCCATTGTTCTCGGAAATACGCTGAAGTTAAAAAATGCTTTGGAACACGTCCATTGTTCTCAGAATTCCGATGAAGTTTAAAACTGCTTTGGAACTCTTCCATTATTCTCGGAATTCCATTGAAGTTAAAAAATGCTTTGGAACTCTTCCATTGTTCTCGGAATTCCACTGATGTTTACCAATGTTTTGGAACTCTTCCATTTTTCAGGGAATTCCGCTGAAGTTTAAAAATGTTTTAGTACTCTTCCATTGTTCTCAGAATTCCGCTGATGTTTAACAATACTTTGGAACTCTTCCATTGTTCTCAGATTTATGCTTAAGTTTTAAAATGCTTTGGAACTCTTCCATTGTTCTCGGAATTCCGCTGATGTTTAACAACACTTTGGAACTCTTCCATTGTTCTCGGAAATCCACTAAAGTTTAACAATGCTTTGGAACTCTTTCATTGTTCACAGAATACAGCTGAAATTTAATAATGCTTTGGTACTATTCCATTGTTCTCGGTAATCCGCTGAAGTTAAAAAATGCTTTGGAACACTTCCATTGTTCTCAGAATTCCGATGAAGTTTAAAACTGCTTTGGAACTCTTCCATTATTCTCGGAATTCCACTGAAGTTAAAAAATGCTTTGGAACTCTTCCATTGTTCTTGGAATCATGTTGAAGTTTAAAACTGCTTTGGAAATCTTCCATTGTTCTCAGAATTCCTCTGATGTTTAACAATTCTTTAAAACTCTTCCATTGTTCTCGGAAATACCCCTAAGTTTAAAAATGCTTTGGAACTCTTCATTGTTCTTGGAAATCCGCTGAAGTTTAACAATGCTTTGGAACTCTTCCATTGTTCTCGGAAATCCGCTGAATTTTAACAATTCTTTGGAACTCTTCCATTGTTCTCGGAAATACCCCTAAGTTTAAAAATGCTTTGGAACTCTTCCATTGTTCTCGGAAATCCGCTGATGTTTAACAATGCTTTGGAACTCTTTCATTGTTCACAGAATACAGCGAAATGTAATAATGCTTTGGTACTATTCCATTGTTCTCGGAAATCCACTGAAGTTAAAAAATACTCTGGAACACTTCCATTGTTCTCAGAAATCCGATGAAGTTTAAAACTGATTTGGAACTCTTCCATTATTCTTTGATTTCCACTGAAGTTAAAAAATGATTTGGAACTCTTCCAATGTTCTCAAAATTCTATTGAAGCTTAAAAATGCTTTGGAACTCTTCCATTATTCTCGGAATTCCACTGAAGTTAAAAAATGCTTTGGAACTCTTCCAATTTTCTCGGAATTTTGCTGAAGCTTATAAATGCTTTGGAACTCTTCCATTATTCAGGGAATTCCGCTGAAGTTTAAAAATGTTTTGGAACTCTTCCATTGTTCTCAGAATTCCGCTGATGTTTAACAATGCTTTGGAACTCTTTCATTGTTCTCAGAATTATGCTTAAGTTTTAAAATGCTTTGGAACTCTTCCATTGTTCTCGGAATTCCACTGATGTTTATCAACGCTTTGGAACTCTTCCATTGTTCTCGGAATTCCGCTGAAGTTTAACAATGCTTTGGAGATCTTCCATTGTTCTCGTATATCTGCTGAAGGTTAAAAACGCTTTGGAACTCTTCCATTGTTCTCGGAATTCTGCTGATGTTTAACAATGCTTTTGAACTCTTCCATTGTTCTCGGAATTCCGCTGAAGTTTAAAAATGCTTTGGAACTCTTCCATTGTTTTCGGAATTCAGCTGACGTTTAACAATGCTTTGGAACTCTTCAATTGTTCTCGGAAATCCCCTGATGTTTAACAATGCTTTCGAACTCTTCCATTGTTCTCGGAATTCCGCTGTAATTTAAAAATGCTTTGGAACTCTTCCATTGTTCTCAGAATTCCGCTGAAGTTTAACAATGCTTTGGAACTCTTCCATTGTTCTTGGAATTCTGCTGAAGTTCAAAAATGCTTTGGAACTCTTCCATTGTTCTCGGATTTCTGCTGAAGTTTAAAAATGCTTTGGAACTCTTCCATTGTTCATGGAATCATGCTGAAGTTTAAAACTGTTTCTGAACTCTTCCATTGTTCTCAGAATTCCTCTGATGTTTAACAATGCTTTGGAACTCTTCCATTGTTCACGGAATTAGTCTGAAGTTTAAAAATGCTTTGGAACCCTTCTATTGTTCTCAGAATTCCGCTGATGTTTAACAATTCTTTGGAACTCTTCCATTGTTCTTGGAAATACCCCTAAGTTTAAAAATGCTTTGGAACTCTTCCATTGTTCTCGGAAATCCGCTGAAGTTTAATAATGCTTTGGAACTCTTCCATTGTTCTCGGAAATCCGCTGATGTTTAACAATGCTTTGGAACTCTTTCATTGTTCACAGAATACAGCTGAAGTTTAATAATGCTTTGATACTATTCCATTGTTCTCGGAAATACGCTGAAGTTAAAAAATGCTTTGGAACACTTCCATTGTTCTTGGAATTCAGCTGAAGGTTAAAAATGCATTGGAACTCTTCCATTGTTCTTGGAATTCAGCTGAAGGTTAAAAATGCTTTGGAACTCTTCCATTGTTCTTGGAATCATGTTGAAGTTTAAAACTGCTTTGGAAATCTTCCATTGTTCTCAGAATTCCTCTGATGTTTAACAATGCTTTGGAACTCTTCCATTGTTCACGGAAGTAGACTGAAGTTTAAAAATGCTTTGGAACTCTTCTATTGTTCTCGGAATTCCGCTGATGTTTAACAATTCTTTAAAACTCTTCCATTGTTCTCGGAAATACCCCTAAGTTTAAAAATGCTTTGGAACTCTTCCATTGTTCTTGGAAATCCGCTGAAGTTTAACAATGCTTTGGAACTCTTCCATTGTTCTCGGAAATCCGCTGAATTTTAACAATTCTTTGGAACTCTTCCATTGTTCTCGGAAATACCCCTAAGTTTAAAAATGCTTTGGAACTCTTCCATTGTTCTCGGAAATCCGCTGATGTTTAACAATGCTTTGGAACTCTTTCATTGTTCACAGAATACAGCGAAATGTAATAATGCTTTGGTACTATTCCATTGTTCTCGGAAATCCACTGAAGTTAAAAAATACTCTGGAACACTTCCATTGTTCTCAGAAATCCGATGAAGTTTAAAACTGATTTGGAACTCTTCCATTATTCTTTGATTTCCACTGAAGTTAAAAAATGATTTGGAACTCTTCCAATGCTCTCAAAATTCTATTGAAGCTTAAAAATGCTTTGGAACTCTTATATTGTTCTCAGAATTATGCTTAAGTTTAAAAACGCTTTGGAACTCTTCCATTGTTCTCTTAATTCTGCTGATGTTAAACAATGCTTTGGAACTCTTCGATTGTTCTCAGCATTCCGTTGATGTTTAACAATTCTTTGGAACTTTTCCATTGCTCACGGAATTCCGCTGAAGTTTAAAAATGCTTTGGAACTTTTCCATTGTTCTCGGAATTCTGCTGATGTTTAACAATTCTTTGGAACTCTTCCATTGTTCACGGCATTACATTGATGTTTAACAATGCTTTGGAACTTTTCCATTGTTCACAGAATTCTGCTGAAGTTTAAAAAAGTTTTGGAACTCTTCCATTGTTCTCGGAATTCTGCTTATGTTTAACAATGCTTTGGAACTCATCCATTGTTCTCGGAATTCCGCTGATGTTTAACAATGCTTTGGAACTCTTCCATTGTTCACGGAGTTCCTCTGAAGTTTAAAAATGCTTTGGAACTCTTCCATTGTTCCCGGAATTCCGCTGAAGTTTAACATTGCTTTGGAGCTCTTCCATTGTTCTCGTAATTCTGCTGAAGTTTAAAAATGATTCGGAACTCTTCTATTGTTCTCCGAATTCCGCTGAAGTTTAAAAATGCTTTGGAACTCTTCCATTGTTCTCGGAATTAAGCTGAAGTTTAAAAACACTTTGAAACTCTTTCATTATTCTCGGAATAACGCTGAAGTTTAAAAATGCTTTGGAACTCTTCCATTGTTCTCGCAATTCTGCTGTAGTTTAAAAATGCTTTGGAACCCTTCCATTGTTCTCGGAATTCCGCTGAAGTTTAAAAATGCTTTGGAACTCTTCTATTGTTCTTGGAATTCCGCTTATGTTTAACAATACTTTGAAACTCTTCTATTGTTCTCGGAATTCCCCCTAAGTTTAAAAATGCTTTGGAACTCTTCCATTGTTCTCGGAATTCTGCTGATGTTTAACAATGCTTTGGAACTCTTCCATTGTTCTCGGATTTCTGCTGAAGTTTAAAAGTGCTTTCGAAATGTTCCATTGTTCTCGGAATACCGGTGAAATTTAAAAATGCTTTGGAACTATTTCATTGTTCTCAGAATACTACTGAAGTTTAAAAATGCTTTAGAACTCTTACATTGTTCAAGGAATTCCGCTGATGCTTAAAAATGCTTTGGAACTCTTCCATTGCTTTTGGAATACCGCTGACGTTTAACAATGCTTTGGACCTCTTCCATTGTTCTCATAATTCCGCTGAAGTTTAAAAATGCTTTGGAACTCTTCTATTGTTCTCGGAATTCCGCTGATGTTTAACAAAGCTTTGGAACTCTTCAATTGTTCTCGGAATTCTGCTGAAGTTTAAAAATGCTTTGAAAAACTTCCATTGTTCTTGAATTCCGCTGATGTTTAACAATGCTTTGGAATTCCTCCATTGTTCACGGAATTCCGCTGAAGTTTAAAAATGCTTTGGAACTCTTCCATTGTTCTCAGAATTCCGCTCATACTTATCAATGCTTTGGAACTCTTCCATAGTTCACGGAATTTCGCCGAAGTATAAAAATGCTTTTAAGTCTTCCATTGTTTTCGGTATTCCGCTGATGTTTAACAATGCTTTGGAACTCTTCAATTGTTCTCAGAATTCCGCTGACGTTTAAAACTGCTTTGGAACTCTTCCATTATTCTCGGAATTCCACTGAATGTTAAAAATGCTTTGGAACACTTCCAATGTTCTCGAAATTCTGCTGAAGTTTAAAAATGCTTTGGAACTCTTCCATTGTTCTCGGAATTCCGCTGAAGTTTAAAAATGCTTTGGATCTCTTCCATTGTTCATGGAATCATGCTGAAGTTCAAAAACGCTTTGTAACTCTTCCCTTTTTCTCGGATTTCTGCTGAAGTTTAAAAATGCTTTGGAACTCTTCAATTGTTCTCGGATTTCTGCTGAAGTTCAAAAATGCTTTGGAACTCTTCCATTGTTCATGGAATCATGCTGAAGTTTAAAACTGCTTTGGAACTCTTCCATTGTTCTCAGAATTCCTCTGATGTTTAACAATGCTTTGGAACTCTTCCATTGTTCACGGAATTAGGCTGAAGTTTAAAAATGCTTTGGAACTCTTCTATTGTTCTCAGAATTCCGCTGATGTTTAACAATTCTTTGGAACTCTTCCATTGTTCTTGGAAATACCCCTAAGTTTAAAAATGCTTTGTAACTCTTCCATTGTTCTCGGAAATCCGCTGAAGTTTAATAATGCTTTGGAACTCTTCCATTGTTCTCGGAAATCCGCTGATGTTTAACAATGCTTTGGAACTCTTTCATTGTTCACAGAATACAGCTGAAGTTTAGTAATGCTTTGGTACTATTCCATTGTTCTCAGAAATACGCTGAAGTTAAAAAATGCTTTGGAACACGTCCATTGTTCTCAGAATTCCGATGAAGTTTAAAACTGCTTTGGAACTCTTCCATTATTCTCGGAATTCCATTGAAGTTAAAAAATGCTTTGGAACTCTTCCATTGTTCTCGGAATTCCACTGATGTTTACCAATGTTTTGGAACTCTTCCATTTTTCAGGGAATTCTGCTGAAGTTTAAAAATGTTTTAGTACTCTTCCATTGTTCTCAGAATTCCGCTGATGTTTAACAATACTTTGGAACTCTTCCATTGTTCTCAGATTTATGCTTAAGTTTTAAAATGCTTTGGAACTCTTCCATTGTTCTCGGAATTCCGCTGATGTTTAACAACACTTTGGAACTCTTCCATTGTTCTCGGAAATCCACTAAAGTTTAACAATGCTTTGGAACTCTTTCATTGTTTTCGGAAATCCGCTGATGTTTAACAATGCTTTGGAACTCTTTCATTGTTCTCGGTAATCCGCTGAAGTTAAAAAATGCTTTGGAACACTTCCATTGTTCTCAGAATTCCGATGAAGTTTAAAACTGCTTTGGAACTCTTCCATTATTCTCGGAATTCCACTGAAGTTAAAAAATGCTTTGGAACTCTTCCAATTTTCTCGGAATTTTGCTGAAGCTTATAAATGCTTTGGAACTCTTCCATTATTCAGGGAATTCCGCTGAAGTTTAAAAATGTTTTGGAACTCTTCCATTGTTCTCAGAATTCCGCTGATGTTTAACAATGCTTTGGAACTCTTCCATTGTTCTCAGAATTATGCTTAAGTTTTAAAATTCTTTGGAACTCTTCCATTGTTCTCGGAATTCCACTGATGTTTATCAACGCTTTGGAACTCTTCCATTGTTCTCGGAATTCCGCTGAAGTTTAACAATGCTTTGGAGATCTTCCATTGTTCTCGTATATCTGCTGAAGGTTAAAAACGCTTTGGAACTCTTCCATTGTTCTCGGAATTCTGCTGATGTTTAACAATGCTTTTGAACTCTTCCATTGTTCTCGGAATTCCGCTGAAGTTTAAAAATGCTTTGGAACTCTTCCATTGTTTTCGGAATTCCGCTGACGTTTAACAATGCTTTGGAACTCTTCCATTGTTCTCGGAAATCCCCTGATGTTTAACAATGCTTTCAAACTCTTCCATTGTTCTCGGAATTCCGCTGTAATTTAAAAATGCTTTGGAACTCTTCCATTGTTCTCAGAATTCCGCTGAAGTTTAACAATGCTTTGGAACTCTTCCATTGTTCTTGGAATTCTGCTGAAGTTCAAAAATGCTTTGGAACTCTTCCATTGTTCTCGGATTTCTGCTGAAGTTTAAAAATGCTTTGGAACTGTTCCATTGTTCATGGAATCATGCTGAAGTTTAAAACTGTTTCTGAACTCTTCCATTGTTCTCAGAATTCCTCTGATGTTTAACAATGCTTTGGAACTCTTCCATTGTTCACGGAATTAGTCTGAAGTTTAAAAATGCTTTGGAACCCTTCTATTGTTCTCAGAATTCCGCTGATGTTTAACAATTCTTTGGAACTCTTCCATTGTTCTTGGAAATACCCCTAAGTTTAAAAATGCTTTGGAACTCTTCCATTGTTCTCGGAAATCCGCTGAAGTTTAATAATGCTTTGGAACTCTTCCATTGTTCTCGGAAATCCGCTGATGTTTAACAATGCTTTGGAACTCTTTCATTGTTCACAGAATACAGCTGAAGTTTAATAATGCTTTGATACTATTCCATTGTTCTCGGAAATACGCTGAAGTTAAAAAATGCTTTGGAACACTTCCATTGTTCTCAGAATTCCGATGAAGTTTAAAACTGCTTTGGAACTCTTCCATTATTCTCGGAATTCCACTGACGTTAAAAAATGCTTTGGAACTCTTCCATTGTTCTCTGAATTCCGCTGATGTTTAACAATGCTTTGGAAATCTTCCATTTTTCAGGGAATTCCGCAGAAGTTTAAAAATGTTTTAGTACTCTTCCATTGTTCTCAGAATTCCGCTGATGTTTAACAATGCTTTGGAACTCTTCCATTGTTCTCAGAATTATGCTTAAGTTTTAAAATGCTTTGGAACTCTTCCATTGTTCTCGGAATTCCACTGATGTTTATCAACGCTTTGGAACTCTTCCATTGTTCTCGGAATTCCGCTGATGTTTAACAATTCTTTGGAACTCTTCCATTGTTCTTGGAAATACCCCTAAGTTTAAAAATGCTTTGTAACTCTTCTATTGTTCTCAGAAATCCGCTGAAGTTTAATAATGCTTTGGAACTCTTCCATTGTTCTCGGAAATCCGCTGATGTTTAACAATGCTTTGGAACTCTTTCATTGTTCACAGAATACAGCTGAAGTTTAGTAATGCTTTGGTACTATTCCACTGTTCTCGGAAATACGCTGAAGTTAAAAAATGCTTTGGAACACTTCCATTGTTCTCAGAATTCCGATGAAGTTTAAAACTGCTTTGGAACTCTTCCATTATTCTCGGAATTCCACTGAAGTTAAAAAATGCTTTGGAACTCTTCCAATTTTCTCGGAATTTTGCTGAACTTTATAAATGCTTTGGAACTCTTCCATTATTCAGGGAATTCCCCTGAAGTTTAAAAATGTTTTGGAACTCTTCCATTGTTCTCAGAATTCCGCTGATGTTTAACAATGCTTTGGAACTCTTCCATTGTTCTCAGAATTATGCTTAAGTTTTAAAATGCTTTGGAACTCTTCCATTGTTCTCAGAATTCCACTGATGTTTATCAACGCTTTGGAACTCTTCCATTGTTCTCGGAATTCCGCTGAAGTTTAACAATGCTTTGGAGATCTTCCATTGTTCTCGTATATCTGCTGAAGGTTAAAAACGCTTTGGAACTCTTCCATTGTTCTCGGAATTCTGCTGATGTTTAACAATGCTTTTGAACTCTTCCATTGTTCTCGGAATTCCGCTGAAGTTTAAAAATGCTTTGGAACTCTTCCATTGTTTTCGGAATTCCGCTGACGTTTAACAATGCTTTGGAACTCTTCCATTGTTCTCGGAAATCCCCTGATGTTTAACAATGCTTTCGAACTCTTCCATTGTTCTCGGAATTCCGCTGTAATTTAAAAATGCTTTGGAACTCTTCCATTGTTCTCAGAATTCCGCTGAAGTTTAACAATGCTTTGGAACTCTTCCATTGTTCTTGGAATTCTGCTGAAGTTCAAAAATGCTTTGGAACTCTTCCATTGTTCTCGGATTTCTGCTGAAGTTTAAAAATGCTTTGGAACTGTTCCATTGTTCATGGAATCATGCTGAAGTTTAAAACTGTTTCTGAACTCTTCCATTGTTCTCAGAATTCCTCTGATGTTTAACAATGCTTTGGAACTCTTCCATTGTTCACGGAATTAGTCTGAAGTTTAAAAATGCTTTGGAACCCTTCTATTGTTCTCAGAATTCCGCTGATGTTTAACAATTCTTTGGAACTCTTCCATTGTTCTTGGAAATACCCCTAAGTTTAAAAATGCTTTGGAACTCTTCCATTGTTCTCGGAAATCCGCTGAAGTTTAATAATGCTTTGGAACTCTTCCATTGTTCTCGGAAATCCGCTGATGTTTAACAATGCTTTGGAACTCTTTCATTGTTCACAGAATACAGCTGAAGTTTAATAATGCTTTGATACTATTCCATTGTTCTCGGAAATACGCTGAAGTTAAAAAATGCTTTGGAACACTTCCATTGTTCTCAGAATTCCGATGAAGTTTAAAACTGCTTTGGAACTCTTCCATTATTCTCGGAATTCCACTGACGTTAAAAAATGCTTTGGAACTCTTCCATTGTTCTCTGAATTCCGCTGATGTTTAACAATGCTTTGGAAATCTTCCATTTTTCAGGGAATTCCGCAGAAGTTTAAAAATGTTTTAGTACTCTTCCATTGTTCTCAGAATTCCGCTGATGTTTAACAATGCTTTGGAACTCTTCCATTGTTCTCAGAATTATGCTTAAGTTTTAAAATGCTTTGGAACTCTTCCATTGTTCTCGGAATTCCACTGATGTTTATCAACGCTTTGGAACTCTTCCATTGTTCTCGGAATTCCGCTGATGTTTAACAATTCTTTGGAACTCTTCCATTGTTCTTGGAAATACCCCTAAGTTTAAAAATGCTTTGTAACTCTTCTATTGTTCTCAGAAATCCGCTGAAGTTTAATAATGCTTTGGAACTCTTCCATTGTTCTCGGAAATCCGCTGATGTTTAACAATGCTTTGGAACTCTTTCATTGTTCACAGAATACAGCTGAAGTTTAGTAATGCTTTGGTACTATTCCACTGTTCTCGGAAATACGCTGAAGTTAAAAAATGCTTTGGAACACTTCCATTGTTCTCAGAATTCCGATGAAGTTTAAAACTGCTTTGGAACTCTTCCATTATTCTCGGAATTCCACTGACGTTAAAAAATGCTTTGGAACTCTTCCATTGTTCTCTGAATTCCGCTGATGTTTAACAATGCTTTGGAAATCTTCCATTTTTCAGGGAATTCCGCAGAAGTTTAAAAATGTTTTAGTACTCTTCCATTGTTCTCAGAATTCCGCTGATGTTTAACAATGCTTTGGAACTCTTCCATTGTTCTCAGAATTATGCTTAAGTTTTAAAATGCTTTGGAACTCTTCCATTGTTCTCGGAATTCCACTGATGTTTATCAACGCTTTGGAACTCTTCCATTGTTCTCGGAATTCCGCTGATGTTTAACAATTCTTTGGAACTCTTCCATTGTTCTTGGAAATACCCCTAAGTTTAAAAATGCTTTGTAACTCTTCTATTGTTCTCAGAAATCCGCTGAAGTTTAATAATGCTTTGGAACTCTTCCATTGTTCTCGGAAATCCGCTGATGTTTAACAATGCTTTGGAACTCTTTCATTGTTCACAGAATACAGCTGAAGTTTAGTAATGCTTTGGTACTATTCCACTGTTCTCGGAAATACGCTGAAGTTAAAAAATGCTTTGGAACACTTCCATTGTTCTCAGAATTCCGATGAAGTTTAAAACTGCTTTGGAACTCTTCCATTATTCTCGGAATTCCACTGAAGTTAAAAAATGCTTTGGAACTCTTCCAATTTTCTCGGAATTTTGCTGAACTTTATAAATGCTTTGGAACTCTTCCATTATTCAGGGAATTCCGCTGAAGTTTAAAAATGTTTTGGAACTCTTCCATTGTTCTCAGAATTCCGCTGATGTTTAACAATGCTTTGGAACTCTTCCATTGTTCTCAGAATTATGCTTAAGTTTTAAAATGCTTTGGAACTCTTCCATTGTTCTCGGAATTCCACTGATGTTTATCAACGCTTTGGAACTCTTCCATTGTTCTCGGAATTCCGCTGAAGTTTAACAATGCTTTGGAGATCTTCCATTGTTCTCGTATATCTGCTGAAGGTTAAAAACGCTTTGGAACTCTTCCATTGTTCTCGGAATTCTGCTGATGTTTAACAATGCTTTTGAACTCTTCCATTGTTCTCGGAATTCCGCTGAAGTTTAAAAATGCTTTGGAACTCTTCCATTGTTTTCGGAATTCCGCTGACGTTTAACAATGCTTTGGAACTCTTCCATTGTTCTCGGAAATCCCCTGATGTTTAACAATGCTTTCGAACTCTTCCATTGTTCTCGGAATTCCGCTGTAATTTAAAAATGCTTTGGAACTCTTCCATTGTTCTCAGAATTCCGCTGAAGTTTAACAATGCTTTGGAACTCTTCCATTGTACTTGGAATTCTGCTGAAGTTCAAAAATGCTTTGGAACTCTTCCATTGTTCTCGGATTTCTGCTGAAGTTTAAAAATGCTTTGGAACTCTTCCATTGTTCATGGAATCATGCTGAAGTTTAAAACTGTTTCTGAACTCTTCCATTGTTCTCAGATTTCCTCTGATGTTTAACAATGCTTTGGAACTCTTCCATTGTTCACGGAATTAGTCTGAAGTTTAAAAATGCTTTGGAACCCTTCTATTGTTCTCAGAATTCCGCTGATGTTTAACAATTCTTTGGAACTCTTCCATTGTTCTTGGAAATACCCCTAAGTTTAAAAATGCTTTGGAACTCTTCCATTGTTCTCGGAAATCCGCTGAAGTTTAATAATGCTTTGGAACTCTTCCATTGTTCTCGGAAATCCGCTGATGTTTAACAATGCTTTGGAACTCTTTCATTGTTCACAGAATACAGCTGAAGTTTAATAATGCTTTGATACTATTCCATTGTTCTCGGAAATATGCTGAAGTTAAAAAATGCTTTGGAACACTTCCATTGTTCTCAGAATTCCGATGAAGTTTAAAACTGCTTTGGAACTCTTCCATTATTCTCGGAATTCCACTGACGTTAAAAAATGCTTTGGAACTCTTCCATTGTTCTCTGAATTCCGCTGATGTTTAACAATGCTTTGGAAATCTTCCATTTTTCAGGGAATTCCGCAGAAGTTTAAAAATGTTTTAGTACTCTTCCATTGTTCTCAGAATTCCGCTGATGTTTAACAATGCTTTGGAACTCTTCCATTGTTCTCAGAATTATGCTTAAGTTTTAAAATGCTTTGGAACTCTTCCATTGTTCTCGGAATTCCACTGATGTTTATCAACGCTTTGGAACTCTTCCATTGTTCTCGGAATTCCGCTGATGTTTAACAATCCTTTGGAACTCTTCCATTGTTCTTGGAAATACCCCTAAGTTTAAAAATGCTTTGTAACTCTTCTATTGTTCTCAGAAATCCGCTGAAGTTTAATAATGCTTTGAAACTCTTCCATTGTTCTCGGAAATCCGCTGATGTTTAACAATGCTTTGGAACTCTTTCATTGTTCACAGAATACAGCTGAAGTTTAGTAATGCTTTGGTACTATTCCATTGTTCTCGGAAATACGCTGAAGTTAAAAAATGCTTTGGAACACTTCCATTGTTCTCAGAATTCCGATGAAGTTTAAAACTGCTTTGGAACTCTTCCATTATTCTCGGAATTCCACTGAAGTTAAAAAAAGCTTTGGAACTCTTCCATTGTTCTCGGAATTCCACTGATGTTTTCCAATGTTTTGGAACTCTTCCATTTTTCAGGGAATTCCGCTGAAGTTTAAAAATGTTTTAGTACTCTTCCATTGTTCTCAGAATTCCGCTGATGTTTAACAATGCTTTGGAACTCTTCCATTGTTCTCAGATTTATGATTAAGTTTTAAAATGCTTTGGAACTCTTCCATTGTTCTCGGAATTCCGCTGATGTTTAACAACGCTTTGGAACTCTTTCATTGTTCACAGAATACAGCTGAAGTTTAGTAATGCTTTGGTACTATTCCATTGTTCTCGGAAATACGCTGAAGTTAAAAAATGCTTTGGAACACTTCCATTGTTCTCAGAATTCCGATGAAGTTTAAAACTGCTTTGGAACTCTTCCATTATTCTCGGAATTCCACTGAAGTTAAAAAAAGCTTTGGAACTCTTCCATTGTTCTCGGAATTCCACTGATGTTTACCAATGTTTTGGAACTCTTCCATTTTTCAGGGAATTCCGCTGAAGTTTAAAAATGTTTTAGTACTCTTCCATTGTTCTCAGAATTCCGCTGATGTTTAACAATGCTTTGGAACTCTTCCATTGTTCTCAGATTTATGATTAAGTTTTAAAATGCTTTGGAACTCTTCCATTGTTCTCGGAATTCCGCTGATGTTTAACAACGCTTTGGAACTCTTTCATTGTTCACAGAATACAGCTGAAGTTTAGTAATGCTTTGGTACTATTCCATTGTTCTCGGAAATACGCTGAAGTTAAAAAATGCTTTGGAACACTTCCATTGTTCTCAGAATTCCGATGAAGTTTAAAACTGCTTTGGAACTCTTCCATTATTCTCGGAATTCCACTGAAGTTAAAAAAAGCTTTGGAACTCTTCCATTGTTCTCGGAATTCCACTGATGTTTACCAATGTTTTGGAACTCTTCCATTTTTCAGGGAATTCCGCTGAAGTTTAAAAATGTTTTAGTACTCTTCCATTGTTCTCAGAATTCCGCTGATGTTTAACAATGCTTTGGAACTCTTCCATTGTTCTCAGATTTATGATTAAGTTTTAAAATGCTTTGGAACTCTTCCATTGTTCTCGGAATTCCGCTGATGTTTAACAACGCTTTGGAACTCTTCCATTGTTCTCGGAAATCCACTAAAGTTTAACAATGCTTTGGAACTCTTTCATTGTTTTCGGAAATCCGCTGATGTTTAACAATGCTTTGGAACTCTTTCATTGTTCACAGAATACAGCTGAAATTTAATAATGCTTTGGTACTATTCCATTGTTCTCGGTAATCCGCTGAAGTTAAAAAATGCTTTGGAACACTTCCATTATTCTCAGAATTCCACTGAAGTTAAAAAATGCTTTGGAACTCTTCCAATTTTCTCGGAATTTTGCTGAAGCTTATAAATGCTTTGGAACTCTTCCATTATTCAGGGAATTCCGCTAAAGTTTAAAAATGTTTTGGAACTCTTCCATTGTTCTCAGAATTCCGCTGATGTTTAACAATGCTTTGGAACTCTTCCATTGTTCTCAGAATTATGCTTAAGTTTTAAAATGCTTTGGAACTCTTCCATTGTTCTCGAATTCCACTGATGTTTATCAACGCTTTGGAACTTTTCCATTGTTCTCGGAATTCCGCTGAAGTTTAACAATGCTTTGGAGCTCTTCCATTGTTCTCATATATCTGCTGAAGGTTAAAAACGCTTTGGAACTCTTCCATTGTTCTCGGAATTCTGCTGATGTTTAACAATGCTTTTGAACTCTTCCATTGTTCTCGGAATTCCGCTGAAGTTTAAAAATGCTTTGGAACTCTTCCATTGTTTTCGGAATTCCGCTGACGTTTAACAATGCTTTGGAACTCTTCCATTGTTCTCGGAAATCCCCTGATGTTTAACAATGCTTTCGAACTCTTCCATTGTTCTCGGAATTCCGCTGTAATTTAAAAATGCTTTGGAACTCTTCCATTGTTCTCAGAATTCCGCTGAATTTTAACAATGCTTTGGAACTCTTCCATTGTTCTTGGAATTCTGCTGAAGTTCAAAAATGCTTTGGAACTCTTCCATTGTTCTCGGATTTCTGCTGAAGTTTAAAAATGCTTTGGAACTCTTCCATTGTTCATGGAATCATGCTGAAGTTTAAAACTGCTTTGGAACTCTTCCATTGTTCTCAGAATTCCTCTGATGTTTAACAATGCTTTGGAACTCTTCCATTGTTCACGGAATTAGTCTGAAGTTTAAAAATGCTTTGGAACCCTTCTATTGTTCTCAGAATTCCGCTGATGTTTAACAATTCTTTGGAACTCTTCCATTGTTCTTGGAAATACCCCTAAGTTTAAAAATGCTTTGGAACTCTTACTTTGTTCTCGGAATTCTGCTGAAGTTCGAAAATGCATTGGAACTCTTCCATTGTTCTTGGAATTCAGCTGAAGGTTAAAAATGCTTTAGAACTCTTCCATTGTTCTTGGAATCATGTTGAAGTTTAAAACTGCTTTGGAAATCTTCCATTGTTCTCAGAATTCCTCTGATGTTTAACAATGCTTTGGAACTCTTCCATTGTTCACGGAAGTAGACTGAAGTTTAAAAATGCTTTGGAACTCTTCTATTGTTCTCGGAATTCCGCTGATGTTTAACAATTCTTTGGAACTCTTCCATTGTTCTCGGAAATACCCCTAAGTTTAAAAATGCTTTGGAACTCTTCCATTGTTCTTGAAAATCCGCTGAAGTTTAACAATGCTTTGGAACTCTTCCATTGTTCTCGGAAATCCGCTGAATTTTAACAATTCTTTAGAACTCTTCCATTGTTCTCGGAAATACCCCTAAGTTTAAAAATGCTTTGGAACTCTTCCATTGTTCTCGGAAATCCGCTGATGTTTAACAATGCTTTGGAACTCTTTCATTGTTCACAGAATACAGCGAAATTTAATAATGCTTTGGTACTATTCCATTGTTCTCGGAAATCCACTGAAGTTAAAAAATACTTTGGAACACTTCCATTGTTCTCAGAAATCCGATGAAGTTTAAAACTGATTTGGAACTCTTCCATTATTCTTTGATTTCCACTGAAGTTAAAAAATGATTTGGAACTCTTCCAATGTTCTCAAAATTCTATTGAAGCTTAAAAATGCTTTGGAACTCTTCCATTGTTCTCAGAGATATGCTTAAGTTTAAAAACGCTTTGGAACTCTTCCATTGTTCTCTTAATTCTGCTGATGTTAAACAATGCTTTGGAACTCTTCCATTGTTCTCAGCATTCCGTTGATGTTTAGCAATTCTTTGGAACTTTTCCATTGCTCACGGAAATCCGCTGAAGTTTAAAAATGCTTTGGAACTTTTCCATTGTTCTCGGAATTCTGCTGATGTTTAACAATTCTTTGGAACTCTTCCATTGTTCACGGCATTACATTGATGTTTATCAATGCTTTGGAACTTTTCCATTGTTCACAGAATTCTGCTGAAGTTTAAAAAAGTTTTGGAACTCTTCCATTGTTCTCGGAATTCTGCTTATGTTTAACAATGCTTTGGAACTCATCCATTGTTCTCGGAATTCCGCTGATGTTTAACAATGCTTTGGAACTCTTCCATTGTTCACGGAGTTCCTCTGAAGTTTAAAAATGCTTTGGAACACTTCCATTGTTCCCGGAATTCCGCTGAAGTTTAACATTGCTTTGGAGCTCTTCCATTGTTCTCGTAATTCTGCTGAAGTTTAAAAATGATTCGGAACTCTTCTATTGTTCTCCGAATTCCGCTGAAGTTTAAAAATGCTTTGGAACTCTTCCATTGTTCTCGGAATTAAGCTGAAGTTTAAAAACACTTTGAAACTCTTTCATTATTCTCGGAATAACGCTGAAGTTTAAAAATGCTTTGGAACTCTTCCATTGTTCTCGCAATTCTGCTGTAGTTTAAAAATGCTTTGGAACCCTTCCATTGTTCTCGGAATTTCGCTGAAGTTTAAAAATGCTTTGGAACTCTTCTATTGTTCTTGGAATTCCGCTTATGTTTAACAATACTTTGAAACTCTTCTATTGTTCTCGGAATTCCCCCTAAGTTTAAAAATGCTTTGGAACTCTTCCATTGTTCTCGGAATTCTGCTGATGTTTAACAATGCTTTGGAACTCTTCCATTGTTCTCGGATTTCTGCTGAAGTTTAAAAGTGCTTTCGAAATGTTCCATTGTTCTCGGAATACCGGTGAAATTTAAAAATGCTTTGGAACTATTTCATTGTTCTCAGAATACTACTGAAGTTTAAAAATGCTTTAGAACTCTTACATTGTTCAAGGAATTCCGCTGATGCTTAAAAATGCTTTGGAACTCTTCCATTGCTTTTGGAATACCGCTGAAGTTTAAAAATGCTTTGGAACTCTTCCACTGTTCTCTGAATTCTGCTGAAGTTTAAAAATGATTTGGAACTCTTTTATTGCTCTCAGAATTCCGCTGAAGTTTAAAAATGCTTTGGACCTCTTCCATTGTTCTCATAATTCCGCTGAAGTTTAAAAATGCTTTGGAACTCTTCTATTGTTCTCGGAATTCCGCTGATGTTTAACAAAGCTTTGGAACTCTTCAATTGTTCTCGGAATTCTGCTGAAGTTTAAAAATGCTTTGAAAAACTTCCATTGTTCTTGAATTCCGCTGATGTTTAACAATGCTTTGGAATTCCTCCATTGTTCACGGAATTCCGCTGAAGTTTAAAAATGCTTTGGAACTCTTCCATTGTTCTCAGAATTCCGCTCATACTTATCAATGCTTTGGAACTCTTCCATAGTTCACGGAATTTCGCCGAAGTATAAAAATGCTTTTAAGTCTTCCATTGTTTTCGGTATTCCGCTGATGTTTAACAATGCTTTGGAACTCTTCAATTGTTCTCAGAATTCCGCTGACGTTTAAAACTGCTTTGGAACTCTTCCATTATGATCGGAATTCCACTGAATGTTAAAAATGCTTTGGAACACTTCCAATGTTCTCAAAATTCTGCTGAAGTTTAAAAATGCTTTGGAACTCTTCCATTGTTCTCGGAATTCCGCTGAAGTTTAAAAATGCTTTGGATCTCTTCCATTGTTCATGGAATCATGCTGAAGTTCAAAAACGCTTTGTAACTCTTCCCTTGTTCTCGGATTTCTGCTGAAGTTTAAAAATGCTTTGGAACTCTTCAATTGTTCTCGGATTTCTGCTGAAGTTCAAAAATGCTTTGGAACTCTTCCATTGTTCATGGAATCATGCTGAAGTTTAAAACTGCTTTGGAACTCTTCCATTGTTCTCAGAATTCCTCTGATGTTTAACAATGCTTTGGAACTCTTCCATTGTTCACGGAATTAGGCTGAAGTTTAAAAATGCTTTGGAACTCTTCTATTGTTCTCAGAATTCCGCTGATGTTTAACAATTCTTTGGAACTCTTCCATTGTTCTTGGAAATACCCCTAAGTTTAAAAATGCTTTGTAACTCTTCCATTGTTCTCGGAAATCCGCTGAAGTTTAATAATGCTTTGGAACTCTTCCATTGTTCTCGGAAATCCGCTGATGTTTAACAATGCTTTGGAACTCTTTCATTGTTCACAGAATACAGCTGAAGTTTAGTAATGCTTTGTTACTATTCCATTGTTCTCGGAAATACGCTGAAGTTAAAAAATGCTTTGGAACACGTCCATTGTTCTCAGAATTCCGATGAAGTTTAAACCTGCTTTGGAACTCTTCCATTATTCTCGGAATTCCATTGAAGTTAAAAAATGCTTTGGAACTCTTCCATTGTTCTCGGAATTCCACTGATGTTTACCAATGTTTTGGAACTCTTCCATTTTTCAGGGAATTCCGCTGAAGTTTAAAAATGTTTTAGTACTCTTCCATTGTTCTCAGAATTCCGCTGATGTTTAACAATACTTTGGAACTGTTCCATTGTTCTCAGATTTATGCTTAAGTTTTAAAATGCTTTGGAACTCTTCCATTGTTCTCGGAATTCCGCTGATGTTTAACAACACTTTGGAACTCTTCCATTGTTCTCGGAAATCCACTAAAGTTTAACAATGCTTTGGAACTCTTTCATTGTTTTCGGAAATCCGCTGATGTTTAACAATGCTTTGGAACTCTTTCATTGTTCACAGAATACAGCTGAAATTTAATAATGCTTTGGTACTATTCCATTGTTCTCAGAATTCCGATGAAGTTTAAAACTGCTTTGAAACTCTTCCATTATTCTCGGAATTCCACTGAAGTTAAAAAATGCTTTGGAACTCTTCCAATTTTCTCTGAATTTTGCTGAAGCTTATAAATGCTTTGGAACTCTTCCATTATTCAGGGAATTCCGCTGAAGTTTAAAAATGTTTTGGAACTCTTCCATTGTTCTCAGAATTCCGCTGATGTTTAACAATGCTTTGGAACTCTTCCATTGTTCTCAGAATTATGCTTAAGTTTTAAAATGCTTTGGAACTCTTCCATTGTTCTCGGAATTCCACTGATGTTTATCAACGCTTTGGAACTCTTCCATTGTTCTCGGAATTCCGCTGAAGTTTAAAAATGCTTTGGAGCTCTTCCATTGTTCTCGTATATCTGCTGAAGGTTAAAAACGCTTTGGAACTCTTCCATTGTTATCGGAATTCTGCTGATGTTTAACAATGCTTTTGAACTCTTCCATTGTTCTCGGAATTCCGCTGAAGTTTAAAAATGCTTTGGAACTCTTCCATTGTTTTCGGAATTCCGCTGACGTTTAACAATGCTTTGGAACTCTTCCATTGTTCTCGGAAATCCCCTGATGTTTAACAATGCTTTCGAACTCTTCCATTGTTCTCGGAATTCCGCTGTAATTTAAAAATGCTTTGGAACTCTTCCATTGTTCTCAGAATTCCGCTGAAGTTTAACAATGCTTTGGAACTCTTCCATTGTTCTTGGAATTCTGCTGAAGTTCAAAAATGCTTTGGAACTCTTCCATTGTTCTCGGATTTCTGCTGAAGTTTAAAAATGCTTTGGAACTCTTCCATTGTTCATGGAATCATGCTGAAGTTTAAAACTGTTTCTGAACTCTTCCATTGTTCTCAGAATTCCTCTGATGTTTAACAATGCTTTGGAACTCTTCCATTGTTCACGGAATTAGTCTGAAGTTTAAAAATGCTTTGGAACCCTTCTATTGTTCTCAGAATTCCGCTGATGTTTAACAATTCTTTGGAACTCTTCCATTGTTCTTGGAAATACCCCTAAGTTTAAAAATGCTTTGGAACACTTCCATTGTTCTCGGAAATCCGCTAAAGTTTAATAATGCTTTGGAACTCTTCCATTGTTCTCGGAAATCCGCTGATGTTTAACAATGCTTTGGAACTCTTTCATTGTTCACAGAATACAGCTGAAGTTTAATAATGCTTTGATACTATTCCGTTGTTCTCGGAAATAAGCTGAAGTTAAAAAATGCTTTGGAACACTTCCATTGTTCTCAGAATTCCGATGAAGTTTAAAACTGCTTTGGAACTCTTCCATTATTCTCGGAATTCCACTGAAGTTAAAAAATGCTTTGGAACTCTTCCATTGTTCTCTGAATTCCGCTGATGTTTAACAATGCTTTGGAAATCTTCCATTTTTCAGGGAATTCCGCAGAAGTTTAAAAATGTTTTAGTACTCTTCCATTGTTCTCAGAATTCCGCTGATGTTTAACAATGCTTTGGAACTCTTCCATTGTTCTCAGAATTATGCTTAAGTTTTAAAATGCTTTGGAACTCTTCCATTGTTCTCGGAATTCCACTGATGTTTATCAACGCTTTGGAACTCTTCCATTGTTCTCGGAATTCCGCTGATGTTTAACAATTCTTTGGAACACTTCCATTGTTCTTGGAAATACCCCTAAGTTTAAAAATGCTTTGTAACTCTTCTATTGTTCTCAGAAATCCGCTGAAGTTTAATAATGCTTTGGAACTCTTCCCTTGTTCTCGGAAATCCGCTGATGTTTAACAATGTTTTGGAACTCTTTCATTGTTCACAGAATACAGCTGAAGTTTAGTAATGCTTTGGTACTATTCCATTGTTCTCGGAAATACGCTGAAGTTAAAAAATGCTTTGGAACACTTCCATTGTTCTCAGAATTCCGATGAAGTTTAAAACTGCTTTGGAACTCTTCCATTATTCTCGGAATTCCACTGAAGTTAAAAAAAGCTTTGGAACTCTTCCATTGTTCTCGGAATTCCACTGATGTTTACCAATGTTTTGGAACTCTTCCATTTTTCAGGGAATTCCGCTGAAGTTTAATAATGTTTTAGTACTCTTCCATTGTTCTCAGAATTCCGCTGATGTTTAACAATGCTTTGGAACTCTTCCATTGTTCTCAGATTTATGATTAAGTTTTAAAAGGCTTTGGAACTCTTCCATTGTTCTCGGAATTCCGCTGATGTTTAACAACGCTTTGGAACTCTTCCATTGTTCTCGGAATTCCGCTGATGTTTAACAATTCTTTGGAACTCTTCCATTGTTCTTGGAAATACCCCTAAGTTTAAAAATGCTTTGTAACTCTTCTATTGTTCTCAGAAATCCGCTGAAGTTTAATAATGCTTTGGAACTCTTCCATTGTTCTCGGAAATCCGCTGATGTTTAACAATGCTTTGGAACTCTTTCATTGTTCACAGAATACAGCTGAAGTTTAGTAATGCTTTGGTACTATTCCATTGTTCTCGGAAATACGCTGAAGTTAAAAAATGCTTTGGAACACTTCCATTGTTCTCAGAATTCCGATGAAGTTTAAAACTGCTTTGGAACTCTTCCATTATTCTCGGAATTCCACTGAAGTTAAAAAAAGCTTTGGAACTCTTCCATTGTTCTCGGAATTCCACTGATGTTTACCAATGTTTTGGAACTCTTCCATTTTTCAGGGAATTCCGCTGAAGTTTAAAAATGTTTTAGTACTCTTCCATTGTTCTCAGAATTCCGCTGATGTTTAACAATGCTTTGGAACTCTTCCATTGTTCTCAGATTTATGATTAAGTTTTAAAATGCTTTGGAACTCTTCCATTGTTCTCGGAATTCCGCTGATGTTTAACAACGCTTTGGAACTCTTCCATTGTTCTCGGAAATCCACTAAAGTTTAACAATGCTTTGGAACTCTTTCATTGTTTTCGGAAATCCGCTGATGTTTAACAATGCTTTGGAACTCTTTTATTGTTCACAGAATACAGCTGAAATTTAATAATGCTTTGGTACTATTCCATTGTTCTCGGTAATCCGCTGAAGTTAAAAAATGCTTTGGAACACTTCCATTGTTCTCAGAATTCCGATGAAGTTTAAAACTGCTTTGGAACTCTTCCATTATTCTCGGAATTCCACTGAAGTTAAAAAATGCTTTGGAACTCTTCCAATTTTCTCGGAATTTTGCTGAAGCTTATAAATGCTTTGGAACTCTTCCATTATTCAGGGAATTCCGCTGAAGTTTAAAAATGTTTTGGAACTCTTCCATTGTTCTCAGAATTCCGCTGATGTTTAACAATGCTTTGGAACTCTTCCATTGTTCTCAGAATTATGCTTAAGTTTTAAAATGCTTTGGAACTCTTCCATTGTTCTCGAATTCCACTGATGTTTATCAACGCTTTGGAACTCTTCCATTGTTCTCGGAATTCCGCTGAAGTTTAACAATGCTTTGGAGCTCTTCCATTGTTCTCGTATATCTGCTGAAGGTTAAAAACGCTTTGGAACTCTTCCATTGTTCTCGGAATTCTGCTGATGTTTAACAATGCTTTTGAACTCTTCCATTGTTCTCGGAATTCTGCTGAAGTTTAAAAATGCTTTGGAACTCTTCCATTGTTTTCGGAATTCTGCTGACGTTTAACAATGCTTTGGAACTCTTCCATTGTTCTCGGAAATCCCCTGATGTTTAACAATGCTTTCGAACTCTTCCATTGTTCTCGGAATTCCGCTGTAATTTAAAAATGCTTTGGAACTCTTCCATTGTTCTCAGAATTCCGCTGAATTTTAACAATGCTTTGGAACTCTTCCATTGTTCTTGGAATTCTGCTGAAGTTCAAAAATGCTTTGGAACTCTTCCATTGTTCTCGGATTTCTGCTGAAGTTTAAAAATGCTTTGGAACTCTTCCATTGTTCATGGAATCATGCTGAAGTTTAAAACTGCTTTGGAACTCTTCCATTGTTCTCAGAATTCCTCTGATGTTTAACAATGCTTTGGAACTCTTCCATTGTTCACGGAATTAGTCTGAAGTTTAAAAATGCTTTGGAACCCTTCTATTGTTCTCAGAATTCCGCTGATGTTTAACAATTCTTTGGAACTCTTCCATTGTTCTTGGAAATACCCCTAAGTTTAAAAATGCTTTGGAACTCTTCCATTGTTCTCGGAAATCCGCTGAAGTTTAATAATGCTTTGGAACTCTTCCATTGTTCTCGGAAATCCGCTGATGATTAACAATGCTTTGGAACTCTTTCATTGTTCACAGAATACAGCTGAAGTTTAATAATGCTTTGATACTATTCCATTGTTCTCGGAAATACGCTGAAGTTAAAACATGATTTGGAACACTTCCATTGTTCTGAGAATTCCGATGAATTTTAAAACTGCTTTGGAACTCTTCCATTATTCTCGGAATTCCACTGAAGTTAAAAAATGCTTTGGAACTCTTCCATTGTTCTCTGAATTCCGCTGATGTTTAACAATGCTTTGGAAATCTTCCATTTTTAAGGGAATTCCGCAGAAGTTTAAAAATGTTTTAGTACTCTTCCATTGTTCTCAGAATTCCGCTGATGTTTAACAATGCTTTGGAACTCTTCCATTGTTCTCAGAATTATGCTTAAGTTTTAAAATGCTTTGGAACTCTTCCATTGTTCTCGGAATTCCTCTGATGTTTAACAATGCTTTGGAACTCTTCCATTGTTCACGGAATTAGGCTGAAGTTTAAAAATGCTTTGGAACTCTTCTATTGTTCTCGGAAATCCGCTGATGTTTAACAATTCTTTGGAACTCTTCCATTGTTCTCGGAAATACCCCTAAGTTTAAAAATGCTTTGGAACTCTTCCATTGTTCTTGAAAATCCGCTGAAGTTTAACAATGCTTTTGAACTCTTCCATTGTTCTCGGAAATCCACTGAAGTTTAACAATGCTTTGGAACTCTTTCATTGTTCACAGAATACAGCTGAAGTTTAATAATGCTTTGGTACTATTCCATTGTTCTCCGAAATCCGCTGAAGTGAAAAAATGCTTTGGAACACTTATATTGTTCTCAGAATTCCGATGAAGTTTAAAACTGCTTTGGAACTCTTCCATTATTCTCGGTATTCCACTGAAGTTAAAAAATGCTTTGGAACTCTTCCAATTTTCTCGGAATTCTGCTGAAGCTTATAAATGCTTTGGAACTCTTCCATTGTTCTCGGAATTCCGCTGATGTTTAAAAATGCTTTGGAACTCTTTCATTTTTCAGGGAATTCCGCTGAAGTTTAAAAATGTTTTGGAACACTTCCATTGTTCTCAGAATTCTGCTGATGTTTAACAATGCTTTGGGACTCTTCCATTGTTCTCAGAATTATGCTTAAGTTTGAAAATGCTTTGGAACTCTTCCATTGTTCTCGGAATTCCACTGATGTTTAACAACGCTTTGGAACTCTTCCATTGTTCTCGGAATTCCGCTGAAGTTTAACAATGCTTTGGAGCTCTTCCATTGTTCTCGTAAATCTGCTGAAAGTTAAAAACGCTTTGGAACTCTTCCATTGTTCTCGGAATTCTGCTGATGTTTAACAATGCTTTTGAACCCTTCCATTGTTCACGGAATTCCGCTGAAGTTTAAAAATGCTTTGGAACTCTTCCATTGTTCTCGGAATTCCGCTGAAGTTTAAAAATGCTTTGGAACTCTTCCATTGTTCTTGGAATTCTGCTGAAGTTTAAAAAAGCTTTATAACTCTTCCATTGTTCATGGAATCATGCTGAAGTTTAAAACTGCTTTGGAACTCTTCCATTGTTCTCAGAATTCCTCTGATGTTTAACAATGCTTTGGAACTCTTCCATTGTTCATGGAATTAGGCTGAAGTTTAAAAATGCTTTGGAACTCTTCTATTGTTCTCAGAATTCCGCTGATGTTTAACAATTCTTTGGAACTCTTCCATTGTTCTTGGAAATACCCCTAAGTTTAAAAATGCTTTGGAACTCTTCCATTGTTCTCGGAAATCCGCTGAAGTTTAATAATGCTTTGGAACTCTTCCATTGTTCTCGGAAATCCGCTGATGTTTAACAATGCTTTGGAACTCTTTCATTGTTCACAGAATACAGCTGAAGTTTAATAATGCTTTGATACTATTCCATTGTTCTCGGAAATACGCTGAAGTTAAAAAATGCTTTGGAACACTTCCATTGTTCTCAGAATTCCGATGAAGTTTAAAACTGCTTTGGAACTCTTCCATTATTCTCGGAATTCCACTGAAGTTAAAAAATGCTTTGGAACTCTTCCATTGTTCTCTGAATTCCGCTGATGTTTAACAATGCTTTGGAAATCTTCCATTTTTCAGGGAATTCCGCAGAAGTTTAAAAATGTTTTAGCACTCTTCCATTGTTCTCAGAATTCCGCTGATGTTTAACAATGCTTTGGAACTCTTCCATTGTTCTCAGAATTATGCTTAAGTTTTAAAATGCTTTGGAACTCTTCCATTGTTCTCGGAATTCCGCCGATGTTTAACAACGCTTTGGAACTGTTCCATTGTTCTCGGAAATCCACTGAAGTTTAACAATGCTTTGGAACTCTTTCATTGTTTTCGGAAATCCGCTGATGTTTAACAATACTTTGGAACTCTTTCATTGTTCACAGAATACAGCTGAAATTTAATAATGCTTTGGTACTATTCCATTGTTCTCGGTAATCCGCTGAAGTTAAAAAATGCTTTGGAACACTTCCATTGTTCTCAGAATTCCGATGAAGTTTAAAACTGCTTTGGAACTCTTCCAATTTTCTCGGAATTCTGCTGAAGCTTATAAATGCTTTGGAACTCTTCCAATTTTCAGGGAATTCCGCTGAAGTTTAAAAATGTTTTGGAACTCTTCCATTGATCTCAGAATTCCGCTGATGTTTAACAATGCTTTGGAACTCTTCCATTGTTTTCAGAATTATGCTTAAGTTTTAAAATGCTTTGGAACTCTTCCATTGTTCTCGGAATTCCACTGATGTTTAACAACACTTTGGAACTCTTGCATTGTTCTTGGAATTCCGCTGAAGTTTAACAATGCTTTCGAGCTCTTCCATTGTTCTCGTAAATCTGCTGAAGGTTAAAATCGCTTTGGAACTCTTCCATTGTTCTCGGAATTCTGCTGATGTTTAACAATGCTTTTGAACTCTTCCATTGTTCACGGAATTCCGCTGAAGTTTAAAAATGCTTTGGAACTCTTCCATTGTTTTCGGAATTCCGCTGACGTTTAACAATGCTTTGGAACTCTTCCATTGTTATCGTAAATCCCCTGATGTTTAACAATGCTTTCGAACTCTTCCATTGTTCTCGGAATTCCGCTGTAATTTAAAAATGCTTTGGAACTCTTCTATTGTTCTCGGAATTCCGCTGAAGTTTAACAATGCTTTGGAACTCTTCCATTGTTCTTGGAATTCTGCTGAAGTTCAAAAATGCTTTGGAACTCTTCCATTGTTCTCGGATTTCTGCTGAAGTTTAAAAATGCTTTGGAACTCTTCCATTGTTCATGGAATCATGCTGAAGTTTAAAACTGCTTTGGAACTCTTCCATTGTTCTCAGAATTCCTCTGATGTTTAACAATGCTTTGGAACTCTTCCATTGTTCACGGAATTAGGCTGAAGTTTAAAAATGCTTTGGAACTCTTCTATTGTTTTCGGAAATCCGCTGATGTTTAACAATTCTTTGGAACTCTTCCATTGTTCTCGGAAATTCCCCTAAGTTTAAAAATGCTTTGGAACACTTCCATTGTTCTTGAAAATCCGCTGAAGTTTAACAATGCTTTTGAACTCTTCCATTGTTCTCGGAAATCCACTGAAGTTTAACAATGCTTTGGAACTCTTTCATTGTTCACAGAATACAGCTGAAGTTTAATAATGCTTTGGTACTATTCCATTGTTCTCCGAAATCCGCTGAAGTTAAAAAATTCTTTGGAACTCTTACATTGTTCTCAGAATTCCGATGAAGTTTAAAACTGCTTTGGAACTCTTCGATTATTCTCGGAATTCCACTCAAGTTAAAAAATGCTTTGGAACTCTTCCATTGTTCTCGGAATTCCGCTGATGTTTAAAAATGCTTTGGAACTCTTTCATTTTTCAGGGAATTCCGCTGAAGTTTAAAAATGTTTTGGAACTCTTCCATTGTTCTCAGAATTCTGCTGATGTTTAACAATGCTTTGGGACTCTTCCATTGTTCTCAGAATTATGCTTAAGTTTGAAAATGCTTTGGAACTCTTCCATTGTTCTCGGAATTCCACTGATGTTTAACAACGCTTTGGAACTCTTCCATTGTTCTCGGAATTCCGCTGAAGTTTAACAATGCTTTGGAGCTCTTCCATTGTTCTCGTAAATCTGCTGAAGGTTAAACACGCTTTGGAACTCTTCCATTGTTCTTGGAATTCTGCTGATGTTTAACAATGATTTTGAACCCTTCCATTGTTCACGGAATTCCGCTGAAGTTTAAAAATGCTTTGGAACTCTTCCATTGTTTTCGGAATTCCGCTGACGTTTAACAATGCTTTGGAACTCTTCCATTGTTCTCGGAAATCCCCTGATGTTTAACAATGCTTTCGAACTCTTCCATTGTTCTCGGAATTCCGCTGTAATTTAAAAATGCTTTGGAACTCTTCCATTGTTCTCGGAATTCCACTGAAGTTTAACAATGCTTTGGAACTCTTCCTTTGTTCTTGGAATTCTGCTGAAGTTCAAAAATGCTTTGGAGCTCTTCCATTGTTCTCGGATTTCTGCTGAAGTTTAAAAATGCTTTATAACTCTTCCATTGTTCATGGAATCATGCTGAAGTTTAAAACTGCTTTGGAACTCTTCCATTGTTCTCAGAATTCCTCTGATGTTTAACAATGCTTTGGAACTCTTCCATTGTTCATGGAATTAGGCTGAAGTTTAAAAATGCTTTGGAACTCTTCTATTGTTCTCAGAATTCCGCTGATGTTTAACAATTCTTTGGAACTCTTCCATTGTTCTTGGAAATACCCCTAAATTTAAAAATGCTTTGGAACTCTTCCATTGTTCTCGGAAATCCGCTGAAGTTTAATAATGCTTTGGAACGCTTCCATTGTTCTCGGAAATCCGCTGATGTTTAACAATGCTTTGGAACTCTTTCATTGTTCACAGAATACAGCTGAAGTTTAATAATGCTTTGGTACTATTCCATTGTTCTCAGAAATACGCTGAAGTTAAAAAATGCTTTGGAACACTTCCATTGTTCTCAGAATTCCGATGAAGTTTAAAACTGCTTTGGAACTCTTCCATTGTTCTCGGAATTCTGCTTATGTTTAACAAGTCTTTGGAACTCATCCATTGTTCTCGGAATTCCGCTGATGTTTAACATTACTTTGGAACTCTTCCATTGTTCACGGAATTCCTCTGAAGTTTAAAAATGTTTGGAACTCTTCCATTGTTCCCGGAATTCCGCTGAAGTTTAACATTGCTTTGGGGCTCATCCATTGTTCTCGTAATTCTGCTGAAGTTTAAAAATGATTCGGAACTCTTCTATTGTTCTCAGAATTCCGCTGAAGTTTAAAAATGCTTTGGAACTCTTCCATTGTTCTCGGAATTAAGCTGAAGTTTAAAAACACTTTGAAACTCTTCCATTATTCTCGGAATAATGCTGAAGTTTAAAATTGCTTTGGAACACTTCCATTGTTCTCGCAATTCTGGTGTAGTTTAAAAATGCTTTGGAACCCTTCCATTGTTCTCGGAATTTCACTGATGTTTAAAAATGCATTAAAACTCTTCCATTCTTCAAGGAACTCCGCTGAAGTTTAAAATTGCTTTGGAACTCTTCCATTGTTCTCGGTATTCCGCTGATATTTAACAATGCTTTGGAACTCTTCCAATGTTCACGGAATTTTGCTGAAGTTTAAAAATGCTTTGGAACTCTTCCATTGTTCTCGGAATTCCACTGTAATTTAAAAATTCTTTGGAACTCTTCCATTGCTCTCGGAATTCTACTGAAGTTTAAAAATGTTTGGAACTCTTCCATTTTTCTCGGAATTCTGCAGAAGTTTAAAAACGCATTGGAATTTTTCCATTGTTCTCGGAATTCTGCTGAAGTTTAAAAATGCTTTGGAACTCTTTCATTGTTCACAGAATACAGCTGAAGTTTAATAATGTTTTGGTACTATTCCATTGTTCTCAGAAATACGCTGAAGTTAAAAAATGCTTTGGAACACTTCCATTGTTCGCAGAATTCCGATGAAGTTTAAAACTGCTTTGGAACTCTTCCATTGTTCTCGGAATTCTGCTTATGTTTAACAATTCTTTGGAACTCATCCATTGTTCTCGGAATTCCGCTGATGTTTAACATTACTTTGGAACTCTTCCATTGTTCACGGAATTCCTCTGAAGTTTAAAAATGTTTGGAACTCTTCCATTGTTCCCGGAATTCCGCTGAAGTTTAACATTGCTTTGGGGCTCATCCATTGTTCTCGTAATTCTGCTGAAGTTTAAAAATGATTCGGAACTCTTCTATTGTTCTCAGAATTCCGCTGAAGTTTAAAAATGCTTTGGAACTCTTCCATTGTTCTCGGAATTAAGCTGAAGTTTAAAAACACTTTGAAACTCTTCCATTATTCTCGGAATAATGCTGAAGTTTAAAATTGCTTTGGAACACTTCCATTGTTCTCGCAATTCTGGTGTAGTTTAAAAATGCTTTGGAACCCTTCCATTGTTCTCGGAATTTCACTGATGTTTAAAAATGCATTAAAACTCTTCCATTCTTCAAGGAACTCCGCTGAAGTTTAAAATTGCTTTGGAACTCTTCCATTGTTCTCGGTATTCCGCTGATATTTAACAATGCTTTGGAACTCTTCCAATGTTCACGGAATTTTGCTGAAGTTTAAAAATGCTTTGGAACTCTTCCATTGTTCTCGGAATTCCACTGTAATTTAAAAATTCTTTGGAACTCTTCCATTGCTCTCGGAATTCTACTGAAGTTTAAAAATCTTTGGAACTCTTCCATTGTTCTCGGAATTCTGCAGAAGTTTAAAAACGCATTGGAATTTTTCCATTGTTCTCGGAATTCTGCTGAAGTTTAAAAATGCTTTGGAACTCTTCCATTGTTCTCAGAATTATGCTGAAGTTTAAAAATGCTTTGGAACTCTTCCAATGTTCTCAGAATTCCTCTGATGATTTACTATGCTTTGGAACTCTTCCATTGTTCACGGAATAAGGCTGAAGTTTAAAAATGCTTTGGAACTCTTCCATTGTTCTTGGAAATACCCCTAAGTTTAAAAATGCTTTGGAACTCTTCCATTGTTCTCGTAAATCCGCTGAAGTTTAACAATGCTTTGGAACTCTTCCATTGTTCTCGGAAATCCACTGAAGTTTAACAATGGTTTGGAACTCTTCCATTGTTCTCGGAAATCCGCTGATGTTTAACAATGCTTTGGAACTCTTTCATTGTTCACAGAATACAGCTGAAGTTTAATAATGATTTGGTTCTATTCCATTGTTCTTGGAAATACGCTGAAGTTAAAAAATGCTTTGGAACTCTTCCATTGTTCTCGGAATTCCGCTGATGTTTAACAATGCTTTGGAACTCTTCCATTTTTCATGGAATTCCGCTGAAATTTAAAAATGTTTTAGAACTCTTCCATTATTCTCAGAAATCCGCTGATGTTTAACAATGCTTTGGAACTCTTCCATTGTTCTCAGAATTATGCTTAAGTTTTAAAATGCTTTGGAACTCATCCATTGTTCTCGGAATTCCGCTGATGTTTAACAACGCTTTGGAACTCTTCCATTGTTCTCGGAATTCCGCTGAAGTTTAACAATGCTTTGGAGCTCTTCCATTGTTCTTGGAAATCTGTTGAAGGTTAAAAACTCTTTGGAACCCTTCCATTGTTCTCGGAGTTCTGCTGAAGTTTAAAAATGCTTTGGAACTCTTCCATTGTTCACAGAATTCCTCTGATATTTAACAATGCTTTTGAACTCTTCCATTGTTCACGGAATTCCGCTGAAGTTTTAAAAATGCTTTGGAACTCTTCCATTGTTTTCGGAATTCCGCTGACGTTTAACAATGCTTTGGAACTCTTCCATTGTTCTCGGAAATCCGCTGAAGTTTAACAATGCTTTGGAACTTCTCCATTGTTCTCGGAATTCCGCTGTAATTTAAAAATGCTTTGGAACTCGTCCATTGTTCTCAGAATTCCGCTGAAGTTTAACAATGCTTTGGAACTCTTCCATTGTTCTTGGAATTCTGCTGAAGTTCAAAAACGCTTTGGAACTCTTCCATTGTTCTCGGATTTCTGCTGAAGTTTAAAAATGTTTTGGAACTCTTCCATTGTTCATGGAATCATGCTGAAGTTTAAAACTGCTTTGGAACTCTTCCATTGTTCTCAGAATTCCTCTGATGTTTAACAATGCTTTGGAACTCTTCCATTGTTCACGGAATTAGGCTGAAGTTTAAAAATGCTTTGGAACTCTTCTATTGTTCTCGGAATTCCGATGATGTTTAAAAATACTTTGGAACTCTTCCATTGTTCTCGGAAATACCCCTAAGTTTAAAAATGCTTTGGAACTCTTCCATTGTTCTCGTAAATCCGCTGAAGTTTAACAATGCTTTGGAACTCTTCCATTGTTCTCGGAAATCCACTGATGTTTAACAATGCTTTGGAACTCTTTCTTTGTTCACAGAATACAGCTGAAGTTTAATAATGCTTTGGTACTATTCCATTGTTCTCGGAAATCCGCTGAAGTTAAAAAATGCTTTGGAACACTTCCATTGTTCTCAGAATTCCGATAAAGTTTAAAACTGCTTTGGAACTCTTTCATTGTTCTCGGAATTCCACTGAAGTTAAAAAATGTTTTGGAACTCTTCCAATTTTCTCGGAATTCTGCTGAAGCTTATAAATGCTTTGGAACTCTTCCATTGTTCTCGGAATTCCGCTGATGTTTAACAATGCTTTGGAACTCTTCCATTTTTCAGGGAATTCCGCTGAAGTTTAAAAATGTTTTGGAACTCTTCCATTGTTCTCAGAATTCTGCTGATGTTTAACAATGCTTTGGAACTCTTCCATTGTTCTCAGAATTATGCTTAAGTTTTAAAATGCTTTGGAACTCTTCCATTGTTCTCGGAATTCCGCTGATGTTTAACTACGCTATGGAACTCTTCCATTGTTCTCGGCATTCCGTTGATGTTTAACAATGCTTTGGAACTTTTCCATTGTTCACGGAATTCCGCAGAAGTTTTTAAAATGCTTTGGAACATTTCCATTGTTCTCGGAATTCCGCTGATATTTAACAATTCTTTGGAACTCTTCCATTATTCACGGCATTCCATTGATGTTTAACAATGCTTTGGAACTCTTTCATTGTTCACAGAATAAAGCTGAAGTTTAATAATGCTTTGGTACTATTCCATTATTCTCGGAATTCCACTGAAGTTAAAAAATGCTTTGGAACTCTTCCAATTTTCTCGGAATTCTGCTGAAGCTTATAAATGCTTTGGAACTCTTCCATTGTTCTCGGAATTCCGCTGATGTTTAACAATGCTTTGGAACTCTTCCATTTTTCAGGGAATTCCGCTGAAGTTTAAAAATGTTTTGGAACTCTTCCATTGTTCTCAGAATTATGCTTAAGTTTTAAAATGCTTTGGAACTCTTCCATTGTTCTCGGAATTCTGCTGATGTTTAACTACGCTTTGGAACTCTTCCATTGTTCTCGGCATTCCGTTGATGTTTAACAATGCTTTGGAACTTTTCCATTGTTCACGGAATTCCGCTGAAGTTTTTAAAATGCTTTGGAACTTTTCCAATGTTCTCGGAATTCCGCTGATATTTAACAAATCTTTGGAACTCTTCCTTTGTTCACGGCATTCCATTGATGTTTAACAATGCTTTGGAACTTTTCCATTGTTCACGGAATTCCGCTGAAGTTTAAAAATGTATTGGAACTCTTCCATTGTTCTCGGAATTCTGCTTATGTTTAACAATTCTTTGGAACTCATCCATTGTTCTCGGAATTCTGCTGATGTTTAACAATGCTTTGGAACTCTTCCATTGTTCACAGAATTCCTCTGAAGTGTAAAAATGTTTGGAACTCTTCCATTGTTCCCGGAATTCTACTGAAGTTTAACATTGCTTTGGAGCTCATCCATTGTTCTCGTAATTCTGCTGAAGTTTAAAAATGATTCGGAACTCTTCTATTGTTCTCAGAATTCCGCTGAAGTTTAAAAATGCTTTGGAACTCTTCCATTGTTCTCGGAAATAAGCTGAAGTTTAAAAACACTTTGAAACTCTTCCATTATTCTCGGAATAATGCTGAAGTTTAAAAATGCTTTGGAACTCTTCCATTGTTCTCGCAATTCTGCTGTAGTTTAAAAATGCTTTGGAACTCTACCATTGTTCTCAGAATTTCACTGTTTAAAAATGCATTGGAACTCTTCCATTCTTCAAGGAACTAAGCTGAAGTTTAACAATGCTTTGGAACTCTTCCATTGTTCTCAGAATTAAGCTTAAGTTTTAAAATGCTTTGAAACTCTTCCATTGTTCTCGGAATTCCGCTGATGTTTAACAATGCTTTGGAACTCTTCCATTGTTCACGGAATTAGGCTGAAGTTTAAAAATGCTTTGGAACTCTTCTATTGTTCTCGGAATTCCGCTGATGTTTAACACTACTTTGGAACTCTTCCATTGTTCTCGGAAATACCCCTAAGTTTAAAAATGCTTTGGAACTCTTCCATTGTTCTCGGAAATCCGCTGAAGTTTAACAATGCTTTGGAACTCTTCCATTGTTCTCGGAATTCTGCTGAAGTTTAAAAATGCTTTGGAACTCTTCCATTGTTCACAGAATCATGCTGAAGTTTAAAAATGATTTGGAACTCTTCCATTGTTCTCAGAATTCCTCTGATGTTTAACAATGCTTTTGAACTCTTCCATTATTCACGGAATTCCTCTGAAGTTTAAAAATGCTTTGGAACTCTGCCATTGTTTTCGGAATTCCGCTGACGTTTAACAATGCTTTGGAACTCTTCCATTGTTCTCGGAAATCACCTGATGTTTAACAATGCTTTCGAACTCTTCCATTGTTCTCGGAATTCCGCTGTAATTTAAAAATGTTTTGGAACTCTTCCATTGTTCTCGCAATTCCGCTGAAGTTTAACAATGCTTTGGAACTCTTCCATTGTTCTTGGAATTCTGCTGAAGTTCAAAAACGCTTTAAACTCTTCCATTGTTCTCGGATTTCTGCTGTAATTTAAAAATGATTTGGAACTCTTCCATTGTTCATGGAATCATGCTGAAGTTTAAAACTGCTTTGGAACTCTTCCATTGTTCTCAGAATTCCTCTGATGTTTAACAATGCTTTGGAACTCTTCCATTGTTCACGGAATTAGGCTGAAGTTTAAAAATGCTTTGGAACTCTTCTATTGTTCTCGGAATTCCGCTGATGTTAAAAATACTTTGGAACTCTTCCATTGTGCTCGGAAATACTCCTAAGTTTAAAAATGCTTTGGAACTCTTCCATTGTTCTCGTAAATCCGCTGAAGTTTAGCAATGCTTTGGAACTCTTCCATTGTTCTCGGAAATCCACTGAAGTTTAACAATGCTTTGGAACTCTTTCATTGTTCTCGGAAATCCGCTGATGTTTAACAATGCTTTGGAACTCTTTCATTGTTCACAGAATACAGCTGAAGTTTAATAATGCTTTGGTACTATTCCATTGTTCTCGGAAATCCGCTGAAGTTAAAAAATGCTTTGGAACACTTCCATTGTTCTCAGAATTCCGATTAAGTTTAAAACTGCTTTGGAAATCTTCCATTATTTTCGGAATTCCACTGAAGTTAAAAAATGCTTTGGAACTCTTCCAATTTTCTCGGAATTCTGCTGAAGCTTATAAATGCTTTGGAACTCTACCTTTGTTCTCGGAATTCCGCTGATGTTTAACAATGCTTTGGAACTCTTCCATTTTTCAGGGAATTCCGCTGAAGTTTAAAAATGTTTTGGAACTCTTCCATTGTTCTCAGAATTCTGCTGATGTTCAACAATGCTTTGGAACTCTTCCATTGTTCTCAGAATTATGCTTAAGTTTTAAAATGCTTTGGAACTCTTCCATTGTTCTCGGAATTCCGCTGATGTTTAACTACGCTTTGGAACTCTTCCATTGTTCTCGGCATTCCGTTGATCATAGAATCATAGAATCATAGAATGGTAGAGTTGGAAGGGACCTCCTGGGTCATCTGGTCCAACCCCCTGCTCAATGCAGGATTCACTAGATCATCTCAGACAGATGTCTGTCCAGCCTCTGTTTGAAGACATCCATTGAAGGGGAACTCACCACCTCTCGTGGCAGCCTGTTCCACTCATTAATCACCCTAACTGTCAAAAAGTTTTTTCTAATATCTAATCTGTGTCTCCTCCCATTTAGTTTCATCCCATTGCTTCTAGTCTTTCCTTGTGCAAATGAGAATAAAGATGATCCTTCTACAATGTGACAGCCCTTGACATATTTGTAGACAGCTATTAAGTCTCCTCTCAGTCTTCTTTTTTGCAAGCTAAACATTCCCAAATCCTGCAACCGTTCCTCATAGGACATGGTTTGCAGACCAGTCACCATTCTGGTCGCTCTTCTCTGAACTTGCTCCAGTTTGTCTATGTCTTTTTTAAAATGTGGTGCCCAAAACTGTACACAGTATTCCAGATGAGGTCTGACCAAAGAGGAGTAAAGACCGATAATGACTTCACGTGATCTAGACTGTATGCTTCTGTTAATACATCCCAGAATTGTATTTGCCTTTTTTGCTGCTGCATCACACTGTTGACTCATGTTCAGTCTATGATCTATTAGTATACCTAAGTCTTTTTCACATGTACTGTTGCTTAGCTCTATTCCTCCCATTCTGTATATGCTTTTTTCATTTTTATTGCCCAAATGTAGTACTTTGCATTTTTCCCTGTTAAAAACCATTCTGTTGGTTGCTGCCCACTGCTCCAGTTTATTTAGGTCTTTTTGAATCCTCTCTCTCTCTTCTCTAGTATTAGCTATCCCTCCTAGCTTTGTGTCATCAGCAAATTTAATCAGTTTACCCTCAATTCCTTCATCTAAATCATTGATAAAGATGTTGAACAATACAGGTCCCAGGACGGAGCCCTGTGGTACCCCACTTGAGACATTCATCCAGCTGGATGTGAAGCCATTTACAACCAACCTTTGAGTCCGATCACTAAGCCAGTTATGAATCCACCTAACAGTTGCCTGATCCATTGCATACTTGGTCATTTTTTCAATAAGGATGGTGTGAGATACTTTGTCAAATGCTTTACTGAAGTCAAGATATACTATATCTACAGCATTTTCCTGATCCACCCAGTCAGTGATTCTGTCATAGAAGGAAATTAAGTTAGTCTGACATGACTTGTTAGTTACAAACCCATGCTGACTCTGGTTAATCACTTCATTCTTATCCATGTACTTACATACATGTTGTTTAATAATTTGTTCAAAGATCTTTCCTGGTATAGAAGTCAGACTCACCGGCCTATAGTTCCCTGGGTCCACCTTCTTCCCCTTTTTGAAGATAGGAACAACATTTGCTCTGCTCCAGTCTTCTGGGACTTCTCCTGTTCTCCAAGAATTTTCAAAGATTATGGAGAGTGGTTCTAAAATTTCTTCTACGATCTCCTTCAATACTCTGGGGTGTAATTCATCTGGACCTGGAGACTTGAACTCATTTATGTTAGCTAAATATTCCCTCACAATCTTTCTGTTTACAGATAACTTGGATTCCTCTATTCCTTTAAAAGGACAGTGAAGATCAGTTGATGTTACATTTTCTTTCTGAGAGAAAACAGATGCAAAATAGGAATTAAAAAGTTCGGCCTTCTCAACATCCTCTCTTACCATTTCTCCATTTTCATCCTGTAAAAATCCTATAGCATCTTTGACTTTTCTTTTACTTTTGACATACCCCCAAAATCCTTTTTTATTGCTTTTGACATCTCTTGCAAGCCTTAATTCATTGTCAGCTTTAGCTAACCTGATACGTGCCCTGCAGGATCTGCAGACTGCATTATAATCTTCTTTAGATATGCCTCCCTCTTTCCATTTAATAAACATTTCTTTCTTTCTTTTTAGCATGTGTATAAGTTCTGTGCTCATCCATCCTGGTTTCCTTAAATGCTTCCCATTCTTCCTACTTTTCGGGATTGTTAATGATTGTGCTTTCAGAATCTCATTTTTAAAAATTTCCCATCCTTCCTGGACATTTTTGTCCTTAAGGACATCCAGCCATTGGATCCCTCCTATTCTCTTTCTGAGTCTCTTAAAATCTGCCTTTCTAAAATCTAACCTTGAAGTTTGAGTCTTCACATGTCTTCCTCCTCTAGTTATCCAAAATTCTATAATAGCATGATCGCTGCCTCCTAGGGTCCCAGCCACCTTTACCTCCTCAACCATTTCCTCCCTGTTTATAAGGATTAGATCCAAAGTAGCAGATCCCCTTGTTTTCTCCCCTACCTTTTGGAAGATAAAGTTGTCAGCAAGAGAGGATAAGAATTTGCTTGACCTGTTAGTTTTACTTGAGAGAGATTCCCAACAAATGTCTGGATAGTTGAAATCTCCCATGACCACTACGTCATATTTTTTTGGAGAACTTGGTCATTTTATACATAAAGAGTTCATCCATATCTTCAGCTTGCCCAGGTGGCCTGTAGTAAATGCCTACAATGTTGTCCTTTCCGTTGTTCTCTCCTTGTATTCTTACCCAAACAGTTTCCACAGAACTCCCAGTCTCTGAAGCTTCGATCTCTGTGCAGATATTCACTTTTCTAACATACAATGCAACACCTCCTCCTCGTTTATCAAGTCTGTTTCTTGCAAATAAGTTGTATCCTTTTAGCCTTTTATTCCAATCATGTGTATCATCCCACCAAGTTTCAGTGATTCCAATGACATCATATTCCTTTTCCTGCATTAGTAGTTCCAATTCTCCTTGTTTGTTGCCCATGCTTTGTGCATTTGTATAAAAACATTTTAGTTTGTGATTGGTTTCTCTTCCTCCCATATTTTTATTATTTAGATTTTTTTGTCTTTGTTCTTCTTTTCCACTTCCAGTAGCAGAGATCTCAATAGTATTTGTCAGCTGTATGGCTTTTTCTGGCCTTTTGCTTCCCTTCCCACATTGTTCTAGTTTAAAGCTCTTCTGATGAGTGTAGCAAGGCGACTTCCAAATACATGTTTTCCAGTCTTCGTAAGGTGCACCCCATCTCTAGCAAGTAGTCCATCGTATAGGTAATTCATTCCGTGATCCAGAAATCCAAATCCTTGTTGATGGCACCATCGACGTAGCCAGTTGTTCACCTGTAGAATCTTATTCCACCTCATTGTTCCATGGCCATCCACTGGGAGGATGGATGAGAAGACCACCTGCGCTCCCAATTCTTTCACTTTCTTGACTAAGTCTTCAAATGATGTTTAACAATGCTTTGGAACTTTTCCATTGTTCACGGAATTCCGCTGAAGTTTTTAAAATGCTTTGGAACTTTTCCATTGTTCTCGGAAATCCGCTGATATTTAACAATTCTTTGGAACTCTTCCATTGTTCACAGCATTCCATTGATGTTTAACAATGCTTTGGAACTCTTCCATAGTTCACGGCATTCCATTGATGTTTAACAATGCTTTGGAACTTTTCCATTGTTCACGGAATTCCGCTGAAGTTTAAAAATGTTTTGGAATTCTTCCATTGTTCTCGGAATTCTGCTTATGTTTAACAATTCTTTGGAACTCATCCATTGTTCTCGGAATTCTGCTGATGTTTAACAATGCTTTGGAACTCTTCCATTGTTCACGGAATTCCTCTGAAGTGTAAAAATGTTTGGAACTCTTCCATTGTTCCCCGAATTCTGCTGAAATTTAACCTTGCTTTGGAACTCTTCCATTGTTCTCGCAATTCTGCTGTAGTTTAAAAATGCTTTGGAACTCTACCATTTTTCTCGGAATTTCACTGATGTTTAAAAATGCATTGGAACTCTTCCATTCTTCAAGGAACTAAGCTGAAGTTTAACAATGCTTTGGAACTCTTCCATTGTTCTCAGAATTAAGCTTAAGTTTTAAAATGCTTTGGAACTCTTCCATTGTTCTCGGAATTCCGCTGATGTTTAACAATGCTTTGGAACTCTTCCATTGTTCACGGAATTAGGCTAAAGTTTAAAAATGCTTTGGAACTTTTCTATTGTTCTCGGAATTCCGCTGATGTTTAACACTACTTTGGAACTCTTCCATTGTTATCGGAAATACCCCTAAGTTAAAAAATGCTTTGGAACTCTTCTATTGTTCTCGGAATTCCGCTGATGTTTAAAAATACTTTGGAACTCTTCCATTGTTCTCGGAAATACCCCTAAGTTTAAAAATGCTTTGGAACTCTTCCATTGTTCTCGTAAATCCGGTGAAGTTTAACAATGCTTTGGAACTCTTCCATTGTTCTCGGAAATCCACTGAAGTTTAACAATGCTTTGGAACTCTTTCATTGTTCTCGGAAATCCGCTGATGTTTAACAATGCTTTGGAACTCTTTCATTGTTCACAGAATACAGCTGAAGTTTAATAATGCTTTGGTACTATTCCATTGTTCTCGGAAATCCGCTGAAGTTAAAAAATGCTTTGGAACACTTCCATTGTTCTCAGAATTCCGATTAAGTTTAAAACTGCTTTGGAAATCTTCCATTTTTCTCGGAATTCCACTGAAGTTAAAAAATGCTTTCGAACTCTTCCAATTTTCTCGGAATTCTGCTGAAGCTTATAAATGCTTTGGAACTATTCCATTGTTCTCGGAATTCCGCTGATGTTTAACAATGCTTTGGAACTCTTCCATTTTTCAGGGAATTCCGCTGAAGTTTAAAAATGTTTAGGAACTCTTCCATTGTTCTCAGAATTCTGCTGATGTTTAACAATGCTTTGGAACTCTTCCATTGTTCTTGGAAATACCGCTAAGTTTAAAAATGCTTTGGAACTCTTCCATTGTTCTCGGAATTCCGCTTATGTTTAACAATGCTTTGGAACTCTTCCATTGTTCACGGAATTAGGCTGAAGTTTAAAAATGCTTTGGAACTCTTCTATTGTTCTCGGAAATCCGCTGATGTATAACACTACTTTGGAACTCTTCCATTGTTCTCAGAAATACCCCTAAGTTTAAAAATGCTTTGGAACTCTTCCATTGTTCTCGGAAATCCGCTGAAGTTTAACAATGCTTTGGAACTCTTCCATTGTTCTCGGAAATCCACTGAAGTTTAACAATGCTTTGAAACTCTTTCATTGTTTTCGGAAATCCGCTGATGTTTAACAATGCTTTGGAACTCTTTCATTGTTCACAGAATACACCTGAAGTTTAATAATGCTTTGGTACTATTCCATTGTTCTCGGAAATACGCTGAATTTAAAAAATGCTTTGGAACACTTCCATTGTTCTCAGAATTCTGCTGTAATTTAAAAATGCTTTGGAACTCTTCCATTGTTCTCAGAATTCCGCTGAAGTTTAACAATGCTTTGGAACTCTTCCATTGTTCTTGGAATTCTGCTGAAGTTCAAAAACGCTTTGGAACTCTTCCATGGTTCTCGGATTTCTGCTGAAGTTTAAAAATGCTTTGGAACTCTTCCATTGTTCATAGAATCATGCTGAAGTTTAAAACTGCTTTGGAACTCTTCCATTGTTCTCAGAATTCCTCTGATGTTTAACAATGCTTTGGAACTCTTCCATTGTTCACGGAATTAGGCTGAAGTTTAAAAATGCTTTGGAACTCTTTCAGTGTTCTCGGAATTCTGCTTATGTTTAACAATTCTTTGGAACTCATCCATTGTTCTCGGAATTCCGCTGATGTTTAACAATGCTTTGGAACTCTTCTAATGTTCACGGAATTCCTCTGAAGTTTAAAAATGTTTGGAACTCTTCCATTGTTCCCGGAATTCCGCTGAAGTTTAACATTGCTTGGAGCTCATCCATTGTTCTCGTAATTCTGCTGAAGTTTAAAAATGATTCGGAACTCTTATATTGTTCTCAGAATTCCGCTCAAGTTTAAAAATGCTTTGGAACTCTTCCATTGTTCTCGGAATTAAGCTGAAGTTTAAAAACACTTTGAAACTCTTCCATTATTCTTGGAATAATGCTGAAGTTTAAAAATGCTTTGGAACTCTTCCAATGTTCTCGCAATTCTGCTATTGTTTAAAAATGCTTTGGAACCCTTCCATTGTTCTCGGAATTTCGCTGATGTTTAAAAATGCATTGGAACTCTTCCATTCTTCAAGGAACTCCGCTGAAGTTTCAAAATGCTTTGGAACTCTTCCATTGTTCTCGGTATTCCGCTGATATTTAACAATGCTTTGGAACTCTTCCAATGTTCACAGAATTTCGATGAAGTTTAAAAATGCTTTGGAACTCTTCCATTGTTCTCGGAATTCCACTGTAATTTAAAAATTCTTTGGAACTCTTCCATTGCTCTCGGAATTCTACTGAAGTTTAAAAATGTTTGGAACTCTTCCATTGTTCTCGGAATTCTGCAGAAGTTTAGAAACGCATTGGAACTTTTCCATTGTTCTTGGAATTCTGCTGAAGTTTAAAAATGCTTTGGAACTCTTCCAATGTTCTCAGAATTCCTCTGATGTTTTACTATGCTTTGGAACTCTTCCATTGTTCACGGAATTAGGCTGAAGTTCAAAAATGCTTTGGAACTCTTCCATTGTTCTTGGAAATACCCCTAAGTTTAGCAATGCTTTGCAACTCTTCCATTGTTCTCGGAAATCCACTGAAGTTTAACAATGCTTTGGAACTCTTCCATTGTTCTCGGAAATCTGCTGATGTTTAACAATGCTTTGGAACTCTTTCATTGTTCACAGAATACAGCTGAAGTTCAATAATGCTTTGGTACTATTCCATTGTTCTCGGAAATACGCTGAAGTTAAAAAATGCTTTGGAACACTTCCATTGTTCTCAGAATTCCGATGAAGTTTAAAACTGCTTTGGAATTCTTCCATTATTCTCGGAATACCACTGAAGTTAAAAAATCCTTTGGAACTCTTCCAATGTTCTCGGAATTCTGCTGAAGCTTATAAATGCTTTGGAACTCTTCCATTGTTCTCGGAATTCCGCTCATGTTTAAAATGCTTTGGAACTCTTCCATTTTTCAGGGAATTCCGCTGAAGTTTAAAAATGTTTTATAACTCTTCCATTGTTCTCAGAAATCCGCTGATGTTTAACAATGCTTTGGAACTCTTCCATTGTTCTCAGAATTATGCTTAAGTTTTAAAATGCTTTTGAACTCTTCCATTGTTCTCGGAATTCCGCTAATGTTTAACAACGCTTTGGAACTCTTCCATTGTTCTCGGAATTCCGCTGAAGTTTAACAATGCTTTGGAGCTCTTCCATTGTTCTCGGAATTCCGCTGAAGTTTAACATTGCTTTGGAGCTCATCCATTGTTCTCGTAATTCTGCTGAAGTTTAAAAATGATTCGGAATTCTTCTATTTTTCTCAGAATTCTGCTGAAGTTTAAAAATGCTTTGGAACTCTTCCATTGTTCTCGGAATAAAGCTGAAGTTTAAAAACACTTTGAAACTCTTCCATTATTCTCGGAATAATGCTAAAGTTTAAAAATGCTTTGGAACTCTTCCAATGTTCTCGCAATTCTGCTGTAGTTTAAAAATGCATTGGAACTCTTCTATTGTTCTCGGAAATCCGCTGATGTTTAACAATTCTTTGGAACTCTTCCATTGTTCTCGGAAATACCCCTAAGTTTAAAAATGCTTTGGAACTCTTCCATTGTTCTTGAAAATCCGCTGAAGTTTAACAATGCTTTTGAACTCTTCCATTGTTCTCGGAAATCCACTGAAGTTTAACAATGCTTTGGAACTCTTTCATTGTTCACAGAATACAGCTGAAGTTTAATAATGCTTTGGTACTATTCCATTGTTCTCCGAAATCCGCTGAAGTTAAAAAATGCTTTGGAACACTTATATTGTTCTCAGAATTCCGATGAAGTTTAAAACTGCTTTGGAACTCTTCCATTATTCTCGGTATTCCACTGAAGTTAAAAAATGCTTTGGAACTCTTCCAATTTTCTCGGAATTCTGCTGAAGCTTATAAATGCTTTGGAACTCTTCCATTGTTCTCGGAATTCCGCTGATGTTTAAAAATGCTTTGGAACTCTTTCATTTTTCAGGGAATTCCGCTGAAGTTTAAAAATGTTTTGGAACACTTCCATTGTTCTCAGAATTCTGCTGATGTTTAACAATGCTTTGGGACTCTTCCATTGTTCTCAGAATTATGCTTAAGTTTGAAAATGCTTTGGAACTCTTCCATTGTTCTCGGAATTCCACTGATGTTTAACAACGCTTTGGAACTCTTCCATTGTTCTCGGAATTCCGCTGAAGTTTAACAATGCTTTGGAGCTCTTCCATTGTTCTCGTAAATCTGCTGAAAGTTAAAAACGCTTTGGAACTCTTCCATTGTTCTCGGAATTCTGCTGATGTTTAACAATGCTTTTGAACCCTTCCATTGTTCACGGAATTCCGCTGAAGTTTAAAAATGCTTTGGAACTCTTCCATTGTTCTCGGAATTCCGCTGAAGTTTAAAAATGCTTTGGAACTCTTCCATTGTTCTTGGAATTCTGCTGAAGTTCAAAAATGCTTTGGAGCTCTTCCATTGTTCTCGCATTTCTGCTGAAGTTTAAAAAAGCTTTATAACTCTTCCATTGTTCATGGAATCATGCTGAAGTTTAAAACTGCTTTGGAACTCTTCCATTGTTCTCAGAATTCCTCTGATGTTTAACAATGCTTTGGAACTCTTCCATTGTTCATGGAATTAGGCTGAAGTTTAAAAATGCTTTGGAACTCTTCTATTGTTCTCAGAATTCCGCTGATGTTTAACAATTCTTTGGAACTCTTCCATTGTTCTTGGAAATACCCCTAAGTTTAAAAATGCTTTGGAACTCTTCCATTGTTCTCGGAAATCCGCTGAAGTTTAATAATGCTTTGGAACTCTTCCATTGTTCTCGGAAATCCGCTGATGTTTAACAATGCTTTGGAACTCTTTCATTGTTCACAGAATACAGCTGAAGTTTAATAATGCTTTGATACTATTCCATTGTTCTCGGAAATACGCTGAAGTTAAAAAATGCTTTGGAACACTTCCATTGTTCTCAGAATTCCGATGAAGTTTAAAACTGCTTTGGAACTCTTCCATTATTCTCGGAATTCCACTGAAGTTAAAAAATGCTTTGGAACTCTTCCATTGTTCTCTGAATTCCGCTGATGTTTAACAATGCTTTGGAAATCTTCCATTTTTCAGGGAATTCCGCAGAAGTTTAAAAATGTTTTAGTACTCTTCCATTGTTCTCAGAATTCCGCTGATGTTTAACAATGCTTTGGAACTCTTCCATTGTTCTCAGAATTATGCTTAAGTTTTAAAATGCTTTGGAACTCTTCCATTGTTCTCGGAATTCCGCCGATGTTTAACAACGCTTTGGAACTGTTCCATTGTTCTCGGAAATCCACTGAAGTTTAACAATGCTTTGGAACTCTTTCATTGTTTTCGGAAATCCGCTGATGTTTAACAATACTTTGGAACTCTTTCATTGTTCACAGAATACAGCTGAAATTTAATAATGCTTTGGTACTATTCCATTGTTCTCGGTAATCCGCTGAAGTTAAAAAATGCTTTGGAACACTTCCATTGTTCTCAGAATTCCGATGAAGTTTAAAACTGCTTTGGAACTCTTCCAATTTTCTCGGAATTCTGCTGAAGCTTATAAATGCTTTGGAACTCTTCCAATTTTCAGGGAATTCCGCTGAAGTTTAAAAATGTTTTGGAACTCTTCCATTGATCTCAGAATTCCGCTGATGTTTAACAATGCTTTGGAACTCTTCCATTGTTTTCAGAATTATGCTTAAGTTTTAAAATGCTTTGGAACTCTTCCATTGTTCTCGGAATTCCACTGATGTTTAACAACACTTTGGAACTCTTGCATTGTTCTTGGAATTCCGCTGAAGTTTAACAATGCTTTCGAGCTCTTCCATTGTTCTCGTAAATCTGCTGAAGGTTAAAATCGCTTTGGAACTCTTCCATTGTTCTCGGAATTCTGCTGATGTTTAACAATGCTTTTGAACTCTTCCATTGTTCACGGAATTCCGCTGAAGTTTAAAAATGCTTTGGAACTCTTCCATTGTTTTCGGAATTCCGCTGACGTTTAACAATGCTTTGGAACTCTTCCATTGTTATCGTAAATCCCCTGATGTTTAACAATGCTTTCGAACTCTTCCATTGTTCTCGGAATTCCGCTGTAATTTAAAAATGCTTTGGAACTCTTCTATTGTTCTCGGAATTCCGCTGAAGTTTAACAATGCTTTGGAACTCTTCCATTGTTCTTGGAATTCTGCTGAAGTTCAAAAATGCTTTGGAACTCTTCCATTGTTCTCGGATTTCTGCTGAAGTTTAAAAATGCTTTGGAACTCTTCCATTGTTCATGGAATCATGCTGAAGTTTAAAACTGCTTTGGAACTCTTCCATTGTTCTCAGAATTCCTCTGATGTTTAACAATGCTTTGGAACTCTTCCATTGTTCACGGAATTAGGCTGAAGTTTAAAAATGCTTTGGAACTCTTCTATTGTTTTCGGAAATCCGCTGATGTTTAACAATTCTTTGGAACTCTTCCATTGTTCTCGGAAATACCCCTAAGTTTAAAAATGCTTTGGAACACTTCCATTGTTCTTGAAAATCCGCTGAAGTTTAACAATGCTTTTGAACTCTTCCATTGTTCTCGGAAATCCACTGAAGTTTAACAATGCTTTGGAACTCTTTCATTGTTCACAGAATACAGCTGAAGTTTAATAATGCTTTGGTACTATTCCATTGTTCTCCGAAATCCGCTGAAGTTAAAAAATTCTTTGGAACACTTACATTGTTCTCAGAATTCCGATGAAGATTAAAACTGCTTTGGAACTCTTCGATTATTCTCGGAATTCCACTGAAGTTAAAAAATGCTTTGGAACTCTTCCATTGTTCTCGGAATTCCGCTGATGTTTAAAAATGCTTTGGAACTCTTTCATTGTTCACAGAATACAGCTGAAGTTCAATAATGCTTTGGTACTATTCCATTGTTCTCGGAAATACGCTGAAGTTAAAAAATGCTTTGGAACACTTCCATTGTTCTCAGAATTCCGATGAAGTTTAAAACTGCTTTGGAATTCTTCCATTATTCTCGGAATACCACTGAAGTTAAAAAATCCTTTGGAACTCTTCCAATGTTCGCGGAATTCTGCTGAAGCTTATAAATGCTTTGGAACTCTTCCATTGTTCTCGGAATTCCGCTCATGTTTAAAATGCTTTGGAACTCTTCCATTTTTCAGGGAATTCCGCTGAAGTTTAAAAATGTTTTATAACTCTTCCATTGTTCTCAGAAATCCGCTGATGTTTAACAATGCTTTGGAACTCTTCCATTGTTCTCAGAATTATGCTTAAGTTTTAAAATGCTTTTGAACTCTTCCATTGTTCTCGGAATTCCGCTAATGTTTAACAACGCTTTGGAACTCTTCCATTGTTCTCGGAATTCCGCTGAAGTTTAACAATGCTTTGGAGCTCTTCCATTGTTCTCGGAATTCCGCTGAAGTTTAACATTGCTTTGGAGCTCATCCATTGTTCTCGTAATTCTGCTGAAGTTTAAAAATGATTCGGAATTCTTCTATTTTTCTCAGAATTCTGCTGAAGTTTAAAAATGCTTTGGAACTCTTCCATTGTTCTCGGAATGAAGCTGAAGTTTAAAAACACTTTGAAACTCTTCCATTATTCTCGGAATAATGCTAAAGTTTAAAAATGCTTTGGAACTCTTCCAATGTTCTCGCAATTCTGCTGTAGTTTAAAAATGCATTGGAACTCTTCCATTCTTCAAGGAACTCCGCTGAAGTTTAAAAATGCTTTGGAACTCTTCCATTGTTCTCGTTATTCCGCTGATATTTAACAATGCTTTGGAACTCTTCCAATGTTCACGGAATTTTGCTGAAGTTTAAAAATGCTTTGGAACTCTTCCACTGTTCTCGGAATTCCACTGTAATTTAAAAATTCTTTGGAACTCTTCCATTGCTCTCGGAATTCTACTGAAGTTTAAAAATGTTTGGAGCTCTTCCATTGTTCTCGGAATTCTGCAGAAGTTTAAAAACGCATTTTAACTTTTCCATTGTTCTCGGAATTCTGCTGAAGTTTAAAAATGATTTGGAACTCTTCCATTGTTCTCGGAATTATGCTGAAGTTTAAAAATGCTTTGGAACTCTTCCATTGTTCTCAGAATTATGCTTAAGTTTTAAAATGCTTTTGAGCTCTTCCATTGTTCTCGGAATTCCGCTAATGTTTAACAACGCTTTAGAACTCTTCCATTGTTCTCGGAATTCCGCTGAAGTTTAACAATGCTTTGGAGCTCTTCCATTGTTCTCGGAAATCTGCTGAAGGTTAAAAACGCTTTGGAACTCTTCCATTGTTCTCGGAATTCTGCTGAAGTTTAAAAATGCTTTGGAACTCTTCCATTGTTCACAAAATCATGCTGAAGTTTAAAAATGATTTGGAACTCTTCCATTTTTCTCAGAGTTCCTCTGATGTTTAACAATGCTTTTGAACTCTTCCATTGTTCATGGAATTCCGCTGAAGTTTAAAAATGCTTTGGAACTCTTCCATTGTTTTCGGAATTCCGCTGATGTTTAACAATGCTTTTAACTCTTCCATTGTTCTCGGAAATCCGCTGATGTTTAACAATGCTTTGGAACTCTTCCATTGTTCTCGGAATTCCGCTGTAATTTAAAAATGCTTTGGAACTCTTCCATTTTTCTCAGAATTCCGCTGAAGTTTAACAATGCTTTGGAACTCTTCCAATATTCACGGAATTCCTCTGAAGTTTAAAAATGTTTGGAACTCTTCCATTGTTCCCGGAATTCCGCTGAAGTTTAACATTGCTTTGGAGCTCATCCATTGTTCTCGTAATTCTGCTGAAGTTTAAAAATGATTCGGAACTCTTCTATTTTTCTCAGAATTCTGCTGAAGTTTAAAAATGCTTTGGAACTCTTCCATTGTTCACAAAATCATGCTGAAGTTTAAAAATGATTTGGAACTCTTCTATTGTTCTCAGAGTTCCTCTGATGTTTAACAATGCTTTTGAACTCTTCCATTGTTCATGGAATTCTGCTGAAGTTCAAAAATGCTTTGGAACTCTTCCATTGTTTTCGGAATTCCGCTGATGTTTAACAATGCTTTGGAACTCTTCCATTGTTCTCGGAAATCCGCTGATGTTTAACAATGCTTTGGAACTCTTCCATTGTTCTCGGAATTCCGCTGTAATTTAAAAATGCTTTGGAACTCTTCCATTGTTCTCAGAATTCCGCTGAAGTTTAACAATGCTTTGGAACTCTTCCATTCTTCTTGGAATTCTGCTGAAGTTCAAAAATGCTTTGGAACTCTTCCATTGTTCTCGGATATCTGCTGAAGTTTAAAAATGCTTTGGAACTCTTCCATTGTTCATGGAATCATGCTGAAGTTTAAAACTGCTTTGGAACTCTTCCATTGTTCTCAGAATTCCTCTGATGTTTAACAATGCTTTGGAACTCTTCCATTGTTCACGGAATTAGGCTGAAGTTTAAAAATGCTTTGGAACTCTTCTATTGTTCGCGGAATTCTGCTGATGTTTAACAATACTTTGGAACTCTTCCATTGTTCTCGTAAAATACCCCTAAGTTTAAAAATGCTTTGGAACTCTTCCATTGTTCTCGGAAATCCGCTGAAGTTTAACAATGCTTTGCAACTCTTTCATTGTTCTCGGAAATCCGCTGATGTTTACCAATGCTTTGGAACTCTTTCATTGTTCACAGAATACAGCTGAAGTTTAATAATGCTTTGGTACTATTCCATTGTTCTCGGAAATCCGCTGAAGTTAAAAAATGCTTTGGAACACTTCCATTGTTCTCAGAATTCCGATGAAGTTTAAAACTGCTTTGGAACTCTTCCATTATTCTCGGAATTCCACTGAAGGTAAAAAATGCTTTGGAACTCTTCCAATTTTCTCGGAATTCTGCTGAAGCTTATAAATGCTTTGGAACTCTTCCATTGGTCTCGGAATTCCACTGATTTTTAACAATCCTTTGGAACTCTTCCATTTTTCAGGGAATTCCGCTGAAGTTTAAAAATGTTTTGGAACTCTTCAGTTGTTCTCAGAATTCTGCTGATGTTTAACAATGCTTTGGAACTCTTCCATTGTTCTCAGAATTATGCTTAAGTTTTAAAATGCTTTGGAACTCTTCCATTGTTCTCGGAATTCCGCTGATGTTTAACAATGCTTTGGAACTCTTCCATTGTTCTCGGCATTCCGTTGATGTTTAACAATGCTTTGGAACTTTTCCTATGTTCACGGAATTCCGCTGAAGTTTTTAAAATGCTTTGGAACTTTTCCATTGTTCTCGGAATTCCGCTGATATTTAACAATTCTTTGAAACTCTTCCATTGTTCAAGGCATTCCATTGATGTTTAACAATGCTTTGGAACTTTTCCATTGTTCACGGAATTCCCCTGAAGTTTAAAAATGATTTGGAACTCTTCCATTGTTCTCGGAATTCTGCTTATGTTTAACAATTCTTTGGAACTCATCCATTGTTCTCGGAATTCCGCTGATGTTTAACAATGCTTTGGAACTCTTCCAATGTTCACGGAATTCCTCTGAAGTTTAAAAATGTTTGGAACTCTTCCATTGTTCCCGGAATTCCGCTGAAGTTTAACATTGCTTTGGAGCTCATCCATTGTTCTCGTAATTCTGCTGAAGTTCAAAAATGATTCGGAACTCTTCTATTTTTCTCAGAATTCTGCTCTCGGAATAAAGCTGAAGTTTAAAAACATTTTGAAACTCTTCCATTATTCTCGGAATAATGCTGAAGTTTAAAAATGCTTTGGAACTCTTCCAATGTTCTCGCAATTCTGCTGTAGTTTAAAAATGCATTGGAACTCTTCCATTCTTCAAGGAACTCCGCTGAAGTTTCAAAATGCTTTGGAACTCTTCCATTGTTCTCGTTATTGCGCTGATATTTAACAATGCTTTGGAACTCTTCCAATGTTCACGGAATTTTGCTGAAGTTTAAAAATGCTTTGGAACTCTTCCACTGTTCTCGGAATTCCACTGTAATTTAAAAATTCTTTGGAACTCTTCCATTGCTCTCGGAATTCTACTGAAGTTTAAAAATGTTTGGAGCTCTTCCATTGTTCTCGGAATTCTGCAGAAGTTTAAAAACGCATTTTAACTTTTCCATTGTTCTCGGAATTCTGCTGAAGTTTAAAAATGATTTGGAACTCTTCCATTGTTCTCGGAATTATGCTGAAGTTTAAAAATGCTTTGGAACTCTTCCATTGTTCTCGGTATTCCGCTGATATTTAACAATGCTTTGGAACTCTTCCATTGTTCACGGAATTTCGCAGAAGTTTAAAAATGCTTTGGAACTCTTCCATTGTTCTCGGAATTCCACTGTAATTTAAAAATTCTTTGGAACTCTTCCATTGCTCTCGGAATTCTACTGAAGTTTAAAAATGTTTGGAACTCTTCCATTGTTCTCGGAATTCTGCAGAAGTTTAGAAACGCATTGGAACTTTTCCATGGTTCTCGGAATTTTTCTGAAGTTTAAAAATGCTTTGGAACTCTTCCAATGTTCTCAGAATTCCTCTGATGTTTTACTATGCTTTGGAACTCTTCCTTCGTTCACGGAATTCCGCTGAAGTTTAAAAATGCTTTGGAATTCTTCTATTGTTCTCGGAATTCCGCTGATGTTTAACAATACTTTGAAACTCTTCCATTGCTCTCGGAATTCCCCCTAAGATTAAAAATGCTTTGGAATTCGTCCATTGTTCTCGAAATTCCGCTGATGATTAACAATGCTTTGGAACTCTTCCATTGTTCTCGGAATTCTGCTGAATTTTAAAAGTGCTTTTGAAATGTTCCATTGTTCTCGGAATACCGCTGAAGTTTAAAAATGCTTTGGAACTATTTCATTGTTCTCAGAATACTACTGAAGTTTAAAAACGCTTTGGAACTCTTCCATTGATCAAGGAATTCCGCTGATGTTTAACAATGTTTTGTAACTCTTCCATTGTTCACGGAATAGTTGTGAAGTTTAATAATGCTTTCGAACTCTTCCATTGTTCTCGGAATTCTGCTGAAGTTTAAAAATGCTTTGGAACTCTTCAGTTTTTGTCGTAATTCTGCTGATGTTTAACAATGCTTTGGAACTCATCCATTGTTCTCGGCATTCTGTTGAAGTTCAACAATGCTTTGGAACTTGTCCATTGTTCACGGATATCCTCTGAAGTTGAAAAATGCTTTGAAACTCTTCCATTGTTCTCGGAATTCCACTGATGTTTAACAATGCTTTGGAACTTTTCCATTGTTCTCGGAATTCTGCTGAAGTTTAAAAATGATATGGAACTCTTCCATTGTTCTCGGAATTATGCTGAAGTTTAAAAATGCTTTGGAACTCTTCCATTGTTCTCGGTATTCCGCTGATGTTTAACAATACTTTGAAACTCTTCCATTGCTCTCGGAATTCCCCTAAGATTAAAAATGCTTTGGAACTCTTCCATTGTTCTCGGAATTCCACTGTAATTTAAAAATTCTTTGGAACTCTTCCATTGCTCTCGGAATTCTACTGAAGTTTAAAAATGTTTGGAACTCTTCCATTGTTCTCGGAATTCTGCAGAAGTTTAGAAACGCATTGGAACTTTTCCATTGTTCTCGGAATTCTGCTGAAGATTAAAAATGCTTTGGAACTCTTCCAATGTTCTCAGAATTCCTCTGATGTTTTACTATGCTTTGGAACTCTTCCTTCGTTCACGGAATTCCGCTGAAGTTTATAAATTCTTTGGAACTCTTCTATTGTTCTCGGAATTCCGCTGATGTTTAACAATACTTTGAAACTCTTCCATTGCTCTCGGAATTCCCCCTAAGATTAAAAATGCTTTGGAACTCTTCCATTGTTCTCGGAATTCCACTGTAATTTAAAAATTCTTTGGAACTCTTCCATTGCTCTCGGAATTCTACTGAAGTTTAAAAATGTTTGGAACTCTTCCATTGTTCTCGGAATTCTGCAGAAGTTTAGAAACGCATTGGAACTTTTCCATTGTTCTCGGAATTCTGCTGAAGTTTAAAAATGCTTTGGAACTCTTCCAATGTTCTCAGAATTCCTCTGATGTTTTACTATGCTTTGGAACTCTTCCTTCGTTCACGGAATTCCGCTGAAGTTTAAAAATGCTTTGGAACTCTTCTATTGTTCTCGGAATTCCACTGATGTTTAACAATACTTTGAAACTCTTCCATTGCTCTCGGAATTCCCCCTAAGATTAAAAATGCTTTGGAACTAATCCATTGTTCTCGAAATTTCGCTGATGTTTAACAATGCTTTGGAACTCTTCCATTGTTCTCGGAATTCTGCTGAATTTTAAATGTGCTTTGGAAATGTTCCATTGTTCTCGGACTACCGCTGAAATTTAAAAATGCTTTGGAACTATTTCATTGTTCTCAGAATACTACTGAAGTTTAAAAACGCTTTGGAACTCTTCCATTGATCAAGGAATTCCGCTGATGTCTAACAATGTTTTGTAACTCTTCCATTGTTCAGGGAATAGTTGTGAAGTTTAATAATGCTTTCGAACTCTTCCATTGTTCTCGGAATTCTGCTGAAGTTTAAAAATGCTTTGGAACTCTTCAGTTTTTGTCGGAATTCTGCTGATGTTTAACAATGCTTTGGAACTCATCCATTGTTCTCGGCATTCCGTTGAAGTTCAACAATGCTTTGGAACTTGTCCATTGTTCACGGATATCCTCTGAAGTTTAAAAATGCTTTGGAACTCTTCCATTGTTCTCGGAATTCCACTGATGTTTAACAATGCTTTGGAGCTCTTTCATTGTTATCGGAATTATGCTGAAGTTAAAAATGCTTTAGAACTTGTTCATTGTTCTTGGTATTCCTCTGATGTTTAACAAGGCTTTGGAACTCTTCCATTGTTCTCAACATTCCGTTGATGTTTAACAATGCTTTGGAACTCTTTCATTGTTCACAGAATACAGCTGAAGTTCAATAATGCTTTGGTACTATTCCATTGTTCTCGGAAATACGCTGAAGTTAAAAAATGCTTTGGAACACTTCCATTGTTCTCAGAATTCCGATGAAGTTTAAAACTGCTTTGGAATTCTTCCATTATTCTCGGAATACCACTGAAGTTAAAAAATCCTTTGGAACTCTTCCAATGTTCTCGGAATTCTGCTGAAGCTTATAAATGCTTTGGAACTCTTCCATTGTTCTCGGAATTCCGCTCATGTTTAAAATGCTTTGGAACTCTTCCATTTTTCAGGGAATTCCGCTGAAGTTTAAAAATGTTTTATAACTCTTCCATTGTTCTCAGAAATCCGCTGATGTTTAACAATGCTTTGGAACTCTTCCATTGTTCTCAGAATTATGCTTAAGTTTTAAAATGCTTTTGAACTCTTCCATTGTTCTCGGAATTCCGCTAATGTTTAACAACGCTTAGGAACTCTTCCATTGTTCTCGGAATTCCGCTGAAGTTTAACAATGCTTTGGAGCTCTTCCATTGTTCTCGGAATTCCGCTGAAGTTTAACATTGCTTTGGAGCTCATCCATTGTTCTCGTAATTCTGCTGAAGTTTAAAAATGATTCGGAATTCTTCTATTTTTCTCAGAATTCTGCTGAAGTTTAAAAATGCTTTGGAACTCTTCCATTGTTCTCGGAATAAAGCTGAAGTTTAAAAACACTTTGAAACTCTTCCATTATTCTCGGAATAATGCTAAAGTTTAAAAATGCTTTGGAACTCTTCCAATGTTCTCGCAATTCTGCTGTAGTTTAAAAATGCATTGGAACTCTTCCATTCTTCAAGGAACTCCGCTGAAGTTTAAAAATGCTTTGGAACTCTTCCATTGTTCTCGTTATTCCGCTGATATTTAACAATGCTTTGGAACTCTTCCAATGTTCACGGAATTTTGCTGAAGTTTAAAAATGCTTTGGAACTCTTCCACTGTTCTCGGAATTCCACTGTAATTTAAAAATTCTTTGGAACTCTTCCATTGCTCTCGGAATTCTACTGAAGTTTAAAAATGTTTGGAGCTCTTCCATTGTTCTCGGAATTCTGCAGAAGTTTAAAAACGCATTTTAACTTTTCCATTGTTCTCGGAATTCTGCTGAAGTTTAAAAATGATTTGGAACTCTTCCATTGTTCTCGGAATTATGCTGAAGTTTAAAAATGCTTTGGAACTCTTCCATTGTTCTCAGAATTATGCTTAAGTTTTAAAATGCTTTTGAGCTCTTCCATTGTTCTCGGAATTCCGCTAATGTTTAACAACGCTTTGGAACTCTTCCATTGTTCTCGGAATTCCGCTGAAGTTTAACAATGCTTTGGAGCTCTTCCATTGTTCTCGGAAATCTGCTGAAGGTTAAAAACGCTTTGGAACTCTTCCATTGTTCTCGGAATTCTGCTGAAGTTTAAAAATGCTTTGGAACTCTTCCATTGTTCACAAAATCATGCTGAAGTTTAAAAATGATTTGGAACTCTTCCATTTTTCTCAGAGTTCCTCTGATGTTTAACAATGCTTTTGAACTCTTCCATTGTTCATGGAATTCCGCTGAAGTTTAAAAATGCTTTGGAACTCTTCCATTGTTTTCGGAATTCCGCTGATGTTTAACAATGCTTTTAACTCTTCCATTGTTCTCGGAAATCCGCTGATGTTTAACAATGCTTTGGAACTCTTCCATTGTTCTCGGAATTCCGCTGTAATTTAAAAATGCTTTGGAACTCTTCCATTTTTCTCAGAATTCCGCTGAAGTTTAACAATGCTTTGGAACTCTTCCAATATTCACGGAATTCCTCTGAAGTTTAAAAATGTTTGGAACTCTTCCATTGTTCCCGGAATTCCGCTGAAGTTTAACATTGCTTTGGAGCTCATCCATTGTTCTCGTAATTCTGCTGAAGTTTAAAAATGATTCGGAACTCTTCTATTTTTCTCAGAATTCTGCTGAAGTTTAAAAATGCTTTGGAACTCTTCCATTGTTCTCGGAATAAAGCTGAAGTTTAAAAACACTTTGAAACTCTTCCATTATTCTCGGAATAATGCTGAAGTTTAAAAATGCTTTGGAACTCTTCCAATGTTCTCGCAATTCTGCTGTAGTTTAAAAATGCATTGGAACTCTTCCATTCTTCAAGGAACTCCGCTGAAGTTTCAAAATGCTTTGGACCTCTTCCATTGTTCTCGTTATTCCGCTGATATTTAACAATGCTTTGGAACTCTTCCAATGTTCACGGAATTTTGCTGAAGTTTAAAAATGCTTTGGAACTCTTCCACTGTTCTCGGAATTCCACTGTAATTTAAAAATTCTTTGGAACTCTTCCATTGCTCTCGGAATTCTACTGAAGTTTAAAAATGTTTGGAGCTCTTCCATTGTTCTCGGAATTCTGCAGAAGTTTAAAAACGCATTTTAACTTTTCCATTGTTCTCGGAATTCTGCTGAAGTTTAAAAATGATTTGGAACTCTTCCATTATTCTCGGAATTATGCTGAAGTTTAAAAATGCTTTGGAACTCTTCCATTGTTCTCAGAATTATGCTTAAGTTTTAAAATGCTTTTGAGCTCTTCCATTGTTCTCGGAATTCCCCTAATGTTTAACAACGCTTTGGAACTCTTCCATTGTTCTCGGAATTCCGCTGAAGTTTAACAATGCTTTGGAGCTCTTCCATTGTTCTCGGAAATCTGCTGAAGGTTAAAAACGCTTTGGAACTCTTCCATTGTTCTCGGAATTCTGCTGAAGTTTAAAAATGCTTTGGAACTCTTCCATTGTTCACAAAATCATGCTGAAGTTTAAAAATGATTTGGAACTCTTCTATTGTTCTCAGAGTTCCTCTGATGTTTAACAATGCTTTTGAACTCTTCCATTGTTCATGGAATTCTGCTGAAGTTCAAAAATGCTTTGGAACTCTTCCATTGTTTTCGGAATTCCGCTGATGTTTAACAATGCTTTGGAACTCTTCCATTGTTCTCGGAAATCCGCTGATGTTTAACAATGCTTTGGAACTCTTCCATTGTTCTCGGAATTCCGCTGTAATTTAAAAATGCTTTGGAACTCTTCCATTGTTCTCAGAATTCCGCTGAAGTTTAACAATGCTTTGGAACTCTTCCATTGTTCTTGGAATTCTGCTGAAGTTCAAAAATGCTTTGGAACTCTTCCATTGTTCTCGGATATCTGCTGAAGTTTAAAAATGCTTTGGAACTCTTCCATTGTTCATGGAATCATGCTGAAGTTTAAAACTGCTTTGGAACTCTTCCATTGTTCTCAGAATTCCTCTGATGTTTAACAATGCTTTGGAACTCTTCCATTGTTCACGGAATTAGGCTGAAGTTTAAAAATGCTTTGGAACTCTTCTATTGTTCGCGGAATTCTGCTGATGTTTAACAATACTTTGGAACTCTTCCATTGTTCTCGTAAAATACCCCTAAGTTTAAAAATGCTTTGGAACTCTTCCATTGTTCTCGGAAATCCGCTGAAGTTTAACAATGCTTTGCAACTCTTTCATTGTTCTCGGAAATCCGCTGATGTTTACCAATGCTTTGGAACTCTTTCATTGTTCACAGAATACAGCTGAAGTTTAATAATGCTTTGGTACTATTCCATTGTTCTCGGAAATCCGCTGAAGTTAAAAAATGCTTTGGAACACTTCCATTGTTCTCCGAATTCCGATGAAGTTTAAAACTGCTTTGGAACTCTTCCATTATTCTCGGAATTCCACTGGAGGTAAAAAATGCTTTGGAACTCTTCCAATTTTCTCGGAATTCTGCTGAAGCTTATAAATGCTTTGGAACTCTTCCATTGGTCTCGGAATTCCACTGATTTTTAACAATCCTTTGGAACTCTTCCATTTTTCAGGGAATTCCGCTGAAGTTTAAAAATGTTTTGGAACTCTTCAGTTGTTCTCAGAATTCTGCTGATGTTTAACAATGCTTTGGAACTCTTCCATTGTTCTCAGAATTATGCTTAAGTTTTAAAATGCTTTGGAACTCTTCCATTGTTCTCGGAATTCCGCTGATGTTTAACAATGCTTTGGAACTCTTCCATTGTTCTCGGCATTCCGTTGATGTTTAACAATGCTTTGGAACTTTTCCTATGTTCACGGAATTCCGCTGAAGTTTTTAAAATGCTTTGGAACTTTTCCATTGTTCTCGGAATTCCGCTGATATTTAACAATTCTTTGAAACTCTTCCATTGTTCAAGGCATTCCATTGATGTTTAACAATGCTTTGGAACTTTTCCATTGTTCACGGAATTCCCCTGAAGTTTAAAAATGATTTGGAACTCTTCCATTGTTCTCGGAATTCTGCTTATGTTTAACAATTCTTTGGAACTCATCCATTGTTCTCGGAATTCCGCTGATGTTTAACAATGCTTTGGAACTCTTCCAATGTTCACGGAATTCCTCTGAAGTTTAAAAATGTTTGGAACTCTTCCATTGTTCCCGGAATTCCGCTGAAGTTTAACATTGCATTGGAGCTCATCCATTGTTCTCGTAATTCTGCTGAAGTTCAAAAATGATTCGGAACTCTTCTATTTTTCTCAGAATTCTGCTCTCGGAATAAAGCTGAAGTTTAAAAACACTTTGAAACTCTTCCATTATTCTCGGAATAATGCTGAAGTTTAAAAATGCTTTGGAACTCTTCCAATGTTCTCGCAATTCTGCTGTAGTTTAAAAATGCATTGGAACTCTTCCATTCTTCAAGGAACTCCGCTGAAGTTTCAAAATGCTTTGGAACTCTTCCATTGTTCTCGTTATTGCGCTGATATTTAACAATGCTTTGGAACTCTTCCAATGTTCACGGAATTTTGCTGAAGTTTAAAAATGCTTTGGAACTCTTCCACTGTTCTCGGAATTCCACTGTAATTTAAAAATTCTTTGGAACTCTTCCATTGCTCTCGGAATTCTACTGAATTTTAAAAATGTTTGGAGCTCTTCCATTGTTCTCGGAATTCTGCAGAAGTTTAAAAACGCATTTTAACTTTTCCATTGTTCTCGGAATTCTGCTGAAGTTTAAAAATGATTTGGAACTCTTCCATTGTTCTCGGAATTATGCTGAAGTTAAAAAATGCTTTGGAACTCTTCCATTGTTCTCGGTATTCCGCTGATATTTAACAATGCTTTGGAACTCTTCCATTGTTCACGGAATTTCGCAGAAGTTTAAAAATGCTTTGGAACTCTTCCATTGTTCTCGGAATTCCACTGTAATTTAAAAATTCTTTGGAACTCTTCCATTGCTCTCGGAATTCTACTGAAGTTTAAAAATGTTTGGAACTCTTCCATTGTTCTCGGAATTCTGCAGAAGTTTAGAAACGCATTGAAACTTTTCCATGGTTCTCGGAATTTTGCTGAAGTTTAAAAATGCTTTGGAACTCTTCCAATGTTCTCAGAATTCCTCTGATGTTTTACTATGCTTTGGAACTCTTCCTTCGTTCACGGAATTCCGCTGAAGTTTAAAAATGCTTTGGAATTCTTCTATTGTTCTCGGAATTCCGCTGATGTTTAACAATACTTTGAAACTCTTCCATTGCTCTCGGAATTCCCCCTAAGATTAAAAATGCTTTGGAATTCGTCCATTGTTCTCGAAATTCCGCTGATGATTAACAATGCTTTGGAACTCTTCCATTGTTCTCGGAATTCTGCTGAATTTTAAAAGTGCTTTTGAAATGTTCCATTGTTCTCGGAATACCGCTGAAGTTTAAAAATGCTTTGGAACTATTTCATTGTTCTCAGAATACTACTGAAGTTTAAAAACGCTTTGGAACTCTTCCATTGATCAAGGAATTCCGCTGATGTTTAACAATGTTTTGTAACTCTTCCATTGTTCACGGAATAGTTGTGAAGTTTAATAATGCTTTCGAACTCTTCCATTGTTCTCGGAATTCTGCTGAAGTTTAAAAATGCTTTGGAACTCTTCAGTTTTTGTCGTAATTCTGCTGATGTTTAACAATGCTTTGGAACTCATCCATTGTTCTCGGCATTCTGTTGAAGTTCAACAATGCTTTGGAACTTGTCCATTGTTCACGGATATCCTCTGAAGTTGAAAAATGCTTTGAAACTCTTCCATTGTTCTCGGAATTCCACTGATGTTTAACAATGCTTTGGAACTTTTCCATTGTTCTCGGAATTCTGCTGAAGTTTAAAAATGATATGGAACTCTTCCATTGTTCTCGGAATTATGCTGAAGTTTAAAAATGCTTTGGAACTCTTCCATTGTTCTCGGTATTCCGCTGATGTTTAACAATACTTTGAAACTTTTCCATTGCTCTCGGAATTCCCCTAAGATTAAAAATGCTTTGGAACTCTTCCATTGTTCTCGGAATTCCACTGTAATTTAAAAATTCTTTGGAACTCTTCCATTGCTCTCGGAATTCTACTGAAGTTTAAAAATGTTTGGAACTCTTCCATTGTTCTCGAAATTCTGCAGAAGTTTAGAAACGCATTGGAACTTTTCCATTGTTCTCGGAATTCTGCTGAAGATTAAAAATGCTTTGGAACTCTTCCAATGTTCTCAGAATTCCTCTGATGTTTTACTATGCTTTGGAACTCTTCCTTCGTTCACGGAATTCCGCTGAAGTTTATAAATGCTTTGGAACTCTTCTATTGTTCTCGGAATTCCGCTGATGTTTAACAATACTTTGAAACTCTTCCATTGCTCTCGGAATTCCCCCTAAGATTAAAAATGCTTTGGAACTCTTCCATTGTTCTCGGAATTCCACTGTAATTTAAAAATTCTTTGGAACTCTTCCATTGCTCTCGGAATTCTACTGAAGTTTAAAAATGTTTGGAACTCTTCCATTGTTCTCGGAATTCTGCAGAAGTTTAGAAACGCATTGGAACTTTTCCATTGTTCTCGGAATTCTGCTGAAGTTTAAAAATGCTTTGGAACTCTTCCAATGTTCTCAGAATTCCTCTGATGTTTTACTATGCTTTGGAACTCTTCCTTCGTTCACGGAATTCCGCTGAAGTTTAAAAATGCTTTGGAACTCTTCTATTGTTCTCGGAATTCCACTGATGTTTAACAATACTTTGAAACTCTTCCATTGCTCTCGGAATTCCCCCTAAGATTAAAAATGCTTTGGAACTAATCCATTGTTCTCGAAATTTCGCTGATGTTTAACAATGCTTTGGAACTCTTCCATTGTTCTCGGAATTCTGCTGAATTTTAAATGTGCTTTGGAAATGTTCCATTGTTCTCGGAATACCGCTGAAATTTAAAAATGCTTTGGAACTATTTCATTGTTCTCAGAATACTACTGAAGTTTAAAAACGCTTTGGAACTCTTCCATTGATCAAGGAATTCCGCTGATGTCTAACAATGTTTTGTAACTCTTCCATTGTTCAGGGAATAGTTGTGAAGTTTAATAATGCTTTCGAACTCTTCCATTGTTCTCGGAATTCTGCTGAAGTTTAAAAATGCTTTGGAACTCTTCAGTTTTTGTCGGAATTCTGCTGATGTTTAACAATGCTTTGGAACTCATCCATTGTTCTCGGCATTCCGTTGAAGTTCAACAATGCTTTGGAACTTGTCCATTGTTCACGGATATCCTCTGAAGTTTAAAAATGCTTTGGAACTCTTCCATTGTTCTCGGAATTCCACTGATGTTTAACAATGCTTTGGAGCTCTTTCATTGTTATCGGAATTATGCTGAAGTTAAAAATGCTTTAGAACTTGTTCATTGTTCTTGGTATTCCTCTGATGTTTAACAAGGCTTTGGAACTCTTCCATTGTTCTCAACATTCCGTTGATGTTTAACAATGCTTTGGAACTTTTCTTTTGTTCACGGAATTCCGCTGAAGTTTAAAAATGCTTTGGAACTCTTCCATTGTTTTTTGACTACCGCTGAAGTTTAAAAATGCTTTGGAACTCTTCCATTGATCTCGGAATTCTGCTGAAGTTTAAAAATGCTTTGGAACTCTTTTTTTGTTCTCAGAATTCCGCTGATGTTTAACAATGCTTTGGAACTCTTCCATTGTTCTCGGAATTCTGCTGAATTTTAAATGTGCTTTGGAAATGTTTCATTGTTCTCGGAATTCCGCTGAAGTTTAACAATGCTTTGGAGCTCTTCCATTGTTCTCGGAAATCTGCTGAAGGTTAAAAACGCTTTGGAACTCTTCCATTGTTCTCGGAATTCTGCTGAAGTTTAAAAATGCTTTGGAACTCTTCCATTGTTCACAAAATCATGCTGAAGTTTAAAAATGGTTTGGAACTCTTCCATTGTTCTCAGAGTTCCTCTGATGTTTAACAATGCTTTTGAACTCTTCCATTGTTCATGGAATTCCGCTGAAGTTTAAAAATGCTTTGGAACTCTTCCATTGTTTTCGGAATTCTGCTGATGTTTAACAATGCTTTGGAACTCTTCCATTGTTCTCGGAAATCCGCTGATGTTTAACAATGCTTTGGAACTCTTCCATTGTTCTCGGAATTCCGCTGTAATTTAAAAATGCTTTGGAACTCTTCCATTGTTCTCAGAATTCCGCTGAAGTTTAACAATGCTTTGGAACTCTTCCATTGTTCTTGGAATTCTGCTGAAGTTCAAAAATGCTTTGGAACTCTTCCATTGTTCTCGGATATCTGCTGAAGTTTAAAAATGCTTTGGAACTCTTCCATTGTTCATGGAATCATGCTGAAGTTTAAAACTGCTTTGGAACACTTCCATTGTTCTCAGAATTCCTCTGATGTTTAACAATGCTTTGGAACTCTTCCATTGTTCACGGAATTAGGCTGAAGTTTAAAAATTCTTTGGAACTCTTCTATTGTTCGCGGAATTCTGCTGATGTTTAACAATACTTTGGAACTCTTCCATTGTTCTCGTAAAATACCCCTAAGTTTAAAAATGCTTTGGAACTCTTCCATTGTTCTCGGAAATCCGCTAAGTTTAACAATGCTTTGCAACTCTTTCATTGTTCTCGGAAATCCGCTGATGTTTACCAATGCTTTGGAACTCTTTCATTGTTCACAGAATACAGCTGAAGTTTAATAATGCTTTGGTACTATTCCATTGTTCTCGGAAATCCGCTGAAGTTAAAAAATGCTTTGGAACACTTCCATTGTTCTCAGAATTCCGATGAAGTTTAAAACTTCTTTGGAACTCTTCCATTATTCTCGGAATTCCACTGAAGTTAAAAAATGCTTTGGAACTCTTCCAATTTTCTCGGAATTCTGCTGAAGCTTATAAATGCTTTGGAACTCTTCCATTGGTCTCGGAATTCCACTGATTTTTAACAATCCTTTGGAACTCTTCCATTTTTCAGGGAATTCCGCTGAAGTTTAAAAATGTTTTGGAACTCTTCAATTGTTCTCAGAATTCTGCTGATGTTTAACAATGCTTTGGAACTCTTCCATTGATCTCAGAATTATGCTTAAGTTTTAAAATGCTTTGGAACTCTTCCATTGTTCTCGGAATTCCGCTGATGTTTAACAACGCTTTGGAAATCTTCCATTGTTCTCGGCATTCCGTTGATGTTTAACAATGCTTTGGAACTTTTCCTATGTTCACGGAATTCCGCTGAAGTTTTTAAAATGCTTTGAAACTTTTCCATTGTTCTCGGAATTCTGCTTATGTTTAACAATTCTTTGGAACTCATCCATTGTTCTCGGAATTCCGCTGATGTTTAACAATGCTTTGGAACTCTTCCAATGTTCACGGAATTCCTCTGAAGTTTAAAAATGTTTGAAACTCTTCCATTGTTCCCGGAATTCCGCTGAAGTTTAACATTGCTTTGGAGCTCATCCATTGTTCTCGTAATTCTGCTGAAGTTCAAAAATGATTCGGAACTCTTCTATTTTTCTCAGAATTCTGCTGAAGTTTAAAAATGCTTTGGAACTCTTCCATTGTTCTCGGAATAAAGCTGAAGTTTAAAAACACTTTGAAACTCTTCCATTATTCTTGGAATAATGCTGAAGTTTAAAAATGCTTTGGAACTCTTCCAATGTTCTCGCAATTCTGCTGTAGTTTAAAAATGCATTGGAACACTTCCATTCTTCAAGGAACTCCGCTGAAGTTTCAAAATGCTTTGGAACTCTTCCATTGTTCTCGTTATTCCGCTGATATTTAACAATGCTTTGGAACCCTTCCAATGTTCACGGAATTTTGCTGAAGTTTAAAAATGCTTTGGAACTCTTCCACTGTTCTCGGAATTCCACTGTAATTTAAAAATTCTTTGGAACTCTTCCATTGCTCTCGGAATTCTACTGAAGTTTAAAAATGTTTGGAGCTCTTCCATTGTTCTCGGAATTCTGCAGAAGTTTAAAAACGCATTTTAACTTTTCCATTGTTCTCGGAATTCTGCTGAAGTTTAAAAATTATTTGGAACTCTTCCATTGTTCTCGGAATTATGCTGAAGTTTAAAAATGCTTTGGAACTCTTCCATTGTTCTCGGTATTCCGCTAATATTTAACAATGCTTTGGAACTCTTCCATTGTTCACGGAATTTCACAGAAGTTTAAAAATGCTTTGGAACTCTTCCATTGTTCTCGGAATTCCACTGTAATTTAAAAATTCTTTGGAACTCTTCCATTGCTCTCGGAATTCTACTGAAGTTTAAAAATGTTTGGAACTCTTCCATTGTTCTCGGAATTCTGCAGAAGTTTAGAAACGCATTGGAACTTTTCCATTGTTCTCGGAATTCTGCTGAAGTTTAAAAATGCTTTGGAACTCTTCCAATGTTCTCAGAATTCCTCTGATGTTTTACTATGCTTTGGAACTCTTCCTTCGTTCACGGAATTCCGCTGAAGTTTAAAAATGCTTTGGAATTCTTCTATTGTTCTCGGAATTCCGCTGATGTTTAACAATACTTTGAAACTCTTCCATTGCTCTCGGATTTCCCCCTAAGATTAAAAATGCTTTGGAATTCGTCCATTGTTCTCGAAATTCCGCTGATGATTAACAATGCTTTGGAACTCTTCCATTGTTCTCGGAATTCTGCTGAATTTTAAAAGTGCTTTTGAAATGTTCCATTGTTCTCGGAATACCGCTGAAGTTTAAAAATGCTTTGGAACTATTTCATTGTTCTCAGAATACTACTGAAGTTTAAAAACGCTTTGGAACTCTTCCATTGATCAAGGAATTCCGCTGATGTTTAACAATGTTTTGTAACACTTCCATTGTTCACAGAATAGTTGTGAAGTTTAATAATGCTTTCGAACTCTTCCATTGTTCTCGGAATTCTGCTGAAGTTTAAAAATGCTTTGGAACTCTTCAGTTTTTGTCGGAATTCTGCTGTTGTTTAACAATGCTTTGGAACTCATCCATTGTTCTCGGCATTCCGTTGAAGTTCAACAATGCTTTGGAACTTGTCCATTGTTCACGGATATCCTCTGAAGTTGAAAAATGCTTTGGAACTCTTCCATTGTTCTCGGAATTCCACTGATGTTTAACAATGCTTTGGAACTTTTCCATTGTTCTCGGAATTCTGCTGAAGTTTAAAAATGATATGGAACTCTTCCATTGTTCTCGGAATTATGCTGAAGTTTAAAAATGCTTTGGAACTCTTCCATTGTTCTCGGTATTCCGCTGATGTTTAACAATACTTTGAAACTCTTCCATTGCTCTCGGAATTCCCCTAAGATTAAAAATGCTTTGGAACTCTTCCATTGTTCTCGGAATTCCACTGTAATTTAAAAATTCTTTGGAACTCTTCCATTGCTCTCGGAATTTTACTGAAGTTTATAAATGTTTGGAACTCTTCCATTGTTCTCGGAATTCTGCAGAAGTTTAGAAACGCATTGGAACTTTTCCATTGTTCTCGGAATTCTGCTGAAGTTTAAAAATGCTTTGGAACTCTTCCAATGTTCTCAGAATTCCTCTGATGTTTTACTATGCTTTGGAACTCTTCCTTCGTTCACGGAATTCCGCTGAAGTTTATAAATGCTTTGGAACTCTTCTATTGTTCTCGGAATTCCGCTGATGTTTAACAATACTTTGAAACTCTTCCATTGCTCTCGGAATTCCCCCTAAGATTAAAAATGCTTTGGAACTCTTCCATTGTTCTCGGAATTCCACTGTAATTTAAAAATTCTTTGGAACTCTTCCATTGCTCTCGGAATTCTACTGAAGTTTAAAAATGTTTGGAACTCTTCCATTGTTCTCGGAATTCTGCAGAAGTTTAGAAATGCATTGGAACTTTTCCATTGTTCTCGGAATTCTGCTGAAGTTTAAAAATGCTTTGGAACTCTTCCAATGTTCTCAGAATTCCTCTGATGTTTTACTATGCTTTGGAACTCTTCCTTCGTTCACGGAATTCCGCTGAAGTTTAAAAATGCTTTGGAACTCTTCTATTGTTCTCGGAATTCCACTGATGTTTAACAATACTTTGAAACTCTTCCATTGCTCTCGGAATTCCCCCTAAGATTAAAAATGCTTTGGAACTCGTCCATTGTTCTCGAAATTTCGCTGATGTTTAACAATGCTTTGGAACTCTTCCATTGTTCTCGGAATTCTGCTGAATTTTAAATGTGCTTTGGAAATGTTCCATTGTTCTCCGAATACCGCTGAAATTTAAAAATGCTTTGGAACTATTTCATTGTTCTCAGAATACTACTGAAGTTTAAAAACGCTTTGGAACTCTTCCATTGATCAAGGAATTCCGCTGATGTCTAACAATGTTTTGTAACTCTTCCATTGTTCAGGGAATAGTTGTGAAGTTTAATAATGCTTTCAAACTCTTCCATTGTTCTCGGAATTCTGCTGAAGTTTAAAAATGCTTTGGAACTCTTCAGTTTTTGTCGGAATTCTGCTGATGTTTAACAATGCTTTGGAACTCATCCATTGTTCTCGGCATTCCGTTGAAGTTCAACAATGCTTTGGAACTTGTCCATTGTTCACGGATATCCTCTGAAGTTTAAAAATGCTTTGGAACTCTTCCATTGTTCTCGGAATTCCACTGATGTTTAACAATGCTTTGGAGCTCTTTCATTGTTATCGGAATTATGCTGAAGTTAAAAATGCTTTAGAACTTGTTCATTGTTCTTGGTATTCCTCTGATGTTTAACAAGGCTTTGGAACTCTTCCATTGTTCTCAACATTCCGTTGATGTTTAACAATGCTTTGAAACTTTTCTTTTGTTCACGGAATTCCGCTGAAGTTTAAAAATGCTTTGGAACTCTTCCATTGTTTTTGGACTACCGCTGAAGTTTAAAAATGCTTTGGAACTCTTCCATTGATCTCGGAATTCTGCTGAAGTTTAAAAATGCTTTGGAACTCTTTTTTTGTTCTCAGAATTCCGCTGATGTTTAGCAATGCTTTGGAACTCTTCCATTGTTCTCAGAATTCCGCTGATGTTTAACAAAGCTTTGGAACTCTTCCATTGTTCTCGGAATTCTGCTGAAGTTTAAAAATGCTTTGGAAAACTTCCATTGTTCTTGAAATTACGCTGATGTTTACCAATGCTTTGGAATTCTTCCATTGTTCACGGAATTCCGGTGAAGTTTAAAAATACTTTGAAACTCTTCCATTGTTCTCAGAATTCCGTTGATATTTATCAATGCTTAGGAAATCTTCCATAGTTCACGGAATTTCGCTAAAGTATAAAAATGCTTTGGAACTCTTCCATTGTTTAAGGAATTCCGCTGAAGTTTAAAAATGCTTTGAACTCTTCCATTGCTTTTGGAATACCGCTGAAGTTTAAAAAAGCTTTGGAACTCTTCCATTGTTCTCGGAATTCTGCTGAAGTTTAAAAATGCTTTGGAACTCTTTTATTGTTCTCAGAATTCCGCTGAAGTTTAAAAATGCTTTGGATTTCTTCCATTGTTCTCATAATTCCGCTGAAGTTTAAAAATGCTTTGGAACTCTTCTATTGTTCTCAGAATTCCGCTGATTTTTAACAATGCTTTGGAACTCTTCCATTGTTCTCGGAATTCCGCTGATGTTTAACAAAGCTTTGGAACTCTTCCATTGTTCTCGAAATTCTGCTGAAGTTTAAAAATGCTTTGGAAAACTTCCATTGTTCTTGGAATTCTGCTGATGTTTAACAATGCTTTGGAATTCTTCCATTGTTCACAGAATTCCGCTGAAGTTTAAAAATGCTTTGGAACTCTTCCATTGTTCTCAGAATTCCGCTGATATTTATCAATGCTTTGGAACTCTTCCATACTTCACGGAATTTCGCCGAAGTATAAAAATGCTTTGGAAGTCTTCCATTGTTTTTGGTATTCCGCTGAAGTTTAACAATGCTTTGGAACTCTTCCATTGTTCTCAGAATTCCGCTGAAGTTTAAAACTGCTTTGGAACTCTTCCATTATTCTCGGAATTCCACTGAAGTTTAAAAATGCTTTGGAACTCTTCCAATGTTCTCGGAATTCTGCTGAAGTTTAAAAATGCTTTGGAACTCTTCCATTGTTCTCAGAATTCCGCTGAAGTTTAACAATGCTTTGGAACTCTTCCATTGTTCTCGGAATTCTGCTGAAGGTTAAAAATGCTTTGGAACTCTTCCATTGTTCTTGGAATTCTGCTGAAGTTCAAAAACGCTTTGGAACTCTTCCATTGTTCTCGGATTTCTGCTGAAGTTTAAAAATGCTTTGGAACTCTTCCATTGTTCACGGAATTAGGCTGAAGTTTAAAAATGCTTTGGAACTCTTCTATTGTTCTCGGAATTCCGCTGAAGTTTAACAATGCTTTGGAACTCTTCCATTGTTCTCAGAATTCCGCTGAAGTTTAACAATGCTTTGGAACTCTTCCATTGTTCTCGGAATTCTGCTGAAGGTTAAAAATGCTTTGGAACTCTTCCATTGTTCTTGGAATTCTGCTGAAGTTCAAAAACGCTTTGGAACTCTTCCATTGTTCTCGGAATTCTGCTGAAGTTCAAAAACGCTTTGGAACTCTTCCATTGTTCACGGAATTAGGCTGAAGATTAAAAATGCTTTGGAACTCCTCTATTGTTCTCGGAATTCCGCTGATGTTTAACAATACTTTGGAACTCTTCCATTGTTCTCGGAAATACCCCTACGTTTAAAAATGCTTTGGAACTCTTCCATTTTTTTTCGGAAATCTGCTGAAGTTTAACAATGCTTTGGAACTCTTCCATTGTTCTCGGAAATCCACTGAAGTTTAATAATGCTTTGGAACTCTTCCATTGTTCTCGGAAATGAGCTGATGTGTAACAATGCTTTGGAACTCTTTCATTGTTCACAGAATACAGCTGAAGTTTAATAATGCTTTGGTACTCTTCCATTGTTGTCGGAAATCCGCTGAAGTTAAAAAATGCTTTGGAACACTTCCATTGTTCTCAGAATTCCGATGAAGTTTAAAACTGCTTTGGAACTCTTCCATTATTCTCGGAATTCCACTGAAGTTAAAAAATGCTTTGGAACTCTTCCATTGTTCTCGGAATTCTGCTTATGTTTAACAATGCTTTGGAACTCATCCATTGTTCTCGGAATTCCGCTGATGTTTGGCAATGCTTTGGAACTCTTCCATTGTTCACGGAATTCCTCTGAAGTTTAAAAATGCTCTGGAACTCTTCCATTGTTCCCGGAATTCCGCTGAAGTTTAACATTGCTTTGGAGCTCTTCCATTGTTCTCGTAATTCTGCTGAAGTTTAAAAATGATTCGGAACTCTTCTATTGTTCTCAGAATTCCGCTGAATTTTAAAAATGCTTTGGAACACTTCCATTGTTCTCGGAATTCCGCTGAAGTATAAATACACTTTGAAACTCTTCCATTATTCTCGGAATAACGCTGACGTTTAAAAATGCTTTGGAACTCTTCCATTGTTCTCGCAATTCTCCTGTAGTTTAAAAATGCTTTGGAACTCTTCCATTGTTCTCGGAATTCCGCTGATGTTTAAAAATGCATTGGAACTCTTCCATTCTTTTAGGAACTCCGCTGAAGATTTAAAATGCTTTGGAACTCTTCCATTGTTCTTGGAATTCCGCTGATATTTAACAATGCTTTGGAATTCTTCCAATGTTCACGGAATTTCGCTGAAGTTTAAAAATGCTTTGGAACTCTTCCATTGTACTCGGAATTCCACTGTAATTTAAAAATTATTTGGAAATCTTACATTGTTCTCGGAATTCCACTGAAGTTTAATAATGTTTGGAACTCTTCCATTGTTCTCGGAATTCTGCATAAGTTTAAAAACGCTTTGGAACTTTTCCATTGTTCTCGGAATTCTGCTGAAGTTTAAAAATGCTTTGAAACTCTTCCATTGTTCTCGGAATTATGCTGAAGTTTAAAAATGCTTTGGAACTATTCCAATGTTCTCAGAATTCCTCTGATGTTTAACTATGCTTTGGAACGCTTCCTTTGTTCATGGAATTACGCTGTAGTTTAAAAATGTTTTGGAACTCTTCTATTGTTCTTGGAATTCCGCTGATGTTTAACAATACTTTGAAACTCTTCCATTGTTCTCGGAATTCCCCCTAAGTTTAAAAATGCTTTGAAACTCTTCCATTGTTCTCGGAAATCTGCTGAAGATTAAAAAATCTTTGAAACTCTTCTATTGTTCTCGGAATTCCGCTGATGTTTAACAATGCTTTGGAACTATTTCATTGTTCTCGGTAATCTGCTGATATTTAACAATGCTTTGGAATTCTTCCAATGTTCACGGAATTTCGCTGAAATTTAAAAATGCTTTGGAACTCTTCCATTGTTCTCGGAATTCTGCAGAAGTTTAAAAACGCAATGGAACTTTTCCATTGTTCTCAGAATTCTGCTGAAGTTTAAAAATGCTTTGAAACTCTTCCATTGTTCTCGGTATTCCGCTGATATTTAACAATGCTTTGGAACTCTTCCAATGTTCACAGAATTTCACTGAAGTTTAAAAATGCTTTGGAACTCTTCCATTGTTCTCGGATTTCCACTGTAATTTAAAAATTCTTTGGAACTCTTCCATTGCTCTCGGAATTCTACTGAAGTTTAAAAATGTTTGGAACTCTTCCATTGTTCTCGGAATTCTGCAGAAGTTTAGAAATGCATTTGAACTTTTCCATTGTTCTCGGAATTCTGCTGAAGTTTAAAAATGCTTTGGAACTCTTCTAATGTTCTCAGGATTCCTCTGATGTTTTACTATGCTTTGGAACTCTTCCATTGTTCATGGAATTAGGCTGAAGTTTAAAAATGCTTTGGAACTCTTCCATTGCTCTCAGAATTCCGCTGAAGTTTAAAAATGGTTTGGAACTCTTCCATTGTTCTCATAATTCCGCTGAAGTTTAAAAATGCTTTGGAACTCTTCTATTGTTCTCGGAATTCCGTTGATTTTTAACAATGCTTTGGAACTCTTCCATTGTTCTCGGAATTCCGCTGATGTTTTACAAAGCTTTGGAACTCTACCATTGTTCTCGGAATTCTGCTGAAGTTTAAAAATGCTTTGGAAAACTTCCATTGTTCTTGGAATTCTGCTGATGTTTAACAATGCTTTGGAATTCTTCCATTGTTCACAGAATTCCGCTGAAGTTTAAAAATGCTTTGGAACTCTTCCATTGTTCTCAGAATTCCACTGATATTTAACAATGCTTTGCAACTCTTCCAAACTTCACGGAATTTCGCCGAAGTATAAAAATGCTTTGGAAGTCTTCCATTGTTTTTGGTATTCCGCTGAAGTTTAACAATGCTTTGGAACTCTTCCATTGTTCTCAGAATTCCGCTGAAGTTTAAAACTGCTTTGGAACTCTTCCATTTTTCTCAGAATTCCACTGAAGTTTAAAAATGCTTTGGAACACTTCCAATGTTCTCGGAATTCTGCTGAAGTTTAAAAATGCTTTGGAACTCTTCCATTGTTCTCAGAATTCCGCTGAAGTTTAACAATGCTTTGGCACTCTTGCATTGATCTCGGAATTTTGCTGAAGGTCAAAAATGCTTTGGAACTCTTCCATTGTTATTGGAATTCTGCTGAAGTTCAAAAACGCTTTGAAACTCTTCCATTGTTCTCGGATTTCTGCTGAAGTTTAAAAATGCTTTGGAACTCTTCCATTGTTCATGGAATCATGCTGAAGTTTAAAACTGCTTTGGAACACTTCATATGTTCTCAGAATTCCTCTGATGTTTAACAATGCTTTGGAACTCTTCCATTGTTCACGGAATTAGGCTGAAGTTTAAAAATGCTTTGGAACTCTTCTATTGTTCTCGGAATTCCGCTGATGTTTAACAATACTTTGGAACTCTTCCATTGTTCTCGGAAATACCCCTACGTTTAAAAATGCTTTGGAACTCTTCCATTTTTTTTTGGAAATCTGCTGAAGTTTAACAATGCTTTGGAACTCTTCCATTGTTCTCGGAAATCCACTGAAGTTTAACAATGCTTTGGAAATCTTCCATTGTTCTCGGATATGCGCTGATGTTTAACAATGCTTTGGAACTCATTCATTGTTCACAGAATACAGCTGAAGTTTAATAATGCTTTGGTACTATTCCATTGTTCTCGGAAATCCGCTGAAGTTAAAAAATGCTTTGGAACACTTCCATTGTTCTCAGAATTCCGATGAAGTTTAAAACTGCTTTGCAATCTACCATTATTCTCGGAATTCCAATGAAGTTAAAAAATGCTTTGGAACTCTTCCATTGTTCTCGGAATTCTGCTGATGTTTAACAATGCTTTGGAACTCTTCCATTGTTCTCAGAATTATGCTTAAGTTTTAAAATTCTTTGGAACTCTTCCATTGTTCTCGGAATTCCGCTTATGTTTAACAACGCTTTGGAACTCTTCCATTGTTCCCGGCATTCCGTTGATGTTTAACAATGCTTTGGAACTTTTCCATTGTTCACGGAATTCCATTGATGTTTAACAATGCTTTGGAACTTTTCCATTGTTCACGGAATTCCGCTGAGGTTTAAAAATGTTTTGGAACTCTTCCATTGTTCTCGGAATTCTGCTTATGTTTAACAATGCCTTGGAACTCATTCATTGTTCTCGGAATTCCGCTGATGTTTGGCAATGCTTTGGAACTCTTCCATTGTTCCCGGAATTCCGCTGAAGTTTAACATTGCTTTGGAGCTCTTCCATTGTTCTCGTAATTCTGCTGAAGTTTAAAAATGATTCGGAACTCTTCTATTGTTCTCAGAATTCCGCTGAATTTTAAAAATGCTTTGGAACTCTTCCATTGTTCTCGGAATTCCGCTGAAGTTTAAAAACACTTTGAAACTCTTCCATTATTCTCGGAATAACGCTGACGTTTAAAAATGCTTTGGAACTCTTCCATTGTTCTCGCAATTCTCCTGTAGTTTAAAAATGCTTTGGAACTCTTCCATTGTTCTCGGAATTCCGCTGATATTTAACAATGCTTTGGAACTCTTCCAATGTTCACGGAATTTCGCTGAAGTTTAAAAATGCTTTGGAACTCTTCCATTGTACTCGGAATTCCACTGTAATTTAAAAATTCTTTGGAACTCTTGCATTGTTCTCGGAATTCCACTGAAGTTTAATAATGATTGGAACTCTTCCATTAATCTCGGAATTCTGCAGAAGTTTAAAAACGCTTTGGAACTTTTCCATTGTTCTCGGAATTCTGCTGAATTTTAAAAATGCTTTGGAACTCTTCCATTGTTCTCGGAATTCTGCTGAAGCTTAAAAATGCTTTGGAACTCTTCCAATGTTCTCAGAATTATGCTGATGTTTAACTATGCTTTGGAACTCTTCCTTTGTTCATGGAATTCCTCTGTAGTTTAAAAATGTTTTGGAACTCTTCTATTGTTCTTGGAATTCCGCTGATGTTTAACAATACTTTGAAACTCTTCCATTGTTCTCGGAATTCCCCCTAAGTTTAAAAATGCTTTGAAACTCTTCCATTGTTCTCGGAAATCTGCTGAAGATTAAAAAATCTTTGGAACTCTTCTATTGTTCTCGGAATTCCGCTGATGTTTAACAATTCTTTGGAACTATTTCATTGTTCTTGGTATTCTGCTGATATTTAACAATGCTTTGGAATTCTTCCAATGTTCACGGAATTTCACTGAAATTTAAAAATGCTTTGGAACTCTTCCATTGTTCTCGGAATTCCACTGTAATTTAAAAATTCTTTGGAACTCTTCCATTGCTTTCGGAATTCTACTGAAGTTTAAAAATGTTTGGAGCTCTTCCATTGTTCTCGGAATTCTGCAGAAGTTTAAAAACTCATTGGAACTTTTCCATTGTTCTCGGAATTCTGCTGAAGTTTAAAAATGATTTGGAACTCTTCCATTGTTCTCGGAATTATGCTGAAGTTTAAAAATGCTTTGAAACTCTTCCATTGTTCTCGGTATTCCGCTGATATTTAAAAATGCTTTGGAACTCTTCCAATGTTCACGGAATTTCGCTGAAGTTTAAAAATGCTTTGGAACTCTTCCATTGTTCTCGGAATTCCACGGTAATTTAAAAATTCTTTGGAACTCTTCCATTGCTTTCGGAATTCTACTGAAGTTTAAAAATGTTTGGAACTCTTCCGTTGTTCTAGGAATTCTGTAGAAGTTTAGAAATGCATTGGAACTTTTCCATTGTTCTCGGAATTCTGCTGAAGTTTAAAAATGCTTTGGAACTCTTCCAATGTTCTCAGAATTCCTCTGATGTTTTACTATGCTTTGGAACTCTTCCATTGTTCATGGAATTAGACTGAAGTTTAAAAATGCTTTGGAACTCTTCCATTGTTCTTGGAAATACCCCTAAGTTTAGCAATGCTTTGGAACTCTTCCATTGTTCTCGGAAATCCACTGAAGTTTAACAATGCTTTGGAACTCTTCCATTGTTCTCGGAAATCTGCTGATGTTTAGCAATGCTTTGGAACTCTTTCATTGTTCACAGAATATAGCTGAAGTTCAATAATGCTTTGGTACTATTCCATTGTTCTCAGAAATACGCTGAAGTTAAAAAATGCTTTGGAACACTTCCATTGTTCTCAGAATTCCGATGAAGTTTAAAACTGCTTTGGAACTCTTCCATTATTCTCGGAATACCACTGAAGTTAAAAAATGCTTTGGAACTCTTCCAATGTTCTCGGAATTCTGCTGAAGCTTATAAATGCTTTTGAACTCTTCCATTTTTCAGGGAATTCCGCTGAAGTTTAAAAATGTTGTATAACTCTTCCATTGTTCTCAGAAATCCGCTGATGTTTAACAATGCTTTGGAACTCGTCCATTGTTCTCAGAATTATGCTTAAGTTTTAAAATTCTTTGGAACTCTTCCATTGTTCTCGGAATTCCGCTAATGTTTAACAACGCTTTGGAACTCTTCCATTGTTGTCGGAATTCCACTGAAGTTTAACAATGCTTTGGAGCTCATCCATTGTTCTCGGAAATCTGCTGAAGGTTAAAAACGCTTTGGAACACTTCCATTGTTCTCAAATTCTGCTGAAGTTTAAAAATGCTTTGGAACTCTTCCATTGTTCACAAAATCATGCTGAAGTTTAAAAATGATTTGGAACTCTTCCATTGTTCTCAGAGTTCCTCTGATGTTTAACAATGCTTTTGAACTCTTCCATTGTTCACAGAATTCCACTGAAGTTTAAAAATGCTTTGGAACTCTTAAATTGTTTTCGGAATTCCGCTGACGTTTAACAATGCTTTGGAACTCTTCCATTGTTCTCGGAAATCCGCTGATGTTTAACAATGCTTTGGAACTCTTGCATTGTTCTTGGAATTCCGCTGTAATTTAAAAATGCTTTCGAACTCTTCCATTGTTCTCAGAATTCTGCTGAAGTTTCACAATGCTTTGGAACTCTTCCATTGTTCTTGGAATTCTGCTGAAGTTCAAAAACGCTTTGGAACTCTTCCATTGTTCTCGGATTTCTGCTAAAGTTTAAAAATGCTTTGGAACTCTTCCATTGTTCATGGAATCATGCTGAAGTTTAAAACTGCTTTGGAACTCTTCCATTGTTCTCAGAATTCCTCTGATGTTTAACAATGCTTTGGAACTCTTGTATTGTTCACGGAATTAGGCAGAAGTTTAAAAATGCTTTGGAACTCTTCTATTGTTCTCGGAATTCTGGTGATGTTTAACAATACTTTGGAACACTTCCATTGTTCTCGTAAAATACCCCTAAGTTTAAAAATGCTTTGGAACTCTTCCATTGTTCTCGGAAATCCGCTGAAGTTTAACAATGCTTTGGAACTCTTCCATTGTTCTCGGAAATCCACTGAAGTTTAACAATGCTTTGCAACTCTTTCATTGTTCTCGGAAATCCGCTGATGTTTACCAATGTTTTGGAACTCTTTCATTGTTCACAGAATACAGCTGAAGTTTAATAATGCTTTGGTACTATTCCATTGTTCTCGGAAATCCGCTGAAGTTAAAAAATGCTTTGGAAAACTTCCATTGTTCTCAGAATTCCGATGAAGTTTAAAACTGCTTTGCAACTCTTCCATTGTTCTCGGAATTCCGCTGATGTTTAACAATGCTTTGGAACTCTTCCATTTTTCAGGGAATTCCGCTGAAGTTTAAAAATGTTTTGGAACTCTTCAATTGTTCTCAGAATTCTGCTGATGTTTAACAATGCTTTGGAACTCTTCCATTGTTCTCAGAATTATGCTTAAGTTTTAAAATGCTTTGGAACTCTTCCATTGTTCTCGGCATACCGTTGATGTTTAACAATGCTTTGGAACTTTTCCATTGTTCACGGAATTCCGCTGAAGTTTTTAAAATGCTTTGGAACTTTTCCATTGTTCTCGGAATTCCGCTGATATTTAACAATTCTTTGAAACTCTTCCATTGTTCACGACATTCCATTGATGTTTAACAATGCTTTGGAACTTTTCCATTGTTCACGGAATTCCCCTGAAGTTTAAAAATGATTTGGAACTCTTCTATTGTTTTTGGAATTCTGCTTATGTTTAACAATTCTTTGGAACTCATCCATTGTTCTCGGAATTGTGCTGATGTTTAACAATGCTTTGGAACTCTTCCAATGTTCACGGAATTCCTCTGAAGTTTAAAAATGTTTGGAACTCTTCCATTGTTCCCGGAATGCCGCTGAAGTTTAACATTGCTTTGGAGCTCATCCATTGTTCTCTTAATTCTACTGAAGTTTAAAAATGATTCGGAACTCTTCTATTTTTCTCAGAATTCTGCTGAAGTTTAAAAATGCTTTGGAACTCTTCCATTGTTCTCGGAATTAAGCTGAAGTTTAAAAACACTTTGAAACTCTTCCATTATTCTCGGAATAATGCTGAAGTTTAAAAATGCTTTGGAACTCTTCCAATGTTCTCGCAATTCTGCTGTAGTTTAAAAATGCTTTGGAACCTTTCCATTGTTCTCGGAATTTCGCTGATGTTTAAAAATGCATTGGAACTCTTCCATTCTTCAAGGAACTCCGCTGAAGTTTCAAAATGCTTTGGAACTCTTCCATTGTTCTCGTTATTCCGCTGATATTTAACAATGCTTTGGAACTCTTCCAATGTTCACGGAATTTTGCTGAAGTTTAAAAATGCTTTGGAACTCTTCCATTGTTCTCGGAATTCCACTGTAATTTAAAAATTCTTTGGAACTCTTCCATTGTTCTCGGAATTATGCTGAAGTTTAAAAATGCTTTGGAACTCTTCCATTGTTCTCAGTATTCCGCTGATATTTAACAATGCTTTGGAACTCTTCCAATGTTCACGGAATTTCGCTGAAGTTTAAAAATGCTTTGGAACTCTTCCATTGTTCTCGGAATTACACTGTAATTTAAAAATTCTTTGGAACTCTTCCTTTGCTCTCGGAATTCTACTGAAGTTTAAAAATGTTTGGAACTCTTCCATTGTTCTTGGAATTCTGCAGAAGTTTAGAAACGCATTGGAACTTTTCCAATGTTCTCAGAATTCCTCTGATGTTTTACTATGCTTTGGAACTCTTCCTTCGTTCACGGAATTCCGCTGAAGTTTAAAAATGTTTGGAACTCTTCCATTGTTCTTGGAATTCTGCAGAAGTTTAGAAACGCATTGGAACTTTTCCAATGTTCTCAGAATTCCTTTGATGTTTTACTATGCTTTGGAACTCTTCCTTCGTTCACGGAATTCCGCTGAAGTTTAAAAATGTTTGGAACTCTTCCATTGTTCCCGGAATGCCGCTGAAGTTTAACATTGCTTTGGAGCTCATCCATTGTTCTCGTAATTCTGCTGAAGTTTAAAAATGATTCGGAACTCTTCTATTTTTCTCAGAATTCTGCTGAAGTTTAAAAATGCTTTGGAACTCTTCCATTGTTCTCGGAATTAAGCTGAAGTTTAAAAACACTTTGAAACTCTTCCATTAATCTCGGAATAATCCTGAAGTTTAAAAATGCTTTGGAACTCTTCCAATGTGCTCGCAATTCTGCTGTAGTTTAAAAATGCTTTGGAACCTTTCCATTGTTCTCGGAATTTCGCTGATGTTTAAAAATGCATTGGAACTCTTCCATTCTTCAAGGAGCTCCGCTGAAGTTTCAAAATGTTTTGGAACTCTTCCATTGTTCTCGTTATTCCGCTGATATTTAACAATGCTTTGGAACTCTTCCAATGTTCAAGGAATTTTGCTGAAGTTTAAAAATGCTTTGGAACTCTTCCATTGTTCTCGGAATTCTGCAGAAGTTTAGAAATGCATTGGAACTTTTCCATTGTTCTCGGAATTCTACTGAAGATTAAAAATGTTTGGAGCTCTTCCATTGTTCTCGGAATTCTGCAGAAGTTTAAAAATGCATTGGAACTCTTCCATTGTTCTCGGTATTCCGCTGATATTTAACAATGCTTTGGAACTCTTCCAATGTTCACGGAGTTTCGCTGAAGTTTAAAAATGCTTTGGAACTCTTCCATTGTTCTCGGAATTCCAATGTAGTTTAAAAATTCTTTGGAACTCTTCCATTGCTCTCGGAATTCTACTGAAGTTTAAAAATGTTTGGAACTCTTCCATTGTTCTCGGAATTCTGCAGAAGTTTGGAAACGCATTGGAACTTTTCCATTGTTCTCGGAATTCTGCTGAAGTTTAAAAATTCTTTGGAACTCTTCCAATGTTCTCAGAATTCCTCTGATGTTTTACTATGCTTTGGAACTCTTCCTTCGTTCACGGAATTCCGCTGAACTTTAAAAATGCTTTGGAACTGTTCTATTGTTCTCGGAATTCCGCTGATGTTTAACAATACTTTGAAACTCTTCCATTGCTCTCGGAATTCCCCCTAAGATTAAAAATGCTTTGGAACTCGTCCATTGTTCTCGAAATTCCGCTGATGTTTAACAATGCTTGGGAACACTTCCATTGTTCTCGGAATTCTGCTGAAGTTTAAAAGTGCTTTGGAAATGTTCCATTGTTCTCGGAATACCGCTGAAATTTAAAAATGCTTTGGAACTATTTCATTGTTCTCAGAATACTACTGAAGTTTAAAAACGCTTTGGAACTCTTCCATTGATCAAGGAATTCCGCTGATGTTTAACAATGTTTTGTAACTCTTCCATTGTTCACGGAATAGTTGTGAAGTTTAATAATGCTTTCGAACTCTTCCATTGTTCTCGGAATTCTGCTGAAGTTTAACAATGCTTTGCAACTCTTTCATTGTTCTCGGAAATCCACTGATGTTTACCAATGCTTTGGAACTCTTTCATTGTTCACAGAATACAGCTGAAGTTTAATAATGCTTTGGTACTATTCCATTGTTCTCGGAAATCCGCTGAAGTTAAAAAATGCTTTGGAACACTTCCATTGTTCTCAGAATTCCGATGAAGTTTAAAACTGCTTTGGAACTCTTCCATTATTCTCGGAATTCCACTGAAGTTAAAAAATGCTTTGGAACTCTTCCAATTTTCTCAGAATTCTGCTGAAGCTTATAAATGCTTTGGAACTCTTCCATTATTCTCGGAATTCCGCTGATGTTTAACAATGCTTTGGAACTCTTCCATTTTTCAGGGAATTCCGCTGAAGTTTAAAAATGTTTTGGAACTCTTCAATTGTTCTCAGAATTCTGCTGATGTTTAACAATGCTTTGGAACTCTTCCATTGTTCTCAGAATTATGCTTAAGTTATAAAATGCTTTGGAACTCTTCCATTGTTCTCGGCATTCCGTTGATGTTTAACAATGCTTTGGAACTTTTCCATTGTTCACGGAATTCCGCTGAAGTTTTTAAAATGCTTTGGAACTTTTCCATTGTTCTCGGAATTCCGCTGATATTTAACAATTTTTTGAAACTTCCATTGTTCACGACATTCCATTGATGTTTAACAATGCTTTGGAACTTTTCCATTGTTCACGGAATTCCGCTGAAGTTTAAAAATGATTTGGAACTCTTCCATTGTTCTCGGAATTCTGCTTATGTTTAACAATTCTTTGGAACTCATCCATTGTTCTCGGAATTGCGCTGATGTTTAACAATGCTTTGGAACTCTTCCAATGTTCACGGAATTCCTCTGAAGTTTAAAAATGTTTGGAACTCTTCCATTGTTCCCGGAATGCCGCTGAAGTTTAACATTGCTTTGGAGCTCATCCATTGTTCTCATAATTCTGCTGAAGTTTAAAAATGATTCGGAACTCTTCTACTTTTCTCAGAATCCTGCTGAAGTTTAAAAATGCTTTGGAACTCTTCCATTGTTCTCGGAGTTAAGCTGAAGTTTAAAAACACTTTGAAACTCTTCCATTATTCTCGGAATAATGCTGAAGTTTAAAAATGCTTTGGAACTCTTCCAATGTTCTCGCAATTCTGCTGTAGTTTAAAAATGCTTTGGAACCTTTCCATTGTTCTCGGAATTTCGCTGATGTTTAAAAATGCATTGGAACTCTTCCATTCTTCAAGGAAATCCGCTGAAGTTTCAAAATGCTTTGGAACTCTTCCATTGTTCTCGGAATTCCGCTGATATTTAACAATGCTTTGGAACTCTTCCAATGTTCATGGAATTTTGCTGAAGTATAAAAATGCTTTGGAACTCTTCCATTGTTCTCAGAATTCCACTGTAATTTAAAAATTCTTTGGAACTCTTCCATTGTTCTCGGAATTCTACTGAAGTTTAAAAATGTTTGGAGCTCTTCCATGGTTCTCGGAATTCTGCAGAAGTTTAAAAACGCATTGGAACTTTTCCATTGTTCTCGGAATTCTGCTGAAGTTTAAAAATGATTTGGAACTCTTCCATTGTTCTCGGAATTATGCTGAAGTTTAAAAATGCTTTGGAACTCTTCCATTGTTCTCGGTATTCCGCTGATATTTAACAATGCTTTGGAACTCTTCCAATGTTCACGGAATTTCGCTGAAGTTTAAAAATGCTTTGGAACTCTTCCATTGTTCTTGGAATTCCACTGTAATTTAAAAATTCTTTGGAACTCTTCCATTGCTCTCGTAATTCTACTGAAGTTTAAAAATGTTTGGAACTCTTCCATTGTTCTTGGAATTCTGCAGAAGTTTAGAAACGCATTGGAACTTTTCCATTGTTCTCGGAATTCTGCTGAAGTTTAAAAATGCTTTGGAACTCTTCCAATGTTCTCAGAATTCCTCTGATGTTTTACTATGCTTTGGAACTCTTCCTTCGTTCACGGAATTCCGCTGAAGTTTAAAAATGTTTGGAACTCTTCCATTGTTCTCGGAATTCTGCAGAAGTTTAAAAACGCATTGGAACTTTTCCATTGTTCTCGGAATTCTGCTGAAGTTTAAAAATGCTTTGGAACTCTTCCAATGTTCTCGCAATTCTGCTGTAGTTTAAAAATGCTTTGGAACCTTTCCATTGTTCTCGGAATTTCGCTGATGTTTAAAAATGCATTGGAACTCTTCCATTCTTCAAGGAGCTCCGCTGAAGTTTCAAAATGTTTTGGAACTCTTCCATTGTTCTCGTTATTCCGCTGATATTTAACAATGCTTTGGAACTCTTCCAATGTTCACGGAATTTTGCTGAAGTTTAAAAATGCTTTGGAACTCTTCCATTGTTCTCGGAATTCTGCAGAAGTTTAGAAATGCATTGGAACTTTTCCATTGTTCTCGGAATTCTACTGAAGATTAAAAATGTTTGGAGCTCTTCCATTGTTCTCGGAATTCTGCAGAAGTTTAAAAATGCATTGGAACTTTTCCATTGTTCTCGGAATTATGCTGAAGTTTGAAAATGCTTTGGAACTCTTCCATTGTTCTCGGTATTCCGCTGATATTTAACAATGCTTTGGAACTCTTCCAATGTTCACTGAGTTTCGCTGAAGTTTAAAAATGCTTTGGAACTCTTCCATTGTTCTCGGAATTCCAGTGTAGTTTAAAAATTCTTTGGTACTCTTCCATTGCTCTCGGAATTCTACTGAAGTTTAAAAATGTTTGGAACTCTTCCATTGTTCTCGGAATTCTGCAGAAGTTTGGAAACGCATTGGAACTTTTCCATTGTTCTCGGAATTCTGCTGAAGTTTAAAAATTCTTTGGAACTCTTCCAATGTTCTCAGAATTCCTCTGATGTTTTACTATGCTTTGGAACTCTTCCTTCGTTCACGGAATTCCGCTGAAGTTTAAAAATGCTTTGGAACTGTTCTATTGTTCTCGGAATTCCGCTGATGTTTAACAATACTTTGAAACTCTTCCATTGCTCTCGGAATTCCCCCTAAGATTAAAAATGCTTTGGAACTCGTCCATTGTTCTCGAAATTCCGCTGATGTTTAACAATGCTTGGGAACTCTTCCATTGTTCTCGGAATTCTGCTGAAGTTTAAAAGTGCTTTGGAAATGTTCCATTGTTCTCGGAATACCGCTGAAATTTAAAAATGCTTTGGAACTATTTCATTGTTCTCAGAATACTACTGAAGATTAAAAACGCTTTGGAACTCTTCCATTGATCAAGGAATTCCGCTGATGTTTAACAATGTTTTGTAACTCTTCCATTGTTCACGGAATAGTTGTGAAGTTTAATAATGCTTTCGAACTCTTCCATTGTTCTCGGAATTCTGCTGAAGTTTAACAATGCTTTGCAACTCTTTCATTGTTCTCGGAAATCCACTGATGTTTACCAATGCTTTGGAACTCTTTCATTGTTCACAGAATACAGCTGAAGTTTAATAATGCTTTGGTACTATTCCATTATTCTCGGAAATCCGCTGAAGTTAAAAAATGCTTTGGAACACTTCCATTGTTCTCAGAATTCCGATGAAGTTTAAAACTGCTTTGGAACTCTTCCATTATTCTCGGAATTCCACTGAAGTTAAAAAATGCTTTGGAACTCTTCCAATTTTCTCAGAATTCTGCTGAAGCTTATAAATGCTTTGGAACTCTTCCATTGTTCTCGGAATTCCGCTGATGTTTAACAATGCTTTGGAACTCTTCCATTTTTCAGGGAATTCCGCTGAAGTTTAAAAATGTTTTGGAACTCTTCAATTGTTCTCAGAATTCTGCTGATGTTTAACAATGCTTTGGAACTCTTCCATTGTTCTCAGAATTATGCTTAAGTTTTAAAATGCTTTGGAACTCTTCCATTGTTCTCGGCATTCCGTTGATGTTTAACAATGCTTTGGAACTTTTCCATTGTTCACGGAATTCCGCTGAAGTTTTTAAAATGCTTTGGAACTTTTCCATTGTTCTCGGAATTCCGCTGATATTTAACAATTCTTTGAAACTTCCATTGTTCACGACATTCCATTGATGTTTAACAATGCTTTGGAACTTTTCCATTGTTCACGGAATTCCGCTGAAGTTTAAAAATGATTTGGAACTCTTCCATTGTTCTCGGAATTCTGCTTATGTTTAACAATTCTTTGGAACTCATCCATTGTTCTCGGAATTCTGCTGAAGTTTAAAAATGATTCGGAACTCTTCTATTTTTCTCAGAATCCTGCTGAAGTTTAAAAATGCTTTGGAACTCTTCCATTGTTCTCGGAGTTAAGCTGAAGTTTAAAAACACTTTGAAACTCTTCCATTATTCTCGGAATAATGCTGAAGTTTAAAAATGCTTTGGAACTCTTCCAATGTTCTCGCAATTCTGCTGTAGTTTAAAAATGCTTTGTAACCTTTCCATTGTTCTCGGAATTTCGCTGATGTTTAAAAATGCATTGGAACTCTTCCATTCTTCAAGGAAATCCGCTGAAGTTTCAAAATGCTTTGGAACTCTTCCATTGTTCTCGGAATTCCGCTGATATTTAACAATGCTTTGGAACTCTTCCAATGTTCACGGAATTTTGCTGAAGTATAAAAATGCTTTGGAACTCTTCCATTGTTCTCAGAATTCCACTGTAATTTAAAAATTCTTTGGAACTCTTCCATTGTTCTCGGAATTCTACTGAAGTTTAAAAATGTTTGGAGCTCTTCCATTGTTCTCGGAATTCTGCAGAAGTTTAAAAACGCATTGGAACTTTTCCATTGTTCTCGGAATTCTGCTGAAGTTTAAAAATGATTTGGAACTCTTCCATTGTTCTCGGAATTATGCTGAAGTTTAAAAATGCTTTGGAACTCTTCCATTGTTCTCGGTATTCCGCTGATATTTAACAATGCTTTGGAACTCTTCCAATGTTCACGGAATTTCGCTGAAGTTTAAAAATGCTTTGGAACTCTTCCATTGTTCTTGGAATTCCACTGTAATTTAAAAATTCTTTGGAACTCTTCCATTGCTCTCGGAATTCTACTGAAGTTTAAAAATGTTTGGAACTCTTCCATCGTTCTTGGAATTCTGCAGAAGTTTAGAAACGCATTGGAACTTTTCCATTGTTCTCGGAATTCTGCTGAAGTTTAAAAATGCTTTGGAACTCTTCCAATGTTCTCAGAATTCCTCTGATGTTTTACTATGCTTTGGAACTCTTCCTTCGTTCATGGAATTCCGCTGAAGTTTAAAAATGTTTGGAACTCTTCCATTGTTCCCGGAATGCCGCTGAAATTTTACATTGCTTTGGAGCTCATCCATTGTTCTCGTAATTCTGCTGAAGTTTAAAAATGATTCAGAACTCTACTATTTTTCTCAGAATTCTGCTGAAGTTTAAAAATGCTTTAGAGCTCTTCCATTGTTCTCGGAATTACGCTGAAGTTTAAAAACACTTTGAAACTCTTCCATTATTCTCGGAATAATGCTGAAGTTTAAAAATGCTTTGGAACTCTTCCAATGTTCTCGCAATTCTGCTGTAGTTTAAAAATGCTTTGGAACCTTTCCATTGTTCTCGGAACTTCGCTGATGTTTAAAAATGCATTGGAACTCTTCCATTCTTCAAGGAACTCCGCTGAAGTTTCAAAATGCTTTGGAACTCTTCCATTGTTCTCGTTATTCCGCTAATATTTAACAATGCTTTGGAACTCTTCCAATGTTCACAGAATTTTGCTGAAGTTTAAAAATGCTTTGGAACTCTTCCATTGTTCTCGGAATTCCACTGTAATTTAAAAATTCTTTGGAACTCTTCCATTGTTCTCGGAATTCTACTGAAGTTTAAAAATGTTTGGAGCTCTTCCATTGTTCTCGGAATTCTGCAGAAGTTTAAAAACGCATTGGAAGTTTTCCATTGTTCTCGGAATTCTGCTGAAGTTTAAAAATGATTTGGAACTCTTCCATTGTTCTCGGAATTATGCTGAAGTTTAAAAATGCTTTGGAACTCTTCCATTGTTCTCGGTATTCCGCTGATATTTAACAATGCTTTGGAACTCTTCCAATGTTCACGGAATTTCGCTGAAGTTTAAAAATGCTTTGGAACTCTTCCATTGTTCTCGGAATTCCACTGTAATTTAAAAATTCTTTGGAACTCTTCCATTGTTCTCGGTATTCCGCTGATATTTAACAATGCTTTGGAACTCTTCCAATGTTCACGGAATTTCGCTGAAGTTTAAAAATGCTTTGGAACTCTTCCATTGTTCTCGGAATTCCACTGTAATTTAAAAATTCTTTGGAATTCTTCCATTGCTCTCGGAATTCTACTGAAGTTTAAAAATGTTTGGAACTCTTCCATTGTTCTCGGAATTCTGCAGAAGTTTAGAAACGCATTGGAACTTTTCCATTGTTCTCGGAATACTGCTGAAGTTTAAAAATGCTTTGGAACACTTCCAATGTTCTCAGAATTCCTCTGATGTTTTACTATGCTTTGGAACTCTTCCTTCGTTCACGGAATTCCACTGAAGTTTAAAAATGCTTTGGAACTCTTCTATTGTTCTCGGAATTCCGCTGATGTTTAACAATACTTTGAAACTCTTCCATTGTTCTCGGAATTCTGCTGAAGTTTAAAAGTGCTTTGGAAATGTTCCATTGTTCTCGGAATACCGCTGAAATTTAAAAATGCTTTGGAACTATTTCATTGTTCTCAGAATACCAATGAAGTTTAAAAACACTTTGGAACTCTTCCATTGATCAAGGAATTCCGCTGATGTTTAACAATGTTTTGTAACTCTTCCATTGTTCATGGAATAGTTGTGAAGTTTAATAATGCTTTCGAACTCTTCCATTGTTCTCGGAATTCTGCTGAAGTTTAAAAATGCTTTGGAACTCTTCAGTTTTTGTCGGAATTCTGCTGATGTTTAACAATGCTTTGGAACTCATCCATTGTTCCCGGCATTCCGTTGAAGTTCAACAATGCTTTGGAACTTGTCCATTGTTCACGGATATCCTCTGATGTTTAACAAGGCTTTGGAACTCTTCCATTGTTCTCATCATTCCGTTGATGTTTAACAATGCTTTGGAACTTTTCTTTTGTTCACGGAATTCCGCTGAAGTTTAAAAATGCTTTGGAACTCTTCCATTGTTTTTGGAATACCGCTGAAGTTTAAAAATTCTTTGGAACTCTTCCATTCATCTCTGAATTTTGCTGAAGTTTAAAAATGCTTTTGAACTCTTTTATTGTTCTCAGAATTCCGCTGATGTTTAACAATGCTTTGGAACTCTTCCATTGTTCTCAGAATTCCGCTGATGTTTAACAAAGCTTTGGAACTCTTCCATTGTTCTCGGAATTCTGCTGAAGTTTAAAAATGCTTTGGAAAACTTCCATTGTTCTTGAAATTACTCTGATGTTTAACAATGCTTTGGAATTCTTCCATTGTTCACGGAATTCCGGTGAAGTTTAAAAATGCTTTGGAACTCTTCCATTGTTCTCAGAATTCCGTTGATATTTATCAATGCTTTGGAATTCTTCCATTGTTCACGGAATTCCGCTGAACTTTAACAATGCTTTGGAACTCTTCCATTGTTCTCAGAATTCCGCTGATGTTTAACAAAGCTTTGGAACTCTTCCATTGTTCTCGGAATTCTGCTGAAGTTTAAAAATGCTTTGGAAAACTTCCATTGTTCTTGAAATTACTCTGATGTTTAACAATGCTTAGGAACTCTTCGATAGTTCACGGAATTTCGCTAAAGTATAAAAATGCTTTGGAACTCTTCCATTCTTTAAGGAATTCCGCTGAAGTTTAAAAATGTTTGGAACTCTTCCATTGCTTTTGGAATACCGCTGAAGTTTAAAAATGCTTTGGAACTCTTCCATTGTTCTCGGAATTCTGCTGAAGTTTAAAAATGCTTTGGAACTCTTTTATTGTTCTCAGAATTCCGCTGAAGTTTAAAAATGCTTTGGAACTCTTCCATTGTTCTCATAATTCCGCTGAAGTTTAAAATTGCTTTGGAACTCTTCTATTGTTCTCGGAATTCCGCTGATTTTTAACAATGCTTTGGAACTCTTCCATTATTCTCGGAATTCCGCTGATGTTTAACAAAGCTTTGCAACTCTTCCATTGTTCTCGGAATTCTGCTGAAGTTTAAAAATGCTTTGGAAAACTTCCATTGTTCTTGGAATTCTGCTGATGTTTAACAATGCTTTGGAATTCTTCCATTTTTCACAGAATTCCGCTGAAGTTTAAAAATGCTTTGGAACTCTTCCATTGTTCTCAGAATTCCGCTGATATTTATCAATGCTTTGGAACTCTTCCATACTTCACGGAATTTCGCCGAAGTATAAAAATGCTTTGGAAGTCTTCCATTGTTTTTGGTATTCCGCTGAAGTTTAACAATGCTTTGGAACTCTTCCATTGTTCTCAGAATTCCGCTGAAGTTTAAAACTGCTTTGGAACTCTTCCATTATTCTCGGAATTCCACTGAAGTTTAAAAATGCTTTGGAACACTTCCAATGTTCTCGGAATTCTGCTGAAGTTTAAAAATGCTTTGGAACTCTTCCATTATTCTCAGAATTCCGCTGAAGTTTAGCAATGCTTTGGAACTCTTCCATTGTTCTCGCAATTCTGCTGAAGGTTGAAAATGCTTTGGAACTCTTCCATTGTTCTTGGAATTCTGCTGAAGTTCAAAAACGCTTTGGAACTCTTCCATTGTTCTCGGATTTCTGCTGAAGTTTAAAAATGCTTTGGAACTCTTCCATTGTTCATGGAATCATGCTGAAGTTTAAAACTGCTTTGGAACTCTTCATATGTTCTCAGAATTCCTCTGATGTTTAACAATGCATTGGAACTCTTCCATTGTTCACGGAATTAGGCTGAAGTTTAAAAATGCTTTGGAACTCTTCTATTGTTCTCGGAATTCCGCTCATGTTTAACAATACTTTGGAACTCTTCCATTGTTCTCGGAAATACCCCTACGTTTAAAAATGCTATGGAACTCTTCCATTTTTTTTCGGAAATCTGCTGAAGTTTAACAATGCTTTGGAACTATTCCATTGTTCTCAGAATTCCGATGAAGTTTAAAACTGCTTTGGAACTCTTCCATTATTCTCGGAATTCCACTGAAGTTAAAAAATGCTTTGGAACTCTTCCATTGTTCTTTGAATTCCGCTGATGTTTAACAATGCTTTGGAACACTTCCATTTTTCAGGGAATTCCGCTGAAGTTTAAAAATGTTTTGGAACTCTTCCATTGTTCTCAGAATTCTGCTGATGTTTATCAATGCTTTGGAACTCTTCCATTGTTCTCAGAATTATGCTTAAGTTTTAAAATTCTTTTGAACTCTTCCATTGTTCTCGGAATTCCGCTGATGTTTAACAACGCTTTGGAACTCTTCCATTGTTCCCGGCATTCCGTTGATGTTTAACAATGCTTTGGAACTCATCCATTGTTATCAGAATTCCGCTGATGTTTGGCAATGCTTTGGAACTCTTCCATTGTTCACGGAATTCCTCTGAAGTTTAAAAATGCTCTGGAACTCTTACATTGTTCTCGGAATTCCGCTGAAGTTTAAAAACACTTTGAAACTCTTCCATTATTCTCGGAATAACACTGACGTTTAAAAATGCTTTGGAACTCTTCCATTGTTCTCGGAATTCTGCAGAAGTTTAAAAACGCTTTGGAACATTTCCATTGTTTTCGGAATTCTTCTGAAGTTTAAAAATGCTTTGGAACTCTTCCATTGTTCTCGGAATTATGCTGAAGTTTAAAAATGCTTTGGAACTCTTCCAATGTTCTCAGAATTCCTCTGATGTTTAACTATGCTTTGGAACTCTTCTTTGTTCATGGAATTCCGCTGTAGTTTAAAAATGATTTGGAACTTTTATATTGTTCTTGGAATTCCGCTGATGTTTAACAATACTTTGAAACTCTTCCATTGTTCTCGGAATTCCCCCTAAGTTAAAAAATGCTTTGAAACTCTTCGATTGTTCTCGGATTTCCCCCTAAGTTAAAAAATGCTTTGGAACTCTTCCATTGTTCTCGGAATTCCGCTGATGTTTAACAATGCTTTGGAACTCTTCCATTTTTCAGGGAATTCCGCTGAAGTTTAAAAATGTTTTGGAACTCTTCCATTGTTCTCAGAATTCTGCTGATGTTTATCAATGCTTTGGAACTCTTCCATTGTTCTCAGAATTATGCTTAAGTTTTAAAATTCTTTTTAACTCTTCCATTGTTCTCGGAATTTCGCTGATGATTAACAACGCTTTGGAACTCTTCCATTGTTCCCGGCATTCCGTTGATGTTTAACAATGCTTTGGAACTTTTCCATTGTTCATGGAATTCCATTGATGTTTAACAATGCTTTGGAACTTTTCCATTGTTCACGGAATTCCGCTGAGGTTTAAAAATGTTTTGGAACTCTTCCATTGTTCTCGGAATTCTACTTATGTTTAACAATGCTTTGGAACTCATCCATTGTTCTCGGAATTCCACTGATGTTTGGCATTGCTTTGGAACTCTTCCATTGTTCACGGAATTCCTCTGAAGTTTAAAAATGCTCTGGAACTCTTACATTGTTCTCGGAATTCCGCTGAAGTTTAAAAACACTTTGAAACTCTTCCATTATTCTCGGAATAACGCTGACGTTTAAAAATGCTTTGGAACTCTTCCATTGTTCTCGGAATTCTGCAGAAGTTTAAAAACGCTTTGGAACATTTCCATTGTTTTCGGAATTCTTCTGAAGTTTAAAAATGCTTTGGAACTCTTCCATTGTTCTCGGAATTATGCTGAAGTTTAAAAATGCTTTGGAACTCTTCCAATGTTCTCAGAATTCCTCTGATGTTTAACTATGCTTTGGAACTCTTCTTTGTTCATGGAATTCCGCTGTAGTTTAAAAATGATTTGGAACTTTTATATTGTTCTTGGAATTCCGCTGATGTTTAACAATACTTTGAAACTCTTCCATTGTTCTCGGAATTCCCCCTAAGTTAAAAAATGCTTTGAAACTCTTCGATTGTTCTCGGATTTCCCCCTAAGTTAAAAAATGCTTTGGAACTCTTCCATTGTTCTCGGAATTCCGCTGATGTTTAACAATGCTTTGGAACTCTTCCATTTTTCAGGGAATTCCGCTGAAGTTTAAAAATGTTTTGGAACTCTTCCATTGTTCTCAGAATTCTGCTGATGTTTATCAATGCTTTGGAACTCTTCCATTGTTCTCAGAATTATGCTTAAGTTTTAAAATTCTTTTTAACTCTTCCATGTTCTCGGAATTTCGCTGATGATTAACAACGCTTTGGAACTCTTCCATTGTTCCCGGCATTCCGTTGATGTTTAACAATGCTTTGGAACTTTTCCATTGTTCATGGAATTCCATTGATGTTTAACAATGCTTTGGAACTTTTCCATTGTTCACGGAATTCCGCTGAGGTTTAAAAATGTTTTGGAACTCTTCCATTGTTCTCGGAATTCTACTTATGTTTAACAATGCTTTGGAACTCATCCATTGTTCTCGGAATTCCACTGATGTTTGGCATTGCTTTGGAACTCTTCCATTGTTCACGGAATTCCTCTGAAGTTTAAAAATGCTCTGGAACTCTTCCATTGTTCCCGTAATTCCGCTGAAATTTAACATTGCTTTGGAGCTCTTCCATTGTTCTCGTAATTCTGCTGAAGTTTAAAAATGATTCGGAACTCTTCTATTGTTCTCAGAATTCCGCTGAATTTTTTAAAAATTCTTTGGAACTCTTCCATTGTTCTCGGAATTCCGCTGAAGTTTAAAAACACTTTGAAACTCTTCCATTATTCTCGGAATAAGGCTGACGTTTAAAAATGCTTTGGAACTCTTCCATTGTTCTCGTAATTATGCTGAAGTTTAAAAATGCTTTGGAACTCTTCCAATGTTCTCAGAATTCCTCTGATGTTTAACTATGCTTTGGAACTCTTCCTTTGTTCATGGAATTCCACTGTAGTTTAAAAATGCTTTGGAACTCTTCTATTGTTCTTGGAATTCCGCTGATGTTTAACAATACTTTGAAACTCTTCCATTGTTCTCGGAATTCCCCCTAAGTTTAAAAATGCTTTGAAACTCTTCCATTGTTCTCGGAAATCTGCTGAAGATTAAAAAATCTTTGGAACTCTTCTATTTTTCTCGGAATTCCGCTGATGTTTAACAATGGTTTGGAACTATTTCATTGTTCTCAGAATACTACTGAAGTTTAAAATCGCTTTGGAACTCTTCCATTGTTCAAGTAATTCCGCTGATGTTTAACAATGTTTGGAACTCTTCCATTGTTCACGCAATACTTCTGAAGTTTAATAATGCTTTGGAACTCTTCCATTGTTCGCGGAATTCTGCTGAAGTTTAAAAATGCTTTGGAACTCTTCAGTTTTTGTCGGAATACTGATGAAGTTTAAAAATGCTTTGAAACTCTTCCATTGTTCTCGGAATTCCGCTGATGTTTAACAATGCTTTGGAACTCTTCCGTTGTTCACGGAATTAGGCTGAAGTTTAAAAATGCTTTGGAACTCATCCATTGTTCTCAGAATACCGCTGAAGTTTAGCAATGCTTTGGAACTCTTCCATTGTTCTCGGAATTCTGCTGAAGGTTAAAAATGCTTTGGAACTCTTCCATTGTTCTTGGAATTCTGCTGAAGTTCAAAAACGCTTTGGAACTCTTCCATTGTTCTCGGATTTCTTCTGAAGTTTAAAAATGCTTTGGAACTCTTCCATTGTTCATGGAATCATGCTGAAGTTTAAAACTGCTTTGGAACTCTTCATATGTTCTCAGAATTCCTCTGATGTTTAAAAATGCTTTGGAACTCTTCCATTGTTCACGGAATTAGGCTGAAGTTTAAAAATGCTTTGGAACTCTTCTATTGTTCTCGGAATTCCGCTGATGTTTAACAATACTTTGGAACTCTTCCATTGTTCTCGGAAATACCCCTACGTTTGAAAATGCTATGTAACTCTTCCATTTTTTTTCGGAAATCTGCTGAAGTTTAATAATGCTTTGGAACTATTCCATTGTTCTCAGAATTCCGATGAAGTTTAAAACTGCTTTGGAACTGTTCCATTATTCTCGGAATTCCACTGAAGTTAAAAAATGCTTTGGAACTCTTCCATTGTTCTTTGAATTCCACTGATGTTTAACAATGCTTTGGAACTCTTCCATTTTTCAGGGAATTCCGCTAAAGTTTAAAAATGTTTTGGAACTCTTCCATTATTCTCAGAATTCCGCTGATGTTTATCAATGCTTTGGAACTCTTCCATTGTTCTCAGAATTATGCTTAAGTTTTAAAATTCTTTGGAACTCTTCCATTGTTCTCGGAATTCTGCTTATGTTTAACAACGCTTTGGAACTCTTCCATTGTTCACGGAATTCCATTGATGTTTAACAATGCTTTGGAACTCTTCCATTGTTCACGGAATTCCTCTGAAGCTTAAAAATGCTCTGGAACTCTTCCATTGTTCCCGGAATTCCGCTGAAGTTTAACATTGCTTTGGAGCTCTTCCATTGTTCTCGTAATTCTGCTGAAGTTTAAAAATGATTCGGAACTCTTCTATTGTTCTCAGAATTCCGCTGAATTTTTTAAAAATGCTTTGGAACTCTTCCATTGTTCTCGGAATTCCGCTGAAGTTTAAAAACACTTTGAAACTCTTCCATTATTCTCGGAATAACGCTGACGTTTAAAAATGCTTTGGAACTCTTCCATTGTTCTCGGAATTCTGCTGAAGTTTAAAAATGCTTTGGAACTCTTCCATTGTTCTCGGAATTATGCTGAAGTTTAAAAATGCTTTGGAACTCTTCCAATGTTCTCAGAATTCCTCTGATGTTTAACTATGCTTTGGAACTCTTCCTTTGTTCATGGAATTCCGCTGTAGTTTAAAAATGCTTTGGAACTCTTCTATTGTTCTTGGAATTCCGCTGATGTTTAACAATACTTTGAAACTCTTACATTGTTCTCGGAATTCCCCCTAAGTTAAAAAATGCTTTGGAACTCTTCCATTGTTCTCGGAATTCCGCTGATGTTTAACAATGCTTTGGAACTCTTCCATTTTTCTGGGAATTCCGCTGAAGTTTAAAAATGTTTTGAAACTCTTCCATTGTTCTCAGAATTCTGCTGATGTTTATCAATGCTTTGGAACTCTTCCATTGTTCTCAGAATTATGCTTAAGTTTTAAAATTCTTTGGAACTCTTCCATTGTTCTCAGAATTCCGCTGATGTTTAACAACGCTTTGGAACTCTTCCATTGTTCCCGGCATTCCGTTGATGTTTAACAATGCTTTGGAGCTTTTCCATTGTTCACGGAATTCCATTGATGTTTAACAATGCTTTGGAACTTTTCCATTGTTCATGGAATTCCGCTGAGGTTTAAAAATGTTTTGGAACTCTTCCATTGTTCTCGGAATTCTGCTTATGTTTAACAATGCTTTGGAACTCATCCATTGTTCTCGGAATTCCGCTGATGTTTGGCAATGCTTTGGAACTCTTCCATTGTTCACGGAATTCCTCTGAAGTTTAAAAATGCTCTGGAACTCTTCCATTGTTCCCGTAATTCCGCTGAAATTTAACATTGCTTTGGAGCTCTTCCATTGTTCTCGTAATTCTGCTGAAGTTTAAAAATGATTCGGAACTCTTCTATTGTTCTCAGAATTCCGCTGAATTTTTTAAAAATGCTTTGGAACTCTTCCATTGTTCTCGGAATTCCGCTGAAGTTTAAAAACACTTTGAAACTCTTCCGTTATTCTCAGATGAACGCTGACGTTTAAAAATGCTTTGGAACTCTTCCATTGTTCTCGGAATTCTGCAGAAGTTTAAAAACGCTTTGGAACATTTCCATTGTTCTCGGAATTCTGCTGAAGTTTAAAAATGCTTTGGAACTCTTCCATTGTTCTCGGAATTATGCTGAAGTTTAAAAATGCTTTGGAACTCTTCCAATGTTCTCAGAATTCCTCTGATGTTTAACTATGCTTTGGAACTCTTCCTTTGTTCATGGAATTCCACTGTAGTTTAAAAATGCTTTGGAACTCTTCAATTGTTCTTGGAATTCCGCTGATGTTTAACAATACTTTGAAACTCTTCCATTGTTCTCGGAATTCCCACTAAGTTTAAAAATGCTTTGAAACTCTTCCATTGTTCTCGGAAATCTGCTGAAGATTAAAAAATCTTTGGAACTCTTCTATTGTTCTCGGAATTCCGCTGATGTTTAACAATGCTTTGGAACTATTTCATTGTTCTCAGAATACTACTGAAGTTTAAAAACGCTTTGGAACTCTTCCATTGTTCAAGGAATTCCGCTGATGTTTAACAATGTTTGGAACTCTTCCATTGTTCACGCAATACTTCTGAAGTTTAATAATGCTTTTTTACTCTTCCATTGTTCTCGGAATTCTGCTGAAGTTTAAAAATGCTTTGGAACTCTTCAGTTTTTGTCGGAATTCTGATGAAGTTTAAAAATGCTTTGAAACTCTTCCATTGTTCTCGGAATTCCGCTGATGTTTAACAATGCTTTGTAACTCTTCCATTGTTCACGGAATTATGCTGAAGTTTAAAAATGCTTTGGAACTCTTCCATTGTTCTCAGAATACCGCTGAAGTTTAGCAATGCTTTGGAACTCTTCCATTGTTCTCGGAATTCTGCTGAAGGTTAAAAATGCTTTGGAACTCTTCCATTGTTCTTGGAATTCTGCTGAAGTTCAAAAACGCTTTGGAACTCTTCCATTGTTCTCGGATTTCTGCTGAAGTTTAAAAATGCTTTGGAACTCTTCCATTGTTCATGGAATCATGCTGAAGTTTAAAACTGCTTTGGAACTCTTCATATGTTCTCAGAATTCCTCTGATGTTTAAAAATGCTTTGGAACTCTTCCATTGTTCACGGAATTAGGCTGAAGTTTAAAAATGCTTTGGAACTCTTCTATTGTTCTCGGAATTCCGGTGATGTTTAACAATACTTTGGAACTCTTCCATTGTTCTCGGAAATACCCCTACGTTTAAAAATGCTATGGAACTCTTCCATTATTCTCAGCATTCCACTGAAGTTAAAAAATGCTTTGGAACTCTTCCATTGTTCTTTGAATTCCGCTGATGTTTAACAATGCTTTGGAACTCTTCCATTTTTCAGGGAATTCCGCTGAAGTTTAAAAATGTTTTGGAACTCTTCCATTGTTCTCAGAATTCTGCTGATGTTTATAAATGCTTTGGAACTCTTCCATTGTTCTCAGAATTATGCTTAAGTTTTAAAATTCTTTGGAACTCTTCCATTGTTCTCTGAATTCCGCTGATGTTTAACAATCCTTTGGAACTCTTCCATTGTTCCCGGCATTCCGTTGATGTTTAACAATGCTTTGAAACGTTTCCATTGTTCACGGAATTCCATTGATGTTTAACAATGCTTTGGAACTTTTCCATTGTTCACGGAATTCCGCTGAGGTTTAAAAATGTTTTGGAACTCTTCCATTGTTCTCGGAATTCTGCTTATGTTTAACAATGCTTTGGAACTCATCCATTGTTCTCGGAATTCCGCTGATGTTTGGCAATGCTTTGGAACTCTTCCATTGTTCACGGAATTCCTCTGAAGTTTAAAAATGCTCTGGAACTCTTCCATTGTTCCCGGAATTCCGCTGAAGTTTAACATTGCTTTGGAGCTCTTCCATTGTTCTCGTATTTCTGCTGAAGTTTAAAAATGATTCGGAACTCTTCTATTGTTCTCAGAATTCCGCTGAATTTTTTAAAAATGCTTTGGAACTCTTCCATTGTTCTCGGAATTCCGCTGAAGTTTAAATACACTTTGAAACTCTTCCATTATTCTCGAAATAACGCTGACGTTTAAAAATGCTTTGGAACTCTTCCATTGTTCTCGGAATTCTGCAGAAGTTTAAAAACGCTTTGGAACATTTCCATTGTTCTCGGAATTCTGCTGAAGTTTAAAAATGCTTTGGAACTCTTCCAATGTTCTCAGAATTCCTCTGATGTTTAACTATGCTTTGGAACTCTTCCTTTGTTCATAGAATTCCGCTGTAGTTTAAAAATGATTTGGAACTCTTCTATTGTTCTTGGAATTCCGCTGACGTTTAACAATACTTTGAAACTCTTCCATTGTTCTCGGAATTCCCCCTAAGTTAAAAAATGCTTTGGAACTCTTATATTGTTCTCGGAATTCCGCTGATGTTTAACAATGCTTTGGAACTCTTCCATTTTTCAGGGAATTCCTCTGAAGTTTAAAAATGTTTTGGAACTCTTCCATTGTTCTCAGAATTCTGCTGAAGTTTAAAAATGCTTTGGAACTCTTCCATTGTTCTCAGAATTATGCTTAAGTTTTAAAATTCTTTGGAACTCTTCCAATGTTCTCAGAATTCCTCTGATGTTTCACTATGCTTTGGAACTCTTCCTTTGTTCATGGAATGCCACTGTAGTTTAAAAATGCTTTGGAACTCTTCTATTGTTCTTGGAATTCCGCTGATGTTTAACAATACTTTGAAACTCTTCCATTGTTCTCGGAATTCCCCCTAAGTTTAAAAATGCTTTGAAACTCTTCCATTGTTCTCGGAAATCTGTTGAAGATTAAAAAATCTTTGGAACTCTTCTATTGTTCTCGGAATTCCGCTGATGTTTAACAATGCTTTGGAACTATTTCATTGTTCTCAGAATACTACTGAAGTTTAAAAACGCTTTGGAACTCTTCCATTGTTCAAGGAATTCCGCTGATGTTTAACAATGTTTGGAACTCTTCCATTGTTCACGCAATACTTCTGAAGTTTAATAATGCTTTGGAACTCTTCCATTGTTCTCGGAATTCTGCTGAAGTTTAAAAATGCTTTGGAACTCTTCAGTTTTTGTCGGAATTCTGATGAAGTTTAAAAATGCTTTGAAACTCTTCCATTGATCTCGGAATTCCGCTGATGTTTAACAATGCTTTGGAACTCTTCCATTGTTCACGGAATTAGGCTGAAGTTTAAAAATGCTTTGGAACTCTTCTATTGTTCTCGGAATTCCGCTGATGTTTAACAATACTTGGGAACTCTTCCATTGTTCTCAAAAATCCCCCTAAGTTTAAAAATGCTTTGGAACTCTTCCATTGTTCTCGGAAATCCGCTGAAGTTTAACAATGCTTTGGAACTCTTCCATTGTTCTCGGAAATCCGCTGAAGTTTAACAATGCTTTGGAACTCTTACATTATTCTCGGAATTCTAATGAAGTTTAAAAATGCTTTGGAACTCTTCCATTGTTCTCGGAAATCCGCTGATGTTTAACAATGCTTTGGAACTCTTCCATTGTTCACAGAATACAGCTGACGTTTAATAATGCTTTGGAACTCTTCCATTGTTCTTGGAATTCTGCTGATATTTAACAATGCTTTGGAACTCTTCCAATGTTCACGGAATTTCGCTGAAGTTTAAAAATGCTTTGGAACTCTTCCATTGTTCACGGCATTCCATTGATGTTTAACAATGCTTTGGAACTTTTCCATTGTTCTCGGCATTCTGTTGATGTTTAACAACTCTTTGGAACTCTTCCATTGTTCTCGGCATTGCGTTGATGTTTAACAATGCTTTGGAACTTTTCCATTGTTCACGGAATTCCGCTGAAGTTTATAAATGTTTTGGAACTCTTCCATTGTTCTCGGAATTCTACTTATGTTTAACAATGTTTTGGAACTCATCCATTGTTCTCAAAATTCCGCTGATGTTTAACAATGCTTTGGAACTCTTCCATTGTTCACGGAATTCCTCTGAAGTTTAAAAATGCTTTGGAACTCTTCCATTGTTCCCGGAATTCCGCTGAAGTTTAACATTGCTTTGGAGCTCTTCCATTGTTCTCGGAATTCTGCTGAAGTCTTAAAATGATTCGGAACTCTTCTATTGTTCTCAGAATTCCGCTGAAGTTTAAAATTGCTTTGGATCTCTTACATTGTTATCGGAATTCTGCTGAAGTTTAAAAACACTTTGAAACTCTTCCATTGTTCTTGGAATTCCACTGTAATTTAAAAATTCTTTGGAACTCTTCCATTATTCTCGGAATTGCACTGAAGTTAAAAAATGCTTTGGAACTCTTCCAATGTTCTCGGAATTCTGCTGAAGCTTATAAATGCTTTGGAACTCTTCCATTATTCTCGGAATTCCGCTGATGTTTAATAATGCTTTGGAACTCTTCCATTTTTCAGAGAATTCCGCTGAAGTTTAAAAATGTTTTGGAACTCTTCCATTGTTCTCAGAATTCCGATGATGTTTAACAATGCTTTGGAACTCTTCCATTGTTCTCAGAATTATGCTTAAGTTTTAAAATGCTTTGGAACTCTTCCATTGTTCTCGGAATTTCGCTGATGTTTACCAACGCTTTGGAACTCTTCCATTGTTCTCAGAATTCCGCTGATGTTTAACAATGCTTTGGAACTCTTCCATTGTTCTCAGAATTATGCTTAAGTTTTAAAATGCTTTGGAACTCTTCCATTGTTCTCGGAATTTCGCTGATGTTTACCAACGCTTTGGAACTCTTCCATTGTTCTTGGAATTCCACTGTAATTTAAAAAATTTTTTGGAACTCTTCCATTGTTCTCGGATTTCCACTGAAGTTTAATAATGTTTGGAAAACTTCCATTGTTCTCGGAATTCTGCTGAAGTTTAAAAATGCTTTGGAACTCTTCCAATGTTCTCAGAATTCCTCTGATATTTAACTATGCTTTGGAACTCTTCCATTGTTCATGGAATTCCGCTGAAGTTCAAAAATGCTTTGGAACTCTTCCATTGTTCTCGGAATTCTGCTGATGTTTAACAATGCTTTGGATCTCTTCCGTTGTTCACGGAATTAGGCTGAAGTTTAAAAATGCTTTGGAACTCTTCTATTGTTCTCGGAATTACGCTGATGTTTAACAATACTTTGGAACTCTTCCATTGTTCTCAGAAATCCCCCTAAGTTTAAAAATGCTTTGGAACTCTTACATTGTCCTCGGAAATCCGCTGAAGTTTAACACTGCTTTGGAACTCTTCCATTGTTCTCGGAAATCCGCTGAAGTTTAAAAATGCTTGGGAACTCTTCCATTGTTCTCGGAATTCTACTGAAGTTTAAAAACGCTTTATAACTCTTCCATTGTTCTTGGAAATGAGCTGATGTTTAACAATGCTTTGGAACTCTTCCCTTCTTCACAGAATACAGCTGAAGTTTAAAAATGCTTTGGAACTCTTCCATTGTTCTCGGAATTCCACTGATGTTTAACATTGCTTTGGAACTCTTCCATTTTTCAGGGAATTCCGCTGAAGTTTAAAAACGTTTTGGAACTCTTCCATTTTTCTCAGAATTCTGCTGATGTTTAACAATGCTTTGGAACTCTTCCATTGTTCTCAGAATTATGATTAAGTTTTAAAATTCTTTGGAACTCTTCCATTGTTCTCGGAATTCTGCTGATGTTAAACAACGCATTGGAACTCTTCCATTGTTCTCGGCATTCCATTGATGTTTAACAATGCTTTGGAACTTTTCCATAGTTCACGGAATTCCAAAGAAGTTTAAAAATGCTTTAGAACTCTTCCATTGTTCTCGGAATTCCGCTGAAGTTTAAAAACACTTTGAAACTCTTCCATTATTCTCGTAATAACGCTGAAGTTTAAAAATGCTTTGGAACTCTTCCATTGTTCTCGCAATTCTCCTGTAGTTTAAAAATGCTTTGGAACTGTGCCATTGTTCTCGGAATTCCGCTGATGTTTAAAAATGCATTGGAACTCTTCCATTCTTCACGGAACTCCGCTGAAGATTAAAAATGCTTTGGAACTCTTCCATTGTTCTCGGAATTCCGCTGATATTTAACAATGCTTTGGAACTCTTCCAATGTTCACGGAATTTCGCCGAAGTTTAAAAATGCTTTGGAACTCTTCCATTGAACTCGGAATTCCACTGTAGTTTAAAAATTCTTTGGAACTCTTGCATTGTTCTCGGAATTCCACTGAAGTTTAATAATGTTTGGAACTCTTCCATTGTTCTCGGATTTCCGCTGATGTTTAACAATGCTTTGGAACTCTTCCGTTGTTCACGGAATTAGGCTGAAGTTTAAAAATGGTTTGCAACTCTTCCATTGTTCTCGGAATTACGCTGATGTTTAAGAATACTTTGGAACTCTTCCATTGTTCTCAGAAATCCCCCTAAGTTTAAAAATGCTTTGGAACTCTTCCATTGTCCTCGGAAATCCGCTGAAGTTTAACACTGCTTTGGAACTCTTCCATTGTTCTCGGAAATCCGCTGAAGTTTAAAAATTCTTTGTAACTCTTCCATTGTTCTCGGAATTCTACTGAAGTTTAAAAACGCTTTATAACTCTTCCATTGTTCTTGGAAATGAGCTGATGTTTAACAATGCTTTGGAACTCTTCCATTCTTCACAGAATACAGCTGAAGTTTAAAAATGCTTTGGAGCTCCTCCATTGTTCTCGGAATTCCACTGATGTTTAACATTGCTTTGGAACACTTCCATTTTTCAGGGAATTCCGCTGAAGTTTAAAAACGTTTTGGAACTCTTCCATTTTTCTCAGAATTCTGCTGATGTTTAACAATGCTTTGGAACTCTTCCATTGTTCTCAGAATTATGATTAAGTTTTAAAATGCTTTGGAACTCTTCCATTGTTCTCGGAATTCTGCTGATGTTAAACAACGCTTTGGAACTCTTCCATTGTTCTCGGCATTCCATTGATGTTTAACAATGCTTTGGAGCTTTTCCATAGTTCACGGAATTCCAAAGAAGTTTAAAAATGCTTTGGAACTCTTCCATTGTTCTCGGAATTCCGCTGAAGTTTAAAAACACTTTGAAACTCTTCCATTATTCTCGGAATAACGCTGAAGTTTAAAAATGCTTTGGAACTCTTCCATTGTTCTCGCAATTCTCCTGTAGTTTAAAAATGCATTGGAACTCTTCCATTCTTCACGGAACTCCGCTGAAGATTAAAAATGCTTTGGAACTCTTCCATTGTTCTTGGAATTCCGCTGATATTTAACAATGCTTTGGAACTCTTCCAATGTTCACGGAATTTCGCCGAAGTTTAAAAATGCTTTGGAACTCTTCTATTGAACTCGGAATTCCACTGTAGTTTAAAAATTCTTTGGAACTCTTGCATTGTTCTCGGAATTCCACTGAAGTTTAATAATGTTTGGAACCCTTCCATTGTTCTCGGAATTCTGCAGAAGTTTAAAAATGCTTTGGAACTTTTCCATTGTTCTCGGAATTCTGCTGAAGTTTAAAAATGTTTTGGAACTCTTCCATTGCTCTCGGAATTCCGCTGATGTTTAACAATGCTTTGGAACTCTTCCAATGTTCTCAGAATTCCTTTGATGTTTAACTATGCTTTGGAACTCTTCCATTGTTCCCGGAATTCCGCTGAAGTTTAACATTGCTTTGGAGCTCTTCCATTGTTCTCGTAATTCTGCTGAAGTTTAAAAATGATTCGGAACTCTTCCAATGTTCTCAGAATTCCGCTGATATTTAGCAATGCTTTGGAACTCTTCCAATGTTCACGTAATTTTGCTGAAGTTTAAAAATGCTTTGGAACTCTTCCATTGTTCTCGGAATTCCACTGAAGTTTAACCATGCTTTGGTACTCTTCCATTGTTCTCGGAATTCCACTGTAATTTAAAAATTCTTTGGAACTCTTCCATTGTTCTTGGAATTCCACTGTAATTTAAAAAATTCTTTGGAACTCTTCCATTGTTCTCGGATTTCCACTGAAGTTTAATAATGTTTGGAACTCATCCATTGTTCTCGGAATTCTGCTGAAGTTTAAAAATGCTTTGGAACTCTTCCAATGTTCTCAGAATTACTCTGATATTTAACTATGCTTTGGTACTCTTCCATTGTTCATGGAATTTCGCTGAAGTTGAAAAATGCTTTGGAACTCTTCCATTGTTCTCGGAATTCCGCTGATGTTTAACAATGCTTTGGATCTCTTCCGTTGTTCACGGAATTAGGCTGAAGTTTAAAAATGCTTTGGAACTCTTCTATTGTTCTTGGAATTCCGCTGATGTTTAACAATACTTTGGAACTCTTCCATTGTTCTCAGAAATCCCCCTAAGTTTAAAAATGCTTTGGAACTCTTCCATTGTCCTCGGAAATCCGCTGAAGTTTAACACTGCTTTGGACCTCTTCCATTGTTCTCGGAAATCCGCTGAAGTTTAAAAATGCTTTGGAACTCTTCCATTGTTCTTGGAATTCTACTGTAGTTTAAAAATGCTTTGGAACTCATCCATTGTTCTCGGAAATCCGCTGATGTTTAAAAATGCATTGGAACTCTTCGATTCTTCACGGAACTCCGCTGAAGATTAAAAAAGCTTTGGAACTCTTCCATTGTTCTCGGAATTCCGCTGATATTTAACAATGCTTTGGAACTCTTCCAATGTTCACGGAATTTCGCTGAAGTTTAAAAATGCTTTGTAACTCTTCCATTGAACTCGGAATTCCACTGTAGTTTAAAAATTCTTTGGAACTCTTGCATTGTTCTCGGAATTCCACTGAAGTTTAATAATGTTTGGAACTCTTCCATTGTTCTCGGAATTCTGCAGAAGTTTAAAAACGCTTTGGAGCATTTCAATTGTTCTCAGAATTCTGCTGAAGTTTAAAAATGTTTTTTAACTCTACCATTGTTCTCGGAATTCCGCTGATGTTTAACAATGCTTTGGAACTCTTCCAATGTTCTCAGAATTCCTCTGATGTTTAACTATGCTTTGGAACTCTTCCATTGCTCCCGGAATTCCGCTGAAGTTTAACATTGCTTTGGAGCTCTTCCATTGTTCTCGTAATTCTGCTGAAGTTTAAAAATGATTCGGAACTCTTCTGTTGTTCTCAGAATTCCGCTGAATTTTAAAAATGCTTTGGAACTCTTCCATTGCTCTCGGAATTCTGCTGAAGTTTAAAAACACTTTGAAACTCTTCCATTATTCTCAGAATAACGATGAAGTTTAAAAATGCTTTGGATCTCTTTCATTGTTCTCGTAATTCTGCTGTAGTTTAAAAATGCTTTGGAACTCTTCCATTGTTCTCAGAATTCCGCTGATGTTTAAAAATGCATTAAAACTCTTCCATTCTTCACGGAACTCCGCTGAAGTTTAAAAATGCTTTGGAACATTTCCATTGTTCTCGGAATTCCACTGTAACTTAAAAATTCTTTGGAAATATTCCATTGTTCTCGGAATTCCACTGAAGTTTAATAATGTTTGGAACTCTTCCATTCTTCTCGGAATTATGCTGAAGTTTAAAAACGCTTTGGAACTTTTCCATTGTTCTCAAAATTCTGCTGTAGTTTAAAAATGCTTTGGAACTCTTCTATTGTTCTCGGAATTCCGCTGATGTTTAACAATACTTTGGAACTCTTCCATTGTTCTCAAAAATCCCCCTAAGTTTAAAAATGCTTTGGAACTCTTCTATTGTTCTCGGAAATACTCTGATGTTTAACTATGCTTTGGAACTCTTCCATTGTTCACAGAATACAGCTGAAGTTTAATAATGCCTTGGTACTATTCCATTGTTCTCAGAAATCCGCCGAAGTTAAAAAATGCTTTGGAACTCTTCCATTGTTCTCTGAATTCTGATGAAGTTTAAAACTGCTTTGGAACTCTTCCATTATTCTCAGAATTCCACTGAAGTTAAAAAATGCTTTGGAACTCTTCCAATGTTCTCGGAATTCTGCTGAAGTTTAAAAATGATTTGGATCTCTTCCATTGTTCTCTGAATTCTGATGATGTTAAACAACGCTTTGGAACTCTTCCATTGTTCTCGGCATTCCATTGATGTTTAACAATGCTTTGGAACTTTTCCATAGTTCACGGAATTAGGCTGAAGTTTAAAAATGCTTTGGAACTCTTCTATTGTTCTCGGAATTCCGCTGATGTTTAACAATACTTTGGAACTCTTCCATTGTTCTCAGAAATCCCCCTAAGTTTAAAAATGCTTTGGAACTCTTCCATTGTCCTCGGAAATCCGCTGAAGTTTAACACTGCTTTGGACCTCTTCCATTGTTCTCGGAAATCCGCTGAAGTTTAAAAATGCTTTGGAACTCTTCCATTGTTCTTGGAATTCTACTGTAGTTTAAAAATGCATTGGAACTCTGCCATTGTTCTCGGAATTCCGCTGATGTTTAAAAATGCATTGGAACTCTTCCATTCTTCACGGAACTCTGCTGAAGATTAAAAATGCTTTGGAACTCTTCCATTGTTCTCGGAATTCCGCTGATATTTAACAATGCTTTGGAACTTTTCCAATGTTCACGGAATTTCGCTGAAGTTTAAAAATGCTTTGGAACTCTTCCATTGAACTCGGAATTCCACTGTAGTTTAAAAATTCTTTTTTAACTCTTGCATTTTTCTCGGAAATCCACTGAAGTTTAATAATGTTTGGAACTCTTCCATTGTTCTCGGAATTCTGCAGAAGTTTAAAAACGCTTTGGAACTTTTCCATTGTTCTCGGAATTCTGCTGAAGTTTAAAAATGTTTTTTAACTCTACCATTGTTCTCGGAATTCCGCTGATGTTTAACAATGCTTTGGAACTCTTCCAATGTTCTCAGAATTCCTCTTATGTTTAACTATGCTTTGGAACTCTTCCATTTTTTTCCGGAATTCCGCTGAAGTTTAACATTGCTTTGGAGCTCTTCCATTGTTCTCGTAATTCTGCTGAAGTTTAAAAATGATTCGGAACTCTTCTGTTGTTCTCAGAATTCCGCTGAATTTTAAAAATGCTTTGGAACTCTTCCATTGTTCTCGGAATTCTGCTCAAGTTTAAAAACACTTTGAAACTCTTCCATTATTCTCAGAATAACGCTGAAATTTAAAAATGCTTTGGAACTCTTCCATTGTTCTCGTAATTCTGCTGTAGTTTAAAAATGCTTTGGAACTCTTCCATTGTTCTCGGAATTCCGCTGATGTTTAAAAATGCATTGGAACTCTTCCATTCTTCACGGAACTCCGCTGAAGTTTAAAAATGCTTTGGAACATTTCCATTGTTCTCTGAATTCCGCTGATATTTAACAATGCTTTGGAACTCTTCCAATGTTCACGGAATTCCGCTGAAGTTTAAAAATGCTTTGGAACTCTTCCATTGTTCTCGGAAATCCGCTGAAGTTTAACAATGCTTTGGAACTCTTCCATTGTTCTCGGAAATCCACTGAAGGTTAACAATGCTTTGGAACTCTTCCATTGTTCTCGGAAATCCGCTGATGTTTAACAATGCTTTGGAACTCTTTCATTGTTCACAGAATACAGCTGAAGTTTAATAATGCTTTGGTACTATTCCATTGTTCTTGGAAATCCGCTGAAGTTAAAAAATGCTTTGGAACACTTCCATTGTTCTCAGAATTCCGATGAAGTTTAAAACTGCATTGGAACTCTTCCATTATTCTCGGAATTGCACTGAAGTTAAAAAATGCTTTGGAACTCTTCCAATGTTCTCGGAATTCTGCTGAAGCTTATAAATGCTTTGGAACTCTTCCATTATTCTCGGAATTCCGCTGATGTTTAATAATGCTTTGGAACTCTTCCATTTTTCAGGGAATTCCGCTGAAGTTTAAAAATGTTTTGGAACTCTTCCATTGTTCTCAGAATTCCGCTGATGTTTAACAATGCTTTGGAACTCTTCCATTGTTCTCAGAATTATGCTTAAGTTTTAAAATGCTTTGGAACTCTTCCATTGTTCTCGGAATTTCGCTGATGTTTAACAACGCTTTGGAACTCTTCCATTGTTCTCGGCATTCCGTTTATGTTTTACAATGCTCTGGAACTTTTCCATTGTTCACAGAATTCCGCTGAAGTGTAAAAATGCTTTGGAACTTTTCCATTGTTCTCGGAATTCCGCTGATGTTTAACAATTCTTTGGAAATCTTCCATTGTTCACGGCATTCCATTGATGTTTAACAATGCTTTGGAACTTTTGCATTGTTCACGGAATTCCGCTGAACTTTAAAAATGTTTTGGAACTCTTCCATTGTTCTCGGAATTCTGCTTATGTTTAACAATGCTTTGGAACTCTTCCATTGTTCTCGGAATTCCGCTGATGTTTAACAATGCTTTGGAACTCTTCCATTGTTCACGGAATTCCTCTGAAGTTTAAAAATGCTTTGGAACTCTTCCATTGTTCCCGGAATTCCGCTGAAGTTTAACATTGCTTTGGAGCTCTTCCATTGTTCTCGTAATTCTGCTGAAGTTTAAAAATGATTCGGAACTCTTCTGTTGTTCTCAGAATTCCGCTGAATTTTAAAAATGCTTTGGAACTCTTCCATTGTTCTCGGAATTCTGCTGAAGTTTAAAAACACTTTGAAACTCTTCCATTATTCTCGGAATAACGCTGAAGTTTAAAAATGCTTTGGAACTCTTCCATTGTTCTCGCAATTCTGCTGTAGTTTAAAAATGGTTTGGAACTCTTCCTTTGTTCTCGGAATTCCGCTGATATTTAAAAATGTATTGGAACTCTTCCATTCTTCACGGAACTCCGCTGAAGATTAAAAATGCTTTTTAACTCTTCCATTGTTCTCCGAATTCCGCTGATATTTAACAATGCTTTGGAACTCTTCCAATGTTCACGGAATTTCGCTGAAGTTTAAAAATGCTTTGGAACTCTTCCATTGTTCACGGCATTCCATTGATGTTTAACAATGCTTTGGAACTTTTCCATTGTTCTCGGCATTCCGTTGATGTTTAACAACTCTTTGGAACTCTTCCATTGTTCTCGGCATTCCGTTGATGTTTAACAATGCTTTGGAACTTTTCCATTGTTCACGGAATTCCGCTGAAGTTTATAAATGTTTTGGAACTCTTCCATTGTTCTCGGAATTCTACTTATGTTTAACAATGTTTTGGAACTCATCCATTGTTCTCAGAATTCCGCTGATGTTTAACAATGCTTTGGAACTCTTCCATTGTTCACGGAATTCCTCTGAAGTTTAAAAATGCTTTGGAACTCTTCCATTGTTCCCGGAATTCCGCTGAAGTTTAACATTGCTTTGGAACTCTTCCATTGTTCTCGGAATTCTGCTGAAGTCTTAAAATGATTTGGAACTCTTCTATTGTTCTCAGAATTCCGCTGAAGTTTAAAATTCCTTTGGATCTCTTACATTGTTATCGGAATTCTGCTGAAGTTTAAAAACACTTTGAAACTCTTCCATTATTCTCGGAATAACACTGAAGTTTAAAGATGCTTTGAAACTCTTCCATTGTTCTCGCAATTCTGCTGTAGTTTAAAAATGCTTTGGAACTCTTCCATTGTTCTCAGAATTATGCTTAAGTTTTAAAATGCTTTGGAACTCTTCCATTGTTCTCGGAATTTCGCTGATGTTTAACAACGCTTTGGAACTCTTCCATTGTTCTCGGCATTCCGTTTATGTTTTACAATGCTCTGGAACTTTTCCATTGTTCACAGAATTCCGCTGAAGTTTAAAAATGCTTTGGAACTTTTCCATTGTTCTCGGAATTCCGCTGATGTTTAACAATTCTTTGGAAATCTTCCATTGTTCACGGCATTCCATTGATGTTTAACAATGCTTTGGAACTTTTGCATTGTTCACGGAATTCCGCTGAACTTTAAAAATGTTTTGGAACTCTTCCATTGTTCTCGGAATTCTGCTTATGTTTAACAATGCTTTGGAACTCTTCCATTGTTCTCGGAATTCCGCTGATGTTTAACAATGCTTTGGAACTCTTCCATTGTTCACGGAATTCCTCTGAAGTTTAAAAATGCTTTGGAACTCTTCCATTGTTCCCGGAATTCCGCTGAAGTTTAACATTGCTTTGGAGCTCTTCCATTGTTCTCGTAATTCTGCTGAAGTTTAAAAATGATTCGGAACTCTTCTGTTGTTCTCAGAATTCCGCTGAATTTTAAAAATGCTTTGGAACTCTTCCATTGTTCTCGGAATTCTGCTGAAGTTTAAAAACACTTTGAAACTCTTCCATTATTCTCGGAATAACGCTGAAGTTTAAAAATGCTTTGGAACTCTTCCATTGTTCTCGCAATTCTGCTGTAGTTTAAAAATGGTTTGGAACTCTTCCTTTGTTCTCGGAATTCCGCTGATATTTAAAAATGTATTGGAACTCTTCCATTCTTCACGGAACTCCGCTGAAGATTAAAAATGCTTTTTAACTCTTCCATTGTTCTCCGAATTCCGCTGATATTTAACAATGCTTTGGAACTCTTCCAATGTTCACGGAATTTCGCTGAAGTTTAAAAATGCTTTGGAACTCTTCCATTGTTCACGGCATTCCATTGATGTTTAACAATGCTTTGGAACTTTTCCATTGTTCTCGGCATTCCGTTGATGTTTAACAACTCTTTGGAACTCTTCCATTGTTCTCGGCATTCCGTTGATGTTTAACAATGCTTTGGAACTTTTCCATTGTTCACGGAATTCCGCTGAAGTTTATAAATGTTTTGGAACTCTTCCATTGTTCTCGGAATTCTACTTATGTTTAACAATGTTTTGGAACTCATCCATTGTTCTCAGAATTCCGCTGATGTTTAACAATGCTTTGGAACTCTTCCATTGTTCACGGAATTCCTCTGAAGTTTAAAAATGCTTTGGAACTCTTCCATTGTTCCCGGAATTCCGCTGAAGTTTAACATTGCTTTGGAACTCTTCCATTGTTCTCGGAATTCTGCTGAAGTCTTAAAATGATTTGGAACTCTTCTATTGTTCTCAGAATTCCGCTGAAGTTTAAAATTGCTTTGGATCTCTTACATTGTTATCGGAATTCTGCTGAAGTTTAAAAACACTTTGAAACTCTTCCATTATTCTCGGAATAACACTGAAGTTTAAAGATGCTTTGAAACTCTTCCATTGTTCTCGCAATTCTGCTGTAGTTTAAAAATGCTTTGGAACTCTTCCATTGTTCTCGGCATTCTGCTGATATTTAGCAATGCTTTGGAACTCTTCCAATGTTCACGTAATTTCGCTGAAGTATAAAATTGCTTTGGAACTGTTCCATTGTTCTCGGAATTCCGCTGAAGTTTAACCATGCTTTGGAAATCTTCCATTGTTCTCGGAATTCCACTGTAATTTAAAAATTCTTTGGAACTCTTCCATTGTTCTTGGAATTCCACTGTAATTTAAAAAATTCTTTGGAACTCTTCCATTGTTCTCGGATTTCCACTGAAGTTTAATAATGTTTGGAACTCTTCCATTGTTCTCGGAATTCTGCTGAAGTTTAAAAATGCTTTGGAACTCTTCCAATGTTCTCAGAATTCCTCTGATATTTAACTATGCTTTGGAACTCTTCCATTGTTCATGGATTTCCGCTGAAGTTTAAAAATGCTTTGGAACTCTTCCATTGTTCTCGGAATTCCGCTGATGTTTAACAATGCTTTGGATCTCTTCCGTTGTTCACGGAATTAGGCTGAAGTTTAAAAATGCTTTGGAACTCTTCTATTGTTCTCGGAATTACGCTGATGTTTAACAATACTTTGGAACTCTTCCATTGTTCTCAGAAATCCCCCTAAGTTTAAAAATCCTTTGGAACTCTTCCATTGTCCTCGGAAATACGCTGAAGTTTAACACTGCTTTGGAACTCTTCCATTGTTCTCGGAAATCCGCTGAAGTTTAAAAATGCTTTGGAACTCTTCCATTGTTCTCGGAATTCTACTGAAATTTAAAAACGCTTTATAACTCTTCCATTGTTCTTGGAAATGAGCTGATGTTTAACAATGCTTTGGAACTCTTCCATTCTTCACAGAATACAGCTGAAGTTTAAAAATGCTTTGGAACTCTTCCATTGTTCTCGGAATTCCACTGATGTTTAACATTGCTTTGGAACTCTTCCATTTTTCAGGGAATTCCGCTGAAGTTTAAAAACGTTTTGGAACTCTTCCATTTTTCTCAGAATTTTTTCCGATGTTTAACAATGCTTTGGAACTGTTCCATTGTTCTCAGAATTATGATTAAGTTTTAAAATGCTTTGGAACTCTTCCATTGTTCTCGGAATTCTGCTGATGTTAAACAACGCTTTTCAACTCTTCCATTGTTCTCGGCATTCCATTGATGTTTAACAATGCTTTGGAACTTTTCCATAGTTCACGGAATTTCAAAGAAGTTTAAAAATGCTTTGGAACTCTTCCATTGTTCTCGGAATTCCGCTGAAGTTTAAAAACACTTTGAAACTCTTCCATTATTCTCGGAATAACGCTGAAGTTTAAAAATGCTTTGGAACTCTTCCATTGTTCTCGCAATTCTCCTGTAGTTTAAAAATGCTTTGGAACTATGCCATTGTTCTCGGAATTCCACTGATGTTTAAAAATGCATTGGAACTCTTCCATTCTTCACGGAACTCAGCTGAAGATTAAAAATGCTTTGGAACTCTTCCATTGTTCTCGGAATTCCGCTGATATTTAACAATGCTTTGGAACTCTTCCAATGTTCACAGAATTTCGCCGAAGTTTAAAAATGCTTTGGAACTCTTCCATTGAACTCGGAATTCCACTGTAGTTTAAAAATTCTTTGTAACTCTTGCATTGTTCTCGGAATTCCACTGAAGGTTAGTAATGTTTGGATCTCTTCCATTGTTCTCGGAATTCTGCAGAAGTTTAAAAACGCTTTGGAACTTTTCCATTGTTCTCGGAATTCTGCTGAAGTTTAAAAATGTTTTGGAACTCTTCCACTGTTCTCGGAATTCCGCTGATGTTTAACAATGCTTTGGAAGTCTTCCAATGTTCTCAGAATTCCTCTGATGTTTAACTATGCTTTGGAACTCTTCCATTGTTCCCGGAATTCCGCTGAAGTTTAAAAATGATTCGGAACTCTTCCAATGTTCTCAGAATTCCGCTGATATTTAGCAATGCTTTGGAACTCTTCCAATTTTCACGTAATTTTGCTGAAGTTTAAAAATGCTTTGGAACTCTTCCATTGTTCTCTGAATTCCACTGAAGTTTAACCATGCTTTGGAACTCTTCCATTGTTCTCGGAATTCCACTGTAATTTAAAAATTCTTTGGAACTCTTCCATTGTTCTTGGAATTCCACTGTAATTTAAAAAATTCTTGGAACTCTTCCATTGTTCTCTGATTTCCAATGAAGTTTAATAATGTTTGGAACTCATCCATTGTTCTCGGAATTCTGCTGAAGTTTAAAAATGCTTTGGAACTCTTCCAATGATCTCAGATTTCCTCTGATATTTAACTATGCTTTGGTACTCTTCCATTGTTCATGGAATTTTGCTGAAGTTTAAAAATGCTTTGGAACTCTTCCATTGTTCTCGGAATTCCGCTGATGTTTAACAATGCTTTGGATCTCTTCCGTTGTTCTCGTAATTTTGCTGTAGTTTAAAAATGCTTTGGAACTCTTCCATTCTTCTCGGAATTCCGCTGATGTTTAAAAAGGCATTGGAACTCTTCCATTCTTCACGGAATTCCGCTGAAGTTTAAAAATGCTTTGGAACATTTCCATTGTTTTCCGAATTCCGCTGATATTTAACAATGCTTTGGAACACTTCCAATGTTCACGGAATTTCGCTGAAGTTTAAAAATGCTTTGGAACATTTCCATTGTTCTCGGAATTCCACTGTAACTTAAAAATTCTTTGGAAATATTCCATTGTTCTCGGAATTCCACTGAAGTTTAATAATTTTTGGAACTCTTCCATTGTTCTCGGAATTATGCTGAAGTTTAAAAACGCTTTGGAACTTTTCCATTGTTCTCGGAATTCTGCTGAAGTTTAAAAATGCTTTGGAACTCTTCCATTGTTCTCGGAATTATGCTGAAGTTTAAAAATGCTTTGGGACTCTTCCAATGTTCTCAGAATTCCTCTGATGTTTAACTATGCATTGGAGCTCTTCCTTTGTTCACGGAATTCCGCTGTAGTTTAAAAATGCTTTGGAACTCTTCTATTGTTCTCGGAATTCCGCTGATGTTTAACAATACTTTGGAACTCTTCCATTGTTCTCAAAAATCCCCCTAAGTTTAAAAATGCTTTGGAACTCTTCTATTGTTCTCGGAAATACTCTGATGTTTAACTATGCTTTGGAACTCTTCCATTATTCACAGAATACAGCTGAAGTTTAATAATGCTTTGGTACTATTCCATTGTTCTCAGAAATCCGCTGAAGTTAAAAAATGCTTTGGAACTCTTCCATTGTTCTCTGAATTCTGATGAAGTTTAAAACTGCTTTGGAACTCTTCCATTATTCTCAGAATTCCACTGAAGTTAAAAATTGCTTTGGAACTCTTCCAATGTTCTCGGAATTTTGCTGAAGTTTAAAAATGCTTTTGATCTCTTCCATTGTTCTCTGAATTCTGATGATGTTAAACAATGCTTTGGAACTCTTTCATTGTTCTCGGCATTCCGTTGAGGTTTAACAATGCTTTGGAACTTTTCTATAGTTCACGGAATTAGGCTGAAGTTTAAAAATGCTTTGGAACTCTTCTATTGTTCTTGGAATTCCGCTGATGTTTAACAATACTTTGGAACTCTTCCATTGTTCTCAGAAATCCCCCTAAGTTCAAAAATGCTTTGGAACTCTTCCATTGTCCTCGGAAATCCGCTGAAGTTTAACACTGCTTTGGACCTCTTCCATTGTTCTCGGAAATCCGCTGAAGTTTAAAAATGCTTTGGAACTCTTCCATTGTTCTTGGAATTCTACTGTAGTTTAAAAATGCTTTGGAACTCTTCCATTGTTCTCGGAATTCCGCTGATGTTTAAAAATGCATTGGAACTCTTCCATTCTTCACGGAACTCCGCTGAAGATTAAAAATGCTTTGGAACTCTTCCATTGTTCTCGGAATTCCGCTGATATTTAACAATGCTTTGGAACTCTTCCAATGTTCACGGAATTTCGCTGAAGTTTAAAAATGCTTTGGAACTCTTCCATTGAACTCGGAATTCCACTGTAGTTTAAAAATTCTTTGGAACTCTTGCATTGTTCTCAGAATTCCACTGAAGTTTAACAATGTTTGGAACTCTTCCATTGTTCTCGGAATTCTGCAGATGTTTAAAAACGCTTTGGAACTTTTCTATTGTTCTCGGAATTCTGCTGAAGTTTAAAAATGTTTTTTAACTCTACCATTGTTCTCGGAATTCCGCTGATGTTTAACAATGCTTTGGAACTCTTCCAATGTTCTCAGAATTCCTCTGATGTTTAACTATGCTTTGGAACTCTTCCATTGTTCCCGGAATTCCGCTGAAGTTTAACATTGCTTTGGAGCTCTTCCATTGTTCTCGTAATTCTGCTGAAGTTTAAAAATGATTCGGAACTCTTCTGTTGTTCTCAGAATTCCGCTGAATTTTAAAAATGCTTTGGAACTATTCCATTGTTCTGGGAATTCTGCTGAAGTTTAAAAACACTTTGAAACTCTTCCATTATTCTCAGAATAACGCTGAAATTTAAAAATGCTTTGGAACTCTTCCATTGTTCTCGTAATTCTGCCGTAGTTTAAAAATGCTTTGGAACTCTTCCATTGTTCTCGGAATTCCGCTGATGTTTAAAAATGCATTGGAGCTCTTCCATTCTTCACGGAACTCCGCTGAAGTTTAAAAATGCTTTGGAACATTTCCATTGTTCTCCGAATTCCACTGATATTTAACAATGCTTTGGAACTCTTCCAATGTTCACGGAATTTCGCTGAAGTTTAAAAATGCTTTGGAACATTTCCATTGTTCTCGGAATTCCACTGTAACTTAAAAATTCTTTGGAAATATTCCATTGTTCTCGGAATTCCACTGAAGTTTAATAATGTTTGGAACTCTTCCATTGTTCTCGGAATGATGCTGAAGTTTAAAAACGCTTTGGAACTTTTCCATTGTTCTCGGAATTCTGCTGAAGTTTAAAAATGCTTTGGAACTCTTCCATTGTTCTCAGAATTATGCTGAAGTTTAAAAATGCTTTGGGACTCTTCCAATGTTCTCAGAATTCCTCTGATGTTTAACTATGCATTGGAGCTCTTCCTTTGTTCACGGAATTCCGCTGTAGTTTAAAAATGCTTTGGAACTCTTCTATTGTTCTCGGAATTCCGCTGATGTTTAACAATACTTTGGAACTCTTCCATTGTTCTCAAAAATCCCCCTAAGTTTAAAAATGCTTTGGAACTCTTCTATTGTTCTCGGAAATACTCTGATGTTTAACTATGCTTTGGAACTCTTCCATTGTTCACAAAATACAGCTGAAGTTTAATAATGCTTTGGTACTATTCCATTGTTCTCAGTAATCCGCTGAAGTTAAAAAATGCTTTGGAACTCTTCCATTGTTCTCTGAATTCTGATGAAGTTTAAAACTGCTTTGGAACTCTTCCATTATTCTCAGAATTCCACTGAAGTTAAAAAATGCTTTGGAACTCTTCCAATGTTCTCGGAATTCTGCTGAAGTTTAAAAATGCTTTGGAACTATTCCATTGTTCTCTGAATTCTGCTGATGTTAAACAACGCTTTGGAACTCTTCCATTGTTCTCGGCATTCCACTGATGTTTAACAATGCTTTGGAACTTTTCCATTGTTCACGGAATTCCAAAGAAGTTTAAAAATGCTTTGGAACTCTTCCATTGTTCTCGGAATTCCGCTGAAGTTTAAAAACACTTTGAAACTCTTCCATTATTCTCGGAATAATGCTGAAGTTTATAAATTCTTTGGAACTCTTCCATTGTTCTCGCAATTCTCCTGTAGTTTAAAAATGCTTTGGAACTCTGCCATTGTTCTCGGAATTCCGCTGATGTTTAAAAATGCATTGGAACTCTTCTATTCTTCACGGAACTCCGCTGAAGATTAAAAATGCTTTGGAACTCTTCCATTGTTCTCGGAATTCCGCTGATGTTTAACAATGCTTTGGAACTCTTCCAATGTTCACGGAATTTTGCTGAAGTTTAAAAATGCTGTGGAACTCTTCCATTGAACTCGGAATTCCACTGTAGTTTAAAAATTCTTTGGAACTCTTGCATTGTTCGCGGAATTCCACTGAAGTTTAATAATGTTTGGAACTCTTCCATTGTTCTCGGAATTCTGCAGAAGTTTAAAAACGCTTTGGAACTTTTCCATTGTTCTCGGAATTCTGCTGAAGTTTAAAAATGTTTTGGAACTCTTCCATTGTTCTCGGAATTCCGCTGATGTTTAACAATGCTTTGGAACTCTTCCAATGTTCTCAGAATTCCTCTGATGTTTAACTATGCTTTGGAACTCTTCCATTGTTCCCGGAATTCCGCTGAAGTTTAACATTGCTTTCGAGCTCTTCCATTGTTCTCGTAATTCTGCTGAAGTTTAAAAATGATTTGGAACTCTTCCAATGTTCTCAGAATTCCGCTGATATTTAGCAATGCTTTGGAACTCTTCCAATGTTCACGTAATTTTGCTGAAGTTTAAAAATGCTTTGGAACTCTTCCATTGTTCTCGGAATTAAACTGAAGTTTAACCATGCTTTGGAACTCTTCCATTGTTCTCGGAATTCCACTGTAATTTAAAAATTCTTTGGAACTCTTCCATTGTTCTTGGAATTCCACTGTAATTTAAAAAATTCTTTGGAACTCTTCCATTGTTCTCGGATTTCCACTGAAGTTTAATAATGTTTGGAACTCATCCATTGTTCTCGGAATTCTGCTGAAGTTTAAAAATGCTTTGGAACTCTTCCAATGTTCTCAGAATTCCTCTGATATTTAACTATGCTTTGGTACTCTTCCATTGTTCATGGAATTTCGCTGAAGTTTAAAAATGCTTTGGAACTCTTCCATTGTTCTCGGAATTCCGCTGATGTTTAACAATGCTTTGGATCTCTTCCGTTGTTCACGGAATTAGGCTGAAGTTTAAAAATGCTTTGGAACTCTTCTATTGTTCTCGGAATTCCGCTGATGTTTAACAATACTTTGGAACTCTTCCATTGTTCTCAGAAATCCCCCTAAGTTTAAAAATGCTTTGGAACTCTTCCATTGTCCTCGGAAATCCGCTGAAGTTTAACACTGCTTTGGACCTCTTCCATTGTTCTCGGAAATCCGCTGAAGTTTAAAAATGCTTTGGAACTCTTCCATTGTTCTTGGAATTCTACTGTAGTTTAAAAATGCTTTGGAACTCTTCCATTGTTCTCGGAATTCCGCTGATGTTTAAAAATGCATTGGAACTCTTCCATTCTTCACGGAACTCCGCTGAAGATTAAAAATGCTTTGGAACTCTTCCATTGTTCTCGGAATTCCGCTGATATTTAACAATGCTTTGGAACTCTTCCAATGTTCACGGAATTTCGCTGAAGTTTAAAAATGCTTTGGAACTCTTCCATTGAACTCGGAATTCCACTGTAGTTGAAAAATTCTTTGGAACTCTTGCATTGTTCTCGGAATTCCACTGAAGTTTAATAATGTTTGGAACTCTTACATTGTTCTCGGAATTCTGCAAATGTTTAAAAACGCTTTGGAACTTTTCCATTGTTCTTGGAATTCTGCTGAAGTTTAAAAATGTTTTTTAACTCTACCATTGTTCTCGGAATTCCGCTGATGTTTAACAATGCTTTGGAACTCTTCCAATGTTCTCAGAATTCCTCTGATGTTTAACTATGCTTTGGAACTCTTCCATTGTTCCCGGAATTCCGCTGAAGTTTAACATTGCTTTGGAGCTCTTCCATTTTTCTCGTAATTCTGCTGAAGTTTAAAAATGATTCGGAACTCTTCTGTTGTTCTCAGAATTCCGCTGAATTTTAAAAATGCTTTGGAACTCTTCCATTGTTCTTGGAATTCTGCTGAAGTTTAAAAACACTTTGAAACTCTTCCATTATTCTCAGAATAACGCTGAAGTTTAAAAATGCTTTGGAACTCTCCCATTGTTCTCGTAATTCTGCTGTAGTTTAAAAATGCTTTGGAACTCTTCCATTGTTCTCGGAATTCCGCTGATGTTTAAAAATGCATTGGAACTCTTACATTCTTCACGGAACGCCGCTGAAGTTTAAAAATGCTTTGGAACATTTCCATTGTTCTCCGAATTCCGCTGATATTTAATAATGCTTTGGAACTCTTCCAATGTTCACGGAATTTCGCTGAAGTTTAAAAATGCTTTGGAACATTTCCATTGTTCTCGGAATTCCACTGTAACTTAAAAATTCTTTGGAAATATTCCATTGTTCTCGGAATTCCACTGAAGTTTAATAATGTTTGGAACTCGTCCATTGTTCTCGGAATTATGCTGAAGTTTAAAATCGCTTTGGAACTTTTCCATTGTTCTCAGAATTATGCTGAAGTTTAAAAATGCTTTGGGACTCTTCCAATGTTCTCAGAATTCCTCTGATGTTTAACTATGCATTGGAGCTCTTCCTTTGTTCACGGAATTCCGCTGTAGTTTAAAAATGCTTTGGAACTCTTCTATTGTTCTCGGAATTCCGTTGATGTTTAACAATACTTTGGAACTCTTCCATTGTTCTCAAAAATCCCCCTAAGTTTAAAAATGCTTTGGAACTCTTCTATTGTTCTCGGAAATACTCTGATGTTTAACTATGCTTTGGAACTCTTCCATTGTTCACAGAATACAGCTGAAGTTTAATAATGCTTTGGTACTATTCCATTGTTCTCCGAAACCCGCTGAAGTTAAAAAATGCTTTGGAACTCTTCCATTGTTCTCTGAATTCTGATGAAGTTTAAAACTGCTTTGGAACTCTTCCATTATTCTCAGAATTCCACTGAAGTTAAAAAATGCTTTGGAACTCTTCCAATGTTCTCGGAATTCTGCTGAAGTTTAAAAATGCTTTGGAACTCTTCCATTGTTCTCTGAATTCCGTTGACGTTTAAAAATGCTTTGGAACTCTTGCATTTTTCAGGGAAATCCGCTGAAGTTTAAAAATGTTTTGGAACTCTTCCATTGTTCTCAGAATTCCGCTGATGTTTAACAATGCTTTGGAACTCTTCCATTGTTCTCAGAATTATGCTTAAGTTTTAAAATGCTATGGAACTCTTCCATTTTCTCGCAATTCTGCTGAGGTTTAACAATGCTTTGGAAATCTTCCATTGTTCTCGGAATTCCACTGTAATTTAAAAATTCTTTGGAACTCTTCCATTGTTCTCGGAATTCCACTGAAGATTAATAATGTTTGGAACTCTTCCATTGTTCTCGGAATTCTGCAGAAGTTTAAAAACGCTTTGGAACTTTTCCATTGTTCTCGGAATTCTGCTGAAGTTTAAAAATGTTTTGGAACTCTTCCATTGTTCTCAGAATTATGCTTAAGTTTAAAAATGCTTTGGAACTCTTCCATTCTTCACGGAACTCCGCTGAAGTTTAAAAATGCTTTGGAACATTTCCATTGTTCTCCGAATTCCGCTGATATTTGACAATGCTTTGGAACTCTTCCAATGTTCACGGAATTTCGCTGAAGTTTAAAAATGCTTTGGAACATTTCCATTGTTCTCGGAATTCCACTGTAACTTAAAAATTCTTTGGAAATATTCCATTGTTCTCGGAATTCCACTGAAGTTTAATAATGTTTGGAACTCTTCCATTGTTCTCGGAATTATGCTGAAGTTTAAAAACGCTTTGGAACTTTTCCATTGTTCTCGGAATTCTGCTGAAGTTTAAAAATGCTTTGGAACTCTTCCATTGTTCTCGGAATTATGCTGAAGTTTAAAAATGCTTTGGAACTCTTCCATTGTTCTCGGAATTCCACTGAAGTTTAACCATGCTTTGGAACTCTTCCATTGTTCTCGGAATTCCACTGTAATTTAAAAATTCTTTGGAACTCTTCCATTGTTCTTGGAATTCCACTGTAATTTAAAAAATTATTTTGAACTCTGCCATTGTTCTCGGATTTCCACTGAAGTTTAATAATGTTTGGAACTCATCCATTGTTCTCGGTATTCTGCTGAAGTTTAAAAATGCTTTGGAACTCTTCCAATGTTTTCAGAATTCCTCTGATATTTAACTATGCTTTGGTACTCTTCCATTGTTCATGGAATTTCGCTGAAGTTTAAAAATGCTTTGGAACTCTTCCATTGTTCTCGGAATTCCGCTGATGTTTAACAATGCTTTGGATCTCTTCCGTTGTTCACGGAATTAGGCTGAAGTTTAAAAATGCTTTGGAACTCTTCTATTGTTCTCGGAATTCCGCTGATGTTTAACAATACTTTGGAACTCTTCCATTGTTCTCAGAAATCCCCCTAAGTTTAAAAATGCTTTGGAACTCTTCCATTGTCCTCGGAAATCCACTGAAGTTTAACACTGCTTTGGACCTCTTCCATTGTTCTCGGAAATCCGCTGAAGTTTAAAAATGCTTTGGAACTCTTCCATTGTTCTCGGAAATCCGCTGTAGTTTAAAAATGCTTTGGAACTCTTCCATTGTTCTCGGAATTCCGCTGATGTTTAAAAATGCATTGGAACTCTTCCATTCTTCACGGAACTCCGCTGAAGATTAAAAATGCTTTGGAACTCTTCCATTGTTCTCGGAATTCCGCTGATATTTAACAATGCTTTGGAACTCTTCCAATGTTCACGGAATTTCGCTGAAGTTTAAAAATGCTTTGGAACTCTTCCATTGAACTCGGAATTCCACTGTAGTTTAAAAATTCTTTGGAACTCTTGCATTGATCTCGGAATTCCACTGAAGTTTAATAATGTTTGGAACTCTTCCATTGTTCTCGGAATTCTGCAGAAGTTTAAAAACGCTTTGGAACTTTTCCATTGTTCTCGGAATTCTGCTGAAGTTTAAAAAGGTTTTTTAACTCTACCATTGTTCTCGGAATTCCGCTGATGTTTAACAATGCTTTGCAACTCTTCCAATGTTCTCAGAATTCCTCTGATGTTTAACTATGCTTTGGAACTCTTCCATTGTTCCCGGAATTCCGCTGAAGTTTAACATTGCTTTGGAGCTCTTCCATTGTTCTCGTAATTCTGCTGAAGTTTAAAAATGATTCGGAACTCTTCTGTTGTTCTCAGAATTCCGCTGAATTTTAAAAATGCTTTGGAACTCTTCCATTGTTCTCGTAATTCTGCTGAAGTTTAAAAATGATTCGGAACTCTTCTGTTGTTCTCAGAATTCCGCTGAATTTTAAAAATGCTTTGGAACTCTTCCATTGTTCTCGGAATTCTGCTGAAGTTTAAAAACACTTTGAAACTCTTCCATTATTCTCAGAATAACGCTGAAGTTAAAAAATGCTTTGGAACTCTTCCATTGTTCTCGTAATTCTGCTGTAGTTTAAAAATGCTTTGGAACTCTTCCATTGTTCTCAGAATTCCGCTGATGTTTGAAAATGCATGGGAACTCTTACATTCTTCACGGAACGCCACTGAAGTTTAAAAATGCTTTGGAACATTTCCATTGTTCTCCGAATTCCGCTGATATTTTACAATGCTTTGGAACTCTTCCAATGTTCACGGAATTTCGCTGAAGTTTAAAAATGCTTTGGAACATTTCCATTGTTCTCGGAATTCCACTGTAACTTAAAAATTCTTTGGAAATATTCCATTGTTCTCGGAATTCCACTGAAGTTTAATAATGTTTGGAACTCTTCCATTGTTTCCGGAATTATGCTGAAGTTTAAAAACGCTTTGGAACTTTTCCATTGTTCTCGGAATTCTGCTGAAGTCTAAAAATGCTTTGGAACTCTTCCATTGTTCTCGGAATTATGCTGAAGTTTAAAAATGCTTTGGGACTCTTCCAATGTTCTCAGAATTCCTCTGATGTTTAACTATGCATTGGAGCTCTTCCTTTGTTCACGGAATTCCGCTGTAGTTTAAAAATGCTTTGGAACTCTTCTATTGTTCTCGGAATTCCGCTAATGTTTAACAATACTTTGGAACTCTTCCATTGTTCTCAAAAATCCCCCTAAGTTTAAAAATGCTTTGGAACTCTTCTATTGTTCTTGGAAATACTCTGATGTTTAACTATGCTTTGGAACTCTTCCATTGTTCACAGAATACAGCTGAAGTTTATTAATGCTTTGGTACTATTCCATTGTTCTCAGAAATCCGCTGAAGTTAAAAAATGCTTTGGAACTCTTCCATTGTTCTCTGAATTCTGATGAAGTTTAAAACTGCTTTGGAACTCTTCCAATATTCTCAGAATTCCACTGAAGTTAAAAAATGCTTTGGAACTCTTCCAATGTTCTCGGAATTCTGCTGAAGTTTAAAAATGCTTTGGAACTCTTCCATTGTTCTCTGAATTCCGTTGATGTTTAACAATGCTTTGGAACTCTTCCATTTTTCAGGGAAATCCGCTGAAGTTTAAAAATGTTTTGGAACTCTTCCACTGTTCTCAGAATTCCGCTGATGTTTAACAATGCTTTGGAACTCTTCCATTGTTCTCAGAATTATGCTTAAGTTTTAAAATGCTTTGGAACTCTTCCATTTTTCTGGCAATTCTGCTGAGGTTTAACAATGCTTTGGAAATCTTCCATTGTTCTCGGAATTCCACTGTAATTTAAAAATTCTTTGGAACTCTTCCATTGTTCTCGGAATTCCGCTGATGTTTAACAACGCTTTGGAACTCTCCCATTGTTCTCGGCATTCCATTGATGTTTAGCAATGCTTTGGAACTTTTACATTGTTCACGGAATTCCGCTGAAGTTTAAAAATGCTTTGGAACCCTTCCATTGTTCCCGGAATTCCGCTGAAGTTTAACATTGCTTTGGAGCTCTTCCATTGTTCTCGGAATTCTGCTGAAGTTGAAAAATGATTCGGAACTCTTCTATTGTTCTCGGAATTCCGCTGATGTTTAACAATGCTTTGGAACTATTTTGTTGATCTCAGAATACCACTGAAGTTTAAAAATGCTTTGGAACTCTTCCATTGTTCAAGGAATTCCGCTGATGTTTAACAATGTTTTGGAACTCTTCCATTGTTCACGCAATACTTCTGAAGTTTAATAATGCTTTGGAACTCTTCCATTGTTCTCGGAATGCTGCTGAAGTTTAAAAATGCTTTGGAACTCTTCCATTGTTCACGGAATTAGGATGAAGTTTAAAAATGCTTTGGAACTCTTCTATTGTTCTCGCAATTCCGCTGATGTTTAACAATACTTTGGAACTCTTCCATTGTTCTCAAAAATCCCGGTAAATTTAAAAATGCTTTGGAACTCTTCCATTGTTCTCGGAAATCCGCTGAAGTTTAACAATGCTTTGGATCTCTTCCATTGTTCTCGGAAATCCGCTGAAGTTTAACAATGCTTTGGAACTCTTCCATTGTTCTCGGAAATCTGCTGATGTTTAACAATGCTTTGGAACTCTTCCATTGTTCACAGAATACAGCTGAAGTTTAATAATGCTTTGGTACTATTCCATTGTTTTCGGAAATCCGCTGAAGTTAAAAAATGCTTTGGAACTCTTCCATTGTTCTCAGAATTCCGATGAAGTTTATAACTGCTTTGGAACTCATCCATTATTCTCGGAATTCCACTGAAGTTAAAAAATGCTTTGGAACTCTTCCAATGTTCTCGGAATTCTGCTGTAGTTTAAAAATGCTTTGGAACTCTTCCATTGTTCTCGGAATTCCGTTGATGTTTAACAATGCTTTGGAACTCTTCCATTTTTCAGGGAATTCCGCTGAAGTTTAAAAATGTTTTGGAACTTTTCCATTGTTCTCAGAATTCCACAGATGTTTAACAATGCTTTGGAACTCTTCCATTATTCTCGGAATTCCGCTGATGTTTAACAACGCTTTGGAACTCTTCCATTGCTCTCGGCATTCCTTTGATGTTTAAGAAAGCTTTGGAACTTTTCCCTTGTTCACGGAATTCCGCTGAAGTTCAAAAACGCTTTGGAACTCTTCCATTGATCTTGGATTTCTACTGAAGTTTAAAAATGCTTAGGAACTCTTCCATTGTTCATGGAATCATGCTGAAGTTTAAAACTGCTTTGGAAATCTTCCATTGTCTCAGAATTCCTCTGATGTTTAACAATACTTTGAAACTCTTCCATTGTTCTCGGAATTCCCCCTAAGTTTAGAAATGCTTTGAAACTCTTCCCTTGTTCTCGGAAATCCGCTGAATATTAAAAAATCTTTGGAACTCTTCTATTGTTCTCGGAATTCCGCTGATGTTTAACAATGCTTTGGAACTATTTCATTGATCTCAGAATACTACTGAAGTTTAAAAATTCTTTGGAACTCTTCCATTGTTCAAGGAATTCCGCTGATGTTTAAAAATGTTTTGGAACTCTTCCATTGTTCACGCAATACTTCTGAAGTTTAATAATGCTTTGGAACTCTTCCATTGTACTCGGAATTCTGCTGAAGTTTAAAAATGCTTTGGAACACTTCAGTTTTTGTCGGAATTCTGATGAAGTTTAAAAATGCTTTGAAACTCTTCCATTGTTCTCGGAATTCCGCTGATGTTTAACAATGCTTTGGAACTCTTCCATTGTTCACGGAATTAGGATGAAGTTTAAAAATGCTTTGGAACTCTTCTATTGTTCTCAGAATTCCGCTGATGTTTAACAATACTTTGGAACTCTTCCATTGTTCTCAAAAATCCCCCTAAGTTTAAAAATGCTTTGGAACTCTTCCATTGTTCTTGGAAATCCGCTGAAGTTTAACAATGCTTTGGAACTCTTCCATTGTTCTCGGAAATCCGCTGAAGTTTAACAATGCTTTGGAACTCTTCCATTGTTCTCGGAAATCTGCTGATGTTTAACAATGCTTTGGAACTCTTCCATTGTTCACAGAATACAGCTGAAGTTTAATAATGCTTTGGTACTATTCCATTGTTCTCGGAAATCCGCTGAAGTTAAAAACTGCTTTGGAACTCATCCATTATTCTCGGAATTCCACTGAAGTTAAAAAATGCTTTGGAACTCTTCCAATGTTCTCGGAATTCTGCTGTAGTTTAAAAATGCTTTGGAACTCTTCCATTGTTCTCGGAATTCCGTTGATGTTTAACAATGCTTTGGAACTCTTCCATTTTTCAGGGAATTCCGCTGAAGTTTAAAAATGTTTTGGAACTTTTCCATTGTTCTCAAAATTCCACAGATGTTTAACAATGCTTTGGAACTCTTCCATTGTTCTCGGAATTCCGCTGATGTTTAAGAAAGCTTTGAAACTTTTCCCTTGTTTACGGAGTTCCGCTGAAGTTCAAAAACGCTTTGGAACTCTTCCATTGATCTCGGATTTCTGCTGAAGTTTAAAAATGCTTAGGAACTCTTCCATTGTTCATGGAATCATGCTGAAGTTTAAAACTGCTTTGGAACTCTTCCATTGTCTCAGAATTCCTCTGATGTTTAACAATGCTTTGGAACTCTTCCATTGTTCACGGAATTAGGCTGAAGTTTAAAAATCCTTTGGAACTCTTCTATTGTTCTCGGAAATCCGCTGATGTTTAACAATGCTTTGGAACTCTTTCATTGTTCACAGAATACAGCTGAAGTTTAATAATGCTTTGGTACTATTCCATTGTTCTCGGAAATCCGCTAAAGTTAAAAAATGCTTTGGTACACTTTCATTGTTCTCAGAATTCCGATGAAGTTTAAAACTGCTTTGGAACTCTTCCATTATTCTCGGAATTCCACTGAAGTTAAAAAATGCTTTGGGACTCTTCCAATGTTCTCAGAATTCTGCTGAAGCTTATAAATGCTTTGGAACTCTTCCATTGTTCTCGGTATTCCGCTGATGTTAAATAATGCTTTGGAACTCTTCCATTTTTCAGGGAATTCCGCTGAAGTTTAAAAATGTTTTGGAACTCTTCCATTGTTCTCAGAATTCCGCTGATGCTTAAAAATGCTTTGGAACTCTTCCATTGTTCTCAGAATTATGCTTAAGTTTTAAAATGCTTTGGAACTCTTCCATTGTTCTCTGCATTCCTTTGATGTTTAACAATGCTCTGGAACTTTTCCTTTGTTCACGGAATTCCGCTGAAGTTTAAAAATGCTTTGGAACTTTTCCATTGTTCTCGGAATTGCGCTGATGTTTAACAATTCTTGGAAATCTTCCATTGTTCACGGCATTCCATTGATGTTTAACAATGCTTTGGAACTTTTGCATTGTTCACGGAATTCCGCTGAAGTTTAAAAATGTTTTGGAACTCTTCCATTGTTCTCGGAATTCTGCTTTTGTTTAACATTGCTTTGGAACTCTTCCATTGTTCTAGGAATTCCGCTGATGTTTAACAATGCTTTGGAACTCTTCTATTGTTCACGTAATTCCTCTGAAGTTTAAAAATGCTTTAGAACTCTTCCATTGTTCCCGGAATTCAGCTGAAGTTTAACATTGCTTTGGAGCTCTTCCAATGTTCTCGTAATTCTGCTGAAGTTTAAAAATGATTCGGAACTCTTCTGTTGTTCTCAGAATTCCGCTGAATTTTAAAAATGCTTTGGAACTCTTCCATTATTCTCAGAATAACGCTGAAGTTTAAAAATGCTTTGGAACTCTTCCATTGTTCTCGTAATTCTGCTGTAGTTTAAAAATGCTTTGGAACTCTTCCATTGTTCTCGGAATTCCGCTGATGTTTAAAAATGCATTGGAACTCTTCCATTCTTCACGGAACTCCGCTGAAGTTTAAAAATGCTTTGGAACATTTCCATTGTTCTCCGAATTCCGCTGATATTTAACAATGCTTTGGAACTCTTCCAATGTTCACGGAATTTCGCTGAAGTTTAAAAATGCTTTGGAACATTTCCATTGTTCTCGGAATTCCACTGTAACTTAAAAATTCTTTGGAAATATTCCATTGTTCTCGGAATTCCACTGAAGTTTAATAATGTTTGCAACTCTTCCATTGTTCTCGGAATTATGCTGAAGTTTAAAAACGCTTTGGAACTTTTCCATTGTTCTCGGAATTCTGCTGAAGTTTAAAAATGCTTTGGAACTCTTCCATTGTTCTCGGAATTATGCTGAAGTTTAAAAATGCTTTGGGACTCTTTCAATTTTCTCAGAATTCCTCTGATGTTTAACTATGCATTGGAGCTCTTCCTTTGTTCACGGAATTCCGCTGTAGTTTAAAAATGCTTTGGAACTCTTCTATTGTTCTCGGAATTCCGCTGATGTTTAACAATACTTTGGAACTCTTCCATTGTTCTCAAAAATCCCGGTAAATTTAAAAATGCTTTGGAACTCTTCCATTGTTCTCGGAAATCCGCTGAAGTTTAACAATGCTTTGGATCTCTTCCATTGTTCTCGGAAATCCGCTGAAGTTTAACAATGCTTTGGAACTCTTCCATTGTTCTCGGAAATCTGCTGATGTTTAACAATGCTTTGGAACTCTTCCATTGTTCACAGAATACAGCTGAAGTTTAATAATGCTTTGGTACTATTCCATTGTTCTCGGAAATCCGCTGAAGTTAAAAAATGCTTTGGAACTCTTCCATTGTTCTCAGAATTCCGATGAAGTTTATAACTGCTTTGGAACTCATCCATTATTCTCGGAATTCCACTGAAGTTAAAAAATGCTTTGGAACTCTTCCAATGTTCTCGGAATTCTGCTGTAGTTTAAAAATGCTTTGGAACTCTTCCATTGTTCTCGGAATTCCGTTGATGTTTAACAATGCTTTGGAACTCTTCCATTTTTCAGGGAATTCCGCTGAAGTTTAAAAATGTTTTGGAACTTTTCCATTGTTCTCAGAATTCCACAGATGTTTAACAATGCTTTGGAACTCTTCCATTATTCTCGGAATTCCGCTGATGTTTAACAACGCTTTGGAACTCTTCCATTGCTCTCGGCATTCCTTTGATGTTTAAGAAAGCTTTGGAACTTTTCCCTTGTTCACGGAATTCCGCTGAAGTTCAAAAACGCTTTGGAACTCTTCCATTGATCTTGGATTTCTACTGAAGTTTAAAAATGCTTAGGAACTCTTCCATTGTTCATGGAATCATGCTGAAGTTTAAAACTGCTTTGGAAATCTTCCATTGTCTCAGAATTCCTCTGATGTTTAACAATACTTTGAAACTCTTCCATTGTTCTCGGAATTCCCCCTAAGTTTAGAAATGCTTTGAAACTCTTCCCTTGTTCTCGGAAATCCGCTGAATATTAAAAAATCTTTGGAACTCTTCTATTGTTCTCGGAATTCCGCTGATGTTTAACAATGCTTTGGAACTATTTCATTGATCTCAGAATACTACTGAAGTTTAAAAATGCTTTGGAACTCTTCCATTGTTCAAGGAATTCCGCTGATGTTTAAAAATGTTTTGGAACTCTTCCATTGTTCACGCAATACTTCTGAAGTTTAATAATGCTTTGGAACTCTTCCATTGTACTCGGAATTCTGCTGAAGTTTAAAAATGCTTTGGAACACTTCAGTTTTTGTCGGAATTCTGATGAAGTTTAAAAATGCTTTGAAACTCTTCCATTGTTCTCGGAATTCCGCTGATGTTTAACAATGCTTTGGAACTCTTCCATTGTTCACGGAATTAGGATGAAGTTTAAAAATGCTTTGGAACTCTTCTATTGTTCTCAGAATTCCGCTGATGTTTAACAATACTTTGGAACTCTTCCATTGTTCTCAAAAATCCCCCTAAGTTTAAAAATGCTTTGGAACTCTTCCATTGTTCTTGGAAATCCGCTGAAGTTTAACAATGCTTTGGAACTCTTCCATTGTTCTCGGAAATCCGCTGAAGTTTAACAATGCTTTGGAACTCTTCCATTGTTCTCGGAAATCTGCTGATGTTTAACAATGCTTTGGAACTCTTCCATTGTTCACAGAATACAGCTGAAGTTTAATAATGCTTTGGTACTATTCCATTGTTCTCGGAAATCCGCTGAAGTTAAAAACTGCTTTGGAACTCATCCATTATTCTCGGAATTCCACTGAAGTTAAAAAATGCTTTGGAACTCTTCCAATGTTCTCGGAATTCTGCTGTAGTTTAAAAATGCTTTGGAACTCTTCCATTGTTCTCGGAATTCCGTTGATGTTTAACAATGCTTTGGAACTCTTCCATTTTTCAGGGAATTCCGCTGAAGTTTAAAAATGTTTTGGAACTTTTCCATTGTTCTCAAAATTCCACAGATGTTTAACAATGCTTTGGAACTCTTCCATTGTTCTCGGAATTCCGCTGATGTTTAAGAAAGCTTTGAAACTTTTCCCTTGTTCACGGAGTTCCGCTGAAGTTCAAAAACGCTTTGGAACTCTTCCATTGATCTCGGATTTCTGCTGAAGTTTAAAAATGCTTAGGAACTTTTCCATTGTTCATGGAATCATGCTGAAGTTTAAAACTGCTTTGGAACTCTTCCATTGTCTCAGAATTCCTCTGATGTTTAACAATGCTTTGGAACTCTTCCATTGTTCACGGAATTAGGCTGAAGTTTAAAAATCCTTTGGAACTCTTCTATTGTTCTCGGAAATCCGCTGATGTTTAACAATGCTTTGGAACTCTTTCATTGTTCACAGAATACAGCTGAAGTTTAATAATGCTTTGGTACTATTCCATTGTTCTCGGAAATCCGCTAAAGTTAAAAAATGCTTTGGTACACTTTCATTGTTCTCAGAATTCCGATGAAGTTTAAAACTGCTTTGGAACTCTTCCATTATTCTCGGAATTCCACTGAAGTTAAAAAATGCTTTGGGACTCTTCCAATGTTCTCAGAATTCTGCTGAAGCTTATAAATGCTTTGGAACTCTTCCATTGTTCTCGGTATTCCGCTGATGTTAAATAATGCTTTGGAACTCTTCCATTTTTCAGGGAATTCCGCTGAAGTTTAAAAATGTTTTGGAACTCTTCCATTGTTCTCAGAATTCCGCTGATGCTTAACAATGCTTTGGAACTCTTCCATTGTTCTCAGAATTATGCTTAAGTTTTAAAATGCTTTGGAACTCTTCCATTGTTCTCTGCATTCCGTTGATGTTTAACAATGCTCTGGAACTTTTCCTTTGTTAACGGAATTCCGCTGAAGTTTAAAAATGCTTTGGAACTTTTCCATTGTTCTCGGAATTGCGCTGATGTTTAACAATTCTTGGAAATCTTCCATTGTTCACGGCATTCCATTGATGTTTAACAATGCTTTGGAACTTTTGCATTGTTCACGGAATTCCGCTGAAGTTTAAAAATGTTTTGGAACTCTTCCATTGTTCTCGGAATTCTGCTTTTGTTTAACATTGCTTTGGAACTCTTCCATTGTTCTAGGAATTCCGCTGATGTTTAACAATGCTTTGGAACTCTTCTATTGTTCACGTAAATCCTCTGAAGTTTAAAAATGCTTTAGAACTCTTCCATTGTTCCCGGAATTCAGCTGAAGTTTAACATTGCTTTGGAGCTCTTCCAATGTTCTCGTAATTCTGCTGAAGTTTAAAAATGATTCGGAACTCTTCTGTTGTTCTCAGAATTCCGCTGAATTTTAAAAATGCTTTGGAACTCTTCCATTATTCTCAGAATAACGCTGAAGTTTAAAAATGCTTTGGAACTCTTCCATTGTTCTCGTAATTCTGCTGTAGTTTAAAAATGCTTTGGAACTCTTCCATTGTTCTCGGAATTCCGCTGATGTTTAAAAATGCATTGGAACTCTTCCATTCTTCACGGAACTCCGCTGAAGTTTAAAAATGCTTTGGAACATTTCCATTGTTCTCCGAATTCCGCTGATATTTAACAATGCTTTGAAACTCTTCCAATGTTCACGGAATTTCGCTGAAGTTTAAAAATGCTTTGGAACATTTCCATTGTTCTCGGAATTCCACTGTAACTTAAAAATTCTTTGGAAATATTCCATTGTTCTCGGAATTCCACTGAAGTTTAATAATGTTTGAAACTCTTCCATTGTTCTCGGAATTATGCTGAAGTTTAAAAACGCTTTGGAACTTTTCCATTGTTCTCGGAATTCTGCTGAAGTTTAAAAATGCTTTGGAACTCTTCCATTGTTCTCGGAATTATGCTGAAGTTTAAAAATGCTTTGGGACTCTTCCAATTTTCTCAGAATTCCTCTGATGTTTAACTATGCATTGGAGCTCTTCCTTTGTTCACGGAATTCCGCTGTAGTTTAAAAATGCTTTGGAACTCTTCTATTGTTCTCGGAATTCCGCTGATGTTTAACAATACTTTGGAACTCTTCCATTGTTCTCAAAAATCCCGGTAAGTTTAAAAATGCTTTGGAACTCTTCCATTGTTCTCGGAAATCCGCTGAAGTTTAACAATGCTTTGGAACTCTTCCATTGTTCTCGGAAATCCGCTGAAGTTTAACAATGCTTTGGAACTCTTCCATTGTTCTCGGAAATCTGCTGATGTTTAACAATGCTTTGGAACTCTTCCATTGTTCACAGAATACAGATGAAGTTTAATAATGCTTTGGTACTATTCCATTGTTCTCGGAAATCCGCTGAAGTTAAAAAATGCTTTGGAACTCTTCCATTGTTCTCAGAATTCCGATGAAGTTTAAAACTGCTTTGGAACTCATCCATTATTCTCGGAATTCCACTGAAGTTAAAAAATGCTTTGGAACTCTTCCAATGTTCTCGGAATTCTGCTGTAGTTTAAAAATGCTTTGGAACTCTTCCATTGTTCTCGGAATTCCGTTGATGTTTAACAATGCTTTGGAACTCTTCCATTTTTCAGGGAATTCCGCTGAAGTTTAAAAATGTTTTGGAACTTTTCCATTGTTCTCAGAATTCCACAGATGTTTAACAATGCTTTGGAACTCTTCCATTATTCTCGGAATTCCGCTGATGTTTAACAACGCTTTGGAACTCTTCCATTGCTCTCGGCATTCCTTTGATGTTTAAGAAAGCTTTGGAACTTTTCCCTTGTTCACGGAATTCCGCTGAAGTTCAAAAACGCTTTGGAACTCTTCCATTGATCTTGGATTTCTGCTGAAGTTTAAAAATGCTTAGGAACTCTTCCATTGTTCATGGAATCATGCTGAAGTTTAAAACTGCTTTGGAAATTTTCCATTGTCTCAGAATTCCTCTGATGTTTAACAATACTTTGAAACTCTTCCATTGTTCTCGGAATTCCCCCTAAGTTTAGAAATGCTTTGAAACTCTTCCCTTGTTCTCGGAAATCCGCTGAATATTAAAAAATCTTTGAAACTCTTCTATTGTTCTCGGAATTCCGCTGATGTTTAACAATGCTTTGGAACTATTTCATTGATCTCAGAATACTACTGAAGTTTAAAAATGCTTTGGAACTCTTCCATTGTTCAAGGAATTCCGCTGATGTTTAAAAATGTTTTGGAACTCTTCCATTGTTCACGCAATACTTCTGAAGTTTAATAATGCTTTGGAACTCTTCCATTGTACTCGGAATTCTGCTGAAGTTTAAAAATGCTTTGGAACACTTCAGTTTTTGTCGGAATTCTGATGAAGTTTAAAAATGCTTTGAAACTCTTCCATTGTTCTCGGAATTCCGCTGATGTTTAACAATGCTTTGGAACTCTTCCATTGTTCACGGAATTAGGATGAAGTTTAAAAATGCTTTGGAACTCTTCTATTGTTCTCAGAATTCCGCTGATGTTTAACAATACTTTGGAACTCTTCCATTGTTCTCAAAAATCCCCCTAAGTTTAAAAATGCTTTGGAACTCTTCCATTGTTCTCGGAAATCCGCTGAAGTTTAACAATGCTTTGGAACTCTTCCATTGTTCTCGGAAATCCGCTGAAGTTTAACAATGCTTTGGAACTCTTCCATTGTTCTCGGAAATCTGCTGATGTTTAACAATGCTTTGGAACTCTTCCATTGTTCACAGAATACAGCTGAAGTTTAATAATGCTTTGGTACTATTCCATTGTTCTCGGAAATCCGCTGAAGTTAAAAACTGCTTTGGAACTCATCCATTATTCTCGGAATTCCACTGAAGTTAAAAAATGCTTTGGAACTCTTCCAATGTTCTCGGAATTCTGCTGTAGTTTAAAAATGCTTTGGAACTCTTCCATTGTTCTCGGAATTGCGTTGATGTTTAACAATGCTTTGGAACTCTTCCATTTTTCAGGGAATTCCGCTGAAGTTTAAAAATGTTTTGGAACTTTTCCATTGTTCTCAAAATTCCACAGATGTTTAACAATGCTTTGGAACTCTTCCATTGTTCTCGGAATTCCGCTGATGTTTAAGAAAGCTTTGAAACTTTTCCCTTGTTCACGGAGTTCCGCTGAAGTTCAAAAACGCTTTGGAACTCTTCCATTGATCTCGGATTTCTGCTGAAGTTTAAAAATGCTTAGGAACTCTTCCATTGTTCATGGAATCATGCTGAAGTTTAAAACTGCTTTGGAACTCTTCCATTGTCTCAGAATTCCTCTGATGTTTAACAATGCTTTGGAACTCTTCCATTGTTCACGGAATTAGGCTGAAGTTTAAAAATCCTTTGGAACTCTTCTATTGTTCTCGGAAATCCGCTGATGTTTAACAATGCTTTGGAACTCTTTCATTGTTCACAGAATACAGCTGAAGTTTAATAATGCTTTGGTACTATTCCATTGTTCTCGGAAATCCGCTAAAGTTAAAAAATGCTTTGGTACACTTTCATTGTTCTCAGAATTCCGATGAAGTTTAAAACTGCTTTGGAACTCTTCCATTATTCTCGGAATTCCACTGAAGTTAAAAAATGCTTTGGGACTCTTCCAATGTTCTCAGAATTCTGCTGAAGCTTATAAATGCTTTGGAACTCTTCCATTGTTCTCGGTATTCCGCTGATGTTAAATAATGCTTTGGAACTCTTCCATTTTTCAGGGAATTCCGCTGAAGTTTAAAAATGTTTTGGAACTCTTCCATTGTTCTCAGAATTCCGCTGATGCTTAACAATGCTTTGGAACTCTTCCATTGTTCTCAGAATTATGCTTAAGTTTTAAAATGCTTTGGAACTCTTCCATTGTTCTCTGCATTCCGTTGATGTTTAACAATGCTCTGGAACTTTTCCTTTGTTCACGGAATTCCGCTGAAGTTTAAAAATGCTTTGGAACTTTTCCATTGTTCTCGGAATTGCGCTGATGTTTAACAATTCTTGGAAATCTTCCATTGTTCACGGCATTCCATTGATGTTTAACAATGCTTTGGAACTTTTGCATTGTTCACGGAATTCCGCTGAAGTTTAAAAATGTTTTGGAACTCTTCCATTGTTCTCGGAATTCTGCTTTTGTTTAACATTGCTTTGGAACTCTTCCATTGTTCTAGGAATTCCGCTGATGTTTAACAATGCTTTGGAACTCTTCTATTGTTCACGTAATTCCTCTGAAGTTTAAAAATGCTTTAGAACTCTTCCATTGTTCCCGGAATTCAGCTGAAGTTTAACATTGCTTTGGAGCTCTTCCAATGTTCTCGTAATTCTGCTGAAGTTTAAAAATGATTCGGAACTCTTCTGTTGTTCTCAGAATTCCGCTGAATTTTAAAAATGCTTTGGAACTCTTCCATTATTCTCAGAATAACGCTGAAGTTTAAAAATGCTTTGGAACTCTTCCATTGTTCTCGTAATTCTGCTGTAGTTTAAAAACGCTTTGGAACTCTTCCATTGTTCTCGGAATTCCGCTGATGTTTAAAAATGCATTGGAACTCTTCCATTCTTCACGGAACTCCGCTGAAGTTTAAAAATGCTTTGGAACATTTCCATTGTTCTCCGAATTCCGCTGATATTTAACAATGCTTTGGAACTCTTCCAATGTTCACGGAATTTCGCTGAAGTTTAAAAATGCTTTGGAACATTTCCATTGTTCTCGGAATTCCACTGTAACTTAAAAATTCTTTGGAAATATTCCATTGTTCTCGGAATTCCACTGAAGTTTAATAATGTTTGGAACTCTTCCATTGTTCTCGGAATTATGCTGAAGTTTAAAAACGCTTTGGAACTTTTCCATTGTTCTCGGAATTCTGCTGAAGTTTAAAAATGCTTTGGAACTCTTCCATTGTTCTCGGAATTATGCTGAAGTTTAAAAATGCTTTGGGACTCTTCCAATTTTCTCAGAATTCCTCTGATGTTTAACTATGCATTGGAGCTCTTCCTTTGTTCACGGAATTCCGCTGTAGTTTAAAAATGCTTTGGAACTCTTCTATTGTTCTCGGAATTCCGCTGATGTTTAACAATACTTTGGAACTCTTCCATTGTTCTCAAAAATCCCCCTAAGTTTAAAAATGCTTTGGAACTCTTCTATTGTTCTCGGAAATACTCTGATGTTTAACTATGCTTTGGAACTCTTCCATTGTTCACAGAATACAGCTGAAGTTTAATAATGCTTTGGTACTATTCCATTGTTCTCAGAAATCCGCTGAAGTTAAAAAATGCTTTGGAACTCTTCCATTGTTCTCTGAATTCTGATGAAGTTTAAAACTGCTTTGGAACTCTTCCATTATTCTCGGAATTCCACTGCAGTTAAAAAATGCTTTGGAACTCTTCCAATGTTCTCGGAATTCTGCTGAAGTTTAAAAATGCTTTGGAACTCTTCCATTGTTCTCTGAATTCCGTTGATGTTTAACAATGCTTTGGAACTCTTCCATTTTTCAGGGAAATCCACTGAAGTTTAAAAATGTTTTGGAACTCTTCCATTGTTCTCAGAATTCCGCTGATGTTTAACAAAGCTTTGGAACTCTTCCATTGTTCTCAGAATTATGCTTACGTTTTAAAATGCTTTGGAACTCTTCCATTTTTCTCGCAATTCTGCTGAGGTCTAACAATGCTTTGGAAATCTTCCATTGTTCTCGGAATTCCACTGTAATTTAAAAATTCTTTGGAAATCTTCCATTGTTCTCGGAATTCCGCTGATGTTTAACAACGCTTTGGAACTCTTCCATTGTTCTCGGCATTCCATTGATGTTAAGCAATGCTTTGGAACTTTTACATTGTTCACGGAATTCCGCTGAGGTTTAAAAATGCTTTGGAACCCTTCCATTGTTGCCGGAATTACGCTGAAGTTTAACATTGCTTTGGAGCTCTTCCTTTGTTCTCGGAATTCTGCTGAAGTTTAAAAACACTTTGAAACTCTTCCATTATTCTCAGAATAACACTGAAGTTTAAAAATGCTTTGAAACTCTTCCATTGTTCTTGCAATTCTGCTGTAGTTTAAAAATGCTTTGGAACTCTTCCATTGTTCTCGGAATTCCGCTGATGTTTAAAAATGCATTGGAACTCTTCCTTTCTTCACGGAACTCCGCTGAAGTTTAAAAATGCTTTGGTACTCTTCCATTGTTCTCGAAATTCCGCTGATATTTAACAATGCTTTGGAAATCTTCCAATGTTCACGTAATTTCGCTGAAGTTTAAAAATGCTTTGCAACTCTTCCATTGTTCTCGGAATTCCGCTGAAGTTTAACAATGCTTTGGAAATCTTCCATTGATCTCGGAATTCCACTGTAATTTAAAAATTCTTTAGAACTCTTCCAATGTTCTCGGAATTCCACTGTAATTTAAAAATTCTTTGGAACTCTTCCATTGTTCTCGGAATTCTGCTGTAGTTTAATAATGTTTGGATCTCTTCCATTGTTCTCGGAATTCTGCTGAAGTTTAAAAATGTTTTGGAACTCTTCCAATGTTCTCAGAATTCCTCTGATATTTAACTATGCTTTGGAACTCTTCTATTGTTCTCGGAATTCCACTGATGTTTAACAATACTTTGGAACTCTTCCGTTGTTCACGGAATTATGCTGAAGTTTAAAATGCTTTGGAACTGTTCTATTGATCTCGGAATTCTGCTGATGCTTAACAATACTTTGGAACTCTTCCATTGTTCTCGGAAATCCCCCTAAGTTTAAAAATGCTTTGGAACTCTTCCATTGTTCTCGGAAATCCGCTGAAGTTTAACACTGCTTTGGAACTCTTCCATTGTTCTCGGAAATCCGCTGAAGTTTAAAAATGCTTTGGAACTCTTCCATTGTTCTCGGAATTCTACTGAAGTTTAAAAACGCTTTGTAACTCTTCCATTGTTCTTGGAAATGAGCTGATGTTTAACAATGCTTTGGAACTCTTCCATTCTTCACAGAATACAGCTGAAGTTAAAAATGCTTTGGGACTCTTCCATTGTTCTCAGAATTCCACTGATGTTTAACAATGCTTTGGAACTCTTCCATTGTTCTCAGAATTATGCTTAAGTTTTAAAATGCTTTGGAACTCTTCCATTGTTTTCGGAATTCTGCTGATGTTAAACAACGCTTTGGAACTCTTTCATTGTTCTCGGAAATCCGCTGAAGTTTAACAATGCTTTGGAACTCTTCCATTGTTCTCGGAATTCTACTGAAGTTTAATAATGTTTGGAACTCTTCCATTGTTCTCGGAATTCTGCTGAAGTTTAAAAACGCTTTGGAACTCTTCCATTCTTCACAGAATACAGCTGAAGTTTAGTAATGCTTTGGTACTATTCCATTGTTCTCGGAAATCCGCTGAAGTTAAAAAATGCTTTGGAACTCTTCCATTGTTCTCAGTATTCGGATGAAGTTTAAAACTGCTTTGGAACTCTTCCATTATTCTCGGAATTCCACTGAAGTTAAGAAATGCTTTGGAACTCTTCCAATGTTCTCGGAATTCGGCTGAAGTTTAGAAATGCTTTGGAACTCTTCCATTGTTTTCGGAATTCCGCTGATGTTAAACATTGCTTTGGAAATCTTCCAGTATTCAGGGAATTCCGCTGAAGATTAAAAATGTTTTGGATCTCTTCCATTGTTCTCAGAATTTCGCTGATGTTTAACAAAGCTTTGGAACTATTCCAATGTTCTCAGAATTATGCTTAAGTTTTAAAATGCTTTAGAACTCTTCCATTGTTTTCGGAATTCCGCTGATGTTTAACAACGCTTTGGACCTCTTCCATTGTTCTCGGCATTCCATTGATGTTTAAAAATGCTTTGGAACTTTTCCATTGTTCACGGTATTCCGCTGAAGTTTAATACTGCATTGAAACTATTCCATTGTTCTCGGAATTCCGCTGTAATTTAAAAATTCTTTGGAACTCTTCCATTGTTCTCGGAATTCCACTGAAGTTTAATAATGTTTGGAACTCTTCCATAGTTCTCGGAATTTTGCTGAAGTTTAAAAAAGCTTTGGAACTCTTCCATTGTTCTCAGAATTCCTCTGATGTTTAACTATTCTTTGGAACTCTTCCATTGTTCACGGAATTCCGCTGAAGCTTAAAAATGCTTTGGTACTCTTCTATTGTTCTCGGAATTCCGCTGATGTTTAACAATACTTTGGAACTCTTCCATTGTTCTCGGAATTCCCCCTAAGTTTAAAAATGCTTTGGAACTCTTCCATTGTTCTCGGAATTCCGCTGATGTCTAAAAATGCATTGGAACTCTTCCATTCTTCACGGAACTCCGCTGAAGTTTAAAAATGCTTTGGAACATTTCCATTGTTCTCCGAATTCCGCTGATATTTGACAATGCTTTGGAACTCTTCCAATGTTCACGGAATTTTGCTGAAGTTTAAAAATGCTTTGGAACATTTCCATTGTTCTCGGAATTCCACTGTAACTTAAAAATTCTTTGGAAATATTCCATTGTTCTCGGAATTCCACTGAAGTTTAATAATGTTTGGAACTCTTCCATTGTTCTCGGAATTATGCTGAAGTTTAAAAACGCTTTGGAACTTTTCCATTGTTCTCGGAATTCTGCTGAAGTTTAAAAATGCTTTGGAACTCTTCCATTGTTCTCGGAATTATGCTGAAGTTTAAAAATGCTTTGGGACTCTTCCAATGTTCTCAGAATTCCTCTGATGTTTAACTATGCATTGGAGCTCTTCCTTTGTTCACGGAATTCCGCTGTATTTTAAAAATGCTTTGGAACTCTTCTATTGTTCTCGGAATTCCGCTGATGTTTAACAATACTTTGGAACTCTTCCAATGTTCTCAAAAATCCCCCTAAGTTTAAAAATGCTTTGGAACTCTTCTATTGTTCTCGGAAATACTCTGATGTTTAACTATGCTTTGGAACTCTTCCATTGTTCACAGAATACAGCTGAAGTTTAATAATGCTTTGGTACTATTCCATTGTTCTCAGAAATCCGCTGAAGTTAAAAAAAGCTTTGGAACTCTTCCATTGTTCTCCGAATTCTGATGAAGTTTAAAACTGCTTTGGAACTCTTCCATTATTCCCAGAATTCCACTGAAGTTAAAAAATGCTTTGGAACTCTCCTAATGTTCTCGGAATTCTGCTGAAGTTTAAAAATGCTTTGGAACTCTTCCATTGTTCTCTGAATTCCGTTGATGTTTAACAATGCTTTGGAACTCTTCCATTTTTCAGGGAAATCCGCTGAAGTTTAAAAATGTTTTGGAACTCTTCCATTGTTCTCAGAATTCTGCTAATGTTTAACAATGCTTTGGAACTCATCCATTGTTCTCAGAATTATGCTTAAGTTTTAAAATGCTTTGGAACTCTTCCATTTTTCTGGCAATTCTGCTGAGGTTTAACAATGCTTTGGAAATCTTCCATTGTTCTCGGAATTCCACTGTAATTTAAAAATTTTTTGGAACTCTTCCATTGTTTTCGGAATTCCGCTGATGTTTAACAACGCTTTGGAACTCTTCCATTGTTCTCGGCATTCCATTGATGTTTAGCAATGCTTTGGAACTTTTACATTGTTCACGGAATTCCGCTGAAGTTTAAAAATGTTTTGGAACCCTTCCATTGATCCTGGAATTCCGCTGAAGTTTAACATTGCTTTGGAGCTCTTCCATTGTTCTCGGAATTCTGCTGAAGTTTAAAAATGATTCGGAACTCTTCTATTATTCTCAGAATAACACTGAAGTTTAACAATACTTTGAAACTCTTCCATTGTTCTCGGAATTCCCCCTAAGTTTAAAAATGCTTTGAAACTCTTCCCTTGTTCTCGGAAATCCGCTGAATATTAAAAAATCTTTGGAACTCTTCTATTGTTCTCGGAATTCCGCTGATGTTTAACAATGCTTTGGAACTATTTCATTGATCTCAGAATACTACTGAAGTTTAAAAATGCTTTGGAACTCTTCCATTGTTCAAGGAATTCCGCTGATGTTTAACAATGTTTTGGAACTCTTCCATTGTTCACGCAATACTTCTGAAGTTTAATAATGCTTTGGAACTCTTCCATTGTTCTCGCAATTCTGCTGAAGTTTAAAAATGCTTTGGAACACTTCAGTTTTTGTCGGAATTCTGATAAGGTTTAAAAATGCTTTGAAACTCTTCCATTGTTCTTGGAATTCCGCTGATGTTTAACAATGCTTTGGAACTATTCCATTGTTCACGGAATTAGGATGAAGTTTAAAAATGCTTTGGAACTCTTCTATTGTTCTCGGAATTCCGCTGATGTTTAACAATACTTTGGAACTCTTCCATTGTTCTCAAAACTCCCCCTAAGTTTAAAAATGCTTTGGAACTCTTCCATTGTTCTCGGAAATCCGCTGAAGTTTAACAATGCTTTGGAACTCTTCCATTGTTCTCGGAAATCCGCTGAAGTTTAACAATGCTTTGGAACTCTACCATTGTTCTCGGAAATCTGCTGATGTTTAACAATGCTTTGGAACTCTTCAATTGTTTACAGAATACAGCTGAAGTTTAATAATGTTTGGTACTATTCCATTGTTCTCGGAAATCCGCTGAAGTTAAAAAATGCTTTGGAAATCTTCCATTGTTCTCAGAATTCCAATGAAGTTTAAAACTGCTTTGGAACTCATCCTTTATTCTCGGAATTCCACTGAAGTTAAAAAATGCTTTGGAACTCTTCCAATTTTCTCGGAATTCTGCTGTAGTTTAAAAATGCTTTGGAACTCTTCCATTGTTCTCGGAATTCCGTTGATGTTTAACAATGCTTTGGAACTCTTCCATTTTTCAGGGAATTCCGCTGAAGTTTAAAAATGTTTTGGAACTTTTCCATTGTTCTCAGAATTCCACAGATGTTTAACAATGCTTTGGAACTCTTCCATTGTTCTCGGAATTCCGCTGATGTTTAACAATGCTTTGGATCTCTTCCATTGTTCTCAGCATTCCATTGATGTTTAAGAAAGCTTTGGAACTTTTCCCTTGTTCACGGAATTCCGCTGAAGTTCAAAAACGCTTTGGAACTCTTCCATTGATCTCGGATTTCTGCTGAAGTTTAAAAATGCTTAGGAACTCTTCCATTGTTCATGGAATCATGCTGAAGTTTAAAACTGCTTTGGAACTCTTCCATTGTCTCAGAATTCCTCTGATGTTTAACAATACTTTGAAACTCTTCCATTGTTCTCGGAATTCCCCCTAAGTTTAAAAATGCTTTGAAACTCTTCCCTTGTTCTCGGAAATCCGCTGAATATTAAAAAATCTTTGGAACTCTTCTATTGTTATCGGAATTCCGCTGATGTTTAACAATGCTTTGGAACGATTTCATTGATCTCAGAATACTACTGAAGTTTAAAAATGCTTTGGAACTCTTCCATTGTTCAAGGAATTCCGCTGATGTTTAACAATGTTTTTTAACTCTTCCATTGTTCACGCAATACTTCTGAAGTTTAATAATGCTTTGGAACTCTTCCATTGTTCTCGGAATTCTGCTGAAGTTTAAAAATGCTTTTAAACACTTCAGTTTTTGTCGGAATTCTGATGAAGTTTAAAAATGCTTTGTAACTTTTCCATTGTTCTCGGAATTCCGCTGATGTTTAACAATGCTTTGGAACTCTTCCATTGTTCACGGAATTAGGATGAAGTTTAAAAATGCTTTGGAACTCTTCTATTGTTCTCGGAATTCCGCTGATGTTTAACAATACTTTGGAACACTTCCATTGTTCTCAAAAATCCTCCTAAGTTTAAAAATGCTTTGGAACTCTTCCATTGTTCTCGGAAATCCGCTGAAGTTTAACAATGCTTTGGAACTCTTCCAATGTTCTCGGAAATCCGCTGAAGTTTAACAATGCTTTGGAACTCTTCCATTGTTCTCGGAAATCTGCTGATGTTTAACAATGCTTTGGAACTCTTCCATTGTTCACAGAATACAGCTGAAGTTTAATAATGCTTTGGTACTATTCCATTGTTCTCGGAAATTCGCTGAAGTTAAAAAATGCTTTGGAACTCTTCCATTGTTCTCAGAATTCCGATGAAGTTTAAAACTGCTTTGGAACTCATCCATTATTCTCGGAATTCCACTGAAGTTAAAAAATGCTTTGGAACTCTTCCAATGTTCTCGGAATTCTGCTGAAGTTTAAAAATGCTTTGGAACTCTTCCATTGTTCTCGCAATTCCGTTGATGTTTAACAATGCTTTGGAACTCTTCCAATTTTCAGGGAATTCCGCTGAAGTTTAAAAATGTTTTGGAACTTTTCCATTGTTCTCAGAATTCCACAGATGTTTAACAATGTTTTGGAACTCTTCCAATGTTCTCGGAATTCTGCTGTAGTTTAAAAATGCTTTGGAACTCTTCCATTGTTTTCGGAATTCCGTTGATGTTTAACAATGCTTTGGAACTCTTCCATTTTTCAGGGAATTCCGTTGAAGTTTAAAAATGTTTTGGAACTTTTCCATTGTTCTCAGAATTCCACAGATGTTTAACAATGCTTTGGAACTCTTCCATTGTTCTCGGAATTCCGCTGATGTTTAACAACGCTTTGGAACTCTTCCATTGTTCTCGGCATTCCGATGATGTTCAAGAAAGCTTTGGAAATTTTCCCTTGTTCACGGAATTCTGCTGAAGTTCAAAAACGCTTTGGAACTCTTCCATTGATCTCGGATTTCTGCTGAAGTTTAAAACTGCTTAGGAACTCTTCCATTGTTCATGGAATCATGCTGAAGTTAAAAACTGCTTTGGAACTCTTCCATTGTCTCAGAATTCCTCTGATGTTTAACAATGCTTTGGAACTCTTCCATTGTTCATGGAATTAGGCTGAAGTTTAAAAATCCTTTGGAACTCTTCTATTGTTCTCGGAATTCCGCTGATGTTTAACAATACTTTGGAACTCTTCCATTTTTCTCAGAAATACCCCTAAGTTTAAAAAAGCTTTGGAATTCTTCCATTGTTCTCGGAATTCTGCTGAAGTTTAAAAATGCTTTGGAACACTTCAGTTTTTGTCGGAATTCTGATAAGGTTTAAAAATGCTTTGAAACTCTTCCATTGTTCTTGGAATTCCGCTGATGTTTAACAATGCTTTGGAACTCTTCCATTGTTCACGGAATTAGGATGAAGTTTAAAAATGCTTTGGAACTCTTCCATTGTTCTCGGAATTCCGCTGATGTTTAACATTACTTTGGAACTCTTCCATTGTTCTCAAAAATCCCCATAAGTTTAAAAATGCTTTGGAACTCTTCCATTGTTCTCGGAAATCCGCTGAAGTTTAACAATGCTTTGGAACTCTTCCATTGTTCTCGGAAATCCACTGAAGGTTAACAATGCTTTGGAACTCTTCCATTGTTCTCGGAAATCCGCTTATGTTTAACAATGCTTTGGAACTCTTTCATTGTTCACAGAATACAGCTGAAGTTTAATAATGCTTTGGTACTATTCCATTGTTCTCGGAAATCCGCTAAAGTTAAAAAATGCTTTGGAAAACTTCCATTGTTCTCAGAATTCCGATGAAGTTTAAAACTGCTTTTCTAACTCTTCCATTATTCTCGGAATTCCACTGTAGTTAAAAAATGCTTTGGAACTCTTCCAATGTTCTCAGAATTCTGCTGAAGCTTATAAATGCTTTGGAACACTTCCATTGTTCTCGGTATTCCGCTGATGTTTAATAATGCTTTGGAACTCTTCCATTTTTCAGGGAATTCCGCTGAAGTTTAAAAATGTTTTGGAACTCTTCCATTGTTCTCAGAATTATGCTTAAGTTTTAAAATGCTTTGGAACTCTTCCATTGTTCTCGGCATTCCGTTGATGTTTAACAATGCTCTGGAACTTTTCCATTGTTCACGGAATTCTGCTGAAGTTTAAAAATGCTTTGGAACTTTTCCATTGTTCTCGGAATTCCGCTGATGTTTAACAATTCTTAGGAAATCTTCCATTGTTCACGGCATTCCATTGATGTTTAACAATGCTTTGGAACTTTTGCATTGTTCACGGAATTCCGCTGAAGTTTAAAAATGTTTTGGAACTCTTCCATTGTTCTCGGAATTCCGCTGATGTTTAACAATGCTTTGGAACTCTTCTATTGTTCACGGAATTCCTCTGAAGTTTAAAAATGCTTTGGAACTCTTCCATTGTTCCCGGAATTCAGCTGAAGTTTAACATTGCTTTGGAGGTCTTCCAATGTTCTCATAATTCTGCTGAAGTTTAAAAATGATTCGGAACTCTTCTGTTGTTCTCAGAATTCCGCTGAATTTTAAAAATGCTTTGGAACTCTTCCATTGTTCTCGGAATTGTGCTGAAGTTTAAAAACACTTTGAAACTCTTCCATTATTCTCAGAATAACGCTGAAGTTTAAAAATGCTTTGTAACTCTTCCATTGTTCTCGTAATTCTGCTGTAGTTTAAAAATGCTTTGGAAATCTTCCATTGTTCTCGGAATTCCGCTGATGTTTAAAAATGCATTGGAACTCTTCCATTCTTCACGGAACTCCGCTGAAGTTTAAAAATGCTTTGTAACATTTCCATTGTTCTCCGAATTCCGCTGATATTTAACAATGCTTTGGAACTCTTCCAATGTTCACGGAATTTCGCTGAAGTTTAAAAATTCTTTGGAAATATTCCATTGTTCTTGGAATTCCACTGAAGTTTAATAATGTTTGGAACTCTTCCATTGTTCTCGGAATTATGCTGAAGTTTAAAAACGCTTTGGAACTTTTCCATTGTTCTCGGAATTCTGCTGAATTTTAAAAATCCTTTGGAACTCTTCCATTGTTCTCGGAATTATGCTGAAGTTTAAAAATGCTTTGGGACTCTTCCAATGTTCTCAGAATTCCTCTGATGTTTAACTATGCATTGGAGCTCTTCCTTTGTTCATGGAATTCCGCTGTAGTTTAAAAATGCTTTGGAACTCTTCTATTGTTCTCGGAATTCCGCTGATGTTTAACAATACTTTGGAACTCTTCCATTGTTCTCAAAAATCCCCCTAAGTTTAAAAATGCTTTGGAACTCTTCTATTGTTCTCGGAAATACTCTGATGTTTAACTATGCTTTGGAACTCTTCCATTGTTCACAGAATACAGCTGAAGTTTAATAATGCTTTGGTACTATTCCATTGTTCTCAGAAATCCGCTGAAGTTAAAAAATGCTTTGGAACTCTTCCATTGTTCTCTGAATTCTGATGAAGTTAAAAAATGATTTGGAACTCTTCCAATTTTCTCGGAATTCTGCTGAAGTTTAAAAATGCTTTGGAACTCTTCCATTGTTCTCTGAATTCCGTTGATGTTTAACAATGCTTTGGAACTCTTCCATTTTTCAGGGACATACGCTGAAGTTTAAAAATGTTTTGGAACTCTTCCATTGTTCTCAGAATTCCGCTGATGTTTAACAATGCTTTGGAACTCTTCCATTGTTCTCAGAATTATGCTTACGTTTTAAAATGCTTTGGAACTCTTCCATTTTTCTCGCAATTCTGCTGAGGTCTAACAATGCTTTGGAAATCTTCCATTGTTCTCGGAATTCCACTGTAATTTAAAAATTCTTTGGAACTCTTCCATTGTTCTCGGAATTCCGCTGATGTTTAACAACACTTTGGAACTCTTCCATTGTTCTCGGCATTCCATTGATGTTTAGCAATGCTTTGGAACTTTTACATTGTTCACGGAATTCCACTGAAGTTTAAAAATGCTTTGGAACCCTTCCATTGTTGCCGGAATTCCGCTGAAGTTTAACATTGCTTTGGAGCTCTTCCATTGTTCTCGGAATTCTGCTGAAGTTTAAAAATGATTCGGAACTCTTCTATTGTTCTCAGAATTCCGCTGAAGTTTAAAATTGCTTTGGATCTCTTCCTTTGTTCTCGGAATTCTGCTGAAGTTTAAAAACACTTTGAAACTCTTCCATTGTTCTTGCAATTCTGCTGTAGTTTAAAAATGCTTTGGAACTCTTCCATTGTTCTTGCAATTCTGCTGTAGTTTAAAAATGCTTTGGAACTCTTCCACTGTTCTCGGAATTCCGCTGATGTTTAAAAATGCATTGGAACTCTTCCTTTCTTCACGGAACTCCGCTGAAGTTTAAAAATGCTTTGGTACACTTCCATTGTTCTCGAAATTTCGCTGATATTTAACAATGCTTTGGAAATCTTCCAATGTTCACATAATTTCGCTGAAGTTTAAAAATGCTTTGGAACTCTTCCATTGTTCTCGGAATTCCGCTGAAGTTTAACAATGCTTTGGAACTCTTCCATTGTTCTCGGAATTCCACTGTAATTTAAAAATTCTTTAGAACTCTTCCATTGTTTTTGGAATTCCACTGTAATTTAAAAATTCTTTGGAACTCTTCCATTGTTCTCGGAATTCCACTGAAGTTTAATAATGTTTGGAACTCTTCCATTGTTCTCGGAATTCTGCTGAAGTTTAAAAATGCTTTGGAACTCTACCAATGTTCTCAGAATTCCTCTGATATTTAACTATGCTTTGGAACTCTTCCATTGTTCATGGAATTCCGCTGAACTTTAAGAATGCTTTGGAACTCTTCAATTGTTCTCGGAATTCCGCTGATGTTTAACAATGCTTTGGAACTCTTCCGTTGTTCACGGAATTATGCTGAAGTTTAAAATGCTTTGGAACTTGTCTATTGTTCTCGGAATTCTGCTGATGTTTAACAATACTTTGGAACTCTTCCATTGTTCTCGGAAATCCCCCTAAGTTTAAAAACACTTTGAAACTCTTCCATTATTCTCAGAATAACACTGAAGTTTAAAAATGCTTTGAAACTCTTCCATTGTTCTTGCAATTCTGCTGTAGTTTAAAAATGCTTTGGAACTCTTCCATTGTTCTCGGAATTCCGCTGATGTTTAAAAATGCATTGGAACTCTTCCTTTCTTCACGGAACTCCGCTGAAGTTTAAAAATGCTTTGGTACACTTCCATTGTTCTCGAAATTTCGCTGATATTTAACAATGCTTTGGAAATCTTCCAATGTTCACATAATTTCGCTGAAGTTTAAAAATGCTTTGGAACTCTTCCATTGTTCTCGGAATTCCGCTGAAGTTTAACAATGCTTTGGAACTCTTCCATTGTTCTCGGAATTCCACTGTAATTTAAAAATTCTTTAGAACTCTTCCATTGTTTTTGGAATTCCACTGTAATTTAAAAATTCTTTGGAACTCTTCCATTGTTCTCGGAATTCCACTGAAGTTTAATAATGTTTGGAACTCTTCCATTGTTCTCGGAATTCTGCTGAAGTTTAAAAATGCTTTGGAACTCTACCAATGTTCTCAGAATTCCTCTGATATTTAACTATGCTTTAGAACTCTTCCATTGTTCATGGAATTCCGCTGAACTTTAAGAATGCTTTGTAACTCTTCTATTGTTCTCGGAATTCCGCTGATGTTTAACAATGCTTTGGAACTGTTCCGTTGTTCACGGAATTATGCTGAAGTTTAAAATGCTTTGGAACTTGTCTATTGTTCTCGGAATTCTGCTGATGTTTAACAATACTTTGGAACTCTTCCATTGTTCTCGGAAATCCCCCTAAGTTTAAAAATGCTTTGGAACTCTTCCATTGTTCTCGGAAATCCGCTGAAGATTAACACTGCTTTGGAACTCTTCCATTGTTCTCGGAAATCCGCTGAAGTTTAAAAATGCTTTGGAACTCTTCCATTGTTCTCGGAATTCTACTGAAGTTTAAAAACGCTTTGTAACTCTTCCATTGCTCTTGGAAATGAGCTGATGTTTAACAATGCTTTGGAACTCTTTCATTCTTCACAGAATACAGCTGAAGTTTAAAAATGCTTTGGGACTCTTCCATTGTTCTCGGAATTCCACTGATGTTTAACAATGCTTTGGAACTCTTCCATTGTTCTCAGAATTATGCTTAAGTTTTAAAATGCTTTGGAACTCTTCCATTGTTTTCAGAATTCTGCTGATGTTAAACAACGCTTTGGAACTCTTCCATTGTTCTCGGCGTTACATTGATGTTTAACAATGCTTTGGAACTTTTCCATTGTTCACGGAATTCCGATGAAGTTTAAAAATGCTTTGGAACTCTTCCATTGTTCTCGGAAATTTGCTGAAGTTTAACAATGCTTTGGAACTCTTCCATTGTTCTCAGAAATCCGCTGAAGTTTAACAATGCTTTGGAACTCTTCCATTGTTCTCGGAATTCTACTGAAGTTTAATAATGTTTGGAACTCTTCCATTGTTCTCGGAATTCTGCTGAAGTTTAAAAATGCTTTGGAACTCTTCCATTCTTCACAGAATACAGCTGAAGTTTAGTAATGCTTTGGTACTATTCCATTGTTCTCGGAAATCCGCTGAAGTTAAAAAATGCTTTGGAACTCTTCCATTGTTCTCAGAATTCGGATGAAGTTTAAAACTGCTTTGGAAATCTTCCAATGTTCTCAGAATTATGCTTAAGTTTTAAAATGCTTTAGAACTCTTCCATTGTTCTCGGAATTCCGCTGATGTTTAAGAACGCTTTGGAACTCTTCCATTGTTCTCGGCATTCCATTGATGTTTAAAAATGCTTTGGAACTTTTCCATTGTTCACGGAATTCCGCTGAAGTTTAAAACTGCGTTGAAACTCTTCCATTGTTCTCGGAAATCCGCTGAAGATTAACACTGCTTTGGAACTCTTCCATTGCTCTCGGAAATCCGCTGAAGTTTAAAAATGCTTTGGAACTCTTCCATTGTTCTCGGAATTCTACTGAAGTTTAAAAACGCTTTGTAACTCTTCCATTGTTCTTGGAAATGAGCTGATATTTAACAATGCTTTGGAACTCTTTCATTCTTCACAGAATACAGCTGAAGTTTAAAAATGCTTTGGGACTCTTCCATTGTTCTCGGAATTCCACTGATGTTTAACAATGCTTTGGAACTCTTCCATTGTTCTCAGAATTATGCTTAAGTTTTAAAATGCTTTGGAACTCTTCCATTGTTTTCAGAATTCTGCTGATGTTAAACAACGCTTTGGAACTCTTCCATTGTTCTCGGCGTTACATTGATGTTTAACAATGCTTTGGAACTTTAAGATTGTTCACGGAATTCCGATGAAGTTTAAAAATGCTTTGGAACTCTTCCATTGTTCTCGGAAATTTGCTGAAGTTTAACAATGCTTTGGAACTCTTCCATTGTTCTCAGAAATCCGCTGAAGTTTAACAATGCTTTGGAACTCGTCCATTGTTCTCGGAATTCTACTGAAGTTTAATAATGTTTGGAACTCTTCCATTGTTCTCGGAATTCTGCTGAAGTTTAAAAATGCTTTGGAACTCTTCCATTCTTCACAGAATACAGCTGAAGTTTAGTAATGCTTTGGTACTATTCCATTGTTCTCGGAAATCCGCTGAAGTTAAAAAATGCTTTGGAACTCTTCCATTGTTCTCAGAATTCGGATGAAGTTTAAAACTGCTTTGGAAATCTTCCAATGTTCTCAGAATTATGCTTAAGTTTTAAAATGCTTTAGAACTCTTCCATTGTTCTCAGAATTCCGCTGATGTTTAACAATGCTTTGGAACTCTTCCATTGTTCTCGGCATTCCATTGATGTTTAAAAATGCTTTGGAACTTTTCCATTGTTCACGGAATTCCGCTGAAGTTTAAAACTGCGTTGAAACTCTTCCATTGTTCTCGGAATTCCGCTGTAATTTAAAAATTCTTTGCAACTCTTCCATGGTTCTTGGAATTCCACTGAAGTTTAATAATGTTTGGAACTCTTCCATTGTTCTCGGAATTCTGCTGAAGTTTAAAAAAGCTTTGGAACTCTTCCATTGTTCTCAGAATTCCTCTGATGTTTAACTATTCTTTGGAACTCTTCCATTGTTCACGGAATTCCGCTGAAGCTTAAAAATGCTTTGGAACTCTTCTATTGTTCTCGTAATTCCGCTGATGTTTAACAATACTTTGGAACTCTTCCATTGTTCTCGGAATTCCCCTTAAGTTTAAAAATGCTTTGGAACTCTTCCATTGTTCTCGGAATTCCCCCTAAGTTTAAAACTGCTTTGGAACTCCTCCATTGTTCTCGGAAATCCGCTGAAGATTAAAAAATCTTTTGAACTCTTCTATTGTTCTCGGAATTCCGCTGATGTTTAACAATGCTTTGGAACTGTTCCATTGTTCTCGGAATTCTGCTGAAGTTTAAAAGTGATTTGGAAATGTTCCATTGTTCTCGGAATACCGCTGAAATTTAAAAATGCTTTGGAACTATTCCATTGTTCTCAGAATACTACTGAAGTTTGAAAACGCTTTGGAACTCTTCCATTGTTCTCGGGAATCCGCTTATGTTTAACAATGTTTTGGAACTCTTCCATTGTTCACGGAATACTTCTGAAGTATAATAATGCTTTGGTACTCTTCCATTGTTCTCGGAATTCTGCTGAAGTTTAAAAATCGTTTCTAACTCTTCAGTTGTTGTCGGAATTCTGCTGAAGTTTAAAAATGCTTTGGAACTCTTCCATTGTTCACGGAATTACGCTGAAATTTAAAAATGCTATGGAACTCTTCCATTGTTCTCGGAATTCCGCTGATGTTTAACAATACTTTGGAACTCTTCCATTGTTCTCGGAAATCCCCCTAAGTTTAAAAATGCTTTGGAACTCTTCCATTGTTCTCGGAATGCCACAGTAATTTAAAAATTCTTTAGAACTCTTCCATTGTTCTCGGCATACCATTGATGTTTAATAATGTTTGGAACTTTTCCATTGTTCATGGAATTCCGTTGAAGTTTAAAAATGTTTTGGAACTCTTCCATTGTTCTCGGAATTCTGCTTATGTTTAACAATGCTTTGGAACTCATCCATTGTTCTCGAATTTCCGCTGATGTTTAACAATGCTTTGGAACTCTTCCATTGTTCACGGACCTCCTCTGAAGTTTAAAAATGCTTTGGAACTTTTACATTGTTCCCGGAATCCCGCTGAAGTTTACCATTGCTTTGGAATTCTTCCATTGCTCTCGCAATTCTGCTTTAGTTTAAAAATGCTTTGGAACTCTTCCATTGTTCTGGGAATTCCGCTGATGTTTAAAAATGCTTTGGAACTCTTCCATTCTTCACGGAACTCCGCTGAAGTTTAAAAATGCTTTGTAACTCTTCCATTGTTCTCGGAATTCCGCTGATATTTAATAATGCTTTGGAACTCTTCCAATGTTCACGGAATTTCGCTGAAGTTTAAAAATGCTTTGGAACTCTTCCATTGTTCTCGGAACTCCGCTGACATTTAACAATGGTTTGGAACTCTTCCATTGTTCTCCTAATTCCACTGTAATTTAAAAATTCTTTGGAACTCTTCCATTGTTCTCAGAATTCCACTGAAGTTTAATAATGTTTGGAACTCTTCCATTGTTCTCGGAATTCTGCTGAAGTTTAAAAACGTTTTGGAACATTTCCATTGTTCTCGGAATTCTGCAGAAGTTTAAAAATGCTTTGGAACTCTTCCATTGTTCTCGGAATTATGCTGAAGTTTAAAAATACTTTGGAACACCTCCAATGTTCTCAGAATTCCTCTGATGCTTAAATATGCTTTGGAACTCTTCCATTGTTCACGGAATTCCGCTGAAGTTTAAAAATGCTTTGGAACTCTCCAATTGTTCTCGGAATTCCTCTGATGCTTAACAATACTTTGGAACTCTTCCATTGATCTCTGAATTCTGCTGAAGTTTAAAAGTGCTTTGGAACTCTTCCATTGTTCTCGGAATACCGCTGAAATTTAAAAATGCTTTGGAACTATTCCATTGTTCTCGGAATACTACTGAAGTTTAAAAACGCTTTGGAACTCTTCCATTGTTCTCGGAATTCTGCTGATGTTTAACAATGCTTTGGAACTCTTCCATTGTTAACGGAATACTTCTGAAGTTTAATAATGCTTTGGAACTCTTCCATTGTTCTCAGAATTTTGCTGAAGTTTAAAAATGCTTTGGAACTCTTCAGTAGAGATGAGCGTTGTTCTACTCGAACTGTTCGCCAATCTCAAATTCGAGCTGTTTTGGGCGGTGTTCGAGCCGTTCGGCGAACACGAACAATTTGAGAAAAATTCGGCTGTTCGAGGTTATGTTCGATAACTGTTCGTGCACCAAAATCATAACTGGATTTTTTCTCAGTAATGATGAAAATTAATGTTAATACGCAGTTTGAGTGTACAGCGGGGTGGGGGGAGGGGCAGGGGATGGATCTCTGCAGGAACAATGAAGATCTCCATTTTTTTTTCTCTTTCCCGCATTTACAGTGGGGAGGTGCAATCTGTCAGCCTATCAGCAGTGCACACACGGAGCGAAGTGCTTTTTTTCACACAAGCAAGGGCATGTGTCATTGGCAGTGTATGTCACATGTCCTTGCCCTATAAGACCAAGCCATTTTCCCCGTCGCCACCATTTTCTCACTGCTGCAGCTGCGTGTTAGACGGCACCGCTGTTGCTGTGCGCGCTATACCTTGTTAATTTCAAGCCAATTTTCGCACAAATATACAGATAGCTTGGGAGTAGGGAATAGTTGTGATTGCAGTCCTTTTAAGGACTAGGTTACAGCATTTCCTACGACTTTTATCAGGGAGGTCTGTGCTCTTAAATAGATAGGTTGTGGGAGTAAAGACTAATTGTAATTGGAGTCCTTTTCAGGACTAGGTTACATGAGTTCCTATCAGTTTTTGCCAGGCAGGTCTGTGCCAGTGCTGTGCAAGTTTTTTTCACAGCATTTGGCTGAATCTAGCAAAGCTAATCCTTTTTGGCCTATTGCAGAGTGTGTTAGTCAGTGGAGTAGCCTATCTGTGTTGCAAGATATACCACCTGTGTATAGAATACCAATTTTTTTACTGCACCTAGTGAAGTAAAATCTTTTGGGCATAGCATCATTCTATTAGTCCATCTATACTGACCTCCATCAGGTTGCAAATTAAAACTAATTTTTATCTGCATCTACAGTACCTCTGAAAAAATATTTGGGCTTCTAGCAGTGTGTGGGACTTGTTCTATTAGTCCATCTATACTGACCTCCATCAGGTTGCAAACTGAATATATTTTTTTCTGCATCTACCTCTGAAAAAATATTGGGCTTCTAGCTGTGTGTGGGTCTTGTTCTATTAATCCATCTATACTGACCTCCATCAGGTTGCAAACTGAATATAATTTTTTTCTGCATCTAGCTCTGAAAAAATATTTGGCCTTCTAGTAGTGTGTCGGACTTTCTCTATTAGTCCATCTATACTGACCTCCATCAGGTTGCAAATTAAAACTAATTTTTATCTGCATCTACAGTACCTCTGAAAAAATATTTGGGCTTCTAGCTGTGTGTGGGACTTGTTGTATTAGTCCATCTATACTGACCTCCATCAGGTTGCAAACTGAATATATTTTTTTCTGCATCTACCTCTGAAAAAATATTTGGCCTTCTAGTAGTGTGTCGGACTTTCTCTATTAGTCCATCTATACTGACCTCCATCAGGTTTCAAATTAAAAATAATTTTTATCTGCATCTACAGTACCTCTGAAAAAATATTTGGGCTTCTAGCTGTGTGCGGGACTTGTTGTATTAGTCCATCTATACTGACCTCCATCAGGTTGCAAACTGAATATATTTTTTTCTGCATCTACCTCTGAAAAAATATTTGGCCTTCTAGTAGTGTGTCGGACTTTCTCTATTAGTCCATCTATACTGACCTCCATCAGGTTGCAAATTAAAACTAATTTTTATCTGCATCTACAGTACCTCTGAAAAAATATTTGGGCTTCTAGCAGTGTGTAGGACTTATTCTATTAGTCCATCTATACTGACCTCCATCAGGTTGCAAACTGAATATATTTTTTTCTGCATCTACCTCTGAAAAAATATTTGGCCTTCTAGTAGTGTGTCGGACTTTCTCTATTAGTCCATCTATACTGACCTCCATCAGGTTGCAAATTAAAAATAATTTTTATCTGCATCTACAGTACCTCTGAAAAAATATTTGGGCTTCTAGCTGTGTGCGGGACTTGTATTAGTCCATCTATACTGACCTCCATCAGGTTGCAAACTGAATATATTTTTTTCTGCATCTACCTCTGAAAAAATATTTGGCCTTCTAGTAGTGTGTCGGACTTTCTCTATTAGTCCATCTATACTGACCTCCATCAGGTTGCAAATTAAAACTAATTTTTATCTGCATCTACAGTACCTCTGAAAAAATATTTGGGCTTCTAGCAGTGTGTGGGACTTGTTGTATTAGTCCATCTATACTGACCTCCATCAGGTTGCAAACTGAATATATTTTTTTCTGCATCTACCTCTGAAAAAATATTGGGCTTCTAGCTGTGTGTGGGTCTTGTTCTATTAATCCATCTATACTGACCTCCATCAGGTTGCAAACTGAATATATTTTTTTCTGCATCTACCTCTGAAAAAATATTTGGCCTTCTAGTAGTGTGTCGGACTTTCTCTATTAGTCCATCTATACTGACCTCCATCAGGTTGCAAACTGAATATAATTTTTTTCTGCATCTAGCTCTGAAAAAATATTTGGCCTTCTAGTAGTGTGTCGGACTTTCTCTATTAGTCCATCTATACTGACCTCCATCAGGTTGCAAATTAAAACTAATTTTTATCTGCATCTACAGTACCTCTGAAAAAATATTTGGGCTTCTAGCAGTGTGTGGGACTTGTTCTATTAGTCCATCTATACTGACCTCCATCAGGTTGCAAACTGAATATATTTTTTTCTGCATCTACCTCTGAAAAAATATTTGGCCTTCTAGTAGTGTGTCGGACTTTCTCTATTAGTCCATCTATACTGACCTCCATCAGGTTGCAAACTGAATATAATTTTTTTCTGCATCTAGCTCTGAAAAAATATTTGGCCTTCTAGTAGTGTGTCGGACTTTCTCTATTAGTCCATCTATACTGACCTCCATCAGGTTGCAAATTAAAACTAATTTTTATCTGCATCTACAGTACCTCTGAAAAAATATTTGGGCTTCTAGCAGTGTGTGGGACTTGTTCTGTTAGTCCATCTATAATGACCTCCATCAGGTTGCAAATTCAAAATAATTTTTTTCTGCATCTAACCCAGCCAATAGTTTTGGCCTAATACCACAGTTTGGCCACTCAGCTCTGCTCGGTTACCATCCATTGTTTTTTTGTGCAAACAACTCCAGAGTTGTGAATTAGTTAACCACCAAAATGAGTGGAAAAAGGCCTGCTGCTGGTGGAAAGGGGAATAGGCGAGTTGGGAAGGGGAAAAAAGGTTGTGTCCGTGGGGTAGGTGTTAAAGCAACAGTAACATCTGCAGAAGAAAGACCATCTTCCAGCCAAACTAAAATGTCTACTTCTTTTAGCGGACAATGTGATAAGATCCCTTTCTTACGGCAACGCCAATCGCTACAAATTCCAGATGAGGCACAAAAACAGCAGGTGCTTCAACGGATATCAAGTGCTCCTTTAAGTGGGCTCTCCTCCACATCAACTTCAACATCACAAATACTCCAGTCCTCAAAGGTGTCACCCAAATCGCACTTGCTTCCTCACTGCTCCCAAATCTCCAGCTGCCCGTCTGAGTATGAGGTAGAACAGATGGTTGAGTCTGCAGAGCTGTTTACTCATACTATAGCCTGGGAATCAGAGGTCGACTCCAGTGCTTCTGTGAATCCAGACGAGGAAATGATCTGCACTGATGCCCAGAATCTTTATGAGTCGGATCCAGGACCAGACGCAGAAGGTTCTGACCATAATGTAGACCCTCATTCCCAAACTGTAACTCCTGTTGTTGGAGACAATGAGGAAGACGATGATAAGACTCAAATACCTGATTGGAGCGACAACTTTAGTTTTTTGTCAGGGCAGGAACAGGTTGGCTCTGAGGACGACGGGTGTGATAACGCACAGGGTGATGATGATGAGGTCGGAGATCCCACTTACTGTCAACCCACAGTCAGCCAAGAGATGAGGTCAGCAGAGGAGGTGGAGGAAGATGCTAGTGACGACGAGGTCAGGTTGCGCCTTCCTGGACAGAGACGTAGTACTGGAAGCACGTCAACAACTGCATCCTCAAACACAACTCTGCCTCTCACCACAAGTCGTGGTGGCTCTTCAGGTCGCATGGGTGCTAAGCCTTGCATAGCCTGGGCATTTTTTCAGATCGATAAAGATGACCCAACTCGTGTTATCTGTAACATTTGTCAGCAAAAGCTAAGTAGAGGCCAAAAAATACATAGTTTGAGTACTTCATGCATGAACCGGCACATGGACATGAAGCATAAGTTGCAGTGGGAAGGTCAGTGTGCTACAATGCGGACTAGCCGGCCGGGCCAACCACCGTCTGCCATATCTTGTGCATCCGCGGCCTCTTCATCCTCTGTGACTGGGGGGACAGCAGTCACACCTGTTTTGGGGCGCAGACCTGCCACCTCTTTACCCGCAACAGCCAGCGTGATTGGCAGGTCATCATTTTCTTTGGAGGTGGTAACACCAGCTGGTGTTGAGCGCTGTCCGACATCGATAGCACCACCTTTGGATCAAGGCAACCTAACATGTCCGCCTGCATCTTCCTCACAGACCGGCAGTTTGCCGGGGACACCCTTATCAACCCCGTCTAAGCACAATAGCCAGCCCTCGGTCCCTCAGATGTGGACAAGTAAAAGACCATTTCCTCCTAGCCATGAGAAAGCTAAGAGGTTGAATTTCACCATCTGCAAGCTCTTGGCTACAGAAATGCTGCCTTTCCGCCTGGTGGACACAGAGGATTTTCGAGACCTTATGTCCGTCGCAGTGCCCCAGTACCAGATGCCCAGTCGGCACTACTTCTCAAAGAAAGGTGTGCCTGCGCTCCACCAGCATGTCGCACACAACATCACCGCTTCTTTGAGAAACTCTGTGTGTGACAGGGTGCATTTCACCACAGACACTTGGACGAGTAGGCATGGACAGGGGCGTTACATGTCGCTGACTGGGCACTGGGTATCTATGGTGACAGCAGGACAAGGTGCTGCTGTCCAAGTCTTGCCGTCCCCACGAGTTGTGCGTCAATCCTCTTTATGTCAAAGTTCCTCCACTGCTTCTGCCTCCTCAACCTCCTCTCGGTCTTCCACCTGCACCCAAAGCCTGTCTGGTCATGCCACAAGCTTTCTAACTGTGCAGAAGGGATCCTGCACACCTCCTTACTATGCTGTCAGTAGGGCTCAACGTCATCAGGCGGTTTTTACATTGAAATGTCTGGGAAATGTGAGTCACACAGCTGAGGAGTTGTGGTCAGCTCTGGAGAACCAATTTCATGAATGGTTGTCTCCACTGGACCTGAAACCAGGGAAGGCCGTGTGCGACAATGCTGCAAACCTGGGTGCGGCCCTTCGCCGGGGCAATGTCACACACGTGCCTTGTATGGCTCACGTGTTGAACCTGGTTGTCCAGCAATTTTTAGCCCACTATCCCAGACTAGATGGCCTTCTGCAGAGGGCACGGTCGCTGTGTGCTCACTTCCGCCGTTCGCATCCCGCAGCTCAGCGACTTACATCTCTACAGAAGTCGTTGGGCCTGCCACTTCACCGGCTAAAATGCGATGTGCCTACCCGGTGGAATTCAACTCTGCACATGTTGCAGCGACTGTGGCAGCACCGACAAGCCCTGGTGCAATACGTTCTGACGTATAGCCTGGGCCAACGAGATTCAGAGGTGGGGCAAATCACGCTGGAGGAGTGGTCTCAGATCAGGGACCTATGCACCCTTCTGCACAGTTTTGAAATGGCGACGAAGATGTTTAGTGCTGACGATGCCATTATCAGCATGACTATTCCGGTGATTTACATGCTGGAGCACATGTTAAACAGAATTCGGAGTCAGGTGGTGGCACAATAGGAGGTGGAGGAAGTAGAGGAGGAGGAGTTGTATGCGGAAGGGCTAACATCTGCAAGGTCCAGAAGGTCGTCAGCACCAAGGCGGCAGGCAAGTGAGGGTGGGGGAGATGGTTTTACCAGGGCGCATGGTAGCAGCCAAACTAGTGAGGAAGGTGCAGGAGCCCAGGAAGAAGTGGAGGACGAACTGATGGAAGACTCATCAGATGAGGGAGACCTTGATCACATTTCTGTTGTGCGAGGTTGGGGGGAGAGGACAGAGGAAGGAAGCATGATTGTTACCTCGCCACCAACACAACAGGGACTTGGTGCTCCTGGATGCGCAACACACATGAGTGCCTTCTTGCTGCACTACCTGCAACATGACCCTCGAATTGTGAGAATTAGAAATAATCCTGACTACTGGGTTGCCACACTGTTAGATCCCCGGTACAAAAGTAAATTTGCAGAAATTATTCCTGCCATAGAAAGGGATGCACGCATGCAGGAGTATCAGCAGAGACTGTTGCAGAATCTTACATGTGCTTTTCCACAAAATACCAGTGGTGCACGTAGTGAATCTCACAGTTCCAACTTGCCAACCGTGGGACCGTCAAGTGTTCAGCACTCAAACCGTAACAGAACCACAGTATCTGCTGGTAACATCAATTTTGCGGAATCATTTCACCACTTTTTCAGCCCATCCTTTGCAAGGCCACAGGAGACAAGAAGTCTGACACATAGTCAACGCCTAGAGACGATGGTACAGGAGTATCTCCAAGTAAACATTGAAGCCACGACTGTGTCACTGGACCCTTGCTCTTTTTGGGCTTCCAATCTGGATAAATGGCCGGAGCTAGCCACTTACGCCTTGGAGATCTTGTCATGTCCCGCAGCCAGTGTTCTGTCTGAACGTGTGTTCAGCGCTGCTGGTGGTGTGCTGACAGATAAGCGCACGCGGCTCTCCACTGATAATGTAGACAGACTCACGTTCATAAAGATGAACAAATCATGGATCCGAAACGACTTTTCTACCCCTGTGTCATCCTGGGGAGAGTAAAAGCTTGATGATTGGTTAAAATCACCCTACCAAACGTTTTAAGCTTTCAAATTACTAATCATGTTTATCTGTATCTTGACTGGAAAATAGTTTGGGCTTTGTAGCAGTGTGCAGCACTGATCCTATTAGGCCATCTATAATAAGCTCCACCAGATTTAAAATTAAAAATAATTTTTAGCTGCATCTAGCCCGGAAAATAATTTTGGGGCTCCGAGATGCGCAAGACACATAAGTGCCTTCTTGCTGCAATACCTGCAGCATGACCCTCATATTGTCAGAATTCGAAGTAATCATGACTACTGGGTTGCCACACTCTTAGATCCCCCAAACTTTTCGATCAACCTTTTCATTTTAATAAAGACCAAAAAAATGGTCATTTTTGAAATTATAAGCATTAGCAGGTTGTTAGAAACTGAAATCAAACAGTTTTCAACTCAAAACTTTATTCTAGGTGATGTTACATTTTCACATAGGACCCCTTGTTCGAAAGGAGCTTCTGAACTCTCTCGTCCATTGAATTTGTCAGGTTTTGGATGGTTTCTGCTTCAATTGTTTTGCATGAGGACAGAATACCCTCCCAGAGCTGTTGCTTAGATGTGAACTGCCTCCCGCCATCATAGACACTCCTTTTAATGATGCTCCAAAGGTTCTGAATGGGGTAGAGGTCAGGGGAGCATGGGGGTCACACCATAAGTTTGTCCCCTTTTATGCCCATATCAGCCAGAGATGCAGATGTTTTATGTGCAGCATGAGATGGTGCATTATCATGCAGAAAAATGATCTTGCTGTGAAATACACGGTTCTTCTTCTTGAACCATGGCAGGAAGTGCTGTTTGAGAAAATCCACATACATTAAGGAGTTCATCTTTAGCGCCTTCAGGGATCCTAAAGGGGCCGACAATCTCTCTCCCCATGATTCCAGCCCAAAACATTACTCCACCTCCTCCTTGTTGGCGCTGTAGCCGTGTTTGCGTGGGGTGTCCATCAACCAGCCATCCTCCACTCCATCCATCTGGACCATCGAGCGCTGCACGGCACTCATCCGTGAACAAAACAGTTTTGAAATCAGTCTTCATGTAATGTTTGGCCCACTGGAGCCGTTTCTGCTTGTGTGAAGTGGATAGAGGAGGTTGACAGGATGGCGTATGCACAGCTGCAAACCTCTGAAGGACCCTGCATCTTGTTGTTCGGGGGACGTTGGAGGCACAAGCAGCTTCAAAAACTTGTCTGCTGCTATGACAAGGCTTTTTTGCCGCTGCTCTTTCAACCTGACGTAATTGCCTGTAGGAAAGAGTCCTCAATTTGCCCTTATCAGCACGCACACGTGTGTACTGTGAATCAGCTACATACTTCTTGATTGCCAAGACACTTCATCCTGATCATAGCACAATGTTGATTGTAGTCATGCCTTGACCTAAACACTCCACAATTTGTTGCTTCTCAGCAGCCGACACATCCTTTTTCTTTCCCATTTTGGCAGAAAATGTAGGCTGCTTAATAATGTGAGAGAGCCTTCTTAAGTAGTCTTGCCTTTCATTGGACACACCTGCCAAACTAATTAGCACAGGTGTCTGCAATTGCTTACAGTGATATAAAGAGCCCTGACACACATCACCATCAATGAGTTTAACTGACAAACAAACAAATTCTTCCCTTATCACTCCTAAACACTTTTTTGCATAATAATTTGGAACGCGGTGTACATGTGCTTTTCCACAAAACACCAGCGGTTCACGTAGTGAATCTTACAGTTCTAACTTGCCAACCGTGGTCTGTATGGAATTGTTCAATAAAGGGCCCAAAATTAAGATAACATAGATGGGAGAGGTCTCTATGAATAGGAATTCCTAAGTATTTGATACCCTGTGAGGGTCAGGCAAAGGGAAAGTTGGACTGGATGGAATCCTATATGGATTTGGGGAGGGAGACATCGAGGGCCTCAGACTTCGCTGCATTGATTTTAAAATTTTACCATGTAACAAAGTGATCTATTTCAGCCATAACAGCAGGGATGGATATATGTGATTGAGTGATATATACTAGGACATCATCAGCAAATAGAGAGCACTTGTACTCGGTGCCTCCCACCTCAATCCACCTAATATTGGGGTTATGGCGAATTGATGAGAGCAGGTGCTCCATCACTAGGATGTATAAGAGAGGGGACAGAGGACATCCCTGCCTTGTCCCATTGGTGATTGTGAAAGGTGATGAAAATGTTCTGACGCACCCCCTGGGCCTTGGGACACCCGGAGCCGGACCCTTTTTGGTGGATGCTGGTGGTTGTAGTCTTCGTGGCGGCGACCCGGTTCCGTGGCTCAGGGCGGTCAAACCAGTGGCGGAACTATTTATGTGGTTTTGATGTTTAAATGTCCGACTACGCCACCCGTGGATTGCGGTCAGAGTGAACCGCCGCTACAGGGCAGACCGCTGAGGCTGGTGTTGTGGGTGCAGCAGAGCGTAGCATAACTCCCCACGGGAGGAGTATAGCCTCAGGGCAGTGTATGCGGAGGATGGGGGTGATGGTGCAGGGCAGCAGCAGTAACGACACGGAGTCAGTGATGCAGTCCAGGGCCTTTACTGACAGTTCTTATTATCCAGACCACGTCTGCAGGTAACGGCTGCCCACGTCGTACTGTGCTCACCAGGTGAGGGGCTCAGACAACTCCCAGATAACTTTGGAGCACTTCACAGGACCCCCTTTGTGTGTCCTTTGTCTGGCCTTTCTTACCAACACTTCTGTCCGGCTGCCTCGGGCCTCCTCTTGGTAAACTTGGCGCCAGTTTCCCTGACCCTATGTGGTGCCTTCCTAGCGGGTGTAGCGAGGGGCTGCGCCACATAAAATGTCAGAGCCTCCGGTTTCTAGCTGAGGGTCGTTTCCTGCCTCCACTAGTTCGGGGACCGGTCTCCCCCTTTGGCCTGACCCCTCCACGCAGGTGGATTCGGGCGTGCGGTGGCGACTCGCCCGTCCGCACCCCTGGGATCCCTTCATTCCTTGTTCCTGGAGCCTTCTCCGCTCCTCTTCCTTCCTTCTCCCTCTTCCAGGCCTGGGCCTCTGTTACTAGGCCCGCCTCCGGAGCAGAGCTCATGCAGAGCCCCTGCTCCCTGCCACTTCTGCTCAGACTTCTCTGCACTGAACTAAGATGGTGCCCACCTTTTATACTCCCTTCTCAATGCACCCAGGAACTGCTTCCTCCCTGCTCCTGCACTACAGGGTTCCCCTTCCTCAGTGTTCCCTCCCCCCACTCCAGCCAGGGACAGGGACTGTCGTGCCCATCTCAGGGGCATATTGGTCGCCCTGCCCCACGGCAATGTGGTGTAATGCATGCAGGTGTCGGGTCCTGATCCACACTCCATCCTTACCTGAGAGTGAGATATCACACCTCTGGGTGAGGTGCAATACGTCTGTAGCAACCGAGCCCTCAGGGTGCTACAGTTCCATTTATCTTCAGCCTAGGTGACGTATTGCGATACAGGGCTGTGATTTTGGCTATAAAAGGGTCCCCTAGACCCCTACCCCAAGCTTTTTAAGAGAATCATATATGGCGTGCCAGGAGACTCTATGGAATGCTTTCTCAGCATCCAACGAGAGTATCTAATTACAAATTTTTAACTGCATCTAGCCCAGGAAATACTTTGTGCCTAGTAGCAGTGTCTGCTAGTCAGCGGATTATCCCGGCTGTTAAGCAAGCTACACCACCTGTAGTTTAGACAGTTAATTTTTTCAAAGGAAATGCTTCGGGACCATGGGATACTCAGTGAAGAGCATCAGGAGGCACCCCAAGGCATAGGGGCTGGGACTGGCCGTAGGATGCCTTGCGGTGGACAGCCGAGCTCGATCCTTATAAAAGCTTTTTAACTGCAGCAGCTTTAGTGGACGCTACTGGAGCTGGAATTACGCGGCTGCTGGCATGAGACTTGCCCTCCAATAGATCCTTGTAAATGGATTTAAAGTGTATTCATTCAAATTAGAGAGACAATTTAAATTAAAAAGCTTAGAGATGCCTCCACCACAGGGGGGCTCGCTCGACCCACCAGCGGACAGGCACCAGTATTGGGAGAGGGGGCTGGCCATCAGGGTTCACCGCGGCTCTGGCACAAACCCGGCGACACGGAGGTGGCACGGCAGGAGCGGACTGTCCGTGTCGGCTTCTCACTTTTTGGATTTTAGAAGGGCATGACATGCCTATATCTGTGTCTCCCCCTCCTTTTACTCCTCCACCTCTTTTATTTTTGCATGACTATATGTACTTGTCACTTTTCCATGTGTTAGTTGTGTCTTCTGAGCAGTTTGTCAGCTTTTGGACACCTTTGAAGGTGTTTTCTATGTGTTTCTATGTGTTTTTGTTTGCCTGCCATTGGTTTTAACGGTGTTCGAAGGTGTTCGACGAACAGTTCGACGAACAGTTCGGCGAACACACGGGTGTTCGACGAACCGAACCGAACTCGAACACTACGGGGGTGGCTCAACACTACTCTTCAGTTGTTGTCGGAATTCTGCTGAAGTTTAAAAATGCTTTGGAACACTTCCATTGTTCTCGGAATACTGCTGAAGTTTAAAAATGCTTTGGAACTCTTCCATTGTTCTCGGGAATCTGCTGGTGTTTGACAATGCTTTGGAACTCTTCCATTGTTCACAGAATTCCGCTGTAATTTAAAAATGCTTTGGAAATCTTCCATTGTTCTCGGAATTCCGCTGAAGTTTAATATGCTTTGGAACACTTCCATTGTTCTCAGAATTCTGCTGAAGTTTAAAGATGCTTTGGAACTCTTCCATTGTTCTCGGAATTATGCTGAAGTTTAAAAATGCATTGGAACTCTTCCAATGTTCTAAAAATTCCTCTGATGTTTAACAATCTTTTGGAACTCTTCCATTGTTCACGGAATTCCGCTGAAGTTTAAAAATGCTTTGGATCTCTTCTATTGTTCTCGGAATTCCGCTGATGTTTAACAATACTTTGGAACTCTTCCATTGTTCTCGGTATTCCCCCTAAGTTTAAAAATGCTTTGGAACTCTTCCATTGTTCTCGGAAATCCGCTGAAGTTTAAAAATTCTTTGGAACTCTTCTATTGTTCTCGGAATTCCGCTGATGTTTAACAATGCTTTGGAACTCTTCCGCTGTTCTCGGAATTCTGCTGAAGTTTAAAAGTGCTTTGGAACTGTTCCATTGTTCACGGAATACTGCTGAAGTTCATAAATCCTTTGGAACTCTTCCATTGTTCACGGAATACCGCTGAAATTTAATCATGCTTTGGAACTCTTTTATTGTTCTCGGAATTCTGCTGAAGTTTAAAAATGCTTTGGAACTCTTCCATTGTTCTCGGAATTCTGCTGTTGTTTAACAATACTTTGGAACTATTCCATTGTTCACGGAATTCCTTCTAAGTTTAAAAATGCTTTGGAACTCTTCCATTGTTCTCGGGAATCTGCTGGTGTTTGACAATGCTTTGGAACTCTTCCATTGTTCAAGGAATTCTGCTGTAATTTAAAAATGCTTTGGAAATCTTCCATTGTTCTCGGAACTCCGCTGAAGTTTCATATGCTTTGGAAAACTTCCATTGTTCTCGGAATTCTGCTGAAGTTTAAAAATGCTTTGGAACTCTTCCATTGTTCTCGGAATTATGCTGAAGATTAAAAATGCTTTGGAACTCTTCCAATGTTCTAAGAATTACTCTGATGTTGAACAATCCTTTGGAACTCTTCCATTGTTCACGGAATTCCGCTGAAGTTTAAAAATGCGTTGGAACTCTTCTATTGTTCTCAGAATTCCGCTGATGTTTAACAATACTTTGGAACTCTTCCATTGTTCTCGGTATTCCCCCTAAGTTTAAAAATGCTTTGGAACTCTTCCATTGTTCTCAGAAATCCGCTGAAGTTTAAAAATTCTTTGGAACTCTTCAATTGTTCTCGGAATTCCGCTGATGTTTAACAATGCTTTGTAACTCTTCCATTGTTCTCGGAATTCTGCTGAATTTTAAAAGTGCTGTGGAACTGTTACATTGTTCTGGGAATACCGCTGAAATTTAAAAATGCTTTGGAACTCTTCCATTGTTCACGGAATAATTCTGAAGTTTAATAATGCTTTGCAACTCTTCCATTGTTCTCGGAATTCTGCTGAAGTTTAAAAATGATTTGAAACTCTTCAGTTGTTCTCGGAATTCTGCTGAAGTTTAAAAATGCTTTGGAACTCTTCCATTGTTCTTGGAATTCTGATGATGTTTAACAATACTTTGGAACTCTTCCATTGTTCTCGGAATTCCCCCTAAGTTTAAGAATGCTTTGGTACTCTTCCATTTTTCTCGGAAATACGCTGAAGTTTAACAATGCTTTGGAATTCTTCCATTGTTCTCGGAATTCTGCTGAAGTCTAAAAATGCTTTGGAACTCTTCCATTGTTCTCGGAATTCCGCTGATGTTTAACAATGCATTGGAACTCTTCCGCTGTTCTCGGAATTCTGCTGAAGTTTAAAAATGCTTTGGAACTCTTCCATTGTTCACGGAATACTGCTGAAGTTCAAAAATCCTTTGGAACTCTTCAATTGTTCACGGAATACCGCTGAAATTTAATAATGCTTTGGAACTCTTTTATTGTTCTTGGAATTCTGCTGAAGTTTAAAAATGCTTTGGAACTCTTCCATTGTTCTCGAAATTCCGCTGATGTTTAACAATACTTTGGAACTATTCCATTGTTCTCGGAAATCCTTCTAAGTTTAAAAATGCTTTGGAACTCTTCTATTGTTCTCGCGAATCTGCTGGTGTTTGACAATGCTTTCGAATTCTTCCATTGTTCATGGAGTTCCGCTGTAATTTAAAAATGCTTTGGAAATCTTCCATTGTTCTCGGAATTCCGCTGAAGTTTAATATGCTTTGGAACACTTCCATTGTTCTCGGAATTCTGCTGAAGTTTAAAAATGCTTTGGAACTCTTCCATTGTTCTCGGAATTATGCTGAAGTTTAAAAATGCTTTGGAACTCTTCCAATGTTCTAAGAATTCCTCTGATGTATAACAATCCTTTGGAACTCTTCCATTGTTCACGGAATTCCGCTGAAGTTTAAAAATGCTTTGGAACTCTTCTATTGTTCTCGGAATTCCGCTGATGTTTAACAATACTTTGGATCTCTTCCATTGTTCTCGGTATTCCCCCTAAGTTTAAAAATGCTTTGGAACTCTTCCATTGTTCTCGGAAATCCGCTGAAGTTTAAAAATTCTTTGGAACTCTTCTATTGTTCTCGGAATTCCGCTGATGTTTAACAATGCTTTGTAACTCCTCCATTGTTCTCGGAATTCTGCTGAATTTTAAAAGTGCTGTGGAACTGTTAAATTGTTCTCAGAATACCGCTGATATTTAAAAATGCTTTGGAACTCTTCCATTGTTCACGGAATAATTCTGAAGTTTAATAATGCTTTGGAACTCTTCCATTGTTCTCGGAATTCTGCTGAAGTTTAAAAATGCTTTGAAACACTTCGGTTGTTCTCGGAATTCTGCTGAAGTTTAAAAATGCTTTGGAACTCTTCCATTGTTCTTGGAATTCTGCTGATGTTTAACAATACTTTGGAACTCTTCCATTGTTCTCGGAATTCCCCCTAAGTTTAAGAATGCTTTGGTACTCTTCCAATTTTCTCGGCATTCCATTGATGTTTAAAAATGCTTTGGAACTTTTCCATTGTTCACGGAATTCCGCTGAAGTTTAAAAATGCTTTGGAACTCTTCCATTGTTCTCGGAATTCCGCTGATGTTTAACAATACTTTGGAACTATTCCATTGTTCTCGGAATTCCTTCTAAGTTTAAAAATGCTTTGGAACTCTTCCATTGTTCTCGGGAATCTGCTGGTGTTTGACAAAGCTTTGGAACTCTTCCATTGTTCTCAGAATTCCTCTGATGTTTAACTATTCTTTGGAACTCTTCCATTGCTCACGGAATTCCGCTGAAGCTTAAAAATGCTTTGGAACTCTTCTATTGTTCTCGTAATTCCGCTGATGTTTAACAATACTTTGGAACTCTTCCATTGTTCTCGGAATTCTGCTGAAGATTAAAAATGCTTTTAAACACTTCCAATGTTCTAAGAATTCCTCTGATGTTTAACAATCCTTTTGAACGCTTCCATTGTTCACGGAATTCCGCTGAAGTTTAAAAATGCTTTGGAACTCTTCCATTGTTCTCAGAATTCCGCTGATGTTTAACAATACTTTGGAACTCTTCCATTGTTCTCGGTATTCCCCCTAAGTTTAAAAATGCTTTGGAACTCTTCCATTGTTCTCGGAAATCCGCTGAAGTTTAAAAATTCTTTGGAACTCTTCTATTGTTCTCGGAATTCCGCTGATGTTTAACAATGCTTTGTAACTCTTCCATTGTTCTCGGAATTCTGCTGAATTTTAAAAGTGCTGTGGAACTGTTACATTGTTCTGGGAATACCGCTGAAATTTAAAAATGCTTTGGAACTCTTCCATTGTTCACGGAATAATTCTGAAGTTTAATAATGCTTTTCAACTCTTCCATTGTTCTCAGAATTCTGCTGAAGTTTAAAAATGCTTTGAAACTCTTCAGTTGTTCTCGGAATTCTGCTGAAGTTTAAAAATGCTTTGGAACTCTTCCATTGTTCTGGGAATTCTGATGATGTTTAACAATACTTTGGAACTCTTCCATTGTTCTCGGAATTCTCCCTAAGTTTAAGAATGCTTTGGTACTCTTCCATTTTTCTCGGAAATACGCTGAAGTTTAACAATGCTTTGGAATTCTTCCATTGTTCTCGGAATTCTGCTGATGTCTAAAAATGCTTTGGAACTCTTCCATTGTTCTCGGAATTCCGCTGATGTTTAACAATGCTTTGGAACTCTTCCGCTGTTCTCGGAATTCTGCTGAAGTTTAAAAATGCTTTGGAACTCTTCCATTGTTCACGGAATACTGCTGAAGTTCAAAAATCCTTTGGAACTCTTCCATTGTTCACGTAACACCGCTGAAATTTAATAATGCTTTGGAACTCTTTTATTGTTCTCGGAATTCTGCTGAAGTTTAAAAATGCTTTGGAACTCTTCCATTGTTCTCGGAATTCCGCTGATGTTTAACAATACTTTGGAACTATTCCATTGTTCTCGGAATTCCTTCTAAGTTTAAAAATGCTTTGGAACTCTTCCATTGTTCTCGCGAATCTGCTGGTGTTTGACAATGCTTTCGAACTCTTCCATTGTTCATGGAATTTCGCTGTAATTTAAAAATGCTTTGGAAATCTTCCATTGTTCTCGGAATTCCGCTGAAGTTTAATATGCTTTGGAACACTTCCATTGTTCTCGGAATTCTGCTGAAGTTTAAAAATGCTTTGGAACTCTTCCATTGTTCTCGGAAATCCGCTGAAGTTTAAAAATTCTTTGGAACTCTTCTATTGTTCTCGGAATTCCGCTGATGTTTAACAATGCTTTGTAACTCCTCCATTGTTCTCGGAATTCTGCTGAATTTTAAAAGTGCTGTGGAACTGTTACATTGTTCTCAGAATACCGCTGATATTTAAAAATGCTTTGGAACTCTTCCATTGTTCACGGAATAATTCTGAAGTTTAATAATGCTTTGGAACTCTTCCATTGTTCTCGGAATTCTGCTGATGTTTAACAATGCTTTGTAACTCTTCCATTGTTCTCGGAATTCTGCTGAATTTTAAAAGTGCTGTGGAACTGTTACATTGTTCTGGGAATACCGCTGAAATTTAAAAATGCTTTGGAACTCTTCCATTGTTCACAGAATAATTCTGAAGTTTAATAATGCTTTGCAACTCTTCCATTGTTCTCGGAATTCTGCTGAAGTTTAAAAATGATTTGAAACTCTTCAGTTGTTCTCGGAATTCTGCTGAAGTTTAAAAATGCTTTGGAACTCTTCCATTGTTCTTGGAATTCTGATGATGTTTAACAATACTTTGGAACTCTTCCATTGTTCTCGGAATTCCCCCTAAGTTTAAGAATGCTTTGGTACTCTTCCATTTTTCTCGGAAATACGCTGAAGTTTAACAATGCTTTGGAATTCTTCCATTGTTCTCGGAATTCTGCTGAAGTCTAAAAATGCTTTGGAACTCTTCCATTGTTCTCGGAATTCCGCTGATGTTTAACAATGCATTGGAACTCTTCCGCTGTTCTCGGAATTCTGCTGAAGTTTAAAAATGCTTTGGAACTCTTCCATTGTTCACGGAATACTGCTGAAGTTCAAAAATCCTTTGGAACTCTTCAATTGTTCACGGAATACCGCTGAAATTTAATAATGCTTTGGAACTCTTTTATTGTTCTCGGAAATCTGCTGAAGTTTAAAAATGCTTTGGAACTCTTCCATTGTTCTCGAAATTCCGCTGATGTTTAACAATACTTTGGAACTATTCCATTGTTCTCGGAAATCCTTCTAAGTTTAAAAATGCTTTGGAACTCTTCTATTGTTCTCGCGAATCTGCTGGTGTTTGACAATGCTTTCGAACTCTTCCATTGTTCATGGAGTTCCGCTGTAATTTAAAAATGCTTTGGAAATCTTCCATTGTTCTCGGAATTCCGCTGAAGTTTAATATGCTTTGGAACACTTCCATTGTTCTCGGAATTCTGCTGAAGTTTAAAAATGCTTTGGAACTCTTCCATTGTTCTCGGAATTATGCTGAAGTTTAAAAATGCTTTGGAACTCTTCCAATGTTCTAAGAATTCCTCTGATGTATAACAATCCTTTGGAACTCTTCCATTGTTCACGGAATTCCGCTGAAGTTTAAAAATGCTTTGGAACTCTTCTATTGTTCTCGGAATTCCGCTGATGTTTAACAATACTTTGGATCTCTTCCATTGTTCTCGGTATTCCCCCTAAGTTTAAAAATGCTTTGGAACTCTTCCATTGTTCTCGGAAATCCGCTGAAGTTTAAAAATTCTTTGGAACTCTTCTATTGTTCTCGGAATTCCGCTGATGTTTAACAATGCTTTGTAACTCCTCCATTGTTCTCGGAATTCTGCTGAATTTTAAAAGTGCTGTGGAACTGTTAAATTGTTCTCAGAATACCGCTGATATTTAAAAATGCTTTGGAACTCTTCCATTGTTCACGGAATAATTCTGAAGTTTAATAATGCTTTGGAACTCTTCCATTGTTCTCGGAATTCTGCTGAAGTTTAAAAATGCTTTGAAACTCTTCGGTTGTTCTCGGAATTCTGCTGAAGTTTAAAAATGCTTTGGAACTCTTCCATTGTTCTTGGAATTCTGCTGATGTTTAACAATACTTTGGAACTCTTCCATTGTTCTCGGAATTCCCTCTAAGTTTAAGAATGCTTTGGTACTCTTCCAATTTTCTCGGCATTCCATTGATGTTTAAAAATGCTTTGGAACTTTTCCATTGTTCACGGAATTCCGCTGAAGTTTAAAAATGCTTTGGAACTCTTCCATTGTTCTCGGAATTCCGCTGATGTTTAACAATACTTTGGAACTATTCCATTGTTCTCGGAATTCCTTCTAAGTTTAAAAATGCTTTGGAACTCTTCCATTGTTCTCGGGAATCTGCTGGTGTTTGACAAAGCTTTGGAACTCTTCCATTGTTCTCAGAATTCCTCTGATGTTTAACTATTCTTTGGAACTCTTCCATTGCTCACGGAATTCCGCTGAAGCTTAAAAATGCTTTGGAACTCTTCTATTGTTCTCGTAATTCCGCTGATGTTTAACAATACTTTGGAACTCTTCCATTGTTCTCGGAATTATGCTGAAGATTAAAAATGCTTTTAAACACTTCCAATGTTCTAAGAATTCCTCTGATGTTTAACAATCCTTTTGAACGCTTCCATTGTTCACGGAATTCCGCTGAAGTTTAAAAATGCTTTGGAACTCTTCCATTGTTCTCGAAATTCCGCTGATGTTTAACAATACTTTGGAACTATTCCATTGTTCTCGGAAATCCTTCTAAGTTTAAAAATGCTTTGGAACTCTTCTATTGTTCTCGCGAATCTGCTGGTGTTTGACAATGCTTTCGAACTCTTCCATTGTTCATGGAGTTCCGCTGTAATTTAAAAATGCTTTGGAAATCTTCCATTGTTCTCGGAATTCCGCTGAAGTTTAATATGCTTTGGAACACTTCCATTGTTCTCGGAATTCTGCTGAAGTTTAAAAATGCTTTGGAACTCTTCCATTGTTCTCGGAATTATGCTGAAGTTTAAAAATGCTTTGGAACTCTTCCAATGTTCTAAGAATTCCTCTGATGTATAACAATCCTTTGGAACTCTTCCATTGTTCACGGAATTCCGCTGAAGTTTAAAAATGCTTTGGAACTCTTCTATTGTTCTCGGAATTCCGCTGATGTTTAACAATACTTTGGATCTCTTCCATTGTTCTCGGTATTCCCCCTAAGTTTAAAAATGCTTTGGAACTCTTCCATTGTTCTCGGAAATCCGCTGAAGTTTAAAAATTCTTTGGAACTCTTCTATTGTTCTCGGAATTCCGCTGATGTTTAACAATGCTTTGTAACTCCTCCATTGTTCTCGGAATTCTGCTGAATTTTAAAAGTGCTGTGGAACTGTTAAATTGTTCTCAGAATACCGCTGATATTTAAAAATGCTTTGGAACTCTTCCATTGTTCACGGAATAATTCTGAAGTTTAATAATGCTTTGGAACTCTTCCATTGTTCTCGGAATTCTGCTGAAGTTTAAAAATGCTTTGAAACTCTTCGGTTGTTCTCGGAATTCTGCTGAAGTTTAAAAATGCTTTGGAACTCTTCCATTGTTCTTGGAATTCTGCTGATGTTTAACAATACTTTGGAACTCTTCCATTGTTCTCGGAATTCCCCCTAAGTTTAAGAATGCTTTGGTACTCTTCCAATTTTCTCGGCATTCCATTGATGTTTAAAAATGCTTTGGAACTTTTCCATTGTTCACGGAATTCCGCTGAAGTTTAAAAATGCTTTGGAACTCTTCCATTGTTCTCGAAATTCCGCTGATGTTTAACAATACTTTGGAACTATTCCATTGTTCTCGGAAATCCTTCTAAGTTTAAAAATGCTTTGGAACTCTTCTATTGTTCTCGCGAATCTGCTGGTGTTTGACAATGCTTTCGAACTCTTCCATTGTTCATGGAGTTCCGCTGTAATTTAAAAATGCTTTGGAAATCTTCCATTGTTCTCGGAATTCCGCTGAAGTTTAATATGCTTTGGAACACTTCCATTGTTCTCGGAATTCTGCTGAAGTTTAAAAATGCTTTGGAACTCTTCCATTGTTCTCGGAATTATGCTGAAGTTTAAAAATGCTTTGGAACTCTTCCAATGTTCTAAGAATTCCTCTGATGTATAACAATCCTTTGGAACTCTTCCATTGTTCACGGAATTCCGCTGAAGTTTAAAAATGCTTTGGAACTCTTCTATTGTTCTCGGAATTCCGCTGATGTTTAACAATACTTTGGATCTCTTCCATTGTTCTCGGTATTCCCCCTAAGTTTAAAAATGCTTTGGAACTCTTCCATTGTTCTCGGAAATCCGCTGAAGTTTAAAAATTCTTTGGAACTCTTCTATTGTTCTCGGAATTCCGCTGATGTTTAACAATGCTTTGTAACTCCTCCATTGTTCTCGGAATTCTGCTGAATTTTAAAAGTGCTGTGGAACTGTTAAATTGTTCTCAGAATACCGCTGATATTTAAAAATGCTTTGGAACTCTTCCATTGTTCACGGAATAATTCTGAAGTTTAATAATGCTTTGGAACTCTTCCATTGTTCTCGGAATTCTGCTGAAGTTTAAAAATGCTTTGAAACTCTTCGGTTGTTCTCGGAATTCTGCTGAAGTTTAAAAATGCTTTGGAACTCTTCCATTGTTCTTGGAATTCTGCTGATGTTTAACAATACTTTGGAACTCTTCCATTGTTCTCGGAATTCCCCCTAAGTTTAAGAATGCTTTGGTACTCTTCCAATTTTCTCGGCATTCCATTGATGTTTAAAAATGCTTTGGAACTTTTCCATTGTTCACGGAATTCCGCTGAAGTTTAAAAATGCTTTGGAACTCTTCCATTGTTCTCGGAATTCCGCTGATGTTTAACAATACTTTGGAACTATTCCATTGTTCTCGGAATTCCTTCTAAGTTTAAAAATGCTTTGGAACTCTTCCATTGTTCTCGGGAATCTGCTGGTGTTTGACAAAGCTTTGGAACTCTTCCATTGTTCTCAGAATTCCTCTGATGTTTAACTATTCTTTGGAACTCTTCCATTGCTCACGGAATTCCGCTGAAGCTTAAAAATGCTTTGGAACTCTTCTATTGTTCTCGTAATTCCGCTGATGTTTAACAATACTTTGGAACTCTTCCATTGTTCTCGGAATTATGCTGAAGATTAAAAATGCTTTTAAACACTTCCAATGTTCTAAGAATTCCTCTGATGTTTAACAATCCTTTTGAACGCTTCCATTGTTCACGGAATTCCGCTGAAGTTTAAAAATGCTTTGGAACTCTTCCATTGTTCTCGAAATTCCGCTGATGTTTAACAATACTTTGGAACTATTCCATTGTTCTCGGAAATCCTTCTAAGTTTAAAAATGCTTTGGAACTCTTCTATTGTTCTCGCGAATCTGCTGGTGTTTGACAATGCTTTCGAACTCTTCCATTGTTCATGGAGTTCCGCTGTAATTTAAAAATGCTTTGGAAATCTTCCATTGTTCTCGGAATTCCGCTGAAGTTTAATATGCTTTGGAACACTTCCATTGTTCTCGGAATTCTGCTGAAGTTTAAAAATGCTTTGGAACTCTTCCATTGTTCTCGGAATTATGCTGAAGTTTAAAAATGCTTTGGAACTCTTCCAATGTTCTAAGAATTCCTCTGATGTATAACAATCCTTTGGAACTCTTCCATTGTTCACGGAATTCCGCTGAAGTTTAAAAATGCTTTGGAACTCTTCTATTGTTCTCGGAATTCCGCTGATGTTTAACAATACTTTGGATCTCTTCCATTGTTCTCGGTATTCCCCCTAAGTTTAAAAATGCTTTGGAACTCTTCCATTGTTCTCGGAAATCCGCTGAAGTTTAAAAATTCTTTGGAACTCTTCTATTGTTCTCGGAATTCCGCTGATGTTTAACAATGCTTTGTAACTCCTCCATTGTTCTCGGAATTCTGCTGAATTTTAAAAGTGCTGTGGAACTGTTAAATTGTTCTCAGAATACCGCTGATATTTAAAAATGCTTTGGAACTCTTCCATTGTTCACGGAATAATTCTGAAGTTTAATAATGCTTTGGAACTCTTCCATTGTTCTCGGAATTCTGCTGAAGTTTAAAAATGCTTTGAAACTCTTCGGTTGTTCTCGGAATTCTGCTGAAGTTTAAAAATGCTTTGGAACTCTTCCATTGTTCTTGGAATTCTGCTGATGTTTAACAATACTTTGGAACTCTTCCATTGTTCTCGGAATTCCCCCTAAGTTTAAGAATGCTTTGGTACTCTTCCAATTTTCTCGGCATTCCATTGATGTTTAAAAATGCTTTGGAACTTTTCCATTGTTCACGGAATTCCGCTGAAGTTTAAAAATGCTTTGGAACTCTTCCATTGTTCTCGAAATTCCGCTGATGTTTAACAATACTTTGGAACTATTCCATTGTTCTCGGAAATCCTTCTAAGTTTAAAAATGCTTTGGAACTCTTCTATTGTTCTCGCGAATCTGCTGGTGTTTGACAATGCTTTCGAACTCTTCCATTGTTCATGGAGTTCCGCTGTAATTTAAAAATGCTTTGGAAATCTTCCATTGTTCTCGGAATTCCGCTGAAGTTTAATATGCTTTGGAACACTTCCATTGTTCTCGGAATTCTGCTGAAGTTTAAAAATGCTTTGGAACTCTTCCATTGTTCTCGGAATTATGCTGAAGTTTAAAAATGCTTTGGAACTCTTCCAATGTTCTAAGAATTCCTCTGATGTATAACAATCCTTTGGAACTCTTCCATTGTTCACGGAATTCCGCTGAAGTTTAAAAATGCTTTGGAACTCTTCTATTGTTCTCGGAATTCCGCTGATGTTTAACAATACTTTGGATCTCTTCCATTGTTCTCGGTATTCCCCCTAAGTTTAAAAATGCTTTGGAACTCTTCCATTGTTCTCGGAAATCCGCTGAAGTTTAAAAATTCTTTGGAACTCTTCTATTGTTCTCGGAATTCCGCTGATGTTTAACAATGCTTTGTAACTCCTCCATTGTTCTCGGAATTCTGCTGAATTTTAAAAGTGCTGTGGAACTGTTAAATTGTTCTCAGAATACCGCTGATATTTAAAAATGCTTTGGAACTCTTCCATTGTTCACGGAATAATTCTGAAGTTTAATAATGCTTTGGAACTCTTCCATTGTTCTCGGAATTCTGCTGAAGTTTAAAAATGCTTTGAAACTCTTCGGTTGTTCTCGGAATTCTGCTGAAGTTTAAAAATGCTTTGGAACTCTTCCATTGTTCTTGGAATTCTGCTGATGTTTAACAATACTTTGGAACTCTTCCATTGTTCTCGGAATTCCCCCTAAGTTTAAGAATGCTTTGGTACTCTTCCAATTTTCTCGGCATTCCATTGATGTTTAAAAATGCTTTGGAACTTTTCCATTGTTCACGGAATTCCGCTGAAGTTTAAAAATGCTTTGGAACTCTTCCATTGTTCTCGGAATTCCGCTGATGTTTAACAATACTTTGGAACTATTCCATTGTTCTCGGAATTCCTTCTAAGTTTAAAAATGCTTTGGAACTCTTCCATTGTTCTCGGGAATCTGCTGGTGTTTGACAAAGCTTTGGAACTCTTCCATTGTTCTCAGAATTCCTCTGATGTTTAACTATTCTTTGGAACTCTTCCATTGCTCACGGAATTCCGCTGAAGCTTAAAAATGCTTTGGAACTCTTCTATTGTTCTCGTAATTCCGCTGATGTTTAACAATACTTTGGAACTCTTCCATTGTTCTCGGAATTATGCTGAAGATTAAAAATGCTTTTAAACACTTCCAATGTTCTAAGAATTCCTCTGATGTTTAACAATCCTTTTGAACGCTTCCATTGTTCACGGAATTCCGCTGAAGTTTAAAAATGCTTTGGAACTCTTCCATTGTTCTCGAAATTCCGCTGATGTTTAACAATACTTTGGAACTATTCCATTGTTCTCGGAAATCCTTCTAAGTTTAAAAATGCTTTGGAACTCTTCTATTGTTCTCGCGAATCTGCTGGTGTTTGACAATGCTTTCGAACTCTTCCATTGTTCATGGAGTTCCGCTGTAATTTAAAAATGCTTTGGAAATCTTCCATTGTTCTCGGAATTCCGCTGAAGTTTAATATGCTTTGGAACACTTCCATTGTTCTCGGAATTCTGCTGAAGTTTAAAAATGCTTTGGAACTCTTCCATTGTTCTCGGAATTATGCTGAAGTTTAAAAATGCTTTGGAACTCTTCCAATGTTCTAAGAATTCCTCTGATGTATAACAATCCTTTGGAACTCTTCCATTGTTCACGGAATTCCGCTGAAGTTTAAAAATGCTTTGGAACTCTTCTATTGTTCTCGGAATTCCGCTGATGTTTAACAATACTTTGGATCTCTTCCATTGTTCTCGGTATTCCCCCTAAGTTTAAAAATGCTTTGGAACTCTTCCATTGTTCTCGGAAATCCGCTGAAGTTTAAAAATTCTTTGGAACTCTTCTATTGTTCTCGGAATTCCGCTGATGTTTAACAATGCTTTGTAACTCCTCCATTGTTCTCGGAATTCTGCTGAATTTTAAAAGTGCTGTGGAACTGTTAAATTGTTCTCAGAATACCGCTGATATTTAAAAATGCTTTGGAACTCTTCCATTGTTCACGGAATAATTCTGAAGTTTAATAATGCTTTGGAACTCTTCCATTGTTCTCGGAATTCTGCTGAAGTTTAAAAATGCTTTGAAACTCTTCGGTTGTTCTCGGAATTCTGCTGAAGTTTAAAAATGCTTTGGAACTCTTCCATTGTTCTTGGAATTCTGCTGATGTTTAACAATACTTTGGAACTCTTCCATTGTTCTCGGAATTCCCCCTAAGTTTAAGAATGCTTTGGTACTCTTCCAATTTTCTCGGCATTCCATTGATGTTTAAAAATGCTTTGGAACTTTTCCATTGTTCACGGAATTCCGCTGAAGTTTAAAAATGCTTTGGAACTCTTCCATTGTTCTCGGAATTCCGCTGATGTTTAACAATACTTTGGAACTATTCCATTGTTCTCGGAATTCCTTCTAAGTTTAAAAATGCTTTGGAACTCTTCCATTGTTCTCGGGAATCTGCTGGTGTTTGACAAAGCTTTGGAACTCTTCCATTGTTCTCAGAATTCCTCTGATGTTTAACTATTCTTTGGAACTCTTCCATTGCTCACGGAATTCCGCTGAAGCTTAAAAATGCTTTGGAACTCTTCTATTGTTCTCGTAATTCCGCTGATGTTTAACAATACTTTGGAACTCTTCCATTGTTCTCGGAATTATGCTGAAGATTAAAAATGCTTTTAAACACTTCCAATGTTCTAAGAATTCCTCTGATGTTTAACAATCCTTTTGAACGCTTCCATTGTTCACGGAATTCCGCTGAAGTTTAAAAATGCTTTGGAACTCTTCCATTGTTCTCAGAATTCCGCTGATGTTTAACAATACTTTGGAACTCTTCCATTGTTCTCGGTATTCCCCCTAAGTTTAAAAATGCTTTGGAACTCTTCCATTGTTCTCGGAAATCCGCTGAAGTTTAAAAATTCTTTGGAACTCTTCTATTGTTCTCAGAATTCCGCTGATGTTTAACAATGCTTTGTAACTCTTCCATTGTTCTCGGAATTCTGCTGAATTTTAAAAGTGCTGTGGAACTGTTACATTGTTCTGGGAATACCGCTGAAATTTAAAAGTGCTTTGGAACTCTTCCATTGTTCACGGAATAATTCTGAAGTTTAATAATGCTTTTCAACTCTTCCATTGTTCTCAGAATTCTGCTGAAGTTTAAAAATGCTTTGAAACTCTTCAGTTGTTCTCGGAATTCTGCTGAAGTTTAAAAATGCTTTGGAACTCTTCCATTGTTCTGGGAATTCTGATGATGTTTAACAATACTTTGGAACTCTTCCATTGTTCTCGGAATTCTCCCTAAGTTTAAGAATGCTTTGGTACTCTTCCATTTTTCTCGGAAATACGCTGAAGTTTAACAATGCTTTGGAATTCTTCCATTGTTCTCGGAATTCTGCTGAAGTCTAAAAATGCTTTGGAACTCTTCCATTGTTCTCGGAATTCCGCTGATGTTTAACAATGCTTTGGAACTCTTCCGCTGTTCTCGGAATTCTGCTGAAGTTTAAAAATGCTTTGGAACTCTTCCATTGTTCACGGAATACTGCTGAAGTTCAAAAATCCTTTGGAACTCTTCCATTGTTCACGTAACACCGCTGAAATTTAATAATGCTTTGGAACTCTTTTATTGTTCTCGGAATTCTGCTGAAGTTTAAAAATGCTTTGGAACTCTTCCATTGTTCTCGGAATTCCGCTGATGTTTAACAATACTTTGGAACTATTCCATTGTTCTCGGAATTCCTTCTAAGTTTAAAAATGCTTTGGAACTCTTCCATTGTTCTCGCGAATCTGCTGGTGTTTGACAATGCTTTCGAACTCTTCCATTGTTCATGGAATTTCGCTGTAATTTAAAAATGCTTTGGAAATCTTCCATTGTTCTCGGAATTCCGCTGAAGTTTAATATGCTTTGGAACACTTCCATTGTTCTCGGAATTCTGCTGAAGTTTAAAAATGCTTTGGAACTCTTCCATTGTTCTCGGAAATCCGCTGAAGTTTAAAAATTCTTTGGAACTCTTCTATTGTTCTCGGAATTCCGCTGATGTTTAACAATGCTTTGTAACTCCTCCATTGTTCTCGGAATTCTGCTGAATTTTAAAAGTGCTGTGGAACTGTTACATTGTTCTCAGAATACCGCTGATATTTAAAAATGCTTTGGAACTCTTCCATTGTTCACGGAATAATTCTGAAGTTTAATAATGCTTTGGAACTCTTCCATTGTTCTCGGAATTCTGCTGAAGTTTAAAAATGCTTTGAAACTCTTCAGTTGTTCTCGGAATTCTGCTGAAGTTTAAAAATGCTTCGGAACTCTTCCATTGTTCTTGGAATTCTGCTGATGTTTAACAATACTTTGGAACTCTTCCATTGTTCTCGGAATTCCCCCTAAGTTTAAGAATGCTTTGGTACTCTTCCATTTTTCTCGGAAATACGCTGAAGTTTAACAATGCTTTGGAATTCTTCCATTGTTCTCGGAATTCTGCTGAAGTCTAAAAATGCTTTGGAACTCTTCCATTGTTCTCGGAATTCCGCTGATGTTTAACAATGCTTTGGAACTCTTCCGCTGTTCTCGTAATTCTGCTGAAGTTTAAAAGTGCTTTGGAACTGTTCCATTGTAAACGGAATACCGCTGAAGTTCAAAAATCCTTTGGAACTCTTCCATTGTTCACGGAATACCGCTGAAATTTAATAATGCTTTGGAACTCTTTTACTGTTCTCGGAATTCTGCTGAAGTTTAAAAATGCTTTGGAACCCTTCCATTGTTCTCGGAATTCCGCTGATGTTTAACAATACTTTGGAACTATTCCATTGTTCTCGGAATTCCTTCTAAGTTTAAAAATGCTTTGGAACTCTTCCATTGTTCTCGGGAATCTGCTGGTGTTTGACAATGCTTTGGAACTCTTCCATTGTTCACTGAATTCCGCTGTAATTTAAAAATGCTTTGGAAATCTTCCATTGTTCTCGGAATTCCGCTGAAGTTTAATGTGCTTTGGAACACTTCCATTGTTCTCGGAATTCTGCTGAAGTTTAAAAATGCTTTGGAACTCTTCCATTGTTCTCGGAATTATGCTGAAGATTAAAAATGCTTTGGAACTCTTCCAATGTTCTAAGAATTCCTCTGATGTTTAACAATCCTTTGGAACTCTTCCATTGTTCACGGAATTCCGCTGAAGTTTAAAAATGCTTTGGAATTCTTTTATTGTTCTCAGAATTCCGCTGATGTTTAACAATACTTTGGAACTTTTCCATTGTTCTTGGTATTCCCCCTAAGTTTAAAAATGCTTTGGAACTCTTCCAATGTTCTCGGAAATCCGCTGTAGTTTAAAAAATCTTTGGAACTCTTCTATTGTTCTCGGAATTCCGCTGATGTTTAACAATGCTTTGTAACTCTTCCATTGTTCTCGGAATTTTGCTGAATTTTAAAAGTGCTGTGGAACTGTTACATTGTTCTCAGAATACCGCTGAAATTTAAAAATGCTTTGGAACTCTTCCATTGTTCACGGAATAATTCTGAAGTTTAAAAATGCTTTGCAACTCTTCCATTGTTCTCGGAATTCTGCTGAAGTTTAAAAATGCTTTGAAACTCTTCAGTTGTTCTCGGAATTCTGCTGAAGTTTAAAAATGCTTTGGAACTCTTCCATTGTTCTCGGAATTCCCCCTAAGTTTAAGAATGCTTTGGTACTCTTGCATTTTCTCGGAAATACGCTGAAGTTTAACAATGATTTGGAATTCTTACATTGTTCTCGGAATTCTGCTGAAGTCTAAAAATGCTTTGGAACTCTTCCATTGTTCTCGGAATTCTGCTGATGTTTAACAATGCTTTGGAACTCTTCCACTGTTCTTGGAATTCTGCTGAAGTTTAAAAGTGATTTGGAACTGTTCCACTGTTCACGGAATACCGCTGAGGTCCAAAAAACCTTTGTAACTCTTCCATTGTTCACGGAATACCGCTGAAATTTAATAATGCTTTGAAACTCTTTTGTTGTTCTCGGAATTCTGCCGAAGTTTAAAAATGCTTTGGAACTCTTCCATTGTTCTCGGAATTCCGCTGATGTTTAACAATGCTTTGGAACTCTTCCATTGTTCACAGAATTCCTCTGAAGTTTAAAAATGCTTTGAAACTCTTCCATTGTTCCAGGAATTCTGCTGAAGTTTAAAAATGATTTTGAACTCTTCTATTGTTCTCAGAATTCCGCTGAAGTTTAAAAATGCTTTGGAACTCTTCCATTGTTCTCGGAAATCCGCTGAAGTTTAAAAACACTTTGAAACTCTTCCATTATTCTTGGAATAACGCTGAAGTTTAAAAAATGCTTTGGAACTCTTCATTGTTCTCGGAATTCCGCTGATGTTTAAAAGTGCATTGGAACTCTTCCATTCTTCACGGAACTCCGCTGAAGTTTAAAAATGCTTTGAAACTCTTCCATTGTTCTCGGAATTCCGCTGATATTTAACAATGCTTTGGAACTCTTCCACTGTTCTCGGAATTCCACTGTAATTTAAAAAATATTTGGAACTCTTCCATTGTTCTCGGAATTCCACTGAAGTTTAATAATGTTTGGAACTCTTTCATTGTTCTCGGAATTCTACTGAAGTTTAAAAACGCTTTGGTACTTTTCCATTGTACTCGGAATTCTGCTGAAGTTTAAAAATGCTTTGGAACTCTTCCATTGTTCTCGGAATTATGCTGAAGTTTAAAAATGCTTTGGAACTCTTCAAATGTTCTCAAAATTCCTCTTATGTTTAACTATGCTTTGGAACTCTTCCATTGTTCACGGAATTCCGCTGAAGTTTAAAAATGCTTTGGAACTCTTCTATTGTTCTCGGAATTCCGCTGATGTTTAAAAATTCTTTGGAACTCTTCCATTGCTCTCGGAAATCAGCTGAAGTTTAAAAAATATTTGGTACTCTTCTATTGTTCTCGGAATTCTGCTGATGTTTAACAATGCTTTGGGACTCTTCCCTTGTTCTAGGAATTCTGCTGAAGTTTAAAAGTGCTTTGGAAATGTTCCATTGTTCTCGGAATACCGCTGAAATTTAAAAATGATTTGGAACTATTCCATTGTTCTCGGAATACTACTGAAGTTTAAAAATGCTTTGGAACTCTTCCATTGTTCTTGGAATTCCTCTGATGTTTAACAATGCTTTGGAACTCTTCCATTGTTCACGGAATACTTCTGAAGTTTAATAATGCTTTGGAACTCTTCCATTGTTCTCGGAATTCTGCTGAAGTTTAAAAATGCTTTGGAACACTTCCGTTGTTGTCGGAATTCTGCTGAAGTTTAAAAATGCTTTGGAACTCTTCCATTGTTCTCAGAATTCCGCTGATATTTAACAATGCTTTGGAACTCTTCCATTGTTCACGGAATTAGGCTGATGTTTAACAATACTATGGAACTCTTCCAATGTTCTCGGAAATCCGCTGAAGTTTAACAATGCTTTGGGACTCTTCCATTATTCTCGGAATTCTACTGAAGTTTAAAAACGCTATGGAACTCTTCCATTGTTCTCGGAAATCCGCTGAAGTTAAAAAATGCTTTGGAACTCTTCCATTGTTCTCAGAATTCCGATGAAGTTTAAATCTGCTTTGGAACTCTTCCATTATTCTAGGAATTCCACTGAAGTTAAAAAATGCTTTGGAACTCTTCCAATGTTCTCGGAATTCTGCTGAAGTTTAAAATTGCTTTGGAACTCTTACATTGTTTTCGGAATTCCGCTGATGTTTAACAATGCATTGGAATTCTGCCATTTTTCAGGGAATTCCGCTGAAGTTTAAAAATGTTTTGAAACTCTTCCATTGTTATCAGAATTCCGCTGATGTTTAACAATGCTTTGGAACTCTTCCATTGTTCTCAGAATTATGCTTAATTTTTAAAATGCTTTGGAACTCTTCCATTGTTCTCGGAATTCCGCTGATGTTTCACCATACTTTGGAACTATTCCATTGTTCTCGGAATTCCTTCTAAGTTTAAAAATGCTTTGGAACTCTTCCATTGTTCTCGCGAATCTGCTGGTGTTTGACAATGCTTTCGAACTCTTCCATTGTTCATGGAATTCCGCTGTAATTTAAAAATGCTTTGGAAATCTTCCATTGTTCTCGGAATTCCGCTGAAGTTTAATATGCTTTGGAACACTTCCATTGTTCTCGGAATTCTGCTGAAGTTTAAAAATGCTTTGGAACTCTTCCATTGTTCTCGGAATTATGCTGAAGTTTAAAAATGCTTTGGAACTCTTCCAATGTTCTAAGAATTCCTCTGATGTTTAACAATTCTTTGGAATTCTTCCATTGTTCACGGAATTCCGCTGAAGTTTAAAAATGCTTTGGAACTCTTCTATTGTTCTCGGAATTCCGCTGATGTTTAACAATACTTTGGAACTCTTCCATTGTTCTCGGTATTCCCCCTAAGTTTAAAAATGCTTTGGAACTCTTCCATTGTTCTCGGAAATTCGCTGAAGTTTAAAAATTCTTTGGAACTCTTCTATTGTTCTCGGAATTCCGCTGATATTTAACAATGCTTTGTAACTCCTCAATTGTTCTCGGATTTCTGCTGAATTTTAAAAGTACTGTGAAACTGTTACATTGTTCTCAGAATACCGCTGATATTTAAAAATGCTTTGGAACTCTTCCATTGTTCACGGAATAATTCTGAAGTTTAATAATGCTTTGGAACTCTTCCATTTACTCGGAATTCTGCTGAAGTTTAAAAATGCTTTGAAACTCTTCAGTTGTTCTCGGAATTCTGCTGAAGTTTAAAAATGCTTTGGAACTCTTCCATTGTTCTTGGAATTCTGCTGATGTTTAACAATACTTTGGAACTCTTCCATTGTTCTCGGAAATCCCCCTAAGTTTAAGAATGCTTTGGTACTCTTCCATTTTTCTCGGAAATACGCTGAAGTTTAACAATGCTTTGGAATTCTTCCATTGTTCTCGGAATTCTGCTGAAGTCTAAAAATGCTTTGGAGCTCTTCCATTGTTCTCGGAATAATTCTGAAGTTTAATAATGCTTTGCAACTCTTCCATTGTTCTCGGAATTCTGCTGAAGTTTAAAAATGCTTTGAAACTCTTCAGTTGTTCTCGGAATTCTGCTGAAGTTTAAAAATGCTTTGGAACTCTTTCATTGTTCTTGGAATTCTGATGATGTTTAACAATGCTTTGGAACTCTTCCATTGTTCTCGGAATTCCCCCTAAGTTTAAGAATGCTTTGGTACTCTTGCATTTTTCTCGGAAATACGCTGATGTTTAACAATGCTTTGGAATTCTTACATTGTTCTCGGAATTCTGCTGAAGTCTAAAAATGCTTTGGAACTCTTCCATTGTTCTCGGAATTCCGCTGATGTTTAACAATGCTGTGGAACTCTTCCACTGTTCTTGGAATTCTGCTGAAGTTTAAAAGTGATTTGGAACTGTTCCACTGTTCACGGAATACCGCTGAGGTCCAAAAAACCTTTGTAACTCTTCCATTGTTCACGGAATTCTGCTGAAGTTTAAAAATGCTTTGGAACTCTTCCATTGTTCTCGGAATTCCTCTGAAGTTTAAAAATGCTTTGAAACTCTTCCATTGTTCCAGGAATTCTGCTGAAGTTTAAAAATGATTTTGAACTCTTCTAATTTCTCAGAATTCCGCTGAAGTTTAAAAATGCTTTGGAACTCTTCCATTGTTCTCGGAAATCCGCTGAAGTTTAAAAACACTTTGGAACTCTTCATTGTTCGCGGAATTCCGCTGATGTTTAAAAATGCTTTGAAACTCTTCCATTGTTCTCGGAATTCCGCTGATATTTAGCAATGCTATGGAACTCTTCCACTGTTCTCGGAATTCCACTGTAATTTAAAAATTCTTTGGAACTCTTCCATTGTTCTCGGAATTCCACTGAAGTTTAATAATGTTTGGAACTCTTCCATTGTTCTCGGAATTCTGCTGAAGTTTAATAATGTTTGGAACTTTTCCATTGTTCTCGGAATTCTGCTGAAGTTTAAAAACGCTTTGGTACTTTTCCATTGTACTCGGAATTCTGCTGAAGTTTAAAAATGCTTTGGAACTCTTCCATTGTTCTCGGAATTATGCTGAAGTTTAAAAATGCTTTGGAACTCTTCAAATGTTCTCAAAATTCCTCTCATGTTTAACTATGCTTTGGAACTCTTCCATTGTTCACGGAATTCCGCTGAAGTTTAAAAATGCTTTGGAACTCTTCTATTGTTCTCGGAATTCCGCTGATGTTTAAAAATTCTTTGGAACTCTTCCATTGCTCTCGGAAATCAGCTGAAGTTTAAAAAATCTTTGGTACTCTTCTATTGTTCTCGGAATTCTGCTGATGTTTAACAATGCTTTGGGACTCTTCCATTGTTCTAGGAATTCTGCTGAAGTTTAAAAGTGCTTTGGAAATGTTCCATTGTTCTCGGAATACCGCTGAAATTTAAAAATGCTTTGGAACTATTCCATTGTTCTCGGAATACTACTGAAGTTTAAAAATGCTTTGGAACTCTTCCATTGTTCTTGGAATTCCGCTGATGTTTAACAATGCTTTGGAACTCTTCCATTGTTCACGGAATACTTCTGAAGTTTAATAATGCTTTGGAACTCTTCCGTTGTCGGAATTCTGCTGAAGTTTAAAAATGCTTTGGAACTCTTCCATTGTTCTCAGAATTCCGCTGATGTTTAACAATGCTTTGGAACTCTTCCATTGTTCATGGAATTAGGCTGATGTTTAACAATACTATGGAACTCTTCCAATGTTCTCGGAAATCCCCCTAAGTTTAAAAATGCTTTGGAACACTTCCAATGTTCTCGGAAATCTGCTGAAGTTTAACAATGCTTTGGGACTCTTCCATTATTCTTGGAATTCTACTGAAGTTTAAAAACGCTATGGAACTCTTCCATTGTTCTCGGAAATCCGCTGAAGTTAAAAAATGCTTTGGAACACTTCCATTGTTCTCAGAATTCCGATGAAGTTTAAATCTGCTTTGGAACTCTTCCATTATTCTAGGAATTCCACTGAAGTTAAAAAATGCTTTGGAACTCTTCCAATGTTCTCGGAATTCTGCTGAAGTTTAAAATTGCTTTGGAACTCTTACATTGTTCTCGGAATTCCGCTGATGTTGAACAATGCATTGGAACTCTGCCATTTTTCAGGGAATTCCGCTGAAGTTTAAAAATGTTTTGAAACTCTTCCATTGTTATCAGAATTCTGCTGATGTTTAACAATGCTTTGGAACTCTTCCATTGTTCTCAGAATTAAGATTAATTTTTAAAATGCTTTGGAACTCTTCCATTTTTCTCGGAATTCCGCTGATGTTTTACAACACTTTGGATCTCTTCCATTGTTATCGGCATTCTTTTTTAACAATGCTTTGGAACATTTAGATTGTTCTTGGAATTCTGCTGAATTTTAAAAATGCTTTGGAACTTTTCCATTGTTCTCGGAATTCCGCTGATGTTTAACAATTCTTTGGAACTCTTCTATTTCTCACGGCATTTCATCGATATTTAACAATGCTTTGGAACTTTTCCATTGTTCACGGAATTCCGCTGAAGTTTAAAAATGTTTTGGAACTCTTCCGTTGTTCTCGGAATTCTGCTTATGTTTAACAATGCTTTGGAACTCATCCATTGTTCTCGCAATTCCGCTGATGTTTAACAATGCTTTGGAACTCTTCCATTGTTCACTGAATTCCTCTGAAGTTTAAAAATGCTTTGGAACTCTTCCATTGTTCCCGGAATTCCGCTGAAGTTTAACATTGCTTTGAAGCTCTTCCATTGTTCTCGGATTTCTGCTGAAGTTTAAAAATGATTCGGAACTCTTCTATTGTTCTCAGAATTCCGCTGAAGTTTAAAAATGCTTTGGAACTCTTCCATTGTTCTCGGAATTCCGCTGAAGTTTAAAAACACTTTGAAACACTTCCATTATTCTCGGAATAACGCTGAAGTTTAAAAATGCTTTGGAACTCTTCCATTGTTCTCGCAATTCTGCTGTAGTTTAAAAATGCTTTGGAACTCTTCCATTGTTCTCGGAATTCCGCTGATGTTTAAAAATGTTTGGAACTCTTCCATTCTTCACAGAACTCCGCTGAAGTTTAAAAATGCTTTGGAACTCTTCCATTGTCCTCGGAAATCCGCTGATAATTAACAATGCTTTGGAAATCTTCCAATGTTCACGGAATTTTGCTGAAGTTTTAAAATGCTTTGGAACTCTTCTATTGTTCTCGGAATACTGAAGACGTTTAACAATGCTTTGGAACTCTTCCATTGTTCTCGGAATTCCACTGTAATTTAAAAATTATTTAGAACTCTTCCATTTTTCTCGGCATACCGTTGATGTTTAACAATGATTTGGAACTTTTCCATTGTTCATGGAATTCCGCTGAAGTTTAAAAATGCTTTGGAACTTTTCCATTGTTCTCGGATTTCCGCTGATGTTTAACAATTCTTTGGAACTCTTCCATTGTTCACGGCATTCCATTGATGTTTAACAATGCTTTGGAACTTTTCCATTGTTCACTGAATTCCGTTGAAGTTTAAAAATGTTTTGGAACTCATCCATTGTTCTCGGAATTCTGCTTATGTTTAACAATGCTTTGGAACTCATCCATTGTTCTCGAATTTCCGCTGATGTTTAACAATGCTTTGGAACTCTTCCATTGTTCATGGACCTCCTCTGAAGTTTAAAAATGCTTTGGAACTTTTACATTGTTCCCGGAATCCCGCTGAAGTTTAACATTGCTTTGGAACTCTTCCATTGCTCTCGCAATTCTGCTGTAGTTTAAAAATGCTTTGGAACTCTTCCATTGTTCTCGGAATTCCGCTGATGTTTAAAAATGCTTTGGAACTCTTCCATTCTTCACAGAACTCCGCTGAAGTTTAAAAATGTTTGGAACTCTTCCATTGTTCTCGGAATTCCGCTGATATTTAACAATGCTTTGGAACTCTTCCAATGTTCACGGAATTTCGCTGAAGTTTAAAAATGCTTTGGAACTCTTCCATTGTTCTCGGAACTCTGCTGACGTTTAACAATGCTTTGGAACTCTTCCATTGTTCTCCTAATTCCACTGTAATTTAAAAATTCTTTGGAACTCTTCCATTGTTCTCGGAATTCCACTGAAGTTTAATAATGTTTGGAACTCTTCCATTGTTCTCGGAATTCTGCTGAAGTTTAAAAACGCTTTGGAATTTTTCCTTTGTTCTCGGAATTCTGCAGAATTTTAAAATGGTTTGGAACTCTTCCATTGTTCTCGGAATTATGCTGAAGTTTAAAAATGCTTTGGAACTCTTCCAATGTTTTCAGAATTCCTCTGATGTTTAACTATGCTTTGGAACTCTTCCATTGTTCACGGAATTCCGCTGAAGTTTAAAAATGCTTTGGAACTCTTCAATTGTTCTCGGAATTCCTCTGATGCTTAACAATACTTTGGAACTCTTCCATTGATCTCGGAATTCTGCTGAAGTTTAAAAGTGCTTTGGAACTGTTCCATTGTTCTCGGAATACTGCTGAAATTTAAAAATGCTTTGGAACTATTCCATTGTTCTCGGAATACTACTGAAGTTTAAAAACGCTTTGGAACTCTTCCATTGTTCTCGGAATTTTGCTGATGTTTCACAATGCTTTGGAACTCTTCCATTGTTCACGGAATACTTCTGAAGTTTAATAATGCTTTGGAACTCTTCCATTGTTCTCAGAATAATGCTGAAGTTTAAAAATGCTTTGGAACTCTTCAGTTGTTGTCGGAATTCTGCTGAAGTTTAGAAATGCTTTGGAACTCTTCCATTGTTCTCGGAATACTGCTGAAGTTTAAAAATGCTTTGGAACTCTTCCATTGTTCTCGCGAATCTGCTGGTGTTTGACAATGCTTTGGAACTCTTCCATTGTTCACGGAATTCCGCTGTAATTTAAATATGCTTTGGAAATCTTCCATTGTTCTCGGAATTCCGCTGAAGTTTAATATGCTTTGGAACACTTCCATTGTTCTCTGAATTCTGCTGAAGTTTAAAAATGCTTTGGAACTCTTCCATTGTTCTCGGAATTATGCTGAAGTTTAAAAATGCTTTGGAACTCTTCCAATGTTCTAAGAATTCCTCTGATGTTTATCAATCCTTTGGAACTCTTCCATTGTTTACGGAATTCCGCTGAAGTTTAAAAATGCTTTGGAACTCTTCTATTGTTCTCGGAATTCCGCTGATGTTTAACAATACTTTGTAACTCTTCCATTGTTCTCGGAATTCTGCTGAATTTTAAAAGTGCTGTGGTACTGTTACATTGTTCTCGGAATACCGCTGAAATTTAAAAATGCTTTGGAACTCTTGCATTGTTCACGGAATAATTCTGAAGTTTAATAATGCTTTGGAACACTTCCTTTGTTCTCGGAATTCTGCTGAAGTTTAAAAATGCTTTGAAACTCTTCAGTTGTTCTCGGAATTCTGCTGAAGTTTAAAAATGCTTTGGAACTCTTCCATTGTTCTTGGAATGCTGCTGATGTTTAACAATATTTTGGAACTCTTCCATTGTTCTCGGAATTCCCCCTAAGTTTAAGAATGCTTTGGTACTCTTCCATTTTTCTCAGAAATACGCTGAAGTTTAACAATGCTTTGGAATTCTTCCATTGTTCTCGGAATTCTGCTGAAGTCTAAAAATGCTTTGGAACTCTTCCATTGTTCTCGGAATTCTGCTGATGTTTAGCAATGCTTTGGAACTCTTCCGCTGTTCTAGGAATTCTGCTGAATTTTAAAAGTGCTTTGGAACTCTTCCATTGTTCACGGAATACTGCTGAAGTTCAAAAATCCTTTGGAACTCTTCCATTGTTCATGGAATACCGCTGAAATTTAATAATGCTTTGGAACTCTTCCATTGTTCTCGGAATTCCGCTGATGTTTAACAATACTTTGGAACTATTCCATTGTTCTCGGAATTCCTTCTAAGTTTAAAAATGCTTTGGAACTCTTCCATTGTTATCGGCATTCTTTTTTAACAATGCTTTGGAACATTTAGATTGTTCATGGAATTCTGCTGAATTTTAAAAATGCTTTGGAACTTTTCCATTGTTCTCGGAATTCCGCTGATGTTTAACAATTCTTTGGAACTCTTCTATTTCTCACGGCATTCCATCGATGTTTAACAATGCTTTGGAACTTTTCCATTGTTCACGGAATTCCGCTGAAGTTTAAAAATGTTTTGGAACTCTTCCATTGTTCTCGGAATTCTGCTTATGTTTAACAATGCTTTGGAACTCATCCATTGTTCTCGCAATTCCGCTGATGTTTAACAATGCTTTGGAACTCTTCCATTGTTCACTGAATTCCTCTGAAGTTTAAAAATGCTTTGGAACTCTTCCATTGTTCCCGGAATTCCGCTGAAGTTTAACATTGCTTTGAAGCTCTTCCATTGTTCTCGGATTTCTGCTGAAGTTTAAAAATGATTCGGAACTCTTCTATTGTTCTCAGAATTCCGCTGAAGTTTAAAAATGCTTTGGAACTCTTCCATTGTTCTCGGAATTCCGCTGAAGTTTAAAAACACTTTGAAACACTTCCATTATTCTCGGAATAACGCTGAAGTTTAAAAATGCTTTGGAACTCTTCCATTGTTCTCGCAATTCTGCTGTAGTTTAAAAATGCTTTGGAACTCTTCCATTGTTCTCGGAATTCCGCTGATGTTTAAAAATGTTTGGAACTCTTCCATTCTTCACAGAACTCCGCTGAAGTTTAAAAATGCTTTGGAACTCTTCCATTGTCCTCGGAAATCCGCTGATAATTAACAATGCTTTGGAAATCTTCCAATGTTCACGGAATTTTGCTGAAGTTTTAAAATGCTTTGGAACTCTTCTATTGTTCTCGGAATACTGAAGACGTTTAACAATGCTTTGGAACTCTTCCATTGTTCTCGGAATTCCACTGTAATTTAAAAATTATTTAGAACTCTTCCATTTTTCTCGGCATACCGTTGATGTTTAACAATGATTTGGAACTTTTCCATTGTTCATGGAATTCCGCTGAAGTTTAAAAATGCTTTGGAACTTTTCCATTGTTCTCGGATTTCCGCTGATGTTTAACAATTCTTTGGAACTCTTCCATTGTTCACGGCATTCCATTGATGTTTAACAATGCTTTGGAACTTTTCCATTGTTCACTGAATTCCGTTGAAGTTTAAAAATGTTTTGGAACTCATCCATTGTTCTCGGAATTCTGCTTATGTTTAACAATGCTTTGGAACTCATCCATTGTTCTCGAATTTCCGCTGATGTTTAACAATGCTTTGGAACTCTTCCATTGTTCATGGACCTCCTCTGAAGTTTAAAAATGCTTTGGAACTTTTACATTGTTCCCGGAATCCCGCTGAAGTTTAACATTGCTTTGGAACTCTTCCATTGCTCTCGCAATTCTGCTGTAGTTTAAAAATGCTTTGGAACTCTTCCATTGTTCTCGGAATTCCGCTGATGTTTAAAAATGCTTTGGAACTCTTCCATTCTTCACAGAACTCCGCTGAAGTTTAAAAATGTTTGGAACTCTTCCATTGTTCTCGGAATTCCGCTGATATTTAACAATGCTTTGGAACTCTTCCAATGTTCACGGAATTTCGCTGAAGTTTAAAAATGCTTTGGAACTCTTCCATTGTTCTCGGAACTCTGCTGACGTTTAACAATGCTTTGGAACTCTTCCATTGTTCTCCTAATTCCACTGTAATTTAAAAATTCTTTGGAACTCTTCCATTGTTCTCGGAATTCCACTGAAGTTTAATAATGTTTGGAACTCTTCCATTGTTCTCGGAATTCTGCTGAAGTTTAAAAACGCTTTGGAATTTTTCCTTTGTTCTCGGAATTCTGCAGAATTTTAAAATGGTTTGGAACTCTTCCATTGTTCTCGGAATTATGCTGAAGTTTAAAAATGCTTTGGAACTCTTCCAATGTTTTCAGAATTCCTCTGATGTTTAACTATGCTTTGGAACTCTTCCATTGTTCACGGAATTCCGCTGAAGTTTAAAAATGCTTTGGAACTCTTCAATTGTTCTCGGAATTCCTCTGATGCTTAACAATACTTTGGAACTCTTCCATTGATCTCGGAATTCTGCTGAAGTTTAAAAGTGCTTTGGAACTGTTCCATTGTTCTCGGAATACTGCTGAAATTTAAAAATGCTTTGGAACTATTCCATTGTTCTCGGAATACTACTGAAGTTTAAAAACGCTTTGGAACTCTTCCATTGTTCTCGGAATTTTGCTGATGTTTCACAATGCTTTGGAACTCTTCCATTGTTCACGGAATACTTCTGAAGTTTAATAATGCTTTGGAACTCTTCCATTGTTCTCAGAATAATGCTGAAGTTTAAAAATGCTTTGGAACTCTTCAGTTGTTGTCGGAATTCTGCTGAAGTTTAGAAATGCTTTGGAACTCTTCCATTGTTCTCGGAATACTGCTGAAGTTTAAAAATGCTTTGGAACTCTTCCATTGTTCTCGCGAATCTGCTGGTGTTTGACAATGCTTTGGAACTCTTCCATTGTTCACGGAATTCCGCTGTAATTTAAATATGCTTTGGAAATCTTCCATTGTTCTCGGAATTCCGCTGAAGTTTAATATGCTTTGGAACACTTCCATTGTTCTCTGAATTCTGCTGAAGTTTAAAAATGCTTTGGAACTCTTCCATTGTTCTCGGAATTATGCTGAAGTTTAAAAATGCTTTGGAACTCTTCCAATGTTCTAAGAATTCCTCTGATGTTTATCAATCCTTTGGAACTCTTCCATTGTTTACGGAATTCCGCTGAAGTTTAAAAATGCTTTGGAACTCTTCTATTGTTCTCGGAATTCCGCTGATGTTTAACAATACTTTGTAACTCTTCCATTGTTCTCGGAATTCTGCTGAATTTTAAAAGTGCTGTGGTACTGTTACATTGTTCTCGGAATACCGCTGAAATTTAAAAATGCTTTGGAACTCTTGCATTGTTCACGGAATAATTCTGAAGTTTAATAATGCTTTGGAACACTTCCTTTGTTCTCGGAATTCTGCTGAAGTTTAAAAATGCTTTGAAACTCTTCAGTTGTTCTCGGAATTCTGCTGAAGTTTAAAAATGCTTTGGAACTCTTCCATTGTTCTTGGAATGCTGCTGATGTTTAACAATATTTTGGAACTCTTCCATTGTTCTCGGAATTCCCCCTAAGTTTAAGAATGCTTTGGTACTCTTCCATTTTTCTCAGAAATACGCTGAAGTTTAACAATGCTTTGGAATTCTTCCATTGTTCTCGGAATTCTGCTGAAGTCTAAAAATGCTTTGGAACTCTTCCATTGTTCTCGGAATTCTGCTGATGTTTAGCAATGCTTTGGAACTCTTCCGCTGTTCTAGGAATTCTGCTGAATTTTAAAAGTGCTTTGGAACTCTTCCATTGTTCACGGAATACTGCTGAAGTTCAAAAATCCTTTGGAACTCTTCCATTGTTCATGGAATACCGCTGAAATTTAATAATGCTTTGGAACTCTTCCATTGTTCTCGGAATTCCGCTGATGTTTAACAATACTTTGGAACTATTCCATTGTTCTCGGAATTCCTTCTAAGTTTAAAAATGCTTTGGAACTCTTCCATTGTTATCGGCATTCTTTTTTAACAATGCTTTGGAACATTTAGATTGTTCATGGAATTCTGCTGAATTTTAAAAATGCTTTGGAACTTTTCCATTGTTCTCGGAATTCCGCTGATGTTTAACAATTCTTTGGAACTCTTCTATTTCTCACGGCATTCCATCGATGTTTAACAATGCTTTGGAACTTTTCCATTGTTCACGGAATTCCGCTGAAGTTTAAAAATGTTTTGGAACTCTTCCATTGTTCTCGGAATTCTGCTTATGTTTAACAATGCTTTGGAACTCATCCATTGTTCTCGCAATTCCGCTGATGTTTAACAATGCTTTGGAACTCTTCCATTGTTCACTGAATTCCTCTGAAGTTTAAAAATGCTTTGGAACTCTTCCATTGTTCCCGGAATTCCGCTGAAGTTTAACATTGCTTTGAAGCTCTTCCATTGTTCTCGGATTTCTGCTGAAGTTTAAAAATGATTCGGAACTCTTCTATTGTTCTCAGAATTCCGCTGAAGTTTAAAAATGCTTTGGAACTCTTCCATTGTTCTCGGAATTCCGCTGAAGTTTAAAAACACTTTGAAAATCTTCCATTATTCTCGGAATAACGCTGAAGTTTTAAAATGCTTTGGAACTCTTCCATTGTTCTCGCAATTCTGCTGTAGTTTAAAAATGCTTTGGAACTCTTCCATTGTTCTCGGAATTCCGCTGATGTTTAAAAATGTTTGGAACTCTTCCATTCTTCACAGAACTCCGCTGAAGTTTAAAAATGCTTTGGAACTCTTCCATTGTCCTCGGAAATCCGCTGATAATTAACAATGCTTTGGAAATCTTCCAATGTTCACGGAATTTTGCTGAAGTTTTAAAATGCTTTGGAACTCTTCCATTGTTCTCGGAATTCTGAAGACGTTTAACAATGCTTTGGAACTCTTCCATTGTTCTCGGAATTCCACTGTAATTTAAAAATTATTTAGAACTCTTCCATTTTTCTCGGCATACCGTTGATGTTTAACAATGATTTGGAACTTTTCCATTGTTCATGGAATTCCGCTGAAGTTTAAAAATGCTTTGGAACTTTTCCATTGTTCTCGGAATTCCGCTGATGTTTAACAATTCTTTGGAACTCTTCCATTGTTCACGGCATTCCATTGATGTTTAACAATGCTTTGGAACTTTTCCATTGTTCACTGAATTCCGTTGAAGTTTAAAAATGTTTTGGAACTCATCCATTGTTCTCGGAATTCTGCTTATGTTTAACAATGCTTTGGAACTCATCCATTGTTCTCGAATTTCCGCTGATGTTTAACAATGCTTTGGAACTCTTCCATTGTTCATGGACCTCCTCTGAAGTTTAAAAATGCTTTGGAACTTTTACATTGTTCCCGGAATCCCGCTGAAGTTTAACATTGCTTTGGAACTCTTCCATTGCTCTCGCAATTCTGCTGTAGTTTAAAAATGCTTTGGAACTCTTCCATTGTTCTCGGAATTCCGCTGATGTTTAAAAATGCTTTGGAACTCTTCCATTCTTCACAGAACTCCGCTGAAGTTTAAAAATGCTTTGGAACTCTTCCATTGTTCTCGGAATTCCGCTGATATTTAACAATGCTTTGGAACTCTTCCAATGTTCACGGAATTTCGCTGAAGTTTAAAAATGCTTTGGAACTCTTCCATTGTTCTCGGAACTCTGCTGACGTTTAACAATGCTTTGGAACTCTTCCATTGTTCTCCTAATTCCACTGTAATTTAAAAATTCTTTGGAACTCTTCCATTGTTCTCGGAATTCCACTGAAGTTTAATAATGTTTGGAACTCTTCCATTGTTCTCGGAATTCTGCTGAAGTTTAAAAACGCTTTGGAATTTTTCCTTTGTTCTCGGAATTCTGCAGAAGTTTAAAATGCTTTGGAACTCTTCCATTGTTCTCGGAATTATGCTGAAGTTTAAAAATGCTTTGGAACTCTTCCAATGTTTTCAGAATTCCTCTGATGTTTAACTATGCTTTGGAACTCTTCCATTGTTCACGGAATTCCGCTGAAGTTTAAAAATGCTTTGGAACTCTTCAATTGTTCTCGGAATTCCTCTGATGCTTAACAATACTTTGGAACTCTTCCATTGATCTCGAAATTCTGGTGAAGTTTAAAAGTGCTTTGGAACTGTTCCATTGTTCTCGGAATACTGCTGAAATTTAAAAATGCTTTGGAACTATTCCATTGTTCTCGGAATACTACTGAAGTTTAAAAACGCTTTGGAACTCTTCCATTGTTCTCGGAATTTTGCTGATGTTTCACAATGCTTTGGAACTCTTCCATTGTTCTCGAATTTCCGCTGATGTTTAACAATGCTTTGGAACTCTTCCATTGTTCATGGACCTCCTCTGAAGTTTAAAAATGCTTTGGAACTTTTACATTGTTCCCGGAATCCCGCTGAAGTTTAACATTGCTTTGGAACTCTTCCATTGCTCTCGCAATTCTGCTGTAGTTTAAAAATGCTTTGGAACTCTTCCATTGTTCTCGGAATTCCGCTGATGTTTAAAAATGCTTTGGAACTCTTCCATTCTTCACAGAACTCCGCTGAAGTTTAAAAATGCTTTGGAACTCTTCCATTGTTCTCGGAATTCCGCTGATATTTAACAATGCTTTGGAACTCTTCCAATGTTCACGGAATTTCGCTGAAGTTTAAAAATGCTTTGGAACTCTTCCATTGTTCTCGGAACTCTGCTGACGTTTAACAATGCTTTGGAACTCTTCCATTGTTCTCCTAATTCCACTGTAATTTAAAAATTCTTTGGAACTCTTCCATTGTTCTCGGAATTCCACTGAAGTTTAATAATGTTTGGAACTCTTCCATTGTTCTCGGAATTCTGCTGAAGTTTAAAAACGCTTTGGAATTTTTCCTTTGTTCTCGAAATTCTGCAGAAGTTTAAAATGCTTTGGAACTCTTCCATTGTTCTCGGAATTATGCTGAAGTTTAAAAATGCTTTGGAACTCTTCCAATGTTTTCAGAATTCCTCTGATGTTTAACTATGCTTTGGAACTCTTCCATTGTTCACGGAATTCCGCTGAAGTTTAAAAATGCTTTGGAACTCTTCAATTGTTCTCGGAATTCCTCTGATGCTTAACAATACTTTGGAACTCTTCCATTGATCTCGGAATTCTGCTGAAGTTTAAAAGTGCTTTGGAACTGTTCCATTGTTCTCGGAATACTGCTGAAATTTAAAAATGCTTTGGAACTATTCCATTGTTCTCGGAATACTACTGAAGTTTAAAAACGCTTTGGAACTCTTCCATTGTTCTCGGAATTTTGCTGATGTTTCACAATGCTTTGGAACTCTTCCATTGTTCACGGAATACTTCTGAAGTTTAATAATGCTTTGGAACTCTTCCATTGTTCTCAGAATTCTGCTGAAGTTTAAAAATGCTTTGGAACTCTTCAGTTGTTGTCGGAATTCTGCTGAAGTTTAAAAATGCTTTGGAACTCTTCCATTGTTCTCGGAATACTGCTGAAATTTAAAAATGCTTTGGAACTCTTCCATTGTTCTCGCGAATCTGCTGGTGTTTGACAATGCTTTGGAACTCTTCCATTGTTCACGGAATTCCGCTGTAATTTAAATATGCTTTGGAAATCTTCCATTGTTCTCGGAATTCCGCTGAAGTTTAATATGCTTTGGAACACTTCCATTGTTCTCTGAATTCTGCTGAAGTTTAAAAATGCTTTGGAACTCTTCCATTGTTCTCGGAATTATGCTGAAGTTTAAAAATGCTTTGGAACTCTTCCAATGTTCTAAGAATTCCTCTGATGTTTATCAATCCTTTGGAACTCTTCCATTGTTTACGGAATTCCGCTGAAGTTTAAAAATGCTTTGGAACTCTTCTATTGTTCTCGGAATTCCGCTGATGTTTAACAATACTTTGTAACTCTTCCATTGTTCTCGGAATTCTGCTGAATTTTAAAAGTGCTGTGGTACTGTTACATTGTTCTCGGAATACCGCTGAAATTTAAAAATGCGTTGGAACTCTTGCATTGTTCACGGAATAATTCTGAAGTTTAATAATGCTTTGGAACACTTCCTTTGTTCTCGGAATTCTGCTGAAGTTTAAAAATGCTTTGAAACTCTTCAGTTGTTCTCGGAATTCTGCTGAAGTTTAAAAATGCTTTGGAACTCTTCCATTGTTCTTGGAATGCTGCTGATGTTTAACAATATTTTGGAACTCTTCCATTGTTCTCGGAATTCCCCCTAAGTTTAAGAATGCTTTGGTACTCTTCCATTTTTCTCAGAAATACGCTGAAGTTTAACAATGCTTTGGAATTCTTCCATTGTTCTCGGAATTCTGCTGAAGTCTAAAAATGCTTTGGAATTCTTCCATTGTTCTCGGAATTCTGCTGAATTTTAAAAGTGCTTTGGAACTCTTCCATTGTTCACGGAATACTGCTGAAGTTCAAAAATCCTTTGGAACTCTTCCATTGTTCATGGAATAACGCTGAAATTTAATAATGCTTTTTAACTCTTCCATTGTTCTCGGAATTCCGCTGATGTTTAACAATACTTTGGAACTATTCCATTGTTCTCGGAATTCCTTCTAAGTTTAAAAATGCTTTGGAACTCTTCCATTGTTCTCGGGAATCTGCTGGTGTTTGACAATGCTTTGGAACTCTTCCATTGTTCATGGAATTCCGCTGTAATTTAAAAATGCTTTGGAAGTCTTCCATTGTTCTCGGAATTCCGCTGAAGTTTAATATGCTTTGGAACACTTCCATTGTTCTCGGAATTCTGCTGAAGTTTAAAAATGCTTTGGAACTCTTCCATTGTTCTCGGAATTATGCTGAAGTTTAAAATTGCTTTGGAACTCTTCCAATGTTCTAAGAATTCCTCTGATGTTTAACAATCCTTTGGAACTCTTTCATTGTTCACGGAATTCCGCTGAAGTTTAAAAATGCTTTGGAACTCTTCTATTGTTCTCGGAATTCCGCTGATGTTTAACAATACTTTGGAACTCTTCCATTGTTCTCGGAATTCCTTCTAAGTTTAAAAATGCTTTGGAACTCTTCCATTGTTCTCGGGAATCTGCTGCTGTTTGACAATGCTTTGGAACTCTTCCCTTGTTCACGGAATTCCGCTGTAATTTAAAAATGCTTTGGAAATCTTCCATTGTTCTCGGAATTCTGCTGAAGTTTAAAAATGCTTTGGAACTCTTCCATTGTTCTCGGAATTATGCTGAAGTTTAAAAATGCTTTGGAACTCTTCCAATGTTCTAAGAATTCCTCTGATGTTTAACAATCCTTAAGAACTCTTCCATTGTTCTCGGAATTCCGCTGATGTTTAACAATGCTTTGGAATTCTTCCATTGTTCACGGAATTCCGCTGAAGTTTAAATATGCTTTGCAACTCTTCTATTGTTCTCAGAATTCCGCTGATATTTATCAATGCTTTGGAACTATTCCATTGTTCACGGAATTTTGCTGAAGTTTAAAAATGCTTTGGAACACTTCCATTGTTCTCGGAATTCTGCTGAAGTTTAAAAATGCTTTGGAACTCTTCCATTGTTCTCGGAATTATGCTAAAGTTTAAAAATGCTTTGGAACTCTTCCAATGTTCTAAGAATTCCTCTGATGTTTAACAATCCTTTGGAACTCTTCCATTGTTCACGGAATTCCGCTGAAGTTTAAAAATGCTTTGGAACTCTTCTATTGTTCTCGGATTTCCGATGATGTTTAACAATACTTTGGAACTCTTCCATAGTTTTCGGTATTCCCCCTAAGTTTAAAAATGCTTTGAAACTCTTCCATTGTTCTCGGAAATCCGCTGAAGTTTAAAAATTATTTGGAACTCTTCAATTGATCTCGGAATTCCGGTGATGTTTAACAATGCTTTGTAACTCTTCCATTGTTCTCGGAATTCTGCTGAATTTTAAAAGTGCTGTGGAACTGTTACATTGTTCTCGGAATACCGCTGAAATTTAAAAATGCTTTGGAACTCTTCCATTGTTCACGGAATAATTCTGAAGTTTAATAATGCTTTGGAACTCTTCCATTGTTCTCGGAATTCTGCTGAAGTTTAAAAATGCTTTGAAACTCTTCAGTTGTTCTCGGAATTCTGCTGAAGTCTTAAAATGCTTTGGAACTCTTCCATTGTTCTTGGAATTCTGCTGATGTTTAACAATACTTTGGAACTCTTCCACCGTTCTCGGAATTCCCCCTAAGTTTAAGAATGCTTTGGTACTCTTCCATTTTTCTCGGAAATACGCTGAAGCTTAACAATGCTTTGGAATTCTTCCATTGTTCTCGGAAATCTGCTGAAGTCTAAAAATGCTTTGTAACTCTTCCATTGTTCTCGGAATTCCGCTGATGTTTAACAATGCTTTGGAACTCTTCCGCTGTTCTCGGAATTCTGCTGAAGTTTAAAAGTGCTTTGGAACTGTTCCATTGTTCACGGAATACCGCTGAAGTTCAAAAATCCTTTGGAACTCTTCCATTGTTCACGGAATACCGCTGAAATTTAATAATGCTTTGGAACTCTTCCATTGTTCTCGGAATTCCGCTGATGTTTAACAATGCTTTGAAACTCTTCCATTGTTCTCGGCATTACGTTGATGTTTAACAATGCTTTGGAACTTTTGCATTGTTCACGGAATTCCGCTGAAGTTTAAAAATGCTTTGGAACTCTTCAGTTATTCTCGGAATTCTGCTGAAGTTTAAAAGTGCTTTTTAACTGTTCCATTGTTCACGGGATACCGCTGAAGTTCAAAAATCCTTTGGAACTCTTCCATTGTTCTCGGAATACCGCTGAAATTTAATAATGCTTTGGAACTCTTTTATTGTTCTCGGAATTCTGCTGAAGTTTAAAACTGCTTTGGAACTCTTCCATTGTTCTTGGAATTCCGCTGATGTTTAACAATACTTTGAAACTATTCCATTGTTCTCGGAATTCCTTCTAAGTTTAAAAATTCTTTGGAACTCTTCCATTGTTCTCGGGAATCTGCTGCTGTTTGACACTGCTTTGGAACTCTTCCATTGTTCACGGAATTCCGCTGTAATTTAAAAATGCTTTGGAAATCTTCCATTGTTCTCGGAATTCTGCTGAAGTTTAAAAATGCTTTGGAACTCTTCCATTGTTCTCGGAATTATGCTGAAGTTTAAAAATGCTTTGGAACTCTTCCAATGTTCTAAGAATTCCTCTGATGTTTAACAATCCTTTAGAACTCTTCCATTGTTCTCGGAATTCCGCTGATGTTTAACAATGCTTTGGAATTCTTCCATTGTTCACGGAATTCCGCTGAAGTTTAAATATGCTTTGCAACTCTTCTATTGTTCTCCGAATTCCGCTGATATTTATCAATGCTTTTGAACTATTCCATTGTTCACGGAATTTTGCTGAAGTTTAAAAATGCTTTGGAACTCTTCCATTGTTCTCGGAATTATGCTAAAGTTTAAAAATGCTTTTGAACTATTCCATTGTTCTCAGAATTCCTCTGATGTTTAACAATGCTTTAAAACTCTTCCATTGTTCACGGAATTCCGCTGAAGTTTAAAAATGCTTTGTAACTCTTCCATTGTTCTCGGAATTCCGCTGATGTTTAACAATGCTTTGGAACTCTTCCGCTGTTCTCGGAATTCTGCTGAAGTTTAAAAGTGCTTTGGAACTGTTCCATTGTTCACGGAATACCGCTGAAGTTCAAAAATCCTTTGGAACTCTTCCATTGTTCACGGAATACCGCTGAAATTTAATAATGCTTTGGAACTCTTCCATTGTTCTCGGAATTCCGCTGATGTTTAACAATGCTTTGAAACTCTTCCATTGTTCTCGGCATTACGTTGATGTTTAACAATGCTTTGGAACTTTTGCATTGTTCACGGAATTCCGCTGAAGTTTAAAAATGCTTTGGAACTCTTCAGTTATTCTCGGAATTCTGCTGAAGTTTAAAAGTGCTTTTTAACTGTTCCATTGTTCACGGGATACCGCTGAAGTTCAAAAATCCTTTGGAACTCTTCCATTGTTCTCGGAATACCGCTGAAATTTAATAATGCTTTGGAACTCTTTTATTGTTCTCGGAATTCTGCTGAAGTTTAAAACTGCTTTGGAACTCTTCCATTGTTCTTGGAATTCCGCTGATGTTTAACAATACTTTGAAACTATTCCATTGTTCTCGGAATTCCTTCTAAGTTTAAAAATTCTTTGGAACTCTTCCATTGTTCTCGGGAATCTGCTGCTGTTTGACACTGCTTTGGAACTCTTCCATTGTTCACGGAATTCCGCTGTAATTTAAAAATGCTTTGGAAATCTTCCATTGTTCTCGGAATTCTGCTGAAGTTTAAAAATGCTTTGGAACTCTTCCATTGTTCTCGGAATTATGCTGAAGTTTAAAAATGCTTTGGAACTCTTCCAATGTTCTAAGAATTCCTCTGATGTTTAACAATCCTTTAGAACTCTTCAATTGTTCTCGGAATTCCGCTGATGTTTAACAATGCTTTGGAATTCTTCCATTGTTCACGGAATTCCGCTGAAGTTTAAATATGCTTTGCAACTCTTCTATTGTTCTCCGAATTCCGCTGATATTTATCAATGCTTTTGAACTATTCCATTGTTCACGGAATTTTGCTGAAGTTTAAAAATGCTTTGGAACTCTTCCATTGTTCTCGGAATTATGCTAAAGTTTAAAAATGCTTTTGAACTATTCCATTGTTCTCAGAATTCCTCTGATGTTTAACAATGCTTTAAAACTCTTCCATTGTTCACGGAATTCCGCTGAAGTTTAAAAATGCTTTGTAACTCTTCCATTGTTCTCGGAATTCCGCTGATGTTTAACAATGCTTTGGAACTCTTCCGCTGTTCTCGGAATTCTGCTGAAGTTTAAAAGTGCTTTGGAACTGTTCCATTGTTCACGGAATACCGCTGAAGTTCAAAAATCCTTTGGAACTCTTCCATTGTTCACGGAATACCGCTGAAATTTAATAATGCTTTGGAACTCTTCCATTGTTCTCGGAATTCCGCTGATGTTTAACAATGCTTTGAAACTCTTCCATTGTTCTCGGCATTACGTTGATGTTTAACAATGCTTTGGAACTTTTGCATTGTTCACGGAATTCCGCTGAAGTTTAAAAATGCTTTGGAACTCTTCAGTTATTCTCGGAATTCTGCTGAAGTTTAAAAGTGCTTTTTAACTGTTCCATTGTTCACGGGATACCGCTGAAGTTCAAAAATCCTTTGGAACTCTTCCATTGTTCTCGGAATACCGCTGAAATTTAATAATGCTTTGGAACTCTTTTATTGTTCTCGGAATTCTGCTGAAGTTTAAAACTGCTTTGGAACTCTTCCATTGTTCTTGGAATTCCGCTGATGTTTAACAATACTTTGAAACTATTCCATTGTTCTCGGAATTCCTTCTAAGTTTAAAAATTCTTTGGAACTCTTCCATTGTTCTCGGGAATCTGCTGCTGTTTGACACTGCTTTGGAACTCTTCCATTGTTCACGGAATTCCGCTGTAATTTAAAAATGCTTTGGAAATCTTCCATTGTTCTCGGAATTCTGCTGAAGTTTAAAAATGCTTTGAAACTCTTCCATTGTTCTCGGAATTATGCTGAAGTTTAAAAATGCTTTGGAACTCTTCCAATGTTCTAAGAATTCCTCTGATGTTTAACAATCCTTTAGAACTCTTCCATTGTTCTCGGAATTCCGCTGATGTTTAACAATGCTTTGGAATTCTTCCATTGTTCACGGAATTCCGCTGAAGTTTAAATATGCTTTGCAACTCTTCTATTGTTCTCCGAATTCCGCTGATATTTATCAATGCTTTTGAACTATTCCATTGTTCACGGAATTTTGCTGAAGTTTAAAAATGCTTTGGAACTCTTCCATTGTTCTCGGAATTATGCTAAAGTTTAAAAATGCTTTTGAACTATTCCATTGTTCTCAGAATTCCTCTGATGTTTAACAATGCTTTAAAACTCTTCCATTGTTCACGGAATTCCGCTGAAGTTTAAAAATGCTTTGGAACTCTTCTATTGTTCTCGGAATTCCGCTGATGTTTAACAATACTTTGGTACTCTTCAATTGTTCTTGGAAATCCCCCTAAGTTTAAAAATACTTTGGAACTCTTCCATTGTTCTCGGAAATCCACTGAAGTTTAACAATGCTTTGGAACTCTTCCATTGTTCTCGGAATTCTACTGAAGTTTAAAAACGCTTTGGAAATCTTCCATTGTTCTCAGAATTCCGCTGATGTTTAACAATGCTTTGGAACTCTTCCATAGTTCACAGAATACAGCTGAAGTTTAATAATGCTTTGGAACTATTCCATTGTTCTCGGAATTCCACTGATGTTTAAAATGCTTTGTAACTCTTCCATTGTTCTCGGAATTCTGCTGAAGTTTTAAAGAGCTTTGGAACTCTTCCATTGTTCACGGAATACCGCTGAAGTTCAAAAATGCTTTGGAACTCTTCCATTGTTCACGGAATACCGCGGAAGTTTAATAATGCTTTGGAACTCTTTTATTGTTCTCGGAATTCTGCTGAAGTTTAAAAATGCTTTGGAAATCTTTCATTGTTCTTGGTATTCCGCTGATGTTTAACAATGCTTTGGAACTCTTCCATTGTTCTCGGAATACCGCTATAATTTAAAAATGCTCTGGGACTCTTCCATTGTTCTCGGCATTCCGTTGATGTTTAACAATGCTTTGGAACTTTTCCATTGTTCACAGAATTCCGCTGATGTTTAACAATGCTTTGGAACTCCAGAGTTGTTCTCGGAATTCTGCTGAAGTTTAAAAATGCTTTGGAACTTTCCATTGTTCTCGGAATTCCGCTGATGTTTAACAATGCTTTGGAACTCTTCCATTGTTCTCGGCATTCCGTTGATGTTTAACAATGCCTTGGAACTTTTCCATTGTTCACGGAATTCAGCTGAAGTTTAAAAATGCTTTGGAACTCCTCAGTTGTTCTCAGAATTCTGCTGAAGTTTAAAAATGCTTTGGAACTCTTCCATTGTTCTCGGAATTCCACTGATGTTTAACAATACTTTGGAACTCTTCCATTGTTCTCGGAATTCCTCCTAAGTTTAAAAATGCTTTGGAACTCTTCCATTGTTCTCGGAAATACGCTGAAGTTTAACGTTGCTTTGGAACTCTTCTATTGTTCTCGGAATTCTGCTGTAGTTTAAAAATGCTTTGGAACTCTTCCATTGTTCTCGTAATTCCGCTGATGTTTAACAATGCTTTGGAACTCTTCCATTGTTCTCGGATTCTGCTGAAGTTTTAAAGAGCTTTGGAACTTTTCCATTGTTCACGGAATACCGCTGAAGTTCAAAAATGCTTTGGAACTCTTCCATTGTTCACGGAATACCGCTGAAGTTTAATAATGCTTTGGATCTCTTTTATTGTTCTCGGAATTCTGCTGAAGTTTAAAAATGCTTTGGAACTCTTTCATTGTTCTCGGTATTCCGCTGATGTTTAACCATGCTTTAGAACTGTTCCATTGTTCTCGGAATACCGCTGTAATTTAAAAATGCTTTGGGATTCTTCCATTGTTCTCGGCATTCCGTTGATGTTTAACAATGCTTTGGAACTTTTCCAGTGTTCACGGAATTCCGCTGAAGTTTAAAAATGCTTTGGAACTCTTCCATTTTTCTCGGAATTCCACTGATGTTTAACAATGCTTTGGAACTCTTCCATTGTTCTTGGAATTATGCTGAAGTTTAAAAATGCTTTGGAACTCGTCCATTGTTCTCGGAATTCCGCTGATGTTTAACAATGCTTTGGTACTCTTCCATTGTTCTCGTCATTCGGTTGATGTTTATCAATGCTTTGGAACTTTTCTATTGTTCACGGAATTCCGCTGAAGTTTAAAGTGCTTTGGAACTATTGCATTGTTCTCGGAATTCCACTGATGTTTAACAATGCTTTGGAAATCTTCAGTTGTTCTCGGAATTCTGCTGAAGTTTAAAAATGCTTTGGAACACTTCCATTGTTCTCGGAATTCCGCTGATGTTTAGAAATACTTAGGAACTCTTCCATTGTTCTCGGTATTCCCACTAAGTTTAAAAATACTTTGGAACTCTTCCATTGTTCTCGGAAATACGCTGAAGTTTAACATTGCTTTGGAACGCTTCCATTGTTCTCGGAATTTCGCTGATGTTTAACAATGCTTTGGAACTCTTCCATAGTTCTCGGAATTCTGCTCAAGTTTAAAAGAGCTTTGGAACTCTTCCATTTTTCTCAGAATACTGCTGAAGTTTAAAAATGCTTTGGAACTCTTCAATTGTTCTGGGAATTCTGCTGAAGTTTTAAAATGCTTTGGAACTATTTCATTGTTCTCGGTATTCCGCTGATGTTTATCAATGCTGTGGAACTCTTCCATTGTTCTCGGAAATCCGCTGTAATTTAAAAATGCTTTGGAACTCTTACATTGTTCTTGTATTTACGCTGAAGCTTAAAAATGCTTTGGATCTCTTCCATTGTTCTCAGAATTCTGCTGAAGTTTAAAAATGCTTTGGAACTCTTCCATTGTTCTCGGAATTTTGCTGAAGTTTAAAAATGCTTTGGAACTCTTCCATTGTTCTCGGAATTATGCTGAAGTTTAAAAATGCTTTGGAACTCTTCCATTGTTCTCAGAATTCCTCTCATGTTTAACAATGCTTTGGAACTCTTCCATTGTTCACGGAATTCCGCTGAAGTTTAAAAATGCTTTGGTACTCTTCTATTGTTCTCGGAAATCCCCCTAAGCTTAAAATTGCTATGGAACTCTTCCATTGTTCACGGAATACCGCTGAAGTTAAATAATGCTTTGGAGCTCTTCCATTGTTCTCGGAATTCTGCAGAAGTTCAAAAATGCTTTGGAATTCTTCAGTTTTTCTCGGAATTCTGCTGAAGTTTAAGAATGATTTGGAACTATTCCATTGTTCTCGGAATTCTGCTGATGTTTATCAATGCTTTGGAACTCTTCCATTGTTCACGGAATACTTCTGAAATTTAATAATGCTTTGGTACTCTTCCATTGTTCTCGGTATTCTGCTGAAGTTTAAAAATGCTTTGGAACTCTTCAGTTGTTCTCGGAATTCTGCTGAAGTTTAAAAATGCTTTGTAACTCTTCAATTGTTCTTGGAATTCCGCTGATGTTTAACAATACTTTGGAACACTTCCATTGTTCTCGGAATTCCCCCTAAGTTTAAAAATGCTTTGGAACTCTTCCATTTTTCTCAGAATACTGCTGAAGTTTAAAAATGCTTTGGAACTCTTCAATTGTTCTGGGAATTCTGCTGAAGTTTTAAAATGCTTTGGAACTATTTCATTGTTCTCGGTATTCCGCTGATGTTTATCAATGCTGTGGAACTCTTCCATTGTTCTCGGAAATCCGCTGTAATTTAAAAATGCTTTGGAACTCTTACATTGTTCTCGTATTTACGCTGAAGCTTAAAAATGCTTTGGATCTCTTCTATTGTTCTCAGAATTCTGCTGAAGTTTAAAAATGCTTTGGAACTCTTCCATTGTTCTCGGAATTTTGCTGAAGTTTAAAAATGCTTTGGAACTCTTCCATTGTTCTCGGAATTATGCTGAAGTTTAAAAATGCTTTGGAACTCTTCCATTGTTCTCAGAATTCCTCTCATGTTTAACAATGCTTTGGAACTCTTCCATTGTTCACGGAATTCCGCTGAAGTTTAAAAATGCTTTGGTACTCTTCCACTGTTCTCGGAAATCCCCCTAAGCTTAAAATTGCTCTGGAACTCTTCCATTGTTCACGGAATACCGCTGAAGTTAAATAATGCTTTGGAGCTCTTCCATTGTTCTCGGAATTCTGCAGAAGTTCAAAAATGCTTTGGAATTCTTCAGTTTTTCTCGGAATTCTGCTGAAGTTTAAGAATGATTTGGAACTCTTCCATTGTTCTCGGAATTCTGCTGATGTTTATCAATGCTTTGGAACTCTTCCATTGTTCACGGAATACTTCTGAAATTTAATAATGCTTTGGTACTCTTCCATTGTTCTCGGTATTCTGCTGAAGTTTAAAAATGCTTTGGAACTCTTCAGTTGTTCTCGGAATTCTGCTGAAGTTTAAAAATGCTTTGTAACTCTTCAATTGTTCTTGGAATTCCGCTGATGTTTAACAATACTTTGGAACTCTTCCATTATTCTCGGAATTTCCCCTAAGTTTAAAAATGCTTTGGAACTCTTCCATTGTTCTCGTAAATACTCTGAAGTTTAACAATGCTTTGGAACTCTTCCATTGTTCTCGGAATTCTGCTGAAGTTTAAAAATGCTTTGGAACTTTTCCATTGTTCTCGGAATTCCGCTGATGTTTAACAATGCTTTGGAACTCTTCCATTGTTCTCGGAATTCTGCTGAAGCTTAAAAGAGCTTTGGAATTTTTCCATTGTTCACGGAATACCGCTGAGGTTCAAAAATGCTTTGGAACTCTTTTATTGTTCACGGAATACCGCTGAAGTTTAAAAATGCTTTGGAACTCTTCCATTTTTCTCAGAATTCTGCTGAAGTTTAAAAATGCTTTGGAACTCTTAAATTGTTCTCGGAATTCTGCTGAAGTTTAAAAATGCTTTGGAACTATTTCATTGTTCTCGGTATTCCGCTGATGTTTAACAATGCTGTGGTACTCTTCCATTGTTCTCGGAATTCCGCTGTAATTTAAAAATGCTTTGGAACTCTTCCATTGTTCTTGTATTTCCGCTGAAGTTTAAAAATGCTTTGGAACTCTTCCATTGTTCTCAGAATTCTGCTGAAGTTTAAAAATGCTCTGGAACTCTTCCATTGTTCACGGAAATTCGCTGAAGTTTAAAAATGCTTTGGAACTCTTCCATTGTTCTCAGAATTATGCTAAAGTTTAAATATGCTTTGGAACTCTTCCATTGTTCTCAGAATTCCTCTCATGTTTAACAATGCATTGGAACTCTTCCATTGTTCACGGAATTCCGCTGAATTTTAAAAATGCTTTGGAACTCTTCTATTGTTCTCGGAATTCCGCTGATGTTTAACAATCCTTTGGTACCCTTCCATTGTTCTCGGAAATCCCCCTAAGTTTAAAAATGCTTTGGAACTCTTCCATTGTTCTCGGAATTCTGCTGAAGTTTAAAAATGCTTTGGAACTCTTCCATTGTTCTCGGAATTCCGCTGATGTTTAACAATGCTTTGGAACTCTTCCATTGTTCTCGGAATTCTGCTGAAGTTTTAAAGAGCTTTGGAACTCTTCCATTGTTCACGGAATACCGCTGAAGTTCAAAAATGCTTTGGAACTCTTCCATTGTTCACGGAATACCGCTGAAGTTTAATAATGCTTTGGAACTCTTTTATTGTTCTCGGAATTCTGCTGAAGTTTAAAAATGCTTTGGAACTCTTTCATTGTTCTCGGTATTCCGCTGATGTTTAACAATGCTTTGGAACTCTTCCATTGTTCTCGGAATACCGCTGTAATTTAAAAATGCTTTGGGATTCTTCCATTGTTCTCGGCATTCCGTTGATGTTTAACAATGCTTTGGAACTTTTCCAGTGTTCACGGAATTCCGCTGAAGTTTAAAAATGCTTTGGAACGCTTCCATTGTTCTCGGAATTCCACTGATGTTTAACAATGCTTTGGAACTCTTCCATTGTTCTCGGAATTATGCTGAAGTTTAAAAATGCTTTGGAACTCGTCCATTGTTCTCGGAATTCCGCTGATGTTTAACAATGCTTTGGTACTCTTCCATTGTTCTCGTCATTCGGTTGATGTTTATCAATGCTTTGGAACTTTTCTATTGTTCACGGAATTCCGCTGAAGTTTAAAATGCTTTGGAACTATTGCATTGTTCTCGGAATTCCACTGATGTTTAACAATGCTTTGGAACTCTTCAGTTGTTCTCAGAATTCTGCTGAAGTTTAAAAATGCTTTGGAACTCTTCCATTGTTCTCGGAATTCCGCTGATGTTTAACAATACTTAGGAACTCTTCCATTGTTCTCGGTATTCCCCCTAAGTTTAAAAATACTTTGGAACTCTTCCATTGTTCTCGGAAATACGCTGAAGTTTAACATTGCTTTGGAACTCTTCTATTGTTCTCGGAATTCTGCTGATGTTTAACAATGCTTTGGAACTCTTCCATTGTTCTAGGAATTCTGCTGAAGTTTTAAAGAGCTTTGGAACTCTTCCATTGTTCACGGAATACTGCTGAAGTTCAAAAATGCTTTGGAACTCTTCCATTGTTCACGGAATACCGCTGAAGTTTAATAATGCTTTGGAACTCTTTTATTGTTCTCGGAATTCTGCTGGAGTTTAAAAATGCTTTGGAACTCTTTCACTGTTCTCGGTATTCCGCTGATGTTTAACAATGCTTTGGAACTCTTCCATTGTTCTCGGAATACCGCTGTAATTTAAAAATGCTTTGGGATTCTTCGATTGTTCTCGGAATTCCGCTGATGTTTAACAATACTTAGGAACTCTTCCATTGTTCTCGGTATTCCCCCTAAGTAGAGATGAGCGTTGTTCTACTCGAACTGTTCGCCAATCTCAAATTCGAGCTGTTTTGGGCGGTGTTCGAGCCGGTCGGCGAACACGAACAATTTGAGAAAAATTCGGCTGTTCGAGGTTATGTTCGATAACTGTTCGTGCACCAAAATCATAACTGGATTTTTTCTCATTAATGATTAAAATTAATGTTAATACGCAGTTTGAGTGTACAGCGGGGCGGGGGGAGGGGCAGGGGATGGATCTCTGCAGGAACAATGAAGATCTCCATTTTTTTTTCTCTTTCCCGCATTTGCAGTGGGGAGGTGCAATCTGTCAGCCTATCAGCAGCGCACACACGGAGCGAAGTGCTTTTTTTCACACAAGCAAGGGCATGTGTGATTGGCAGTGTATGTCACATGTCCTTGCCCTATAAGACCAAGCCATTTTCCCCGTCGCCACCATTTTCTCACTGCTGCAGCTGCGTGTTAGAGGGCACCGCTGTTGCTGTGTGCGCTATACCTTGTTAATTTCAAGCCAATTTTCGCACAAATATACAGATAGCTTGGGAGTAGGGAATAGTTGTGATTGCAGTCCTTTTAAGGACTAGGTTACAGCATTTCCTACGACTTTTATCAAGCAGGTCTGTGCTCTTAAATAGATAGATTGTGGGAGTAAAGACTAATTGTAATTGGAGTCCTTTTCAGGACTAGGTTACATCAGTTCCTATCAGTTTTTGCCAGGCAGGTCTGTGCCAGTGCTGTGCAAGTTTTTTTCACAGCATTTGGCTGAATCTAGCAAAGCTAATCCTTTTTGGCCTATTGCAGAGTGTGTTAGTCAGTGGAGTAGCCTATCTGTGTTGCAAGATATACCACCTGTGTATAGAATACCAATTTTTTTACTGCACCTAGTGAAGTAAAATCTTTTGGGCATAGCATCATTCTATTAGTCCATCTATACTGACCTCCATCAGGTTGCAAACTGAATATAATTTTTTTCTGCATCTAGCTCTGAAAAAATATTTGGGCTTCTAGCAGTGTGTGGGACTTGGTCTATTAGTCCATCTATACTGACCTCCATCAGGTTGCAAATTAAAAATAATTTTTTTCTTCATTTAGCTCTGAAAAAATATTTGGGCTTCTAGCACTGTGTGGGACTTGTTCTATTAGTCCTTCTATACTGACCTCCAGCAGGTTGCAAATTGAATATAATTTTTTTCTGCATCTAGCTCTGAAAAAATATTTGGGCTTCTAGCGGTGTGTGGGACTTGGTCTATTAGTCCATCTATACTGACCTCCATCAGGTTGCAAATTAAAAATAATTTTTTTCTGCATCTAGCTCTGAAAAAATATTTCGGCTTCTAGCAGTGTGTGGGACTTGGTCTATTAGTCCATCTATACTGACCTCCATCAGGTTGCAAATTGAATAAAAAAAATTTCTGCATCTAGCTCTGAAAAAATATTTGGGCTTCTAGAGGTGTGTGGGACTTGGTCTATTAGTCCATCTATACTGACCTCCATCAGGTTGCAAACTGAATATAATTTTTTTCTGCATCTAGCTCTGAAAAAATATTTGGGCTTCTAGCAGTGTGTGGGACTTGGTCTATTAGTCCATCTATACTGACCTCCATCAGGTTGCAAATTAAAAATAATTTTTTTCTTCATTTAGCTCTGAAAAAATATTTGGGCTTCTAGCAGTGTGTGGGACTTGTTCTATTAGTCCTTCTATACTGACCTCCAGCAGGTTGCAAATTGAATATAATTTTTTTCTGCATCTAGCTCTGAAAAAATATTTGGGCTTCTAGCCGTGTGTGGGACTTGGTCTATTAGTCCATCTATACTGACCTCCATCAGGTTGCAAATTAAAAATATTTTTTTTCTGCATCTAGCTCTGAAAAAATATTTGGGCTTCTAGCAGTGTGTGGGACTTGGTCTATTAGTCCATCTATACTGACCTCCATCAGGTTGCAAATTAAAAATAATTTTTTTCTTCATTTAGCTCTGAAAAAATATTTGGGCTTCTAGCAGTGTGTGGGACTTGGTCTATTAGTCCATCTATACTGACCTCCATCAGGTTGCAAATTAAAAATAATTTTTTTCTTCATTTAGCTCTGAAAAAATATTTGGGCTTCTAGCAGTGTGTGGGACTTGTTCTATTAGTCCTTCTATACTGACCTCCAGCAGGTTGCAAATTGAATATAATTTTTTTCTGCATCTAGCTCTGAAAAAATATTTGGGCTTCTAGCGGTGTGTGGGACTTGGTCTATTAGTCCATCTATACTGACCTCCATCAGGTTGCAAATTAAAAATAATTTTTTTCTGCATCTAGCTCTAAAAAAATATTTGGGCTTCTAGCAGTGTGTGGGACTTGGTCTATTAGTCCATCTATACTGACCTCCATCAGGTTGCAAATTAAAAATAATTTTTTTCTTCATTTAGCTCTGAAAAAATATTTGGGCTTCTAGCAGTGTGTGGGACTTGTTCTATTAGTCCTTCTATACTGACCTCCAGCAGGTTGCAAATTGAATATAATTTTTTTCTGCATCTAGCTCTGAAAAAATATTTGGGCTTCTAGCGGTGTGTGGGACTTGGTCTATTAGTCCATCTATACTGACCTCCATCAGGTTGCAAATTAAAAATAATTTTTTTCTGCATCTAGCTCTGAAAAAATATTTGGGCTTCTAGCAGTGTGTGGGACTTGGTCTATTAGTCCATCTATACTGACCTCCATCAGGTTGCAAATTAAAAATAATTTTTTTCTTCATTTAGCTCTGAAAAAATATTTGGGCTTCTAGCAGTGTGTGGGACTTGGTCTATTAGTCCATCTATACTGACCTCCATCAGGTTGCAAATTAAAAATAATTTTTTTCTTCATTTAGCTCTGAAAAAATATTTGGGCTTCTAGCAGTGTGTGGGACTTGTTCTATTAGTCCTTCTATACTGACCTCCAGCAGGTTGCAAATTGAATATAATTTTTTTCTGCATCTAGCTCTGAAAAAATATTTGGGCTTCTAGCGGTTTGTGGGACTTGGTCTATTAGTCCATCTATACTGACCTCCATCAGGTTGCAAATTAAAAATATTTTTTTTCTGCATCTAGCTCTGAAAAAATATTTGGGCTTCTAGCAGTGTGTGGGACTTGGTCTATTAGTCCATCTATACTGACCTCCATCAGGTTGCAAATTAAAAATAATTTTTTTCTTCATTTATTTCTGAAAAAATATTTGGGCTTCTAGCAGTGTGTGGGACTTGTTCTATTAGTCCATCTATACTGACCTCCAGCAGGTTGCAAATTGAATATAATTTTTTTCTGCATCTAGCTCTGAAAAAATATTTGGGCTTCTAGCGGTGTGTGGGACTTGGTCTATTAGTCCATCTATACTGACCTCCATCAGGTTGCAAACTGAATATAATTTTTTTCTGCATCTAGCTCTGAAAAAATATTTGGGCTTCTAGCAGTGTGTGGGACTTGGTCTATTAGTCCATCTATACTGACCTCCATCAGGTTGCAAATTAAAAATTATTTTTTTCTTCATTTAGCTCTGAAAAAATATTTGGGCTTCTAGCAGTGTGTGGGACTTGTTCTATTAGTCCTTCTATACTGACCTCCAGCAGGTTGCAAATTGAATATAATTTTTTTCTGCATCTAGCTCTGAAAAAATATTTGGGCTTCTAGCGGTGTGTGGGACTTGGTCTATTAGTCCATCTATACTGACCTCCATCAGGTTGCAAATTAAAAATAATTTTTTTCTGCATCTAGCTCTGAAAAAATATTTGGGCTTCTAGCAGTGTGTGGGACTTGGTCTATTAGTCCATCTATACTGACCTCCATCAGGTTGCAAATTGAATAAAAAAAATTTCTGCATCTAGCTCTGAAAAAATATTTGGGCTTCTAGCGGTGTGTGGGACTTGGTCTATTAGTCCATCTATACTGACCTCCATCAGGTTGCAAATTCAAAATAATTTTTTTCTGCATCTAACCCAGCCAATAGTTTTGGCCTAATACCACAGTTTGGCCACTCAGCTCTGCTCGGTTACCATCCATTGTTTTTTTGTGCAAACAACTCCAGAGTTGTGAATTAGTTAACCACCAAAATGAGTGGAAAAAGGCCTGCTGCTGGTGGAAAGGGGAATAGGCGTGTTGGGAAGGGGAAAAAAGGTTGTGTCCGTGGGGTAGGTGCAGAAGAAAGACCATCTTCCAGCCAAACTAAAATGTCTACTTCTTTTAGCGGACAATGTGATAAGATCCCTTTCTTACGGCCACGCCAATCGCTACAAATTCCAGATGAGGCACAAAAACAGCAGGTGCTTCAACGGATATCAAGTGCTCCTTTAAGTGGGCTCTCCTCCACATCAACTTCAACATCACAAATACTCCAGTCCTCAAAGGTGTCACCCAAATCGCACTTGCTTCCTCACAGGTCCCAAATCTCCAGCTGCCCGTCTGAGTATGAGGTAGAACAGATGGTTGAGTCTGCAGAGCTGTTTACTCATACTATAGCCTGGGAATCAGAGGTCGACTCCAGCGCTTCTGTGAATCCAGACGAGGAAATGATCTGCACTGATGCCCAGAATCTTTATGAGTCGGATCCAGGACCAGACGCAGAAGGTTCTGACCATAATGTAGACCCTCATTCCCAAACTGTAACTCCTGTTGGTGGAGACAATGAGGAAGACGATGATAAGACTCAAATACCTGATTGGAGCGACAACTTTAGTTTTTTGTCAGGGCAGAAACAGGTTGGCTCTGAGGACGACGGGTGTGATAACGCACAGGGTGATGATGATGAGGTCGGAGATCCCACTTACTGTCAACCCACAGTCAGCCAAGAGATGAGGTCAGCAGAGGAGGTGGAGGAAGATGCTAGTGACGACGAGGTCAGGTTGCGCCTTCCTGGACAGAGACGTAGTACTGGAAGCACGTCAACAACTGCATCCTCAAACACAACTCTGCCTCTCACCACAAGTCTTGGTGGCTCTTCAGGTCGCATGGGTGCTAAGCCTTGCATAGCCTGGGCATTTTTTCAGATCGATAAAGATGACCCAACTCGTGTTATCTGTAACATTTGTCAGCAAAAGCTAAGTAGAGGCCAAAAAATACATAGTTTGAGTACTTCATGCATGAACCGGCACATGGACATGAAGCATAAGTTGCAGTGGGAAGCTCAGTGTGCTACAATGCGGCCTAGCCGGCGGGGCCAACCACCGTCTGCCATATCTTGTGCATCCGCGGCCTCTTCATCCTCTGTGACTGGGGGGACAGCAGTCACACCTGTTTTGGGGCGCAGACCTGCCACCTTTTTACCCGCAACAGCCAGCGTGATTGGCAGGTCATCATTTTCTTTGGAGGTGGTAACCCCAGCTGGTGTTGAGCGCTGTCCGACATCGATAGCACCACCTTTGGATCAAGGCAACCTAACATGTCCGCCTGCATCTTCCTCACAGACCGGCAGTTTGCCGGGGACACCCTTATCAACCCCGTCTAAGCACAATAGCCAGCCCTCGGTCCCTCAGATGTGGACAAGTAAAAGACCATTTCCTCCTAGCCATGAGAAAGCTAAGAGGTTGAATTTCACCATCTGCAAGCTCTTGGCTACAGAAATGCTGCCTTTCCGCCTGGTGGACACAGAGGATTTTCGAGACCTTATGTCCGTCGCAGTGCCCCAGTACCAGATGCCCAGTCGGCACTACTTCTCAAAGAAAGGTGTGCCTGCGCTCCACCAGCATGTCGCACATAACATCACTGCTTCTTTGAGAAACTCTGTGTGTGACAGGGTGCATTTCACCACAGACACTTGGACGAGTAGGCATGGACAGGGGCGTTACATGTCGCTGACTGGGCACTGGGTAACTATGGTGACAGCAGGACAAGGGGCTGCTGTCCAAGTCTTGCCATCCCCACGAGTTGTGCGTCAATCCTCTTTATGTCAAAGTTCCTCCACTGCTTCTGCCTCCTCAACCTCCTCTCGGTCTTCCACCTGCACCCAAAGCCTGTCTGGTCATGCCACAAGCTTTCTAACTGCGCAGAAGGGATCCTGCACACCTCCTTACTATGCTGGCAGTAGGGCTCAACGTCATCAGGCGGTTTTTACATTGAAATGTCTGGGAAATGTGAGTCACACAGCTGAGGAGTTGTGGTCAGCTCTGGAGAACCAATTTCATGAATGGTTGTCTTCACTGGACCTGAAACCAGGGAAGGCCGTGTGCGACAATGCTGCAAACCTGGGTGCGGCCCTTCGCCGGGGCAATGTCACACACGTGCCTTGTATGGCTCACGTGTTGAACCTGGTTGTCCAGCAATTTTTAGCCCACTATCCCAGACTAGATGGCCTTCTGCAGAGGGCACGGTCGCTGTGTGCTCACTTCCGCCGTTCGCATCCCGCAGCTCAGCGACTTACATCTCTACAGAAGTCGTTGGGCCTGCCACTTCACCGGCTAAAATGCGATGTGCCTACCCGGTGGAATTCAACTCTGCACATGTTGCAGCGACTGTGGCAGCACCGACAAGCCCTGGTGCAATACGTTCTGACGTATAGCCTGGGCCAACGAGATTCAGAGGTGGGGCAAATCACGCTGGAGGAGTGGTCTCAGATCAGGGACCTATGCACTCTTCTGCACAGTTTTGAAATGGCGACGAAGATGTTTAGTGCTGACGATGCCATTATCAGCATGACTATTCCGGTGATTTACATGCTGGAGCAGCCAGCGTTCTGTCTGAACGTGTGTTCAGCGCTGCTGGTGGTGTGCTGACAGATAAGCGCACGCGGCTCTCCACTGATAATGTAGACAGACTCACGTTCATAAAGATGAACAAATCATGGATCCGAAACGACTTTTCTACCCCTGTGTCATCCTGGGGAGAGTAAAAGCTTGATGATTGGTTAAAATCACCCTACCAACCGTTTTAAGCTTTCAAATTACTAATCATGTTTATCTGTATCTTGACTGGAAAATAATTTGGGCTTTGTAGCAGTGTGCAGCACTGATCCTATTAGGCCATCTATACTAAAGCTTCACCAGATTTAAAATAAAAAATAATTTTTAGCTGCATCTAGCCCGGAAAATAATTTTGGGGCTCCGAGATGCGCAAGGCACATAAGTGCCTTCTTGCTGCACTACCTGCAGCATGACCCTCATATTGTCAGAATTCGAAGTAATCATGACTACTGGGTTGCCACACTCTTAGATCCCCCAAACTTTTCGATCAACCTTTTCATTTTAATAAAGACCAAAAAAATTGTCATTTTTGAAATTATAAGCATTAGCAGGTTGTTAGAAACTGAAATCAAACAGTTTTCAACTCAAAACTTTATTCTAGGTGATGTTACATTTTCACATAGGACCCCTTGTTCGAAAGGAGCTTCTGAACTCTCTCGTCCATTGAATTTGTCAGGTTTTGGATGGTTTCTGCTTCAATTGTTTTGCATGAGGACAGAATACCCTCCCAGAGCTGTTGCTTAGATGTGAACTGCCTCCCGCCATCATAGACACTCCTTTTAATGATGCTCCAAAGGTTCTGAATGGGGTAGAGGTCAGGGGAGCATGGGGGTCACACCATAAGTTTGTCCCCTTTTATGCCCATATCAGCCAGAGATGCAGATGTTTTATGTGCAGCATGAGATGGTGCATTATCATGCAGAAAAATGATCTTGCTGTGAAATACACGGTTCTTCTTCTTGAACCATGGCAGGAAGTGCTGTTTGAGAAAATCCACATACATTATGGAGTTCATCTTTAGCGCCTTCAGGGATCCTAAAGGGGCCGACAATCTCTCTCCCCATGATTCCAGCCCAAAACATTACTCCACCTCCTCCTTGTTGGCGCTGTAGCCGTGTTTGCATGGGGTGTCCATCAACCAGCCATCCTCCACTCCATTCATCTGGACCATCGAGCGCTGCACGGCACTCATCCGTGAACAAAACAGTTTTGAAATCAGTCTTCATGTAATGTTTGGCCCACTGGAGCCGTTTCTGCTTGTGTGAAGTGGATAGAGGAGGTCGACAGGATGGCGTATGCACAGCTGCAAACCTCTGAAGGACCCTGCATCTTGTTGTTCGGGGGACGTTGGAGGCACAAGCAGCTTCAAAAACTTGTCTGCTGCTATGACAAGGCTTTTTTGCCGCTGCTCTTTCAACCTGACGTAATTGCCTGTAGGAAAGAGTCCTCAATTTGCCCTTATCAGCACGCACATGTGTGTACTGTGAATCAGCTACATACTTCTTGATTGCCAAGACACTTCATCCTGATCATCGCACAATGTTGATTGTAGTCATGCCTTGACCTAAACACTCCACAATTTTTTGCTTCTCAGCAGCCGACACATCCTTTTTCTTTCCCATTTTGGCAGAAAATGTAGGCTGCTTAATAATGTGAGAGAGCCTTCTTAAGTAGTCTTGCCTTTCATTGGACACACCTGCCAAACTAATTAGCACAGGTGTCTGCAATTGCTTACAGTGATATAAAGAGCCCTGACACACATCACCATCAATGAGTTTAACTGACAAACAAACAAATTCTTCCCTTATCACTCCTAAACACTTTTTGCATAATAATTTGGAACGCGGTGTACATGTGCTTTTCCACAAAACACCAGTGGTTCACGTAGTGAATCTTACAGTTCTAACTTGCCAACCGTGGTCTGTATGGAATTGTTCAATAAAGGGCCCAAAATTAAGATAACATAGATGGGAGAGGTCTCTATGAATAGGAATTCCTAAGTATTTGATACCCTGTGAGGGCCAGGCAAAGGGAAAGTTGGACTGGATGGAATCCTATATGGATTTAGGGAGGGAGACATCGAGGGCCTCAGACTTCGCTGCATTGATTTTAAAATTTTACCATGTAACAAAGTGATCTATTTCAGCCATAACAGCAGGGATGGATATATGTGATTGAGTGATATATACTAGGACATCATCAGCAAATAGAGAGCACTTGTACTCGGTGCCTCCCACCTCAATCCACCTAATATTGGGGTTATGGCGAATTTATGAGAGCAGGTGCTCCGTCACTAGGATGTATAAGAGAGGGGACAGAGGACAACCCTGCCTTGTCCCATTGGTGATTGTGAAAGGTGATGAAAATGTTCTGACGCACCCCCTGGGCCTTGGGACACCCGGAGCCAGACCCTTTTTGGTGGATGCTGGTGGTTGTAGTCTTCGTGGCGGCGATCCGGTTCCGTGGCTCAGGGCGGTCAAACCAGTGGCGGAACTATTTATGTGGTTTTGATGTTTAAATGTCCGACTACGCCACCCGTGGATTGCGGTCAGAGTGAACCGCCGCTACAGGGCAGACCGCTAAGGCTGGTGTTGTGGGTGCAGCAGAGCGTAGCATAACTCCCCACGGGAGGAGTATAGCCTCAGGGCAGTGTATGCGGAGGATGGGGGTGATGGTGCAGGGCAGCAACAGTAACGACACGGAGTCAGTGATGCAGTTCAGGGCCTTTACTCACAGTTCTTATTATCCAGACCACGTCTGCAGGTAACGGCTGCCCACGTCGTACTGTGCTCACCAGGTGAGGGGCTCAGAAAACTCCCAGATAACTTTGGAGCGCTTCACAGGACCCCCTTTGTGTGTCCTTTGTCTGGCCTTTCTTACCAACACTTCTGTCCGGCTGCCTCGGGCCTCCTCTTGGTAAACTTGGCGCCAGTTTCCCTGACCCTATGTGGTGCCTTCCTAGCGGGTGGAGCAAGGGGCTGCGCCACATAAAATGTCAGAGCCTCCGGTTTCTAGCTGAGGGTCGTTTCCTGCCTCCACTAGTTCGGGGACCGGTCTCCCCCTTTGGCCTGACCCCTCCACGCAGGTGGATTCGGGCGTGCGGTGGCGACTCGCCCGTCCGCACCCCTGGGATCCCTTCATTCCTCGTTCCTGGAGCCTTCTCCGCTCCTCTTCCTTCCTTCTCCCTCTTGCAGGCCTGGGCCTCTGTTACTAGGCCCGCCTCCGGAGCAGAGCTCATGCAGAGCCCCTGCTCCCTGCCACTTCTGCTCAGACTTCTCTGCACTGAACTAAGATGGTGCCCACCTTTTATACTCCCTTCTCAATGCACCCAGGAACTGCTTCCTCCCTGCTCCTGCACTGCAGGGTTCCCCTTCCTCAGTGTTCCCTCCCCCCACTCCAGCCAGGGACAGGGACTGTCGTGCCCATCTCAGGGGCATATTGGTCGCCCTGCCCCACGGCAATGTGGTGTAATGCATGCAGGTGTCGGGTCCTGATCCACACTCCATCCTTATCTGAGAGTGAGATATCACACCTCTGGGTGAGGTGCAATACGTCTGTAGCAACCGAGCCCTCGGTGCTACAGTTCCATTTATCTTCAGCCTAGGTGACGTATTGTGATACAGGGCTGTGATTTTGGCTATAAAAGGGTCCCCTAGACCCCTACCCCAAGCTTTTTAAGAGAATCATATATGGCGTGCCAGGAGACTCTATGGAATGCTTTCTCAGCATCCAACGAGAGTATCTACTTACAAATTTTTAACTGCATCTAGCCCAGGAAATACTTTGTGCCTAGTAGCAGTGTCTGCTAGTCAGCGGATTATCCCGGCTGTTAAGCAAGCTACACCACCTGTAGTTTGGACACTTAATTTTTTCAAAGGAAATGCTTCGGGACCACGGGATACTCAGTGAAGAGCATCAGGAGGCACCCCAAGGCATAGGGGCTGGGACTGGCACTAGGATGCCTTGCGGTGGACAGCCGAGCTCGATCCTTATAAAAGCTTTTTAACTGCAGCAGCTTTAGTGGACGCTACTGGAGCTGGAATTACGCGGCTGCTGGCATGAGACTTGCCCTCCAATAGATCCTTGTAAATGGATTTAAAGTGTATTCATTCAAATTAGAGGGACAATTTAAATTAAAAAGCTTAGAGCTGCCTCCACAACAGGGGCCTCTCTTGACCCACCAGCGGACAGGCACCAGTATTGGGAGAGGGGGGCTGGCCGTCAGGGTTCACCGCGGCTCTGGCACAAACCCGGCGACACGGAGGTGGCACGGGCAGGTGAGGACTGGCCGTGTCGGCTTCTCACTTTTTGGATTTTAGAAGGGCATGACATGCCTATATCTGTGTCTCCCCCTCCTTTTACTCCTCCACCTCTTTTATTTTCGCATGACTATATGTACTTGTCACTTTTCCATGTGTTAGTTGTGTCTTCTGAGCAGTTTGTCAGCTTTTGGACACCTTTGAAGGTGTTTTCTATGTGTTTCTATGTGTTTTTGTTTGTCTGCCATTGGTTTTAACGGTGTTCGAAGGTGTTCGACGAACAGTTCGACGAACAGTTCGGCGAACACACGGGTGTTCGACGAACCGAACCGAACTCGAACACTACGGGGGTGGCTCAACACTACCCCTAAGTTTAAAAATACTTTGGAACTGTTCCATTGTTCTCGGAAATACGCTGAAGTTTAACATTGCTTTGGAACTCTTCCATTGTTCTCGGAATTCCGCTGATGTTTAACAATGCTTTGGAATCTTCCATTGTTCTCGGAATTCTGCTGAAGTTTAAAAGAGCTTTGGAACTCTTCCATTGTTCACGGAATACCGCTGAAGTTTAAGAATGCTTTGGAACTCTTTCATTGTTCACGAAATTCCGCTGAAGTTTAAAAATGCTTTGGAACTCTTCTATTTTTCTCAGAATACTGCTGAAGTTTAAAAATGCTTTGGAACTCTTCAATTGTTCTGGGAATTCTGGTGAAGTTTTAAAATGCTTTGAAACTATTTCATTGTTCTCGGTATTCCGCTGATGTTTAACAATGCTGTGGAACTCTTCCATTGTTCTCGGAATTCAGCTGTAATTTAAAAATGCTTTGGAACTCTTCCATTGTTCTCGTATTTCCGCTGAAGCTTAAAAATGCTTTGGATCTCTTCCATTGTTCTCAGAATTCTGCTGAAGTTTAAAAATGCTTTGGAACTCTTCCATTGTTCTCGGAATTTTGCTGAAGTTTAAAAATGCTTTGGAACTCTTCCATTGTTCTCGGAATTATGCTGAAGTTTAAAAATGCTTTGGAACTCTTCCATTGTTCTCAGAATTCCTCTCATGTTTAACAATGCTTTGGAACTCTTCCATTGTTCTCAGAATTCTGCTGAAGTTTTAAAGAGCTTTGGAACTCTTCTATTGTTCACGGAATACCGCTGAAGTTCAAAAATGCTTTGGAACTCTTCCATTGTTCACGGAATACCGCTGAAGTTTCATAATGCTTTGGAACTCTTTTATTGTTCTCGGAATTCTGCTGAAGTTTAAAAATGCTTTGGAACTCTTTCATTGTTCTCGGTATTCCGCTGATGTTTAACAATGCTTTGGAACTCTTCCATTGTTCTCGGAATACCGCTGTAATTTAAAAATGCTTTGGGATTCTTCCATTGTTCTCGGCATTCCGTTGATGTTTAACAATGCTTTGGAACTTTTCCAGTGTTCACGGAATTCCGCTGTAGTTTAAAAATGCTTTGGAACTCTTCCATTGTTCTCGGAATTCCACTGATGTTTAACAATGCTTTGGAACTCTTCCATTGTTCTCGGAATTATGCTGAAGTTTAAAAATGCTTTGGAACTCGTCCATTGTTCTCGGAATTCCGCTGATATTTAACAATGCTTTGGTACTCTTCCATTGTTCTCATCATTCGGTTGATGTTTATCAATGCTTTGGAACTTTTCTATTGTTCACGGAATTCCGCTGAAGTTTAAAATGCTTTGGAACTATTGCATTGTTCTCGGAATTCCACTGATGTTTAACAATGCTTTGGAACTCTTCAGCTGTTCTCGGAATTCTGCTGAAGTTTAAAAATGGTTTGGAACTCTTCAATTGTTCTCGGAATTCCGCTGATGTTTAACAATACTTAGGAACTCTTCCATTGTTCTCGGTATTCCCCCTAAGTTTAAAAATACTTTGGAACTGTTCCATTGTTCTCGGAAATACGCTGAAGTTTAACATTGCTTTGGAACTCTTCCATTGTTCTCGGAATTCCGCTGATGTTTAACAATGCTTTGGAAATCTTCCATTGTTCTCGGAATTCTGCTGAAGTTTAAAAGTGCTTTGGAACTCTTCCATTGTTCACAGAATACAGCTGAAGTTTAAGAATGCTTTGTAACTCTTTCATTGTTCACGGAATTCCGCTGAAGTTTAAAAATGCTTTGGAACTCTTCCATTTTTCTCAGAATACTGCTGAAGTTTAAAAATCCTTTTTAAATCTTCAATTGTTCTGGGAATTCTGCTGAAGTTTTAAAATGCTTTGGAACTATTTCATTGTTTTCGGTATTCCGCTGATATTTAACAATGCTGTGGAACTCTTCCATTGTTCTCGGAATTCAGCTGTAATTTAAAAATGCTTTGGAACTCTTCCATTGTTCTCGTATTTCCGCTGAAGCTTAAAAATGCTTTGGATCTCTTCCATTGTTCTCAGAATTCTGCTGAAGTTTAAAAATGCTTTGGAACTCTTCCATTGTTCTCGGAATTTTGCTGAAGTTTAAAAATGCTTTGGAACTCTTCCATTGTTCTCGGAATTATGCTGAAGTTTAAAAATGCTTTGGAACTCTTCCATTGTTCTCAGAATTCCTATCATGTTTAACAATGCTTTGGAACTCTTCCATTGTTCTCGGAATTCTGCTGAAGTTTTAAAGAGCTTTGGAACTCTTTCATTGTTCACGGAATACCGCTGAAGTTCAAAAATGCTTTGGAACTCTTCAATTGTTCTCAGAATTCTGCTGAAGTTTAAAAATGCTTTGGAACTATTGCATTGTTCTCGGAATTCCGCTGATGTTTAACAATGCTTTGGAAATCTTCCATTGTTCTCGGAATTCTGCTGAAGTTTAAAAGAGCTTTGGAACTCTTCCATTGTTCACGGAATACTGCTGAAGTTTAAGAATGCTTTGGAAAACTTTCATTGTTCACGGAATTCCGCTGAAGTTTAAAAATGCTTTGGAACTCTTCCATTTTTCTCAGAATACTGCTGAAGTTTAAAAATGCTTTGGAACTCTTCAATTGTTCTGGGAATTCTGCTAAAGTTTTAAAATGCTTTGGAACTATTTCATTGTTCTCAGTATTCCGCTTATGTTTAACAATGCTGTGGAACTCTTCCATTGTTCTCGGAATTCAGCTGTAATTTAAAAATGCTTTGGAACTCTTCCATTGTTCTCGTATTTCCGCTGAAGCTTAAAAATGCTTTGGATCTCTTCCATTGTTCTCAGAATTCTGCTGAAGTTTAAAAATGCTTTGGAAGTCTTCCATTGTTCTCGGAATTTTGCTGAAGTTTTAAAATGCTTTGGAACTCTTCCATTGTTCTCGGAATTATGCTGAAGTTTAAAAATGCTTTGGTACTCTTCCATTGTTCTCAGAATTCCTCTCATGTTTAACAATGCTTTGGAACTCTTCCATTGTTCACGGAATTCCGCTGAAGTTTAAAAATGCTTTGGTACTCTTCCATTGTTCTCGGAAATCCCCCTAAGTTTAAAAATGCTATGGAACTCTTCCATTGTTCACGGAATACCGCTGAAGTTAAATAATGCTTTGGAGCTCTTCCATTGTTCTCGGAATTCTGCAGAAGTTCAAAAATGCTTTGGAATTCTTTAGTTTTTCTCGGAATTCTGCTGAAGTTTAAGAATGATTTGGAACTCTTCCATTGTTCTTGGAATTCTGCTGATGTTTATCAATGCTTTGGAACTCTTCCATTGTTCACGGAATACTTCTGAAGTCTAATAATGCTTTGGTACTCTTCCATTGTTCTCGGTATTCTGCTGAAGTTTAAAAATGCTTTGGAACTCTTCAGTTGTTCTCGGAATTCTGCTGAAGTTTAAAAATGCTTTGGAACTCTTCAATTGTTCTTGGAATTCCCCTGATGTTTAACAATACTTTGGAACACTTCCATTGTTCTCAGAATTCCCCCTAAGTTTAAAAATGCTTTGGAACTCTTCCATTGTTCTCGGAAATACTCTGAAGTCTAACAATGCTTTGGAACTCTTTCATTGTTCTCGGAATTCTGCTGAAGTTTAAAAATGCTTTGGAACTTTTCCATTGTTCTCGGAATTCTGCTGATGTTTAACAATGCTTTGGAACTCTTCCATTGTTCTCGGAATTCTGCTGAAGCTTAAAAGAGCTTTGGAATTTTTCCATTGTTCACGGAATACCGCTGAGATTCAAAAATGCTTTGGAACCCTTTTATTGTTCACGGAATACCGCTGAAGTTTTAAAATGCTTTGGAACTCTTCCATTTTTCTCAGAATTCTGCTGAAGTTTAAAAATGCTTTGGAACTCTTCAATTGTTCTCGGAATTCTGCTGAAGTTTAAAAATGCTTTGGAACTATTTGTTTGTTCTCGGTATTCCGCTGATGTTTAACAATGCTGTGGAACTCTTCCATTGTTCTCAGAATTCCGCTGTAATTTAAAAATGCTTTGGAACTCTTCCATTGTTCTTGTATTTCCGCTGAAGTTTAAAAATGCTTTGCAACTCTTCCATTGTTCTCAGAATTCTGCTGAAGTTTAAAAATGCTTTGGAACTCTTCCATTGTTCACGGAATTTCGCTGAAGTTTAAAAATGCTTTGGAACTCTTCCATTGTTCTCAGAATTATGCTAAAGTTTAAATATGCTTTGGAACTCTTACATTGTTCTCAGAATTCCTCTCATGTTTAACAATGCTTTGGAACTCTTCCATTGTTCACGGAATTCCGCTGAATTTTAAAAATACTTTGGAACTCTTCTATTGTTCTCGGAATTCCGCTGACGTTTAACAATACTTTGGTACCCTTCCATTGTTCTCGGAAATCCCCCTAAGTTTAAAAATGCTTTGGAACTCTTCCATTGTTCTCAGAAATACGCTGAAGTTTAACATTGCTTTGGAACTCTTCCATTGTTCTCGGAATTCTGCTGAAGTTTAAAAATGCTTTGGAACTCTTCCATTGTTCTCGGAATTCCGGTGAAGTTTAACAATGCTTTGGAACACTTCCACTGTTCTCGGAATTCGGTTGAAGTTTTAAAGAGCTTTGGAACTCTTCCATTGTTCACGGAATACCGCTGAAGTTCAAAAATGCTTTGGAACTCTTCAATTGTTCACGTAATACCGCTGAAGTTTAATAATGCTTTGGAACTCTTTTATTGTTCTCGGAATTCTGCAGAAGTTTAAAAATGCTTTGGAACTCTTTCATTGTTCTCGGAATACCACTGTAATTTAAAAATTCTTGGGGACTCTTCCATTGTTCTCGGCATTAAGTTGATGTTTAACAATCCTTTGGAACTTTTCCATTGTTCACGGAATTCCGCTGAAGTTTAAAAATGATTTGGAACTCTTCCATTGTTCTCACAATTCCACTGATGTTTAACAATGCTTTGGAACTCTTCCATTGTTCTCGGAATTCTGCTGAAGTTTTAAAGAGCTTTGGAACTCTTCCATTGTTCACGGAATACCGCTGAAGTTCAAAAATGCTTGGGAACTCTTTTATTGTTCTCGGAATACTGCTGAAGTTTAAAAATACTTTGGAAATCTTTCATTGTTCTCGGTATTCCGCTGACGTTTAACAATGCTTTGTAACTTTTCCATTGTTCACGGAATTCCGCTGAAGTTTTTAAAAATGCTTTGGAACTCTTCCATTGATCTCGGAATTCCGCTGATGTTTAACAATGCTTTGGAACTCTTCCATTGTTCTCGGCATTCCGTTGATGTTTAACAATGCCTTGGAACTTTTCCATTGTTCATGGAATTCCGCTGAAGTTTAAAAATGTTTTGGAACTCCTCAGTTGTTCTCGGAATTCTGCTGAAGTTTAAAAATGCTTTGGAACTCTTCCATTGTTCTCGGAATTCCGCTGATGTTTAACAATACTTTGGAACTCTTCCATTGTTCTCGGAATTCCTCCTAAGTTTAAAAATGCTTTTGAACTCTTCCATTGTTCTAGGAAATACGCTGAAGTTTAACATTGCTTTGGAACTCTTCTATTGTTCTCGGAATTCTGCTGAAGTTTAAAAATGCTTTGGAACTCTTCCATTGCTCTCGGAATTCCGTTGATGTTTAACAATGCTTTGGAACTCTTCCATTGTTCTCGGAATTCTGCTGAAGTTTTAAAGAGCTTTGGAACTCTTCCATTGTTCACGGAATACCACTGAAGATCAAAACTGCTTTGGAACTCTTCCATTGTTCACGGAATACCGCTGAAGTTTAATAATGCTTTGGAACTCTTTTATTGTTCTCGGAATTCTGCTGAAGTTTAAAAATGCTTTGGAACTCTTTCATTGTTCTCGGTATTCGGCTTTTGTTTAACAATGCTTTGGAACTCTTCCATTGTTCTCGGAATACCGCTGTAATTTAAAAATGCTTTGGGATTCTTCCATTGTTCTCGGCATTCCGTTGATGTTTAACAGTGCTTTGGAACTTTTCCAGTGTTCACGGAATTCCGCTGAAGTTTAAAAATGCTTTGGAACTCTTCCATTGTTCTCAGAATTCCACTGATGTTTTACAATGCTTTGGAACTCTTACATTGTACTCGGAATTATGCTGAAGTTTAAAAATGCTTTGGAACTCTTCCATTGTTCTCGGAATTCCGCTGATGTTTAACAATGCTTTTGTACTCTTCCATTGTTCTCGTCATTCAGGTTGATGTTTATCAATGCTTTGGAACTTTTCTATTGTTCACGGAATTCCACTGAAGTTTAAAATGCTTTGGAACTATTGCATTGTTCTCGGAATTCCGCTGATGTTTAACAATACTTAGGAACTCTTCCATTGTTCTCGGTATTCCCCCTAAGTTTAAAAATACTCTGGAACTCTTCCATTGTTCTCGGAAATACGCTGATGTTTAACAATGCTGTGGAACTCTTCCATTGTTCTCAGAATTCCGCTGTAATTTAAAAATGCTTTGGAACTCTTCCATTGTTCTTGTATTTCCGCTGAAGTTTAAAAATGCTTTGGAACTCTTCCATTGTTCTCAGAATTCTGCTGAAGTTTAAAAATGCTTTGGAACTCTTCCATTGTTCACGGAATTTCGCTGAAGTTTAAAAATGCTTTGGAACTCTTCCATTGTTCTCAGAATTATCCTAAAATTTAAATATGGTTTGGAACTCTTCCATTGTTCTCAGAATTCCTCTCATGTTTAACAATGCTTTGGAACTCTTCCATTGTTCACGGAATTCCGCTGAATTTTAAAAATACTTTGGAACTCTTCTATTGTTCTCGGAATTCCGCTGATGTTTAACAATACTTTGGTACCCTTCCATTGTTCTCGGAAATCCCCCTAAGTTTAAAAATGCTTTGGAACTCTTCCATTGTTCTCAGAAATACGCTGAAGTTTAACATTGCTTTGGAACCCTTCCATTGTTCTCGGAATTCTGCTGAAGTTTAAAAATGCTTTGGAACTCTTCCATTGTTCTCGGAATTCCGGTGATGTTTAACAATACTTTGGAACACTTCCACTGTTCTCGGAATTCTGTTGAAGTTTTAAAGAGCTTTGGAACTCTTCCATTGTTCACGGAATACCGCTGAAGTTCAAAAATGCTTTGGAACTCTTCAATTGTTCACGTAATACCACTGAAGTTTAATAATGCTTTGGAACTCTTTTATTGTTCTCGGAATTCTGCTGAAGTTTAAAAATGCTTTGGAACTCTTTCATTGTTCTCGGAATACTACTGTAATTTAAAAATTCTTGGGGACTCTTCCATTGTTCTCGGCATTAAGTTGATGTTTAACAATTCTTTGGAACTTTTCCATTGTTCACGGAATTCCGCTGAAGTTTAAAAATGCTTTGGAACTCTTCCATTGTTCTCAGAATTCCACTGATGTTTAACAATGCTTTGGAACTCTTTCATTGTTCTCGGAATTCTGCTGAAGTTTTAAAGAGCTTTGGAACTCTTCCATTGTTCTCAGAATACCGCTGAAGTTCAAAAATGCTTTGGAACTCTTTTATTGTTCTCGGAATTCTGCTGAAGTTTAAAAATACTTTGGAAATCTTTCATTGTTCTCGGTATTCCGCTGATGTTTAACAATGCTTTGGAACTCTTCCATTGTTCTCGGAATACCGCTATAATTTAAAAATGCTTTGGGACTCTTCCATTGTTCTCGGCATTCCGTTGATATTTAACAATGCTTTGTAACTTTTCCATTGTTCACGGAATTCCGCTGAAGTTTTTAAAAATGCTTTGGAACTCGTCCATTGATCTCGGAATTCCGCTGATGTTTAACAATGCTTTGGAACTCTTCCATTGTTCTCGGCATTCCGTTGATGTTTAACAATGCATTGGAACTTTTCCATTGTTCATGGAATTCCGCTGAAGTTTAAAAATGTTTTGGAACTCCTCAGTTGTTCTCGGAATTCTGCTGAAGTTTAAAAATGCTTTGGAACTCTTCCATTGTTCTCGGAATTCCGCTGATGTTTAACAATACTTTGGAACTCTTCCATTGTTCTCGGAATTCCTCCTAAGTTTAAAAATGCTTTTGAACTCTTCCATTGTTCTCGGAAATACGCTGAAGTTTAACATTGCTTTGGAACTCTTCTATTGTTCTCGGAATTCTGCTGAAGTTTAAAAATGCTTTGGAACTCTTCCATTGCTCTCGGAATTCCGTTGATGTTTAACAATGCTTTGGAACTCTTCCATTGTTCTCGGAATTCTGCTGAAGTTTTAAAGAGCTTTGGAACACTTCCATTGTTCACGGAATACCGCTGAAGTTCAAAAATGCTTTGGAACTCTTCCATTGTTCACGGAATACCGCTGAAGTTTAATAATGCTTTGGAACTCTTTTATTGTTCTCGGAATTCTGCTGAAGTTTAAAAATGCTTTGGAACTCTTTCACTGTTCTCGGTATTCGGCTGATGTTTAACAATGCTTTGGAACTCTTCCATTGTTCTCGGAATACCGCTGTAATTTAAAAATGCTTTGGGATTCTTCCATTGTTCTCGGCATTCCGTTGATGTTTAACAATGCTTTGGAACTTTTCCAGTGTTCACGGAATTCCGCTGAAGTTTAAAAATGCTTTGGAACTCTTCCATTGTTCTCGGAATTCCACTGATGTTTAACAATGCTTTGGAACTCTTACATTGTTCTCGGAATTATGCTGAAGTTTAAAAATGCTTTGGAACACTTTCATTGTTCTCGGAATTCCGCTGATGTTTAACAATGCTTTTGTAATCTTCCATTGTTCTCGTCATTCAGGTTGATGTTTATAAATGCTTTGGAACTTTTCTATTGTTCACGGAATTCCGCTGAAGTTTAAAATGCTTTGGAACTTTTGCATTGTTCTCGGAATTCCACTGATGTTAAACAATGCTTTGGAACTCTTCAGTTGTTCTCGGAATTCCGCTGAAGTTTAAAAATGCTTTGGAACTCTTCCATTGTTCTCGGAATTCCGCTGATGTTTAACAATACTTAGGAACTCTTCCATTGTTCTCGGTATTCCCCCTAAGTTTAAAAATACTCTGGAACTCTTCCATTGTTCTCAGAAATACGCTGAAGTTTAACATTGCTTTGGAACTCTTCCATTGTTCTCGGAATTCTGCTGTAGTTTAAAAATGCTTTGGAACTCTTACATTTTTCTCAGAATTCTGCTGAAGTTTAAAAATGCTTTGGAACTCTTCAATTGTTCTCGGAATTCTGCTGAAGTTTAAAAATGCTTTGGAACTATTTCATTGTTCTCGGTATTCTGCTGATGTTTAACAATGCTGTGGAACTCTTCCATTGTTCTCGGAATTCCGCTGTAATTTAAAAATGCTTTGGAACTCTTCCATTGTTCTTGTTTTTCCGCTGAAGTTTAAAAATGCTTTGGAACTCTTCCATTGTTCTCAGAATTCTGCTGAAGTTTAAAAATGCTTTGGAACTCTTCCATTGTTCACGGAATTTCGCTGAAGTTTAAAAATGCTTTGGAACTCTTCCATTGTTCTCAGAATTATGTTAAAGTTTAAATATGCTTTGGAACTCTTCCATTGTTCTCAGAATTCCTCTCATGTTTAACAATGCTTTGGAACTCTTCCATTGTTCACGGAATTCCGCTCAATTTTAAAAATGCTTTGGAACTCTTCTATTGTTCTCGGAATTCCGCTGATGTTTAACAATACTTTGGTACCCTTCCATTGTTCTCGGAAATCCCCCTAAGTTTAAAAATGCTTTGGAACTCTTCCATTGTTCTCAGAAAAACACTGAAGTTTAACATTGCTTTGGAACTCTTCCATTGTTCTCGGAATTCTGCTGAAGTTTAAAAATGCTTTGGAACTCTTCCATTGTTCTCGGAATCCCGGTGATGTTTCACAATGCTTTGGAACTCTTCCATTGTTCTCGGAATTCTACTGAAGTTTAAAAATGCATTGGAACTCTTTCATTGTTCTCGGTATTCCGCTGATGTTTAACAATGCTTTGGAACTCTTCCATTGCTCTCGGAATACCGCTGTAATTTAAAAATGCTTTGGGACTCTTCCGTTGTTCTCGGCATTCCGTTGATGTTTAACAATGCTTTGGAACTTTTCCATTGTTCACGGAATTCTGCTAAAGTTTAAAAATGCTTTGGAACTCTTCCATTGTTCTCGGAATTCCACTCATGTTTAACAATGCTTTGGAACTCTTCCATTGTTCTCGGAATTCTGCTGAAGTTTTAAAGAGCTTTGGAACTCTTCCATTGTTCACGGAATACCGCTGAGGTTCAAAAATGCTTTGGAACTCTTTCATTGTTCACGGAATTCCGCTGAAGTTTAAAAATGCTTTGGAACTCTTCCATTTTTCTCAGAATACTGCTGAAGTTTAAAAATGCTTTGGAACTCTTCAATTGTTCTGGGAATTCTGCTGAAGTTGTAAAATGCTTTGGAACTATTTCATTGTTCTCGGTATTCCGCTGATGTTTAACAATACTGTTGAACTCTTCCATTGTTCTCGGAATTCTGCTGTAATTTAAAAATGCTTTGGAGCTCTTCCATTGTTCTCGTATTTCCGCTGAAGCTTAAAAATGCTTTGGATCTCTTACATTGTTCTCAGAATTCTGCTGAAGTTTAAAAATGCTTTGGAACTCTTCCATTGTTCTCGGAATTTTGCTGAAGTTTAAAAATGCTTTGGAAATCTTCCATTGTTCTCGGAATTATGCTGAAGTTTAAAAATGCTTTGGAACTCTTCCATTGTACTCAGAATTCCTCTCAAGTTTAACAATGCTTTGGAACACTTCCATTGTTCACGTAATTCTGCTAAAGTTTAAAAATGCTTTGGTACTCTTCCATTGTTCTCGGAAATCCCCCTAAGTTTAAAAATGCTATGGAACTCTTCCATTGTTCACGGAATACCGCTGAAGTGAAATAATGCTTTGGAGCTCTTCCATTGTTCTCGGAATTCTGCAGAAGTTCAAAAATGCTTTGGAATTCTTCAGTTTTTCTCGGAATTCTGCTGAAGTTTAAGAAACATTTGGAACTCTTCCATTGTTCTTGGAATTCTGCTGATGTTTATCAATGCTTTGGAATTCTTCAGTTTTTCTCGGAATTCTGCTGAAGTTTAAAAATGCTTTGGAACTCTTCAATTGTTCTTGGAATTCCGCTGATGTTTAACAATACTTTGGAACTCTTCCATTGTTCTCGGAATTCTGCTGAAGTTTAAAAATACTTTGGAACTTTTCCATTGTTCTCAGAATTCCGCTGATGTTTAACAATGCTTTGGAACTCTTCCATTGTTCTCGAAATTCTGCTGAAGCTTAAAAGAGCTTTGGAATTTTTCCATTGTTCGCGGAATACCGCTGAGGTTTAAAAATGCTTTGGAACTCTTTTATTGTTCACGGAATACTGATGAAGTTTAAAAATGCTTTGGAACTCTTCCATTTTTCTCAGAATTCTGCAGAAGTTTAAAAATGCTTTGGAACTCTTCAATTGTTCTCGGAATTCTGCTGAAGTTTAAAAATGCTTTGGAACTCTTCAATTGTTCTCGGTATTCCGCTGATGTTTAACAATGCTGTGGAACTCTTCCATTGTTCTCGGAATTCCGCTGTAATTTAAAAATGCTTTGGAACTCTTCCATTGTTCTTGTATTTCCGCTGAAGTTTAAAAATGCTTTGGAACTCTTCCATTGTTCTCAGAATTCTGCTGAAGTTTAAAAATGCTTTGGAACTCTTCCATTGTTCTCGGTATTCCGCTGATATTTAACAATGCTTTGGAACTCTTCCATTGCTCTCGGAATACCGCTGTAATTTAAAAATGCTTTGGGACTCTTCCGTTGTTCTCGGCATTCCGTTGAAGTTTAACAGTGCTTTGGAACTTTTCCATTGTTCACGGAATTCCGCTAAAGTTTAAAAATGCTTTGGAACTCTTCCATTGTTCTCGGAATTCCACTCATGTTTAACAATGCTTTGGAACTCTTCCATTGTTCTCGGAATTCTGCTGAAGTTTTAAAGAGCTTTGGAACTCTTCCATTGTTCACGGAATACCGCTGAAGTTCAAAAATGCTTTGGAACTCTTCCATTGTTCACGGAATTCCGCTGAAGTTTAAAAATGCTTTGGAACTCTTCCATTTTTCTCAGAATACTGCTGAAGTTTAAAAATGCTTTGGAACTCTTCAATTGTTCTGGGAATTCTGCTGAAGTTGTAAAATGCTTTGGAACTATTTCATTGTTCGCGGTATTCCGCTGATGTTTAACAATGCTGTGGAACTCTTCCATTGTTTTCGGAATTCTGCTGTAATTTAAAAATGCTTTGGAACTCTTCCATTGTTCTCGTATTTCCGCTGAAGCTTAAAAATGCTTTGGATCTCTTCCATGGTTCTCAGAATTCTGCTGAAGTTTAACAATGCTTTGGAACTGTTCCATTGTTCTCGTCATTCCATTGATGATTATCAATGTTTTGGAACTTTTCTATTGTTCACGGAATTCCGCTGAAGTTTAAAATGCTTTGGAACTATTCCATCATTTTCGGAATTCCGCTGATGTTTAACAATGCTTTTTAAGTCTTCCATTGTTCAAGGAATTCCACTGAAGTTTAAAAATGCTTTCGAACTCTTCCACTGTTCTTGGAATTCGCTGACGTTTAACAATGCTTTGGAACTCTTCCATTGTTCTCAGAATTCTGCTGAAGTTTAAAAATGATTGGAACTCTTCTATTGTTCTCAGAATTCCGCTGAAGTTTAAAAATGCTTTGGAACTGTTCCATTGTTCTCATAATTCCGCTGAAGTTTAAAAATGCTTTGGAACTCTTCCATTGTTCTCGGTATTCCGCTGATGTTAAACCATGCTTTGGAACTCTTCCATTGTTCTCGGAATTCCGCTGATGTTTAACAATGCTTTGGAACTCTTACATTGTTCTAGGAATTCTGCTGAAGTTTAAAAATTCTTTGGAACTCTTCCATTGTTCCCGGAATTCTGCTGATGTTTAACAATGCTTTGGAATGCTTCCATTGTTCACGGAATTCCGCTGAAGTTTAAAAATGCTTTGGAACTCTTCCATTGTTCTCAGAATTCTTCTGATGTTTAACAATGCTTTGGAACTCTTCCATTGTTCACGGAATTCCGCTGAAGTTTAAAAATACTTTGAAACTCTTCTATTGTTCTCGGAATTCCGGTGATGTTAAACAATACTTTGGTACTCTTCCATTGTTCTCGGAAATCCCCCTAAGTTTAAAATTGCTTTGGAACTCTCCCATTGTTCTCGGCAATCCGCTGAAGTTTAACAATGCTTTGGAACTCTTCCATTGTTCTCGGAATTCCACTGAAGTTTAAAAACGCTTTGGAACTCTTCCATTGTTCTCAGAATTCCGCTGATGTTTAACAATGCTTTGGAACTCTTCCATTGTTCACAGAATACAGCTGAAGTTTAATAATGCTTTTTAACTATTCCATTGTTCTCGGAATTCCACTGAAGTTAAAAAATGCTTTGGAACTCTTCCAATGTTCTCAGAATTCCGATGTAGTTTAAAAATGCTTTGGAACTCTTCCATTATTCTTGGAATTCCACTGAAGTTTAAAAATGCTTTGGATCTCTCCCAATGTTCTCTGAATTCTGCTGAAGTTTAAAAATGCTTTGGGACTCTTCCATTGTTCTCGGAATTCCGCTGATTTTTAACAATGCTTTGGAACTTTTCCACTGTTCACGGAATACCACTGAAGCTTAATAATGCTTTGGAACTCTTCCATTTTTCTCAGAATTGTGCTGAATTTTAAAAATGCTTTGGAACTCTTCAATTGTTCTCGGAATTCTGCTGAAGTTTAAAAATGCTTTGGAACTGTTTTATTGTTCTCGGTATTCCGCTGATGTTTAACAATGATGTGGAACTCTTCCATTGTTCTCGGAATTCCGCTGTAATTTAAAAATGCTTTGGAACTCTTCCATTGTTATCGTATTTCCGCTGAAGTTTAAAAATGCTTTGGAACTCTTCCATTGTTCTCAGAATTCTGCTGAAGTTTAAAAAGCTTTGGAACTCTTCCATTGTTCTCCGAATTCTGCTGAAGTTTAAAAATGCTTTGGAACTCTTCCATTGTTCTCATAATTCCGCTGAAGTTTAAAAATGCTTTGGAACTCTTCCATTGTTCTCGGTATTCTGCTGATGTTTAACCATGCTTTGGAACTCTTACATTGTTCTCGGAATTCTGCTGAAGTTTAAAAATTCTTTGGAAATCTTCCATTGTTCCCGGAATTCCGCTTATGTTTAACAATGCTTTGGAATGCTTCCATTGTTCACGGAATTCCGCTGAAGTTTAAAAATGCTTTGGAAATCTTCTCTTGTTCTTGGAATTATGCTGAAGTTTAAAAATGCTTTGGAACTCTTCCATTGTTCTCAGAATTCCTCTGATGTTTAACAATGCTTTGGAACTCTTCCATTGTTCACGGAATTCCGCTGAAGTTTAAAAATGATTTGAAACTCTTCTATTGTTCTCGGAATTCCGGTGATGTTAAACAATACTTTGGTACTCTTCCATTGTTCTCGGAAATCCCCCTAAGTTTAAAATTGCTTTGGAACTCTCCCATTGTTCTCGGAAATCCGCTGAAGTTAAAAAATGCTTTGGAACTCTTCCAATGTTCTCAGAATTCCGATGTAGTTTAAAAATGCTTTGGAACTCTTCCATTATTCTTGGAATTCCACTGAAGTTTAAAAATGCTTTGGATCTCTCCCAATGTTCTCTGAATTCTGCTGAAGTTTAAAAATGCTTTGGGACTCTTCCATTGTTCTCGGAATTCCGCTGATTTTTAACAATGCTTTGGAACTTTTCCACTGTTCACGGAATACCACTGAAGCTTAATAATGCTTTGGAACTCTTCCATTTTTCTCAGAATTGTGCTGAATTTTAAAAATGCTTTGGAACTCTTCAATTGTTCTCGGAATTCTGCTGAAGTTTAAAAATGCTTTGGAACTGTTTTATTGTTCTCGGTATTCCGCTGATGTTTAACAATGATGTGGAACTCTTCCATTGTTCTCGGAATTCCGCTGTAATTTAAAAATGCTTTGGAACTCTTCCATTGTTATCGTATTTCCGCTGAAGTTTAAAAATGCTTTGGAACTCTTCCATTGTTCTCAGAATTCTGCTGAAGTTTAAAAAGCTTTGGAACTCTTCCATTGTTCTCCGAATTCTGCTGAAGTTTAAAAATGCTTTGGAACTCTTCCATTGTTCTCATAATTCCGCTGAAGTTTAAAAATGCTTTGGAACTCTTCCATTGTTCTCGGTATTCTGCTGATGTTTAACCATGCTTTGGAACTCTTACATTGTTCTCGGAATTCTGCTGAAGTTTAAAAATTCTTTGGAAATCTTCCATTGTTCCCGGAATTCCGCTTATGTTTAACAATGCTTTGGAATGCTTCCATTGTTCACGGAATTCCGCTGAAGTTTAAAAATGCTTTGGAACTCTTCCATTGTTCTCAGAATTCCTCTGATGTTTAACAATACTTTGGAACTCTTCCATTGTTCTCTGAATTCCCGCTAAGTTTTAAAATGCTTTGGAACTCTTCCATTGTTCTCGGAAATCCGCTGAAGTTTAAAAATGATTTGGAACTCCTCTATTGTTCTCGGAATTCTGCTGAAGTTTAAAAATGCTTTGGAACTCTATCATTGTACTCAGAATTCCGCTAATGTTTAACAATGTTTTGGAACTCTTCCATTGTTCTCAGAATTCTGCTGAAGTTTAAAAGTGCTTTGGAACTCTTCCATTGTTCACAGAATTCCGCTGATGTTTAACAATACTTTGGAACTCTTCCATTGTTCTAGGAATTCTGCTGAAGTTTAAAAATGCTTTGGAACTCTTTCATTGTTCTCGGAATTCCGCTGATGTTAAACAATGCTTTGGAACTAATCCATTGTTCTCAGAAATCCGCTGATGTTTAACAATGTTTGGAACTCTTCCATTGTTCTCGGAAATCCGCTGATGTTTAACAATGCTTTGGAACTCTTCCATTGTTCTCAAATTCCGATGAAGTTTAACAATGCTTTGGAACTCTTCCATTGTTCTCGGAATTCTGCTGAAGTTTAAAGACGCTTTGGAACTCTTCCATTGTTCTCGGAATTCTGCTGAAGTTTAAAAATGCTTTGGAACTCTTCAGTTGTTCTCGGAATTCTGCTTATGTTTAACAATGCTTTGGAATGCTTCCATTGTTCACGGAATTCCGCTGAAGTTTAAAAATGCTTTGGAAATCTTCTCTTGTTCTTGGAATTATGCTGAAGTTTAAAAATGCTTTGGAACTCTTCCATTGTTCTCAGAATTCCTCTGATGTTTAACAATGCTTTGGAACTCTTCCATTGTTCACGGAATTCCGCTGAAGTTTAAAAATGATTTGAAACTCTTCTATTGTTCTCGGAATTCCGGTGATGTTAAACAATACTTTGGTACTCTTCCATTGTTCTCGGAAATCCCCCTAAGTTTAAAATTGCTTTGGAACTCTCCCATTGTTCTCGGAAATCCGCTGAAGTTTAACAATGCTATGGAACTCTTCCATTGTTCTCGGAATTCCGCTGAAGTTTAAAAATGCTTTGGAACTCTTCCATTGTTCTCAGAATTCCGCTGATGTTTAACAATGCTTTGGAACTCTTTCATTGTTCACAGAATACAGCTGAAGTTTAATAATGCTTTGGAACTATTCCAGTGTTCTCGGAATTCCGCTGAAGTTAAAAAATGCTTTGAAACTCTTCCAATGTTCTCAGAATTCCGATGTAGTTTAAAAATGCTTTGGAACTCTTCCATTATTCTTGGAATTCCACTGAAGTTTAAAAATGCTTTGGATCTCTTCCAATGTTCTCTGAATTCTGCTGAAGTTTAAAAATGCTTTGGAACTCTTCCATTGTTCTCGGAATTCCACTGATTTTTAACAATGCTTTGGAACTTTTCCACTGTTCATGGAATACCACTGAAGTTTAATAATGCTTTGGAACTCTTCCATTTTTCTCAGAATTCTGCTGAAGTTTAAAAATGCTTTGGAACTCTTCAATTGTTCTCGGAATTCTGCTGAAGTTTAAAAATGCTTTGGAACTATTTTATTGTTCTCGGTATTCCGCTGATGTTTATCAATGCTGTGGAACTCTTCCATTGTTCTCGAAATTCCGCTGTAATTTAAAAATGTTTTGGAACTCTTCCATTGTTATCGTATTTCCGCTGAAGTTTAAAAATGCTTTGTAACTCTTCCATTGTTCTCAGAATTCTGCTGAAGTTAAAAACGCTTTGGAACTCTTCCATTGTTCTCGGAATTCTGCTGAAGTTTAAAAATGCTTTGGAACTCTTCCATTGTTCTCGGAATTTTGCTGAAGTTTAAAAATGCTTTGGAACTCTTCCATTGTTCTCAGAATTCCTCTGATGTTTAACAATACTTTGGAACTCTTCCATTGTTCTCTGAATTCCCGCTAAGTTTTAAAATGCTTTGGAACTCTTCCATTGTTCTCGGAAATCCGCTGAAGTTTAAAAATGATTTGGAACTCCTCTATTGTTCTCGGAATTCTGCTGAAGTTTAAAAATGCTTTGGAACTCTATCATTGTACTCAGAATTCCGCTAATGTTTAACAATGTTTTGGAACTCTTCCATTGTTCTCAGAATTCTGCTGAAGTTTAAAAGTGCTTTGGAACTCTTCCATTGTTCACAGAATTCCGCTGATGTTTAACAATACTTTGGAACTCTTCCATTGTTCTAGGAATTCTGCTGAAGTTTAAAAATGCTTTGGAACTCTTTCATTGTTCTCGGAATTCCGCTGATGTTAAACAATGCTTTGGAACTAATCCATTGTTCTCAGAAATCCGCTGATGTTTAACAATGTTTGGAACTCTTCCATTGTTCTCGGAAATCCGCTGATGTTTAACAATGCTTTGGAACTCTTCCATTGTTCTCGAATTCCGATGAAGTTTAACAATGCTTTGGAACTCTTCCATTGTTCTCGGAATTCTGCTGAAGTTTAAAGACGCTTTGGAACTCTTCCATTGTTCTCGGAATTCTGCTGAAGTTTAAAAATGCTTTGGAACTCTTCAGTTGTTCTCGGAATTCTGCTTATGTTTAACAATGCTTTGGAATGCTTCCATTGTTCACGGAATTCCGCTGAAGTTTAAAAATGCTTTGGAAATCTTCTCTTGTTCTTGGAATTATGCTGAAGTTTAAAAATGCTTTGGAACTCTTCCATTGTTCTCAGAATTCCTCTGATGTTTAACAATGCTTTGGAACTCTTCCATTGTTCACGGAATTCCGCTGAAGTTTAAAAATGATTTGAAACTCTTCTATTGTTCTCGGAATTCCGGTGATGTTAAACAATACTTTGGTACTCTTCCATTGTTCTCGGAAATCCCCCTAAGTTTAAAATTGCTTTGGAACTCTCCCATTGTTCTCGGAAATCCGCTGAAGTTTAACAATGCTATGGAACTCTTCCATTGTTCTCGGAATTCCGCTGAAGTTTAAAAATGCTTTGGAACTCTTCCATTGTTCTCAGAATTCCGCTGATGTTTAACAATGCTTTGGAACTCTTTCATTGTTCACAGAATACAGCTGAAGTTTAATAATGCTTTGGAACTATTCCAGTGTTCTCGGAATTCCGCTGAAGTTAAAAAATGCTTTGAAACTCTTCCAATGTTCTCAGAATTCCGATGTAGTTTAAAAATGCTTTGGAACTCTTCCATTATTCTTGGAATTCCACTGAAGTTTAAAAATGCTTTGGATCTCTTCCAATGTTCTCTGAATTCTGCTGAAGTTTAAAAATGCTTTGGAACTCTTCCATTGTTCTCGGAATTCCACTGATTTTTAACAATGCTTTGGAACTTTTCCACTGTTCATGGAATACCACTGAAGTTTAATAATGCTTTGGAACTCTTCCATTTTTCTCAGAATTCTGCTGAAGTTTAAAAATGCTTTGGAACTCTTCAATTGTTCTCGGAATTCTGCTGAAGTTTAAAAATGCTTTGGAACTATTTTATTGTTCTCGGTATTCCGCTGATGTTTATCAATGCTGTGGAACTCTTCCATTGTTCTCGAAATTCCGCTGTAATTTAAAAATGTTTTGGAACTCTTCCATTGTTATCGTATTTCCGCTGAAGTTTAAAAATGCTTTGTAACTCTTCCATTGTTCTCAGAATTCTGCTGAAGTTAAAAACGCTTTGGAACTCTTCCATTGTTCTCGGAATTCTGCTGAAGTTTAAAAATGCTTTGGAACTCTTCCATTGTTCTCGGAATTTTGCTGAAGTTTAAAAATGCTTTGGAACTCTTCCATTGTTCTCAGAATTCCTCTGATGTTTAACAATACTTTGGAACTCTTCCATTGTTCTCTGAATTCCCACTAAGTTTTAAAATGCTTTGGAACTCTTCCATTGTTCTCGGAAATCCGCTGAAGTTTAAAAATGATTTGGAACTCCTCTATTGTTCTCGGAATTCTGCTGAAGTTTAAAAATGCTTTGGAACTCTATCATTGTACTCAGAATTCCGCTAATGTTTAACAATGTTTTGGAACTCTTCCATTGTTCTCAGAATTCTGCTGAAGTTTAAAAGTGCTTTGGAACTCTTCCATTGTTCACAGAATTCCGCTGATGTTTAACAATACTTTGGAACTCTTCCATTGTTCTAGGAATTCTGCTGAAGTTTAAAAATGCTTTGGAACTCTTTCATTGTTCTCGGAATTCCGCTGATGTTAAACAATGCTTTGGAACTAATCCATTGTTCTCAGAAATCCGCTGATGTTTAACAATGTTTGGAACTCTTCCATTGTTCTCGGAAATCCGCTGATGTTTAACAATGCTTTGGAACTCTTCCATTGTTCTCGAATTCCGATGAAGTTTAACAATGCTTTGGAACTCTTCCATTGTTCTCGGAATTCTGCTGAAGTTTAAAGACGCTTTGGAACTCTTCCATTGTTCTCGGAATTCTGCTGAAGTTTAAAAATGCTTTGGAACTCTTCAGTTGTTCTCGGAATTCTGCTGAAGTTTAAAAATGCTTTGGAACTCTACCATTGTTCTCGGAATTCCGCTGACGTTTAACAATACTTTGGAACTCTTCCATTGTTCTCGGAAATACACTGAAGTTTAACATTGCTTTGGAACTCTTCCGTTGTTCTCGGAATTCTCCTGAAGTTTAAAAATGCTTTGGAACTTTTCCATTGTTCTCGGAATTCCGCTGATGTTTAACAATGCTTTGGAACTCTTCCATTGTTCTCGGAATTCTGCTGAAGTTTTAAAGAGCTTTGGAACTCTTCCATTGTTCACGGAATACCGCTGAAGTTCAAAAATGCTTTGGAACTCTTCCATTGTTCACGGAATACCGGTGAAGTTTAATAATGCTTTGGAACTCTTTTATTGTTCATGGAATTCTGCTGAAGTTTAGAAATGCTTTGGAACTCTTCAATTGTTCTCGGAATTCTGATGAAGTTTAAAAATACTATGGAACTCTTTCATTGTCCTCGGTATTCCGCTGATGTTTAACAATGCTTTGGAACTCTTCCATTTATCTCGGAATTCTGCTGTAATTTAAAAATGCTTTGGGACTCTTCCGTTGTTGTCGGCATTCCGTTGATGTTTAACAATGCTTTGGAACTTTTCCAATGTAAACGAAATTCCGATAAAGTTTAAAAATGCTTTGGAACTTTTCCATTGTTCTCAGAATTCCACTGATGTTTAAAAGTGCTTTGGAACTCTTCCATTGTGCTCGGAATTCTGCTGAAGTTTAAAAATGCTTTGGAACTCGTCCCTTATTCTAGAAATTCCGCTGATGTTTAACAATGCTTTGGAACTCTTCCATTGTTCTCGTCATTCCATTGATGTTTATCAATGCTTTGGAACTTTTCTATTGTTCACGGAATTCCGCTGAAGTTTAAAATGCTTTGGAACTATTCCATCGTTTTCGGAATTCCGCTGATGTTTAACAATGCTTTGGAAGTCTTCCATTGTTCAAGGAATTCCGCTGAAGTTTAAAAATGCTTTCGAACTCTTCCATTGTTCTCGGAATTCTGCTGAAGTTTAAAAATCATTGGAACTCTTCTATTCTTCTCAGAATTCCGCTGAAGTTTAAAAATGCTTTGGAACTGTTCCAATGTTCTCATAATTCCGCTGAAGTTTAAAAATGCTTTGGAACTCTTCCATTGTTCTCGGTATTCCACTGATGTTTAACCATGCTTTGGAACTCTTCCATTGTTCTCGGAATTCTGCTGATGTTTAACAATGCTTTGGAACTCTTACATTGTTCTCAGAATTCTGCTGAAGTTTAAAAATTCTTTGGAAATCTTCCATTGTTCCCGGAATTCCGCTGATGTTTAACAATGCTTTGGAATGCTTCCATTGTTCACGGAATTCCGCTGAAGTTTAAAAATGCTTTGGAACTCGTCTCTTGTTCTCAGAATTCCGCTGATGTTTAACAATGCTTTGGAACTCATCCATTGTTCACGGAATTCCGCTGAAGTTTAAAAATGCTTTGAAACTCTTCTATTGTTCTCCGAATTCCGGTGATGTTGAACAATACTTTGGTACTCTTCCATTGTTCTCGGAAATCCCCCTAAGTTTAAAATTGCTTTGGAACTCTCCCATTGTTCTCGGAAATCCGCTGAAGTTTAATAATGCTTTGGAACTCTTCCATTGTTCTCGGAATTCCACTGAAGTTTAAAAACGCTTTGGACCTCTTCCATTGTTCTCAGAATTCCGCTGATGTTTAACAATGCTTTGGAACTCTTCCATTGTTCACAGAATACAGCTGAAGTTTAATAATGTTTTGGAACTATTCCATTGTTCTCGGAATTCCGCTGAAGTTAAAAAATGCTTTGGAACTCTTCAGTTGTTCTCGGAATTCTGCTGAAGTTTAAAAATGCTTTGGAACTCTACCATTGTTCTCGAAATTCCGCTGACGTTTAACAATACTTTGGAACTCTTCCATTGTTCTCGGAAATACACTGAAGTTTAACATTGCATTGGAACTCTTCCATTGTTCTCGGAATTCTGCTGAAGTTTTAAAGAGCTTTGGAACTCTTCCATTGTTCACGGAATACCGCTGAAGTTCAAAAATGCTTTGGAACTCTTCTATTGTTCACGGAATACCGGTGAAGTTTAATAATGCTTTGGAACTCTTTTAATGTTCATGGAATTCTGCTGAAGTTTAAAAATGCTTTGGAACTCTTCAATTGTTCTCGGAATTCTGATGAAGTTTAAAAATGCTATGGAACTCTTTCATTGTCCTCGGTATTCCGCTGATGTTAACAATGCTTTGGAACTCTTCCATTTATCTAGGAATTCCGCTGTAATTTAAAAATGCTTTGGGACTCTTCCATTGTTGTCGGCATTCCGTTGATTTTTAACAATGCTTTGGAACTTTTCCAATATAAACGAAATTCCGATGAAGTTTAAAAATGCTTTGCAACTCTTCCATTGTTCTCAGAATTCCACTGATGTTTAACAATGCTTTGGAACTCTTCCATTGTGCTCAGAATTCTGCTGAAGTTTAAAAATGCTTTGGAACTCGTCCATTAATCTCGAAATTCCGCTAATGTTTAGCAATGCTTTGGAACTCTTCCATTGTTCTCGTCATTCCATTGATGTTTATCAATGCTTTGGAACTTTTCTATTGTTCACGGAATTCTGCTGAAGTTTAAAATGCTTTGGAACTATTCCATCGTTTTCGGAATTCCGCTGATGTTTAACAATGCTTTGGAAGTCTTCCATTGTTCAAGGAATATCGCTGAAGTTTAAAAATGCTTTCGAACTCTTCCATCGTACTTGGAATTCGCTGACGTTTAACAATGCTTTGGAACTCTTCCATTGTTCTCGGAATTCTGCTGAAGTTTAAAAATGATTGGAACTCTTCTATTATTCTCAGAATTCAGCTGAAGTTTAAAAATGCTTTGGAACTGTTCCATTGTTCTCATAATTCCGCTGAAGTTTAAAAATGCTTTGGAACTCTTCCATTATTCTCGGTATTCCGCTGATGTTTAACCATGCTTTGGAACTCTTCCATTGTTCTCGGAATTCCGCTGATGTTTAACAATGCTTTGGAACTCTTTCATTGTTCTCGGAATTCTGCTGAAGTTTAAAAATTCTTTGGAAATCTTCCATTGTTCCCAGAATTCCGCTGATGTTTAACAATGCTTTGGAATGCTTCCATTGTTCACGGAATTCCGCTGAAGTTTAAAAATGCTTTGAAACTCTTCTATTGTTCTCGGAATTCCGGTGATGTTAAACAATAGTTTGGTACTCTTTCATTGTTCTCGGAAATCCCCCTAAGTTTAAAATTGCTTTGGAACTCTCCCATTGTTCTCGGAAATCCGCTGAAGTTTAACAATGCTTTGGAACTCTTCCATTGTTCTCGGAATTCCACTGAAGTTTAAAAACGCTTTGGAACTCTTCCATTGTTCTCAGAATTCCGCTGATGTTTAACAATGCTTTGGAACTCTTCCAATGTTCACAGAATACAGCTGAAGTTTAATAATGCTTTGGAACTATTCCATTGTTCTCAGAATTCCTCTGATGTTTAACAATACTTTGGAACTCTTCCATTGTTCTCTGAATTCCCGCTAAGTTTTAAAATGCTTTGGAACTCTTCCATTGTTCTCGGAAATCCGCTGAAGTTTAAAAATGATTTGGAACTCCTCTATTGTTCTCGGAATTCTGCTGAAGTTTAAAAATGCTTTGGAACTCTATCATTGTACTCAGAATTCCGCTAATGTTTAACAATGTTTTGGAACTCTTCCATTGTTCTCAGAATTCTGCTGAAGTTTAAAAGTGCTTTGGAACTCTTCCATTGTTCACAGAATTCCGCTGATGTTTAACAATACTTTGGAACTCTTCCATTGTTCTAGGAATTCTGCTGAAGTTTAAAAATGCTTTGGAACTCTTTCATTGTTCTCGGAATTCCGCTGATGTTAAACAATGCTTTGGAACTAATCCATTGTTCTCAGAAATCCGCTGATGTTTAACAATGTTTGGAACTCTTCCATTGTTCTCGGAAATCCGCTGATGTTTAACAATGCTTTGGAACTCTTCCATTGTTCTCGAATTCCGATGAAGTTTAACAATGCTTTGGAACTCTTCCATTGTTCTCGGAATTCTGCTGAAGTTTAAAGACGCTTTGGAACTCTTCCATTGTTCTCGGAATTCTGCTGAAGTTTAAAAATGCTTTGGAACTCTTCAGTTGTTCTCGGAATTCTGCTGAAGTTTAAAAATGCTTTGGAACTCTACCATTGTTCTCGGAATTCCGCTGACGTTTAACAATACTTTGGAACTCTTCCATTGTTCTCGGAAATACACTGAAGTTTAACATTGCTTTGGAACTCTTCCGTTGTTCTCGGAATTCTCCTGAAGTTTAAAAATGCTTTGGAACTTTTCCATTGTTCTCGGAATTCCGCTGATGTTTAACAATGCTTTGGAACTCTTCCATTGTTCTCGGAATTCTGCTGAAGTTTTAAAGAGCTTTGGAACTCTTCCATTGTTCACGGAATACCGCTGAAGTTCAAAAATGCTTTGGAACTCTTCCATTGTTCACGGAATACCGGTGAAGTTTAATAATGCTTTGGAACTCTTTTATTGTTCATGGAATTCTGCTGAAGTTTAGAAATGCTTTGGAACTCTTCAATTGTTCTCGGAATTCTGATGAAGTTTAAAAATACTATGGAACTCTTTCATTGTCCTCGGTATTCCGCTGATGTTTAACAATGCTTTGGAACTCTTCCATTTATCTCGGAATTCTGCTGTAATTTAAAAATGCTTTGGGACTCTTCCGTTGTTGTCGGCATTCCGTTGATGTTTAACAATGCTTTGGAACTTTTCCAATGTAAACGAAATTCCGATAAAGTTTAAAAATGCTTTGGAACTCTTCCATTGTTCTCAGAATTCCACTGATGTTTAAAAGTGCTTTGGAACTCTTCCATTGTGCTCGGAATTCTGCTGAAGTTTAAAAATGCTTTGGAACTCGTCCCTTATTCTAGAAATTCCGCTGATGTTTAACAATGCTTTGGAACTCTTCCATTGTTCTCGTCATTCCATTGATGTTTATCAATGCTTTGGAACTTTTCTATTGTTCACGGAATTCCGCTGAAGTTTAAAATGCTTTGGAACTATTCCATCGTTTTCGGAATTCCGCTGATGTTTAACAATGCTTTGGAAGTCTTCCATTGTTCAAGGAATTCCGCTGAAGTTTAAAAATGCTTTCGAACTCTTCCATTGTTCTCGGAATTCTGCTGAAGTTTAAAAATCATTGGAACTCTTCTATTCTTCTCAGAATTCCGCTGAAGTTTAAAAATGCTTTGGAACTGTTCCAATGTTCTCATAATTCCGCTGAAGTTTAAAAATGCTTTGGAACTCTTCCATTGTTCTCGGTATTCCACTGATGTTTAACCATGCTTTGGAACTCTTCCATTGTTCTCGGAATTCTGCTGATGTTTAACAATGCTTTGGAACTCTTACATTGTTCTCAGAATTCTGCTGAAGTTTAAAAATTCTTTGGAAATCTTCCATTGTTCCCGGAATTCCGCTGATGTTTAACAATGCTTTGGAATGCTTCCATTGTTCACGGAATTCCGCTGAAGTTTAAAAATGCTTTGGAACTCGTCTCTTGTTCTCAGAATTCCGCTGATGTTTAACAATGCTTTGGAACTCATCCATTGTTCACGGAATTCCGCTGAAGTTTAAAAATGCTTTGAAACTCTTCTATTGTTCTCCGAATTCCGGTGATGTTGAACAATACTTTGGTACTCTTCCATTGTTCTCGGAAATCCCCCTAAGTTTAAAATTGCTTTGGAACTCTCCCATTGTTCTCGGAAATCCGCTGAAGTTTAACAATGCTTTGGAACTCTTCCATTGTTCTCGGAATTCCACTGAAGTTTAAAAACGCTTTGGACCTCTTCCATTGTTCTCAGAATTCCGCTGATGTTTAACAATGCTTTGGAACTCTTCCATTGTTCACAGAATACAGCTGAAGTTTAATAATGTTTTGGAACTATTCCATTGTTCTCGGAATTCCGCTGAAGTTAAAAAATGCTTTGGAACTCTTCAGTTGTTCTCGGAATTCTGCTGAAGTTTAAAAATGCTTTGGAACTCTACCATTGTTCTCGAAATTCCGCTGACGTTTAACAATACTTTGGAACTCTTCCATTGTTCTCGGAAATACACTGAAGTTTAACATTGCATTGGAACTCTTCCATTGTTCTCGGAATTCTGCTGAAGTTTTAAAGAGCTTTGGAACTCTTCCATTGTTCACGGAATACCGCTGAAGTTCAAAAATGCTTTGGAACTCTTCTATTGTTCACGGAATACCGGTGAAGTTTAATAATGCTTTGGAACTCTTTTAATGTTCATGGAATTCTGCTGAAGTTTAAAAATGCTTTGGAACTCTTCAATTGTTCTCGGAATTCTGATGAAGTTTAAAAATGCTATGTAACTCTTTCATTGTCCTCGGTATTCCGCTGATGTTAACAATGCTTTGGAACTCTTCCATTTATCTAGGAATTCCGCTGTAATTTAAAAATGCTTTGGGACTCTTCCATTGTTGTCGGCATTCCGTTGATTTTTAACAATGCTTTGGAACTTTTCCAATGTAAACGAAATTCCGATGAAGTTTAAAAATGCTTTGCAACTCTTCCATTGTTCTCAGAATTCCACTGATGTTTAACAATGCTTTGGAACTCTTCCATTGTGCTCGGAATTCTGCTGAAGTTTAAAAATGCTTTGGAACTCGTCCATTAATCTCGAAATTCCGCTAATGTTTAGCAATGCTTTGGAACTCTTCCATTGTTCTCGTCATTCCATTGATGTTTATCAATGCTTTGGAACTTTTCTATTGTTCACGGAATTCTGCTGAAGTTTAAAATGCTTTGGAACTATTCCATCGTTTTCGGAATTCCGCTGATGTTTAACAATGCTTTGGAAGTCTTCCATTGTTCAAGGAATATCGCTGAAGTTTAAAAATGCTTTCGAACTCTTCCATCGTACTTGGAATTCGCTGACGTTTAACAATGCTTTGGAACTCTTCCATTGTTCTCGGAATTCTGCTGAAGTTTAAAAATGATTGGAACTCTTCTATTATTCTCAGAATTCAGCTGAAGTTTAAAAATGCTTTGGAACTGTTCCATTGTTCTCATAATTCCGCTGAAGTTTAAAAATGCTTTGGAACTCTTCCATTATTCTCGGTATTCCGCTGATGTTTAACCATGCTTTGGAACTCTTCCATTGTTCTCGGAATTCCGCTGATGTTTAACAATGCTTTGGAACTCTTTCATTGTTCTCGGAATTCTGCTGAAGTTTAAAAATTCTTTGGAAATCTTCCATTGTTCCCAGAATTCCGCTGATGTTTAACAATGCTTTGGAATGCTTCCATTGTTCACGGAATTCCGCTGAAGTTTAAAAATGCTTTGAAACTCTTCTATTGTTCTCGGAATTCCGGTGATGTTAAACAATAGTTTGGTACTCTTTCATTGTTCTCGGAAATCCCCCTAAGTTTAAAATTGCTTTGGAACTCTCCCATTGTTCTCGGAAATCCGCTGAAGTTTAACAATGCTTTGGAACTCTTCCATTGTTCTCGGAATTCCACTGAAGTTTAAAAACGCTTTGGAACTCTTCCATTGTTCTCAGAATTCCGCTGATGTTTAACAATGCTTTGGAACTCTTCCAATGTTCACAGAATACAGCTGAAGTTTAATAATGCTTTGGAACTATTCCATTGTTCTCGGAATTCCGCTGAAGTTAAAAAATGCTTTGGAACTCTTCCAATGTTCTCAGAATTCAGATGTAGTTTAAAAATGCTTTGGAACTCTTCCATTATTCTTGGAATTCCACTGAAGTTTAAAAATGCTTTGGATCTCTTCCAATGTTATCTGAATTCTGCTGAAGTTTAAAAATGCTTTGGGACTCTTCCATTGTTCTCGGAATTCCGCTGATTTTTAACAATGCTTTGGAACTTTTCCACTGTTCACGGAATACCGCTGAAGTTTAATAATGCTTTGGAACTCTTCCATTTTTCTCAGAATTCTGCTGAAGTTTAAAAATGCTTTGGAACTCTTCAATTGTTCTCGGAATTCTGCTGAAGATTAAAAATGCTTTGGAACTATTTTATTGCTCTCGGTATTCCGCTGATGTTTAACAATGCTGTGGAACTCTTCCATTGTTCTCGGAATTCCGCTGTAATTTAAAAATGCTTTGGAACTCTTCCATTGTTTTCGTATTTCCGCTGAAGTTTAAAAATGCTTTGGAACTCTTCCATTGTTCTCAGAATTCTGCTGAAGTTTAAAAACGCTTTGGAACTCTTCCATTGTTCTCGGAATTCTGCTGAAGTTTAAAAATGCTTTGGAACTCTTCCATTGTTCTCGGAATTTTGCTGAAGTTTAAAAATGCTTTGGAACTCTTCCATTGTTCTCAGAATTCCTCTAATGTTTAACAATACTTTGGAACTCTTCCATTGTTCTCGGAATTCCCGCTAAGTTTTAAAATGCTTTGGAACTCTTCCATTATTCTCGGAAATCCGCTGAAGTTTAAAAATGATTTGGAACTCCTCTATTTTTCTCGGAATTCTGCTGAAGTTTAAAAATGCTTTGGAACTCTATCATTGTACTCGGAATTCTGCTAATGTTTAACAATGCTTTGGAACTCTTCAGTTGTTCTCAGAATTCTGCTGAAGTTTAAAAGTGCTTTGGAACTCTTCCATTGTTCACGGAATTCCGCTGATGTTTAACAATACTTTGGAACTCTTCCATTGTTCTAGGAAATCTGCTGAAGTTTAAAAATGCTTTGGAACTCTTTCATTGTTCTCGGAATTCCGCTGATGTTAAACAATGCTTTGGAACTATTCCATTGTTCTCGGAAATCCGCTGATGTTTAACAATGTTTGGAACTCTTCCATTGTTCTCGGAAATCCGCTGATGTTTAACAATGCTTTGGAACTATTCCATTGTTCTCGGAATTCCGATGAAGTTTAACAATGCTTTGGAACTCTTCCATTGTTCTCAGAATTCTGCTGAAGTTTAAAGACGCTTTGGAACTCTTCCATTGTTCTCGGAATTCTGATGAAGTTTAAAAATGCTTTGGAACTTATCCATTGTTCTCAGAATTATGCTGAAATTTAAAAATACTTTGGAACTCTTCCATTGTTCTCGAAAATCCTCTGATGTTTAACAATGCTTTGGAACTCTTATATTGTTCAGGGAATTCCACAGAAGTTTAAAAATGCTTTGGAACTCTTCCATTGTTCTCGGAATTCCGCTCATGTATAACAATGCTTTGGAACTCTTATATTGTTCACGGAATTATGCTGAAGTTTAAAAATGCTTTGGAACTCTTCCATTGTTCACGGAATTCCGCTGATATTTAACAATGCTTTGGAACTCTTCCATTGTTCTCGGCATTCCGTTGATGTTTAACAATGCTTTGCAACTTTTCCATTTTTCACGGAATTCCGCTAAAGTTTAAAAATGCTTTGGAGCACTTCCATTGTTCTCGGAATTATGCTGAAGTTTAAAAATGCTTTGGGACACTTCCATTGTTCTCAGAATTCCTCTGATGTTTAACAATACTTTGTTACTCTTCCATTGTTCTCGTAAATCCCCCTAATTTTAAAAATGCTTTGGAACTCTTGCTTTGTTCTCGGAATTCAGCTAAAGTTTAACAATTCTTTGGAACTCTTCCATTGTTCTCCGAATTCTACTGAAGTTTAAAAACGCTTTAGAACTCTTCCATTGTTCACAGAATTCCGCTGTAGTTTAAAAATGCTTTGGAACTCTTCCATTATTCTTGGAATTCCACTGAAGTTTAAAAATGCTTTGGAACTCTTCCAATGTTCTCGGTATTCTGCTGAAGTTTAAAAATGCTTTGGGACTCTTCCATTGTTCTCGGAATTCCGCTGATTTCTAACAATGCTTTGGAACTCTTCCATTTTTCAGTGAATTCCGCTGAAGTTTAAAAATGTTTTGTAACTCTTCCATTGTTCTCAGAATTCCGCTGTTGTTTAACAATGCTTTGGAACTCTTCCATTGTTCTCGGAATTATGCTTAAGTTTAAAAATTATTTGGAACTCTTCCATTGTTCTTGGACTTTCGCTGATGTTTAACAATGCTTTGGAACTCTTCCATTGTTCTCGGCATTCCGTTGATGTTTAACAATGCTTTGGAACTTTTCCATTGTTCACGGAATTCCGCTGAAGTTTAAAAATGATTTGGAACTCTTCCATTGTTCTCGGAATTCCGCTGATGTTAAACAATGCTTTGGAACTCTTCCTTTGTTCACTGAATACTTCCGAAGTTTAATAATGCTTTGGAACTCTTCCATTGTTCTCGGTATTCTGCTGAAGTTTAAAAATGCTTTGGAACTCTTCCATTGTTCTTGGAATTCTTCAGAAGTTTAGAAATGCATTGGAACTTTTCCATTGTTCTCGGAATTCTGCTGAAGTTTTAAAATGCTTTGGAACTCTTCCAATGTTCTCAGAATACCTCTGATGTTTTACTATGCTTTGGTAACTCTTACTTCTTTCACGGAATTCCGCTGAAGTTTAAAAATGTTTGGAACTCTTCCATTGTTCCCGGAATGCCGCTGAAGTTTAACATTGCTTTGGAGCTCATCCATTGTTCTCGTAATTCTGCTGAAGTTTAAAAAGGATTCGGAACTCTTCTATTTTTCTCATAATTCTGCTGAAGTTTAAAAATGCTTTGGAACTCTTCCATTGTTCTCGGAATTATGCTTAAGTTTAAAAATGATTTGGAACTCTTCCATTGTTCTTGGACTTCCGCTGATGTTTAACAATGCTTTGGAACTCTTCCATTGTTCTCGGCATTCCGTTGATGTTTAACAATGCTTTGGAACTTTTCCATTGTTCACGGAATTCCGCTGAAGTTTAAAAATGATTTGGAACTCTTCCATTGTTCTCGGAATTCCGCTGATGTTAAACAATGCTTTGGAACTCTTCCTTTGTTCACTGAATACTTCCGAAGTTTAATAATGCTTTGGAACTCTTCCATTGTTCTCGGTATTCTGCTGAAGTTTAAAAATGCTTTGGAACTCTTCATTTGTTCTCGGAAACCTGCTGAAGTTTAAAAATGCTTTGTAACTCTTCCATTGTTCTCGGAATTCCACTAATGTTTAACAATACTTTGGAACTCTTCCATTGTTCTCGGAATTCCCCTAAGTTTAAAAATGCTTTGGAACTCCTCCATTGTTCTCGGAAATACGCTGAAGTTTAACATTGCTTTGGAACTTTTCCATTGTTCTCGGAATTCTGCTGAAGTTTAAAAACGCTTTGGAACTCTTCCATTGTTCTCGGAATTCCACTGATGTTTAACAATGCTTTGGAACTGTTCCATTGTTCTCGGAATTCTGCTGAAGTTTTAAAGAGCTTTGGAACTCTTCCATTGTTCACGGAATACCGCTGAATTTCAAAAATGCTTTGGAACTCTTCCATTGTTCACGGAATAGCGCTGAAGTTTAATAATGCTTTGGAACTCTTTTATTGTTCACGGAATTCTGCTGAAGTTTAAAAATGCTTTGGAACTCTTCAATTGTTCTCGGAATTCTGCTGAAGTTTAAAAATGCTATGGAACTCTTTCATAGTCCTCGGTATTCCGCTGATGTTTAACAATGCTTTGGAACTCTTCCATTGTTCTCGGAATTCCGCTGTAATTTAAAAATGCTTTGGGACTCTTCTATTGTTGTCGGCATTAGGTTGATGTTTAACAATGCTTTGGAACTTTTCCAATGTTCACGGAATTCCGCTGAAGTTTAAAATGCTTTGCAACTCTTCCATTGTTCTCAGAATTCCACTCATGTTTAACAATGCTTTGGATCTCTTCCATTGTTCTCGGAATTCTGCTGAAGTTTAAAAATGCCTTGGAACTCGTCCATTTTTCTCGAAATTCCGCTGATGTTTAACAATGCTTTGGAACTCTTCCATTGTTCTCGTCATTCCGTTGATGTTTATCAATGCTTTGGAACTTTTCTTTTGTTCACGGAATTCCGCTGAAGTTTAAAATGCTTTGGAACTATTCCAATGTTTTCGGAATTCCGCTGATGTTTAACAATGCTTTGGAATTCTTACATTGTTCAAGGAATTCCGCTGAAGTTTAAAAAAGCTTTGGAACTCTTCCATTGTTCTTGGAATTCCACTGAGGTATAACAATGCTTTGGAACTCTTCCATTTTTCTCGGAATTCTGCTGAAGTTTAAAAATGATTGGAACTATTCTATTGTTCTCAGAATTCCGCTGAGGTTTAAAAATGCTTTGGAACTGTTCCATTCTTCTCAAAATTCTGCTGAAGTTTAAAAATGCTTTGGAACTCTTCCATTGTTCTCGGAGTTTCGCTGATGTTTAACAATGCTTTGGAACTCTTCCATTGTTCTCGGAATTCTGCTGAAGTTTAAAAATTCTTTGGAATTCTTCCATTGTTATCGGAATTCCGATGATGTTTAACAATGCTTTGGAATGCTTCCATTGTTCACGGAATTCCGCTGAAGTTTAAAAATGCTTTGGAACTCTTCCATTGTTCTCAGAATTCCGCTGATATTTATCAATGCTTTGGAACTCTTCCATTGCTCACGGAATTCCGCTGAAGTTTAAATATGCTTTGGAACTCTTCCATTGTTCTCGTAATTCCGATCATGTTTAACAGTGCTTTGGAAATCTTCCATTGTTCTCGGAATTCTGCTGAAGTTTAATAATGCTTTGGAACAGATTCATTGTTCTCGGTATTCCGCTGATGTTTAACAATGCTTTGGAACTCTTCCATTGTTCACGGAATTCCGCTGATGTTTAACAATACTTTGGAACTCTTCCATTGTTCTAGGAAATCTGCTGAAGTTTAAAAATGCTTTGGAACTCTTTCATTGTTCTCGGAATTCCGCTGATGTTAAACAATGCTTTGGAACTATTCCATTGTTCTCGGAAATCCGCTGATGTTTAACAATGTTTGGAACTCTTCCATTGTTCTCGGAAATCCGCTGATGTTTAACAATGCTTTGGAACTATTCCATTGTTCTCGGAATTCCGATGAAGTTTAACAATGCTTTGGAACTCTTCCATTGTTCTCGGACTTCTGCTGAAGTTTAAAGACGCTTTGGAACTCTTCCATTGTTCTCGGAATTCTGATGAAGTTTAAAAATGCTTTGGAACTTATCCATTATTCTCGGAATTATGCTGAAATTTAAAAATACTTTGGAACTCTTCCATTGTTCTCGGAAATCCTCTGATGTTTAACAATGCTTTGGAACTCTTTTATTGTTCAGGGAATTCCACAGAAGTTTAAAAATGCTTTGGAACTCTTCCATTGTTCTCGGAATTCCGCTCATGTATAACAATGCTTTGGAACTCTTATATTGTTCACGGAATTATGCTGAAGTTTAAAAATGCTTTGGAACTCTTCCATTGTTCACGGAATTCCGCTGATATTTAACAATGCTTTGGAACTCTTAAATTGTTCTCGGCATTCCGTTGATGTTTAACAATGCTTTGCAACTTTTCCATTTTTCACGGAATTCCGCTGAAGTTTAAAAATGCTTTGGAACACTTCCATTGTTCTCGGAATTCCGCTGAAGTTTAAAAATGCTTTGGGACTCTTCCATTGTTCTCAGAATTCCTCTGATGTTTAACAATACTTTGTTACTCTTCCATTGTTCTCGTAAATCCCCCTAATTTTAAAAATGCTTTGGAACTCTTGCTTTATTCTCGGAATTTGGCTAAAGTTTAACAATGCTTTGGAACTCTTCCATTGTTCTCCGAATTCTACTGAAGTTTAAAAACGCTTTGGAACTCTTCCATTGTTCACAGAATTCCGCTGTAGTTTAAAAATGCTTTGGAACTCTTCCATTATTCTTGGAATTCCACTGAAGTTTAAAAATGCTTTGGAACTCTTCCAATGTTCTCGGTATTCTGCTGAAGTTTAAAAATGCTTTGGGACTCTTCAATTGTTCTCGGAATTCCGCTGATTTCTAACAATGCTTTGGAACTCTTCCATTTTTCAGTGAATTCCGCTGAAGTTTAAAAATGTTTTGTAACTCTTCCATTGTTCTCAGAATTCCGCTGTTGTTCAACAATGCTTTGGAACTCTTCCATTGTTCTCGGAATTATGCTTAAGTTTAAAAATGATTTGGAACTCTTCCATTGTTCTCGGAATTCCGCTGATGTTAAACAATGCTTTGGAACTCTTCCTTTGTTCACTGAATACTTCCGAAGTTTAATAATGCTTTGGAACTCTTCCATTGTTCTCGGTATTCTGCTGAAGTTTAAAAATGCTTTGTAACTCTTCAGTTGTTCTCGGAAATCTGCTGAAGTTTAAAAATGCTTTGTAACTCTTCCATTGTTCTCGGAATTCCACTAATGTTTAACAATACTTTGGAACTCTTCCATTGTTCTCGGAATTCCCCTAAGTTAAAAAATGCTTTGGAACTCCTCCATTGTTCTCGGAAATACGCTGAAGTTTAACATTGCTTTGGAACTCTTCCATTGTTCTCGGAATTCTGCTAAAGTTTAAAAACGCTTTGGAACTCTTCCATTGTTCTCGGAATTCCACTGATGTTTAACAATGCTTTGGAACTGTTCCATTGTTCTCGGAATTCTGCTGAAGTTTTAAAGAGCTTTGGAACTCTTCCATTGTTCACGGAATACCGCTGAATTTCAAAAATGCTTTGGAACTCTTCCATTGTTCACGGAATAGCGCTGAAGTTTAATAATGCTTTGGAACTCTTCCATTGCTTACGGAATAGCGCTGAAGTTTAATAATGCTTTGGAACTCTTTTATTGTTCACGGAATTCTGCTGAAGTTTAAAAATGCTATGGAACTCTTTCATAGTCCTCGGTATTCCGCTGATGTTTAACAATGCTTTGGAACTCTTCCATTGTTCTCGAAATTCCGCTGATGTTTAACAATGCTTTGGAACTCTTCCATTGTTCTCGTCATTCCGTTGATGTTTATCAATGCTTTGGAACTTTTCTTTTGTTCACGGAATTCCGCTGAAATTTAAAATGCTTTGGAACTATTCCAATGTTTTCGGAATTCCGCTGATGTTTAACAATGCTTTGGAATTCTTACATTGTTCAAGGAATTCCGCTGAAGTTTAAAAAAGCTTTGGAACTCTTCCATTGTTCTTGGAATTCCACTGAGGTATAACAATGCTTTGGAACTCTTCCATTTTTCTCGGAATTCTGCTGAAGTTTAAAAATGATTGGAACTATTCTATTGTTCTCAGAATTCCGCTGAGGTTTAAAAATGCTTTGGAACTGTTCCATTCTTCTCAAAATTCTGCTGAAGTTTAAAAATGCTTTGGAACTCTTCCATTGTTCTCGGAATTTCGCTGATGTTTAACAATGCTTTGGAACTCTTCCATTGTTCTCGGAATTCTGCTGAAGTTTAAAAATTCTTTGGAATTCTTCCATTGTTATCGGAATTCCGATGATGTTTAACAATGCTTTAGAATGCTTCCATTGTTCACGGAATTCCGCTGAAGTTTAAAAATGCTTTGGAACTCTTCCATTGTTCTCAGAATTCCGCTGATATTTATCAATGCTTTGGAACTCTTCCATTGTTCACGGAATTCCGCTGAAGTTTAAATATGCTTTGGAACTCTTCCATTGTTCTCGTAATTCCGATCATGTTTAACAGTGCTTTGGAAATCTTCCATTGTTCTCGGAATTCTGCTGAAGTTTAATAATGCTTTGGAACAGTTTCATTGTTCTCGGTATTCCGCTGATGTTTAACAATGCTTTGGAACTCTTCCATTGTTCACGGAATTCCGCTGATGTTTAACAATACTTTGGAACTCTTCCATTGTTCTAGGAAATCTTCTGAAGTTTAAAAATGCTTTGGAACTCTTTCATTGTTCTCGGAATTCCGCTGATGTTAAACAATGCTTTGGAACTATTCCATTGTTCTCGGAAATCCGCTGATGTTTAACAATGTTTGGAACTCTTCCATTGTTCTCGGAAATCCGCTGATGTTTAACAATGCTTTGGAACTATTCCATTGTTCTCGGAATTCCGATGAAGTTTAACAATGCTTTGGAACTCTTCCATTGTTCTCGGACTTCTGCTGAAGTTTAAAGACGCTTTGGAACTCTTCCATTGTTCTCGGAATTCTGATGAAGTTTAAAAATGCTTTGGAACTTATCCATTATTCTCGGAATTATGCTGAAATTTAAAAATACTTTGGAACTCTTCCATTGTTCTCGGAAATCCTCTGATGTTTAACAATGCTTTGGAACTCTTTTATTGTTCAGGGAATTCCACAGAAGTTTAAAAATGCTTTGGAACTCTTCCATTGTTCTCGGAATTCCGCTCATGTATAACAATGCTTTGGAACTCTTATATTGTTCATGGAATTATGCTGAAGTTTAAAAATGCTTTGGAACTCTTCCATTGTTCACGGAATTCCGCTGATATTTAACAATGCTTTGGAACTCTTAAATTGTTCTCGGCATTCCGTTGATGTTTAACAATGCTTTGCAACTTTTCCATTTTTCATGGAATTCCGCTGAAGTTTAAAAATGCTTTGGAACACTTCCATTGTTCTCGGAATTCCGCTGAAGTTTAAAAATGCTTTGGGACTCTTCCATTGTTCTCAGAATTCCTCTGATGTTTAACAATACTTTGTTACGCTTCCATTGTTCTCGTAAATCCCCCTAATTTTAAAAATGCTTTGGAACTCTTGCTTTGTTCTCGGAATTTGGCTAAAGTTTAACAATGCTTTGGAACTCTTCCATTGTTCTCCGAATTCTACTGAAGTTTAAAAACGCTTTGGAACTCTTCCATTGTTCACAGAATTCCGCTGTAGTTTAAAAATGCTTTAGAACTCTTCCATTATTCTTGGAATTCCACTGAAGTTTAAAAATGCTTTGGAACTCTTCCAATGTTCTCGGTATTCTGCTGAAGTTTAAAAATGCTTTGGGACTCTTCCATTGTTCTCGGAATTCCGCTGATTTCTAACAATGCTTTGGAACTCTTCCATTTTTCAGTGAATTCCGCTGAAGTTTAAAAATGTTTTGTAACTCTTCCATTGTTCTCAGAATTCCGCTGTTGTTCAACAATGCTTTGGAACTCTTCCATTGTTCTCGGAATTATGCTTAAGTTTAAAAATGATTTGGAACTCTTCCATTGTTCTTGGACTTCCGCTGATGTTTAACAATGCTTTGGAACTCTTCCATTGTTCTCGGCATTCCGTTGATGTTTAACAATGCTTTGGAACTTTTCCATTGTTCACGGAATTCCGCTGAAGTTTAAAAATGATTTGGAACTCTTCCATTGTTCTCGGAATTCCGCTGATGTTAAACAATGCTTTGGAACTCTTCCTTTGTTCACTGAATACTTCCGAAGTTTAAAAATGCTTTGGAACTCTTCCATTGTTCTCGGTATTCTGCTGAAGTTTAAAAATGCTTTGTAACTCTTCAGTTGTTCTCGGAAATCTGCTGAAGTTTAAAAATGCTTTGTAACTCTTCCATTGTTCTCGGAATTCCACTAATGTTTAACAATACTTTGGAACTCTTCCATTGTTCTCGGAATTCCCCTAAGTTTAAAAATGCTTTGGAACTCCTCCATTGTTCTCGGAAATACGCTGAAGTTTAACATTGCTTTGGAACTCTTCCATTGTTCTCGGAATTCTGCTAAAGTTTAAAAACGCTTTGGAACTCTTCCATTGTTCTCGGAATTCCACTGATGTTTAACAATGCTTTGGAACTGTTCCATTGTTCTCGGAATTCTGCTGAAGTTTTAAAGAGCTTTGGAACTCTTCCATTGTTCACGGAATACCGCTGAATTTCAAAAATGCTTTGGAACTCTTCCATTGTTCACGGAATAGCGCTGAAGTTTAATAATGCTTTGGAACTCTTCCATTGCTTACGGAATAGCGCTGAAGTTTAATAATGCTTTGGAACTCTTTTATTGTTCACGGAATTCTGCTGAAGTTTAAAAATGCTATGGAACTCTTTCATAGTCCTCGGTATTCCGCGGATGTTTAACAATGCTTTGGAACTCTTCCATTGTTCTCGAAATTCCGCTGATGTTTAACAATGCTTTGGAACTCTTCCATTGTTCTCGTCATTCCGTTGATGTTTATCAATGCTTTGGAACTTTTCTTTTGTTCACGGAATTCCGCTGAAATTTAAAATGCTTTGGAACTATTCCAATGTTTTCGGAATTCCGCTGATGTTTAACAATGCTTTGGAATTCTTACATTGTTCAAGGAATTCCGCTGAAGTTTAAAAAAGCTTTGGAACTCTTCCATTGTTATTGGAATTCCACTGAGGTATAACAATGCTTTGGAACTCTTCCATTTTTCTCGGAATTCTGCTGAAGTTTAAAAATGATTGGAACTATTCTATTGTTCTCAGAATTCCGCTGAGGTTTAAAAATGCTTTGGAACTGTTCCATTCTTCTCATAATTCTGCTGAAGTTTAAAAATGCTTTGGAACTCTTCCATTGTTCTCGGAATTTCGCTGATGTTTAACAATGCTTTGGAACTCTTCCATTGTTCTCGGAATTCTGCTGAAGTTTAAAAATTCTTTGGAAATCTTCCATTGTTATCGGAATTCCGATGATGTTTAACAATGCTTTGGAATGCTTCCATTGTTCACGGAATTCCGCTGAAGTTTAAAAATGCTTTGAAACTCTTCCATTGTTCTCAGAATTCGGCTGATATTTATCAATGCTTTGGAACTCTTCCATTGTTCACGGAATTCCGCTGAAGTTTAAATATGCTTTGGAACTCTTCCATTGTTCTCGTAATTCCGATCATGTTTAACAGTGATTTGGAAATCTTCCATTGTTCTCGGAATTCTGCTGAAGTTTAATAATGCTTTGGAACACTTTCATTGTTCTCGGTATTCCGCTGATGTTTAACAATGCTTTGGAACGCTTCCATTGTTCTCGGAATTCCACTGATGTTTAACAATGCTTTGGAACTCTTCCATTGTTCTCGGAATTCTGCTGAAGTTTTAAAGAGCTTTGGAACTCTTCCATTGTTCAAGGAATACCGCTGAAGTTCAAAAATGCTTTGGAACTCTTCCATTGTTCACGGAATACCGCTGAAGTTTAATAATGCTTTGGAACTCTTTTATTGTTCACGGAATTCTGCTGAAGTTTAAAAATGCTTTGGAACTCTTCATTTGTTCTAGGAATTCTGCTGAAGTTTAAAAATGCTATGGAACTCTTTCATTGTCCTCGGTATTCCGCTGATGTTTAACAATGCTTTGGAACTCTTCCATTGTTGTCGGAATTCCGCTGTAATTTAAAATTGCTTTGGGACTCTTCTATTGTTGTCGGCATTCCGTTGATGTTTAACAATACTTTGGAACTTTTTCAATGTTCACTGAATTCCGCTGAAGTTTAAAAATGCTTTGCAACTCTTCCATTGTTCTCAGAATTCCACTGATTTTTAACAATGCTTTGGAACTCTTCCATTGTTCTCGGAATTCTTCTGAAGTTTAAAAATGCCTTGGAACTCGTCTATTGTTCTCGAAATTCCGCTGATGTTTAACAATGCTTTGGAACTCTTCCATTGTTCTCGTCATTCCGTTGATGTTTATCAATGCTATGGAACTTTTCTATTGTTCACGGAATTCCGCTGAAGTTTAAAATGCTTTGGAACTATTCCATTGTTTTCGGAATTCCGCTGATGTTTAACAATGCTTGGAAGTCTTCCATTGTTCAAGGAATTCCGCTGAAGTTTAAAAATGCTTTGGAACTCTTCCATTGTTCTTGGAATTCCGCTGAGGTATAACAATGCTTTGGAACTCTTCCATTGTTCTCAGAATTCTGCTGAAGTTTAAAAATGATTGGAACTATTCTATTGTTCTCAGAATTCCGCTGAAGTTTAAAAATGCTTTGGAACTGTTCCATTGTTCTCATAATTCCGCTGAAGTTTAAAAATGCTTTGGAACTCTTCGATTGTTCTCGGTATTCCGCTGATGTTTAAAAATGCTTTGGAACTCTTCCATTGTTCTCGGAATTTCGCTGATGTTTAACAATGCTTTGGAACTCTTCCATTGTTCTCGGAATTCTGATAAAGTTTAAAAATTCTTTGGAAATCTTCTATTCTTCTCGGAATTCCGCAGATGTTTAACAATGCTTTGGAATGCTTCCATTGTTCACGGAATTCCGCTGAAGTTTAAAAATGCTTTGGAACTCTTCCATTGTTCTCAGAATTCCGCTGATATTTATCAATGCTTTGGAACTCTTCCATCGTTCACGGAATTTCACTGAAGTTTAAAAATGCTTTGCAACTCTTCCATTGTTCTCGGAATTATGCTGAAGTTTAATAATGCTTTGGAAATCTTCCATTGTTCTCAGAATTCCTCTCATGTTTAACAATGCTTTGGAACTCTTCCATTGTTCATGGAATTCTGCTGAAGTTTAAAAATGCTTTGGAACTCTTCTATTGTTCTTGGAATTCCGGTGATGTTTAACAATACTTTGGTATTCTTCCATTGTTCTCGGAAACCCCCCTAAGTTTAAAATTGCTTTGGAACTCTTCCATTGTTCTCGGAAATCCGCAGAAGTTTAACAATGCTTTGGAACTCTTCCATTGTTCTCGGAATTCCACTGAAGTTTAAAAACGCTTTGGAACTCTTCCATTGTTCTCAGAATTCCGCTGATGTTTAACAATGCTTTGGAACTCTTCCATTATTCTTGGAATTCCACTGAAGTTTAAAAATGCTTTGTAACTCTGCCAATGTTCTCGGAATTCTGCTGAAGTTTAAAAATGCTTTGGGACTCTTCCATTGTTCTCGGAATTCCGCTGATTTTTAACAATGCTTGGAACTCTTCCATTGTTCACGGAATACCGCTGAAGTTTAAAAATGCTTTGGAACTCTTCAATTGTTCTCGGAATTCTTCTGAAGTTTAAAAATGCTTTGGAACTATTTTATTGTTCTCGGTATTCCGCTGATTTTTAACAATGCTGTGGAACTCTTCCATTGTTCTCGGAATTCCGCTGTAATTTAAAAATGCTTTGGAACTCTTCCATTGTTATCGTATTTCCGCTGAAGTTTAAAAATGCTTTGGAATTCTTCCATTGTTCTCAGAATTCTGCTGAAGTTTAAAAACGCTTTGGAACTCTTCCATTGTTCTCAGAATTCTGCTGAAGTTTAAAAATGCTTTGGAACTCTTCCATTGTTCTCGGAATTATGCTGAAGTTTAAAAATGCTTTGGATCTCTTCCATTGTTCTCAGAATTCCTCTGATGTTTAACAATGCTTTGGAAATCTTCCATTGTTCTCGGAATTCCCCCTAAGTTTAAAAATGCTTTGGAACTCTTCCATTGTTCGTGTAAATCCGCTGAAGTTTAAAAATGCTTTGGAACTCCTCTATTGTTCTCGGAATTCTGCTGAAGTTTAAAAATGCTTTGGAACTCTTCCATTGTTCTCGGAATTCCGCTAATGTTTAACAATGCTTTGGAACTCTTCCATTGTTTTCAGAATTCTGCTGCAGATTAAAAGTGCTTTGGAACTCTTCCATTGTTCTCGGAATACCGCTGAAATTTAAAAATGCTTTGGAACTCTTCCATTGTTCTCGGAATTCCGCTGATGTTTAACAATGCTTTGGAACTCTTCAATTGTTCACGGAATACCGCTGAAGTTAAATAATGCTTTGGAACACGTCCATTGTTCTTGGAATTCTGCAGAAGTTTAAAAATGCTTTGGAACTCTACAGTTGTTCTCGGAATTCTGCTGAAGTTTAAAAATGCTTTGGAACTCTTCCAAAGTTCTCGGAATTCTGATGATGTTTAACAATACTTTGGAACTCTTCCATGGTTCTCGGAATTCCCATTAAGTTTAAAAATGCTTTGGAACTCTTCCATTGTTCTAGGAAATCCGCTGAAGTTTAACAATGCTTTGGAACTGTTTCATTGTTCTCGGAATTCTGCTGAAGTTTAACAAATCTTTGGAAATCTTCCATTTTTCTCGGAATTCTTCTGAAGTTTAAAAGTGCTTTGGAACTCTTCCATTGTTCACGGAATGCCGCTGAAGTTTAATAAAGCTTAGGAACTCATCCATTGTTCTCGTAATTCAGCTGAAATTTTAAAATGCTTTGGAACTCTTCAATTGTTCTTGGAATTCTGCTGAAGTTTAAAAATGCTTTGGAACTCTTTCATTAAACTCGGTATTCCGCTGATGTTTAACAATGCTTTGGAACTCTTCCATTGTTCTTGGAATTCTGCTGAAGTTTAAAAATGCTTTGGAACTCTTCCATTGTTCTCGGAATTCCACTGATGTTTAACAATGCTTTGGAACTCTCCCATTGTTCTAGGAATTCTGCTGAAGTTTAAAGATGCTTTGGAACTCTTCCATTGTTCTCGGAATTCCGCTGATGTTTAACAATGCTTTGGAACTATTCCATTGTTCTCGGAAATCTGCTGATGTTTAACAATGCTTTGGAACTCTTCCATTGTTCTCGGAAATCCGCTGATGTTTAACAATGCTTTGGAACTCTTCCATTGTTCTCGGAATTCCGATGAAGTTTAACAATGCTTTGGAACTCTTCCATTGTTCTCGGAATTCTGATAAAGTTTAAAAATGCTTTGGAACTTATCCATTGTTCTCGGAAATATGCTGAAATTTAAAAATGCTTTGGAACTCTTCCATTGTTCTCGGAAATCCTCTGATGTTTAACATTTCTTTGGAACTCTACCATTGTTAAGGGAATTCCACTGAAGTTTAAAAATGCTTTGGAACTCTTCCATTATTATCAGAATTCCACTCATGTATAACAATGCTTTGGAACTCTTACATTGTTCACGAAATTATGCTGAAGTTTAAAAATGCTTTGGAACTCTTCCATTGTTCTCGGAATTCCGCTGATATTTAACAATGCTTTGGAACTCTTCCATTGTTATCGGCATTCCGCTGATGTTTTACAATGCTTTGCAACTTTTCCATTTTTCACGGAATTCCGCTGAAGTTTAAAAATGCTTTGGAACTCTTCCATTGTTCTCGGAATTCCCCTGATGTTTAACAATGTCTTGGAACTCTTACATTGTTCAGGGAATTCCGCTGAAGTTTAAAAATGCTTTGGAACTCTTCCATTGTTCTCAGAATTCTGATAATGTTTAACACTGCTTTGGAACTCTTCCTTTTTTCTCGGAATTATGCTGAAGTTTAAAAATGCTTTGGAACTTGTCCATTGTTCTTGGAATTCTACTGATGTTTAACAATGCTTTGAAACTCTTCCATTGCTCTCAGCATTCCGCTGATGTTTAACAATGCTTTGCAACTTTTCCATTGTTCACGGAATTCTGCTGAAGATTAAAAATGCTTTGGAACTCTTCAATTGTTCTCGGAATTCTTCTGAAGTTTAAAAATGCTTTGGAACTATTTTATTGTTCTCGGTATTCCGCTGATTTTTAACAATGCTGTGGAACTCTTCCATTGTTCTCGGAATTCCGCTGTAATTTAAAAATGCTTTGGAACTCTTCCATTGTTATCGTATTTCCGCTGAAGTTTAAAAATGCTTTGGAATTCTTCCATTGTTCTCAGAATTCTGCTGAAGTTTAAAAACGCTTTGGAACTCTTCCATTGTTCTCAGAATTCTGCTGAAGTTTAAAAATGCTTTGGAACTCTTCCATTGTTCTCGGAATTATGCTGAAGTTTAAAAATGCTTTGGATCTCTTCCATTGTTCTCAGAATTCCTCTGATGTTTAACAATGCTTTGGAAATCTTCCATTGTTCTCGGAATTCCCCCTAAGTTTAAAAATGCTTTGGAACTCTTCCATTGTTCGTGTAAATCCGCTGAAGTTTAAAAATGCTTTGGAACTCCTCTATTGTTCTCGGAATTCTGCTGAAGTTTAAAAATGCTTTGGAACTCTTCCATTGTTCTCGGAATTCCGCTAATGTTTAACAATGCTTTGGAACTCTTCCATTGTTTTCAGAATTCTGCTGCAGATTAAAAGTGCTTTGGAACTCTTCCATTGTTCTCGGAATACCGCTGAAATTTAAAAATGCTTTGGAACTCTTCCATTGTTCTCGGAATTCCGCTGATGTTTAACAATGCTTTGGAACTCTTCAATTGTTCACGGAATACCGCTGAAGTTAAATAATGCTTTGGAACACGTCCATTGTTCTTGGAATTCTGCAGAAGTTTAAAAATGCTTTGGAACTCTACAGTTGTTCTCGGAATTCTGCTGAAGTTTAAAAATGCTTTGGAACTCTTCCAAAGTTCTCGGAATTCTGATGATGTTTAACAATACTTTGGAACTCTTCCATGGTTCTCGGAATTCCCATTAAGTTTAAAAATGCTTTGGAACTCTTCCATTGTTCTAGGAAATCCGCTGAAGTTTAACAATGCTTTGGAACTGTTTCATTGTTCTCGGAATTCTGCTGAAGTTTAACAAATCTTTGGAAATCTTCCATTTTTCTCGGAATTCTTCTGAAGTTTAAAAGTGCTTTGGAACTCTTCCATTGTTCACGGAATGCCGCTGAAGTTTAATAAAGCTTAGGAACTCATCCATTGTTCTCGTAATTCAGCTGAAATTTTAAAATGCTTTGGAACTCTTCAATTGTTCTTGGAATTCTGCTGAAGTTTAAAAATGCTTTGGAACTCTTTCATTAAACTCGGTATTCCGCTGATGTTTAACAATGCTTTGGAACTCTTCCATTGTTCTTGGAATTCTGCTGAAGTTTAAAAATGCTTTGGAACTCTTCCATTGTTCTCGGAATTCCACTGATGTTTAACAATGCTTTGGAACTCTCCCATTGTTCTAGGAATTCTGCTGAAGTTTAAAGATGCTTTGGAACTCTTCCATTGTTCTCGGAATTCCGCTGATGTTTAACAATGCTTTGGAACTATTCCATTGTTCTCGGAAATCTGCTGATGTTTAACAATGCTTTGGAACTCTTCCATTGTTCTCGGAAATCCGCTGATGTTTAACAATGCTTTGGAACTCTTCCATTGTTCTCGGAATTCCGATGAAGTTTAACAATGCTTTGGAACTCTTCCATTGTTCTCGGAATTCTGATAAAGTTTAAAAATGCTTTGGAACTTATCCATTGTTCTCGGAAATATGCTGAAATTTAAAAATGCTTTGGAACTCTTCCATTGTTCTCGGAAATCCTCTGATGTTTAACATTTCTTTGGAACTCTACCATTGTTAAGGGAATTCCACTGAAGTTTAAAAATGCTTTGGAACTCTTCCATTATTATCAGAATTCCACTCATGTATAACAATGCTTTGGAACTCTTACATTGTTCACGAAATTATGCTGAAGTTTAAAAATGCTTTGGAACTCTTCCATTGTTCTCGGAATTCCGCTGATATTTAACAATGCTTTGGAACTCTTCCATTGTTATCGGCATTCCGCTGATGTTTTACAATGCTTTGCAACTTTTCCATTTTTCACGGAATTCCGCTGAAGTTTAAAAATGCTTTGGAACTCTTCCATTGTTCTCGGAATTCCCCTGATGTTTAACAATGTCTTGGAACTCTTACATTGTTCAGGGAATTCCGCTGAAGTTTAAAAATGCTTTGGAACTCTTCCATTGTTCTCAGAATTCTGATAATGTTTAACACTGCTTTGGAACTCTTCCTTTTTTCTCGGAATTATGCTGAAGTTTAAAAATGCTTTGGAACTTGTCCATTGTTCTTGGAATTCTACTGATGTTTAACAATGCTTTGAAACTCTTCCATTGCTCTCAGCATTCCGCTGATGTTTAACAATGCTTTGCAACTTTTCCATTGTTCACGGAATTCTGCTGAAGATTAAAAATGCTTTGGAACTCTTCCATTGTTCTCGGAATTCTGCTGATGTTTAACAATGCCTTGGAACTCTTACATTGTTCAGGGAATTCCGCTGAAGTTTAAATATGCTTTGGAACTCTTCCATTGTTCTCGGAATTCTGATCATGTTTAACAGTGCTTTGGAAATCTTCCATTGTTCACGGAATTCTGCTGAAGTTTAATAATGCTTTGGAACACTTTCATTGTTCTCGGTATTCCGCTGATGTTTAACAATGCTTTGGAACTCTTCCATTGTTCTCGGAATTCCGCTGTAATTTAAAAATGCTTTGGGACTCTTCCATTGTTGTCGGCATTCCGTTGATGTTTAACAATGCTTTGGAACTTTTCCAATGTTCACGGAATTCCGCTGAATTTTAAAAATGCTTTGCAACTCTTCCATTGTTCTCAGAATTCCACTGATGTTTAACAATGCTTTGGAACTCTTCCATTATTCTCGGAATTCTGCTGAAGTTTAAAAATGCCTTGGAACTCGTCCATTGTTCTCGAAATTCCGCTGATGTTTAACAATGCTTTGGAACTCTTCCATTGTTCTCGTCATTCCGTTGATGTTTATCAATGCTTTGGAACTTTTCTATTGTTCACGGAATTCCGCTGAAGTTTAAAATGCTTTGGAACTATTCCATTGTTTTCGGAATTCCGCTGATGTTTAACAATGCTTTGGAAGTCTTCCATTGTTCAAGGAATTCCGCTGAAGTTTAAAAGTGCTTTGGAACTCTTCCATTGATCTTGGAATTCCGCTGAGGTATAACAATGCTTTGGAACTCTTCCATTGTTCTCGGAATTCTGCTGAAGTTTAAAAATGTTTGGAACTATTTTATTGTTCTCAGAATTCCGCTGAAGTTTAAAAATGCTTTGGAACTCTTCCATTGTTCTCGATATTCCGCGGATGTTTAAAAATGCTTTGGAACTCTTCCATTGTTCTCGGAATTTTGCTGATGTTTAACAATGCTTTGGAACTCTTCCATTGTTCTCGTAATTCTGCTGAAGTTTAAAAATTCTTTGGAAATCTTCTATTGTTCTCGGAATTCCGCTGATGTTTAACAATGCTTTGGAATGTTTCCATTGTTCACGGAATTCCGCTGAAGTTTAAAAATGCTTTGGAACTCTTCCATTATTCTCAGAATTCCGCTGATATTTATCAATGCTTTGGAACTCTTCCGTCGTTCACGGAATTTCACTGAAGTTTAAAAATGCTTTGGAACTCTTCCATTGTTCTCAGAATTCCTCTGATGTTTAACAATGCTTTGGAACTCTTCCATTGTTCATGGAATTCCGCTGAAGTTTAAAAATGCTTTTTAACTCTTCTATTGTTCTCGGAATTCCGGTGATGTTTAACAATACTTTGGTACTCTTCCATTGTTCTCGGAAACCCCCCTAAGTTTAAAATTGCTTTGGAACTCTTCCATTGTTCTCGGAAATCCGCTGAAGTTTAACATTGCTTTGGAACTCTTCCATTGTTCTCGGAATTCCACTGAAGTTTAAAAACGCTTTGGAACTCTTCCATTGATCTCAGAATTCCGCTGATATTTAACAATGCTTCGGAACTCTTCCATTATTCTTGGAATTCCACTGAAGTTTAAAAATGCTTTGGAACTCTTCCAATGTTCTCGGAATTCTGCTGAAGTTTAAAAATGCTTTGGGACTCTTCCATTGTTCTCGGAATTCCGATGATTTTTAACAATGCTTGGAACTCTTCCATTGTTTACGGAATACCGCTGAAGTTTAATAATGCTTTGGAACACTTCCATTTTTCTCAGAATTCTGCTGAAGTTTAAAAATGCTTTGGAACTCTTCAATTGTTCTCGGAATTCTTCTGAAGTTTAAAAATGCTTTGGAACTATTTTATTGTTCTCGGTATTCCGCTGATGTTTAACATTGCTGTGGAACTCTTCCATTGTTCTCGGAATTCCGCTGTAATTTAAAAATGCTTTGGAACTCTTCCATTGTTATCGTATTTCCGCTGAAGTTTAAAAATGCTTTGGAACTCTTCCATTGTTCTCAGAATTCTGCTGAAGTTTAAAAACGCTTCGGAACTCTTCCATTGTTCTCAGAATTCTGCTGAAGTTTAAAAATGCTTTGGAACTCTTCCATTGTTCTCGGAATTATGCTGAAGTTTAAAAATGCTTTGGAACTCTTCCATTGTTCTCAGAATTCCTCTGATGTTTAACAATGCTTTGGAAATCTTCCATTGTTCTCGGAATTCCCCCTAAGTTTAAAAATGCTTTGGAACTCTTCCATTGTTCTCGTAAATCCGCTGAAGTTTAAAAATGCTTTGGAACTCCTCTATTGTTCTCGGAATTCTGCTGAAGTTTAAAAATGCTTTGGAACTCTTCCATTGTTCTCGGAATTCCGCTAATGTTTAACAATGCTTTGGAACTCTTCCATTGTTTTCAGAATTCTGCTGCAGATAAAAAGTGCTTTTGAACTCTTCCATTGTTCACGGAATACCGCTAAAATTTAAAAATGCTTTTTAACTCTTCCATTGTTCTCGGAATTCCGCTGATGTTTAACAATGCTTTGGAACTCTTCCATTGTTCTCGGAATACTGCTGAAGTTAAATAATGCTTTGGAACCCGTCCATTGTTCTCGGAATTCTGCAGAAGTTTAAAAATGCTTTGGAACTCTACAGTTGTTCTCGGAATTCTGCTGAAGTTTAAAAATGCTTTGGAACTCTTCCAAAGTTCTCAGAATTCTGATGATGTTTAAAAGTGCTTTGGAACTCTTCCATTGTTCACGGAATGCCGCTGAAGTTTAATAATGCTTAGAAACTCATCCATTGTTCTCGGAATTCAGCTGAAATTTTAAAATGATTTGGAACTCTTCAATTGTTCTTGGAATTCTGCTGAAGTTTAAAAATGCTTTGGAACTCTTTCATTAAACTCGGTATTCCGCTGATGTTTAACAATGCTTTGCAACTCTTCCATTGTTCTTGGAATACTGCTGAAGTTTAAAAATGCTTTGGAACTCTTCCCTTGTTCTCGGAATTCCACTGATGTTTACCAATGCTTTGGAACTCTCCCATTGTTCTAGGAACTGTGCTGAAGTTTAAAAATGCTTTGGAACTCTTCCATTGTTCTCGGAATTCTGATGATGTTTAACAATGCTTTGGAACTATTCCATTGTTCTCGGAAATCTGCTGATGTTTAACAATGCTTTGGAACTCTTCCATTGTTCTCGGATATCCGCTGATGTTTAACAATGCTTTGGAACTCTTCCATTGTTCTCGGAATTCCGATGAAGTTTAACAATGCTTTGGAACTCTTCCTTTGTTCTCGGAATTCTGATAAAGTTTAAAAATGCTTTGGAACTTATCCATTGTTCTCGGAAATATGCTGAAATTTAAAAATGCTTTGGAACTCTTCCATTGTTCTCGGAAATCCTCTGATGTTTAACATTTCTTTGGAACTCTACCATTGTTAAGGGAATTCCACTGAAGTTTAAAATGCTTTGGAACTCTTCCATTATTATCGGAATTCCACTCATGTATAACAATGCTTTGGAACTCTTACATTGTTCACGAAATTATGCTGAAGTTTAAAAATGCTTTGGAACTCTTCCATTATTCTCGGAATTCCGCTGATATTTAACAATGCTTTGGAACTCTTCCATTGTTCTCGGCATTCCGTTGATGTTTTACAATGCTTTGCAACTTTTCCATTTTTTACGGAATTCCGCTGAAGTTTAAAAATGCTTTGGAACTCTTCCATTGTTCTCGGAATTCCCCTGATGTTTAACAATGTCTTGGATCTCTTACATTGTTCAGGGAATTCCGCTGAAGTTTAAAATTGCTATGGAACTCTTCCATTGTTCTCAGAATTCTGATCATGTTTAACACTGCTTTGGAACTCTTCCCTTTTTCTCGGAATTATGCTGAAGTTTAAAAATGCTTTGGAACTCGTCCATTTTTCTTGGAATTCTACTGATGTTTAACAATGCTTTGGAACTCTTCCATTGCACTCGGCATTCCGCTGATGTATAACAATGCTTTGCAACTTTTCCATTGTTCACGGAATTCCGCTGAAGTTTAAAAATGCTTTGGAACTCTTCAATTGTTCTCGGAATTCCGCTGATGTTTAACAATGCCTTGGAACTCTTACATTGTTCAGGGAATTCCGCTGAAGTTTAAATATGCTTTGGAACTCTTCCATTGTTCTCGGAATTCTGATCATGTTTAACAGTGCTTTGGAAATCTTCCATTGTTCACGGAATTTTGCTGAAGTTTAATAATGCTTTGGAACACTTTCATTGTTCTTGGTATTCCGCTGATGTTTAACAATGCTTTGGAACTCTTCCATTGTTCTCGGAATTCCGCTGTAATTTAAAAATGCTTTGGGACTCTTCCATTGTTGTCGGCATTCCGTTGATGTTTAACAATGCTTTGGAACTTTTCCAATGTTCACTGAATTCCGCTGAAGTTTAAAAATGCTTTGCAACTCTTCCATTGTTCTCAGAATTCCACTGATGTTTAACAATGCTTTGGAACTCTTCCATTGTTCTCGGAATTCTGCTGAAGTTTAAAATGCTTTGGAACTATTCCATTGTTTTCGGAATTCCACTGATGTTTAACAATGCTTTGGAAGTCTTCCATTGTTCAAGGAATTCCGCTGAAGTTTAAAAATGCTTTGGAACTCTTCCATTTATCTTGGAATTCCGCTGAGGTATAACAATGCTTTGGAACTCTTCCATTGTTCTCGGAATTCTGCTGAAGTTTAAAAATGATTGGAACTATTTTATTGTTCTCAGAATTCCGCTGAAGTTTAAAAATGCTTTGGAACACTTCCATTGTTCTCATAATTCCGCTGAAGTTTAAAAATGCTTTGGAACTCTTCCATTGTTCTCGGTATTCCGCTGATGTTTAAAAATGCTTTTGAACTCTTCCATTGTTCTCGGAATTTCGCTGATGTTTAACAATGCTTTGGAACTCTTCCATTGTTCTCGTAATTCTGCTGAAGTTTAAAAATTCTTTGGAAATCTTCTATTGTTCTCGGAATTCCGCTGATGTTTAACAATGCTTTGGAATGTTTCCATTGTTCACGGAATTCCGCTGAAGTTTAAAAATGCTTTGGAACTCTTCCATTGTTCTCAGAATTCAGCTGATATTTATCAATGCTTTGGAATTCTTCCGTCGTTCACGGAATTTCACTGAAGGTTAAAAATGCTTTGGAACTCTTCCATTGTTCTCGGAATTATGCTGAAGTTTATAAATGCTTTGGAAATCTTCCATTGTTCTCAGAATTCCTCTGATGTTTAACAATGCTTTGGAACTCTTCCATTGTTCATGGAATTCCGCTGAAGTTTAAAAATGCTTTGGAACTCTTCTATTGTTCTCGGATTTCCGGTGATGTTTTACAATACTTTGGTACTCTTCCATTGTTCTCGGAAACCCCCCTAAGTTTAAAATTGCTTTGGAACTCTTCCATTGTTCTCGGAAATCCGCTGAAGTTTAACAATGCTTTGGAACTCTTCCATTGTTCTCGGAATTCCACTGAAGTTTAAAAACGCTTTGGAACTCTTCTATTGTTCTCGTAATTCTGCTGAAGTTTAAAAATTCTTTGGAAATCTTCTATTGTTCTCGGAATTCCGCTGATGTTTAACAATGCTTTGGAATGTTTCCATTGTTCACGGAATTCCGCTGAAGTTGAAAAATGCTTTGGAACTCTTCCATTGTTCTCAGAATTCCGCTGATATTTATCAATGCTTTGGAATTCTTTTGTTGTTCACGGAATTTCACTGAAGGTTAAAAATGCTTTGGAACTCTTCCATTGTTCCCGGAATTATGCTGAAGTTTAAAAATGCTTTGGAAATCTTCCATTGTTCTCAGAATTCCTCTGATGTTTAACAATGCTTTGGAACTCTTCCATTGTTCATGGAATTCCGCTGAAGTTTAAAAATGCTTTGGAACTCTTCTATTGTTCTCGGAATTTCGGTGATGTTTTACAATACTTTGGTACTCTTCCATTGTTCTCGGAAACCCCCCTAAGTTTAAAATTGCTTTGGAACTCTTCCATTGTTCTCGGAAATCCGCTGAAGTTTAACAATGCTTTGGAACTCTTCCATTGTTCTCGGAATTCCACTGAAGTTTAACAATGCTTTGGAACTTTTCCATTATTCTTGGAATTCCACTGAAGTTTAAAAATGCTTTGGAACTCTTCCAATGTTCTCGGAATTCTGCTGAAGTTTATAAATGCTTTGGTACTCTTCCATTGTTCTCGGAATTCTGCTGATTTTTAGCAATGCTTGGAACTCTTCCATTGTTCACTCAATACCGCTGAAGTTTAATAATGCTTTGGAACACTTCCATTTTTCTCAGAATTCTGCTGAAGTTTAAAATGCTTTGGAACTCTTCAATTGTTCTCGATATTCCGCTAATGTTTAACAATGCTGTGGAACTCTTCCATTGTTCTCGGAATTCCGCTGTAATTTAAAAATGCTTTGGAACTCTTCCATTGTTATCGTATTTCCGCTGAAGTTTAAAAATGCTTTGGAATTCTTCCATTGTTCTCAGAATTCTGCTGAAGTTTAAAAATGCTTTGGAACTCTTCCATTGTTCTCGGAATTATGCTGAAGTTTAAAAATGCTTTGGAACTCTTCCATTGTTCTCAGAATTCCTCTGATGTTTAACAATGCTTTGGAAATTTTCCATTGTTCTCGGAATTCCCCCTAAGTTTAAAAATGCTTTGGAACTCTTCCATTCTTCTCGTAAATCCGCTGAAGTTTAAAAATGCTTTGGAACTCCTCTATTGTTCTCGGAATTCTGCTGAAGTTTAAAAATGCTTTGGAACTCTTCCATTGTTCTCGGAATTCCGCTAATGTTTAACAATGCTTTGGAACTCTTCCATTGTTTTCAGAATCCTGCAGCAGATTAAAAGTGCTTTGGAACTCTTCCATTGTTCACGGAATACCGCTGAAGGTTAATAATGATTAGGAACTCATCCATTGTTCTCGGAATTCAGCTAAAATTTTAAAATGCTTTGGAACTCTTCAATTGTTCTTGGAATTCTGCTGAAGGTTAAAAATGCTTTGGAACTCTTTCATTGAACTCGGCATTCCGCTGATGTTTAACAATGCTTTGGAACTCTTCCTTTGTTCTTGGAATTCTGCTGAAGTTTAAAAATGCTTTGGAACTCTTCCATTGTTCTCGGAATTCCACTGATGTTTAACAATGCTTTGGAACTCTCCCATTGTTCTAGGAATTCTGCTGAAGTTTAAAAATGCTTTGGAACTCTTCCATTGTTCTCGGAATTCCGCTGATGTTTAACAATGCTTTGGAACTATTCCATTGTTCTCGGAAATCTGCTGATGTTTAACAATGCTTTGGAACTCTTCCATTGTTCTCGGAAATCCGCTGATGTTTAACAATGCTTTGGAACTCTTCCATTGTTCTTGGAATTCCGATGAAGTTTAACAATGTTTGGAACTCTTCCATTGTTCTCGGAATTCTGATAAAGTTTAAAAATGCTTTGGAACTTATCCATTGTTCTCGGAATTATGCTGAAATATAAAAATGCTTTGGAACTCTTCCATTGTTCTCGGAAATCCTCTGATGTTTAACATTGCTTTGGAACTCTACCATTGTTAAGGGAATTCCACTGAAGTTTAAAAATGCTTTGGAACTCTTCCATTATTATCGGAATTCCACTCATGTATAACAATGCTTTGGAACTCTTACATTGTTCACGAAATTATGCTGAAGTTTAAAAATGCTTTGGAGCTATTCCATTGTTCTCGGAATTCCGCTGATATTTAACAATGCTTTGGAACTCTTCCATTGTTCTCGGCATTCCGTTGATGTTTTACAATGCTTTGCAACTTTTCCATTTTTCACGGAATTCCGCTGAACTTTAAAAATGCTTTGGAACTCTTCCATTGTTCTCGGAATTCCCCTGATGTTTAACAATGCCTTGGAACTCTTACATTGTTCAGGGAATTCCGCTGAAGTTTAAAAATGCTTTGGAAATCTTCCATTGTTCTCAGAATTCTGATCATGTTTAACACTGCTTTGGAACTCTTCCCTTTTTCTCGGAATTATGCTGAAGTTTAAAAATGCTTTGGAACTCGTCCATTGTTCTTGGAATTCTGCTGATGTTTAACAATGCTTTGGAACTCTTCCATTGCTCTCGGCATTCCGCTGATGTTTAACAATGCTTTGCAACTTTTCCATTGTTCCCGGAATTCCGCTGAAGTTTAAAAATGCTTTGGAACTCTTCCATTGTTCTCGGAATTCCGCTCATGTTTAACAATGCCTTGGAACTCTTCCATTGTTAAGGGAATTCCTCTGAAGTTTAAAAATGCTTTGGAACTCTTCCATTGTTCTCGGAATTCCGCTGATGTTTAGCAATGCCTTGGAACTCTTACATTGTTCAGGGAATTCCGCTGAAGTTTAAATATGCTTTGGAACTCTTCCATTGTTCTCGGAAATCTGATCATGTTTAACAGTGCTTTGGAAATCTTCCATTGTTCACGGAATTCTGCTGAAGTTTAATAATGCTTTGGAACACTTTCATTGTTCTCGGTATTCCGCTGATGTTTAACAATGCTTTGGAACTCTTCCATTGTTATCGGAATTCTGCTGAAGTTTAAAAATGCTTTGGAACTCTTCCATTGTTCTCGGAATTCGGCTGATGTTTAACAATGCTTTGAAACTCTTCCATTGTTCTAGGAATACTGCTAAAGTTCAAAAATGCTTTGGAACTCTTCCATTGTTCTCGGAAATCCGCTGATGTTTAGCAATGCTTTGGAACTCTTCCATTGTTCTCGGAAACACGCTGATGTTTAACAATGCTTTGGATCTCTTCATTGTTCTCGGAATTCCGCTGAAGTTTAACAATGCTTTGGAACTCTTCCATTGTTCTCGGAATTCTGCTGAAGTTTAAAAACGCTTTGGAACTCTTCCATTGTTCTCGGAATTCTGCTGAAGTTAAAAAATGCTTTGGAACTCTTCCATTGTTCTCGCAATTATGCTGAAATTTAAAAATGCTTTGGAACTCTTCCATGGTTCTCGGAATTCCTCTGATGTTTAACAATGCTTTGGAACGCTTCCATTGTTCAGGAAATTCCACTGAAGTTTAAAAATGCTTTGGAACTCTTCCATTGTTCTCGGAATTATGCTGAAGTTCAAAAATGCTTTGGAACTCTTCCAATGTTCTCAGAATTCCGCTGATGTTTAACAATGCTTTGGAACTCTTCCATTGTTCTCGACATTCCGTTAATGTTTAACAATGCTTTGCAACTTTTCCATTGTTCACGGAATTCCGCTGAAGTTTAAAAATGCTTTGGAACTCTTCCATTGTTCGCGGAATTCTGCTGATGTTTAACAATGCCTTGGTAGTCTTACATTGTTCAGGGAATTCCACTGAAGTTTAAAAATGCTTTGGAACTCTTCCATTGTTCTCGAAATTCCGCTCATGTTTAACAATGCTTTGGAAATCCTCCATTGCTCTCGGCATTTCGTTGATGTCTAAAAATGCTTTGGAACTCTTCCATTGTTCTCGGAATTATGCTGAAGTTTAATAATGCTTTGGAACTCTTCCATTGTTCTCAGAATTTCTCTGATATTTAACAATGCTTTGGAAATCTTCCATTGTTCAGGGAATTCCACTGAAGTTTAAAAATGCTTAGGAACTCTTCCATTGTTCTCGGAATTCTGCTCATGTTTAATAATGCTTTGGAACTCTTCCATTGTTCTCGGAATTATGCTGAAGTTTAAAAATGCTATGGAACTCTTGCATTGTTCTCGGAATTCCGTTGATGTTTAACAATGCTTTGGAACTCTTCCATTGTTCTTGGCATTCCGTTGATGTCTAAAAGTGCTTTGGAACTTTTCCATTGATCACGTAATTGCGCTGAAGTTTAAAAATGCTCTGGAACTCTTCCATTATTCTTGCAATTCCGCTGTTGTTTAACAATGCTCTGGAACTCTTCCATTGTTCTCGGAATTCTGCTTATGTTTAACAATGCTTTGGTACTCTTCCATTGTTCAAGGAATTCCGCTCAAGTTTAAAAATGCTTTGGAACTCATCCTTTGTTCTCGGAATTCCGCTGAAGTTTAACAATGCTTTGGAACTCTTCAATTGTTCTCGGAATTCTGTTGGAGTTCAAAAATGCTTTGAAACTCTTCCATTATTCTCGGAATTCTGCTGTAGTTTAAAAATGCTTTGGAACTCTTCCATTGTTTTCAGAATTATGCTGAAATTTAATAATGCTTTGGAACTCTTCCATTATTCTCAGAATTTCTCTGATGTTTAACAATGCTTTGGAACTCTTCCATTTTCATGGAATTCCGCTGAAGTTTAAAAATACTTTGGAACTCTTCCATTGTTCTCGGAATTCCCCCTAAGTTTAAAAATGCTTTGGAACTGTTCCATTATTCTTTGAATTTTACTGAAGTTTAAAAACGCTTTGGAACTCTTCCAATGTTCTCGGAATTCCGCTAATGTTTAACAATGCTTTGGAACTCTTGCATTGTTCACAGAATACCGCTGTAGTTTAATAATGCTTTGGAAATCTTCCATTGTTCTCAGAAATCTGCTGAGGTTTAAAAATAGTTTGGAACTATTCAATTGTTCTCTGAATTCTGCTGAAGTTTAAAAATGCTTTGGATCTCTTCCATTGTTCTCGGAATTCTGCTGATGTTTAACAATGCCTTGGTAGTCTTACATTGTTCAGGGAATTCCACTGAAGTTTAAAAATGCTTTGGAACTCTTCCATTGTTCTCAGAATTCCGCTCATGTTTAACAATGCTTTGGAAATCCGCCATTGCTCTCGGCATTTCGTTGATGTCTAAAAATGCTTTGGAACTTTTCCATTGTTCACGGAATTCAGCTGAAGTTTAAAATTGCTCTGGAACTCTTCCATTGTTCTTGCAATTCCGCTGATGTTTAACAATGCTTTGGAACTCTTCCATTATACTCGTAATTCCGCTGCAGTTTGAAAATGCTTTGGAACTCTTCCATTGATCTTGCAATTCTACTGAAGTTTAAAAATGCTTTGGAACTCTTCCATGGTTCTCGGAATTCTGCTGATGTTTAATAATGCTTTTGAACTCTTCCATTGTTCACGGAATTCTGCTGAAGTTTAAAAATGTTTTGGAACTCTTCCATTATTCTCGGAATTCCGCTGTAGTTTAGAAATGCTTTGGAACTCTTCCATTGTTCTCGCAATTCTACAGAAGTTTAAAAATGCTTTGGAACTCTTCCATGGTTCTCGGAATTCCGCTGATGTTTAATAATGCTTTTGAACTCTTCCATTGTTCACGGAATTCTGCTGAAGTTTAAAAATGTTTTGGAACTCTTCCATTATTCTCGGAATTCCGCTGTAGTTTAGAAATGCTTTGGAACTCTTCCATTGTTCTCGCAATTCTACAGAAGTTTAAAAATGCTTTGGAACTCTTCCATTGTTCTCGGAATTCCGCTGACGTTTAACAATGCTTTGGAACTCTTCCATTGTTCTCGGAAATCCGCTGATGTTTAAGAATGCTTTGGAACTCTTCCATTGTTCTCGGAATTCCGCTGTAATTTAAAAACGCTTTGGAACTCTTCCATTGTTCTCGGAATTCTGCTGAAGTTTAACAATGCTTTGGAACTCTTCCATTGTTCTCGGAATTCTGCTGAAGTTTAAAAACGCTTTGGAACTCTTCCATTGTTCTCGGAATTCTGCTGAAGTTTCAAAATGCTTTGGAACTCTTCCATTGTTCTCGGAATAATGCTGAAGTTTAATAATGCTTTGGAACTCTTCCATTGTTCTCAGAATTTCTCTGATATTTAACAATGCTTTGGAAATCTTCCATTGTTCAGGGAATTCCACTGAAGTTTAAAAATGCTTAGGAACTCTTCCATTGTTCTCGGAATTATGCTGAAGTTTAAAAATGCTATGGAACTCTTGCATTGTTCTCGGAATTCCGTTGATGTTTAACAATGTTTTGGAACTCTTCCATTGTTCTTGGCATTCCGTTGATGTCTAAAAATGCTTTGGAACTTTTCCATTGATCACGGAATTGCGCTGAAGTTTAAAAATGCTCTGGAACTCTTCCATTATTCTTGCAATTCCGCTGTTGTTTAACAATGCTCTGGAACTCTTCCATTGTTCTCGGAATTCTGCTTATGTTTAACAATGCTTTGGTACTCTTCCATTGTTCAAGGAATTCCGCTCAAGTTTAAAAATGCTTTGGAACTCATCCTTTGTTCTCGGAATTCCGCTGAAGTTTAACAATGCTTTGGAACTCTTCCATTGTTCTCGGAATTCTGTTGGAGTTCAAAAATGCTTTGGAACTCTTCCATTATTCTCGGAATTCCGCTGTAGTTTAAAAATGCTTTGGAACTCTTCCATTGTTTTCGGAATTATGCTGAAATTTAATAATGCTTTGGAACTCTTCCATTATTCTCAGAATTTCTCTGATGTTTAACAATGCTTTGGAACTCTTCCATTTTTCACGGAATTCCGCTGAAGTTTAAAAATGCTTTGGAACTCTTCTATTGTTCTCGGAATTCCCCATAAGTTTAAAAATGCTTTGGAACTGTTTCATTATTCTATGAATTTTACTGAAGTTTAAATACGCTTTGGAACTCTTCCAATGTTCTCGGAATTCCGCTATTGTTTAACAATGCTTTGGAACTCTTCCATTGTTCATGGAATACCGCTGAAGTTTAATAATGCTTTGGAAATCTTCCATTGTTCCCAGAAATCTGCTGAAGTTTAAACAATACTTTGGAACTCTTCCATTTTTCTCGGAATTCCCCCTAAGTTTAAAAATGCTTTGAAACTCTTCCATTGTTATCGGAATTCTGCTGAAGTTTAAAAGTGCTTTGGAACTCTTCCATTGTTCACGGAATACCGCTGAAGTTTATAAAAGCTTTGGAACTCTTCCATTGTTCACAGAATACCGCTGAAGTATAATAATGCTTTGGAACTCTTCCATTGTTCTCGGAATTCTGCAGAAGTTTAAAAATGCTTTGGAAATCTTCAATTGTTCTCGGAATTCTGCTGAAGTTTAAAAATGCTTTGGAACTCTTCCATTGTTCTCGGAATTCTGCTGATGTTTAACAATGCTCATTAAAACCAACTTGTTAAGCTAATGCGACCTCCACCACTTTTTCAAGGAGCATTTAAACCGTCTTGTTAAGCTACTGCAATCTCCACGTCTCTTCCAGTGGGCATTAAAACCGTCTTGATAAGCTACTGCGACCTACATAACTACTCCAAAGGGCATTAAAACAGAATTATTAAGCTACTGTAACCTCCACCACTCTTCCAAGGGGCATTTAAACTGTCTTATTAAGCTACTGCAACCTCCACGTCTCTTCCAAGGGGCATTAAAACCGTCTTGTTAAGCTAATGCGGCCTCCACCACTTTTTCAAGGAGCATTTAAACCGTCTTGTTAAGCTACTGCAATCTCAACGTCTCTTCCAATGGGCATTAAAACCGTCTTGTTAAGCTACTGCGACCTACATAACTACTCCAAGGGGCATTAAAACAGAATTGTTAAGCTACTGTAACCTCCACCACTCTTCCAAGGGGCATTTAAACTGTCTTATTAAGCTACTGCAACCTCCACGTCTCTTCCAAGGGGCATTAAAACCGTCTTGTTAAGCTAATGCAACCTCCAACACTTTTCCAATGGGCATTAAAACTGTCTTGTTAAGCTACTGCAACCTCCACGTCTCTTCCAAAGCGCATTAAAACCGTCTTGTTAAGCTAATGCGACCTCCACCACTTCTCCATGGGGCATTAAAAACGTCTTTTTAAGCTACTGCAACCTCCACGTCTATTCCAAGGGGCATTAAAGCCATTTTGTTAAGCTACTGCAACCTCCACGTCTCTTCCAAGGGGCATTAAAACCGTCTTGTTTAGCTAATGCGACCTCCACCACTACTCCAAGTGGCATTAAAATCATCTAGTTAAGCTACTGCAACCACCATGTCTCTTCCAAGGGGCATTAAAACCATCTTGTTAAGCTAATGCAACCTCCACCACTGTTCCAAGGGGCATTAAAACCATCTTGTTAAGCTACTGCAACCTCCATGTCTCTTCCAAGGGGCATTTAAACCGTCTTGTAAAGCTACTTCAACCTCCACGTCTCTTTCAAGGGGCATTACAACCGTCTTGTTAAACTAATGCGCCCTCCACCACTTTTTCAAGGAGCATTAAAACCATCTTGTTAAGCTAATGCGACCTGCACCACTTTTCCAAGGGGCATTAAAACCGTCTTACTAAGCTAATGCGACCTCCTTGTCTCTTCCAATTGTCATTTAAACCATCTTGTTAAGCTACTGTAACCTCCATTTCTCTTCCAAGGGGCATTAAAACCGTCTTGTTAAGCTAATGCGACCTCCACCACTTTTCCAAGGGGCATTAATACCGTCTTGTTAAGCTACTGCGACCTCCAAGTCTCTTCCAAGGGGCATTTAAACCATCTTGTTAAGCTATTGCAACATCCACATCTCTTCCAAGGGGCATTAAACCGTCTTGTTAAGCTACTGCGACCTCCACCACTTCTCCAAGAAGCATTAAAACCGTCTTGTTAAGCTTCTGTAACCTCCACCACTCTTCCAAGGGGCATTTAAACCAACTTGTTAAGCTAATGCAACCTCCATGTCTCTTCAAAGGGGCTTTTAAACGGTCTTGTTAAGCTAATGCAACCTCCATGTCTCTTCAAAGGGGCTTTTAAACGGTCTTATTAAGCTACTGCAGCCTCCATGTCTCTTCCTAAGTGCATGAAAACCATCTTATTAAGCTAATGCGACCTCCACCACTTTTCCAAGGGGTATTAAAACCGTCTTATTAAGCTACTGCGACCTCCTTGTCTCTTCCAATTGTCATTTAAACCATCTTGTTAAGCTACTGTAACCTCCATTTCTCTTCCAAGGGGCATTAAAACCGTCTTGTTAAGCTACTTCAACCTCCACGTCTCTTTCAAGGGGCATTAAAACCGTCTTGTTAAGCTAATGCGACCTCCACCACTTTTCCAAGGGGCATTAATACCGTCTTGTTAAGCTACTGCGACCTCCAAGTCTCTTCCAAGGGGCATTTAAACCGTCTTGTTAAGCTACTGCAACATCCACATCTCTTCCAAGGGGCATTAAACCGTCTTGTTAAGCTACTGCGACCTCCACCACTTCTCCAAGAGGCATTAAAACCGTCTTCTTAAGCTACTGTAACCTCCAACACTCTTCCAAGGGGCATTTAAACCAACTTGTTAAGCTAATTCAACCTCCATGTCTCTTCAAAGGGGCTTTTAAACCGTCTTGTTAAGCTAATGCGACCTCCACCACATTTCCAATGATTATTTAAACCGTCTTGTTAAGCTACTGCAACCTCCATGTCTCTTCCAAGGGGCATTAAAACCGTCTTGTTAAGCTACTGCAACCTCCACCACTTCTCCAAGGGGTATTAAAAATGTCTTGTTAAGCTACTGCAACCTCCACGTCTATTCCAAGGGGCATTAAAACCATCTTGTTAAGCTAATGCGACCTCCACCACTACTCCAAGGGGCATTAAAATCGTCTTGTTAAGCTACTGCAACCACCATGTCTCTTCCAAGGGGCATTAAAACCATCTTGTTTAGCTAATGCAACCTCCACCACTGTTCCAAGGGGCATTAAAACCATCTTGTTAATCTACTGCAACCTCCATGTCTCTTCCAAGAGGCATTTAAACCGTCTTGTAAAGCTACTTCAACCTCCACGTCTCTTTCAAGGGGCATTAAAACCGTCTTGTTAAGCTAATGCGACCTCCACCACTTTTCCAAGGGGCATTAAAACCGTCTTATTAAGCTACTGCAGCCTCCATGTCTCTTCCAAGGGGCATTAAAACCGTCTTGTTAAGCTAATGCAACCTCCAACACTTCTCCAATGAGCATTAAAACTGTCTTGTTAAGCTACTGTAACCTCCACCACTCTTCCAAGGGGCATTTAAAACGTCTTGTTAAGTTACTGCGACCTCCACCACTTCTCCAAGGAGCATTAAAACAGTCTTGTTAAGCTTCTGTTACCTCCACCACTCTTCAAAGGGGCATTTAAACCATCTTGTTAAGCTACTGCGACGCCCACCACTACTTCATGGGGCATTAAAACCGTCTTGTTAAGCTACTGTAACCTCCACCACTCTTCCAAGAGGCATTTAAACAGTCTTGTTAAGCTACTGCAACCTCCACGTCTCTTCCAAGGGGCATTAAAACCGTCTTGTTAAGCTACTGCAACCTCCACCACTTCTCCAAGGGGTATTAAAAACGTCTTGTTAAGCTACTGCAACCTCCACGTCTATTTCAAGGGGCATTAAAGCCATCTTGTTAAGCTACTGCAACCTCCACGTCTCTTCCAAGTGGCATTAAAACCGTCTTGTTTAGCTAATGCGACCTCCACCACTACTCCAAGTGGCATTAAAATCGTCTTGTTAAGCTACTGAAACCACCATGTCTCTTCCAAGGGGCATTAAAACCATCTTGTTAAGCTAATGCAACCTCCACCACTGTTCCAAGGGGCATTAAAACCATCTTGTTAAGCTACTGCAACCTCCATGTCTCTTCCAAGGGGCATTTAAACCGTCTTGTAAAGCTACTTCAACCTCCACGTCTCTTTTAAGGGGCATTACAACCGTCTTGTTAAACTAATGCGCCCTCCACCACTTTTTCAAGGAGCATTAAAACCATCTTGTTAAGCTAATGCGACCTGCACCACTTTTCCAAGGGGCATTAAAACCGTCTTACTAAGCTAATGCGACCTCCTTGTCTCTTCCAATTGTCATTTAAACCGTCTTGTTAAGCTACTGTAACCTCCATTTCTCTTCCAAGGGGCATTAAAACCGTCTTGTTAAGCTAATGCGACCTCCACCACTTTTCCAAGTGGCATTAATATCGTCTTGTTAAGCTACTGCGACCTCCAAGTCTCTTCCAAGGGGCATTTAAACCGTCTTGTTAAGCTACTGCAACATCCACATCTCTTCCAAGGGGCATTAAACCGTCTTGTTAAGCTACTGCGACCTCCACCACTTCTCCAAGAAGCATTAAAACCATCTTGTTAAGCTTCTGTAACCTCCACCACTCTTCCAAGGGGCATTTAAACCAACTTGTTAAGCTAATGCAACCTCCATGTCTCTTCAAAGGGGCTTTTAAACGGTCTTGTTAAGCTAATGCGACCTCCACCACTTTTCCAAGGATTATTTAAACCGTCTTGTTAAGCTGCTGCAACCTCCATGTCTCTTTCAAGGGGCATTAAAACCGTCTTGTTAAGCTACTGCAACCTCCACCACTTCTCCAAGGGGTATTAAAAACGTCTTGTTAAGCTACTGCAACCTCCACGTCTATTCCAAGGGGCATTAAAACCATCTTGTTAAGCAAATGCGACCTCCACCACTACTCCAAGGGGCATTAAAATCATCTTGTTAAGCTACTGCAACCACCATGTCTCTTCCAAGGGGCATTAAAACCATCTTGTTAAGCTAATGCAACCTCCACCACTGTTCCAAGGGGCATTAAAACCATCTTGTTAATCTACTGCAACCTCCATGTCTCTTCCAAGAGGCATTTAAACCGTCTTGTAAAGCTACTTCAACCTCCACGTCTCTTTCAAGGGGCATTAAAACCGTCTTGTTAAGCTAATGCGACCTCCACCACTTTTTCAAGGAGCATTAAAACCGTCTTGTTAAGCTAATGCGACCTCCACCACTTTTCCAAGGGGCATTAAAACCGTCTTATTAAGCTACTGCAGCCTCCATGTCTCTTCCAAGGGGCATTAAAACCATCTTGTTAAGCTACTGTAACCTCCACCACTTTTCCAAGGAACATTAAACACATCTTGTTAAGCTACTGCGACCTCCATCTCTCTTCCAAGGGGCATTTAAACCATCTTGTTAAGCTACTGTAACCTCCACCACTTTTCCAAGGGACATTAAACACATCTTGTTAAGCTACTGCGACCTCCACGTCTCTTTCAAGGGGCATTAAAACCGTCTTGTTAAGCTAATGCGACCTCCACCACTTTTTCAAGGAGCATTAAAACCGTCTTGTTAAGCTAATGCGACCTCCACCACTTTTCCAAGGGGCATTAAAACCGTCTTATTAAGCTACTGCAGCCTCCATGTCTCTTCCAAGGGGCATTAAAACCATCTTGTTAAGCTAATGCGACCTCCAACACTTCTCCAATGAGCATTAAAACTGTCTTGTTAAGCTACTGTAACCTCCACCACTCTTCCAAGGGGTATTTAAAACGTCTTGTTAAGTTACTGCAACCTCCACCACTTCTCCAAGTAGCATTAAAACAGTCTTGTTAAGCTTCTGTTACCTCCACCACTCTTCAAAGGGGCATTTAAACCATCTTGTTAAGCTACTGCGACGCCCACCACTAATTCATGGGGCATTAAAACCGTCTTGTTAAGCTACTGTAACCTCCACCACTCTTCCAAGAGGCATTTAAACAGTCTTGTTAAGCTACTACAACCTCCACGTCTCTTCCATGGGGCATTAAAACCGTCTTTTTAAGCTAATGCGACCTCCACCACTTTTGCAAGGGGCATTAAAACCGGCTTGTTAAGCTACTGCGACCTCCACGTCTCTTCCAAGGGGCATTAAATACGTCTTGTTAAGCTACTGAAGCCTCCAAGTCACTTCCAAGGGGCATTAAATACGTCTTGTTAAGCTAATGCGAACATCGCCACTATTCAAAGGGGCATTAAAACCGTCTTGTTAAGCTACTGCGACCTCTATGTCTCTTCCAAGGGACGTTTAAACCGTCTTATTAAGCTACTGCTAACTCCACGTCTTTTCCAAGGGGTATTAAAAGCATCTTGTTAAGCTACTGTAACCTCCACCACTTTTCCAAGGGACATTAAACACATCTTGTTAAGCTACTGCGACCTCCATGTCTCTTCCAAGGGGCATTTAAACCGTCTTGTAAAGCTACTGCAACCTCCACGTCTCTTCCAAGGGGCATTAAAACCGTCTTGTTAAGCTAATGCGACCTCCACCACTTTTTCAAGGAGCTTTTAAACCGTCTTGTTAAGCTACTGCAATCTCCACGTCTCTTCCAAGGGGCATTAAAACCGTCTTGTTAAGCTACTGCGACCTACATAACTACTTCAAGGGGCATTAAAACCATCTTGTTAAGCTACTGTAACCTCCACCACTCTTCCAAGGGGCATTTAAACTCTCTTATTAAGCTACTGCAACCTCCTCGTCTCTTCCAAAGCGCATTAAAACCGTCTTGTTAAGCTAATGCGACCTCCACCACTTTTCCAAGGGGCATTAAAACAGTCTTGATAAGCTACTGCAACAACCACGTCTTTTCCAAGGGTCATTAAAACCGTCTTGTTAAGCTAATGCGACCTCCACCACCTTTCCAAGGGGCATTAAAACCAACTTGTTAAGCTTCTGCGACCTCCACGTCTCTTCCAAGGGGCATTAAAATCATCTTGTTAAGCTAATGCGACCTCCACCACTTTTTCAACGGGCATTTAAACCGTCTTGTTAAGCTACTGAAACCTCCACGTCTCTTCCAAGGGGCATTAAAACCGTCTTCTTAAGCTAATGCGACCTCCACCACTTCTCCATGGGGCATTAAAACCGTCTTGTTAAGCTACTGTATCCTCCACCACTCTTCCAAGGGGTATTTAAACTGTCTTGTTAAGCTACTGCAACCTCCATGTCTCTTCCAATTGTCATTTAAACCATCTTGTTAAGCTGCTCTAACCTCCATTTCTCTTCCAAGGGGCATTAAAACCGTCTTGTAAAGCTAATGCGACCTCCACCACTTTTCCAAGGGGCATTAATACCATCTTCTTAAGCAACTGCGTCCTCCAAGTCTCTTCCAAGGGGCATTTAAACCATCTTGTTAAGCTACTGCAACATCCACATCTCTTCCAAGGGGCATTAAAGCGTCTTGTTAAGTAACTGCGACCTCCACCACTTCTCCAAGAGGCATTAAAACCATCTTGTTAAGCTACTGTAACCTCCACCACTCTTCCAAGGGACATTTAAACCAACTTGTTAAGCTAATGCAACCTCCATGTCTCTTCAAAGTGGCTTTTAAACCATCTTGTTAAGCTATTGCGACCTCCACCACTTTTCCAAGGATTATTTAAAACGTCTTGTTAAGCTACTGCATCCTCCACGTCTTTTCCAAGGGGCATTAAAACCATCTTGTTAAGCTACTGCAACCTCCACGTCTCTTCCAAGGGGCATTAAAACCGTCTTGTTTAGCTAATGCGACCTCCACCACTACTCCAAGTGGCATTAAAATCGTCTTGTTAAGCTACTGCAACCACCATGTCTCTTCCAAGGGGCATTAAAACCATCTTGTTAAGCTAATGCAACCTCCACCACTGTTCCAAGGGGCATTAAAACCATCTTGTTAAGTTACTGCAACCTCCATGTCTCTTCCAAGGGGCATTTAAACCGTCTTGTAAAGCTACTTCAATCTCCAAGTCTCTTTCAAGGGGCATTAAAACCGTCTTGTTAAGCTAATGCGACCTCCACCAATTTTTCAAGGAGCATTAAAACCATCTTGTTAAGCTAATGCGACCTCCACCTCCTTTCCAAGGGGCATTAAAACCGTCTTATTAAGCTACTGCAGCCTCCATGTCTCTTCCTAAGTGCATGAAAACCATCTTATTAAGCTAATGCGACCTCCACCACTTTTCCAAGGGGCATTAAAACCGTCTTATTAAGCTACTGCGACCTCCTTGTCTCTTCCAATTGTCATTTAAACCATCTTGTTAAGCTACTGTAACCTCCATTTCTCTTCCAAGGGGCATTAAAACCGTCTTGTTAAGCTACTTCAACCTCCACGTCTCTTTCAAGGGGCATTAAAACCGTCTTGTTAAGCTAATGCGACCTCCACCACTTTTCCAAGGGGCATTAATACGGTCTTGTTAAGCTACTGCGACCTCCAAGTCTCTTCCAAGGGGCATTTAAACCGTCTTGTTAAGCTACTGCAACATCCACATCTCTTCCAAGGGGCATTAAACCGTCTTGTTAAGCTACTGCGACCTCCACCACTTCTCCAAGAGGCATTAAAACCGTCTTCTTAAGCTACTGTAACCTCCAACACTCTTCCAAGGGGTATTTAAACCAACTTGTTAAGCTAATGCAACCTCCATGTCTGTTCAAAGGGGCTTTTAAACCGTCTTGTTAAGCTAATGCGACCTCCACCACTTTTCCAATGATTATTTAAACCGTCTTGTTAAGCTACTGCAACCTCCATGTCTCTTCCAAGGGGCATTAAAACCGTCTTGTTAAGCTACTGCAACCTCCACCACTTCTCCAAGGGGTATTAAAAATGTCTTGTTAAGCTACTGCAACCTCCACGTCTATTCCAAGGGGCGTTAAAACCATCTTGTTAAGCTAATGCGACCTCCACCACTACTCCAAGGGGCATTAAATTCGTCTTGTTAAGCTACTGCAACCACCATGTCTCTTCCAAGGGGCATTAAAACCATCTTGTTTAGCTAATGCAACCTCCACCACTGTTCCAAGGGGCATTAAAACCATCTTGTTAATCTACTGCAACCTCCATGTCTCTTCCAAGAGGCATTTAAACCGTCTTGTAAAGCTACTTCAACCGGCACGTCTCTTTCAAGGGGCATTAAAACCGTCTTATTAAGCTGATGCGACCTCCACCACTTTTTCAAGGAGCATTAAAACCGTCTTGTTAAGCTAATGCGACCTCCACCACTTTTCCAAGGGGCATTAAAACCGTCTTATTAAGCTACTGCAGCCTCCATGTCTCTTCCTAAGAGCATGAAAACCATCTTATTAAGCTAATGCGACCTCCACCACTTTTCCAAGGGGCAATAAAACCGTCTTATTAAGCTACTGCGACCTCCTTGTCTCTTCCAATTGTCATTTAAACCATCTTGTTAAGCCACTGTAACCTCCATTTCTCTTCCAAGGGGCATTAAAACCGTCTTGTTAAGCTACTTCAACCTCCACGTCTCTTTCAAGGGGCATTAAAACCGTCTTGTTAAGCTGATGCGACCTCCACCACTTTTTCAAGGAGCATTAAAACCGTCTTGTTAAGCTAATGCGACCTCCACCACTTTTCCAAGGGGCATTAAAACCGTCTTATTAAGCTACTGCAGCCTCCATGTCTCTTCCAAGGGGCATTAAAACCATCTTGTTAAGCTAATGCAACCTCCAACACTTCTCCAATGAGCATTAAAACTGTCTTGTTAAGCTACTGTAACCTCCACCACTCTTCCAAGGGGCATTTAAAACGTCTTGTTAAGTTACTGCGACCTCCACCACTTCTCCAAGGAGCATTAAAACAGTCTTGTTAAGCTTCTGTTACCTCCACCACTCTTCAAAGGGGCATTTAAACCATCTTGTTAAGCTACTGCGACGCCCACCACTACTTCATGGGGCATTAAAACCGTCTTGTTAAGCTACTGTAACCTCCACCACTCTTCCAAGAGGCATTTAAACAGTCTTGTTAAGCTACTGCAACCTCCACGTCTCTTCCAAGGGGCATTAAAACCGTCTTGTTAAGCTACTGCAACCTCCACCACTTCTCCAAGGGGTATTAAAAACGTCTTGTTAAGCTACTGCAACCTCCACGTCTATTTCAAGGGGCATTAAAGCCATCTTGTTAAGCTACTGCAACCTCCACGTCTCTTCCAAAGGGCATTAAAACCGTCTTGTTTAGCTAATGTGACCTCCACCACTACTCCAAGTGGCATTAAAATCGTCTTGTTAAGCTACTGAAACCACCATGTCTCTTCCAAGGGGCATTAAAACCATCTTGTTAAGCTAATGCAACCTCCACCACTGTTCCAAGGGGCATTAAAACCATCTTGTTAAGCTACTGCAACCTCCATGTCTCTTCCAAGGGGCATTTAAACCGTCTTGTAAAGCTACTTCAACCTCCACGTCTCTTTTAAGGGGCATTACAACCGTCTTGTTAAACTAATGCGCCCTCCACCACTTTCTCAAGGAGCATTAAAACCATCTTGTTAAGCTAATGCGACCTGCACCACTTTTCCAAGGGGCATTAAAACCGTCTTACTAAGCTAATGCGACCTCCTTGTCTCTTCCAATTGTCATTTAAACCGTCTTGTTAAGCTACTGTAACCTCCATTTCTCTTCCAAGGGGCATTAAAACCGTCTTGTTAAGCTAATGCGACCTCCACCACTTTTCCAAGTGGCATTAATATCGTCTTGTTAAGCTACTGCGACCTCCAAGTCTCTTCCAAGGGGCATTTAAAACGTCTTGTTAAGCTACTGCAACATCCACATCTCTTCCAAGGGGCATTAAACCGTCTTGTTAAGCTACTGCGACCTCCACCACTTCTCCAAGAAGCATTAAAACCGTCTTGTTAAGCTTCTGTAACCTCCACCACTCTTCCAAGGGGCATTTAAACCAACTTGTTAAGCTAATGCAACCTCCATGTCTCTTCAAAGGGGCTTTTAAACGGTCTTGTTAAGCTAATGCGACCTCCACCACTTTTCCAAGGATTATTTAAACCGTCTTGTTAAGCTGCTGCAACCTCCATGTCTCTTTCAAGGGGCATTAAAACCGTCTTGTTAAGGTACTGCAACCTCCACCACTTCTCCAAGGGGTATTAAAAACGTCTTGTTAAGCTACTGCAACCTCCACGTCTATTCCAAGGGGCATTAAAACCATCTTGTTAAGCAAATGCGACCTCCACCACTACTCCAAGGGGCATTAAAATCATCTTGTTAAGCTACTGCAACCACCATGTCTCTTCCAAGGGGCATTAAAACCATCTTGTTAAGCTAATGCAACCTCCACCACTGTTCCAAGGGGCATTAAAACCATCTTGTTAATCTACTGCAACCTCCATGTCTCTTCCAAGAGGCATTTAAACCGTCTTGTAAAGCTACTTCAACCTCCACGTCTCTTTCAAGGGGCATTAAAACCGTCTTGTTAAGCTAATGCGACCTCCACCACTTTTTCAAGGAGCATTAAAACCGTCTTGTTAAGCTAATGCGACCTCCACCACTTTTCCAAGGGGCATTAAAACCGTCTTATTAAGCTACTGCAGCCTCCATGTCTCTTCCAAGGGGCATTAAAACCATCTTGTTAAGCTAATGCGACCTCCAACACTTCTCCAATGAGCATTAAAACTGTCTTGTTAAGCTACTGTAACCTCCACCACTCTTCCAAGGGGTATTTAAAATGTCTTGTTAAGTTACTGCGACCTCCACCACTTCTCCAAGTAGCATTAAAACAGTCTTGTTAAGCTTCTGTTACCTCCACCACTCTTCAAAGGGGCATTTAAACCATCTTGTTAAGCTACTGCGACGCCCACCACTAATTCATGGGGCATTAAAACCGTCTTGTTAAGCTACTGTAACCTCCACCACTCTTCCAAGAGGCATTTAAACAGTGTTGTTAAGCTACTACAACCTCCACGTCTCTTCCAATTGGCATTAAAACCGTCTTTTTAAGCTAATGCGACCTCCACCACTTTTCCAAGGGGCATTAAAACCGGCTTGTTAAGCTACTGCGACCTCCACGTCTCTTCCAAGGGGCATTAAATACGTCTTGTTAAGCTACTGAAACCTCCAAGTCACTTCCAAGGGGCATTAAATACGTCTTGTTAAGCTAATGCGAACATCGCCACTATTCAAAGGGGCATTAAAACCGTCTTGTTAAGCTACTGCGACCTCTATGTCTCTTCCAAGGGACGTTTAAACCGTCTTATTAAGCTACTGCTAACTCCACGTCTTTTCCAAGGGGTATTAAAAGCATCTTGTTAAGCTACTGTAACCTCCACCACTTTTCCAAGGGACATTAAAAACATCTTGTTAAGCTACTGCGACCTCCATGTCTCTTCCAAGGGGCATTTAAACCGTCTTGTAAAGCTACTGCAACCTCCACGTCTCTTCCAAGGGGCATTAAAACCGTCTTGTTAAGCTAATGCGACCTCCACCACTTTTTCAAGGAGCTTTTAAACCGTCTTGTTAAGCTACTGCAATCTCCACGTCTCTTCCAAGGGGCATTAAAACCGTCTTGTTAAGCTACTGCGACCTACATAACTACTTCAAGGGGCATTAAAACCATCTTGTTAAGCTACTGTAACCTCCACCACTCTTCCAAGGTGCATTTAAACTCTCTTATTAAGCTACTGCAACCTCCACGTCTCTTCCAAGGGGCATTAAAACCGTCTTGTTAAGTTAATGCAACCTCCAACACTTTTCCAATGGGCATTAAAACTGTCTTGTTAAGCTACTGCAACCTCCACGTCTCTTCCAAAGCGCATTAAAACCGTCTTGTTAAGCTAATGCGACCTCCACCACTTTTCCAAGGGGCATTAAAACAGTCTTGATAAGCTACTGCAACAACCACGTCTTTTCCAAGGATCATTAAAACCGTCTTGTTAAGCTAAAGCGACCTCCACCACCTTTCCAAGGGGCATTAAAACCAACTTGTTAAGCTTCTGCGACCTCCACGTCTCTTCCAAGGGGCATTAAAATCATATTGTTAAGCTAATGCGACCTCCACCACTTTTTCAACGGGCATTTAAACCGTCTTGTTAAGCTACTGAAACCTCCACGTCTCTTCCAAGGGGCATTAAAACCGTCTTCTTAAGCTAATGCGACCTCCACCACTTCTCCATGGGGCATTAAAACCGTCTTGTTAAGCTACTGTATCCTCCACCACTCTTCCAAGGGGCATTTAAACTGTCTTGTTAAGCTACTGCAACCTCCATGTCTCTTCCAATTGTCATTTAAAGCATCTTGTTAAGCTGCTGTAACCTCCATTTCTCTTCCAAGGGGCATTAAAACCGTCTTGTAAAGCTAATGCGACCTCCACCACTTTTCCAAGGGGCATTAATACCATCTTGTTAAGCAACTGCGTCCTCCAAGTCTCTTCCAAGGGGCATTTAAACCATCTTGTTAAGCTACTGCAACATCCACATCTCTTCCAAGGGGCATTAAAGCGTCTTGTTAAGTAACTGCGACCTCCACCACTTCTCCAAGAGGCATTAAAACCATCTTGTTAAGCTACTGTAACCTCCACCACTCTTCCAAGGGACATTTAAACCAACTTGTTAAGCTAATGCAACCTCCATGTCTCTTCAAAGGGGCTTTTAAACCATCTTGTTAAGCTAATGCGACCTCCACCACTTTTCCAAGGATTATTTAAAACGTCTTGTTAAGCTACTGCATCCTCCACGTCTTTTCCAAGGGGCATTAAAACCATCTTGTTAAGCTACTGCAACCTCCACGTCTCTTCCAAGGGGCATTAAAACCGTCTTGTTTAGCTAATGCGACCTCCACCACTACTCCAAGTGGCATTAAAATCGTCTTGTTAAGCTACTGCAACCACCATGTCTCTTCCAAGGGGCATTAAAACCATCTTGTTAAGCTAATGCAACCTCCACCACTGTTCCAAGGGGCATTAAAACCATCTTGTTAAGCTACTGCAACCTCCATGTCTCTTCCAAGGGGCATTTAAACCGTCTTGTAAAGCTAATGCGACCTCCACCAATTTTTCAAGGAGCATTAAAATCATCTTGTTAAGCTAATGCGACCTCCACCTCCTTTCCAAGGGGCATTAAAACCGTCTTGTTAAGCTACTTCAACCTCCACGTCTCTTTCAAGGGGCATTAAAACCGTCTTGTTAAGCTAATGCGACCTCCACCACTTTTCCAAGGGGCATTAATACCGTCTTGTTAAGCTACTGCGACCTCCAAGTCTCTTCCAAAGGGCATTTAAACCGTCTTGTTAAGCTACTGCAACATCCACATCTCTTCCAAGGGGCATTAAACCGTCTTGTTAAGCTACTGCGACCTCCACCACTTCTCCAAGAGGCATTAAAACCGTCTTCTTAAGCTACTGTAACCTCCACCACTCTTCCAAGTGGCATTTAAACCAACTTGTTAAGCTAATGCAACCTCCATGTCTCTTCAAAGGGGCTTTTAAACCGTCTTGTTAAGCTAATGCGACCTCCACCACTTTTCCAATGATTATTTAAACCGTCTTGTTAAGCTACTGCAACCTCCATGTCTCTTCCAAGGGGCATTAAAACCGTCTTGTTAAGCTACTGCAACCTCCACCACTTCTCCAAGGGGTATTAAAAATGTCTTGTTAAGCTACTGCAACCTCCACGTCTATTCCAAGGGGCATTAAAACCATCTTGTTAAGCTAATGCGACCTCCACCACTACTCCAAGGGGCATTAAAATCGTCTTGTTAAGCTACTGCAACCACCATGACTCTTCCAAGGGGCATTAAAACCATCTTGTTTAGCTAATGCAACCTCCACCACTGTTCCAAGGGGCATTAAAACCATCTTGTTAATCTACTGCAACCTCCATGTCTCTTCCAAGAGGCATTTAAACCGTCTTGTAAAGCTACTTCAACCTCCACGTCTCTTTCAAGGGGCATTAAAACCGTCTTCTTAAGCTGATGCGACCTCCACCACTTTTTCAAGGAGCATTAAAACCGTCTTGTTAAGCTAATGCGACCTCCACCACTTTTCCAAGGGGCATTAAAACCGTCTTATTAAGCTACTGCAGCCTCCATGTCTCTTCCAAGGGGCATTAAAACCGTCTTGTTAAGCTAATGCAACCTCCAACACTTCTCCAATGAGCATTAAAACTGTCTTGTTAAGCTACTGTAACCTCCACCACTCTTCCAAGGGGCATTTAAAACGTCTTGTTAAGTTACTGCGACCTCCACCACTTCTCCAAGGAGCATTAAAACAGTCTTGTTAAGCTTCTGTTACCTCCACCACTCTTCAAAGGGGCATTTAAACCATCTTGTTAAGCTACTTCGACGCCCACCACTACTTCATGGGGCATTAAAACCGTCTTGTTAAGCTACTGTAACCTCCACCACTCTTCCAAGAGGCATTTAAACAGTCTTGTTAAGCTACTGCAACCTCCACCACTTCTCCAAGGGGTATTAAAAACGTCTTGTTAAGCTACTGCAACCTCCACGTCTATTTCAAGGGGCATTAAAGCCATCTTGTTAAGCTACTGCAACCTCCACGTCTCTTCCAAGGGGCATTAAAACCGTCTTGTTTAGCTAATGCGACCTCCACCACTACTCCAAGTGGCATTAAAATCGTCTTGTTAAGCTACTGAAACCACCATGTCTCTTCCAAGGGGCATTAAAACCATCTTGTTAAGCTAATGCAACCTCCACCACTGTTCCAAGGGGCATGAAAACCATCTTGTTAAGCTACTGCAACCTCCATGTCTCTTCCAAGGGGCATTTAAACCGTCTTGTAAAGCTACTTCAACCTCCACGTCTCTTTCAAGGGGCATTACAACCGTCTTGTTAAACTAATGCGACCTCCACCACTTTTTCAAGGAGCATTAAAACCATCTTATTAAGCTAATGCGACCTGCACCACTTTTCCAAGGGGCATTAAAACCGTCTTACTAAGCTACTGCGACCTCCTTGTCTCTTCCAATTGTCATTTAAACCATCTTGTTAAGCTACTTCAACCTCCATTTCTCTTCCAAGGTGCATTAAAACCATCTTGTTAAGCTAATGCGACCTCCACCACTTTTCCAAGGGGCATTAATACCGTCTTGTTAAGCTACTGCGACCTCCAAGTCTCTTCCAAGGGGCATTTAAACCGTCTTGTTAAGCTACTGCAACATCCACATCTCTTCCAAGGGGCATTAAACCGTCTTGTTAAGCTACTGCGACCTCCACCACTTCTCCAAGAAGCATTAAAACCGTGTTGTTAAGCTTCTGTAACCTCCACCACTCTTCCAAGGGGCATTTAAACCAACTTGTTAAGCTAATGCAACCTCCATGTCTCTTCAAAGGGGCTTTTAAACGGTCTTGTTAAGCTAATGCGACCTCCACCACTTTTCCAAGGATTATTTAAACCGTCTTGTTAAGCTGCTGCAACCTCCATGTCTCTTTCAAGGGGCATTAAAACCGTCTTGTTAAGGTACTGCAACCTCCACCACTTCTCCAAGGGGTATTAAAAACGTCTTGTTAAGCTACTGCAACCTCCACGTCTATTCCAAGGGGCATTAAAACCATCTTGTTAAGCAAATGCGACCTCCACCACTACTCCAAGGGGCATTAAAATCATCTTGTTAAGCTACTGCAACCACCATGTCTCTTCCAAGGGGCATTAAAACCATCTTGTTAAGCTAATGCAACCTCCACCACTGTTCCAAGGGGCATTAAAACCATCTTGTTAATCTACTGCAACCTCCATGTCTCTTCCAAGAGGCATTTAAACCGTCTTGTAAAGCTACTTCAACCTCCACGTCTCTTTCAAGGGGCATTAAAACCGTCTTGTTAAGCTAATGCGACCTCCACCACTTTTTCAAGGAGCATTAAAACCGTCTTGTTAAGCTAATGCGACCTCCACCACTTTTCCAAGGGGCATTAAAACCGTCTTATTAAGCTACTGCAGCCTCCATGTCTCTTCCAAGGGGCATTAAAACCATCTTGTTAAGCTAATGCGACCTCCAACACTTCTCCAATGAGCATTAAAACTGTCTTGTTAAGCTACTGTAACCTCCACCACTCTTCCAAGGGGTATTTAAAATGTCTTGTTAAGTTACTGCGACCTCCACCACTTCTCCAAGTAGCATTAAAACAGTCTTGTTAAGCTTCTGTTACCTCCACCACTCTTCAAAGGGGCATTTAAACCATCTTGTTAAGCTACTGCGACGCCCACCACTAATTCATGGGGCATTAAAACCGTCTTGTTAAGCTACTGTAACCTCCACCACTCTTCCAAGAGGCATTTAAACAGTCTTGTTAAGCTACTACAACCTCCACGTCTCTTCCATGGGGCATTAAAACCGTCTTTTTAAGCTAATGCGACCTCCACCACTTTTCCAAGGGGCATTAAAACCGGCTTGTTAAGCTACTGCGACCTCCACGTCTCTTCCAAGGGGCATTAAATACGTCTTGTTAAGCTACTGAAACCTCCAAGTCACTTCCAAGGGGCATTAAATACGTCTTGTTAAGCTAATGCGAACATCGCCACTATTCAAAGGGGCATTAAAACCGTCTTGTTAAGCTACTGCGACCTCTATGTCTCTTCCAAGGGACGTTTAAACCGTCTTATTAAGCTACTGCTAACTCCACGTCTTTTCCAAGGGGTATTAAAAGCATCTTGTTAAGCTACTGTAACCTCCACCACTTTTCCAAGGGACATTAAAAACATCTTGTTAAGCTACTGCGACCTCCATGTCTCTTCCAAGGGGCATTTAAACCGTCTTGTAAAGCTACTGCAACCTCCACGTCTCTTCCAAGGGGCATTAAAACCGTCTTGTTAAGCTAATGCGACCTCCACCACTTTTTCAAGGAGCTTTTAAACCGTCTTGTTAAGCTACTGCAATCTCCACGTCTCTTCCAAGGGGCATTAAAACCGTCTTGTTAAGCTACTGTGACCTACATAACTACTTCAAGGGGCATTAAAACCATCTTGTTAAGCTACTGTAACCTCCACCACTCTTCCAAGGTGCATTTAAACTCTCTTATTAAGCTACTGCAACCTCCACGTCTCTTCCAAGGGGCATTAAAACCGTCTTGTTAAGTTAATGCAACCTCCAACACTTTTCCAATGGGCATTAAAACTGTCTTGTTAAGCTACTGCAACCTCCACGTCTCTTCCAAAGCGCATTAAAACCGTCTTGTTAAGCTAATGCGACCTCCACCACTTTTCCAAGGGGCATTAAAACAGTCTTGATAAGCTACTGCAACAACCACGTCTTTTCCAAGGATCATTAAAACCGTCTTGTTAAGCTAAAGCGACCTCCACCACCTTTCCAAGGGGCATTAAAACCAACTTGTTAAGCTTCTGCGACCTCCACGTCTCTTCCAAGGGGCATTAAAATCATATTGTTAAGCTAATGCGACCTCCACCACTTTTTCAACGGGCATTTAAACCGTCTTGTTAAGCTACTGAAACCTCCACGTCTCTTCCAAGGGGCATTAAAACCGTCTTCTTAAGCTAATGCGACCTCCACCACTTCTCCATGGGGCATTAAAACCGTCTTGTTAAGCTACTGTATCCTCCACCACTCTTCCAAGGGGCATTTAAACTGTCTTGTTAAGCTACTGCAACCTCCATGTCTCTTCCAATTGTCATTTAAAGCATCTTGTTAAGCTGCTGTAACCTCCATTTCTCTTCCAAGGGGCATTAAAACCGTCTTGTAAAGCTAATGCGACCTCCACCACTTTTCCAAGGGGCATTAATACCATCTTGTTAAGCAACTGCGTCCTCCAAGTCTCTTCCAAGGGGCATTTAAACCATCTTGTTAAGCTACTGCAACATCCACATCTCTTCCAAGGGGCATTAAAGCGTCTTGTTAAGTAACTGCGACCTCCACCACTTCTCCAAGAGGCATTAAAACCATCTTGTTAAGCTACTGTAACCTCCACCACTCTTCCAAGGGACATTTAAACCAACTTGTTAAGCTAATGCAACCTCCATGTCTCTTCAAAGGGGCTTTTAAACCATCTTGTTAAGCTAATGCGACCTCCACCACTTTTCCAAGGATTATTTAAAACGTCTTGTTAAGCTACTGCATCCTCCACGTCTTTTCCAAGGGGCATTAAAACCATCTTGTTAAGCTACTGCAACCTCCACGTCTCTTCCAAGGGGCATTAAAACCGTCTTGTTTAGCTAATGCGACCTCCACCACTACTCCAAGTGGCATTAAAATCGTCTTGTTAAGCTACTGCAACCACCATGTCTCTTCCAAGGGGCATTAAAACCATCTTGTTAAGCTAATGCAACCTCCACCACTGTTCCAAGGGGCATTAAAACCATCTTGTTAAGCTACTGCAACCTCCATGTCTCTTCCAAGGGGCATTTAAACCGTCTTGTAAAGCTAATGCGACCTCCACCAATTTTTCAAGGAGCATTAAAATCATCTTGTTAAGCTAATGCGACCTCCACCTCCTTTCCAAGGGGCATTAAAACCGTCTTGTTAAGCTACTTCAACCTCCACGTCTCTTTCAAGGGGCATTAAAACCGTCTTGTTAAGCTAATGCGACCTCCACCACTTTTCCAAGGGGCATTAATGCCGTCTTGTTAAGCTACTGCGACCTCCAAGTCTCTTCCAAAGGGCATTTAAACCGTCTTGTTAAGCTACTGCAACATCCACATCTCTTCCAAGGGGCATTAAACCGTCTTGTTAAGCTACTGCGACCTCCACCACTTCTCCAAGAGGCATTAAAACCGTCTTCTTAAGCTACTGTAACCTCCACCACTCTTCCAAGGGGCATTTAAACCAACTTGTTAAGCTAATGCAACCTCCATGTCTCTTCAAAGGGGCTTTTAAACCGTCTTGTTAAGCTAATGCGACCTCCACCACTTTTCCAATGATTATTTAAACCGTCTTGTTAAGCTACTGCAACCTCCATGTCTCTTCCAAGGGGCATTAAAACCGTCTTGTTAAGCTACTGCAACCTCCACCACTTCTCCAAGGGGTATTAAAAATGTCTTGTTAAGCTACTGCAACCTCCACGTCTATTCCAAGGGGCATTAAAACCATCTTGTTAAGCTAATGCGACCTCCACCACTACTCCAAGGGGCATTGAAATCGTCTTGTTAAGCTACTGCAACCACCATGTCTCTTCCAAGGGGCATTAAAACCATCTTGTTTAGCTAATGCAACCTCCACCACTGTTCCAAGGGGCATTAAAACCATCTTGTTAATCTACTGCAACCTCCATGTCTCTTCCAAGAGGCATTTAAACCGTCTTGTAAAGCTACTTCAACCTCCACGTCTCTTTCAAGGGGCATTAAAACCGTCTTGTTAAGCTGATGCGACCTCCACCAATTTTTCAAGGAGCATTAAAACCGTCTTGTTAAGCTAATGCGACCTCCACCACTTTTCCAAGGGGCATTAAAACCGTCTTATTAAGCTACTGCAGCCTCCATGTCTCTTCCAAGGGGCATTAAAACCGTCTTGTTAAGCTAATGCAACCTCCAACACTTCTCCAATGAGCATTAAAACTGTCTTGTTAAGCTACTGTAACCTCCACCACTCTTCCAAGGGGCATTTAAAACGTCTTGTTAAGTTACTGCGACCTCCACCACTTCTCCAAGGAGCATTAAAACAGTCTTGTTAAGCTTCTGTTACCTCCACCACTCTTCAAAGGGGCATTTAAACCATCTTGTTAAGCTACTTCGACGCCCACCACTACTTCATGGGGCATTAAAACCGTCTTGTTAAGCTACTGTAACCTCCACCACTCTTCCAAGAGGCATTTAAACAGTCTTGTTAAGCTACTGCAACCTCCACCACTTCTCCAAGGGGTATTAAAAACGTCTTGTTAAGCTACTGCAACCTCCACGTCTATTTCAAGGGGCATTAAAGCCATCTTGTTAAGCTACTGCAACCTCCACGTCTCTTCCAAGGGGCATTAAAACCGTCTTGTTTAGCTAATGCGACCTCCACCACTACTCCAAGTGGCATTAAAATCGTCTTGTTAAGCTACTGAAACCACCATGTCTCTTCCAAGGGGCATTAAAACCATCTTGTTAAGCTAATGCAACCTCCACCACTGTTCCAAGGGGCATGAAAACCATCTTGTTAAGCTACTGCAACCTCCATGTCTCTTCCAAGGGGCATTTAAACCGTCTTGTAAAGCTACTTCAACCTCCACGTCTCTTTCAAGGGGCATTACAACCGTCTTGTTAAACTAATGCGACCTCCACCACTTTTTCAAGGAGCATTAAAACCATCTTATTAAGCTAATGCGACCTGCACCACTTTTCCAAGGGGCATTAAAACCGTCTTACTAAGCTACTGCGACCTCCTTGTCTCTTCCAATTGTCATTTAAACCATCTTGTTAAGCTACTTCAACCTCCATTTCTCTTCCAAGGTGCATTAAAACCATCTTGTTAAGCTAATGCGACCTCCACCACTTTTCCAAGGGGCATTAATACCGTCTTGTTAAGCTACTGCGACCTCCAAGTCTCTTCCAAGGGGCATTTAAACCGTCTTGTTAAGCTACTGCAACATCCACATCTCTTCCAAGGGGCATTAAACCGTCTTGTTAAGCTACTGCGACCTCCACCACTTCTCCAAGAGGCATTAAAACTGTCTTGTTAATCTTCTGTAACCTCCACAACTCTTACAAGGGGCATTTAAACCAACTTGTTAAGCTAATGCAACGTCCATGTCTCTTCAAAGGGGATTTTAAACGGTCTTGTTAAGCTAATACGACCTCAACCACTTTTCCAAGGATTATTTAATCGTCTTGTTAAGCTATTGCAACGTCCATGTCTCTTCCAAGGGGCATTAAAACCGTCTTGTTAAGCTACTGCAACCTCCACCACTTCTCCAAGGGGTATTAAAAACGTCTTGTTAAGCTACTGCAACCTCCACGTCTATTCCAAGGGGCATTAAAACCATCTTGTTAAGCTAATGCGACCTCCACCACTACTCCAAGGGGCATTAAAATCATCTTGTTAAACTACTGCAGCCACCATGTCTCTTTCAAGGGGCTTTAAAACCATCTTGTTAAGCTAATGCAACCTCCACCACTGTTCCAAGGGTCATTAAAACCATCTTGTTAATCTACTGCAACCTCCATGTCTCTTCCAAGAGGCATTTAAACCGTCTTGTAAAGCTACTTCAACCTCCACGTCTCTTTCAAGGGGCATTAAAACTGTCTTGTTAAGCTAATGCGACCTCCACCACTTTTTCAAGGAGCATTAAAACCATCTTGTTAAGCTAATGCGACCTCCACCACTTTTCCAAAGGGCATTAAAATCGTCTTATTAAGCTACTGCAGCCTCCATGTCTCTTCCAAGGGGGATTAAAACCATCTTGTTAAGCTAATGCGACCTCCAACACTTCTCCAATGAGCATTAAAACCGTCTTGTTAAGCTACTGTAACCTCCACCACTCTTCCAAGGGGCATTTAAACCATCTTGTTAAGCTACTGCGACGCCCACCACTAATTCATGGGGCATTAAAACCGTCTTGTTAAGCTACTGTAACCTCCACCACTCTTCCAAGAGGCATTTAAACAGTCTTGTTAAGCTACTACAAACTCCACGTCTCTTCCATGGGGCATTAAAACCGTCTTTTTAAGCTAATGCGACCTCCACCACTTTTCCAAGGGGCATTAAAACCGGCTTGTTAAGCTACTGCGACCTCCACGTCTCTTCCAAGGGGCATTAAATACGTATTGTTAAGCTACTGAAACCTCCAAGTCTCTTCCAAGGGGCATTAAATACGTCTTGTTAAGCTAATGCGAACATCGCCACTATTCAAAGGGGCATTAAAACCGTCTTATTAAGCTACTGCGACCTCTATGTCTCTTCCAAGGGACGTTTAAACCGTCTTGTTAAGCTACTGCTAACTCCACGTCTTTTCCAAGGGGTATTAAAAGCATCTTGTTAAGCTACTGTAACCTCCACCACTTTTCCAAGTGGCATTAAAAACATCTTGTTAAGCTACTGTGACCTCCATGTCTCTTCCAAGGGGCATTTAAACCGTCTTGTAAAGCTACTGCAACCTCCACGTCTCTTCCAAGGGGCATTAAAATCGTCTTGTTAAGCTAATGCGACCTCCACCACTTTTTCAAGGAGCTTTTAAACCGTCTTGTTAAGCTACTGCAATCTCCACGTCTCTTCCAAGGGGCATTAAAACCGTCTTGTTAAGCTACTGCGACCTACATAACTACTCCAAGGGGCATTAAAACCGTCTTGTTAAGCTACTGTAACCTCCACCACTCTTCCAAGGGGCATTTAAACTCTCTTATTAAGATACTGCAACCTCCACGTCTCTTCCAAGGGGCATTAAAACCGTCTTGTTAAGCTAATGCAACCTCCAACACTTTTCCAATGGGCATTAAAACTGTATTGTTAAGCTACTGCAACCTCCACGTCTCTTCCAAAGCGCATTAAAACCGTCTTGTTAAGCTAATGCGACCTCAACCACTTTTCCAAGGATTATTTAAAACGACTTGTTAAGCTACTGCATCCTCCACGTCTTTTCCAAGTGGCATTAAAACCGTCTTGTTAAGCTAATGCGACCTCCACCAACTTTCCAAGGGGCATTAAAACCAACTTGTTAAGCTTCTGCGACCTCCACGTCTCTTCCAAGGGGCATTAAAATCATGTTGTAAAGCTAATGCGACCTCCACCACTTTTTCAACGGGCATTTAAACCGTCTTGTTAAGCTACTGAAACCTCCACTTCTCTTCCAAGGGGCATTAAAACCGTCTTCTTAAGCTAATGCGACCTCCACCACTTCTCCATGGGGCATTAAAACTGTCTTGTTAAGCTACTGTATACTCCACCACTCTTCCAAGGGGCATTTAAACTGTCTTGTTAAGCTACTGCAACCTCCACGTCTCTTCCAATTGTCATTTAAACCATCTTGTTAAGCTGCTGTAACCTCCATTTCTCTTCCAAGGGGCATTAAAACCGTCTTGTAAAGCTAATGCGACCTCCACCACTTTTCCAAGGGGCATTAATACCATCTTGTTAAGCAACTGCGACCTCCAACTCTCTTCCAAGGGGCATTTAAACCGTCTTGTTAAGATACTGCAACCTCCACGTCTCTTCCAAGGGGCATTAAAACCGTCTTGTTAAGCTACTGCCACCTCCACGTCTATTCCAAGGGGCATTAAAACCGTCTTGTTAAGCTAATGCGACCTCAACCACTTTTTCAAGGAGCATTTAAACCATCTTGTTAAGCTACTGCTATCTCCACGTCTCTTCCAAGGGGCATTAAAACCATCTTGTTAAGCTACTGCGACCTACATAACTACTCCAAGGAGCATTAAAACCACCTTGTTAAGCTACTGTAACCTCCACCACTCTTCCAAGGGGCATTTGAACAGTCTTGTTAAGCTACTGCAACCTCCATGTCTCTTCAAAGGGGCTTTTAAACCATCTTGTTAACCTAATGCGACCTCCACCACTTTTCCAAGGATTATTTAAAACGTCTTGTTAAGCTACTGCATCCTCCACGTCTTTTCCAAGGGGCATTAAAACCATCTTGTTAAGCTACTGCAACCTAGACGTCTCTTACAAGGGGCATTAAAACCGTCTTGTTTAGCTAATGCGACCTCCACCACTACTCCAAGTGGCATTAAAATCGTCTTGTTAAGCTACTGCAACCACCATGTCTCTTCCAAGGGGCATTAAAACCATCTTGTTAAGCTAATGCAACCTCCACCACTGTTCCAAGGGGCATTAAAACCATCTTGTTAAGCTACTGCAACCTCCATGTCTCTTCCAAGGGGCATTTAAACCGTCTTGTAAAGCTACTTCAATCTCCACGTCTCTTTCAAGGGGCATTAAAACCGTCTTGTTAAGCTAATGCGACCTCCACCACTTTTTCAAGGAGCATTAAAACCATCTTGTTAAGCTAATGCGACCTCCACCTCTTTTCCAAGGGGAATTAAAACCGTCTTATTTAGCTACTGCAGCCTCCATGTCTCTTCCTAAGTGCATGAAAACCATCTTATTAAGCTAATGCAACCTCCACCACTTTTCCAAGGGGCATTAAAACCGTCTTATTATGCTACTGCGACCTCCTTGTCTCTTCCAATTGTCATTTAAACCATCTTGTTAAGCTACTGTAACCTCCATTTCGCTTCCAAGGGGCATTAAAACTGTCTTGTTAAGCTACTTCAACCTCCACGTCTCTTTCAAGGGGCATTAAAACCGTCTTGTTAAGCTAATGCGACCTCCACCACTTTTCCAAGGGGCATTAATACCGTCTTGTTAAGCTACGGTGACCTCCAAGTCCCTTCCAAGGAGCATTTAAACCGTCTTGTTAAGCTACTGCAACATCCACATCTCTTCCAAGGGGCATTAAACCATCTTGTTAAGCTACTGCGACCTCCACCACTTCTCCAAGAGGCATTAAAACCGTCTTGTTAAGCTACTGTAACCTCCACCACTCTTCCAAGGGGCATTTAAACCAACTTGTTAAGCTAATGCGACCTCCACCACTTTTCCAAGGATTATTTAAACCGTCTTGTTAAGCGACTGCAACCTCCATGTCTCTTCCAAGGGGCATTAAAACCGTCTTGTTAAGCTACTGCAACCTCCACCACTTCTCCAAGGGGTATTAAAAATGTCTTGGTAAGCTACTGCAACCTCCACGTCTATTCCAAGGGGCATTATAACCATCTTGTTTAGCTAATGCGACCTCCACCACTACTCCAAGGGGCATTAAAATCATCTTGTTAAGCTACTGCAACCACCATGTCTCTTCCAAGGGGCATTAAAACCATCTTGTTAAGCTAATGCAACCTCCACCACTGTTCCAAGGGGCATTAAAACCATCTTGTTAATCTACTGCAACCTCCATGTCTCTTCCAAGAGGCATTTAAACCGTCTTGTAAAGCTACTTCAACCTCCACGTCTCTTTCAAGGGGCATTAAAACCGTCTTGTTAAGCTAATGCGACCTCCACCACTTTTTCAAGGAGCATTAAAACCGTCTTGTTAAGCTAATGCGACCTCCACCACTTTTTCAAGGAGCATTAAAACCGTCTTGTTAAGCTAATGCGACCTCCACCACTTTTCCAAGGGGCATTAAAACCGTCTTATTAAGCTACTGCAGCCTCCATGTCTCTTCCAAGGGGCATTAAAACCGTCTTGTTAAGCTAATGCAACCTCCAACACTTCTCCAATGAGCATTAAAACGGTCTTGTTAAGCTACTGTAACCTCCACCACTCTTCCAAGGGGCATTTAAAACGTCTTGTTAAGTTACTGCGACCTCCACCACTTCTCCAAGGAGCATTAAAACAGTCTTGTTAAGCTTCTGTTACCTCCACCACTCTTCAAAGGGGCATTTAAACCATCTTGTTAAGCTACTGCGACGTCCACCACTACTTCATGGGGCATTAAAACCGTCTTGTTAAGCTACTGTAACCTCCACCACTCTTCCAATGGGCATTTAAAACGTCTTGTTAAGTTACTGCGACCTCCACCACTTCTCCAAGGAGCATTAAAACAGTCTTGTTAAGCTTCTGTTACCTCCACCACTCTTCAAAGGGGCATTTAAACTATCTTGTTAAGCTACTGCGACGCCCACCACTAATTCATGGGGCATTAAAACCGTCTTGTTAAGCTACTGTAACCTCCACCACTCTTCCAAGAGGCATTTAAACAGTCTTGTTAAGCTACTACAACCTCCACGTCTCTTCCATGGGGCATTAAAACCGTCTTTTTAAGCTAATGCGACCTCCACCACTTTTCCAAGGGGCATTAAAACCTGCTTGTTAAGCTACTGCGACGTCCACGTCTCTTCAAAGGGGCATTAAATACGTCTTGTTAAGCTACTGAAACCTCCAAGTCTCTTCCAAGGGGCATTAAATACGTCTTGTTAAGCTAATGCGAACATCGCCACTATTCAAAGGGGCATTAAAACCGTCTTGTTAAGCTACTGCGACCTCTATGTCTCTTCCAAGGGACGTTTAAACCGTCTTGTTAAGCTACTGCTAACTCCACATCTTTTCCAAGGGGTATTAAAAGCATCTTGTTATGCTACTGTAACCTCCACCACTTTTCCAAGGGGCATTAAAAACATCTTGTTAAGCTACTGCGACCTCCATGTCTCTTCCAAGGGGCATTTAAACCGTCTTGTAAAGCTACTGCAACCTCCACGTCTCTTCCAAGGGGCATTAAAACCATCTTGTTAAGCTAATGCGACCTCCACCACTTTTTCAAGGAGCTTTTAAACCGTCTTGTTAAGCTACTGCAATCTCCACGTCTCTTCCAAGGGGCATTAAAACCGTCTTGTTAAGCTACTGCGACCTACATAACTACTCCAAGGGGCATTAAAACCGTCTTGTTAAGCTACTGTAACCTCCACCACTCTTCCAAGGGGCATTTAAACTCTCTTATTAAGCTACTGCAACCTCCACGTCTCTTCCAAGGGGCATTAAAACCGTCTTGTTAAGCTAATGCAACCTCCAACACTTTTCCAATGGGCATTAAATCTGTCTTGTTAAGCTACTGCAACCTCCACGTCTCTTCCAAAGCGCATTAAAACCGTCTTGTTAAGCTAATGCGACCTCCACCACCTTTCCAAGGGGCATTAAAACCAACTTGTTAAGCTTCTGCGACCTCCACGTCTCTTCCAAGGGGCATTAAAATCATCTTGTTAAGCTAATGCGACCTGCACCACTTTTTCAACGGGCATTTAAACCGTCTTGTTAAGCTACTGAAACCTCCACGTCTCTTCCAAGGGGCATTAAAACCGTCTTCTTAAGCTAATGCGACCTCCACCACTTCTCCATGGGGCATTAAAACCATCTTGTTAAGCTACTCTATCCTCCACCACTCTTCCAAGGGGCATTTAAACCGTCTTGTTAAGCTACTGCAACCTCCACGTCTCTTCCAATTGTCATTTAAACCATCTTGTTAAGCTGCTGTAACCTCCATTTTTCTTCCAAGGGGCATTAAAACCGTCTTGAAAAGCTAATGCGACCTCCACCACTTTTCCAAGGGGCATTAATACCATCTTGTTAAGCAACTGCGACCTCCAAGTCTCTTCCATGGGGCATTTAAACCGTCTTGTTAAGCTACTGCAACATCCACATCTCTTCCAAGGGGCATTAAAGCGTCTTGTTAAGTAACTGCGACCTCCACCACTTCTCCAAGAGGCATTAAAACCATCTTGTTAAGCTACTGTAACCTCCACTACTCTTCCAAGGGACATTTAAACCAACTTGTTAAGCTAATGCAACCTCCATGTATCTTCAAAGGGGCTTTTAAACCGTCTTGTTAAGCTAATGCGACCTCCACCACTTTTCCAAGGATTATTTAAAACGACTTGTTAAGCTACTGCATCGTCCACGTCTTTTCCAAGGGGCATTAAAACCATCTTGTTAAGCTCCTGCAACCTAGACGTCTTTTCCAAGGGGCATTAAAACCGTCTTGTTTAGCTAATGCGACCTCCACCACTACTCCAAGTGGCATTAAAATCGTCTTGTTAAGCTACTGCAACCACCATGTCTCTTCCAAGGGGCATTAAAACCATCTTGTTAAGCTAATGCAACCTCCACCACTGTTCCAAGGGGCATTAAAACCATCTTGTTAAGCTACTGCAACCTCCATGTCTCTTCCAAGGGGCATTTAAACCGTCTTGTAAAGCTACTTCAATCTCCACGTCTCTTTCAAGGGGCATTAAAACCGTCTTGTTAAGCTAATGCGACCTCCACCACTTTTTCAAGGAGCATTAAAACCATCTTGTTAAGCTAATGCGACCTCCACCTCTTTTCCAAGGGGCATTAAAACCGTCTTATTTAGCTACTGCAGCCTCCATGTCTCTTCCTAAGTGCATGAAAACCATCTTATTAAGCTAATGCAACCTCCACCACTTTTCCAAGGGGCATTAAAACCATCTTATTATGCTACTGCGACCTCCTTGTCTCTTCCAATTGTCATTTAAACCATCTTGTTAAGCTACTGTAACCTCCATTTCGCTTCCAAGGGGCATTAAAACTGTCTTGTTAAGCTACTTCAACCTCCACGTCTCTTTCAAGGGGCATTAAAACCGTCTTGTTAAGCTAATGCGACCTCCACCACTTTTCCAAGGGGCATTAATACCGTCTTGTTAAGCTACGGTGACCTCCAAGTCCCTTCCAAGGAGCATTTAAACCGTCTTGTTAAGCTACTGCAACATCCACATCTCTTCCAAGGGGCATTAAACCATCTTGTTAAGCTACTGCGACCTCCACCACTTCTCCAAGAGGCATTAAAACCGTCTTGTTAAGCTACTGTAACCTCCACCACTCTTCCAAGGGGCATTTAAACCAACTTGTTAAGCTAATGCGACCTCCACCACTTTTCCAAGGATTATTTAAACCGTCTTGTTAAGCGACTGCAACCTCCATGTCTCTTCCAAGGGGCATTAAAACCGTCTTGTTAAGCTACTGCAACCTCCACCACTTCTCCAAGGGGTATTAAAAATGTCTTGGTAAGCTACTGCAACCTCCACGTCTATTCCAAGGGGCATTATAACCATCTTGTTTAGCTAATGCGACCTCCACCACTACTCCAAGGGGCATTAAAATCATCTTGTTAAGCTACTGCAACCACCATGTCTCTTCCAAGGGGCATTAAAAACATCTTGTTAAGCTAATGCAACCTCCACCACTGTTCCAAGGGGCATTAAAACCATCTTGTTAATCTACTGCAACCTCCATGTCTCTTCCAAGAGGCATTTAAACCGTCTTGTAAAGCTACTTCAACCTCCACGTCTCTTTCAAGGGGCATTAAAACCGTCTTGTTAAGCTAATGCGACCTCCACCACTTTTTCAAGGAGCATTAAAACCGTCTTGTTAAGCTAATGCGACCTCCACCACTTTTCCAAGGGGCATTAAAACCGTCTTATTAAGCTACTGCAGCCTCCATGTCTCTTCCAAGGGGCATTAAAACCGTCTTGTTAAGCTAATGCAACCTCCAACACTTCTCCAATGAGCATTTAAACTGTCTTGTTAAGCTACTGTAACCTCCACCACTCTTCCAAGGGGCATTTAAAACGTCTTGTTAAGTTACTGCGACCTCCACCACTTCTCCAAGGAGCATTAAAACAGTCTTGTTAAGCATCTATTACCTCCACCACTCTTCAAAGGGGCAATTAAACCATCTTGTTAAGCTACTGCGACGCCCACCACTACTTCATGGGGCATTAAAACGGTCTTGTTAAGCTACTGTAACCTCCACCACTCTTCCAAGGGGCATTTAAAACGTCTTGTTAAGTTACTGCGACCTCCACCACTTCTCCAAGGAGCATTAAAACAGTCTTGTTAAGCTTCTGTTACCTCCACCACTCTTCCAAGAGGCATTTAAACAGTCTTGTTAAGCTACTACAACCTCCACGTCTCTTCCATGGGGCATTAAAACCGTCTTTTTAAGCTAATGCGACCTCCACCACTTTTCCAAGGGGCATTAAAACCGGCTTGTTAAGCTACTGCGACCTCCACGTCTCTTCCAAGGGGCATTAAATACGTCTTGTTAAGCTACTGAAACCTCCAAGTCTCTTCCAAGGGGCATTAAATATGTCTTGTTAAGATAATGCGAACATCGCCACTATTCAAAGGGGCATTAAAACCATCTTGTTAAGCTACTGCGACCTCTATGTCTCTTCCAAGGGACGTTTAAACCGTCTTGTTAAGCTCCTGCTAACTCCACGTCTTTTCCAAGGGGTATTAAAAGCATCTTGTTAAGCTACTGTAACCTCCACCACTTTTCCAAGGGGCATTAAAAACATCTTGTTAAGCTACTGCGACCTCCATGTCTCTTCCAAGGGGCATTTAAACTGTCTTGTAAAGCTACTGCAACCTCCACGTCTCTTCCAAGGGGCATTAAAACCATATTGTTAAGCTAATGTGACTTCCACCACTTTTTCAAGGAGCTTTTAAACCGTCTTGTTAAGCTACTGCAATCTCCACGTCTCTTCCAAGGGGCATTAAAACCGTCTTGTTTAGCTACTGCGACCTACATAACTACTCCAAGGGGCATTAAAACCGTCTTGTTTAGCTACTGTAACCTCCACCACTCTTCCAAGGGGCATTTAAACTCTCTTATTAAGCTACTGCAACCTCCACGTCTCTTCCAAGGGGCATTAAAACCGTCTTGTTAAGCTAATGCAACCTCCAACACTTTTACAATGGGCATTAAAACTGTCTTGTTAAGCTACTGCAACCTCCACGTCTCTTCCAAAGCGCATTAAAACCGTCTTGTTAAGCTAATGCGACCTCCAGCACTTTTCCAAGGGGCATTAAAACAGTCTTGATAAGCTGCTGCAACAACCACGTCTTTTCCAAGGGTCATTAAAACCGTCTTGTTAAGCTAATGCGACCTCCACCACCTTTCCAAGGGGCATTAAAACCAACTTGTTAAGCTTCTGTGACCTCCACGTCTCTTCCAAGGGGCATTAAAATCATCTTGTTAAGCTAATGCGACCTCCACCACTTTTTCAACGGGCATTTAAACCGTCTTGTTAAGCTACTGAAACCTCCATGTCTCTTCCAAGGGGCATTAAAACCGTCTTCTTAAGCTAATGCGACCTCCACCACTTCTCCATGGGGCATTAAAACCGTCTTGTTAAGCTACTGTATCCTCCACCACTCTTCCAAGGGGCATTTAAACTGTCTTATTAATCTACTGCAACCTCCACGTCTCTTCCAATTGTCATTTAAACCATCTTGTTAAGCTGCTGTAACCTCCATTTCTCTTCCAAGGGGCATTAAAACCGTCTTGAAAAGCTAATGCGACCTCCACCACTTTTCCAAGGGGCATTAATACCATCTTGTTAAGCAACATGCGACCTCCAAGTCTCTTCCAAGGGGCATTTAAACAGTCTTGTTAAGCTACTGCAACATCCACATCTCTTCCAAGGGGCATTAAAGCGTCTTGTTAAGTAACTGCGACCTCCACCACTTCTCCAAGAGGCATTAAAACCATCTTCTTAAGCTACTGTAACCTCCACCACTCTTCCAAGGGACATTTAAACCAACTTGTTAAGCTAATGCAACCTCCATGTCTCTTCAAAGGGGCTTTTAAACCGTCTTGTTAAGCTAATGCGACCTCCACCACTTTTCCAAGGATTATTTAAAACGTCTTGTTAAGCTACTGCATCCTCCACGTCTTTTCCAAGGGGCATTAAAACCATCTTGTTAAGCTACTGCAACCTCCACGTCTCTTCCAAGGGGCATTAAAACCGTCTTGTTTAGCTAATGCGACCTCCACCACTACTCCAAGTGGCATTAAAATCGTCTTCTTAAGCTACTGCAACCACCATGTCTCTTCCAAGGGGCATTAAAACCATCTTGTTAAGCTAATGCAACCTCCACCACTGTTCCAAGGGGCATTAAAACCATCTTGTTAAGCTACTGCAACCTCCATGTCTCTTCCAAGGGGCATTTAAACCGTCTTGTAAAGCTACTTCAATCTCCACGTCTCTTTCAAGGGGCATTAAAACCGTCTTGTTAAGCTAATGCGACCTCCACCACTTTTTCAAGGAGCATTAAAACCATCTTGTTAAGCTAATGCGACCTCCACCTCTTTTCCAAGGGGCATTAAAACCGTCTTATTAAGCTACTGCAGCCTCCATGGCTCTTCCTAAGTGCATGAAAACCATCTTATTAGGCTAATGCGACCTCCACCACTTTTCCAATGGGCATTAAAACCATCTTATTAAGCTAATGCGACCTCCTTGTCTCTTCCAATTGTCATTTAAACCATATTGTTAAGCTACTGTAACCTCCATTTCTCTTCCAAGGGGCATTAAAACCGTCTTGTTAAGCTACTTCAACCTCCACGTCTCTTTCAAGGGGCATTAAAACCGTCTTGTTAAGCTAATGCGACCTCCACCACTTTTCCAAGGGGCATTAATACCGTCTTGTTAAGCTACTGCGACCTCCAAATCTCTTCCAAGGGGCATTTAAACCGTCTTGTTAAGCTACTGCGACCTCCACCACTTCTCCAAGAGGCATTAAAACCATCTTGTTAAGCTACTATAACCTCCACCACTCTTCCAAGGTGCATTTAAACCAACTTGTTAAGCTAATGCAACCTCCATGTCTCTTCAAAGGGGCTTTTAAACCGTCTTTTTAAGCTAATGCGACCTCCACCACTTTTCCAAGGATTATTTAAACCGTCTTGTTAAGCTACTGCAACCTCCATGTCTCTTCCAAGGGGCATTAAAACCGTCTTGTTAAGCTACTGCTGCAACCTCCACCACTTCTCCAAGGGGTATTAAAAATGTCTTGTTAAGCTACTGCAACCTCCACGTCTATTCCAAGGGGCATTAAAACCATCTTGTTAAGCTAATGCGAACTCCACCACTACTCAAAGGGGCATTAAAATCATCCTGTTAATCTACTGCAACCTCCATGTCTCTTCCAAGAGGCATTTAAACCGTCTTGTAATGCTACTTCAACCTCCACGTCTCTTTCAAGGGGCATTAAAACCGTCTTGTTAAGCTAATGCGACCTCCACCACTTTTTCAAGGAGCATTAAAACCGTCTTGTTAAGCTAATGCGACCTCCACCACTTTTCCAAGGGGCATTAAAACCGTCTTATTAAGCTACTGCAGCCTCCATGTCTCTTCCAAGGGGCATTAAATCCGTCTTGTTAAGCTAATGCAACCTCCAACACTTCTCCAATGAGCATTAAAACTGTCTTGTTAAGCTACTGTAACCTCCACCACTCTTCCAAGGGGCATTTAAAACGTCTTGTTAAGTTACTGCGACCTCCACCACTTCTCCAAGGAGCATTAAAACAGTCTTGTTAAGCTTCTGTTACCTTCACCACTCTTCAAAGGGGCATTTAAACCATCTTGTTAAGCTACTGCGACGCCCACCACTACTTCATGGGGCATTAAAACCGTCTTGTTAAGCTACTGTAACCTCCACCACTCTTCCAAGAGGCATTTAAACAGTCTTGTTAAGCTACTGCAACCTCCACGTCTCTTCCAAGGGGCATTAAAACCGTCTTGTTAAGCTACTGCAACCTATACCACTTCTCCAAGGGGTATTAAAAACATCTTGTTAAGCTACTGCAACCTCCACGTCTATTCCAAGGGGCATTAAAACAATCTTGTTAAGCTACTGCAACCTCCACGTCTCTTCCAAGGGGCATTAAAACCGTCTTGTTAAGCTAATGCAACCTCCACCACTACTCCAAGGGGCATTAAAATCGTCTTGTTAAGCTACTGCAACCACCATGTCTCTTCCAAGGGGCATTAAAACCATCTAGTTAATCTAATGCAACCTCCACCACTGTTCCAAGGGGCATTAAAACCATCTTGTTAAGCTACTGCAACCTCCATGTCTCTTCCAAGGGGCATTTAAACCATCTTGTAAAGCTACTTCAACCTCCACGTCTCTTTCAAGGGGCATTAAAACCGTCTTGTTAAGCTAATGCGACCTCCACCACTTTTTCAAGGAGCATTTAAACCATCTTGTTAAGCTAATGCGACCTCCACCACTTTTTCAAGGAGCATTTAAACCATCTTGTTAAGCTAATGCGACCTCCACCACTTTTCCAAGGGGCATTAAAACCGTCTTATTAAGCTACTGCAGTCTCCATGTCTCTTCCAAGGAGCATTAAAACCGTCTTGTTAAGCTATTGCGACCTCCAACACTTCTCCAATGAGCATTAAAACCGTCTTGTTAAGCTACTGTAACCTCCACCACTCTTCCAAGAGGCATTTAAACAGTCTTGTTAAGCTGCTATAACCTCCACGTCTCTTCCATGGGGCATTAAAACCGTCTTTTTAAGCTAATGCGACCTCCACCACTTTTCCAAGGGGCATTAAAACTGGCTTGTTAAGCTACTGCGACCTCCACGTCTCTTCCAAGGGGCATTAAATACGTCTTGTTAAGCAAATGCGAACATCGCCACTATTCAAAGGGGCATTAAAACCGTCTTGTTAAGCTACTGCGACCTCTATGTCTCTTCCAAGGGACATTTAAACCATCTTGTGAAGCTACTGCTAACTCCACGTCTTTTCCAAGGGGCAATAAAAGCATCTTGTTAAGCTACTGTAACCTCCACCACTCTTCCAAGCGGCATTTACACCGTCTTTTTAAGCCACTGCAAGCTCCACGTCTCTTCAAAGGGGCATTAAAACCGTCTTGTTAAGGTAATGCAACCTCCACCACTTTTCGAAGGGGCATTAAAATCGTCTTGTTAAGCTACTGCAACCACCATGTCTCTTCCAAGGGGCATTAAAACCGTCTTGTTAAGCTAATGCAACCTCCACCACTTTTCCAAGGGGCATTAAAAACATCTTGTTAAGCTACTGCGACCTCCATGTCTCTTCCAAGGGGCATTTAAACCGTCTTGTAAAGCTACTGCAACTTCCACGTGTCTTCCAAGGGGAATTAAAACCGTCTTGTTAAGCTAATGCGACCTCCACCACTTTTTCAAGGAGCATTTAAACCGTCTTGTTAAGCTACTGCAATCTCCACGTCTCTTCCAAGAGGCATTAAAACCGTCTTGTTAAGCTACTGCGACCTACATAACTACTCCAAGGGGCATTAAAACCGTCTTGTTAAGCTACTGTAACCTCCACCACTCTTCCAAGGGGCATTTAAACTGTCTTGTAAAGCTACTGCAACCTCCACGTCTCTTCCAAGGGGCATTAAAACTGTCTTGTTAAGCTAATGCAACCTCCACCACTTTTCCAAGGGGCATTAAAACAGTTTTGTTAAGCTACTGCAACCAACACGTCTTTTCCAAGGGTCATTAAAACCGTCTTGTTAAGCTAATGCGACCTCCACCACCTTTCCAAGAGGCATTAAAACCAACTTGTTAAGCTTCTGCGACCTCCACGTCTCTTCCAAGGGGCATTAAAATCATCTTGTTAAGCTAATGCGACCTCCACCACTTTTTCAACGGGCATTTAAACCATCTTGTTAAGCTACTGCAACCTCCACGTCTCTTCCAAGGGGCATTAAAATCGTCTTCTAAAGCTAATGTGACCTCCACCACTTCTCCATGAGGCATTAAAACCGTCTTGTTAAGCTACTGTATCCTCCACCACTCCTCCACGGGGCATTTAAACTGTCTTATTAAGCTACTGCAACCTCCATGTCTCTTCCAAGAGGCATTTAAACCATCTTGTAAAGCTACTTCAACCTCCACATCTCTTTCAAGGGGCATTAAAACCGTCTTGTTAAGCTAATGCGACCTCCACCACTTTTTCAAGGAGCATTAAAACCATCTTGTTAAGCTAATGCGACCTCCACCACTTTTCCAAGGGGCATTAAAACCGTCTTATTAAGCTACTGCAGCCTCCATATCTCTTCCAAGGAGCATTAAAACCGTCTTGTTAAGCTAATGCGACCTCCAACACTTCTCCAATGAGCATTAAAACCGTCTTGTTAAGCTACTGTAACCTCCACCACTCTTCCAAGAGGCATTTAAACAGTCTTGTTAAGCTGCTATAACCTCAACGTCTCTTCCATGGGGCATTAAAACCGGCTTTTTAAGCTAATGCGACCTCCACCACTTTTCCAAGGGGCATTAAAACCGGCTTGTTAAGCTACTGCGACCTCCACGTCTCTTCCAAGGGGCATTAAATACGTCTTGTTAAGCAAATGCGAACATCGCCACTATTCAAAGGGGCATTAAAACCGTCTTGTTAAGCTACTGCGACCTCTTTGTCTCTTCCAAGGGACATTTAAACCGTCTTGTTAAGCTACTGCTAACTCCACGTCTTTTCCAAGGGGTATTAAAAGCATCTTGTTAAGCTACTGTAACCTCCACCACTCTTCCAAGGGGCATTTACACCGTCTTTTTAAGCTACTGCAAGCTCCACGTCTCTTCAAAGGGGCATTAAAACCGTCTTGTTAAGGTAATGCAACCTCCACCACTTTTCGAAGGGGCATTAAAATCGTCTTGTTAAGCTACTGCAACCACCATGTCTCTTCCAAGGGGCATTAAAACCGTCTTGTTAAGCTAATGCAACCTCCACCACTTTTCCAAGGGGCATTAAAAACATCTTGTTAAGCTACTGCGACCTCCATGTCTCTTCCAAGGGGCATTTAAACCGTCTTGTAAAGCTACTGCAACCTCCACGTGTCTTCCAAGGGGCATTAAAACCGTCTTGTTAAGCTAATGCGACCTCCACCACTTTTTCAAGGAGCATTTAAACCGTCTTGTTAAGCTACTGCAATCTCCACGTCTCTTCCAAGAGGCATTAAAACCGTCTTGTTAAGCTACTGCGACCTACATAACTACTCCAAGGGGCATTAAAACCGTCTTGTTAAGCTACTGTAACCTCCACCACTCTTCCAAGGGGCATTTAAACTGTCTTGTTAAGCTGCTGCAACCTCCACGTCTCTTCCAAGGGGCATTAAAACTGTCTTGTTAAGCTAATGCAACCTCCACCACTTTTCCAAGGGGAATTAAAACAGTCTTGTTAAGCTACTGCAACCAACACGTCTTTTCCAAGGGTCATTAAAACCGTCTTGTTAAGCTAATGCGACCTCCACCACCTTTCCAAGGGGCATTAAAACCAACTTGTTAAGCTTCTGCGACCTCCACGTCCCTTCCAAGGGGCATTAAAATCATCTTGTTAAGCTAATGCGACCTCCACCACTTTTTCAAGGGGCATTTAAACCATCTTGTTAAGCTACTGCAACCTCCACGTCTCTTCCAAGGGGCATTAAAATCGTCTTCTAAAGCTAATGTGACCTCCACCACTTCTCCATGGGGCATTAAAACCGTCTTGTTATGCTACTGTATCCTCCACCACTCCTACACGGGGCATTTAAACTGTCTTGTTAAGCTACTGCAACCTCCACGTCTCTTCCAAAGGGCATTAAAACCGTCTTGTTTAGCTAATGCGACCTCCACCACTTTTCCAAGGGGCATTAAAACAGTCTTGTTAAGCTACTGCAACCACCACGTCTTTTCCAAGGGTCATTAAAAACGTCTTGTTAAGCTAATGCGACCTCCACCACCTTTCCAAGGGGCATTAAAACCAACTTGTTAAGCTTCTGCGACCTCCACGTCTCTTCCATGGGCATTAAAACCGTCTTTTTAAGCTAATGCGACCTCCACCACTTTTCCAAGTGGCATTAAAACCGGCTTGTTAAGCTACTGCGACCTCCCCGTCTCTTCCAAGGGGCAATAAATACGTCTTTTTAAGCTACTGCAACCTCCACGTCTCTTCCAAGGGGCATTAAATAAGTCTTGTTAAGCTAATGCGAACATCGCCACTATTCAAAGGGGCATTAAAACCGTCTTGTTAAGCTACTGCGACCTCTATGTCTCTTCCAAGGGACATTTAAACCGTCTTGTTAAGCTACTGCTAACTCCACGTCTTTTCCAAGGGGTATTAAAACCATCTTGTTAAGCTACTGTAACCTCCACCACTCTTCCAAGGGGCATTTACACCGTCTTTTTAAGCTACTGCAACCTCCACGTCTCTTCCAAGGGGCATTAAAACCGTCTTGTTAAGCTAATGCGACCTCCACCACTTTTTCAAGGAGCATTAAAACCGTCTTGTTAAGCTAATGCGACCTCCACCTCTTTTCCAAGGGGCATTAAAACCGTCTTATTAAGCTACTGCAGCCTCCATGTCTCTTCCAAGGGGCATTAAAACCGTCTTGTTAAGCTAATGCAACCTCCAACACTTCTACAATGAGCATTAAAACTGTCTTGTTAAGCTACTGTAACCTCCACCACTCTTCCAAGGTGCATTTAAAATGTCTTGTTAAGTTACTGCGACCTCCACCACTTCTCAAAGGAGCATTAAAACAGTCTTGTTAAGCTTCTGTTACCTCCACCACTCTTCAAAGGGGCATTTAAACCATCTTGTTAAGCTACTGCGACGCCCACCACTACTTCATGGGGCATTAAAACCGTCTTGTTAAGCTACTGTAACCTCCACCACTCTTCCAAGAGGCATTTAAACAGTCTTGTTAAGCTACTGCAACCTCCACGTCTCTTCCAAGGGGCATTAAAATCGTCTTGTTAAGCTACTGCAACCTCCCCAACTTCTCCAAGGGGTATTAAAAATGTCTTGTTAAGCTACTGCAACCTCCACGTCTATTCCAAGGGGCATTAAAACCATCTTGTTAAGCTACTGCAACCTCCACGTCTCTTCCAAGGGGCATTAAAACCGTCTTGTTAAGCTAATGCAACCTCCACCACTACTCCAAGGTGCATTAAAATCGTCTTGTTAAGCTACTGCAACCACCATGTCTCTTCCAAGGGGCATTAAAACCATCTTGTTAAGCTAATGCAACCTCCACCACTGTTCCAAGGGGCATTAAAACCATCTTGTTAAGCTACTGCAACCTCAATGTCTCTTCCAAGAGGCATTTAAACCATCTTGTAAAGCTACTTCAACCTCCACGTCTCTTTCAAGGGGCATTAAAACCGTCTTGTTAAGCTAATGCGACCTCCACCACTTTTTCAAGGAGCATTAAAACCATCTTGTTAAGCTAATGCGACCTCCACCACTTTTCCAAGGGGCATTAAAACCGTCTTATTAAGCTACTGCAACCACCATGTCTCTTCCAAGGGGCATTAAAACCGTCTTGTTAAGCTAATGCAACCTCCAGCACTTTTCCAAGGGGCATTAAAAACATCTTGTTAAGCTACTGCGATCTCCATGTCTCTTCCAAGGGGCATTTAAACATTCTTGTAAAGCTACTGCAACCTCCACGTCTCTTCCAAGGTGCATTAAAACCGACTTGTAAAGCTAATGCAACCTCCACCACTTTTTCAAGGAGCATTTAAACCGTCTTGTTAAGCTACTGCATTCTCCATGTCTCTTCCAAGGGGCATTAAAACCATCTTGTTAAGCTACTGCGAGCTACATAACTACTCCAAGGGGCATTAAAACCGTCTTGTTAAGCTACTGTAACCTCCACCACTCTTCCAAGGGCCATTTAAACTGTCTTATTCAACTACTGCAACCTCCACATCTCTTCCAAGGGGCATCAAAACTGTCTTGTTAAGCTAATGCAACCTCCAACACTTTTCCAATGGGCATTAAAACTGTCTTGTTAAACTACTTCAACCTCCACGTCTCTTCCAAAGGGCATTAAAACCGTCTTGTTAAGCTAATGCGACCTTCACCACTTTTCCAAGGGGCATTAAAACAGTCTTGTTAAGCTACTGCAACCACCACATCTTTTCCAAGAGTCATTAAAACCGTCTTGTTAAGCTAATGCGACCTCCACCAGCTTTCCAAGGGGCATTAAAATCATCTTGTTAAGCTAATGCGACCTCCACCACTTTTTCAATGGGCATTTAAACCATATTGTTAAGCTACTGCAACCTCCACGTCTCTTCCAAGGGGCATTAAAATCGTCTTCTTAAGCTAATGCGAGCTCCACCACTTCTCCATGGTGCATTAAAACTGTTTTGTTAATCTACTGTATCATCCACCACTCCTCCAAGGGGCATTTAAACTGTCTTGTTAAGCTACTTCAACCTCAACGTCTCTTCCAAAGGGCATTAAAACCTTCCTGTTAAGCTAATGCGACCTCCACCACTTTTCCAAGGGGCATTAAAACAGTCTTGTTAAGCTACTGCAACCACCAAGTCTTTTCCATGGGTCATTAAAAACGTCTTGTTAAGCTAATGTGTCCTCCACCACCGTTCCAAGGGGCATTAAAACCAACTTGTTAAGCTTCTGCGACCTCCATGTCTCTTCCAAGGGGCATTAAAATCATCTTGTTAAGCTAATGCGACCTCCACCACTTTTTCAACGGGCATTTAAACCGTCTTGTTAAGCTACTGCAACCTCCACGTCTCTTCCAAGGGGCATTAAAATCGTCTTCTTAACCTAATGCGACCTCCACCACTTCTCCATGGGGCATTAAAACCGTCTTGTTAAGCTACTGTATCCTCCACAACTCTTCCAAGGGGCATTAAAACCGTCTTGTTAAGCTACTGCGACCTCCTTGTCTCTTCCAATTGTCATTTAAACCATTTTGTTAAGCTACTGTAACCTCCATTTCTCTTCCAAGGTGCATTAAAACCGTCTTGTTAAGCTAATGCGACCTCCACCACTTTTCCAAGGGGAATTAATACCGTCTTGTTAAGCTACTGCGACCTCCACCAGCTTTCCAAGGGGCATTAAAATCATCTTGTTAAGCTAATGCGACATCCACCACTTTTTCAACGGGCATTTAAACCGTCTTGTTAAGCTACTGCAACCTCCACGTCTCTTCCAAGGGGCATTAAAATCGTCTTCTTAAGCTAATGCGACCTCCACCACTTCACCATGGTGCATTAAAACCGTCTTGTTAATCTACTGTATCCTCCACCACTCCTCCAAGGGGCATTTAAACTGTCTTGTTAAGCTACTTCAACCTCAACGTCTCTTCCAAAGGGCATTAAAACCGTCTTGTTAAGCTAATGCGACCTCCACCACTTTTCCAAGGGGCATTAAAACAGTCTTGTTAAGCTAATGCGACCTCCACCACCATTCCAAGGGGCATTAAAACCAACTTGTTAAGCTTCTGCGACCTCCATGTCTCTTCCAAGGGGCATTAAAATCATCTTGTTAAGCTAATGCGACCTCCACCACTTTTTCAACGGGCATTTAAACCGTCTTGTTAAGCTACTGCAACCTCCACGTCTCTTCCAAGGGGCATTAATATCGTCTTCTTAACCTAATGCGACCTCCACCACTTCTCCATGGGGCATTAAAACCGTCTTGTTAAGCTACTGTATCCTCCACAACTCTTCCAAGGGGCATTAAAACCATCTTGTTAAGCTACTGCGACCTCCTTGTCTCTTCCAATTGTCATTTAAACCATCTTGTTAAGCTACTGTAACCTCCATTTCTCTTCCAAGGGGCATTAAAACCGTCTTGTTAAGCTAATGCGACCTCCACCACTTTTACAAGGGGCATTAATACCGTCTTGTTAAGCTACTGCGACCTCCAAGTCTCTTCCAAGGGGCATTTAAACCGTCTTGTTAAGCTACTGCAACATCCACATCTCTTCCATGGGGCATTAAACCGTCTTGTTAAGCTACTGCGACCTCCACCACTTCTCCAAGAGGCATTAAAACCGTCTTGTTAAGCTACTGTAACCTCCACCACTCTTCCAAGGGGCATTTAAACCAACTTGTTAAGCTAATGCAACCTCCATGTCTCTTCAAAGGGGCTTTTAAACCGTCTTGTTAAGCTAATGAGATCTCCACCACTTTTCCAAGGATTATTTAAACCGTCTTGTTAAGCTACTGCTGCAACCTCCACCACTTCTCCAAGGGGTATTAAAAATGTCTTGTTAAGCTACTGCAACCTCCACGTCTATTCCAAGGGGCATTAAAACCATCTTGTTAAGCTAATGCGAACTCCACCACTACTCAAAGGGGCATTAAATCATCCTGTTAATCTACTGCAACCTCCATGTCTCTTCCAAGAGGCATTTAAACCGTCTTGTAATGCTACTTCAACCTCCACGTCTCTTTCAAGGGGCATTAAAACCGTCTTGTTAAGCTAATGCGACCTCCACCACTTTTTCAAGGAGCATTAAAACCGTCTTGTTAAGCTAATGCGACCTCCACCACTTTTCCAAGGGGCATTAAAACCGTCTTATTAAGCTACTGCAGCCTCCATGTCTCTTCCAAGGGGCATTAAAACCGTCTTGTTAAGCTAATGCAACCTCCAACCCTTCTCCAATGAGCATTAAAACTGTCTTGTTAAGCTACTGTAACCTCCACCACTCTTCCAAGGGGCATTTAAAATGTCTTGTTAAGTTACTGCGACCTCCACCACTTCTCCAAGGAGCATTAAAACAGTCTTGTTAAGCTTCTGTTACCTTCACCACTCTTCAAAGGGGCATTTAAACCATCTTGTTAAGCTACTGCGACGCCCACCACTACTTCATGGGGCATTAAAACCGTCTTGTTAAGCTACTGTAACCTCCACCACTCTTCCAAGCGGCATTTAAACAGTCTTGTTAAGCTACTGCAACCTCCACGTCTCTTCCAAGTGGCATTAAAACCGTCTTGTTAAGCTACTGCAACCTCCACCACTTCTCCAAGGGGTATTAAAAACATCTTGTTAAGCTACTGCAACCTCCACGTCTATTCCAAGGGGCATTAAAACCATCTTGTTAAGCTACTGCAACCTCCACGTCTCTTCCAAGGGGCATTAAAACCGTCTTGTTAAGCTAATGCAACCTCCACCACTACTCCAAGGGGCATTAAAATCGTCTTGTTAAGCTACTGCAACCACCATGTCTCTTCCAAGGGGCATTAAAACCATCTTGTTAAGCTAATGCAACCTCCACCACTGTTCCAAGGGGCATTAAAACCATCTTGTTAAGCTACTGCAACCTCCATGTCTCTTCCAAGGGGCATTTAAACCATCTTGTAAAGCTACTTCAACCTCCACGTCTCTTTCAAGGGGCATTAAAACCGTCTTGTTAAGCTAATGCGACCTCCACCACTTTTTCAAGGAGCATTAAAACCATCTTGTTAAGCTAATGCGACCTCCACCACTTTTCCAAGGGGCATTAAAACCGTCTTATTAAGCTACTGCAGCCTCCATGTCTCTTCCAAGGAGCATTAAAACCGTCTTGTTAAGCTATTGCGACCTCCAACACTTCTCCAATGAGCATTAAAACCGTCTTGTTAAGCTACTGTAACCTCCACCACTCTTCCAAGAGGCATTTAAACAGTCTTGTTAAGCTGCTATAACCTCCACGTCTCTTCCATGGGGCATTAAAACCGTCTTTTTAAGCTAATGCGACCTCCACCACTTTTCCAAGGGGCATTAAAACCGGCTTGTTAAGCTACTGCGACCTCCACGTCTCTTCCAAGGGGCATTAAATACGTCTTGTTAAGCAAATGCGAACATCGCCACTATTCAAAGGGGCATTAAAACCGTCTTGTTAAGCTACTGCGACCTCTATGTCTCTTCCAAGGGACATTTAAACCATCTTGTGAAGCTACTGCTAACTCCACGTCTTTTCCAAGGGGTATTAAAAGCATCTTGTTAAGCTACTGTAACCTCCACCACTCTTCCAAGTGGCATTTACACCGTCTTTTTAAGCCACTGCAAGCTCCACGTCTCTTCAAAGGGGCATTAAAACCGTCTTGTTAAGGTAATGCAACCTCCACCACTTTTCGAAGGGGCATTAAAATCGTCTTTTTAAGCTACTGCAACCACCATGTCTCTTCCAAGGGGCATTAAAACCGTCTTGTTAAGCTAATGCAACCTCCACCACTTTTCCAAGGGGCATTAAAAACATCTTGTTAAGCTACTGCGACCTCCATGTCTCTTCCAAGGGGCATTTAAACCGTCTTGTAAAGCTACTGCAACCTCCACGTGTCTTCCAAGGGGAATTAAAACCGTCTTGTTAAGCTAATGCGACCTCCACCACTTTTTCAAGGAGCATTTAAACCGTCTTGTTAAGCTACTGCAATCTCCACGTCTCTTCCAAGAGGCATTAAAACCGTCTTGTTAAGCTACTGCGACCTACATAACTACTCCAAGGGGCATTAAAACCGTCTTGTTAAGCTACTGTAACCTCCACCACTCTTCCAAGGGGCATTTAAACTGTCTTGTAAAGCTACTGCAACCTCCATGTCTCTTCCAAGGGGCATTAAAACTGTCTTGTTAAGCTAATGCAACCTCCACCACTTTTCCAAGGGGCATTAAAACAGTTTTGTTAAGCTACTGCAACCAACACGTCTTTTCCAAGGGTCATTAAAACCGTCTTGTTAAGCTAATGCGACCTCCACCACCTTTCCAAGAGGCATTAAAACCAACTTGTTAAGCTTCTGCGACCTCCACGTCTCTTCCAAGGGGCATTAAAATCATCTTGTTAAGCTAATGCGACCTCCACCACTTTTTCAACGGGCATTTAAACCATCTTGTTAAGCTACTGCAACCTCCACGTCTCTTCCAAGGGGCATTAAAATCGTCTTCTAAAGCTAATGTGACCTCCACCACTTCTCCATGGGGCATTAAAACCGTCTTGTTAAGCTACTGTATCCTCCACCACTCCTCCACGGGGCATTTAAACTGTCTTATTAAGCTACTGCAACCTCCAAGTCTCTTCCAAGAGGCATTTAAACCATCTTGTAAAGCTACTTCAACCTCCACGTCTCTTTCAAGGGGCATTAAAACCGTCTTGTTAAGCTAATGCGACCTCCACCACTTTTTCAAGGAGCATTAAAACCATCTTGTTAAGCTAATGCGACCTCCACCACTTTTCCAAGGGGCATTAAAACCGTCTTATTAAGCTACTGCAGCCTCCATGTCTCTTCCAAGGAGCATTAAAACCGTCTTGTTAAGCTAATGCGACCTCCAACACTTCTCCAATGAGCATTAAAACCGTCTTGTTAAGCTACTGTAACCTCCACCACTCTTCCAAGAGGCATTTAAACAGTCTTGTTAAGCTGCTATAACCTCAACGTCTCTTCCATGGGGCATTAAAACCGGCTTTTTAAGCTAATGCGACCTCCACCACTTTTCCAAGGGGCATTAAAACCGGCTTGTTAAGCTACTGCGACCTCCACGTCTCTTCCAAGGGGCATTAAATACGTCTTGTTAAGCAAATGCGAACATCGCCACTATTCAAAGGGGCATTAAAACCGTCTTGTTAAGCTACTGCGACCTCTTTGTCTCTTCCAAGGGACATTTAAACCGTCTTGTTAAGCTACTGCTAACTCCACATCTTTTCCAAGGGGTATTAAAAGCATCTTGTTAAGCTACTGTAACCTCCACCACTCTTCCAAGGGGCATTTACACTGTCTTTTTAAGCTACTGCAAGCTCCACGTCTCTTCAAAGGGGCATTAAAACCGTCTTGTTAAGGTAATGCAACCTCCACCACTTTTCGAAGGGGCTTTAAAAACATCTTGTTAAGCTACTGCGACCTCCATGTCTCTTCCAAGGGGCATTTAAACCGTCTTGTAAAGCTACTGCAACCTCCACGTGTCTTCCAAGGGGCATTAAAACCGTCTTGTTAAGCTAATGCGACCTCCACCACTTTTTCAAGGAGCATTTAAACCGTCTTGTTAAGCTACTGCAATCTCCACGTCTCTTCCAAGAGGCATTAAAACCGTCTTGTTAAGCTACTGCGACCTACATAACTACTCCAAGGGGCATTAAAACCGTCTTGTTAAGCTACTGCAACCTCCACGTCTCTTCCAAGGGGCATTAAAACTGTCTTGTTAAGCTAATGCAACCTCCACCACTTTTCCAAGGGGAATTAAAACAGTCTTGTTAAGCTACTGCAACCAACACGTCTTTTAAAAGGGTCATTAAAACCGTCTTGTTAAGCTAATGCGACCTCCACCACCTTTCCAAGGGGCATTAAAACCATTTTGTTAAGCTACTGCAACCTCCACGTCTCTTCCAAGGGGCATTAAAATCGTCTTCTAAAGCTAATGTGACCTCCACCACTTCTCCATGGGGCATTAAAACCGTCTTGTTATGCCACTGTATCCTCCACCACTCCTACACGGGGCATTTAAACTGTCTTGTTAAGCTACTGCAACCTCCACGTCTCTTCCAAAGGGCATTAAAACCGTCTTGTTTAGCTAATGCGACCTCCACCACTTTTCCAAGGGGCATTAAAACAGTCTTGTTAAGCTACTGCAACCACCACGTCTTTTCCAAGGGTCATTAAAACCGTCTTGTTAAGCTAATGCGACCTCCACCACCTTTCCAAGGGGCATTAAAACCAACTTGTTAAGCTTCTGCGACCTCCACGTCTCTTCCATGGGCATTAAAACCGTCTTTTTAAGCTAATGCGACCTCCACCACTTTTCCAAGTGGCATTAAAACCGGCTTGTTAAGCTACTGCGACCTCCCGGTCTCTTCCAAGGGGCAATAAATACGTCTTTTTAAGCTACTGCAACCTCCACGTCTCTTCCAAAGGGCATTAAAACCGTCTTGTTTAGCTAATGCGACCTCCACCACTTTTCCAAGGGGCATTAAAACAGTCTTGTTAAGCTACTGCAACCACCACGTCTTTTCCAAGGGTCATTAAAAACGTCTTGTTAAGCTAATGCGACCTCCACCACCTTTCCAAGGGGCATTAAAACCAACTTGTTAAGCTTCTGCGACCTCCACGTCTCTTCTATGGGCATTAAAACCGTCTTTTTAAGCTAATGCGACCTCCACCACTTTTCCAAGTGGCATTAAAACCGGCTTGTTAAGCTACTGCGACCTCCCCGTCTCTTCCAAGGGGCAATAAATACGTCTTTTTAAGCTACTGCAACCTCCACGTCTCTTCCAAGGGGCATTAAATAAGTCTTGTTAAGCTAATGCGAACATCGCCACTATTCAAAGGGGCATTAAAACCGTCTTGTTAAGCTACTGCGACCTCTATGTCTCTTCCAAGGGACATTTAAACCGTCTTGTTAAGCTACTGCTAACTCCACGTCTTTTCCAAGGGGTATTAAAACCATCTTGTTAAGCTACTGTAACCTCCACCACTCTTCCAAGGGGCATTTACACCGTCTTTTTAAGCTACTGCAACCTCCACGTCTCTTCCAAGGGGCATTAAAACCGTCTTGTTAAGCTAATGCGACCTCCACCACTTTTTCAAGGAGCATTAAAACCGTCTTGTTAAGCTAATGCGACCTCCACCTCTTTTCCAAGGGGCATTAAAACCGTCTTATTAAGCTACTGCAGCCTCCATGTCTCTTCCAAGGGGCATTAAAACCGTCTTGTTAAGCTAATGCAACCTCCAACACTTCTACAATGAGCATTAAAACTGTCTTGTTAAGCTACTGTAACCTCCACCACTCTTCCAAGGTGCATTTAAAATGTCTTGTTAAGTTACTGCGACCTCCACCACTTCTCAAAGGAGCATTAAAACAGTCTTGTTAAGCTTCTGTTACCTCCACCACTCTTCAAAGGGGCATTTAAACCATCTTGTTAAGCTACTGCGACGCCCACCACTACTTCATGGGGCATTAAAACCGTCTTGTTAAGCTACTGTAACCTCCACCACTCTTCCAAGAGGCATTTAAACAGTCTTGTTAAGCTACTGCAACCTCCACGTCTCTTCCAAGGGGCATTAAAATCGTCTTGTTAAGCTACTGCAACCTCCCCAACTTCTCCAAGGGGTATTAAAAATGTCTTGTTAAGCTACTGCAACCTCCACGTCTATTCCAAGGGGCATTAAAACCATCTTGTTAAGCTACTGCAACCTCCACGTCTCTTCCAAGGGGCATTAAAACCGTCTTGTTAAGCTAATGCAACCTCCACCACTACTCCAAGGTGCATTAAAATCGTCTTGTTAAGCTACTGCAACCACCATGTCTCTTCCAAGGGGCATTAAAACCATCTTGTTAAGCTAATGCAACCTCCACCACTGTTCCAAGGGGCATTAAAACCATCTTGTTAAGCTACTGCAACCTCAATGTCTCTTCCAAGAGGCATTTAAACCATCTTGTAAAGCTACTTCAACCTCCACGTCTCTTTCAAGGGGCATTAAAACCGTCTTGTTAAGCTAATGCGACCTCCACCACTTTTTCAAGGAGCATTAAAACCATCTTGTTAAGCTAATGCGACCTCCACCACTTTTCCAAGGGGCATTAAAACCGTCTTATTAAGCTACTGCAACCACCATGTCTCTTCCAAGGGGCATTAAAACCGTCTTGTTAAGCTAATGCAACCTCCAGCACTTTTCCAAGGGGCATTAAAAACATCTTGTTAAGCTACTGCGATCTCCATGTCTCTTCCAAGGGGCATTTAAACATTCTTGTAAAGCTACTGCAACCTCCACGTCTCTTCCAAGGTGCATTAAAACCGACTTGTAAAGCTAATGCAACCTCCACCACTTTTTCAAGGAGCATTTAAACCGTCTTGTTAAGCTACTGCATTCTCCATGTCTCTTCCAAGGGGCATTAAAACCATCTTGTTAAGCTACTGCGAGCTACATAACTACTCCAAGGGGCATTAAAACCGTCTTGTTAAGCTACTGTAACCTCCACCACTCTTCCAAGGGCCATTTAAACTGTCTTATTCAACTACTGCAACCTCCACATCTCTTCCAAGGGGCATCAAAACTGTCTTGTTAAGCTAATGCAACCTCCAACACTTTTCCAATGGGCATTAAAACTGTCTTGTTAAACTACTTCAACCTCCACGTCTCTTCCAAAGGGCATTAAAACCGTCTTGTTAAGCTAATGCGACCTTCACCACTTTTCCAAGGGGCATTAAAACAGTCTTGTTAAGCTACTGCAACCACCACATCTTTTCCAAGAGTCATTAAAACCGTCTTGTTAAGCTAATGCGACCTCCACCAGCTTTCCAAGGGGCATTAAAATCATCTTGTTAAGCTAATGCGACCTCCACCACTTTTTCAATGGGCATTTAAACCATATTGTTAAGCTACTGCAACCTCCACGTCTCTTCCAAGGGGCATTAAAATCGTCTTCTTAAGCTAATGCGACCTCCACCACTTCTCCATGGTGCATTAAAACTGTCTTGTTAATCTACTGTATCATCCACCACTCCTCCAAGGGGCATTTAAACTGTCTTGTTAAGCTACTTCAACCTCAACGTCTCTTCCAAAGGGCATTAAAACCTTCCTGTTAAGCTAATGCGACCTCCACCACTTTTCCAAGGGGCATTAAAACAGTCTTGTTAAGCTACTGCAACCACCAAGTCTTTTCCATGGGTCATTAAAAACGTCTTGTTAAGCTAATGTGACCTCCACCACCGTTCCAAGGGGCATTAAAACCAACTTGTTAAGCTTCTGCGACCTCCATGTCTCTTCCAAGGGGCATTAAAATCATCTTGTTAAGCTAATGCGACCTCCACCACTTTTTCAACGGGCATTTAAACCGTCTTGTTAAGCTACTGCAACCTCCACGTCTCTTCCAAGGGGCATTAAAATCGTCTTCTTAACCTAATGCGACCTCCACCACTTCTCCATGGGGCATTAAAACCGTCTTGTTAAGCTACTGTACCCTCCACAACTCTTCCAAGGGGCATTAAAACCGTCTTGTTAAGCTACTGCGACCTCCTTGTCTCTTCCAATTGTCATTTAAACCATTTTGTTAAGCTACTGTAACCTCCATTTCTCTTCCAAGGTGCATTAAAACCGTCTTGTTAAGCTAATGCGACCTCCACCACTTTTCCAAGGGGAATTAATACCGTCTTGTTAAGCTACTGCGACCTCCACCAGCTTTCCAAGGGGCATTAAAATCATCTTGTTAAGCTAATGCGACATCCACCACTTTTTCAACGGGCATTTAAACCGTCTTGTTAAGCTACTGCAACCTCCACGTCTCTTCCAAGGGGCATTAAAATCGTCTTCTTAAGCTAATGCGACCTCCACCACTTCACCATGGTGCATTAAAACCGTCTTGTTAATCTACTGTATCCTCCACCACTCCTCCAAGGGGCATTTAAACTGTCTTGTTAAGCTACTTCAACCTCAACGTCTCTTCCAAAGGGCATTAAAACCGTCTTGTTAAGCTAATGCGACCTCCACCACTTTTCCAAGGGGCATTAAAACAGTCTTGTTAAGCTAATGCGACCTCCACCACCATTCCAAGGGGCATTAAAACCAACTTGTTAAGCTTCTGCGACCTCCATGTCTCTTCCAAGGGGCATTAAAATCATCTTGTTAAGCTAATGCGACCTCCACCACTTTTTCAACGGGCATTTAAACCGTCTTGTTAAGCTACTGCAACCTCCACGTCTCTTCCAAGGGGCATTAAAATCGTCTTCTTAACCTAATGCGACCTCCACCACTTCTCCATGGGGCATTAAAACCGTCTTGTTAAGCTACTGTATCCTCCACAACTCTTCCAAGGGGCATTAAAACCATCTTGTTAAGCTACTGCGACCTCCTTGTCTCTTCCAATTGTCATTTAAACCATCTTGTTAAGCTACTGTAACCTCCATTTCTCTTCCAAGGGGCATTAAAACCGTCTTGTTAAGCTAATGCGACCTCCACCACTTTTACAAGGGGCATTAATACCGTCTTGTTAAGCTACTGCGACCTCCAAGTCTCTTCCAAGGGGCATTTAAACCGTCTTGTTAAGCTACTGCAACATCCACATCTCTTCCATGGGGCATTAAACCGTCTTGTTAAGCTACTGCGACCTCCACCACTTCTCCAAGAGGCATTAAAACCGTCTTGTTAAGCTACTGTAACCTCCACCACTCTTCCAAGGGGCATTTAAACCAACTTGTTAAGCTAATGCAACCTCCATGTCTCTTCAAAGGGGCTTTTAAACCGTCTTGTTAAGCTAATGAGATCTCCACCACTTTTCCAAGGATTATTTAAACCGTCTTGTTAAGCTACTGCTGCAACCTCCACCACTTCTCCAAGGGGTATTAAAAATGTCTTGTTAAGCTACTGCAACCTCCACGTCTATTCCAAGGGGCATTAAAACCATCTTGTTAAGCTAATGCGAACTCCACCACTACTCAAAGGGGCATTAAAATCATCCTGTTAATCTACTGCAACCTCCATGTCTCTTCCAAGAGGCATTTAAACCGTCTTGTAATGCTACTTCAACCTCCACGTCTCTTTCAAGGGGCATTAAAACCGTCTTGTTAAGCTAATGCGACCTCCACCACTTTTTCAAGGAGCATTAAAACCGTCTTGTTAAGCTAATGCGACCTCCACCACTTTTCCAAGGGGCATTAAAACCGTCTTATTAAGCTACTGCAGCCTCCATGTCTCTTCCAAGGGGCATTAAAACCGTCTTGTTAAGCTAATGCAACCTCCAACACTTCTCCAATGAGCATTAAAACTGTCTTGTTAAGCTACTGTAACCTCCACCACTCTTCCAAGGGGCATTTAAAACGTCTTGTTAAGTTACTGCGACCTCCACCACTTCTCCAAGGAGCATTAAAACAGTCTTGTTAAGCTTCTGTTACCTTCACCACTCTTCAAAGGGGCATTTAAACCATCTTGTTAAGCTACTGCGACGCCCACCACTACTTCATGGGGCATTAAAACCGTCTTGTTAAGCTACTGTAACCTCCACCACTCTTCCAAGCGGCATTTAAACAGTCTTGTTAAGCTACTGCAACCTCCACGTCTCTTCCAAGTGGCATTAAAACCGTCTTGTTAAGCTACTGCAACCTCCACCACTTCTCCAAGGGGTATTAAAAACATCTTGTTAAGCTACTGCAACCTCCACGTCTATTCCAAGGGGCATTAAAACCATCTTGTTAAGCTACTGCAACCTCCACGTCTCTTCCAAGGGGCATTAAAACCGTCTTGTTAAGCTAATGCGACCTCCACCACTACTCCAAGGGGCATTAAAATCGTCTTGTTAAGCTACTGCAACCACCATGTCTCTTCCAAGGGGCATTAAAACCATCTTGTTAAGCTAATGCAACCTCCACCACTGTTCCAAGGGGCATTAAAACCATCTTGTTAAGCTACTGCAACCTCCATGTCTCTTCCAAGGGGCATTTAAACCATCTTGTAAAGCTACTTCAACCTCCACGTCTCTTTCAAGGGGCATTAAAACCGTCTTGTTAAGCTAATGCGACCTCCACCACTTTTTCAAGGAGCATTAAAACCATCTTGTTAAGCTAATGCGACCTCCACCACTTTTCCAAGGGGCATTAAAACCGTCTTATTAAGCTACTGCAGCCTCCATGTCTCTTCCAAGGAGCATTAAAACCGTCTTGTTAAGCTATTGCGACCTCCAACACTTCTCCAATGAGCATTAAAACCGTCTTGTTAAGCTACTGTAACCTCCACCACTCTTCCAAGAGGCATTTAAACAGTCTTGTTAAGCTGCTATAACCTCCACGTCTCTTCCATGGGGCATTAAAACCGTCTTTTTAAGCTAATGCGACCTCCACCACTTTTCCAAGGGGCATTAAAACCGGCTTGTTAAGCTACTGCGACCTCCACGTCTATTCCAAGGGGCATTAAATACGTCTTGTTAAGCAAATGCGAACATCGCCACTATTCAAAGGGGCATTAAAACCGTCTTGTTAAGCTACTGCGACCTCTATGTCTCTTCCAAGGGACATTTAAACCATCTTGTGAAGCTACTGCTAACTCCACGTCTTTTCCAAGGGGTATTAAAAGCATCTTGTTAAGCTACTGTAACCTCCACCACTCTTCCAAGCGGCATTTACACCGTCTTTTTAAGCCACTGCAAGCTCCACGTCTCTTCAAAGGGGCATTAAAACCGTCTTGTTAAGGTAATGCAACCTCCACCACTTTTCAAAGGGGCATTAAAATCGTCTTTTTAAGCTACTGCAACCACCATGTCTCTTCCAAGGGGCATTAAAACCGTCTTGTTAAGCTAATGCAACCTCCACCACTTTTCCAAGGGGCATTAAAAACATCTTGTTAAGCTACTGCGACCTCCATGTCTCTTCCCAGGGGCATTTAAACCGTCTTGTAAAGCTACTGCAACCTCCACGTGTCTTCCAAGGGGAATTAAAACCGTCTTGTTAAGCTAATGCGACCTCCACCACTTTTTCAAGGAGCATTTAAACCGTCTTGTTAAGCTACTGCAATCTCCACGTCTCTTCCAAGAGGCATTAAAACCGTCTTGTTAAGCTACTGCGACCTACATAACTACTCCAAGGGGCATTAAAACCGTCTTGTTAAGCTACTGTAACCTCCACCACTCTTCCAAGGGGCATTTAAACTGTCTTGTAAAGCTACTGCAACCTCCACGTCTCTTCCAAGGGGCATTAAAACTGTCTTGTTAAGCTAATGCAACCTCCACCACTTTTCCAAGGGGCATTAAAACAGTTTTGTTAAGCTACTGCAACCAACACGTCTTTTCCAAGGGTCATTAAAACCGTCTTGTTAAGCTAATGCGACCTCCACCACCTTTCCAAGAGGCATTAAAACCAACTTGTTAAGCTTCTGCGACCTCCACGTCTCTTCCAAGGGGCATTAAAATCATCTTGTTAAGCTAATGCGACCTCCACCACTTTTTCAACGGGCATTTAAACCATCTTGTTAAGCTACTGCAACCTCCACGTCTCTTCCAAGGGGCATTAAAATCGTCTTCTAAAGCTAATGTGACCTCCACCACTTCTCCATGGGGCATTAAAACCGTCTTGTTAAGCTACTGTATCCTCCACCACTCCTCCACGGGGCATTTAAACTGTCTTATTAAGCTACTGCAACCTCCAAGTCTCTTCCAAGAGGCATTTAAACCATCTTGTAAAGCTACTTCAACCTCCACGTCTCTTTCAAGGGGCATTAAAACCGTCTTGTTAAGCTAATGCGACCTCCACCACTTTTTCAAGGAGCATTAAAACCATCTTGTTAAGCTAATGCGACCTCCACCACATTTCCAAGGGGCATTAAAACCGTCTTATTAAGCTACTGCAGCCTCCATGTCTCTTCCAAGGAGCATTAAAACCGTCTTGTTAAGCTAATGCGACCTCCAACACTTCTCCAATGAGCATTAAAACCGTCTTGTTAAGCTACTGTAACCTCCACCACTCTTCCAAGAGGCATTTAAACAGTCTTGTTAAGCTGCTATAACCTCAACGTCTCTTCCATGGGGCATTAAAACCGGCTTTTTAAGCTAATGCGACCTCCACCACTTTTCCAAGGGGCATTAAAACCGGCTTGTTAAGCTACTGCGACCTCCACGTCTCTTCCAAGGGGCATTAAATACGTCTTGTTAAGCAAATGCGAACATCGCCACTATTCAAAGGGGCATTAAAACCGTCTTGTTAAGCTACTGCGACCTCTTTGTCTCTTCCAAGGGACATTTAAACCGTCTTGTTAAGCTACTGCTAACTCCACATCTTTTCCAAGGGGTATTAAAAGCATCTTGTTAAGCTACTGTAACCTCCACCACTCTTCCACGGGGCATTTACACTGTCTTTTTAAGCTACTGCAAGCTCCACGTCTCTTCAAAGGGGCATTAAAACCGTCTTGTTAAGGTAATGCAACCTCCACCACTTTTCGAAGGGGCTTTAAAAACATCTTGTTAAGCTACTGCGACCTCCATGTCTTTTCCAAGGGGCATTTAAACCGTCTTGTAAAGCTACTGCAACCTCCACGTTTCTTCCAAGGGGCATTAAAACCGTCTTGTTAAGCTAATGCGACCTCCACCACTTTTTCAAGGAGCATTTAAACCGTCTTGTTAAGCTACTGCAATCTCCACGTCTCTTCCAAGAGGCATTAAAACCGTCTTGTTAAGCTACTGCGACCTACATAACTACTCCAAGGGGCATTAAAACCGTCTTGTTAAGCTACTGCAACCTCCACGTCTCTTCCAAGGGGCATTAAAACTGTCTTGTTAAGCTAATGCAACCTCCACCACTTTTCCAAGGGGAATTAAAACAGTCTTGTTAAGCTACTGCAACCAACACGTCTTTTAAAAGGGTCATTAAAACCGTCTTGTTAAGCTAATGCGACCTCCACCACCTTTCCAAGGGGCATTAAAACCAACTTGTTAAGCTTCTGCGACCTCCACGTCTCTTCCAAGGGGCATTAAAATCATCTTGTTAAGCTAATGCGACCTCCACCACTTTTTCAAGGGGCATTTAAACCATCTTGTTAAGCTACTGCAACCTCCACGTCTCTTCCAAGGGGCATTAAAATCGTCTTCTAAAGCTAATGTGACCTCCACCACTTCTCCATGGGGCATTAAAACCGTCTTGTTATGCCACTGTATCCTCCACCACTCCTACACGGGGCATTTAAACTGTCTTGTTAAGCTACTGCAACCTCCACGTCTCTTCCAAAGGGCATTAAAACCGTCTTGTTTAGCTAATGCGACCTCCACCACTTTTCCAAGGGGCATTAAAACAGTCTTGTTAAGCTACTGCAACCACCACGTCTTTTCCAAGGGTCATTAAAACCGTCTTGTTAAGCTAATGCGACCTCCACCACCTTTCCAAGGGGCATTAAAACCAACTTGTTAAGCTTCTGCGACCTCCACGTCTCTTCCATGGGCATTAAAACCGTCTTTTTAAGCTAATGCGACCTCCACCACTTTTCCAAGTGGCATTAAAACCGGCTTGTTAAGCTACTGCGACCTCCCCGTCTCTTCCAAGGGGCAATAAATACGTCTTTTTAAGCTACTGCAACCTCCACGTCTCTTCCAAAGGGCATTAAAACCGTCTTGTTTAGCTAATGCGACCTCCACCACTTTTCCAAGGGGCATTAAAACAGTCTTGTTAAGCTACTGCAACCACCACGTCTTTTCCAAGGGTCATTAAAAACGTCTTGTTAAGCTAATGCGACCTCCACCACCTTTCCAAGGGGCATTAAAACCAACTTGTTAAGCTTCTGCGACCTCCACGTCTCTTCCATGGGCATTAAAACCGTCTTTTTAAGCTAATGCGACCTCCACCACTTTTCCAAGTGGCATTAAAATCGGCTTTTTAAGCTACTGCGACCTCCCCGTCTCTTCCAAGGGGCAATAAATACGTCTTTTTAAGCTACTGCAACCTCCACGTCTCTTCCAAGGGGCATTAAATAAGTCTTGTTAAGCTAATGCGAACATCGCCACTATTCAAAGGGGCATTAAAACCGTCTTGTTAAGCTACTGCGACCTCTATGTCTCTTCCAAGGGACATTTAAACCGTCTTGTTAAGCTACTGCTAACTCCACGTCTTTTCCAAGGGGTATTAAAACCATCTTGTTAAGCTACTGTAACCTCCACCACTCTTCCAAGGGGCATTTACACCGTCTTTTTAAGCTACTGCAACCTCCACGTCTCTTCCAAGGGGCATTAAAACCGTCTTGTTAAGCTAATGCGACCTCCACCACTTTTTCAAGGAGCATTAAAACCGTCTTGTTAAGCTAATGCGACCTCCACCTCTTTTCCAAGGGGCATTAAAACCGTCTTATTAAGCTACTGCAGCCTCCATGTCTCTTCCAAGGGGCATTAAAACCGTCTTGTTAAGCTAATGGAACCTCCAACACTTCTACAATGAGCATTAAAACTGTCTTGTTAAGCTACTGTAACCTCCACCACTCTTCCAAGGTGCATTTAAAATGTCTTGTTAAGTTACTGCGACCTCCACCACTTCTCAAAGGAGCATTAAAACAGTCTTGTTAAGCTTCTGTTACCTCCACCACTCTTCAAAGGGGCATTTAAACCATCTTGTTAAGCTACTGCGACGCCCACCACTACTTCATGGGGCATTAAAACCGTCTTGTTAAGCTACTGTAACCTCCACCACTCTTCCAAGAGGCATTTAAACAGTCTTGTTAAGCTACTGCAACCTCCACGTCTCTTCCAAGGGGCATTAAAATCGTCTTGTTAAGCTACTGCAACCTCCCCAACTTCTCCAAGGGGTATTAAAAATGTCTTGTTAAGCTACTGCAACCTCCACGTCTATTCCAAGGGGCATTAAAACCATCTTGTTAAGCTACTGCAACCTCCACGTCTCTTCCAAGGGGCATTAAAACCGTCTTGTTAAGCTAATGCAACCTCCACCACTACTCCAAGGTGCATTAAAATCGTCTTGTTAAGCTACTGCAACCACCATGTCTCTTCCAAGGGGCATTAAAACCATCTTGTTAAGCTAATGCAACCTCCACCACTGTTCCAAGGGGCATTAAAACCATCTTGTTAAGCTACTGCAACCTCAATGTCTCTTCCAAGAGGCATTTAAACCATCTTGTAAAGCTACTTCAACCTCCACGTCTCTTTCAAGGGGCATTAAAACCGTCTTGTTAAGCTAATGCGACCTCCACCACTTTTTCAAGGAGCATTAAAACCATCTTGTTAAGCTAATGCGACCTCCACCACTTTTCCAAGGGGCATTAAAACCGTCTTATTAAGCTACTGCAACCACCATGTCTCTTCCAAGGGGCATTAAAACCGTCTTGTTAAGCTAATGCAACCTCCAGCACTTTTCCAAGGGGCATTAAAAACATCTTGTTAAGCTACTGCGACCTCCATGTCTCTTCCAAGGGGCATTTAAACATTCTTGTAAAGCTACTGCAACCTCCACGTCTCTTCCAAGGTGCATTAAAACCGACTTGTTAAGCTAATGCAACCTCCACCACTTTTTCAAGGAGCATTTAAACCGTCTTGTTAAGCTACTGCATTCTCCATGTCTCTTCCAAGGGGCATTAAAACCGTCTTGTTAAGCTACTGCGAGCTACATAACTACTCCAAGGGGCATTAAAACCGTCTTGTTAAGCTACTGTAACCTCCACCACTCTTCCAAGGGCCATTTAAACTGTCTGATTCAGCTACTGCAACCTCCACATCTCTTCCAAGGGGCATTAAAACTGTCTTGTTAAGCTAATGCAACCTCCAACACTTTTCCAATGGGCATTAAAACTGTCTTGTTAAACTACTTCAACCTCCACGTCTCTTCCAAAGGGCATTAAAACCGTCTTGTTAAGCTAATGCGACCTTCACCACTTTTCCAAGGGGCATTAAAACAGTCTTGTTAAGCTACTGCAACCACCACATCTTTTCCAAGAGTCATTAAAACCGTCTTGTTAAGCTAATGCGACCTCCACCAGCTTTCCAAGGGGCATTAAAATCATCTTGTTAAGCTAATGCGACCTCCACCACTTTTTCAACGGGCATTTAAACCATATTGTTAAGCTACTGCAACCTCCACGTCTCTTCCAAGGGGCATTAAAATCGTCTTCTTAAGCTAATGCGACCTCCACCACTTCTCCATGGTGCATTAAAACTGTCTTGTTAATCTACTGTATCATCCACCACTCCTCCAAGGGGCATTTAAACTGTCTTGTTAAGCTACTTCAACCTCAACGTCTCTTCCAAAGGGCATTAAAACCTTCCTGTTAAGCTAATGCGACCTCCACCACTTTTCCAAGGGGCATTAAAACAGTCTTGTTAAGCTACTGCAACCACCAAGTCTTTTCCATGGGTCATTAAAAACGTCTTGTTAAGCTAATGCGACCTCCACCACCTTTCCAAGGGGCATTAAAACCAACTTGTTAAGCTTCTGCGACCTCCATGTCTCTTCCAAGGGGCATTAAAATCATCTTGTTAAGCTAATGCGACCTCCACCACTTTTTCAACGGGCATTTAAACCGTCTTGTTAAGCTACTGCAACCTCCACGTCTCTTCCAAGGGGCATTAAAATCGTCTTCTTAACCTAATGCGACCTCCACCACTTCTCCATGGGGCATTAAAACCGTCTTGTTAAGCTACTGTATCCTCCACAACTCTTCCAAGGGGCATTAAAACCGTCTTGTTAAGCTACTGCGACCTCCTTGTCTCTTCCAATTGTCATTTAAACCATTTTGTTAAGCTACTGTAACCTCCATTTCTCTTCCAAGGTGCATTAAAACCGTCTTGTTAAGCTAATGCGACCTCCACCACTTTTCCAAGGGGAATTAATACCGTCTTGTTAAGCTACTGCGACCTCCACCAGCTTTCCAAGGGGCATTAAAATCATCTTGTTAAGCTAATGCGACATCCACCACTTTTTCAACGGGCATTTAAACCGTCTTGTTAAGCTACTGCAACCTCCACGTCTCTTCCAAGGGGCATTAAAATCGTCTTCTTAAGCTAATGCGACCTCCACCACTTCACCATGGTGCATTAAAACCGTCTTGTTAATCTACTGTATCCTCCACCACTCCTCCAAGGGGCATTTAAACTGTCTTGTTAAGCTACTTCAACCTCAACGTCTCTTCCAAAGGGCATTAAAACCATCTTGTTAAGCTAATGCGACCTCCACCACTTTTCCAAGGGGCATTAAAACAGTCTTGTTAAGCTACTGCAACCACCACGTCTTTTCCATGGGTCATTAAAAACGTCTTGTTAAGCTAATGCGACCTCCACCACCATTCCAAGGGGCATTAAAACCAACTTGTTAAGCTTCTGCGACCTCCATGTCTCTTCTCTTTTTCAACGGGCATTAAAACCGTCTTGTTAAGCTACTGTATCCTCCACAACTCTTCCAAGGGGCATTAAAACCGTCTTGTTAAGCTACTGCGACCTCCTTGTCTCTTCCAATTGTCATTTAAACCATCTTGTTAAGCTACTGTAACCTCCATTTCTCTTCCAAGGGGCATTAAAACCGTCTTGTTAAGCTAATGCGACCTCCACCACTTTTACAAGGGGCATTAATACCGTCTTGTTAAGCTACTGCGACCTCCAAGTCTCTTCCAAGGGGCATTTAAACCGTCTTGTTAAGCTACTGCAACATCCACATCTCTTCCATGGGGCATTAAACCGTCTTGTTAAGCTACTGCGACCTCCACCACTTCTCCAAGAGGCATTAAAACCGTCTTCTTAAGCTACTGTAACCTCCACCACTCTTCCAAGGGGCATTTAAACCAACTTGTTAAGCTAATGCAACCTCCATGTCTCTTGAAAGGGGCTTTTAAACCGTCTTGTTAAGCTAATGAGATCTCCACCACTTTTCCAAGGATTATTTAAACCGTCTTGTTAAGCTACTGCAACGTCCACGTCTCCTCCAAGGGGCATTAAAACCGTCTTGTTAAGCTACTGCAACCTCCACCACTTCTCCAAGGGGTATTAAAAACGTCTTGTTAAGCTACTGCAACCTCCACGTCTATTCTAAGGGGCATTAAAACCATCTTGTTAAGCTGCTGCAACCTCCATGTCTCTTCCAAGGGGCATTAAAACCGTCTTGTTAAGCTAAAGCGACCTCCACCACTACTCCAAGGGGCATTAAAATTGTCTTGTTAAGCTACTGCAACCACCATGTCACTTCCAAGGGGCATTAAAACCATCTTGTTAAGCTAATGCAACCACCACCACTGTTCCAAGGGGCATTAAAACCATCTTGTTAAGCTACTGCAACCTCCATGTCTCTTCCAAGGGGCATTTAAACCGTCTTGTAAAGCTACTTCAACCTCCACGTCTCTTTCAAGGGGCATTAAAACCGTCTTGTTAAGCTAATGCGACCTCCACCATTTTTTCAAGGAGCATTTAAACCGTCTTGTTAAGCTACAGCAATCTCTACGTCTCTTCCAAGGGGCATTAAAACCGTCTTGTTAATCTACTGCGACCTTCACCACTTCTCCAAGGGGCATTAAAACTGTTTTGTTAAGCTACTGCCACCTCCACGTCTCTTCCAAGGGGCATTAAATTTGTCTTGTTAAGCTAATGCGACCACAGCCACTATTAAAAGGGGCATTAGAACCGTCTTGTTAAGCTACTGTGACCTCCATGTCTTTTCCAAGGGACAATTAAACCATCTTGTTAAGCTACTGCTAACTCCACGTCTTTTCCAAGGGGTATTAATACCGTCTTCTTAAGCTAATGCGACCTCCACCACTTTTCCAAGAGGCATTAATACCGTCTTGTTAAGCTATTGCAACCTCCACCACTCTACCAAGGGGCATTTAAACCGTCTTGTTAAGCTACTGCAACCTCCACGTCTCTTCGAAGGGGCATTAAACCCGTCTTGTTAAGCTAATGCGACCTCCAGAACTTTTCCAAGGGGCATTAAAAATGTCTTGTTAAGCTACTAAAACCAACATGTCTCTTCCAAGGGGCATTAAAACCGCCTTGTTAAGCTAATGCAACCTCCATCACTTTTGCAAGGGGCATTAAAACCATCATGTTAAGCTACTGCGGCCTCCATGTCTCTTCCAAGGGGCATTTAAACCGTCTTGTAAAGCTACTGAAACCTCCACGTCTCTGCCAAGGGGCATTAAAACCGTCTTCATAAGCTAATGCGACCTCCACCACTTCTCCATGGGGCATTAAAACGGTCTTGTTAAGCTACTGTATCCTCCAACACTCTTCCAAGGGGCATTTAAACTGTCTTGTTAAGCTACTGCAACCTCCACGACTCTTCCAAAGGGCATGAAAACCATCTTATTAAGCTAATGCGACCTCCACCACTTTTCCAAAGGGCATTAAAACCATCTTGTTAAGCTACTGCGACCTCCTTGTCTCTTCCAATTGTCATTTAAACCATCTTGTTAAGCTACTGTAACCTCCATTTCTCTTCCAAGGGGCATTAAAACCGTCTTGTTAAGCTACTGCAACCACCAAGTCGCTTCCAAGGGGCATTGAAACCGTATTGTTAAGCTAATGTGACCTCCAACACTTCTCCAAGGGGCATTAAAACCATCTTGTTTAGCTACTCTAACCTCCACCACTCTTCCAAGGGGCATTTAAAACATCTTGTTGAGCTAATGCAACCTCCATGTCTCTTCCAAGGGGCATTAAAACCATCTTGTTAAGCTAATGCGACCTCCACCACTTTTCCAAGGGGCATTAAAACCGTCTTATTAAGCTACTGTAGCCTCCATGTCTATTCCAAGGGGCATTAAAACCATCTTGTTAAGCTACTGCAACCTCCACGTCTCTTCCAAGGGGTATTAAAACCGTCTTGTTAAGCTAATGCGACCTCCACCACTACTCCAAGGGGCATTAAAATCGTCTTGTTAAGCTACTGCAACCACCATGTCTCTTCCAAGGGGCATTAAAACCATCTTGTTAAGCTAATGCAACCTCCACCACTGTTCCAAGGGGCATTAAAACCATCTTGTTAAGCTACTGCAACCGCCATGTCTCTTCCAAGAGGCATTTAAGCCGTCTTGTAAAGCTACTTCCACCTCCACGTCTCTTTCAAGGGGCATTAAAACCGTCTTGTTAAGCTAATGCGACCTCCACCACTTTTTCAAGGAGCATTAAAACCGTCTTGTTAAGCTAATGCGACCTCCACCACTTTTCCAAGGGGCATTAAAACCGTCTTATTAAGCTACTGCAGCCTCAATGTCTCTTCCAAGGGGCATTAAATTTGTCTTGTTAAGCTAATGCGACCACAGCCACTATTCCAAGGGGCATTAGAACCGTCTTGTTAAGCTACTGTGACCTCCATGTCTTTTCCAAGGGACAATTAAACCATCTTGTTAAGCTACTGCTAACTCCACGTCTTTTCCAAGGGGTATTAATACCGTCTTCTTAAGCTAATGCGACCTCCACCACTTTTCCAAGAGGCATTAATACCGTCTTGTTAAGCTATTGCAACCTCCACCACTCTACCAAGGGGCATTTAAACCGTCTTGTTAAGCTACTGCAACCTCCACGTCTCTTCGAAGGGGCATTAAAACCGTCTTGTTAAGCTAATGCGACCTCCAGAACTTTTCCAAGGGGCATTAAAAACGTCTTGTTAAGCTACTCCAACCAACATGTCTCTTCCAAGGGGCATTAAAACCGCCTTGTTAAGCTAATGCAACCTCCATCACTTTTGCAAGGGGCATTAAAACCATCATGTTAAGCTACTGCGACCTCCATGTCTCTTTCAAGGGGCATTTAAACCGTCTTGTAAAGCTACTGAAACCTCCACGTCTCTGCCAAGGGGCATTAAAACCGTCTTCATAAGCTAATGCGACCTCCACCACTTCTCCATGGGGCATTAAAACCGTCATGTTAGGCTACTGTATCCTCCACCACTCTTCCAAGGGGTATTTAAACTGTCTTGTTAAGCTACTACAACCTCCACGACTCTTCCAAAGGGCATGAAAACCATCTTATTAAGCTAATGCGACCTCCACCACTTTTCCAAAGGGCATTAAAACCATCTTGTTAAGCTACTGCGACCTCCTTGTCTCTTCCAATTGTCATTTAAACCATCTTGTTAAGCTACTGTAACCTCCATTTCTCTTCCAAGGGGCATTAAAACCGTCTTGTTAAGCTACTGCAACCACCACGTCGCTTCCAAGGGGCATTGAAACCGTATTGTTAAGCTAATGTGACCTCCAACACTTCTCCAAGGGGATTAAAACCATCTTGTTTAGCTACTCTAACCTCCACCACTCTTCCAAGGGGCATTTAAAACATCTTGTTGAGCTAATGCAACCTCCATGTCTCTTCCAAGGGGCATTAAAACCATCTTGTTAAGCTAATGCGACCTCGACCACTTTTCCAAGGGGCTTTAAAACCATATTATTAAGCTACTGTAGCCTTCATGTCTTTTCCAAGGGGCATTAAAACCGTCTTGTTAAGCTAATGCGACCTCCACCACTACTCCAAGGGGCATTAAAATCGTCTTGTTAAGCTACTGCAACCACCATGTCTCTTCCAAGGGGCATTAAAACCATCTTGTTAAGCTAATGCAACCTCCACCACTGTTCCAAGGGGCATTAAAACCATCTTGTTAAGCTACTGCAACCTCCATGTCTCTTCCAAGAGGCATTTAAACCGTCTTGTAAAGCTACTTCAACCTCCACGTCTCTTTCAAGGGGCATTAAAACCGTCTTGTTAAGCTAATGCGACCTCCACCACTTTTTCAAGGAGCATTAAAACCATCTTGTTAAGCTAACGCGACCTCCATCACTTTTCCAAGGGGCATTAAAACCGTCTTATTAAGCTACTGCAGCCTCCATGTCTCTTCCAAGGAGCATTAAAACCGTCTTGTTAAGCTAATGCGACCTCCAACACTTCTCCAATGAGCATTAAAACCGTCTTGTTAAGCTACTGTAACCTCCACCCCTCTTCCAAGGGGCATTTAAAACGTCTTGTTAAGTTACTGCGACCTCCACCACTTCTCCAAGGAGCATTAAAACAGTCTTGTTAAGCTTCTGTTACCTCCACCACTCTTCAAAGGGGCATTTAAACCATCTTGTTAAGCTACTGCGACGCCCACCACTACTTCATGGGGCATTAAAACTGTCTTGATAAGCTACTGTAACCTCCACCACTCTTCCAAGAGGCATTTAAACAGTCTTGTTAAGCTGCTATAACCTCCACGTCTCTTCCATGGGGCATTAAAACCGTCGTTTTAAGCTAATGCGACCTTCACCACTTTTCCAAGGGGCATTAAAACCGGCTTGTTAAGCTACTGCGACCTCCACGTCTCTTCCAAGGGGCATTAAATACGTCTTGTTAAGCTACTGAAACCCCCACGTCTCTTCCAAGGGGCATTAAATACGTCTTGTTAAGCAAATGCGAACATCGCCACTATTCAAAGGGGCATTAAAACCGTCTTGTTAAGCTACTGCGACCTCTATGTCTCTTCCAAGGGACATTTAAACCGTCTTGTTAAGCTACTGCTAACTCCACGTCTTTTCCAAGGGGTATTAAAAGCATATTGTTAAGCTACTATAACCTGCACCACTCTTCCAAGGTGCATTTACACCATCTTTTTAAGCTACTGCAAGCTCCACGTCTCTTCAAAGGGGCATTAAAACCGTCTAGTTAATTTAATGCGACCTCCACCACTTTTCAAAGGGGCATTAAAATCGTCTTGTTAAGCTACTGCAACCACCATGTCTCTTCCAAGGGGCATTAAAACCATCTTGTTAAGCTAATGCGACCTCCACCACTTTTTCAAGGAGCATTAAAACCATCTTGTTAAGCTAATGCGACCTCCACCACTTTTCCAAGGGGCATTAAAACCGTCTTATTAAGCTACTGCAGCCTCTATGTCTCTTCCAAGGGGCATTTAAAACGTCTTGTTAAGTTACTGCGAGCTCCACCACTTTTCCAAGGAGCATTAAAACAGTCTTGTTAAGCTTCTGTTACCTCCACCACTCTTCAAAGGGGCATTTAAACCATCTTATTAAGCTACTGCGACGCCCGCCACTACTTCATGGGGCATTAAAACCGTCTTGATAAGCTACTGTAACCTCCACCACTCTTCCAAGAGGCATTTAAACAGTCTTGTTAAGCTGCTATAACCTCCACGTCTCTTCCATGGGGCATTAAAAACGTCGTTTTAAGCTAATGCGACCTCCACCACTTTTCCAAGGGGCATTAAAACCGGCTTGTTAAGCTACTGCGACCTCCACGTCTCTTCCAAGGGGCATTAAATACGTCTTGTTAAGCTACTGAAACCCCCACGTCTCTTCCAAGGGGCATTAAATACGTCTTGTTAAGCAAATGCGAACATCGCCACTATTCAAAGGTTCATTAAAACCGTCTTGTTAAGCTACTGCGACCTCTATGTCTCTTCCAAGGGACATTTAAACCGTCTTGTTAAGCTACTGCTAACTCCACGTCTTTTCCAAGGGGTATTAAAAGCATCTTGTTAAGCTACTGTAACCTCCACCACTCTTCCAAGGGGCATTTACACCATCTTTTTAAGCTACTGCAAGCTCCAAGTCTCTTCAAAGGGGCATTAAAACCGTCTTGTTAAGGTAATGCGACCTCCACCACTTTTCGAAGGGGCATTAAAATCGTCTTGTTAAGCTACTGCAACCACCATGTCTCTTCCAAGGGGCATTAAAACCGTCTTGTTAAGCTAATGCAACCTCCACCACTTTTCCAAGGGGCATTAAAAACATCTTGTTAAGCTACTGCGACCTCCATGTCTCTTCCAAGGGGCATTTAAACCGTCTTGTAAAGCTACTGCAACCTCCACGTGTCTTCCAAGGGGCATTAAAACCGTCTTATTAAGCTAATGCGACCTCCACCACTTTTTCAAGGAGCATTTAAACCGTCTTGTTAAGCTACTACAATCTCCACGTCTCTTCCAAGGGGCATTAAAACCGTCTTGTTAAGCTACTGCGACCTACATAACTACTCCAAAGGGCATTAAAACCGTCTTGTTAAGCTACTGTAACCTCCACCACTCTTCCAAGGGGCATTTAAACTGTCTTGTTAAGCTACTGCAACCTCCACGTCTCTTCCAAGGGGCATTAAAACCGTCTTGTTAAGCTAATGCAACCTCCACCACTTTTCCAAGGGGCATTAAAACAGTCTTGTTAAGCTACTGCAACCACCACGTCTTTTCCAAGGGTCATTAAAACCGTCTTGTTAAGCTAATGCGACCTCCACCACCTTTCCAAGGGGCATTAAAACCAACTTGTTAAGCTTCTGCGCCCTTCACGTCTCTTCCAAGGGGCATTAAAATCATCTTGTTAAGCTAATGCGACCTCCACCACTTTTTCAACGGGCATTTAAACCGTCTTGTTAAGCTACTGCAACCTCCACGTCTCTTCCAAATGGCATTAAAATCGTCTTCTTAAGCTAATGTGATCTCCACCACTTCTCCATGGGGCATTAAAACCGTCTTTTTAAGCTACTGTATCCTCCACCACTCCTCCAAGGGGCATTAAAACCAACTTGTTAAGCTTCTGCGACCTCCACATGTCTTCCTTGGGCATTAAAACCGTCTTTTTAAGCTAATGCGACCTCCCCGTCTCTTCCAAGGGGCATTAAATATGTCTTGTTAAGCTAATGCGAATATCGCCACTATTCAAAGGGGCATTAAACCGTCTTGTTAAGCTGCTGCGACCTCTATGTCTCTTCCACGGGACATTTAAACCGTATTGTTAAGCTACTGCTAACTCCACGTCTTTTCCAAGGGGTATTAAAACCATCTTGTTAAGCTGCTGTAACCTCCACCACTCTTCCAAGGGGCATTTACACCGTCTTTTTAAGCTACTGCAACCTCCACGTCTCTTCCAAGGGGCATTAAAACCGTCTTGGTAAGCTAATGCGACCTCCACCACTTTTCCAAGAGGCATTAAAACTGTCTTGTTAAGCTACTTCAACCTCCACGTCTCTTCCAAAGGGCATTAAAACCGTCTTGTTAAGCTGCTGTAACCTCCACCACTCTTCCAAGGGGCATTTACACCGTCTTTTTAAGCTACTGCAACCTCCACGTCTCTTCCAAGGGGCATTAAAACCGTCTTGGTAAGCTAATGCGACCTCCACCACTTTTCCAAGGGGCATTAAAACAGTCTTGTTAAGCTACTGCAACCACCACGTCTTTTCCAAGGGTCATTAAAACCGTCTTGTTAAGCTAATGCGACCTCCACCACCTTTCCAAGGGGCATTAAAATCATCTTGTTAAGCTAATGCGACCTCCACCACTTTTTCAACGGGCATTTAAACCGTCTTGTTAAGCTACTGCAGCATCCACGTCTCTTCCAAGGGGCATTAAATACGTCTTGTTAAGCTACTGAAACCCCCACGTCTCTTCCAAGGGGCATTAAATACGTCTTGTTAAGCAAATGCGAACATCGCCACTATTCAAAGGGGCATTAAAACCGTCTTGTTAAGCTACTGCGACCTCTATGTCTCTTCCAAGGGACATTTAAACCGTCTTGTTAAGCTACTGCTAACTCCACGTCTTTTCCAAGGGGTATTAAAAGCATCTTGTTAAGCTACTATAACCTGCACCACTCTTCCAAGGGGCATTTACACCATCTTTTTAAGCTACTGCAAGCTCCACGTCTCTTCAAAGGGGCATTAAAACCGTCTAGTTAATTTAATGCGACCTCCACCACTTTTCAAAGGGGCATTAAAATCGTCTTCTTAAGCTACTGCAACCACCATGTCTCTTCCAAGGGGCATTAAAACCGTCTTGTTAAGCTAATGCGACCTCCACCACTTTTTCAAGGAGCATTAAAACCATCTTGTTAAGCTAATGCGACCTCCACCACTTTTCCAAGGGGCATTAAAACCGTCTTGTTAAGCTACTGCAGCCTCTATGTCTCTTCCAAGGAGCATTAAAACCGTCTTGTTAAGCTAATGCGACCTCCAACACTTCTCCAATGAGCATTAAAACCGTCTTGTTAAGCTACTGTAACCTCCACCCCTCTTCCAAGGGGCATTTAAAACGTCTTGTTAAGTTACTGCGAGCTCCACCACTTCTCCAAGGAGCATTAAAACAGTCTTGTTAAGCTTCTGTTACCTCCACCACTCTTCAAAGGGGCATTTAAACCATCTTATTAAGCTACTGCGACGCCCACCACTACTTCATGGGGCATTAAAACCGTCTTGATAAGCTACTGTAACCTCCACCACTCTTCCAAGAGGCATTTAAACAGTCTTGTTAAGCTGCTATAACCTCCACGTCTCTTCCATGGGGCATTAAAAACGTCGTTTTAAGCTAATGCGACCTCCACCACTTTTCCAAGGGGTATTAAAACCGGCTTGTTAAGCTACTGCGACCTCCACGTCTCTTCCAAGGGGCATTAAATACGTCTTGTTAAGCTACTGAAACCCCCACGTCTCTTCCAAGGGGCATTAAATACGTCTTGTTAAGCAAATGCGAACATCGCCACTATTCAAAGGTTCATTAAAACCGTCTTGTTAAGCTACTGCGACCTCTATGTCTCTTCCAAGGGACATTTAAACCGTCTTGTTAAGCTACTGCTAACTCCACGTATTTTCCAAGGGGTATTAAAAGCATCTTGTTAAGCTACTGTAACCTCCACCACTCTTCCAAGGGGCATTTACACCGTCTTTTTAAGCTACTGCAAGCTCCAAGTCTCTTCAAAGGGTCATTAAAACCGTCTTGTTAAGGTAATGCGACCTCCACCACTTTTCGAAGGGGCATTAAAATCGTCTTGTTAAGCTACTGCAACCACCATGTCTCTTCCAAGGGGCATTAAAACCGTCTTGTTAAGCTAATGCAACCTCCACCACTTTTCCAAGGGGCATTAAAAACATCTTGTTAAGCTACTGCGACCTCCATGTCTCTTCCAAGGGGCATTTAAACCGTCTTGTAAAGCTACTGCAACCTCCACGTGTCTTCGAAGGGGCATTAAAACCGTCTTGTTAAGCTAATGCGACCTCCACCACTTTTTCAAGAAGCATTTAAACCGTCTTGTTAAGCTACTACAATCTCCACGTCTCTTCCAAGGGGCATTAAAACCGTCTTGTTAAGCTACTGCGACCTATAAAGCTACTCCAAAGGGCTTTAAAACCGTCTTGTTAAGCTACTGTAACCTCCACCACTCTTCCAAGGGGCATTTAAACTGTCTTGTTAAGCTACTGCAACCTCCACGTCTCTTCCAAGGGGCATTAAAACCGTCTTGTTAAGCTAATGCAACCTCCACCACTTTTCCAAGGGGCATTAAAACAGTCTTTTAAGCTACTGCAACCACCACGTCTTTTCCAAGGGTCATTAAAACCGTCTTGTTAATCTAATGCGACCTCCACCTCCTTTCCAAGGGGCATTAAAACCAACTTGTTAAGCTTCTGCGACCTTCACGTCTCTTCCAAGGGGCATTAAAATCATCTTGTTAAGCTAATGTGACCTCCACCACTTTTTCAACGGGCATTTAAACCGTCTTGTTAAGCTACTGCAACCTCCACGTCTCTTCCAAGGGGCATTAAAATCGTCTTCTTAAGCTAATGTGATCTCCACCACTTCTCCATGGGGCATTAAAACCGTCTTGTTAAGCTACTGTATCCTCCACCACTCCTCCAAGGGGCATTAAAACCAACTTGTTAAGCTTCTGCGACCTCCACATGTCTTCCTTGGGCATTAAAACCGTCTTTTTAAGCTAATGCGACCTCCCCGTCTCTTCCAAGGGGCATTAAATATGTCTTGTTAAGCTAATGCGAACATCGCCACTATTCAAAGGGGCATTAAACCGTCTTGTTAAGCTGCTGCGACCTCTATGTCTCTTCCACGGGACATTTAAACCGTCTTGTTAAGCTACTGCTAACTCCACGTCTTTTCCAAGGGGTATTAAAACCATCTTGTTAAGCTACTGTAACCTCCACCACTCTTCCAAGGGGCATTTACACCGTCTTTTTAAGCTACTGCAACCTCCACGTCTCTTCCAAGGGGCATTAAAACCGTCTTGGTAAGCTAATGCGACCTCCACCACTTTTCCAAGAGGCATTAAAACTGTCTTGTTAAGCTACTTCAACCTCCACGTCTCTTCCAAAGGGCATTAAAACCGTCTTGGTAAGCTAATGCGACCTCCACCACTTTTCCAAGAGGCATTAAAACTGTCTTGTTAAGCTACTTCAACCTCCACGTCTCTTCCAAAGGGCATTAAAACCGTCTTGTTAAGCTAATGCGACCTCCACCACCTTTCCAAGGGGCATTAAAACCAACTTGTTAAGCTTCTGCGACCTCCACGTCTCTTCCATGGGCATTAAAACCGTCTTTTTAAGCTAATGCGACCTCCACCACTTTTCCAAGTGGCATTAAAACCGGCTTGTTAAGCTACTGCGACCTCCCCGTCTCTTCCAAGGGGCAATAAATACGTCTTTTTAAGCTACTGCAACCTCCACGTCTCTTCCAAAGGGCATTAAAACCGTCTTGTTTAGCTAATGCGACCTCCACCACTTTTCCAAGGGGCATTAAAACAGTCTTGTTAAGCTACTGCAACCACCACGTCTTTTCCAAGGGTCATTAAAAACGTCTTGTTAAGCTAATGCGACCTCCACCACCTTTCCAAGGGGCATTAAAACCAACTTGTTAAGCTTCTGCGACCTCCACGTCTCTTCCATGGGCATTAAAACCGTCTTTTTAAGCTAATGCGACCTCCACCACTTTTCCAAGTGGCATTAAAACCGGCTTGTTAAGCTACTGCGACCTCCCCGTCTCTTCCAAGGGGCAATAAATACGTCTTTTTAAGCTACTGCAACCTCCACGTCTCTTCCAAGGGGCATTAAATAAGTCTTGTTAAGCTAATGCGAACATCGCCACTATTCAAAGGGGCATTAAAACCGTCTTGTTAAGCTACTGCGACCTCTATGTCTCTTCCAAGGGACATTTAAACCGTCTTGTTAAGCTACTGCTAACTCCACGTCTTTTCCAAGGGGTATTAAAACCATCTTGTTAAGCTACTGTAACCTCCACCACTCTTCCAAGGGGCATTTACACCGTCTTTTTAAGCTACTGCAACCTCCACGTCTCTTCCAAGGGGCATTAAAACCGTCTTGTTAAGCTAATGCGACCTCCACCACTTTTTCAAGGAGCATTAAAACCGTCTTGTTAAGCTAATGCGACCTCCACCTCTTTTCCAAGGGGCATTAAAACCGTCTTATTAAGCTACTGCAGCCTCCATGTCTCTTCCAAGGGGCATTAAAACCGTCTTGTTAAGCTAATGCAACCTCCAACACTTCTACAATGAGCATTAAAACTGTCTTGTTAAGCTACTGTAACCTCCACCACTCTTCCAAGGTGCATTTAAAATGTCTTGTTAAGTTACTGCGACCTCCACCACTTCTCAAAGGAGCATTAAAACAGTCTTGTTAAGCTTCTGTTACCTCCACCACTCTTCAAATGGGCATTTAAACCATCTTGTTAAGCTACTGCGACGCCCACCACTACTTCATGGGGCATTAAAACCGTCTTGTTAAGCTACTGTAACCTCCACCACTCTTCCAAGAGGCATTTAAACAGTCTTGTTAAGCTACTGCAACCTCCACGTCTCTTCCAAGGGGCATTTAAATCGTCTTGTTAAGCTACTGCAACCTCCCCAACTTCTCCAAGGGGTATTAAAAATGTCTTGTTAAGCTACTGCAACCTCCACGTCTATTCCAAGGGGCATTAAAACCATCTTGTTAAGCTACTGCAACCTCCACGTCTCTTCCAAGGGGCATTAAAACCGTCTTGTTAAGCTAATGCAACCTCCACCACTACTCCAAGGTGCATTAAAATCGTCTTGTTAAGCTACTGCAACCACCATGTCTCTTCCAAGGGGCATTAAAACCATCTTGTTAAGCTAATGCAACCTCCACCACTGTTCCAAGGGGCATTAAAACCATCTTGTTAAGCTACTGCAACCTCAATGTCTCTTCCAAGAGGCATTTAAACCATCTTGTAAAGCTACTTCAACCTCCACGTCTCTTTCAAGGGGCATTAAAACCGTCTTGTTAAGCTAATGCGACCTCCACCACTTTTTCAAGGAGCATTAAAACCATCTTGTTAAGCTAATGCGACCTCCACCACTTTTCCAAGGGGCATTAAAACCGTCTTATTAAGCTACTGCAACCACCATGTCTCTTCCAAGGGGCATTAAAACCGTCTTGTTAAGCTAATGCAACCTCCAGCACTTTTCCAAGGGGCATTAAAAACATCTTGTTAAGTTACTGCGACCTCCATGTCTCTTCCAAGGGGCATTTAAACATTCTTGTAAAGCTACTGCAACCTCCACGTCTCTTCCAAGGTGCATTAAAACCGACTTGTTAAGCTAATGCAACCTCCACCACTTTTTCAAGGAGCATTTAAACCGTCTTGTTAAGCTACTGCATTCTCCATGTCTCTTCCAAGGGGCATTAAAACCGTCTTGTTAAGCTACTGCGAGCTACATAACTACTCCAAGGGGCATTAAAACCGTCTTGTTAAGCTACTGTAACCTCCACCACTCTTCCAAGGGCCATTTAAACTGTCTTATTCAGCTACTGCAACCTCCACATCTCTTCCAAGGGGCATTAAAACTGTCTTGTTAAGCTAATGCAACCTCCAACACTTTTCCAATGGGCATTAAAACTGTCTTGTTAAACTACTTCAACCTCCACGTCTCTTCCAAAGGGCATTAAAACCGTCTTGTTAAGCTAAAGCGACCTTCACCACTTTTCCAAGGGGCATTAAAACAGTCTTGTTAAGCTACTGCAACCACCACATCTTTTCCAAGAGTCATTAAAACCGTCTTGTTAAGCTAATGCGACCTCCACCAGCTTTCCAAGGGGCATTAAAATCATCTTGTTAAGCTAATGCGACCTCCACCACTTTTTCAACGGGCATTTAAACCATATTGTTAAGCTACTGCAACCTCCACGTCTCTTCCAGGGGGCATTAAAATCGGCTTCTTAAGCTAATGCGACCTCCACCACTTCCCCATGGTGCATTAAAACTGTCTTGTTAATCTACTGTATCATCCACCACTCCTCCAAGGGGCATTTAAACTGTCTTGTTAAGCTACTTCAACCTCAACGTCTCTTCCAAAGGGCATTAAAACCTTCCTGTTAAGCTAATGCGACCTCCACCACTTTTCCAAGGGGCATTAAAACAGTCTTGTTAAGCTACTGCAACCACCAAGTCTTTTCCATGGGTCATTAAAAACGTCTTGTTAAGCTAATGCGACCTCCACCACCTTTCCAAGGGGCATTAAAACCAACTTGTTAAGCTTCTGCGACCTCCATGTCTCTTCCAAGGGGCATTAAAATCATCTTGTTAAGCTAATGCGACCTCCACCACTTTTTCAACGGGCATTTAAACCGTCTTGTTAAGCTACTGCAACCTCCACGTCTCTTCCAAGGGGCATTAAAATCGTCTTCTTAACCTAATGCGACCTCCACCACTTCTCCATGGGGCATTAAAACCGTCTTGTTAAGCTACTGTATCCTCCACAACTCTTCCAAGGGGCATTAAAACCGTCTTGTTAAGCTACTGCGACCTCCTTGTCTCTTCCAATTGTCATTTAAACCATTTTGTTAAGCTACTGTAACCTCCATTTCTCTTCCAAGGTGCATTAAAACCGTCTTGTTAAGCTAATGCGACCTACACCACTTTTCCAAGGGGAATTAATACCGTCTTGTTAAGCTACTGCGACCTCCACCAGCTTTCCAAGGGGCATTAAAATCATCTTGTTAAGCTAATGCGACATCCACCACTTTTTCAACGGGCATTTAAACCGTCTTGTTAAGCTACTGCAACCTCCACGTCTCTTCCAAGGGGCATTAAAATCGTCTTCTTAAGCTAATGCGACCTCCACCACTTCACCATGGTGCATTAAAACCGTCTTGTTAATCTACTGTATCCTCCACCACTCCTCCAAGGGGCATTTAAACTGTCTTGTTAAGCTACTTCAACCTCAACGTCTCTTCCAAAGGGCATTAAAACCGTCTTGTTAAGCTAATGCGACCTCCACCACTTTTCCAAGGGGCATTAAAACAGTCTTGTTAAGCTACTGCAACCACCACGTCTTTTCCATGGGTCATTAAAAACGTCTTGTTAAGCTAATGCGACCTCCACCACCATTCCAAGGGGCATTAAAACCAACTTGTTAAGCTTCTGCGACCTCCATGTCTCTTCTCTTTTTCAACGGGCATTAAAACCGTCTTGTTAAGCTACTGTATCCTCCACAACTCTTCCAAGGGGCATTAAAACCGTCTTGTTAAGCTACTGCGACCTCCTTGTCTCTTCCAATTGTCATTTAAACCATCTTGTTAAGCTACTGTAACCTCCATTTCTCTTCCAAGGGGCATTAAAACCGTCTTGTTAAGCTAATGCGACCTCCACCACTTTTACAAGGGGCATTAATACCGTCTTGTTAAGCTACTGCGACCTCCAAGTCTCTTCCAAGGGGCATTTAAACCGTCTTGTTAAGCTACTGCAACATCCACATCTCTTCCATGGGGCATTAAACCGTCTTGTTAAGCTACTGCGACCTCCACCACTTCTCCAAGAGGCATTAAAACCGTCTTCTTAAGCTACTGTAACCTCCACCACTCTTCCAAGGGGCATTTAAACCAACTTGTTAAGCTAATGCAACCTCCATGTCTCTTGCAAGGGGCTTTTAAACCGTCTTGTTAAGCTAATGAGATCTCCACCACTTTTCCAAGGATTATTTAAACCGTCTTGTTAAGCTACTGCAACGTCCACGTCTCCTCCAAGGGGCATTAAAACCGTCTTGTTAAGCTACTGCAACCTCCACCACTTCTCCAAGGGGTATTAAAAACGTCTTGTTAAGCTACTGCAACCTCCACGTCTATTCTAAGGGGCATTAAAACCATCTTGTTAAGCTGCTGCAACCTCCATGTCTCTTCCAAGGGGCATTAAAACCGTCTTGTTAAGCTAAAGCGACCTCCACCACTACTCCAAGGGGCATTAAAATTGTCTTGTTAAGCTACTGCAACCACCATGTCACTTCCAAGGGGCATTAAAACCATCTTGTTAAGCTAATGCAACCACCACCACTGTTCCAAGGGGCATTAAAAGCATCTTGTTAAGCTACTGCAACCTCCATGTCTCTTCCAAGGGGCATTTAAACCGTCTTGTAAAGCTACTTCAACCTCCACGTCTCTTTCAAGGGGCATTAAAACCGTCTTGTTAAGCTAATGCGACCTCCACCACTTTTTCAAGGAGCATTTAAACCGTCTTGTTAAGCTACAGCAATCTCTACGTCTCTTCCAAGGGGCATTAAAACCGTCTTGTTAATCTACTGCGACCTTCACCACTTCTCCAAGGGGCATTAAAACTGTCTTGTTAAGCTACTGCCACCTCCACGTCTCTTCCAAGGGGCATTAAATTTGTCTTGTTAAGCTAATGCGACCACAGCCACTATTCCAAGGGGCATTAGAACCGTCTTGTTAAGCTACTGTGACCTCCATGTCTTTTCCAAGGGACAATTAAACCATCTTGTTAAGCTACTGCTAACTCCACGTCTTTTCCAAGGGGTATTAATACCGTCTTCTTAAGCTAATGCGACCTCCACCACTTTTCCAAGAGGCATTAATACCGTCTTGTTAAGCTATTGCAACCTCCACCACTCTACCAAGGGGCATTTAAACCGTCTTGTTAAGCTACTGCAACCACCATGTCTCTTCCAAGGGGCATTAAAACCATCTTGTTAAGCTAATGCAACCTCCACCACTGTTCCAAGGGGCATTAAAACCATCTTGTTAAGCTACTGCAACCGCCATGTCTCTTCCAAGAGGCATTTAAGCCGTCTTGTAAAGCTACTTCCACCTCCACGTCTCTTTCAAGGGGCATTAAAACCGTCTTGTTAAGCTAATGCGACCTCCACCACTTTTTCAAGGAGCATTAAAACCGTCTTGTTAAGCTAATGCGACCTCCACCACTTTTCCAAGGGGCATTAAAACCGTCTTATTAAGCTACTGCAGCCTCAATGTCTCTTCCAAGGGGCATTAAATTTGTCTTGTTAAGCTAATGCGACCACAGCCACTATTCCAAGGGGCATTAGAACCGTCTTGTTAAGCTACTGTGACCTCCATGTCTTTTCCAAGGGACAATTAAACCATCTTGTTAAGCTACTGCTAACTCCACGTCTTTTCCAAGGGGTATTAATACCGTCTTCTTAAGCTAATGCGACCTCCACCACTTTTCCAAGAGGCATTAATACCGTCTTGTTAAGCTATTGCAACCTCCACCACTCTACCAAGGGGCATTTAAACCGTCTTGTTAAGCTACTGCAACCTCCACGTCTCTTCGAAGGGGCATTAAAACCGTCTTGTTAAGCTAATGCGACCTCCAGAACTTTTCCAAGGGGCATTAAAAACGTCTTGTTAAGCTACTCCAACCAACATGTCTCTTCCAAGGGGCATTAAAACCGCCTTGTTAAGCTAATGCAACCTCCATCACTTTTGCAAGGGGCATTAAAACCATCATGTTAAGCTACTGCGACCTCCATGTCTCTTTCAAGGGGCATTTAAACCGTCTTGTAAAGCTACTGAAACCTCCACGTCTCTGCCAAGGGGCATTAAAACCGTCTTCATAAGCTAATGCGACCTCCACCACTTCTCCATGGGGCATTAAAACCATCATGTTAGGCTACTGTATCCTCCACCACTCTTCCAAGGGGTATTTAAACTGTCTTGTTAAGCTACTGCAACCTCCACGACTCTTCCAAAGGGCATGAAAACCATCTTATTAAGCTAATGCGACCTCCACCACTTTTCCAAAGGGCATTAAAACCATCTTGTTAAGCTACTGCGACCTCCTTGTCTCTTCCAATTGTCATTTAAACCATCTTGTTAAGCTACTGTAACCTCCATTTCTCTTCCAAGGGGCATTAAAACCGTCTTGTTAAGCTACTGCAACCACCACGTCGCTTCCAAGGGGCATTGAAACCGTATTGTTAAGCTAATGTGACCTCCAACACTTCTCCAAGGGGATTAAAACCATCTTGTTTAGCTACTCTAACCTCCACCACTCTTCCAAGGGGCATTTAAAACATCTTGTTGAGCTAATGCAACCTCCATGTCTCTTCCAAGGGGCATTAAAACCATCTTGTTAAGCTAATGCTACCTCGACCACTTTTCCAAGGGGCTTTGAAACCATCTTATTAAGCTACTGTAGCCTTCATGTCTTTTCCAAGGGGCATTAAAACCGTCTTGTTAAGCTAATGCGACCTCCACCACTACTCCAAGGGGCATTAAAATCGTCTTGTTAAGCTACTGCAACCACCATGTCTCTTCCAAGGGGCATTAAAACCATCTTGTTAAGCTAATGCAACCTCCACCACTGTTCCAAGGGGCATTAAAACCATCTTGTTAAGCTACTGCAACCTCCATGTCTCTTCCAAGAGGCATTTAAACCGTCTTGTAAAGCTACTTCAACCTCCACGTCTCTTTCAAGGGGCATTAAAACCGTCTTGTTAAGCTAATGCGACCTCCACCACTTTTTCAAGGAGCATTAAAACCATCTTGTTAAGCTAACGCGACCTCCATCACTTTTCCAAGGGGCATTAAAACCGTCTTATTAAGCTACTGCAGCCTCCATGTCTCTTCCAAGGAGCATTAAAACCGTCTTGTTAAGCTAATGCGACCTCCAACACTTCTCCAATGAGCATTAAAACCGTCTTGTTAAGCTACTGTAACCTCCACCCCTCTTCCAAGGGGCATTTAAAACGTCTTGTTAAGTTACTGCGACCTCCACCACTTCTCCAAGGAGCATTAAAACAGTCTTGTTAAGCTTCTGTTACCTCCACCACTCTTCAAAGGGGCATTTAAACCATCTTGTTAAGCTACTGCGACGCCCACCACTACTTCATGGGGCATTAAAACTGTCTTGATAAGCTACTGTAACCTCCACCACTCTTCCAAGAGGCATTTAAACAGTCTTGTTAAGCTGCTATAACCTCCACGTCTCTTCCATGGGGCATTAAAACCGTCGTTTTAAGCTAATGCGACCTTCACCACTTTTCCAAGGGGCATTAAAACCGGCTTGTTAAGCTACTGCGACCTCCACGTCTCTTCCAAGGGGCATTAAATACGTCTTGTTAAGCTACTGAAACCCCCACGTCTCTTCCAAGGGGCATTAAATACGTCTTGTTAAGCAAATGCGAACATCGCCACTATTCAAAGGGGCATTAAAACCGTCTTGTTAAGCTACTGAGACCTCTATGTCTCTTCCAAGGGACATTTAAACCGTCTTGTTAAGCTACTGCTAACTCCACGTCTTTTCCAAGGGGTATTAAAAGCATATTGTTAAGCTACTATAACCTGCACCACTCTTCCAAGGTGCATTTACACCATCTTTTTAAGCTACTGCAAGCTCCACGTCTCTTCAAAGGGGCATTAAAACCGTCTAGTTAATTTAATGCGACCTCCACCACTTTTCAAAGGGGCATTAAAATCGTCTTGTTAAGCTACTGCAACCACCATGTCTCTTCCAAGGGGCATTAAAACCGTCTTGTTAAGCTAATGCGACCTCCACCACTTTTTCAAGGAGCATTAAAACCATCTTGTTAAGCTAATGCGACCTCCACCACTTTTCCAAGGGGCATTAAAACCGTCTTATTAAGCTACTGCAGCCTCTATGTCTCTTCCAAGGAGCATTAAAACCGTCTTGTTAAGCTAATGCGACCTCCAACACTTCTCCAATGAGCATTAAAACCGTCTTGTTAAGCTACTGTAACCTCCACCCCTCTTCCAAGGGGCATTTAAAACGTCTTGTTAAGTTACTGCGAGCTCCACCACTTTTCCAAGGAGCATTAAAACAGTCTTGTTAAGCTTCTGTTACCTCCACCACTCTTCAAAGGGGCATTTAAACCATCTTATTAAGCTACTGCGACGCCCGCCACTACTTCATGGGGCATTAAAACCGTCTTGATAAGCTACTGTAACCTCCACCACTCTTCCAAGAGGCATTTAAACAGTCTTGTTAAGCTGCTATAACCTCCACGTCTCTTCCATGGGGCATTAAAAACGTCGTTTTAAGCTAATGCGACCTCCACCACTTTTCCAAGGGGCATTAAAACCGGCTTGTTAAGCTACTGCGACCTCCACGTCTCTTCCAAGGGGCATTAAATACGTCTTGTTAAGCTACTGAAACCCCCACGTCTCTTCCAAGGGGCATTAAATACGTCTTGTTAAGCAAATGCGAACATCGCCACTATTCAAAGGTTCATTAAAACCGTCTTGTTAAGCTACTGCGACCTCCACCACTTTTCCAAGGGGCATTAAAACCGTCTTATTAAGCTACTGTAGCCTCCATGTTTATTCCAAGGGGCATTAAAACCATCTTGTTAAGCTACTGCAACCTCCACGTCTCTTCCAAGGGGTATTAAAACCGTCTTGTTAAGCTAATGCGACCTCCACCACTACTCCAAGGGGCATTAAAATCGTCTTGTTAAGCTACTGCAACCACCATGTCTCTTCCAAGGGGCATTAAAACCATCTTGTTAAGCTAATGCAACCTCCACCACTGTTCCAAGGGGCATTAAAACCATCTTGTTAAGCTACTGCAACCGCCATGTCTCTTCCAAGAGGCATTTAAGCCGTCTTGTAAAGCTACTTCCACCTCCACGTCTCTTTCAAGGGGCATTAAAACCGTCTTGTTAAGCTAATGCGACCTCCACCACTTTTTCAAGGAGCATTAAAACCGTCTTGTTAAGCTAATGCGACCTCCACCACTTTTCCAAGGGGCATTAAAACCGTCTTATTAAGCTACTGCAGCCTCAATGTCTCTTCCAAGGGGCATTAAATTTGTCTTGTTAAGCTAATGCGACCACAGCCACTATTCCAAGGGGCATTAGAACCGTCTTGTTAAGCTACTGTGACCTCAATGTCTTTTCCAAGGGACAATTAAACCATCTTGTTAAGCTACTGCTAACTCCACGTCTTTTCCAAGGGGTATTAATACCGTCTTCTTAAGCTAATGCGACCTCCACCACTTTTCCAAGAGGCATTAATACCGTCTTGTTAAGCTATTGCAACCTCCACCACTCTACCAAGGGGCATTTAAACCGTCTTGTTAAGCTACTGCAACCTCCACGTCTCTTCGAAGGGGCATTAAAACCGTCTTGTTAAGCTAATGCGACCTCCAGAACTTTTCCAAGGGGCATTAAAAACGTCTTGTTAAGCTACTCCAACCAACATGTCTCTTCCAAGGGGCATTAAAACCGCCTTGTTAAGCTAATGCAACCTCCATCACTTTTGCAAGGGGCATTAAAACCATCATGCTAAGCTACTGCGACCTCCATGTCTCTTTCAAGGGGCATTTAAACCGTCTTGTAAAGCTACTGAAACCTCCACGTCTCTGCCAAGGGGCATTAAAACCGTCTTCATAAGCTAATGCGACCTCCACCACTTCTCCATGGGGCATTAAAACCATCATGTTAGGCTACTGTATCCTCCACCACTCTTCCAAGGGGTATTTAAACTGTCTTGTTAAGCTACTGCAACCTCCACGACTCTTCCAAAGGGCATGAAAACCATCTTATTAAGCTAATGCGACCTCCACCACTTTTCCAAAGGGCATTAAAACCATCTTGTTAAGCTACTGCGACCTCCTTGTCTCTTCCAATTGTCATTTAAACCATCTTGTTAAGCTACTGTAACCTCCATTTCTCTTCCAAGGGGCATTAAAACCGTCTTGTTAAGCTACTGCAACCACCACGTCGCTTCCAAGGGGCATTGAAACCGTATTGTTAAGCTAATGTGACCTCCAACACTTCTCCAAGGGGATTAAAACCATCTTGTTTAGCTACTCTAACCTCCACCACTCTTCCAAGGGGCATTTAAAACATCTTGTTGAGCTAATGCAACCTCCATGTCTCTTCCAAGGGGCATTAAAACCATCTTGTTAAGCTAATGCTACCTCGACCACTTTTCCAAGGGGCTTTAAAACCATCTTATTAAGCTACTGTAGCCTTCATGTCTTTTCCAAGGGGCATTAAAACCGTCTTGTTAAGCTAATGCGACCTCCACCACTACTCCAAGGGGCATTAAAATCGTCTTGTTAAGCTACTGCAACCACCATGTCTCTTCCAAGGGGCATTAAAACCATCTTGTTAAGCTAATGCAACCTCCACCACTGTTCCAAGGGGCATTAAAACCATCTTGTTAAGCTACTGCAACCTCCATGTCTCTTCCAAGAGGCATTTAAACCGTCTTGTAAAGCTACTTCAACCTCCACGTCTCTTTCAAGGGGCATTAAAACCGTCTTGTTAAGCTAATGCGACCTCCACCACTTTTTCAAGGAGCATTAAAACCATCTTGTTAAGCTAACGCGACCTCCATCACTTTTCCAAGGGGCATTAAAACCGTCTTATTAAGCTACTGCAGCCTCCATGTCTCTTCCAAGGAGCATTAAAACCGTCTTGTTAAGCTAATGCGACCTCCAACACTTCTCCAATGAGCATTAAAACCGTCTTGTTAAGCTACTGTAACCTCCACCCCTCTTCCAAGGGGCATTTAAAACGTCTTGTTAAGTTACTGCGACCTCCACCACTTCTCCAAGGAGCATTAAAACAGTCTTGTTAAGCTTCTGTTACCTCCACCACTCTTCAAAGGGGCATTTAAACCATCTTGTTAAGCTACTGCGACGCCCACCACTACTTCATGGGGCATTAAAACTGTCTTGATAAGCTACTGTAACCTCCACCACTCTTCCAAGAGGCATTTAAACAGTCTTGTTAAGCTGCTATAACCTCCACTTCTCTTCCATGGGGCATTAAAACCGTCGTTTTAAGCTAATGCGACCTTCACCACTTTTCCAAGGGGCATTAAAACCGGCTTGTTAAGCTACTGCGACCTCCACGTCTCTTCCAAGGGGCATTAAATACGTCTTGTTAAGCTACTGAAACCCCCACGTCTCTTCCAAGGGGCATTAAATACGTCTTGTTAAGCAAATGCGAACATCGCCACTATTCAAAGGGGCATTAAAACCGTCTTGTTAAGCTACTGCGACCTCTATGTCTCTTCCAAGGGACATTTAAACCGTCTTGTTAAGCTACTGCTAACTCCACGTCTTTTCCAAGGGGTATTAAAAGCATATTGTTAAGCTACTATAACCTGCACCACTCTTCCAAGGTGCATTTACACCATCTTTTTAAGCTACTGCAAGCTCCACGTCTCTTCAAAGGGGCATTAAAACCGTCTAGTTAATTTAATGCGACCTCCACCACTTTTCAAAGGGGCATTAAAATCGTCTTGTTAAGCTACTGCAACCACCATGTCTCTTCCAAGGGTCATTAAAACCGTCTTGTTAAGCTAATGCGACCTCCACCACTTTTTCAAGGAGCATTAAAACCATCTTGTTAAGCTAATGCGACCTCCACCACTTTTCCAAGGGGCATTAAAACCGTCTTATTAAGCTACTGCAGCCTCTATGTCTCTTCCAAGGAGCATTAAAACCGTCTTGTTAAGCTAATGCGACCTCCAACACTTCTCCAATGAGCATTAAAACCGTCTTTTTAAGCTACTGTAACCTCCACCCCTCTTCCAAGGGGCATTTAAAACGTCTTGTTAAGCTAATGCAACCTCCACCACTTTTCCAAGGGGCATTAAAAACATCTTGTTAAGCTACTGCGACCTCCATGTCTCTTCCAAGGGGCATTTAAACCGTCTTGTAAAGCTACTGCAACCTCCACGTGTCTTCCAAGGGGCATTAAAACCGTCTTATTAAGCTAATGCGACCTCCACCACTTTTTCAAGGAGCATTTAAACCGTCTTGTTAAGCTACTACAATCTCCACGTCTCTTCCAAGGGGCATTAAAACCGTCTTGTTAAGCTACTGCGACCTACATAACTACTCCAAAGGGCATTAAAACCGTCTTGTTAAGCTACTGTAACCTCCACCACTCTTCCAAGGGGCATTAAAACCGTCTTGTTAAGCTAATGCAACCTCCACCACTTTTCCAAGGGGCATTAAAACAGTCTTGTTAAGCTACTGCAACCACCACGTCTTTTCCAAGGGTCATTAAAACCGTCTTGTTAAGCTAATGCGACCTCCACCACCTTTCAAAGGGGCATTAAAACCAACTTGTTAAGCTTCTGCGCCCTTCACGTCTCTTCCAAGGGGCATTAAAATCATCTTGTTAAGCTAATGCGACCTCCACCACTTTTTCAACGGGCATTTAAACCGTCTTGTTAAGCTACTGTAACCTCCACGTCTCTTCCAAATGGCATTAAAATCGTCTTCTTAAGCTAATGTGATCTCCACCACTTCTCCATGGGGCATTAAAACCGTCTTGTTAAGCTACTGTATCCTCCACCACTCCTCCAAGGGGCATTAAAACCAACTTGTTAAGCTTCTGCGACCTCCACATGTCTTCCTTGGGCATTAAAACCGTCTTTTTAAGCTAATGCGACCTCCCCGTCTCTTCCAAGGGGCATTAAATATGTCTTGTTAAGCTAATGCGAACATCGCCACTATTCAAAGGGGCATTAAACCGTCTTGTTAAGCTGCTGCGACATCTATGTCTCTTCCACGGGACATTTAAACCGTCTTGTTAAGCTACTGCTAACTCCACGTCTTTTCCAAGGGGTATTAAAACCATCTTGTTAAGCTGCTGTAACCTCCACCACTCTTCCAAGGGGCATTTACACCGTCTTTTTAAGCTACTGCAACCTCCACGTCTCTTCCAAGGGGCATTAAAACGGTCTTGGTAAGCTAATGCGACCTCCACCACTTTTCCAAGAGGCATTAAAACTGTCTTGTTAAGCTACTTCAACCTCCACGTCTCTTCCAAAGGGCATTAAAACCGTCTTGTTAAGCTGCTGTAACCTCCACCACTCTTCCAAGGGGCATTTACACCGTCTTTTTAAGCTACTGCAACCTCCACGTCTCTTCCAAGGGGCATTAAAACCGTCTTGGTAAGCTAATGCGACCTCCACCACTTTTCCAAGGGGCATTAAAACAGTCTTGTTAAGCTACTGCAACCACCACGTCTTTTCCAAGGGTCATTAAAACCGTCTTGTTAAGCTAATGCGACCTCCACCACCTTTCCAAGGGGCATTAAAATCATCTTGTTAAGCTAATGCGACCTCCACCACTTTTTCAACGGGCATTTAAACCGTCTTGTTAAGCTACTGCAGCATCCACGTCTCTTCCAAGGGGCATTAAATACGTCTTGTTAAGCTACTGAAACCCCCACGTCTCTTCCAAGGGGCATTAAATACGTCTTGTTAAGCAAATGCGAACATCGCCACTATTCAAAGGGGCATTAAAACCGTCTTGTTAAGCTACTGCCACCTCTATGTCTCTTCCAAATGACATTTAAACCGTCTTGTTAAGCTACTGCTAACTCCACGTCTTTTCCAAGGGGTATTAAAAGCATCTTGTTAAGCTACTATAACCTGCACCACTCTTCCAAGGGGCATTTACACCATCTTTTTAAGCTACTGCAAGCTCCACGTCTCTTCAAAGGGGCATTAAAACCGTCTAGTTAATTTAATGCGACCTCCACCACTTTTCAAAGGGGCATTAAAATCGTCTTGTTAAGCTACTGCAACCACCATGTCTCTTCCAAGGGGCATTAAAACCGTCTTGTTAAGCTAATGCGACCTCCACCACTTTTTCAAGGAGCATTAAAACCATCTTGTTAAGCTAATGCGACCTCCACCACTTTTCCAAGGGGCATTAAAACCGTCTTATTAAGCTACTGCAGCCTCTATGTCTCTTCCAAGGAGCATTAAAACCGTCTTGTTAAGCTAATGCGACCTCCAACACTTCTCCAATGAGCATTAAAACCGTCTTGTTAAGCTACTGTAACCTCCACCCCTCTTCCAAGGGGCATTTAAAACGTCTTGTTAAGTTACTGCGAACTCCACCACTTCTCCAAGGAGCATTAAAACAGTCTTGTTAAGCTTCTGTTACCTCCACCACTCTTCAAAGGGGCATTTAAACCATCTTATTAAGCTACTGCGACGCCCACCACTACTTCATGGGGCATTAAAACCGTCTTGATAAGCTACTGTAACCTCCACCACTCTTCCAAGAGGCATTTAAACAGTCTTGTTAAGCTGCTATAACCTCCACGTCTCTTCCATGGGGCATTAAAAACGTCGTTTTAAGCTAATGCGACCTCCACCACTTTTCCAAGGGGTATTAAAACCGGCTTGTTAAGCTACTGCGACCTCCACGTCTCTTCCAAGGGGCATTAAATACGTCTTGTTAAGCTACTGAAACCCCCACGTCTCTTCCAAGGGGCATTAAATACGTCTTGTTAAGCAAATGCGAACATCGCCACTATTCAAAGGTTCATTAAAACCGTCTTGTTAAGCTACTGCGACCTCTATGTCTCTTCCAAGGGACATTTAAACCGTCTTGTTAAGCTACTGCTAACTCCACGTCTTTTCCAAGGGGTATTAAAAGCATCTTGTTAAGCTACTGTAACCTCCACCACTCTTCCAAGGGGCATTTACACCGTCTTTTTAAGCTACTGCAAGCTCCAAGTCTCTTCAAAGGGGCATTAAAACCGTCTTGTTAAGGTAATGCGACCTCCACCACTTTTCGAAGGGGCATTAAAATCGTCTTGTTAAGCTACTGCAACCACCATGTCTCTTCCAAGGGGCATTAAAACCGTCTTGTTAAGCTAATGCAACCTCCACCACTTTTCCAAGGGGCATTAAAAACATCTTGTTAAGCTACTGCGACCTCCATGTCTCTTCCAAGGGGCATTTAAACCGTCTTGTAAAGCTACTGCAACCTCCACGTGTCTTCCAAGGGGCATTAAAACCGTCTTGTTAAGCTAATGCGACCTCCACCACTTTTTCAAGAAGCATTTAAACCGTCTTGTTAAGCTACTACAATCTCCACGTCTCTTCCAAGGGGCATTAAAACCGTCTTGTTAAGCTACTGCGACCTACAAAGCTACTCCAAAGGGCTTTAAAACCGTCTTGTTAAGCTACTGTAACCTCCACCACTCTTCCAAGGGGCATTTAAACTGTCTTGTTAAGCTACTGCAACCTCCACGTCTCTTTCAAGGGGCATTAAAACCGTCTTGTTAAGCTAATGCAACCTCCACCACTTTTCCAAGGGGCATTAAAACAGTCTTTTAAGCTACTGCAACCACCACGTCTTTTCCAAGGGTCATTAAAACCGTCTTGTTAATCTAATGCGACCTCCACCACCTTTCCAAGGGGCATTAAAACCAACTTGTTAAGCTTCTGCGACCTTCACGTCTCTTCCAAGGGGCATTAAAATCATCTTGTTAAGCTAATGTGACCTCCACCACTTTTTCAACGGGCATTTAAACCGTCTTGTTAAGCTACTGCAACCTCCACGTCTCTTCCAAGGGGCATTAAAATCGTCTTCTTAAGCTAATGTGATCTCCACCACTTCTCCATGGGGCATTAAAACCGTCTTGTTAAGCTACTGTATCCTCCACCACTCCTCCAAGGGGCATTAAAATCAACTTGTTAAGCTTCTGCGACCTCCACATGTCTTCCTTGAGCATTAAAACCGTCTTTTTAAGCTAATGCGACCTCCCCGTCTCTTCCAAGGGGCATTAAATATGTCTTGTTAAGCTAATGCGAACATCGCCACTATTCAAAGGGGCATTAAACCGTCTTGTTAAGCTGCTGCGACCTCTATGTCTCTTCCACGGGACATTTAAACCGTCTTGTTAAGCTACTGCTAACTCCACGTCTTTTCCAAGGGGTATTAAAACCATCTTGTTAAGCTACTGTAACCTCCACCACTCTTCCAAGGGGCATTTACACCGTCTTTTTAAGCTACTGCAACCTCCACGTCTCTTCCAAGGGGCATTAAAACCGTCTTGGTAAGCTAATGCGACCTCCACCACTTTTCCAAGAGGCATTAAAACTGTCTTGTTAAGCTACTTCAACCTCCACGTCTCTTCCAAAGGGCATTAAAACCGTCTTGTTAAGCTAATGCGACCTCCACCACTTTTCCAAGGGGCATTAAAACAGTCTTGTTAAGCTACTGCAACCACCACGTCTTTTCCAAGGGTCATTAAAACCGTCTTGTTAAGCTAATGCGACCTCCACCACCTTTCCAAGGGGCATTAAAATCATCTTGTTAAGCTAATGCGACCTCCACCACTTTTTCAACGGGCATTTAAACCGTCTTGTTAAGCTACTGCAGCATCCACGTCTCTTCCAAGGGGCATTAAAATCGTCTTCTTAAGCTAATGCGACCTCCACCACTTCTCCATGGTGCATTAAAACCGTCTTGTTAATCTACTGTATCATCCACCACTCCTCCAAGGGGCATTTAAACTGTCTTGTTAAGCTACTTCAACCTCAACGTCTCTTCCAAAGGGAATTAAAACCGTCTTGTTAAGCTAATGCGACCTCCACCACTTTTCCAAGGGGCATTAAAACAGTCTTGTTAAGCTACTGCAACCACCACGTCTTTTCCATGGGTCATTAAAAACGTTTAGTTAAGCTAATGCGACCTCCACCACCTTTCCAAGGGGCATTAAAACCAACTTGTTAAGCTTCTGCGACCTCCATGTCTCTTCCAAGGGGCATTAAAATCATCTTGTTAAACTAATGCGACCTCCACCACTTTTTCAACGGGCATTTAAACCATCTTGTTAAGCTACTGCAACCTCCACGTCTCTTCCAAGGGGCATTAAAATCGTCTTCTTAACCTCATGCGACCTCCACCACTTCTCCATGGGGCATTAAAACCGTCTTGTTAAGCTACTGTATCCTCCACAACTCTTCTAAGGGGCATTAAAACCGTCTTGTTAAGCTACTGCGACCTCCTTGTCTCTTCCAATTGTCATTTAAACCATCTTGTTAAGCTACTGTAACCGCCATTTCTCTTCCAAGGGGCATTAAAACCGTCTTGTTAAGCTAATGCGACCTCCACCACTTTTCCAAGGGGCATTAATACCGTCTTGTTAAGCTACTGCGACCTCCAAGTCTCTTCCAAGGGGCATTTAAACCGTCTTGTTAAGCTACTGCAACATCCACATCTCTTCCATGGGGCATTAAACCGTCTTGTTAAGCTACTGCGACCTCCACCACTTGTCCAAGAGGCATTAAAACCGTCTTGTTAAGCTACTGTAACCTCCACCACTCTTCCAAGGGGCATTTAAACCAACTTGTTAAGCTAATGCAACCTCCATGTCTCTTCAAAGGGGCTTTTAAACCGTATTGTTAAGCTAATGCGATCTCCACCACTTTTCCAAGGATTATTTAAACCGTCTTGTTAAGCTACTGCAACCTCCACGTCTCCTCCAAGGGTCATTAAAACCGTCTTGTTAAGCTACTGCAACCTCCACCACTTCTCCAAGGGGTATTAAAAACGTCTTGTTAAGCTACTGCAACCTCCACGTCTATTCTAAGGGGCATTAAAACCATCTTGTTAAGCTGCTGCAACCTCCACGTCTCTTCCAAGGGGCATTAAAACCGTCTTGTTAAGCTAATGCGACCTCCACCACTACTCCAAGGGGCATTAAAATCGTCTTGTTAAGCTACTGCAACCACCATGTCACTTCCAAGGGGCATTAAAACCATCTTGTTAAGCTAATGCAACCTCCACCACTATTCCAAGGGGCATTAAAACCATCTTGTTAAGCTACTGAAACCTCCATGTCTCTTCCAAGTGGCATGTAAACCGTCTTGTAAAGCTATTTCAACCTCCACGTCTCTTTCAAGGGGCATTAAAACCGTCTTGTTAAGCTAATGCGACCTCCACCACTTTTTCAAGGAGCATTTAAACCGTCTTGTTAAGCTACAGCAATCTCTACGTCTCTTCCAAGGGGCATTAAAACCGTCTTGTTAATCTACTGTGACCTCCACCACTTCTCCAAGGGGCATTAAAACTGTCTTGTTAAGCTACTGCCACCTCCACGTCTCTTCCAAGGGGCATTAAATTTGTCTTGTTAAGCTAATGCGACCACAGCCACTATTCCAAGGGGCATTAGAACCGTCTTGTTAAGCTACTGTGACCTCCATGTCTTTTCCAATGGACAATTAAACCATCTTGTTAAGCTACTGCTAACTCCACGTCTTTTCCAAGGTGTATTACTACTGTCTTCTTAAGCTAATGCGACCTCCACCACTTTTCCAAGAGGCATTAATACCGTCTTGTTAAGCTATTGCAACCTCCACCACTCTACCAAGAGGCATTTAAACCGTCTTGTTAAGCTACTGCAACCTCCACGTCTCTTCGAAGGGGCATTAAAACCGTCTTGTTAAGCTAATGCGACCTCCAGAACTTTTCCAAGGGGCATTAAAAACGTCTTGTTAAGCTACTCCAACCAATATGTTTCTTCCAAGGGGCATTAAAACCGCCTTGTTAAGCTAATGCAACCTCCATCACTTTTGCAAGGGGCATTAAAACCGTCATGTTAAGCTACTGCCACCTCCATGTCTCTTCCAAGGGGCATTTAAACCGTCTTGTAAAGCTACTGAAACCTCTACGTCTCTGCCAAGGGGCATTAAAACCGTTTTCATAAGCTAATGCGACCTCCACCACTTCTCCATGGGGCATTAAAACCGTCTTGTTAAGCTACTGTATCCTCCACCACTCTTCCAAGGGGCATTTAAACTGTCTTGTTAAGCTACTGCAACCTCCACGACTCTTCCAAAGGGCATGAAAACCATCTTATTAAGATAATGCGACCTCCACCACTTTTCCAAAGGGCATTAAAACCATCTTGTTAAGCTACTGCGACCTCCTTGTCTCTTCCAATTGTCATTTAAACCATCTTTTTAGGCTACAGTAACCTCCATTTCTCTTCCAAGGGGCATTAAAACCGTATTGTTAAGCTACTGCAACCACCACGTCGCTTCCAAGGGGCATTAAAACCGTATTGTTAAGCTAATCTGACCTCCAACACTTCTCCAAGGGGCATTAAAACCATCTTGTTTAGCTACTCTAAACTCCACCACTCTTCCAAGGGGCTTTAAAAACATCTTGTTGAGCTAATGCAACCTCCATGTCTCTTCCAAGGGGCATTAAAACCATCTTGTTCAGCTAATGCAACCTCCACCACTTTTCCAAGGTGCATTAAAACCGTCTTATTAAGCTACTGTAGCCTCCATGTCTCTTCCAAGGGGCATTGAAACCATCTTGTTAAGCTAATGCGACATCCAACACTTCTCCAATGAGCATTAAATCGTCTTGTTAAGATACTGTAACCTCCACCACTCTTCCAAGGGGCATTTAAAATGTCTTGTTAAGTTACTGCGACCTCCACCACTTCTCCAAGGAGCATTAAAACTGTCTTGTTAAGCTTCTGTTACCTCCACCACTCTTCAAAGGGGCATTTAAACCATCTTGTTAAGCTACTGCGACGCCCACCACGACTTCATGGGGCATTAAAACCGTCTTGTTAAGCTACTGTAACCTCCACCACTCTTCCAAGAGGCATTTAAACAGTCTTGTTAAGCTACTGCAACCTCCACGTCTCTTCCATGGGGCATTAAAACCGTCTTTTTAAGCTAATGCGACCTCCACCACTCTTCCAAGAGGTATTAAAACCGGCTTGTTAAGCTACTGCGACCTCCACGTCTCTTCCAAGGAGCATTAAATACGTCGTGTTAAGCTACTGCAACCTCCACGTCTCTTCCAAGGGGCATTAAATACGTCTTGTTAATCTAATGCAACAACCGCCACAATTCAAAGGGGCATTAAAACCGTCTTGTTAAGCTACTGCGACTTCTATGTCTCTTCCAAGGGACATTTAAACCGTCTTGTTAAGCTACTGCTAACTTAACGTCTTTTCCAAGGGGTATTAAAACCATCTTGTTAAGCTACTGTAAACTCCACCACTCTTCCAAGGGGCATTTAAACCGTCTTTTTAAGGTCCTGCAACCTCCATGTCTCTTCCAAGGGGCATTAAAACAGTCTTGTTAAGATAATGCGACCTCCACCACTTTTCCAAGGGTCATTAAAATCGTCTTGTTAAGCTACTGCAACCACCATCTCTCTTCCAAGGGGCATTAAAACCGTCTTGTTAAGCTAAAGCAACCTCAACCACTTTTCCAAGGGGCATTAAAATCATCTTGTTAAGCTTATGCGACCTCCACCACTTTTCCAAGGATTCTTTAAACTGTCTTGTTAAGCTACTGCAACCTCCACGTCTCTTCCAAGGGGCATTAAAACCGTCTAGTTAAGCTACTGCAACCTCCACCATTTCTCCAAGGGGTATTAAAAACGTCTTGTTAAGCTACTGCAACCTCCAAGTTTATTCCAAGGGGCATTAAAACCATCTTGTTAAGCTACTGCAACCTCCACATCTCTTCCAAGGGGCATTAAAACCATCTTGTTAAGATTCTGCGACCTCCATGTCTCTTCCAAGGGGCATTAAAATCATCTTGTTAAGCTAATGCGACCTCCACCACTTTTTCAACGGGCATTTAAACCGTCTTGTTAAGCTACTGCAACCTCCACGTCTCTTCCAAGGGGCATTAAAATCGTCTTCTTAACCTAATGCGACCTCGACCACTTCTCCATGGGGCATTAAAACCGTCTTATTAAGCTACTGTATCCTCCACAAATCTTCCAAGGGGCATTAAAACCGTCTTGTTAAGCTACTGTGACCTCCTTGTCTCTTCCAATTGTCATTTAAACCATCTTGTTAAGCTACTGTAACCTCCATTTCTCTTCCAAGGGGCATTAAAACCGTCTTGTTAAGCTAATGCGACCTCCACCACTTTTCCAAGGGGCATTAAAACCATCTTGTTAAGCTACTGAAACCTCCATGTCTCTTCCAAGGGGCATGTAAACCGTCTTGTAAAGCTATTTCAACCTCCACGTCTCTTTCAAGGGGCATTAAAACCGTCTTGTTAAGCTAATGCGACCTCCACCACTTTTTCAAGGAGCACTTAAACCGTCTTGTTAAGCTACAGCAATCTCTACGTCTCTTCCAAGGGGCATTAAAACCGTCTTGTTAATCTACTGTGACCTCCACCACTTCTCCAAGGGGCATTAAAACTGTCTTGTTAAGCTACTGCCACCTCCACGTCTCTTCCAAGGGGCATTAAATTTGTCTTGTTAAGCTAATGCGACCACAGCCACTGTTCCAAGGGGCATTAGAACCATCTTGTTAAGCTACTGTGACCTCCATGTCTTTTCCAATGGACAATTAAACCATCTTGTTAAGCTACTGCTAACTCCACGTCTTTTCCAAGGGGTATTAATACCGTCTTCTTAAGCTAATGCGACCTCCACCACTTTTCCAAGAGGCATTACTACCGTCTTGTTAAGCTATTGCAACCTCCACCACTCTACCAACGGGCATTTAAACCGTCTTGTTAAGCTACTGCAACCTCCACGTCTCTTCGAAGGGGCATTAAAACCGTCTTGTTAAGCTAATGCGACCTCCAGAACTTTTCCAAGGGGCATTAAAAACGTCTTGTTAAGCTACTCCAACCAACATGTCTCTTCCAAGGGGCATTAAAACCGCCTTGTTAAGCTAATGCAACCTCCATCACTTTTGCAAGGGGCATTAAAACCATCATGTTAATCTACTGCGACCTCCATGTCTCTTCCAAGGGGCATTTAAACCGTCTTGTAAAGCTACTGAAACCTCCACGTCTCTGCCAAGGGGCATTAAAACCGTCTTCATAAGCTAATGCGACCTCCACCACTTCTCCATTGGGCATTAAAACCGTCTTGTTAAGCTACTGTATCCTCCACCACTCTTCCAAGGGGCATTTAAACTGTCTTGTTAAGCTACTGCAACCTCCACGACTCTTCCAAAGGGCATGAAAACCATCTTATTAAGCTAATGCGACCTCCACCACTTTTCCAAAGGGTATTAAAACCATCTTGTTAAGCTACTGCGACCACCTTGTCTCTTCCAATTGTCATTTAAACCATCTTTTTAGGCTACTGCGACCTCCAAGTCTCTTCCAAGGGACATTTAAACCGTCTTGTTAAGCTACTGCAACATCCACATCTCTTCCATGGGGCATTAAACCGTCTTGTTAAGCTACTGCGACCTCCACCACTTCTCCAAGAGGCATTAAGACCGTCTTGTTAAGCTACTGTAACCTCCAACACTCTTCCAAGGGGCATTTAAACCAACTTGTTAAGCTAATGCAACCTCCATGTCTCTTCAAAGGGGCTTTTAAACCGTCTTGTTAAGCTAATGCGATCTCCACCACTTTTCCAAGGATTATTTAAACCGTCTTGTTAAGCTACTGCAACCTCCACGTCTCCTCCAAGGGGCATTAAAACCGTCTTTTTAAGCTACTGCAACTTCCACCACTTCTCCAAGGGGTATTAAAAACGTCTTGTTAAGCTACTGCAACCTCCACGTCTATTCTAAGGGGCATTAAAACCATCTTGTTAAGCTGCTGCAACCTCCATGTCTCTTCCAAAGGGCATTAAAACCGTCTTGTTAAGCTAAAGCGACCTCCACCACTACTCCAAGGGGCATTAAAATTGTCTTGTTAAGCTACTGCAACCACCATGTCACTTCCAAGGGGCATTGAAACCATCTTGTTAAGCTAATGCAACCACCACCACTGTTCCAAGTGGCATTAAAACCATCTTGTTAAGCTACTGCAAAATCCATGTCTCTTCCAAGGGTCATTTAAACCATCTTGTAAAGCTACTTCAACCTCCACGTCTCTTTCAAGGGGCATTAAAACCGTCTTGTTAAGCTAATGCGACCTCCACCACTTTTTCAAGGAGCATTTAAACCGTCTTGTTAAGCTACAGCAATCTCTACGTCTCTTCCAAGGGGCATTAAAACCATCTTGTTAATCTACTGCGACCTCCACCACTTCTCCAAGGGGCATTAAAACTGTCTTGTTAAGCTACTGCCACCTCCACGTCTCTTCGAAGGGGCATTAAAACCGTCTTGTTAAGCTAATGCGACCTCCAGAACTTTTCCAAGGGGCATTAAAAACGTCTTGTTAAGCTACTCCAACCAACATGTCTCTTCCAAGGGGCATTAAAACCGCCTTGTTAAGCTAATGCAACCTCCATCACTTTTGCAAGGGGCATTAAAACCATCATGTTAAGCTACTGCGACCTCCATGTCTCTTCCAAGGGGCATTTAAACCGTCTTCTAAAGCTACTGAAACCTCCACGTCTCTGCCAAGGGGCATTAAAACCGTCTTCATAAGCTAATGCGACCTCCACCACTTCTCCATGGGGCATTAAAACCGTCTTGTTAAGCTACTGTATCCTCCACCACTCTTCCAAGGGGCATTTAAACTGTCTTGTTAAGCTACTGCAACCTCCACGACTCTTCCAAAGGGCATGAAAACCATCTTATTAAGCTAATGCGACCTCCACCACTTTTCCAAGGGGCATTAAAACAGTCTTCTTAAGCTTCTGCAACCACCACGTCTTTTCCAAGGGTCATTAAAAACGTCTTGTTAAGCTAATGCGACCTCCATCACCTTTCCAAGGGGCATTAAAACCAACTTGTTAAGCTTCTGCGACCTCCACTTCTCTTCCATGGGCATTAAAACCGACTTTTTAAGCTAATGCGACCTCCCCGTCTCTTCCAAGGGGCATTAAATAAGTCTTGTTAAGCTAATGCGAACATCGCCACTATTCAAAGGGGCATTAAACCGTCTTGTTAAGCTGCTGCGACCTCTATGTCTCTTCCAAGGGACATTTAAACCGTCTTGTTAAGCTACTGCTAACTCCACGTCTTTTCCAAGGGGTATTAAAACCATCTTGTTAAGCTACTGTAACCTCCACCACTCTTCCAAGGGGCATTTACACCGTCTTTTTAAGCTACTGCAACCTTCACGTCTCTTCCAAGGGGCATTAAAACCGTCTTGGTAAGCTAATGCGACCTCCACCACTTTTCCAAGAGGCATTAAAATCGTCTTGTTAAGCTACTGCAACCACCATGTCTCTTCCAAGGGGCATTAAAACCGTCTTGTTAAGCTAATGCAACCTCCACGTCTCTTCCAAGGGGCATTAAAACCGTCTTGTTAAGCTAATGCTACCTCCACCACTTTTTCAAGGAGCATTTAAACCGTCTTGTTAAGCTACTGCATTCTCCACGTCTCTTCCAAGGGGCAATAAAACCGTCTTGTTAAGCTACTGCGACCTACATAACTAATCCAAGGGGCATTAAAACCGTCTTGTTAAGCTACTGTAACCTCCACCACTCTTCCAAGGGCCATTTAAACTGTCTTATTAAGATACTGCAACCTACACATCTCTTCCAAGGGGCATTAAAACCGTCTTGTTAAGCTAATGCAACCTCCAACACTTTTCCAATGGGCATTAAAACTGTCTTGTTAAGCTACTTCAACCTCCACGTCTCTTCCAAAGGGCATTAAAACCGTCTTGTTAAGCTAATGCGACCTCCACCACTTTTCCAAGGGGCATTAAAACAGTCTTGTTAAGCTACTGCAACCACCACGTCTTTTCCAAGGGTCATTAAAACCGTCTTGTTAAGCTAATGCAACCTCCATCACTTTTGCAAGGGGCATTAAAACCATCATGTTAAGCTACTGCGACCTACATGTCTCTTCCAAGGGGCATTTAAACCGTCTTCTAAAGCTACTGAAACCTCCACGTCTCTGCCAAGGGGCATTAAAACCGTCTTCATAAGCTAATGCGACCTCCACCACTTCTCCATGGGGCATTAAAACCGTCTTGTTAAGCTACTGTATCCTCCACCACTCTTCCAAGGGGCATTTAAACTGTCTTGTTAAGCTACTGCAACCTCCACGACTCTTCCAAAGGGCATGAAAACCATCTTATTAAGCTAATGCGACCTCCACCACTTTTCCAAGGGGCATTAAAACAGTCTTCTTAAGCTTCTGCAACCACCACGTCTTTTCCAAGGGTCATTAAAAACGTCTTGTTAAGCTAATGCGACCTCCATCACCTTTCCAAGGGGCATTAAAACCAACTTGTTAAGCTTCTGCGACCTCCACTTCTCTTCCATGGGCATTAAAACCGACTTTTTAAGCTAATGCGACCTCCCCGTCTCTTCCAAGGGGCATTAAATAAGTCTTGTTAAGCTAATGCGAACATCGCCACTATTCAAAGGGGCATTAAACCGTCTTGTTAAGCTGCTGCGACCTCTATGTCTCTTCCAAGGGACATTTAAACCGTCTTGTTAAGCTACTGCTAACTCCACGTCTTTTCCAAGGGGTATTAAAACCATCTTGTTAAGCTACTGTAACCTCCACCACTCTTCCAAGGGGCATTTACACCGTCTTTTTAAGCTACTGCAACCTTCACGTCTCTTCCAAGGGGCATTAAAACCGTCTTGGTAAGCTAATGCGACCTCCACCACTTTTCCAAGAGGCATTAAAATCGTCTTGTTAAGCTACTGCAACCACCATGTCTCTTCCAAGGGGCATTAAAACCGTCTTGTTAAGCTAATGCAACCTCCACGTCTCTTCCAAGGGGCATTAAAACCGTCTTGTTAAGCTAATGCTACCTCCACCACTTTTTCAAGGAGCATTTAAACCGTCTTGTTAAGCTACTGCATTCTCCACGTCTCTTCCAAGGGGCAATAAAACCGTCTTGTTAAGCTACTGCGACCTACATAACTAATCCAAGGGGCATTAAAACCGTCTTGTTAAGCTACTGTAACCTCCACCACTCTTCCAAGGGCCATTTAAACTGTCTTATTAAGATACTGCAACCTACACATCTCTTCCAAGGGGCATTAAAACCGTCTTGTTAAGCTAATGCAACCTCCAACACTTTTCCAATGGGCATTAAAACTGTCTTGTTAAGCTACTTCAACCTCCACGTCTCTTCCAAAGGGCATTAAAACCGTCTTGTTAAGCTAATGCGACCTCCACCACTTTTCCAAGGGGCATTAAAACAGTCTTGTTAAGCTACTGCAACCACCACGTCTTTTCCAAGGGTCATTAAAACCGTCTTGTTAAGCTAATGCGACCTCCACCACCTTTCCAAGGGGCATTAAAATCATCTTGTTAAGCTAATGCGACCTCCACCACTTTTTCAACGGGCATTTAAACCGTCTTGATAAGCTACTGCAACCTCCACGTCTCTTCCAAGGGGCATTAAAATCGTCTTCTTAAGCTAATGCGACCTCCACCACTTCTCCATGGTGCATTAAAACCGTCTTGTTAATCTACTGTATCCTCCACCACTCCTCCAAGGGGCATTTAAACTGTCTTGTTAAGCTACTTCAACCTCAACGTCTCTTCCAAAGGGCATTAAAACCGTCTTGTTAAGCTAATGCGACCTCCACCACTTTTCCAAGGGGCATTAAAACAGTCTTGTTAAGCTACTGCAACCACCACGTCTTTTCCATGGGTCATTAAAAACGTCTTGTTAAGCTAATGCGACCTCCACCACCTTTCCAAGGGGCATTAAAACCAACTTGTTAAGCTTCTGCGACCTCCATGTCTCTTCCAAGGGGTATTAAAATCATCTTGTTAAGCTAATGCGACCTCCACCACTTTTTCAACGGGCATTTAAACCGTCTTGTTAAGCTACTGCAACCTCCACGTCTCTTCCAAGGGGCATTAATATCGTCTTCTTAACCTAATGCGACCTCCACCACTTCTCCATGGGGCATTAAAACCGTCTTGTTAAGCTGCTGTAACCTCCACCACTCTTCCAAGGGGCATTTAAACTGTATTGTTAAGCTACTGCAACCTCCACGTCTCTTCCAAGGGGCATTAAAACCGTCTTGTTAAGCTAATGCGACCTCCACCACTTTTCCAAGGGGCATTAAAACAGTCTTATTAAGCTACTGCAACCACCACGTCTTTTCCAAGGGGCATTAAAACCGTCTTGTTAAGCTAATGCGACCTCCACCATTTTTCCAAAGGGCATTAAAACCCACTTGTTAAGCTACTGCGACCTCCACGTCTCTTCCAAGGGGCATTTAAAATGTATTCTTAAGCTACTGCAAGCTCCACGTCTCTTCCAAGGGGCATTAAAACCATCTTGCTAAGCTTTTGCGACCTCTACCACTTTTCCAACGGGCATTTAAACTGTCTTGTTAAGCTACGGCAAGCTCCACGTCTCTTCCAATTGGCTTTAAAACCGTCTTGTTAAGCTAATGCGACCTCCACCACTTCTCCATTGGGCATTAAAACCGTCTTGTTAAGCTAATGCGACCTACACCACTTCTCCAAGGAGCATTAAAACCATCTTGTTAAGCTACTGTAACCTCCACCACTCTTCCAAGGGGCATTGAAACCGTCTTGTTAAGCTACTGCGACCTCCTTGTCTCTTCCAATTGTCATTTAAACCATCTTGTTAAGCTACTGTAACCTACATTTCTCTTCAAAGGGGCATTAAAACCGTCTTGTTAAGCTAATGCGACCTCCACCACTTTTCCAAGGGGCATTAATACCATCTTGTTAAGCTACTGCGACCTCCAAGTCTCTTCCAAGGGGCATTTAAACCGTCTTGATAAGCTACTGCAACATCCACATCTCTTCCATGGGGCATTAAACCGTCTTGTTAAGCTACTGCGACCTCCAACACTTGTCCAAGAGGCATTAAAACCGTCTTGTTAAGCTAGTGTAACCTCCACCACTCTTCCAAGGGGCATTTAAACCAAGTTGTTAAGCTAATGCAACCTCCATGTCTCTTCAAAGGGGCTTTTAAACCGTCTTGTTAAGCTAATGCGACCTCCACCACTTTTCCAAGGATTCTTTAAACTGTCTTGTTAAGCTACTGCAACCTCCACGTCTCTTCCAAGCGGCATTAAAACTGTCTAGTTAAGCTACTGCAACCTCCACCATTTCTCCAAGGGGTATTAAAAACGTCTTGTTAAGCTACTGCAACCTCCAAGTCTATTCAGAGGGGCATTAAAACCATCTTGTTAAGCTACTGCAACCTCCACGTCTCTTCCAAGGGGCATTAAAACCATCTTGTTAAGCTAATGCGACCTCCACCACTACTCCAAGGGGCATTAAAATCGTCTTGTTAAGCTACTGCAACCACCATGTCTCTTCCAAGGGGCATTAAAACCATCTTGTTAAGCTACTGCAACCTCCATGTCTCTTCCAAGGGGCATTTAAACCGTCTTGTAAAGCTAATTCAACCTCCACGTCTCTTTCAAAGGGCATTAAAACCGTCTTGTTAAGCTAATGCGACCTCTACCACTTTTTCAACAAGCATTTAAACTGTCTTGTTAAGCTACTGCAATGTCCACGTTTCTTCCAAGGGGCATTAAAACCGTCTTGTTAAGCTACTGCGACCTACATAACTACTCCAAGGGGCATTAAAACCGTCCTGTTAAGCTGCTGTAACCTCCACCACTCTTCCAAGGGGCATTTAAACTGTATTGTTAAGCTACTGCAACTTCCACGTCTCTTCCAAGGGGCATTAAAACCGTCTTGTTAAGCTAATGCGACCTCCACCACTTCTCCATGGGGCATTAAAACCGTCTTGTTAAGCTAATGCGACCTACACCACTTCTCCAAGGAGCATTAAAACCATCTTGTTAAGCTACTGTAACCTCCACCACTCTTCCAAGGGGCATTGAAACCGTCTTGTTAAGCTACTGCGACCTCCTTGTCTCTTCCAATTGTCATTTAAACCATCTTGTTAAGCTACTGTAACCTCCATTTCTCTTCCAAGGGGCATTAAAACCGTCTTGTTAAGCTAATGCGACCTCCACCACTTTTCCAAGGGGCATTAATACCATCTTGTTAAGCTACTGCGACCTCCAAGTCTCTTCCAAGGGGCATTTAAACCGTCTTGATAAGCTACTGCAACATCCACATCTCTTCCATGGGGCATTAAACCGTCTTGTTAAGCTACTGCGACCTCCACCACTTGTCCAAGAGGCATTAAAACCGTCTTGTTAAGCTAGTGTAACCTCCACCACTCTTCCAAGGGGCATTTAAACCAACTTGTTAAGCTAATGCAACCTCCATGTCTCTTCAAAGGGGCTTTTAAACCGTCTTGTTAAGCTAATGCGACCTCCACCACTTTTCCAAGGATTCTTTAAACTGTCTTGTTAAGCTACTGCAACCTCCACGTCTCTTCCAAGGGGCATTAAAACCGTCTAGTTAAGCTACTGCAACCTCCACCATTTCTCCAAGGGGTATTAAAAACGTCTTGTTAAGCTACTGCAACCTCCAAGTCTATTCAGAGGGGCATTAAAACCATCTTGTTAAGCTACTGCAACCTCCACGTCTCTTCCAAGGGGCATTAAAACCATCTTGTTAAGCTAATGCGACCTCCACCACTACTCCAAGGGGCATTAAAATCATCTTGTTAAGCTACTGCAACCACCATGTCTCTTCCAAGGGGCATTAAAACCATCTTGTTAAGCTAATGCAACCTCCACCACTGTTCCAAGGGGCATTAAAATCATCTTGTTAAGCTACTGCAACCTCCATGTCTCTTCCAAGGGGCATTTAAACCGTCTTGTAAAGCTAATTCAACCTCCACGTCTCTTTCAAGGGGCATTAAAACCGTCTTGTTAAGCTAATGCGACCTTCACCACTTTTTCAACAAGCATTTAAACTGTCTTGTTAAGCTACTGCAATGTCCACGTTTCTTCCAAGGGGCATTAAAACCGTCTTGTTAAGCTAATGCGACCTCCACCACTTTTTCAACAAGCATTTAAACTGTCTTGTTAAGCTACTGCAATGTCCACGTCTCTTCCAAGGGGCATTAAAACCATCTTGTTAAGCTAATGCAACCTCCATGTCTCTTCCAATGGGCATTTAAACCATCTTGTAAAGCTACTTCAACCTCCACGTCTATTTCAAGGGGCATTAAAACCGTCTTGTTAAGCTAATGCGACCTCCACCACTTTTTCAAGAAGCATTTAAACCGTCTTGTTAAGCTACTGCAATGTCCACGTCTCTTCCAAGGGGCATTAAAACCGTCTTGTTAAGATACTGCGACCTACATAACTACTCCAAGGGGCATTAAAACCGTCTTGTTAAGCTGTTGTAACCTCCTCCACTCTTCCAAGGGGTATTTAAACTGTCTTGTTAAGCTACTGCAACCTCCACGTCTCTTCCAAGGGGCATTAAAACCGTCTTGTTAAACTAATGCGACCTCCACCACTTTTACAATGGGCATTAAAACAGTCTTATTAAGCTACTGCAACCACCACGTCTTTTCCAATGGGCATTAAAACCGTCTTGTTAAGCTACTGCGACCTCCACGTCTCTTCCAAGGGGCATTTAAAATGTCTTGTTAAGCTACTGCAAGCTCCACGTCTCTTCCAAGGGGCATTAAAACCATCTTGTCAAGCTAATGCGACCTTCACCACTTTTCCAACGGGCATTTAAACCATCTTGTTAAGCTACTGCAAGCTCCACGTCTCTTCCAAGTGGCTTTAAAACCATCTTGTTAAGCTAATGCGACCTCCACCACTTCTCCATGGGGCATTAAAACCATCTTGTTAAGCTAATGCAACCTCCACCACTTCTCCAAGGAGCATTAAAACCATCTTGTTAAGCTACTGTAACCTCCACCACTCTTCCAAGGGGCATTGAAACCGTCTTCTTAAGTTACTGTGACCTCCACAACTTCTCCAAGGGGCATTAAAACCATCTTGTTAAGCTACTGTAACCTCCACCATTCTTCCAAGGGGCATTTAAACCATCTTGTTAAGCTACTGCGACGCCCACCACTTCTTCAAGGGGCATTTAAACCGTCTTGTTAAGCTACTTCAACCTCCACGTCTCTTCCATGGGGCATTAAAACCGTCTTGTTAAGCTAATGCGACCTCCACCACTTTTCCAATGGGCATTAAAACAGTCTTGTTAAGCTACTGCAACCTCCATGTCTCTTCCAAGTGGCATTAAAACCGTCTTGTTAAGCTACTGCCACCTCCACGTCTCTTCCAAGGGGCATTAAATTCATCTTGTTAAGCTAATGCGACCACAGCCACTATTCCAAGGGGCATTAGAACCGTCTTGTTAATCTACTGCGACCTCCATGTCTTTTCCAAGGGACAATTAAACCATCTTGTTAAGCTACTGCTAACTCCACGTCTTTTCCAAGTGGTATTAAAACCGTCTTCTTAAGCTAATGCGACCTCCACCACTTTTCCAAGAGGCATTAATATCATCTTATTAAGCTACTGTAACCTCCTCCACTCTACCAAGGGGCATTTAAACCGTCTTGTTAAGCTACTGCAACGTCGACGTCTCTTCGAAGGGGCATTAAAACCATCTTGTTAAGCTAATGCGACCTCCAGAACTTTTCCAAGGGGCACTAAAAACGTCTTGTTAAGCTACTCCAACCAACATGTCTCTTCCAAGGGGCATTAAAACCGTCTTGTTAAGCTAATGCAACCTCCATCACTTTTGCAAGGGGCATAAAAACCATCTTGTTAAGCTACTGTATCCTCCACCACTCTTCCAAGAGGCATTTAAACCGTCTTGAAAAGCTACTGAAACCTCCACGTCTCTTCCAAGGGGCATTAAAACCGTCTTCTTAAGCTAATGCGACCTCCACCACTGCTCCATGGGGCATTAAAACCGTCTTGTTAAGCTACTGTATCCTCCACCACTCTTCCAAGGGGCATTAAAACTGTCTTGTTAAGCTACTGCAACCTCCACGTCTCTTCCTAAGGGCATGAAAAACATCTTATTAAGCTAATGCGACCTCCACCACTTTTCCAAGGGGCATTAAAACCGTCTTGTTAAGCTACTCTATCCTCCACCACTCTTCCAAGGGGCATTTAAACCATCTTGTTAAGCTACTGTAACCTCCATTTCTCTTCCAAGGGGCATTAAAATCATCTTGTTAAGCTAATGCGACCTCCACCACTTTTCCAAGGGGCATTAATACCGTCTTGTTAAGCTACTGCGACCTCCAACTCTCTTCCAAGGGGCATTTAAACCGTCTTGTTAAGCTACTGCAACATCCACATCTCTTCCAAGGGGCATTAAACCGACATGTTAAGCTACTGCGACCTCCACCACTTCTCCAAGAGGCATTAAAACCGTCTTGTTAAGCTACTGTAACCTCCACCACTCTTCCAAGGGGCATTTAAACCAACTTGTTAAGCTAATGCAAACTCTTTGTCTCTTCAAAGGGGCTTTTAAACCGTCTTGTTAAGCTAATGCGACCTCCACCACTTTTCCAAGGATTATTTAAACCGTCTTGTTAAGCTACTGCGACCTATATAACTACTCCAAGGGGCATTAAAACCGTCTTGTTAAGCTACTGTAACCTCCACCACTCTTCCAAGGGGCATTTAAACTGTCTTGTTAAGCTACTGCAACCTCCACGTCTCTTCCAAGGGGCATTAAAACCGTCTTGTTAAGCTAATGCGACCTCCACCACTTTTCCAAGGGGCATTAAACTGTCTTGTTAAGCTACTGCAACCTCCACGTCTCTTCCAAAGGGCATCAAAACCGTCTTGTTAAGCTAATGCGACCTCCACCACTTTTCCAAGGGGCATTAAAACAGTCTTGTTAAGCTATTGCAACCACCACGTCTTTTCCAAGGGGCATTAAAACCGTCTTGTTAAGCTAATGCGACATCCACCACTTTTCCAAGGGGCATTAAAACCAACTTGTTAAGCTACTGTGACCTCCAAGTCTCTTCCAAGGGGCATTTAAAATGTCTTGTTAAGCTTCTGCAACCTCCACGTCTCTTCCCATGGGCATTAAAACCATCTTGTTAAGCTAATGCGACCTCCACCACTTTTCCAACGGGCATTGAAATCATCTTGTTAAGCTACTGCAAGCTCCACGTCTCTTCCAAATGGCTTTAAAACCGTCTCGTTAAGCTAATGCGACCTCCACCACTTCTCCATGGGGCATTAACACTGTCTTGTTAAGCTAATGCGACCTACACCACTTCTCCAAGGAGCATTAAAACCATCTTGTTAAGCTACTGCGACCTCCAAGTCTCTTCCAAGGGGCATTTAAACCGTCTTGATAAGCTACTGCAACATCCACATCTCTTCCATGGGGCATTAAACCGTCTTGTTAAGCTACTGCGACCTCCACCACTTGTCCAAGAGGCATTAAAACCGTCTTGTTAAGCTAGTGTAACCTCCACCACTCTTCCAAGGGGCATTTAAACCAACTTGTTAAGCTAATGCAACCTCCATGTCTCTTCAAAGGGGCTTTTAAACCGTCTTGTTAAGCTAATGCGACCTCCACCACTTTTCCAAGGATTCTTTAAACTGTCTTGTTAAGCTACTGCAACCTCCACGTCTCTTCCAAGGGGCATTAAAACCGTCTAGTTAAGCTACTGCAACCTCCACCATTTCTCCAAGGGGTATTAAAAACGTCTTGTTAAGCTACTGCAACCTCCAAGTCTATTCAGAGGGGCATTAAAACCATCTTGTTAAGCTACTGCAACCTCCACGTCTCTTCCAAGGGGCATTAAAACCATCTTGTTAAGCTAATGCGACCTCCACCACTACTCCAAGGGGCATTAAAATCATCTTGTTAAGCTACTGCAACCACCATGTCTCTTCCAAGGGGCATTAAAACCATCTTGTTAAGCTAATGCAACCTCCACCACTGTTCCAAGGGGCATTAAAAACATCTTGTTAAGCTACTGCAACCTCCATGTCTCTTCCAAGGGGCATTTAAACCGTCTTGTAAAGCTAATTCAACCTCCACGTCTCTTTCAAGGGGCATTAAAACCGTCTTGTTAAGCTAATGCGACCTTCACCACTTTTTCAACAAGCATTTAAACTGTCTTGTTAAGCTACTGCAATGTCCACGTTTCTTCCAAGGGGCATTAAAACCGTCTTGTTAAGCTAATGCGACCTCCACCACTTTTTCAACAAGCATTTAAACTGTCTTGTTAAGCTACTGCAATGTCCACGTCTCTTCCAAGGGGCATTAAAACCATCTTGTTAAGCTAATGCAACCTCCATGTCTCTTCCAAGGGGCATTTAAACCATCTTGTAAAGCTACTTCAACCTCCACGTCTATTTCAAGGGGCATTAAAACCGTCTTGTTAAGCTAATGCGACCTCCACCACTTTTTCAAGAAGCATTTAAACCGTCTTGTTAAGCTACTGCAATGTCCACGTCTCTTCCAAGGGGCATTAAAACCGTCTTGTTAAGATACTGCGACCTACATAACTACTCCAAGGGGCATTAAAACCGTCTTGTTAAGCTGTTGTAACCTCCTCCACTCTTCCAAGGGGTATTTAAACTGTCTTGTTAAGCTACTGCAACCTCCACGTCTCTTCCAAGGGGCATTAAAACCGTCTTGTTAAACTAATGCGACCTCCACCACTTTTACAATGGGCATTAAAACAGTCTTATTAAGCTACTGCAACCACCACGTCTTTTCCAATGGGCATTAAAACCGTCTTGTTAAGCTACTGCGACCTCCACGTCTCTTCCAAGGGGCATTTAAAATGTCTTGTTAAGCTACTGCAAGCTCCACGTCTCTTCCAAGGGGCATTAAAACCATCTTGTCAAGCTAATGCGACCTTCACCACTTTTCCAACGGGCATTTAAACCATCTTGTTAAGCTACTGCAAGCTCCACGTCTCTTCCAAGTGGCTTTAAAACCGTCTTGTTAAGCTAATGCGACCTCCACCACTTCTCCATGGGGCATTAAAACCATCTTGTTAAGCTAATGCAACCTCCACCACTTCTCCAAGGAGCATTAAAACCATCTTGTTAAGCTACTGTAACCTCCACCACTCTTCCAAGGGGCATTGAAACCGTCTTCTTAAGTTACTGTGACCTCCACAACTTCTCCAAGGGGCATTAAAACCATCTTGTTAAGCTACTGTAACCTCCACCATTCTTCCAAGGGGCATTTAAACCATCTTGTTAAGCTACTGCGACGCCCACCACTTCTTCAAGGGGCATTTAAACCGTCTTGTTAAGCTACTTCAACCTCCACGTCTCTTCCATGGGGCATTAAAACCGTCTTGTTAAGCTAATGCGACCTCCACCACTTTTCCAATGGGCATTAAAACAGTCTTGTTAAGCTACTGCAACCTCCATGTCTCTTCCAAGTGGCATTAAAACCGTCTTGTTAAGCTACTGCCACCTCCACGTCTCTTCCAAGGGGCATTAAATTCATCTTGTTAAGCTAATGCGACCACAGCCACTATTCCAAGGGGCATTAGAACCGTCTTGTTAATCTACTGCGACCTCCATGTCTTTTCCAAGGGACAATTAAACCATCTTGTTAAGCTACTGCTAACTCCACGTCTTTTCCAAGTGGTATTAAAACCGTCTTCTTAAGCTAATGCGACCTCCACCACTTTTCCAAGAGGCATTAATACCATCTTATTAAGCTACTGTAACCTCCACCACTCTACCAAGGGGCATTTAAACCGTCTTGTTAAGCTACTGCAACCTCGACGTCTCTTCGAAGGGGATTAAAACCATCTTGTTAAGCTAATGCGACCTCCAGAACTTTTCCAAGGGGCACTAAAAACGTCTTGTTAGCTACTCCAACCAACATGTCTCTTCCAAGGGGCATTAAAACCGTCTTGTTAAGCTAATGCAACCTCCATCACTTTTGCAAGGGGCATAAAAACCATCTTGTTAAGCTACTGTATCCTCCACCACTCTTCCAAGAGGCATTTAAACCGTCTTGAAAAGCTACTGAAACCTCCACGTCTCTTCCAAGGGGCATTAAAACCGTCTTCTTAAGCTAATGCGACCTCCACCACTGCTCCATGGGGCATTAAAACCGTCTTGTTAAGCTACTGTATCCTCCACCACTCTTCCAAGGGGCATTAAAACTGTCTTGTTAAGCTGCTGCAACCTCCACGTCTCTTCCTAAGGGCATGAAAACCATCTTATTAAGCTAATGCGACCTCCACCACTTTTCCAAGGGGCATTAAAACCGTCTTGTTAAGCTACTCTATCCTCCACCACTCTTCCAAGGGGCATTTAAACCATCTTGTTAAGCTACTGTAACCTCCATTTCTCTTCCAAGGGGCATTAAAATCATCTTGTTAAGCTAATGCGACCTCCACCACTTTTCCAAGGGGCATTAATACCGTCTTGTTAAGCTACTGCGACCTCCAACTCTCTTCCAAGGGGCATTTAAACCGTCTTGTTAAGCTACTGCAACATCCACTTCTCTTCCAAGGGGCATTAAACCGACATGTTAAGCTACTGCGACCTCCACCACTTCTCCAAGAGGCATTAAAACCGTCTTGTTAAGCTACTGTAACCTCCACCACTCTTCCAAGGGGCATTTAAACCAACTTGTTAAGCTAATGCAAACTCTTTGTCTCTTCAAAGGGGCTTTTAAACCGTCTTGTTAAGCTAATGCGACCTCCACCACTTTTCCAAGGATTATTTAAACCGTCTTGTTAAGCTACTGCGACCTATATAACTACTCCAAGGGGCATTAAAACCGTCTTGTTAAGCTACTGTAACCTCCACCACTCTTCCAAGGGGCATTTAAACTGTCTTGTTAAGCTACTGCAACCTCCACGTCTCTTCCAAGGGGCATTAAAACCGTCTTGTTAAGCTAATGCGACCTCCACCACTTTTCCAAGGGGCATTAAACTGTCTTGTTAAGCTACTGCAACCTCCACGTCTCTTCCAAAGGGCATCAAAACCGTCTTGTTAAGCTAATGCGACCTCCACCACTTTTCCAAGGGGCATTAAAACAGTCTTGTTAAGCTATTGCAACCACCACGTCTTTTCCAAGGGGCATTAAAACCGTCTTGTTAAGCTAATGCGACATCCACCACTTTTCCAAGGGGCATTAAAACCAACTTGTTAAGCTACTGTGACCTCCAAGTCTCTTCCAAGGGGCATTTAAAATGTCTTGTTAAGCTTCTGCAACCTCCACGTCTCTTCCAATGGGCATTAAAACCATCTTGTTAAGCTAATGCGACCTCCACCACTTTTCCAACGGGCATTGAAATCATCTTGTTAAGCTACTGCAAGCTCCACGTCTCTTCCAAATGGCTTTAAAACCGTCTCGTTAAGCTAATGCGACCTCCACCACTTCTCCATGGGGCATTAACACTGTCTTGTTAAGCTAATGCGACCTACACCACTTCTCCAAGGAGCATTAAAACCATCTTGTTAAGCTACTGTAACCTCCACCACTCTTCCAAGGGGCTTTTAAACCGTCTTCTTAAGTTACTGCGACCTCCACAACTTCTCCCAGGGGCATTAAAACAATCTTGTTAAGCTTCTGTAACCTCCACCATTCTTCCAAGGGGCATTTAAACTGTCTTGTTAAGCTACTGCGACGCACACCACTTCTTCATGGGGCATTAAAACCATCTTGTTAAGCTGCTTCAACCTCCATGTCTCTTCCATGGGGCATTAAAACCGTCTTGTTAAGCTAATGCGACCTCCACCACTTTTCCAAGGGGCATTAAAAACATCTTGTTAAGCTCCTGTAACCTCCATTTCTCTTCCAAGGGGCATTAAAGTCATCTTGTTAAGCTAATGCGACCTCCACCACTTTTCCAAGGGGCATTAATACCGTCTTGTTAAGCTACTGCGACCTTCAAATCTCTTCCAAGGGGCATTTAAACCGTCTTGTTAAGCTACTGCAACATCCACATCTCTTCCAATCGGCATTAAACCGTCTTGTTAAGCTACTGCGACCTCCACCACTTCTCCAAGAGGCATTAAAACCATCTTGTTAAGCTACTGTAACCTCCACCACTCTTCCAAGGGGCATTTAAACCAACTTGTTAAGCTAATGCAAACTCCATGTCTCTTCAAAGGGCCTTTAAACCGTCTTGTTAAGCTAATGCGACCTCCACCACTTTTCCAAGGATTATTTAAACCGTCTTGTTAAGCTACTGCGACCTACATAACTACTCCAAGGGGCATTAAAACCGTCTTGTTAAGCTACTGTAACCTCCACCACTCTTCCAAGGGGCATTTAAACTGTCTTGTTAAGCTACTGCAACCTCCACGTCTCTTCCAAGGGGCATTAAAACTGTCTTGTTAAGCTAATGCGACCTCCACCACTTTTCCAAGGGGCATTAAACTGTCTTGTTAAGCTACTGCAACCTCCACGTCTCTTCCAAAGGGCATTTAAACCGTCTTGTTAAGCTAATGCGACCTCCACCACTTTTCCAAGGGGCATTAAAACCAACTTGTTAAGCTACTGCAACCTCCATATCTCTTCCAAGGGGCATTTAAAATGTCTTGTTAAGCTTCTGCAACCTCCACGTCTCTTCCAATGGGCATTAAAACCATCTTGTTAAGCTAATGCGACCTCCACCACTTTTCCAACGGGCATTTAAATCGTCTTGTTAAGCTACTGCAAGCTCCACGTCTCTTCCAAATGGCTTTAAAACCGTCTCCTTAAGCTAATGCGACCTCCACAACTTCTCCATGGGGCATTAACACCGTCTTGTTAAGCTAATGCGACCTACACCACTTCTCCAAGGAGCATTAAAACCATCTTGTTAAGCTACTGTAACCTCCACCACTCTTCCAAGGGGCATTTAAACCGTCTTCTTAAGTTACTGCGACCTCCACAACTTCTCCAAGGGGCATTAAAACAATCTTGTTAAGCTACTGTAAACTCCACCATTCTTCCAAGGGACATTTAAACCGTCTTGTTAAGTTACTGCGACGCACACCACTTCTTCATGGGGCATTAAAACCATCTTGTTAAGCTACTTCAACCTCCACGTCTCTTCCATGGGGCATTAAAACCGTCTTTTTAAGCTAATGCGACCTCCACCCCTTTTCCAAGGGGCATTAAACTGTCTTGTTAAGCTACTGCAACCTCCACGTCTCTTCCAAGGGGCATTAAAACCGTCTTGTTAAGCTACTGCCACCTCCACGTCTCTTCCAAGGGGCATTAAATTCGTCTTGTTAAGCTAATGCAACCATAGCCACTATTCCAAGGGGCATTAAAACCGTCTTGTTAAGCTACTGCGACCTCCATGTCTTTTCCAAGGGACAATTAAATCATCTTGTTAAGCTACTGCTAACTCCACGTCTTTTCCAAGGGGTATTAAAACCGTCTTCTTCAGCTAATGCGACCTCCACCACTTTTCCAAGAGGCATTAATACCGTCTTGTTAAGCTACTGTAACCTCCACCACTGTACCAAGGGGCATTTAAACCGTCTTGTTAAGCTACTGCAACCTCCACGTCTCTTCCAAGGGGCATTAAAACCGTCTTGTTAATCTAATGCGACCTCCAGAACTTTTCCAAGCGGCATTAAAAACGTCTTGCTAAGCTACTCCAACCAACATGTCTCTTCAAAGGGGCATTAAAACCTTCTTGTTAAGCTAATGCAACCTCCATCACTTTTGCAAGGGGCATTAAAACCATCTTGTTAAGCTACTGTGACCTCCATGTCTCTTCCAAGGAGCATTTAAACCGTCTTGTAAAGTTACTGAAACCTCCACGTCTCTTCCAAGGTGCATTAAAACCGTCTTGTTAAGCAACTGCGACCTACATAACTACTCCAAGGAGCATTAAAAGCGCCTTGTTAAGCTACTGTAACCTCCACCACTCTTCCAAGGGGCATTTAAACTGTCTTGTTAAGTTACTGCAACCTCCACGTCTCTTCCAAGGGGCATTAAAACCGTCTTGTTAAGCTAATGCGACCTCAACCACTTTTTCAAGGAGCGTTTAAACCATCTTGTTAAGCTACTGCAAGCTCCACGTCTCTTCCAAATGGCTTTAAAACCGTCTCGTTAAGCTAATGCGACCGCCACCACTTCTCCATGGGGCATTAACACCATCTTGTTAAGCTAATGCGACCTACACCACTTCTCCAAGGAGCATTAAAACCATCTTGTTAAGCTACTGTAACCTCCACCACTCTTCCAAGGGGCATTTAAACCATCTTCTTAAGTTACTGCGACCTCCACAACTTCTCCAAGGGGCATTAAAACAATCTTGTTAAGCTACTGTAACCTCCACCATTCTTCCAAGGGGCATTTAAACTGTCTTATTAAGCTACTGCGACGCACACCACTTCTTCATGGGGCATTAAAACCATCTTGTTAAGCTACTTCAACCTCCACGTCTCTTCCATGGGGCATTAAAACCGTCTTGTTAAGCTAATGCGACCTCCACCACTTTTCCAAAGGGCATTAAAACCGTCTTGTTAAGCTACTGCGACCTCCTTGTCTCTTCCAATTGTCATTTAAACCATCTTTTTAAGCTACTGTAACCTCCATTTCTCTTCCAAGGAGCATTAAATTCATCTTGTTAAGCTAATGAGACCTCCACCACTTTTCCAAGGGGCATTAATACCGTCTTGTTAAGCTACTGCGACCTCCAATTCTCTTCCAAGGGGCATTTAAACCGTCTTGTTAAGCTACTGCAACATCCATATCTCTTCCAATCGGCATTAAACCGTCTTGTTAAGCTACTGCGACATCCACCACTTCTCCAAGAGGCATTAAAACCGTCTTGTTAAGCTACTGTAACCTCCACCACTCTTCCAAGGGGCATTTAAACCAACTTATTAAGCTAATGCAAACTCAATGTCTCTTCAAAGGGGCTTTTAAACCGTCTTGTTAAGCTAATGCGATCTCCACCACTTTTCCAAGGATTATTTAAACCGTCTTGTTAAGCTACTGCGACCTACATAACTACTCCAAGGGGCATTAAAACCGTCTTGTTAAGCTACTGTAACCTCCACCACTCTTCCAAGGGGCATTTAAACTGTCTTGTTAAGCTACTGCAACATCCACGTCTTTTCCAAGGGGCATTAAAACCGTCTTGTTAAGCTAATGCGACCTCCACTATTTTTCCAAGGGGCATTAAACTGTCTTGTTAAGCTACTGCAACCTCCACGTCTCTTCCAAAGGGCATTCAAACCGTCTTGTTAAGCTAATGCGACCTCCACCACTTTTCCAAGGGGCATTAAAACAGTCTTGTTAAGCTATTGCAACCACCACGTCTTTTCCAAGGGGGATTAAAACCGTCTTGTTAAGCTAATGCGACCTCCACGTCTCTTCCAAGGGGCATTTAAAATGTCTTGTTAAGCTTCTGCAACCTCCATGTCTCTTCCAATGGGCATTAAAACCATCTTGTTAAGCAAATGCGACCTCCACCTCTTTTCCAACGGGCATTTAAATCGTCTTGTTAAGCTACTGCAAGCTCCACGTCTCTTCCAAATGGCTTTAAAATCGTCTCGTTAAGCTAATGCGACCTCCACCACTTCTCCATGGAGCATTAACACCGTATTGTTAAGCTAATGCGACCTACACCATTTCTCCAAGGAGCATTAAAACCATCTTGTTAAGCTACTGTAACCTCCAACACTCTTCCAAGAGGCATTTAAACCGTCTTCTTAAGTTACTGCGACCTCCACAACTTCTCCAAGGGGCATTAAAACAATCTTGTTAAGCTACTGTAACCTCCACCATTCTTCCAAGGGGCATTTAAACTGTCTTATTAAGCTACTGAGACGCACACCACTTCTTCATGTGGCATTAAAACCATCTTGTTAAGCTACTTCAACCTCCACGTCTCTTCCATGGGGCATTAAAACCGTCTTGTTAAGCTAATGCGACCTCCACCACTTTTCCAAGGGGCATTAAAACGGTCTTGTTAAGCTACTGCGACCTCCTTGTCTCTTCCAATTGTCATTTAAACCATCTTGTTAAGCTACTGTAACCTACATTTCTCTTCCAAGGAGCATTAAAATCATCTTGTTAAGCTAATGAGACCTCCACCACTTTTCCAAGGGGCATTAATACCGTCTTGTTAAGCTACTGCGACCTCCAAGTCTCTTTCAAGGGGCATTTAAACCGTCTTGTTAAGCTACTGCAACATCCACATCTCTTCCAATCGGCATTAAACCGTCTTGTTAAGCTACTGCGACCTCCACCACTTCTCCAAGAGGCATTAAAACCGTCTTGTTAAGCTACTGTAACCTCTACCACTCTTCCAAGGGGCATTTAAACCAACTTGTTAAGCTAATGCAAACTCCATGTCTCTTCAAAGGGGCTTTTAAACCGTCTTGTTAAGCTAATGCGACCTCCACCACTTTTCCAAGGATTATTTAAACCGTCTTGTTAAGCTACTGCGACCTACATAACTACTCCAAGGGGCATTAAAACCGTCTTGTTAAGCTACTGTAACCTCCACCACTCTTCCAAGGGGCATTTAAACTGTCTTGTTAAGCTACTGCAACCTCCACGTCTCTTCCAAGGGGCATTAAAACCGTCTTGTTAAGCTAATGCGAACTCCACTACTTTTCCAAGGGGCATTAAACTGTCTTGTTAAGCTACTGCAACCTCCACGTCTCTTCCAAAGGGCATTCAAACCGTCTTGTTAAGCTAATGCGACCTCCACCACTTTTCCAAGGGGCATTAAAACAGTCTTGTTAAGCTATTGCAACCACCACGTCTTTTCCAAGGGGCATTAAAACCGTCTTGTTAAGCTAATGCGACCTCCACCACTTTTCCAAGGGGCATTAAAACCAACTTGTTAAGCTACTGCGACCTCCACGTCTCATACAAGGGGCATTTAAAATGTCTTGTTAAGCTTCTACAACCTCCATGTCTCTTCCAATGGGCATTAAAACCATCTTGTTAAGCTAATGCGACCTCCACCTCTTTTCCAACGGGCATTTAAATCGTCTTGTTAAGCTACTGCAAGCTCCACGTCTCTTCCAAATGGCTTGAAAACCGTCTCGTTAAGCTAATGCGACCTCCACCACTTCTCCATGGAGCATTAACACCGTCTTGTTAAGCTAATGCGACCTACACCACTTCTCCAAGGAGCATTAAAACCATCTTGTTAAGCTCCTGTAACCTCCACCACTCTTCCAAGGGGCATTTAAACCGTCTTCTTAAGTTACTGCGACCTCCACAACTTCTCCAATGGGCATTAAAACAATCTTGTTAAGCTACTGTAACCTCCACCATTCTTCCAAGGTGCATTTAAACCGTCTTGTTAAGCTACTGCGACGCACACCACTTCTTCATGGGGCATTAAAACCATCTTGTTAAGCTACTTCAACCTCCACGTCTCTTCCATGGGGCATTAAAACCGTCTTTTTAAGCTAATGCGACCTCCACCACTTTTCCAAGGGGCATTAAAACCGTCTTGTTAAGCTACTGCAACCTCCACGTCTCTTCCAAGGGGCATTAAAACCGTCTTGTTAAGCTACTGCCACCTCCACGTCTCTTCCAAGGGGCATTAAAACCGTCTTGTTAAGCTAATACGACCTCAACCACTTTTTCAAGGAGCATTTAAACCATCTTGTTAAGCTACTGCTATGTCCACGTCTCTTCCAAGGGGCATTAAAACCATCTTGTTAAGCTTCTGCGACCTACATAACACTCCAAGGAGCATTAAAACCGCCTTGTTAAGCTACTGTAACCTCCACCACTCTTCCAAGGGGCATTTAAACAGTCTTGTTAAGCTACTGCAACCTCCACGTCTCTTCCAAGGGGCATTAAAACCGTCTTGTTAAGCTAATGCGACCTACATAACTTCTCCAAGGAGCATTAAAACCGCCTTGTTAAGCTACTGTAACCTCCACCACTCTTCCAAGGGGCATTTAAACTGTCTTGTTAAGCTACTGCAAAATCCACGTCTCTTCCAAGGGGCATTAAAACCGTCTTGTTAAGCTAATGCGACCTCAACCACTTTTTCAAGGAGCATTTAAACCATCTTTTTAAGCTACTGCTATCTCCACGTCTCTTCCAAGGGGCATTAAAACTGTCTTGTTAAGCTACTGCGACCTACATAACTACTCCAAGGAGCATTAAAACCGCCTTGTTAAGCTACTGTAACCTCCACCACTCTTCCAAGGGGCATTTAAACAGTCTTGTTAAGCTACTGCAACCTCCACGTCTCTTCCAAGGGGCATTAAAACCATCTTGTTAAGCTAATGCGACCTCCACCACTTTTCCAAGGGGCATTAAAACTGTCTTGTTAAGCTACTGCAATCTCCACGTCTCTTCCAAGGGGCATTAAAACCGTCTTGTTAAGCTACTGCGACCTACATAACTACTCCAAGGGGCATTAAAACCGTCTTGTTAACCTACTGTAAACTCCACCACTCTTCCAAGGGGCATTTAAACTGTTTGTTAAGCTACTGCAACCTCCACGTCTCTTCCAAGGGGCATTAAAACCGTCTTGTTAAGCTAATGCGACCTCCACCACTTTTCCAAGGGGCATTAAACTGTCTTGTTAAGCTACTGCAACCTTCACGTCTCTTCCAAAGGGCATTAAAACCATCTTGTTAAGCTAATGCGACCTCCACCACTTTTCCAAGGGGCATTAAAACAGTCTTGTTAAGCTATTGCAACCACCACGTCTTTTCCAAGGGGCATTAAAACCGTCTTATTAAGCTAATGCGACCTCCACCACTTTTCCAAGGGGCATTAAAACCAACTTTTTAAGCTACAGCGACCTCCACGTCTCTTCCAAGGGGCATTTAAAATGTCTTGTTAAGCTTCTGCAACCTCCACGTCTCTTCCAAGGGGCATTAAATTCATCTTGTTAAGCTACTGTAACCTCCACCACTTTTCCAACGGGCATTTAAACCGTCTTGTTAAGCTACTGCAAGCTCCACGTCTCTTCCAAGGGGCTTTAAAACCATCTTGTTAAGCTAATGCGACCTCCACCACTTCTCCATGGGGCATTAAAACCGTCTTGTTAAGCTAATGCCACCTCCACCACTTTTCCAAGGAGCAATAAAACCATCTTGTTAAGCTACTGTAACCTCCACCACTTTTCCAAGGGGCATTTTAACCGTCTTTTTAAGTTACTGCGACCTCCACAACTTCTCCAAGGGGCATTAAAACAATCTTGTTAAGCGACTGAAACCTCCACCATTCTTCCAAGGGGCATTTAAACCGTCTTGTTAAGCTACTGCGACGCACACCACTTCTTCATGGGGCATTAAAACCATCTTGTTAAGCTACTGTAAGCTCCACCACTCTTCCAATAGGCATTTAAACCGTCTTGTTAAGCTACTTCAACCTCCACGTCTCTTCCATGGGGCATTAAAACCGTCTTGTTAAGCTAATGCGACCTCCACCACTTTTCCAATGGCCATTGAAGAAGTCTTGTTTAGCTACTGCCACCTCCACGTCTCTTCCAAGGGGCATTAAATTCGTCTTGTTAAGCTAATGCGACCACAGGCACTATTCCAAGGGGCATTAAAACCGTCTTGTTAAGCTACTGTGACCTCCATGTCTTTTCCAAGGGACAATTAAACAATCTTGTCAAGCTACTGCTAACTCCACGTCTTTTCCAAGGGGTATTAAAACCGTATTCTTAAGCTAATGCGACCTCCACCACTTTTCCAAGAGGCATTAATACCGTCTTGTTAAGATACTCTAACCTCCACCACTCTACCAAGGGGCATTTAAACCGTCTTGTTAAACTACTGCAACCTCCACGTCTCTTCGAAGGGGCATTAAAACCGTCTTGTTAAGCTAATGCGACCTCCAGAACTTTTCCAAGGGGCATTAAAAACGTCTTGTGAAGCTACTCCAAACAACATGTCTCTTCCAAGGGGCATTTAAACTGTCTTGTAAAGCTACTGAAACCTCCACGTCTCTTCCAAGGGGCATTAAAACCGCTTTCTTAAGCTAATGCGACCTCCACCACTTCTCCATGGGGCATTAAAACTGTCTTGTTAAGCTACTGTATCCTCCACCACTCTTCCAAGGGGCATTTAAACTGGTTTTTTAAGCTACTGCAACCTCCACGTCTCTTCCTAAGGGCATGAAAACCATCTTATTAAGCTAATGCGACCTCCACCACTTTTCCAAGGGGCATTAAAACCGTCTTGTTAAGCTACTGCGACCTCCTTGTCTCTTCCAATTGTCATTTAAACCATCTTGTTAAGCTACTGTATCCTCCATTTCTCTTCCAAGGGGCATTAAAACCATATTGTTAAGCTAATGCGACCTCTACCACTTTTCCAAGGAGCATTAATATCGTCTTGTTAAGCTACTGCGACCTCCAAGTCTCTTCCAAGGGGCATTTAAACCATCTTGTTAAGCTACTGCAACATCCACATCTCTTCCAAGGGGCATTAAACAGTCTTGTTAAGCTACTGCGACCTCCACACTTCTCCAAGAGGCATGAAACCGTCTTGTTAAGCTACTGTAACCTCCACCACTCTTCCAAGGGGCATTTAAACCAACTTGTTAAGCTAATTGTAACGGGTCTGGGGGGTGGAACCTCTGGGCTACAATACAAGGGGGCGGTCCTTGTAAGGGAGCGGGTGGCGACCAGGCAGGTAGTCACAGGAGGTGACCAGGACAGTCTCTGGGTGTACGGGCAGGAGGACACGGCAAGTGATCGGGGCAGTCTCTGGATAAAGGGTAGGTACGACCTGTGATGGCTGAACCTCCAGGTAGGCTAGCAAGGCAGATGAAGAATGTGTGCTCCCAGGTGAGCAAGCGAGAGTCTCTGGAATAGCAGGTGGTCACAGCACGTGACGGCGGAGCCTCCAGGTAGGCAAGCAGGCAGGTAACGGAGAAGCGCTCCCAGGTGAGCGGGCAAGAGTCTCAGGAATAGCTGGTGGTCACAGCACGTGACAGCGGAGCCTCCGGGCAGGCAAGCAGGCAGGTAGCGGAGAAGCGCTCCCAGGTGAGCGGGCAAGAGTCTCTGGAATAGCTGGTGGTCACAGCACGTGACAGCGGAGCCTCCGGGTAGGCAAGCATGCAGGTAGCGGAGAAGCGCTCCCAGGTGAGCGGGCAAGAGTCTGGAGTAGCTGGTGGTCACAGCACGTGACAGCGGAGCCTCCGGGCAGGCAAGCAGGCAGGTAACGGAGAAGCGCTCCCAGGTGAGCGGGCAAGCTGGTCCATAGACAGACTGACCGGAGTTGTAAGGCAGACCGTCGGACCTCAGGCAAGCAGGCAGGTAGCTGAGGTGCGCTCCCAGGTGAGCGGGCAGGCTGGTCCTTAGACAGACTGACAGGAGTAGTAAGGCAGACCGTCGGACCTCAGACTAGCAGACAGGTAGCAAGTAATCAGGCAGGAATCTGACAGGTAACTGGCAGGTAACTGGCAACGGGACCTGAGGGCTGAAGCACAGGTGAGACACAGGTGCAAACAACATTGCTCGGGCACCTCCATTTTGGAGGAGGTGCCTTATATATGATGAAGTCCTCCGGCCATTGGCCGGGGACTCCTTAGGACGGCGCGCGCGGCCCCTTTAAGAGGAGGGGAGCGCACGCGCGCGCGCCCTAAGCACAGGGGCCGGAAAGGAGCGCGCGCTGAGAGCAGAGCGGGAGGAGGACGCCGGGAAGGAGCGCGCGCTGACAGCAGAGCGGGAGAGGGACGCCGGGCACGGGGCAGAGCGGTGAGGGGAGCAGCGTCCCTGCCTAGCAGAGGGCAGGGACGCCGGCACTACAGTACCCCCCCCTTTAGGCCCCCCCTTTTTTAATCCAGACAGAAATTTAGCTAGGATGAGAGGGGCATGGATGTTCTCCCGGGGCTCCCACGTTCTCTCCTCAGGACCAAACCCCTTCCAATCTACCAGAAAAAAGGTCTTTCCTCTTACCCTTTTGGTGGCAAGAATGTTCTCTACCTCAAACTCGTCCTCAGCAGAAACCGGAGCAGGAGGCGTACCTGTAGACTTGGAAAAAGAGTTAAGTACCACATTTTTGAGGAGAGATACATGGAAGGAGTTAGGGATCCGTAAGTTGGCCGGGAGTTTCAATTTATAGGCCACCGGGTTGATCTGACTGATGACCTCCAGAGGACCGATGAACCGAGGCCCTAACTTGTAAGAAGGTATCTTGAGTCGAACATATTTAGATGAGAGCCAGACCTTATCTCCTGGACGAAATTGAGGAGGATCCAGGCGTTTTTTGTCAGCGTGTCTTTTCATCCGTTCGGACGACTGAAGGAGTGCGGATCGGGTACTCTCCCAAATGGAGGAAAATTTGCTAACGAGAGATTCCGCAGCCGGGTTGTCCACCGAGGTGGAGACAGGAAAAGGAATCCGAGGATGCTGACCAAAGACTACAAAAAACGGGGATTTGGAGGAGGATTCGCTCTCGTGATTATTGTAAGAGAACTCGGCCCATGGTAGGAGATCCACCCAGTCAGAATGGTGGGCATTAACGAAGTGCCGGAGGTAACTGGTCAGGTTCTGATTGATCCGCTCCACTTGTCCATTGGACTGTGGGTGGTAAGCGGAAGAGAAGTCCAGGGTGACGTCTAGTAGTTTACAAGTGGCTCTCCAGAAGCGTGAGGTGAACTGTACCCCACGATCCGACACGATGTGGAGGGGCAGGCCATGAAGACGGAAGATGTGACGAATAAAGTCTCTAGCTAGCTCGGGTGCAGACGGGAGGCCTGGCAGGGGAACGAAATGAGCCATCTTGGAGAAGCGGTCAGCGACCACCCAAATGACCGTACAACCGGCAGAGAGTGGGAGGTCAGTTATGAAGTCCATTGCAATATGCTGCCAGGGGGCAGCAGGTACTGGGAGCTGAAGGAGGCGACCGGCTGGCAGATGTCTCGGAACCTTGTTGCGGGCGCAGGACACACAGGCAGAAACAAAGTCTATTACATCCTTGTGCAGGGTAGGCCACCAGTAGTGCCGGGAAATAAGCTGGAGGGTCTTCTTCTGACCAGCGTGGCCAGCCAGTTTAGACGAGTGACCCCAGTGAAGGATCTTCTCCCGATCAGGTACTGATACGAACGTCTTTCCGGGAGGGAGACGATTTAGACTCACGGGAGCCACCTGCATTACTCTGGCGGGATCGATGATGTGTTTCGGATCTTCCTCGAGATCAGATACCAGAAAGGATCGAGACAAGGCGTCCGCCTTGACGTTTTTGTCAGCCGGGCGAAAATGAAGGACAAAATCAAAACGAGCAAAAAACAAGGACCACCGGGCTTGGCGCGGGTTAAGTCTCTGGGCATGCTGGAGGTAAGCCAAGTTCTTGTGGTCAGTGTAAATTATTACCGGGTGAAGAGCCCCCTCAAGCAGGTAACGCCACTCCTCCAATGCCAGTTTGATGGCCAATAACTCTCGATCTCCTATGGAATAATTGCGCTCTGAGGAGGAGAAGAGTTTAGAGAAGATGCCGCAAGTTACCATCCTCCCGGAAGAAGATTTTTGAGTAAGTACCGCTCCAGCTCCAGAGGAGGAGGCGTCCACTTCCAGGAAGAACTGCTTGTTGCCGTCCGGGCGATGCAGCACCGGGGCGGAAGAGAAGGCCTGTTTTAAGGAAAGAAAGGCTTCTTCTGCTTCGGGCGGCCACTCTTTGGGATTAGTACCCTTACGGGTGAGCGCGGAAATTGGGGCAGTCCGGGAAGAGAAGTGTGGTATGAAGAGGCGGTAGTAGTTGGCGAAGCCCAGGAACCGCTGAATGGCCTTCAACCCCTCCGGTCGGGGCCATTTCTCGATGGCAGACAGTTTCTCTGGATCCATTCGTAGGCCGGTCTGAGAAATAATGTAGCCCAAAAACGGAAGCGAGGTCTGCTCAAAGAGGCACTTCTCGTATTTAGCGAAGAGGTGATTCTGCCTGAGCCTGAGCAGGACCTGACGAACGTCCCTCCGGTGAGTCTGGAGATCCGGAGAGAAGACCAAGATGTCGTCCAGGTACACCACTACGCAGGAGTAGAGAAGGTCCCGGAAGATGTCATTGACCAACTCTTGAAAGACGGCAGGAGCGTTACAGAGACCAAAGGGCATTACCAGGTATTCATAGTGGCCGTCCCGGGTGTTGAATGCCGTCTTCCATTCATCCCCCTGACGGATACGAACCAGGTTGTACGCCCCACAGAGGTCTAGTTTGGTGAAGATTCTAGCCCCCCTCAGACGATCAAATAATTCTGGAATGAGCGGAAGGGGGTACTTATTCTTCACCGTGATCTGGTTTAGGCCTCTATAGCCTATACAGGGACGGAGAGAGCCGTCCTTCTTTTTGTCGAAAAAGAAGCCGGCTCCCGCCGGGGAGGTAGATTTCCGGATGAATCCCCTGGCCAGATTCTCCTCAATATATTCGGACATAGACCGGGTCTCAGCAGCGGATAAAGGATAAATACGCCCACGGGGAGGAGTAGTACCGGGTAACAGGTCGATGGGACAGTCGTATGGTCTATGAGGGGGTAATGTCTCTGCCTCCTTTTTATTAAAGACATCAGCATAAGACCAATAAGGAATCGGAAGTCCAGGTAGATTAGCTGGGGTAGGAGAGGGACGGACGGGATGGACGGGAACCAGGCAGGTCTTATGACAGTCTTGTCCCCAGCGAAGGACTTCTCCGGTTTGCCAGTCAAGAACGGGTGCATGTTTCTGGAGCCAAGGCAGACCTAGCAAGAGGGCGTGAGAGAGTCCAGGCAGAACATGAAAGGAGATACTTTCAGAATGCAGCATTCCCACCTGCAGAGTAATGGATTCGGTGATGAGTTGGATGGGACGTGGTAAGAGCCCCCCATCCACGGCAGCCACAGACAAGGGTACAGCCAGAGGTTTGGTGGGGATGCGGTATTCCTCTACCAGGGACTGTGAAATAAGATTCCCGGCTGCTCCAGAGTCCAGTTGGGCTAGTTCGAAATAACGGTTCTCCCCGTAGACGATTGAAACTGACAACAGCAGGGATGGAGAGGATTTATTCTTGTCTAGGTGGACCTCTCTGAGCGAACCTAGACACAGGCGTTTCCCGACCTCTCCGGGCAGGCACGGATCCGGTGCTCCTTACTGCCACAGTAGAAGCAGGTCCCCTCGGCACGGCGTAAGTCCTGACGGGTCTTGACCATCTTGGTCTGGTCGACCTGCATAGGCTCAGGAGGGTGTACCTGGTTAGAGACAGAAGGAGTGACGGGTTTCTGAAAAGTAGGAGCTAGACGTAGTAACCTCCTCTCACGGGTGACCTCTCTGGCACGCTCCTGGAACCGTAGGTCAATCCGGGTGGCAAGAGTTATTAAGTCATCGAGAGTGGTAGGAATGTCCCGACCGGCAAGTTCATCTTTAATACGGCCGGACAGACCCTCCCAGAAGACGGAAACCAGAGCGTCGTTATCCCAGGCCAGCTCCGAGGCAAGGGTACGGAACCGTATGGCATATTGGCCCACGGTGAGGCTTTCCTGACGGAGGCGTAGCAATGATGATGCGGATGAGGTCTTCCGTCCGGGTTCGTCGAAGACTTTCCGGAAAGCCGTGAGAAAAGCAGGCAAGTTGGACACCAGGGGGTCTCCTCTCTCCCACAGAGGATTTAGCCAGGCCAGAGCCTCCCCGGTGAGATGGGACATGATGAATGCAATTTTGGCTCGGTCGGAGTTAAACTGGTGGGACAATAGTTCAAAGTGCAGGGTGCACTCATTTATGAAGCCCCGAGCCTGGACGGAGTCGCCTCCGAAGCGAGGAGGTGCAGAAAGCCGGGGTCCGGGGTAGGATACCATGGTATTAGTGGGCAGCGGAGCTGCCGGATTGCGAGACATGGCACTGGCGGAGGTTGTCGGTGGAGTAGTCAGAGTGTCCAGGCGAGTATTGACATTCCGCAGGTGACCCAGGATGGACTCCTGTTGGGACCTTTGACGGGACAGTTCATGACACAGGTCCGAGAGCGAGGGAGCTTGGGTGCCACCGGGTTCCATGGCCCGAGCAAACTGTAACGGGTCTGGGAGCCGGAACCTCTGGGCTACAATACAAGGGGGCGGTCCTTGTAAGGGAGCGGGTGGCGACCAGGCAGGTAGTCACAGGAGGTGACCAGGACAGTCTCTGGGTGTACGGGCAGGAGGACACGGCAAGTGATCGGGGCAGTCTCTGGATAAAGGGTAGGTACGACCTGTGATGGCTGAACCTCCAGGTAGGCTAGCAAGGCAGATGAAGAATGTGTGCTCCCAGGTGAGCAAGCGAGAGTCTCTGGAATAGCAGGTGGTCACAGCACGTGACGGCGGAGCCTCCAGGTAGGCAAGCAGGCAGGTAACGGAGAAGCGCTCCCAGGTGAGCAGGCAAGAGTCTCAGGAATAGCTGGTGGTCACAGCACGTGACAGCGGAGCCTCCGGGCAGGCAAGCAGGCAGGTAGCGGAGAAGCGCTCCCAGGTGAGCGGGCAAGAGTCTCTGGAATAGCTGGTGGTCACAGCACGTGACAGCGGAGCCTCCGGGTAGGCAAGCAGGCAGGTAGCGGAGAAGCGCTCCCAGGTGAGCGGGCAAGAGTCTGGAGTAGCTGGTGGTCACAGCACGTGACAGCGGAGCCTCCGGGCAGGCAAGCAGGCAGGTAACGGAGAAGCGCTCCCAGGTGAGCGGGCAAGCTGGTCCATAGACAGACTGACCGGAGTTGTAAGGCAGACCGTCGGACCTCAGGCAAGCAGGCAGGTAGCTGAGGTGCGCTCCCAGGTGAGCGGGCAGGCTGGTCCTTAGACAGACTGACAGGAGTAGTAAGGCAGACCGTCGGACCTCAGACTAGCAGACAGGTAGCAAGTAATCAGGCAGGAATCTGACAGGTAACTGGCAGGTAACTGGCAACGGGACCTGAGGGCTGAAGCACAGGTGAGACACAGGTGCAAACAACATTGCTCGGGCACCTCCATTTTGGAGGAGGTGCCTTATATATGATGAAGTCCTCCGGCCATTGGCCGGGGACTCCTTAGGACGGCGCGCGCGGCCCCTTTAAGAGGAGGGGAGCGTGCGCGCGCGCGCCCTAAGCACAGGGGCCGGGAAGGAGCGCGAGCTGAGAGCAGAGCGGGAGGAGGACGCCGGGAAGGAGCGCGCGCTGACAGCAGAGCGGGAGAGGGACGCCGGGCACGGGGCAGAGCGGTGAGGGGAGCAGCGTCCCTGCCTAGCAGAGGACAGGGACGCCGGCACTACACTAATGAACCTCCATGTCTCTTCAAAGGGGCTTTTAAACTGTCTTGTTAAGCTAATGCGACCTCCAGCACTTTTCCAAGGATTATTTAAACCGTCTTGTTAAGCTACTGCAACCTCCACGACTCTTCCAAGGGGCATTAAAACCGTCTTCTTAAGCTACTGCAAACTCCACCACTTCTCCAAGTGGTATTAAAAACGTCTTGTTAAGCTACTGCAACCTCCACGTCTATTCCAAGGGGCATTAAAACCATCTTGTTAAGCTACTGCAACCTCCACGTCTCTTCCAAGGGGCAATAAAACAGTCTTGTTAAGTTATTTCAACCTCCACCACTTCTCCAAGGGGCATTAAAATCGTCTTGTTAAGCTACTGCAACCACCATGTCTCTTACAAGGGGCATTAAAACAATCTTGTTAAGCTAATGCAACCTCCACCGCTGTTCCAAGGGGCATTAAAACCATCTTGTTAAGCTACTGCAACCTCCATGTCTCTTCCAAGGGGCATTTAAACCGTCTTGTAAAGCTACTTCAACCTCCACGTCTCTTTCAAGGGGCATTAAAACCGTCTTGTTAAGCTAATGCGACCTCCAAAACTTTTTCATGGAGCATTTAAACCGTCTTGTTAAGCTACTGCAATCTCCACGTCTCTTCCAAGGGGCATTAAAACCGTCTTGTTAAGCTACTGCGACCTACATAACTACGCCAAGGGGCATTAAAACCATCTTGTTAAGCTACTGTAACCTCCACCACTCTTCCAAGGGGCATTTAAACTGTCTTGTTAAGCTACTGCAACCTCCACGTCTCTTCCAAGGGGCATTAAAACCGTCTTGTTAAGCTAATGCGACCTCCACCCCTTTTCCAAGGGGCATTAAAATGTCTTCTTAAGCTACTGCAACCTCCACGTCTGTTCCAAAGGGCATTAAAACGGTCTTGTTAAGCTAATGCGACCTCCACGTCTCTCCCAAGGGGCATTAAAACTGTCTTGTTAAGCTACTGCCACCTCCACGTCTCTTCCAAGGGGCATTAAAACCGTCTTTTAAGCTAATGCAACAACGACCACTTTTCCAAGGGGCATTAAAACAGTCTTGTTAAGCTATTGCAACCACCACGTTTTTTCAAAGGGGCATTAAAACCGTCTTGTTAAGCTAATACGACCTCGACCACTTTTTCCAAGGGGCATTAAAACCAACTTGTTAAGCTACTGCGACCTCCATGTCTCTTCCAAGGGGCATTTAAAATGTCTTGTTAAGCTTCTGCAACCTCCACGTCTCTTTCAAGGGGCATTAAAACCGTCTTGTTAAGCTAATGCGACCTCCAAAACTTTTTCATGGAGCATTTAAACCGTCTTGTTAAGCTACTGCAATCTCCACGTCTCTTCCAAGGGGCATTAAAACCGTCTTGTTAAGCTACTGCGACCTACATAACTACGCCAAGGGGCATTAAAACCATCTTGTTAAGCTACTGTAACCTCCACCACTCTTCCAAGGGGCATTTAAACTGTCTTTTTAAGCTACTGCAACCTCCACGTCTCTTCCAAGGGGCATTAAAACCGTCTTGTTAAGCTAATGCGACCTCCACCCCTTTTCCAAGGGGCATTAAAATGTCTTCTTAAGCTACTGCAACCTCCACGTCTGTTCCAAAGGGCATTAAAACGGTCTTGTTAAGCTAATGCGACCTCCACGTCTCTCCCAAGGGGCATTAAAACTGTCTTGTTAAGCTACTGCCACCTCCACGTCTCTTCCAAGGGGCATTAAAACCGTCTTTTAAGCTAATGCAACAACGACCACTTTTCCAAGGGGCATTAAAACAGTCTTGTTAAGCTATTGCAACCACCACGTTTTTTCAAAGGGGCATTAAAACCGTCTTGTTAAGCTAATACGACCTCGACCACTTTTTCCAAGGGGCATTAAAACCAACTTGTTAAGCTACTGCGACCTCCATGTCTCTTCCAAGGGGCATTTAAAATGTCTTGTTAAGCTTCTGCAACCTCCACGTCTCTTTCAAGGGGCATTAAAACCGTCTTGTTAAGCTAATGCGACCTCCAAAACTTTTTCATGGAGCATTTAAACCGTCTTGTTAAGCTACTGCAATCTCCACGTCTCTTCCAAGGGGCATTAAAACCGTCTTGTTAAGCTACTGCGACCTACATAACTACGCCAAGGGGCATTAAAACCATCTTGTTAAGCTACTGTAACCTCCACCACTCTTCCAAGGGGCATTTAAACTGTCTTTTTAAGCTACTGCAACCTCCACGTCTCTTCTAAGGGGCATTAAAACGTCTTGTTAAGCTAATGCGACCTCCACCACTTTTCCAAGGGGCATTAAACTGTCTTGTTAAGCTACTGCAACCTCCACGTCTGTTCCAAAGGGCATTAAAACGGTCTTATTAAGCTAAAGCGACCTCCACGTCTCTTCCAAGGGGCATTAAAACTGTCTTGTTAAGCTACTGCCACCTCTACGTCTCTTCCAAGGGGCATTAAAACCGTCTTTTAAGCTAATGCAACAACCACCACTTTTCCAAGGGGCATTAAAACAGTCTTGTTAAGCTATTGCAACCACCACGTTTTTTCAAAGGGGCATTAAAACCGTCTTGTTAAGCTAATACGACCTCCACCACTTTTTCCAAGGGGCATTAAAACCAACTTGTTAAGCTACTGCGACCTCCATGTCTCTTCCAAGGGGCATTTAAAATGTCTTGTTAAGCTCCTGCAACCTCCACGTCTCTTTCAAGGGGCATTAAAACCATCTTGTTAAGCTAATGCGACCTCCACCACTTTTCCAACGGGCATTAAAACCGTCTTGTTAAGCTACTGCAAGCTCCACGTCTCTTCCAAGGGGCTTTAAAACCGTCTTGTTAAGCTAATGCGACCTCCACCACTTCTCCATGGGGCATTAAAACCGTCTTGTTAAGCTAATGTAACCTCCACCACTTCTCCAAGGAGCATTAAAACCATCTTGTTAAGCTACTGTATCCTCCACCACTCTTCCAAGGGGCATTTAAACCGTCTTCTTAAGTTACTGCGACCTCCACAACTTCTCCAAGGGGAATTAAAACAATCTTGTTAAGCTACTGTAACCTCCACCATTCTTTTAAGGGGTCATTTAAACCGTCTTGTTAAGCTACTGCGACGCCCACCACTTCTTCATGGGGCATTAAAACCATCTTGTTAAGCTACTGTAAGCTCCACCACTCTTCCAAGGGGCATTTAAACCATCTTGTTAAGCTACTTCAACCTCCACGTCTCTTCTATGGGGCATTAAAACCGTCTTGTTAAGCTACTGCAACCTCCACGTCTCTTCCAAGGGGCATTAAAACTGTCTTGTTAAGCTACTGCCACCTCCACGTCTCTTCCAAGGGGCATTAAATTTGTCTTGTTAAGCTAATGCAACCACAGCCACTATTCCAAGGGGCATTAAAACCGTCTTGTTAAGCTACTGCGACCTCCATGTCTTTTCCAAGGGACAATTAAACCATCTTGTTAAGCTACTGCTAACTCCACGTCTTTTCCAAGGGGTATTAAAACCGTCTTCTTAAGCTAATGCGACCTCCACCACTTTTCCAAGAGGCATTAATACCGTCTTGTTAAGCTACTGTAACCTCCACCACTCTACCAAGGGGCATTTAAACCATCTTGTTAAGCTACTTCAACCTCAATGTCTATTCCAAGGGGCATTAAAACTGTCTTGTTAAGCTAATGCGACCTCCAGAACTTTTCCAAGTGGCATTAAAAACGTCTTGTTAAGCTACTCCAACCAATATATCTCTTCCAAGGGACATTAAAACCTTCTTGTTAAGCTAATGCAACCTCCATCACTTTTGCAAGGGCATAAAAACCATCTTGTTAAGCTACTGCCACCTCCGTGTCTCTTCCAAGGGGCATTTAAACCGTCTTGTAAAGCTACTGAAACCTCCACGTCTCTTCCAAGGTGCATTAAAACCGTCTTGTTAAGCTAATGCGACCTCCACCACTCTTCCAAGGGGCATTTAGACTGTCTTGTTAAGCTACTGCAACCTCCACGTCTCTTCCAAGGGGCATTAAAACCGTCTTGTTAAGCTAATGCGACCTCCACCACTTTTCCAAGGGGCATTATAACTGTCTTGTTAAGCTACTGCAACCTCCACGTCTCTTCCAAGGGGCATTAAAACCGTCTTGTTAAGCTAATGTGACCTCCACCACTTCTCCAAGGAGCATTAAAACCGTCTTGTTAAGCTTCTGTAACCTCCACCACTCTTCCAAGGGGCAGAAAAACAGTCTTTTTAAGCTACTGCGACGCCCACCACTACTTCATGGGGCATTAAAACCGTCTTGTTAAGCTACTGTAACCTCCATCTCTCTTCCAAGAGTCATTTAAACGTCTTGTTAAGCTACTGCAACCTCCACGTCTTTTCCATGGGGCATTAAAACCATCTTGTTAAGCCAATGCGACCCCCACCACTTTTCCAAGGGGCATTAAAACCATCTTGTTAAGCTAATGCGACCTCCACATCTCTTCCAAGGGGCATTAAAACCGTCTTCTTAAGCTACTGCAACCTCCACGTCTCTTCCAAGGAGCATTAAATCCATCTTGTTAAGCTTATGCGACAACCGCCACTATTCCAAGGGGCATTAAAAACCGTCTTGTTAAGCTACTGCGACCTCTATGTCTCTTCCAAGGGACATTTAAGCCATCTTGTTAAGCTACTGCTAACTCCACGTCTTTTCCAAGGGGTATTAAAACTGTCTTCTTAATCTAATGCGACCTCCACCACTTTTCCAAGAGGCATTAAAACCGTCTTATTAAGCTACTGTAACCTCCGCCACTCTTCCAAGGGGCATTTAAACCATCTTGTTAAGCTATTGCAACATCCACGTCTCTTCCAAGGGCCATTAAAACCGTCTTGTAAAGCTAATGCGACCTCCACCACTTTTCCAAGGGGCATTAAAATGGTCTTGTTAAGCTACTGCAACCACCATGTCTCTTCCAAGGGGCATTAAAACCGTCTTGTTAAGCTATTGCGACCTCAACCACTTTTTCAAGTAGCATTTAAACCGTCTTGTTAAGCTTCTGCAATCTCCACGTCTCTTCCAAGGGGCATTAAAACCGTCTTGTTAAGCTACTGCGACCTACAAAACTACTCCAAGGAGCATTAAAACTGTCTTGTTGAGCTACTGCAACCTCCACGTCTCTTCCATGGGGCGTTAAAACCTTCTTGTTAAGCTAATGCGACCTCCACCCCTTTTCCAAGGGGCATTAAAACCGTATTGTTAAGCTACTGCAACCACCACGTCTCTTCCAAGGGGCATTAAAACAGTCTTGTTAAGCTAATGCGACCTACACCACTTTTCCAAGGGGCATTAAAACCATCTTGTTAAGCTACTGCGACCTCCATGTCTCTTCCAAGGGGCATTTAAACTGTCTTGTAAAGCTACTGCAACCTCCACGTCTCTTCCAAGGGGCATTAAAACCGTCTTCTTAAGCTAATGTGACCTCCACCACTCTCCAAGGAGCATTAAAACCGTCTTGTTAAGCTACTGTAGCCTCCTTCACTCTTCCAAGGGGCGTTTAAACCATCTTGTTAAGTTACTGCGACCTCCACCACTTTTCCAAGGGGCATTAAAACCGTCTTGTTAAGCTACTGCAGCCTCCACGTCTCTTCCAAGGGGCATGAAAACCGTCTTGTTAAGCTAATTTGACCTCCACCACTTCTCCAAGGAGCATTAAAACCGTCTTGTTAAGCTACTGTAACCTCCTTCACTCTTCCAAGGGGCGTTTAAACCATCTTGTTAAGTTACTGCGACCTCCACCACTTTTCCAAGGAGCATTAAAACCGTCTTGTTAAGCTTCTGTAACCTCCACCACTCTTCCAAGGGGCAGGAAAACCGTCTTGTTAAGCTACTGCAACGCCCACCACTACTTCATGGGGCAATAAAACCGTCTTGTTAAGCTACTGCAACCTCCATGTCTTTTCCATGGGGCATTAAAACCATCTTGTGAAGCTAATGCGACACCCACCACTTTTCCAAGGCGCATTAAAACCGTCTTGTTAAGCTACTGCGACCCCCACATCTCTTCCACGAGGCATTAAAACCGTCTTGTTAAGCTACTGCAACCTCCACGTCTCTTCCAAGGGGCATTAAATCCATCTTGTTAAGCTAATGCGACCATCGCCATTATTCCAAGGGGCATTAAAACCGTCTTGTTAAGCTACTGCGACCTCTATGTCTCTTCCAAGGGGCATTAAAACCGTCTTGTTAAGCTACTGTAACCTCCATCACTCTTTCAAGAGGCATTTAAACCGTCTTGTTAAGCTACTGCAACCTCCATGTCTTTTCCATGGGGCATTAAAACCATCTTGTTAAGCTAATGCGACCCCCACCACTTTTCCAAGGGGCATTAAAACCGTCTTGTTAAGCTACTGCGACCCCCACGTCTCTTCCACGGGGCATTAAAACCGTCTTGTTAAGCTACTTCAACCTCCACGTCTCTTCCAAGGGGCATTAAATCCATCTTGTTAAGCTAATGCGACCATCGCTATTATTTCAAGGGGCATTAAAACCGTCTTGTTAAGCTACTGCGACCTCTATGTCTCTTCCAAGGGGTATTAAAACCGTCTTGTTAAGCTACTGTAACCTCCACCACTCTTCCAAGGGGCATTTAAACCATCTTGTTAAGCTTCTGAAACCTCCACGTCTCTTCCAAGGGGCATTAAAACCGTCTTGTAAAACTAATGCGACCTCCTCCACTTTTCCAATGGGCATTTAAATCGACTTGTTAAGCTACTGCAACCTCCACGTCTCTTCCAAGGGGCATTAAAACCGTCTTGTTAAGCTAATGTGACCTCCACCACTTCTCCAAGGAGCATTAAAACCGTCTTGTTAAGCTTCTGTAACCTCCAACACTCTTCCAAGGGGCAGAAAAACAGTCTTTTTAAGCTACTGCGACGCCCACCACTACTTCATGGGGCATTAAAACCGTCTTGTTAAGCTACTGTAACCTCCATCTCTCTTCCAAGAGTCATTTAAACCGTCTTGTTAAGCTACTGCAACCTCCACGTCTTTTCCATGGGGCATTAAAACCATCTTGTTAAGCTAATGCGACCCCCACCACTTTTCCAAGGGGCATTAAAACCATCTTGTTAAGCCAATGCGACCTCCACATCTCTTCCAAGGGGCATTAAAACCGTCTTCTTAAGCTACTGCAACCTCCACGTCTCTTCCAAGGAGCATTAAATCCATCTTGTTAAGCTTATGCGACAACCGCCACTATTCCAAGGGGCATTAAAAACCGTCTTGTTAAGCTACTGCGACCTCTATGTCTCTTCCAAGGGACATTTAAGCCATCTTGTTAAGCTACTGCTAACTCCACGTCTTTTCCAAGGGGTATTAAAACTGTCTTCTTAATCTAATGCGACCTCCACCACTTTTCCAAGAGGCATTAAAACCGTCTTATTAAGCTACTGTAACCTCCGCCACTCTTCCAAGGGGCATTTAAACCATCTTGTTAAGCTATTGCAACATCCACGTCTCTTCCAAGGGCCATTAAAACCGTCTTGTAAAGCTAATGCGACCTCCACCACTTTTCCAAGGGGCATTAAAATGGTCTTGTTAAGCTACTGCAACCACCATGTCTCTTCCAAGGGGCATTAAAACCATCTTGTTCAGCTAATGCAACCTCCACCACTTTTCCAATGGGCATTAAAACCATCTTGTTAAGCTACTGCGACCTCTATGTCACTTCCAAGGGGGCATTTAAACCATCTTGTAAAGCTAATGCGACCTCTACCACTTTTCCAAGAGGCATTAAAATCGTCTTGTTAAGCTACTGCAACAACCATGTCTCTTCCAAGGGGCATTAATACCGTCTTGTTAACCTACTGCAACCTCCACGTCTCTTCCAAGGGGCATGAAAACCGTCTTGTTAAGCTACTGCCACCTCCACGTCTCTTCCAAGGGGCATTAAATCCGTCTTGTTAAGCTAATGCGACCACCGCCACTTTTCCAAGGGGCATTAAAACCGCCTTGTTATGCTTCTGCGACCTCCATGTCTCTTCCAAGGGACAATCAAACCATCTTGTTAAGCTACTGCTAACTCCACGTCTTTTCCAAGGGGTATTAAAACCGTCTTCTTAAGCTAATGCGACCTCCACAACTTTTCCAAGAGGCATTATTGCCGTCTTGTTAATCTACTGTAACCTCCACCACTCTACCATGGGGCATTTAAACCGTCTTGTTAAGCTACTGCAACCACCATGTCTCTTCCAAGGGGCATTAAAACAGTATTGTTAAGCTAATGCCACCTCCATCACTTTTCCAAGGGGCATTAAAACCATATTGTTAAGCTACTGTGACCTCCATGTCTCTTTCAATGGGCATTTAAACCGTCTTGTAAAGCAACTGCAACATCCACGTCTCTTCCAAGGGGCATTTAAACCGTCTTGTTAAGCTAATGCGACCTCAACCACTTTTTCAAGTAGCATTTAAACCGTCTTGTTAAGCTTCTGCAATCTCCACGTCTCTTCCAAGGGGCATTAAAACCGTCTTGTTAAGCTACTGCGACCTACAAAAGTACTCCAAGGAGCATTAAAACTGTCTTGTTGAGCTACTGCAACCTCCACGTCTCTTCCATGGGGCGTTAAAACCATCTTGTTAAGCTAATGCGACCTCCACCCCTTTTCCAAGGGGCATTAAAACCGTATTGTTAAGCTACTGCAACCACCACGTCTCTTCCAAGGGGCATTAAAACAGTCTTGTTAAGCTAATGCGACCTACACCACTTTTCCAAGGGGCATTAAAACCATCTTGTTAAGCTACTGTGACCTCCATGTCTCTTCCAAGGGGCATTTAAACTGTCTTGTAAAGCTACTGCAACCTCCACGTCTCTTCCAAGGGGCATTAAAACCGTCTTCTTAAGCTAATGTGACCTCCAACACTTCTCCAAGGAGCATTAAAACCGTCTTGTTAAGCTACTGTAGCCTCCTTCACTCTTCCAAGGGGCGTTTAAACCATCTTGTTAAGTTACTGCGACCTCCACCACTTTTCCAAGGGGCATTAAAACCGTCTTGTTAAGCTACTGCAGCCTCCACGTCTCTTCCAAGGGGCATGAAAACAGTCTTGTTAAGCTAATGTGACCTCCACCACTTCTCCAAGGAGCATTAAAACCGTCTTGTTAAGCTACTGTAACCTCCTTCACTCTTCCAAGGGGCGTTTAAACCATCTTGTTAAGTTACTGCGACCTCCACCACTTTTCCAAGGAGCATTAAAACCGTCTTGTTAAGCTTCTGTAACCTCCACCACTCTTCCAAGGGGCAGGAAAACCGTCTTGTTAAGCTACTGCAACGCCCACCACTACTTCATGGGGCATTAAAACCGTCTTGTTAAGCTACTGCAACCTCCATGTCTTTTCCATGGGGCATTAAAACCATCTTGTGAATCTAATGCGACCCCCACCACTTTTCCAAGGCGCATTAAAACCGTCTTGTTAAGCTATGCGACCCCCACATCTCTTCCACGAGGCATTAAAACCGTCTTGCTAAGCTACTGCAACCTCCACGTCTCTTCCAAGGGGCATTAAATCCATCTTGTTAAGCTAATGCGACCATCGCCATTATTCCAAGGGGCATTAAAACCGTCTTGTTAAGCTACTGCGACCGCTATGTCTCTTCCAAGGGGCATTAAAACCGTCTTGTTAAGCTACTGTAACCTCCATCACTCTTTCAAGAGGCATTTAAACCATCTTATTAAGCTACTGCAACCTCCATGTCTTTTCCATGGGCATTAAAATCATCTTGTTAAGCTAATGCGACCCCCACCACTTTTCCAAGGGGCATTAAAACCGTCTTGTTAAGCTACTGCGACCCCCACGTCTCTTCCACGGGGCATTAAAACCGTCTTGTTAAGCTACTTCAACCTCCACGTCTCTTCCAAGGGGCATTAAATCCATCTTGTTAAGCTAATGCGACCATCGCTATTATTTCAAGGGGCATTAAAACCGTCTTGTTAAGCTACTGCGACCTCTATGTCTCTTCCAAGGGGCATTAAAACCGTCTTGTTAAGCTACTGTAACCTCCACCACTCTTCCAAGGGGCATTTAAACCATCTTGTTAAGCTTCTGAAACCTCCACGTCTCTTCCAAGGGGCATTAAAACCGTCTTGTAAAACTAATGCGACCTCCTCCACTTTTCCAATGGGCATTTAAATCGACTTGTTAAGCTACTGCAACCACCATGTCTCTTCCAAGGGGCATTAAAACCTTCTTGTTAAGCTAATGCAACCTTCACCAATTTTCCAAGGGGCATTAAAACCAACGTATTAAGCTACTGCAACCTACATAACTACTCCAAGGGGCATTAAAACCGTCTTTTTAAGCTACTGTAACCTCCGCCACTCTTCCAAGGGGCATTTAAACTGTCTTGTTAAGCTACTGCAACCTCCACGTCTCTTCCAAGGGGCATTTAAACCGTCTTGTTAAGCTACTGCAACATCCACATCTCTTCCAGGGGGCATTAAACCGTCTTGTTAAGCTACTGCGACCTCCACCACTTCTCCAAGAGGCATTAAAACCGTCTTGTTAAGCTACTGTAACCTCTACCACTCTTCCAAGGGGCATTTAAACCAACTTGTTAAGCTAATGCAAACTCTATGTCTCTTCAAAGGGGCTTTTAAACCGTCTTGTTAAGCTAATGCAACCTCCACCACTTTTCAAAGGATTATTTAAACCGTCTTGTTAAGCTACTGCGACCTACATAACTGCTCCAAGGGGCATTAAAACCGTCTTGTTAAGCTACTGCAACCTCCATGTCTCTTCCAAAGGGCATCAAAATTGTCTTGTTAATCTAATGCGACCTCCACCACTTTTCCAAGGGGCATTAAAACAGTCTTGTTTAGCTATTGCAACCACCACGTCTTTTCCAAGGGGCATTAAAACCGTCTTGTTAAGCTAATGCGACCTCCACCACTTTTCCAAGGGGCATTAAAACCAACTTGTTAAGCTACTGCGACCTCCACGTCTCTTCCAAGGGGCATTTAAAATGTCTTGTTAAGCTACTGCAAGCTCCACGTCTCTTCCAAGGGGCATTAAAACAATCTTGTCAAGCTAATGCGACCTCCACCACTTTTCCAACGGGCTTTTAGACCATCTTGTTAAGCTACTGCAAGCTCCACGTCTCTTCCAAGGGGCTTTAAAACCGTCTTGTTAAGCTAATGCGACCTCCACCACTTCTCCATGGGGCATTAAAACCATCTTGTTAAGCTAATGCAACCTCCACGACTTCTTCAAGGAGCATTAAAACCATCTTGTTAAGCTACTGTAACCTCCACCACTCTTCCAAGGGGCATTGAAACCGTCTTCTTAAGTTACTGCGACCTCCACAACTTCTCCAAGGGGCATTAAAACCATATTGTTAAGCTACTGTAACCTCCACCATTCTTCCAAGGGGCATTTAAACCATCTTGTTAAGCTACTGCGACGCCCACCACTTCTTCATGGGGCATTAAAACCATCTTGTTAAGCTACTGTAAGCTCCACTACTTCTCTAAGGGGCATTTAAACCGTCTTGTTAAGCTACTTCAACCTCCACGTCTCTTCCATGGGGCATTAAAACCGTCTTGTTAAGCTAATGCGACCTCCACCACTTTTCCAATGGGCATTAAAACAGTCTTGTTAAGTTACTGCAACCTCCACGTCTCTTCCAAGGGGCATTAAAACCGTCTTGTTAAGCTACTGCCACCTCCACGTCTCTTCCAAGGGGCATTAAATTCATCTTGTTAAGCTAATGCGACCACAGCCACTATTCCAAGGGGCATTAGAACCGTCTTGTTAAGCTACTGCGACCTCCATGTCTTTTCCAAGGGACAATTAAACCATCTTGTTAAGCTACTGCTAACTCCACATCTTTTCCAAGGGGTATTAAAACCGTCTTCTTAAGCTAATGCGACCTCCACCACTTTTCCAAGAGGCATTAATACCGTCTTATTAAGCTACTGTAACCTCCACCACTCTACCAAGGGGAATTTAAACCGTCTTGTTAAGCTACTGCAACCTCGACGTCTCTTCGAAGGGGCATTAAAACCGTCTTGTTAAGCTAATGCGACCTCCAGAACTTTTCCAAGGGGCACTAAAACGTCTTGTTAAGCTACTCCAACCAACATGTCTCTTCCAAGGGGCATTAAAACCGTCTTGTTAAGCTAATGCAACCTCCATCACTTTTACAAGGGGCATTGAAACCATCTTGTTAAGCTACTGCGACCTCCATGTCTCTTCCAAGGGGCATTTAAACCGTCTTGAAAAGCTACTGAAACCTCCACGTCTCTTCCAAGGGGCATTAAAACCGTCTTCTTAAGCTAATGCGACCTCCACCACTTCTCCATGGGGCATTAAAACCATCTTGTTAAGCTACTGTATCCTCCACCACTCTTCCAAGGGGCATTTAAACTGTCTTGTTAAGCTACTGCAACCTCCACGTCTCTTCCTAAGGGCATGAAAACCATCTTATTAAGCTAATGCGACCTCCACCACTTTTCCAAGGGGCATTAAAACCGTCTTGTTAAGCTACTGCGACCTCCTTGTCTCTTCCAATTGTCATTTAAACCATCTTGTTAAGCTACTGTAACCTCCATTTCTCTTCCAAGGGGCATTAAAATCATCTTGTTAAGCTAATGCGACCTCCACCAGTTTTCCAAGGGGCATTAATACCGTCTTGTTAAGCTACTGCGACCTCCAAGTCTCTTCCAAGGGGCATTTAAACCGTCTTGTTAAGCTACTGCAACATCCACATCTCTTCCAAAGGGCATTAAACCGTCTTGTTAAGCTACTGCGACCTCCACCACTTCTCCAAGAGGCATTAAAACCGTCTTGTTAAGCTACTGTAACCTCCACCACTCTTCCAAGTGGCATTTAAACCAACTTGTTAAGCTAATGCTAACTCCATGTCTCTTCAAAGGGGCTTTTAAACTGTCTTGTTAAGCTAATGCGACCTCCACCACTTTTCCAAGGATTATTTAAACCGTCTTGTTAAGCTACTGCGACCTACCTAACTACTCCAAGGGGCATTAAAACCATCTTGTTAAGCTACTGTAACCTCCACCACTCTTTCAAGGGGCATTTAAACTGTCTTGTTAAGCTACTGCAACCTCCACGTCTCTTCCAAGGGGCATTAAAACCGTCTTGTTAAGCTAATGCGACCTCCACCACTTTTCCAAGGGGCATTAAACTGTCTTGTTAAGCTACTGCAACGTTCACGTCTCTTCCAAAGGGCATTAAAACAGTATTGTTAAGCTAATGCGACCTCCACCACTTTTCCAAGGGGCACTAAAACAGTCTTGTTAAGCTAATGCGACCTCCACCACTTTTCCAAGGGGCATTAAAACCAACTTGTTAAGCTACTGCGACCTCCACGTCTCTTCCAAGGGGCATTTAAAATGTCTTGTTATGCTTCTGCAACCTCCCCGTCTCTTCCAATGGGCATTAAAACCATCTTGTTAATTTAATGCGACCTCCACCACTTTTCTAACGGGCATTTAAATCATCTTGTTAAACTACTGCAAGCTCCACGTCTATTCCAAATGGCTTTAAAACCGTCTCGTTAAGCTAATGCGACCTCCACCACTTCTCCATGGGGCATTAACACCGTCTTGTTAAGCTAATGCGACCTACACCACTTCTCCAAGGAGCATTAAAAACATCTTGTTAAGCTACTGTAACCTCCACCACTCTTCCAAGGCGCTTTTAAACCGTCTTCTTAAGTTACTGTGACCTCCACAACTTCTCCAAGGGGCATTAAAACAATCTTGTTAAGCTACTGTAACCCCCACCATTCTTCCAAGGGGCATTTAAACTGTCTTGTTAAGCTACTGCGACGCACACCACTTCTTCATGGGGCATTAAAACCATCTTGTTAAGCTACTTCAACCTCCACGTCTCTTCCATGGGGTATTAAAACCGTCTTGTTAAGCTAATGCGACCTCCACCACTTTTCCAAGGGGCATTAAAACCGTCTTGTTAAGCTACTGCGACCTTCTTGTCTCTTCCAATTGTCATTTAAACCATCTTGTTAAGCTACTGTAACCTCCATTTCTCTTCCAAGGGGCATTAAAATCATCTTGTTAAGCTAATGAGACCTCCACCACTTTTCCAAGGGGCATTAATACCGTCTTGTTAAGCTACTGCGACCTCCAAGTCTCTTCCAAGGGGCATTTAAACTGTCTTGTTAAGCTACTGCAACATCCACATCTCTTCCAATCGGCATTAAACCGTCTTGTTAAGCTACTGCGACCTCCACCACTTCTCCAAGAGGCATTAAAACCGTCTTGTTAAGCTACTGTAACCTCCACCACTCTTCCAAGGGGCATTTAAACCAACTTGTTAAGCTAATGCAAACTCCATGTCTCTTCAAAGGGGCTTTTAAACCATCTTGTTAAGCTAATGCGACCTCCACCACTTTTCCAAGGATTATTTAAACCGTCTTGTTAAGCTACTGCGACCTACATAACTACTCCAAGGGGCATTAAAAACGTCTTGTTAAGCTACTGTAACCTCCACCACTCTTCCAAGGGGCATTTAAACTGTCTTGTTAAGCTACTGCAACCTCCACGTCTCTTCCAAGGGGTATTAAAACCATCTTGTTAAGCTAATGCGACCTCCACCACTTTTCCAAGGGGCATTAAACTGTCTTGTTAAGCTACTGCAAAGTCCACGTCTCTTCCAAAGGGCATTAAAACCGTCTTGTTAAGCTAATGAGACCTCCACCACTTTTCCAAGGGGCATTAAAACAGTCTTGTTAAGCTACTGCGACCTCCACGTCTCTTCCAAGGGGCATTTAAAATGTCTTGTTAAGCTTCTGCAACCTCCATGTCTCTTCCAATGGGCATTAAAACCATCTTGTTAAGCTAATGCGACCTCCACCACTTTTCCAACGGGCATTTAAATCGTCTTGTTAAGCTACTGCAAGCTCCACGTCTCTTCCAAATGGCCTTAAAACCGTCTCGTTAAGCTAATGCGACCTCCACGTCTCTTCCAAGGGGCATTAAAACCGTCTTGTTAAGCTAATGCGACCTCCACCACTTTTCCAAGGGGCATTAAACTGTCTTGTTAAGCTACTGCAACGTTCACGTCTCTTCCAAAGGGCATTAAAACAGTCTTGTTAAGCTAATGCGACCTCCACCACTTTTCCAAGGGGCACTAAAACAGTCTTGTTAAGCTAATGCGACCTCCACCACTTTTCCAAGGGGCATTAAAACCAACTTGTTAAGCTACTGCGACCTCCACGTCTCTTCCAAGGGGCATTTAAAATGTCTTGTTATGCTTCTGCAACCTCCCCGTCTCTTCCAATGGGCATTAAAACCATCTTGTTAATTTAATGCGACCTCCACCACTTTTCTAACGGGCATTTAAATCCTCTTGTTAAACTACTGCAAGCTCCACGTCTATTCCAAATGGCTTTAAAACCGTCTCGTTAAGCTAATGCGACCTCCACCACTTCTCCATGGGGCATTAACACCATCTTGTTAAGCTAATGCGACCTACACCACTTCTCCAAGGAGCATTAAAAACATCTTGTTAAGCTACTGTAACCTCCACCACTCTTCCAAGGCGCTTTTAAACCGTCTTCTTAAGTTACTGTGACCTCCACAACTTCTCCAAGGGGCATTAAAACAATCTTGTTAAGCTACTGTAACCCCCACCATTCTTCCAAGGGGCATTTAAACTGTCTTGTTAAGCTACTGCGACGCACACCACTTCTTCATGGGGCATTAAAACCATCTTGTTAAGCTACTTCAACCTCCACGTCTCTTCCATGGGGTATTAAAACCGTCTTGTTAAGCTAATGCGACCTCCACCACTTTTCCAAGGGGCATTAAAACCGTCTTGTTAAGCTACTGCGACCTTCTTGTCTCTTCCAATTGTCATTTAAACCATCTTGTTAAGCTACTGTAACCTCCATTTCTCTTCCAAGGGGCATTAAAATCATCTTGTTAAGCTAATGAGACCTCCACCACTTTTCCAAGGGGCATTAATACCGTCTTGTTAAGCTACTGCGACCTCCAAGTCTCTTCCAAGGGGCATTTAAACTGTCTTGTTAAGCTACTGCAACATCCACATCTCTTCCAATCGGCATTAAACCGTCTTGTTAAGCTACTGCGACCTCCACCACTTCTCCAAGAGGCATTAAAACCGTCTTGTTAAGCTACTGTAACCTCCACCACTCTTCCAAGGGGCATTTAAACCAACTTGTTAAGCTAATGCAAACTCCATGTCTCTTCAAAGGGGCTATTAAACCATCTTGTTAAGCTAATGCGACCTCCACCACTTTTCCAAGGATTATTTAAACCGTCTTGTTAAGCTACTGCGACCTACATAACTACTCCAAGGGGCATTAAAAACGTCTTGTTAAGCTACTGTAACCTCCACCACTCTTCCAAGGGGCATTTAAACTGTCTTGTTAAGCTACTGCAACCTCCACGTCTCTTCCAAGGGGTATTAAAACCATCTTGTTAAGCTAATGCGACCTCCACCACTTTTCCAAGGGGCATTAAACTGTCTTGTTAAGCTACTGCAAAGTCCACGTCTCTTCCAAAGGGCATTAAAACCGTCTTGTTAAGCTAATGAGACCTCCACCACTTTTCCAAGGGGCATTAAAACAGTCTTGTTAAGCTATTGCAACCACCACGTCTTTTACAAGGGGCATTAAAACCGTCTTGTTAAGCTAATGCGACCTCCACCACTTTTCCAAGGGGCATTAAAACCAACTTGTTAAGCTACTGCGACCTCCACGTCTCTTCCAAGGGGCATTTAAAATGTCTTGTTAAGCTTCTGCAACCTCCATGTCTCTTCCAATGGGCATTAAAACCATCTTGTTAAGCTAATGCGACCTCCACCACTTTTCCAACGGGCATTTAAATCGTCTTGTCAAGCTACTGCAAGCTCCACGTCTCTTCCAAATGGCCTTAAAACCGTCTCGTTAAGCTAATGCGACCTCCACCACTTCTCCATGGGGCATTAACACCGTCTTGTTAAGCTAATGCGACGTACACCACTTCTCCAAGGAGCATTAAAACCCTCTTGTTAAGCTACTGTAACCTCCACGTCTCTTCCATGGGGCATTAAAATCGTCTTTTTAAGCTAATGCGACCTCCACCACTTTTCCAAGGGGCATTAAAACCGTCTTGTTAAGCTACTGCAACCTCCACGTCTCTTCCAAGGGGCATTAAAACCGTCTTGTTAAGCTACTGCCACCTCCACGTCTCTTCCAAGGGGCATTAAATTCGTCTTGTTAAGCTAATGCAACCATAGCCACTATTCCAAGGGGCATTAAAACCGTCTTGTTAAGCTACTGCGACCTCCATATCTTTTACAAGGGACAATTAAACCATCTTGTTAAGCTACTGCTAACTCCACGTCTTTTCCAAGGGGTATTAAAACCGTCTTCTTAAGCTAATGCGACCTCCACCACTTTTCCAAAAGGCATTAATACCATTTTGTTAAGCTACTGTAACCTCCACCACTGTACCAAGGGGAATTTAAACCGTCTTGTTAAGCAACTGCAACCTCCACGTGTCTTCCAAGGGGCATTAAAACCGTCTTGTTAATCTAATGCGACCTCGAGAACTTTTACAAGGGGCATTAAAAACGTCTTGTTAAGCTACTCCAACCAACATGTCTCTTCAAAGTAGCAATAAAACCGTCTTGTTAAGCTAATGCTACCTCCATCACTTTTGCAAGGGGCATTAAAACCATCTTGTTAAGCTACTGTGACCTCCATGTCTCTTCCAAGGGGCATTTAAACCGTCTTGTAAAGCTACTGAAACCTCCACGTCTCTTCCAAGGTGCATTAAAACTGTCTTGTTAAGCTACTGCGACCTACATAACTACTCCAAGGAGCATTAAAACCGCCTTGTTAAGGTACTGTAACCTCCACCACTCTTCCAAGGGGCATTTAAACTGTCTTGTTAAGCTACTGCAAAATCCACGTCTCTTCCAAGGGGCATTAAAACCGTCTTGTTAAGCTAATGCGACCTCAACCACTTCTCCATGGGGCATTAAAACCGTCTTGTTAAGCTAATGCCACCTCCACCACTTCTCCAAGGAGCATTAAAACCATCTTGTTAAGCTACTGTAACCTCCACCACTTTTCCAAGGGGCATTTAAACCGTCTTCTTAACTTACTGCGACCTCCACAACTTCTCCAAGGGGCATTAAAACAATCTTGTTAAGCTACTGAAACCTCCACCATTCTTCCAAGGGGCATTTAAACCGTCTTGTTAAGCTACTGCGACGCCCACCACTTCTTCATGGGGCATTAAAACCATCTTGTTAAGCTACTGTAAGCTCCACCACTCTTCCAGTAGGCATTTAAACCGTCTTGTTAAGCTACTTCAACCTCCACGTCTCTTCCATGGGGCATTAAAACCGTCTTGTTAAGCTAATGCGACCTCCACCACTTTTCCAATGGTCATTGAAGAAGTCTTGTTAAGCTACTGCAACCTCCACGTCTCTTCCAAGGGGCATTTAAAACGTCTTGTTTAGCTACTGCCACCTCCACGACTCTTCCAAGGGGCATTAAATTCATCTTGTTAAGCAAATGCGACCACAGCCACTATTCCAAGGGGCATTAAAACCGTCTTGTTAAGCTACTGTGACCTCCATGTCTTTTCCAAGGGACAATTAAACCATCTTGTCAAGCTACTGCTTACTCCACGTCTTTTCCAAGGGGTATTAAAACCGTCTTCTTAAGCTAATGCGACCTCCACCACTTTTCCAAGAGGCATTAATACCGTCTTGTTAAGATACTCTAACCTCCACCACTCTACCAAGGGGCATTTAAACCGTCTTGTTAAGCTACTGCAACCTCCACGTCTCTTCGAAGGGGCATAAAAACCGTCTTGTTAAGCTAATGCGACCTCCAGAACTTTTCCAAGGGGCATTAAAAACGTCTTGTGAAGCTACTCCAACCAACATGTCTCTTCCAAGGGGCATTAAAACCGTCTTGTTAAACTAATGCAATCTCCATCACTTTTGCAATGGGCATTAAAATCATCTTGTTAAGCTACTGCGACCTCCATGTCTCTTCCAAGGGGCATTTAAACCGTCTTGTAAAGCTACTGAAACCTCCACGTCTCTTCCAAGGTGCATTAAAACCGTCTTGTTAAGTTAATGCGACCACAACCACTTTTTCAAGGAGCATTTAAACCATCTTGTTAAGCTACTGCTATCTCCACGTCTCTTCCAAGGGGCATTAAAACCGTCTTGTTAAGCTACTGCGACCTACATAACTACTCCAAGGAGCATTAAAACCGTCTTGTTAAGCTACTTTAACCTCCACCACTCTTCCAAGGGGCATTTAAACTGTCTTGTTAAGCTACTGCAACCTCCACGTCTCTTCCAAGGGGCATTAAAACCGTCTTGTTAAGCTAATGTGACCTCCTCCACTTCTCCAAGCAGCATTAAAACCGTCTTGTTAAGCTACTGTAAACTCCACCACTCTTCCATGGGGCATTTTAACCATCTTGTTAAGTTACTGCGACCTCCACCACTTCTCCAATGAGCATTAAAACCGTCTTGTTAAGCTACTGTAACCTCCACCATTCTTCCAAGGGGCATTAAAACCATCTTGTTAAGCTTCTGTAAGCTCCACCACTCTTTCAATGGGCATTTAAACCGTCTTGTTAAGCTACTTCAACTTCCACGTCTCTTCCATGGGGCATTAAAACCGTCTTGATAAGCTAATGCGACCTCCACCACTTTTCCAAGGGGCATTAAAACAGTCTTGTTTAGCTACTGCAACCTCCACGTCTCTTCCAAGGGGCATTAAAACCGTCTTGTTAAGCTACTGCCACCTCCACGTCTCTTCCAAGGGGCATTAAATATGTCTTGTTAAGCTAATGCGAACACAGCCACTATTCCAAGGGGAATTAGAACCGTCTTGTTAAGTTACTGCGACCTCCATGTCTTTTCCAAGGGGCATTAAAACCGCCTTCTTAAGCTAATGCGACCTCCACCACTTCTCCATGGGGCATTAAAACTGTCTTGTTAAGCTACTGTATCCTCCACCACTCTTCCAAGGGGCATTTAAACTGTCTTGTTAAGCTACTGTAACCTCCACGTCTCTTCCAAGGGGCATTCAAAACGTCTTGTTAAGCTACTGCAACCTCCATGTCTTTTCCATGGGGCATTAAAACCATCTTGTTAAGCTAATGCTACCCCCACCACTTTTCCAATTGGCATTAAACCGTCTTGTTAAGCTACTGCGACCTCCACGTCTCTTCCAAGGGGCATTAAAACCGTCTTGTTAAGCTACTGCAACCTCAACGTCTCTTCCAAGGGGCATTAAATCCATCTTGTTAAGCTAATGCGACCATAGCCACTATTCCAAGGGGCATTAAAACCGTCTTGTTAAGCTACTGCGACCTCTATGTCTCTTCCAAGGGGCATTAACACCGTCTTGTTAAGCTACTGTAACCTCCACCACTCTTCCAAGGGGCATTTAAACCATATTGTTAAGCTTCTGCAACCTCCACGTCTCTTCCATGGGGCATTAAAACCATCTTGTTAAGCTAATGCGACCTCCACCACTTTTTCAATGGGCATTTAAACCGTCATTTTAAGCTACTGCAAGCTCCAGGTCTCTTCCAAGGGGCATTAAAACCGTCTTGTTAAGCTAATGTGACCTCCACCACTTATCCATGGGGCATTAAAACCGTCTTGTTAAGCTACTGTATCCTCCACCACTCTTCCAAGGGGCATTTAAACTGTCTTGTTAAGCTACTGTAACCTCAATCACTTTTCCAAGGGGCATTTAAACCATCTTGTTAAGCTTCTGCAACCTCCACTTCCAAGGGGCATTAAAACCGGTTTTGTAAAACTAATGCAACCTCCACCACTTTTCCAAGGGGCATTTAAATCGTCTTGTTAAGCTACTGCAACCACCATGTCTCTTCCAAGAGGCATTAAAACCTTCTTGTTAAGCTAATGCAACATCCACCACTTTTCCAAGGGGCATTAAAACCATACTGTTAAGCTACTGCGACCTCCATGTCTCTTCCAAGGGGCATTTAAACCATCTTGTAAAGCTACTGCAACCTCCACTTCTCTTCAAGGGGGCATTAAAACTGTCTTGTTTAGCTAATGCGACTTCCACCACTTTTTCAAGGAGCATTAAAACCGTCTTGTTAAGCTACTGCAATCTCCACGTCTCTTCCAAGGGGCATTAAACCGTCTTGTTAAGCTACTGCGACCTACATAACTACTCCAAGGGGCATTAAAACCATCTTGTTAAGCTACTGTAACCTCCGCCACTCTTCCAAGGGGCATATAAACTGTCTTGTTAAGCTACTGCAACCTCCACGTCTCTTCCAAGGGGCATTAAAACCGTCTTGTTAAGCTAATGCGACCTCCACCACTTTTCCAAGGGGCATTAAAACTGTCTTGTTAAGCTACTGTATCCTCCACCACTCTTCCAAGGGGCATTTAAACTGTTTTTTTAAGCTACTGCAACCTCCACGTCTCTTCCTAAGGGCATGAAAACCATCTTATTAAGCTAATGCGACCTCCACCACTTTTCCAAGGGGCATTAAAACCGTCTTGTTAAGCTACTGCGACCTCCTTGTCTCTTCCAATTGTCATTTAAACCATCTTGTTAAGCTACTGTAACCTCCATTTCTCTTCCAAGGTGCATTAAAACCATCTTGTTAAGCTAATGCGACCTCCACCACTTTTCCAAGGGGCATTAATACCATCTTGTTAAGCTACTGCGACCTCCAAGTCTCTTCCAAGGGGCATTTAAACCGTCTTGTTAAGCTACTGCAACATCCACATCTCTTACAAGGGGCATTAAACAGTCTTGTTAAGCTACTACGACCTCCACCACTTCTCCAAGAGGCATGAAAACCGTTTTGTTAAGCTACTGTAACCTCCACCACTCTTCCAAGGGGCATTTAAACCAACTTGTTAAGCTAATGCAACCTCCATGTCTCTTCAAAGGGGCTTTTAAACCGTCTTATTAAGCTAATGCGACCTCCACCACTTTTCCAAGGATTATTTAAACCGTCTTGTTAAGCTACTGCAACCTCCACGTCTCTTCCAAGGGGCATTAAAACCATCTTGTTAAGCTACTGCAAACTCCACCACTTCTCCAAGGGGTATTAAAAATGTCTTGTTAAGCTACTGCAACCTCCACGTCTATTCCAAGGGGCATTAAAACCATCTTGTTAAGCTACTGCAACCTCCACGTCTCTTCCAAGGGGCAATAAAACCGTCTTGTTAAGCTATTGCGACCTCCACCACTTCTCCATGGGGTATTAAAACCATCTTGTTAAGCTACTATATCCTCCACCACTCTTCCAAGGGGCATTCAAAACGTCTTGTTAAGCAACTGCAACCTCCACGTCTCTTCCAAGGAGCATTAAAACCGTCTTGTTAAGCTACTGCAACCTCCACGTCTCTTCCAAGGGGCATTAAATCCATATTGTTAAGCTAATTCGACCACCGCCACTATTCCAAGGGGCATTTAAACCGTCTTGTTAAGCTACTGCAACCTCCACGTCTCTTCCAAGGGGCATTAAAACTGTCTTGTTAAGCTACTGCGACCTCCACCACTTCTCAAGGGGCATTAAAAACATCTTGTTAAGCTACAGTAACCTCCTCCACTCTCCCAAGGGGCATTTAAACTGTCTTGTTAAGCTACTGCAACCTCCACGTCTCTTCCAAGATGCATTAAAACTGTCTTGTTAAGCTAATGCGACCTCCACCACTTTTCCAAGGGGCATTAAAGCCGCCTTGTTAAGCTACTGCGACCTCCATGTCACTTCCAAGGGGCAACAAAACTGTCTTGTTAAGCTACTGCAACCTCCACGTCTCTTCCAAGGGGCATTATAACTGTTTGGTTAAGCTAATGCGACCACCACCACTTCTCCAAGGAGCATTAAAACCATCTTGTTAAGCTACTGTAACCTCCACCTCTCTTCCAAGGGAAATTTAAACCATCTTGTTAAGCTACTGCAACCTCCACGTCTCTTCCAAAGGGCATCAAAACCGTCTTGTTAAGCTAATTCGACCTCCACCACTTTTCCAAGGGGCATTAAAACCATCTTGTTAAGCTACTGCGACCTCCACGTCTCATCCAAGGGGCATTTAAACCATCTTGTTAAGTTAAAGCAACCTCCACGTCTCTACCAAAGGGCATTAAAACCATCTTGTTAAGCTAATGCGACCTACACCACTTTTTCAATGGGCATTTAAACCGTCATTTTAAGCTACTGCAAGCTCTACGTCTCTTCCAAGGGGCATTAAAACCGTCTTGTTAAGCTAATGTGACCTCCACCACTTATCCATGGGGCATCAAAACCGTCTTGTTAAGCTACTGTATCCTCCACCACTCTTCCAAGGGGCATTTAAACTGTCTTGTTAAGCTACTGTAACCTCCACGTCTCTTCCAAGGGGCATTCAAAACGTCTTGTTAAGCTACTGCAACCTCCATGTCTTTTCCATGGGGCATTAAAACCATCTTGTTAAGCTAATGCTACCCCCACCACTTTTCCAATTGGCATTAAAACCGTCTTGTTAAGCTACTGCGACCTCCACGTCTCTTCCAAGGGGCATTAAAACCGTCTTGTTAAGCTACTGCAACCTCAACGTCTCTTCCAAGGGGCATTAAATCCATCTTGTTAAGCTAATGCGACCATAGCCACTATTCCAAGGGGCATTAAAACCGTTTTGTTAAGCTACTGCGACCTCTATGTCTCTTCAAAGGGGCATTAACACCGTCTTGTTAAGCTACTGTAACCTCCACCACTCTTCCAAGGGGCATTTAAACCATATTGTTAAGCTTCTGCAACCTCCACGTCTCTTCCATGGGGCATTAAAACCATCTTGTTAAGCTAATGCGACCTCCACCACTTTTTCAATGGGCATTTAAACCGTCATTTTAAGCTACTGCAAGCTCCAGGTCTCTTCCAAGGGGCATTAAAACCGTCTTGTTAAGCTAATGTGACCTCCACCACTTATCCATGGGGCATTAAAACCGTCTTGTTAAGCTACTGTATCCTCCACCACTCTTCCCAGGGGCATTTAAACTGTCTTGTTAAGCTACTGTAACCTCAATCACTTTTCCAAGGGGCATTTAAACCATCTTGTTAAGCTTCTGCAACCTCCACTTCCAAGGGGCATTAAAACCGGTTTTGTAAAACTAATGCAACCTCCACCACTTTTCCAAGGGGCATTTAAATCGTCTTGTTAAGCTACTGCAACCACCATGTCTCTTCCAAGAGGCATTAAAACCTTCTTGTTAAGCTAATGCAACATCCACCACTTTTCCAAGGGGCATTAAAACCATACTGTTAAGCTACTGCGACCTCCATGTCTCTTCCAAGGGGCATTTAAACCATCTTGTAAAGCTACTGCAACCTCCACTTCTCTTCAAGGGGGCATTAAAACTGTCTTGTTTAGCTAATGCGACTTCCATTACTTTTTCAAGGAGCATTAAAACCGTCTTGTTAAGCTACTGCAATCTCCACGTCTCTTCCAAGGGGCATTAAACCGTCTTGTTAAGCTACTGCGACCTACATAACTACTCCAAGGGGCATTAAAACCATCTTGTTAAGCTACTGTAACCTCCGCCACTCTTCCAAGGGGCATTTAAACTGTCTTGTTAAGCTACTGCAACCTCCACGTCTCTTCCAAGGGGCATTAAAACTGTCTTGTTAAGCTACGGCAACCTCCACGTCTCTTCCAAGGGGCAATAAAACAGTCTTGTTAAGCTACTGCCACCACCACGTCTTTTCCATGGGGCATTAAACAGTCTTGTTAAGCTAATGCTACCTCCACCACTTTTCAAAGGGGCATTAAAACCAATTTGTTAAGCTACTGCAACCTCCACGTCTCTTCCAAGGGGCATTTAAACCATCTTGTTAAGCTACTGTAACCTACAAGTCTCTTCCAAGGGGCATTAAAACAATCTTGTTAAGCTAATGCGGCCTACACCACTACTCCATGGGGCATTAAAACCATCTTGTTAAGCTACTGTATCCTCCACCACTCTTCCAAGCGGATTTTAAACTGTCTTGTTAAGATACTGCAACCTTCACGTCTCTTCCAATGGGCATGAAAACCATCTTATTAAGCTAATGCGACCTCCACCACTATTCCAAGGGGCACAAAACCATCTTGTTAAGCTACAGCGACATCCACGTCTCTTCCAAGGGGCATTTAAACCATCTTGTTAAGCTACTGTAACCTCCACGTCTCTTCCAAGGGGCATTAAAACCCTCTTGTTAAGCTAATGCGAACTCCACCACT